>NC_140588.1:856521038-857917842 GCF_964204655.1 Triturus cristatus | reverse complement strand
AGTTTGTGTGCCAGTGCAGGGAAAGGAATGTGTCATATAATGTTAAATACTGCGCATTCCTGCCCTTTACCTTAGCGCAGCAAGGTGGCTTGCTGCCCTATGTGAAAGTTTGCTAAATATGCCCCCCAGAATAAGGTACTATAGCGCTAAACAGCATCATGAGAACTGTCACAGGACTCATGACGTGTGCATGCAGGATCTCACCATTCACTCTTTAGTGTTGTGTTTCCAGCCCACAATACACAAGCATCAGTCTCCTCCCACACATGCACAGCCAGCATAAACTGTCCACTCTCACCAGGACTGGACTGGACTGGACATAGCTCGTCTTAAAAAGAATCACCACATAGAATTCATTGCCTCTGCTTGACTCATTGGGATTTCCTGAGCTGTCGTCTTGCGCAGCCTTTTATATTTTTAAAAACAATTAAAATAATGTTCAGTTTTGGAAAACAAGATCTGCTGCTTAATATTGAGCAACTGACCATCTAGTTTTCTCCTTGAGTCCGACACTGTTGAGGATTGATTGTCCGGCTTCATGAGAAGTAAAAACAAAATATGCAGGTATATTAGTGGCATGGTAGGGCGGGAGCTGTTGAGGCTGGAATGTAACCCCAAAGTGATGGAATTGGGTCAAACTAGTAAAGAAAGCTGTACTGACTGTTTTAACATTTCATATATTTGCTCTTTAAAATGCCAGAAAAAGTGATTAGCTCAGAATCAAGTATTTATGATGAAATTACCCCAGGTTTAAATTCGCAGAGGTCAGCAATTGAGCCACTCCACATGTCACTTCCGCACATATAACACACTTGACTACAACTACACTACATCCACTCCTGCTGGGTAACTGCATAAAAACACGTATAAATAAAACAAAGGATTTTGTGGATATTTCTGTGCTGCACTTTGGTTTGTTCACTAGTGTACGTCAAACACCCAGCAGAATATAAGACGGACATTTGTGGGTTACAACTGTTGATCTCAGCAAGGCACATAGAGCGTGTTCAAGTGGAGAAAAACACTTCCTTTTCTGTTTTTGTTACCAGCTACCAGCATGTTTCAGTACTTGCTTTTACCATTTATGTTTGCACCCACTTTACTGTCCTCAAAAGATGTCACGCCGAGATGACCCTACCAACCTTCAAACCAGTTTCTAAAAGACAAGCCCTTCCTGACAATTCTCGTCCTCTAATTTTCCCAATCGGTAGGTAGCCCATTTGCTGCAGGGAGAGCCAAGCTGACCCAGCCACCACCTCCCCGTCAGGTCCATGCCACTCCCAAGCCATGTTCCTCTCTATGAGCTCTCGAATCAAACACTTGACTTGACTGACCTCTGTGCTCTGCTCTAATGAATTCACCACGCATCTGAGAGGAAAGGGCGGGCAACCTTTGTTAGAGTCCCTAAATAAGAGTTTGTACTTCAGCGTTACCAAAGCTGATTGTGAGTTGTCACTCCTACCCCCTCCCCACACACGCTCCCTGACCCGATAATAACTTTTGTAATTCACTTCTTACTTACATTTGTTTTGGTGTTAATTGTAATCCGGCACTAAATTTTACTCCATGCTGCTATATTTATTAATAGCTCTTTTATTCGAATTTAACACCTTTCATTTCTCCTGGCCTAACATGTCCGTTTGAAAGCAATCACTTCACCAACATGCATTCTAAATCAGGCCTGCTCGAAATGAAGGAGGAGTTGATGGCCGAGGTTGGAGGGGGGTCAGGGGGAGTTAAAGTGGAGGCAGTTCATGAAGAAGTGATTTCATTTACACATAAATTCAACTTGCGCTGTTAAAAGTGCATCACAGTTCGTTTTCTTTCATCCTGTTCCCAGTTTACAGCCAGGCTCAGGAGATAACAATACCGGAATAGAGGGCTAAATAACTGCTGTCCCCAGGGAGATAGAGGGGAGGGGAAGCCGGAGGAAGTAGCAGAATAAGAAGTGGAAAGCGCTGAGAATGGGGCCATCACAAATCATTAACAGCTTTTTGTGAAAAAACGGCCGCAGCTGCATATTTGAACGTATTGTGCTTTTTGCGTGCCGTCCAGAGTAGTAATTAAATTAAACTTGACTTCCAAATTGTTCTGGGTGTGCTCCCACCCCAGCTTACCTGCTGCTCTGGTGAAGGAAAGGTGGCAGGCTCTGCAGCTGAAAGGGCAGATGGCGCGGGTCCCGGCAGTTATGTACAGCTTGCACGACCGGCAAACAGCTGCTCTGCCCTGCCACACCTAATGCATCTCCGCACTCGTGACTCATACAATGAGCGCGGTGCCCGTGAGGAAAGGCAGGGGGCAGATAGACACCTGCTCACGAGGTACAAGACGACGCTGATCTGTGTTGGAAGGAGAGGCACGTCATCCTCTTCGGCCCGGCCTGCCCCGCCCCAGCTAAGCTCAAACCAATCTGAGCAGCTGGTTTCGGTGAGGGCGGGCATCAGACCTGCAAACAGCCTAAAAAGCCCAAACAACACTAAAGGGCTACTAAATTCAGCCACAAGCTTCACGAGCTACTCACAGGGTCTCGGCGAGCTACCGGTAGCTCGCGATCGACCGGTTGGAGACCCCTGATCTAGAAGATTATACACACAAGGAGCTGAAGCAGTTTTGCAAAGAACTTAAAATCGCTACCACTGGTCTCAACACGAAGGAAGATTTGCAGAAAGCACTGAAAACTTGGGTGGAGACCGGGGCCTCCCGCCCGGAAGGCACGGGGGAGCGCCCCGACGAAACCGAACCTCCCCAAAGTGAAAGCAGCAGCAATCAGGTGCGAGGAGGCGTACCAGACGGGGGCTTCTCCCCAGAAGAACTCGCGGACAGAGAGAGAAGCCGCAATCATGAACTAGAGCTGGCCAAACTCAAAATTGAGGGCGAGTTGAAGTTAGCGGAAAAAAAGCTAGCGGTAGAACAAATGCGTGTACAAGGCGAACTGGAGGAGAAAAAGCTCCAACGGGAGCACGAAGGAAGGAAGCTCCAGCTGGAGCACGAACGCAGCTTAAAGGAACTCGAGCTCAAGGCCCGAAACGAGGAAGGGAGGCCCCCAGGAAACCGAGAGACGGTCTCCCCAGCGGAACAGAAGGTCCACATCCCGAAGGATGTGGTCAAGGAATATTATAAAAACGATGACATTCAGCAATGGTTTCGGGCCTACGAGGTCGCCATGACCTCCCATCGGATCCCGGAGAAGGACTGGGGGGCGGGGTTGTGGGGGCGGTTTCTGAGCGAAGGAAGGGACACCCTGCTCGACCTACCCCTCTCCCTGCAGACCTCCTACAGCCACATGAAAGAGGCTCTACTCACAAGATACGGCCTCACTCCAGAAATGTACCGTCAACGGTTCCGGGACTGCAGGAAGATCCCGGGCACCACATGGGTGGAATATGTAAACTTTTTCAGTCGGGCCTTCGATGGGTGGACCAAGGGCAGCAAGGTCACCACCCTGGCCGAACTCACTGATCTCATGTTGTGGGAACATCTAGCTGCAAACTGCTTCGTAGAACTACGTCAGCATCTGCTGGACAGTAAGCTCACAGATCCCCGGAAGCTGGCTGTGGAGGCCGACCGCTGGACCAACACCCGGGTCTCCCGGGGCATGGTAGGAGAGTACCCCCGATCCAGTCAGGGACCACCCCGCCAGAGAGGAGGAGGGAACCAGGGAGGGCCGAGAGAGTCCCAGCCTAGCCCCCCGAAGACACCACCTCCACCTTTCCCGGCGCCCCCTCCACCAGTAACCGGGCCCCCTGGGAAACGGGGACACCGGGTAACCGTCACATGTTTTCGCTGCCAGAAACCCGGGCACTACGCCAATGACCCAGAGTGCCCCATGGCCCCCCAAGTCCCCCCGACGAGACAGATAGCCAACGTAGCCCTGGGGGAGGGGGTGGAGGAAGCCGAAGAGTGGGAACCCGCAGCAATGGCCCTAGTATCCCTGGGAGATAGGGAGATGATCCCTGGTAGCCTCCTCCCCTCCAACACCCAGAAGTATGGGCAGCTTGTCAAAATCAATGGCCACCAAGTAGAGGCCCTGCGAGACACCGGGGCCAGTATCACCGGTGTCCTCAGGCACCTAGTCCCCGAAGAGCAGATCCTCCCCAACGTCTTTTGCCCTGTAATATCCGCAGACAATAGAGAGAGCATGTGCCAGGTAGCCCTGGTGCCATTTGAGTGGGGGGGGGGTGATAGGCAAACTCAAGGTGGCCGTAAGAACCTCCCAGCCGGTCGACTGCCTTTTAGGGAACGACCTAGAGAGTTCCCCATGGAAGCACGTAGAGCGTAAGGCCCACCTGGGAATGATGGGACTCCCCGAGTGGGTGTGCGCCACCACCCGATCTATGTCCGCCCGACTCACTCCCCAGAGGGAGGTCGAGAGCACCCCGATCGAAGAGATCAGAACAGTCCCCGCCGAGGGTCCTTCCGTCCCCCCATCCGAAGGGTCCGTCGCTAGCGATGAACCCACACCATCCGACCCTGACCCAGTCCCTGAGTTAGGCGATCTACCCGAGTTGGCCCAATGGCGCCACGAGGGCGGACCCACTCGGGAGGAGTTTTGCAGGGAGCAAGCCACTTGTCCTTCCCTGGTCGGGCTGCGGCGCCAAGCCGAGGGCCAAGCCGCAGGTGACCAGACCGGGACGCACCGAATCTATTGGGAGAATAGCATCCTGTACAGTGAGCAGAAGTCGGTGGAGCTGGGATCTGGACGGGTACTGGTGGTACCCCTCCGCTTCCGAGATTTCCTCCTGGGTTTAGCCCACGACGTCCCCCTCGCCGGTCACCTGGGACAGGACAAGACGTACAACCGTCTTGTGACCCATTTTTACTGGCCTAAGATGAGAGCAGCGGTAGAGGCCCATTGCAAGTCCTGCCCCACGTGCCAGGCTAGTGGAAAGAGTGGAGGGAAACTCAAGGCTCCCCTCCAACCCTTCCCGGTCGTCAGTACCCCCTTCGAACGAGTCGGGATCGACATCGTGGGACCACTGGACCCCCCCACCTCCCAAGGCCACCGTTTTATCTTGGTCCTAGTGGACCACGCCACCCGCTACCCAGAGGCTATCCCCCTGCGCACCATTACGGCCCCTGTGGTGGGCCGGGCCCTGATGGGGATCTTTTCCAGGGTGGGGTTTCCCCGCGAGGTCGTGAGCGATCGCGGCACTAATTTTATCTCAAAATATATGACGTCCCTGTGGCAACAATGTGGGGTGTCCTATAAGTTCACCACCCCGTACCATCCCCAAGGAAACGGCCTGGTAGAAAGATTTAATAGGACTTTGAAAGGGATGATCGCTGGCCTAGAAGAACCCCTCCGGCGGAAGTGGGACGTCCTGCTCCCTTGCCTATTGTTCGCGTATAGAGAGGTCCCCCAGAAGTCCCTAGGATTCAGCCCGTTTGAGTTACTCTATGGGCACCCCGTCCGAGGTCCCCTCAGTTTGGTAAAGGAAGAGTGGGAGGCGGCACCCCAGACCACCCCCCGAGATGTGTTCCAATACGTCTTGGCCCTCCGGAACCAGACCAGGAAGTTCCGAGAACTGGCCGAGGCCAACCTGGAGGCGAGTCAAGAAGAGATGAAACGCTGGTACGACCAGAATGCCACTCTGGTTGAGTTCCAGCCGGGCCAGCAGGTGTGGGTCATGGCCCCCGTGAAGCCTGGCGCCCTCCAGGACCGATGGACTGGGCCGTACAAGGTGGTGGAGCGAAAGAGTCCAGTTACGTACTTGGTGGACGTCCAGTCGCCCCGGGACCCCCTCCGGGTCCTGCATGTGAACCGACTCAAGCCTCACTTCGTGCGGACAGAACTGAGCCTCCTGCTGGCCACCGATGACGGGGCCGAAGATGAGTCGGATCCCCTCCCGGACCTCCTGTGTGTCAAGGAGCAGGATGGCTCCGTGGAGGGAGTGAACCTTTCCCCAGCCCTCACTGCCCAACAACAAGCGGACTGCCGCCAGCTCCTAAGACAATTTGCCGACCTCTTCTCTCTGACCCCCCGGGTCACCAACTGGTGTGTTCATGACGTGGACACCGGGGACAGCCCGCCGGTGAGACACCGAGCCTACCGGGTTCCTGACCGGGTCCGGTCCTGCATTCAAGATGAAGTCTCGAAGATGCTGACCCTGGGGGTGATTGAGCCCTCTGACAGTCCCTGGGCCAGCCCCGTGGTCCTGGTCCCGAAGGCAGCGGCCCCCGGTGTCGCCCCCGAGCTCCGATTCTGCGTGGATTACCGGGGGCTCAATGACGTTACCCGAGCCGATGCCCACCCCATGCCACGAGCCGACGAACTCATTGACCGACTAGGGGCAGCCCGGTTCCTCAGCACATTCGACCTCACCTGCGGATACTGGCAGATTGCGCTCACCGAAGGGGCCAAGGAGCGGTCCGCTTTCTCCACCCCCGACGGGCACTACCGCTTCCGCGTGATGCCCTTCGGGATGAAAAATGCCCCGGCCACTTTCCAGCGACTGGTGAATAAGGTCCTGGCCGGGTTGGAACAGTTCAGCGCGGCATATCTAGACGATATCGCCGTCTTCAGTTCAGAGTGGAGTGAGCATCTCCAGCACCTCCGGAGGGTGCTAACCGCCCTGCGCCAGGCAGGCCTCACAGTAAAAGCTAGCAAGTGCCAGATCGGGCAAGGCTCCGTAGTCTACCTGGGGCACCGGGTCGGGAGCGGCCAGGTAGCCCCTCTACAGCCAAAGATCGACGCCATCCTGGCCTGGGAACCACCCATCACCCAGACGGAGGTCCGAGCCTTCCTGGGACTCACAGGATACTACCGACGCTTCATTCGGGGATATGGCAGCCTGGTCGGCCCTCTCACCGAACTCACATCTAAAAAACAGCCAAAGAAGGTGCAGTGGACGGCTGCCTGCCAGGAGGCTTTCGATGCTCTAAAAAAGGCCATGTGCACTGCTCCCGTCCTCCAGGCTCCCGACTATGCCAAGGAGTTCCTAGTCCAGACCGATGCCTCCGAACATGGCATTGGGGCCGTCCTGTCCCAAGTAAATGACCAAGGCCTAGACCAGCCCGTCGCCTTCCTCAGTCGGCGGCTGCTGCCCCGAGAGCAGAGGTGGAGCACCATAGAGCGCGAAGCCTTTGCCGTGGTCTGGGCACTCAAAAAGCTACGACCCTACCTGTTCGGCACGCATTTCAGAGTCCAAACTGACCATCGGCCCTTGCGGTGGCTCATGCAGATGCGAGGAGAAAACCCCAAGCTACTGCGGTGGTCAATCTCCCTCCAGGGGATGGATTTCACCGTAGAACACCGCCCTGGTACGGACCACGCCAACGCTGACGGCCTCTCCCGGTTCTTCCGCCTCAGCGAAGAGAACCCCCCAAGATGATGGGCAGTTCTCTCCGGCTTTCAGCTGGGGGGGACGCGTGTTGGACCCGGCCTCGCAGAACGGCCCTCCGTGCACCCGCACCACCGGAACCTGGTACCTGCAGCCCCAACCACCCGGCCCAGCCGGTCCTTCCTACCAGAACACCCGCACCCGGCCCGGACATCCCCGTCCATGGCCTCTCTCCTTTCGGCCACCCCGGGCCCGCATGCCCCCTTCATGCGTCAAGATGGCCGCCCGGCCCCAGCGCGACCCGGGCCTAGAGGCGCCACTCCGGCTGGAGGACATCACACGTCCAGGGGGATGAGAGAGGGAGGAGCAGTTTCTATCGCACCTCTGGACTCCCCTGGGACGATGGGTTTCGATCGGCCCTCCGGCCTCCCTGAGAGCTGGCTCCACGCCTGCTGGGTGTCTGGGACTCCTCCCGCCCCGGCCCTGAACGAGATCAAAAGACAATAGCAGGAAACCCCGACAAGCGACCCCCAGGTGACAAGACCCCTGCCTCCACCGACCCCGGACATCAAAGAGGGGTCGACCTATAACAAGGGGTGCTCCGGGTCGGTCCGGCAGATTCGACGCTGGAACAACGTAAGCCTGCTGAGTGACTCGCGGCTCCTAAAAGATCGTAACATCTCTGACTTTGCGCCTAAGCCTGCTGAGTGACTCGCGGCTCCTGAAAGATCGTAACATCTCTGACTTTGCGCCTAAGCCTGCTGAGTGACTCGCGGCTCCTGAAGGATCGTAACATCTCTGAACTTGTGCCTAAGCCTGCTGAGTGACTCGCGGCTCCTGGAAGATCGTAACATCTCCGAACTTGTGCCTAAGCCTGCTGAGAGACTCGCGGCGCCTTGAAGATCGTACACCTCTGAACCTGTACCTGAGCCCGCTGAGTGACTCGCGGCTCCCCCAGACTCTCGCGGTCCCGCCGGACCCCGACTACGACCCCGTATCCCCCGGCTCGAGGATTGTGAGCTGTGCGCCGGATACGTCCCTGCTTGAACTTTTGCCAAAGACTGTCCCGCTACCCCCCTACCTTTCCGAGACTCTTGAACCCGTGCACACCTTGTACATATTTGCCGTGATAACCTACTTGATAAAGATTGTTTCTGAGAATAACCGGTGTGGTTACTCTGTGTCGTGTGGTGCCAGAAGTACGATCCTAGCTGCGAGATTCCTCCCCCTGGGGAGTCTCCCGCCAGTGCCCGGCTACGATACCTTGAGGGTGGGTCTCAGGGTAGTCAGGACCCCCTTTCCGGGCTCCTCTGAGGTCGCCGTCTAACACCCAGCAAAAATAATGCTTAGCTTATGAAAAGGATACTCGTGAACGCATGACCGTAGCACCCCGCACTTACGGGTATTACCAAACCTTGTATTATAGGACACAGAAACTGACACCCAGAAGGCCAGATGATGGACAGGGACACCCACAGAACCCTGCACCACAGCTGTAATTTATAGATTAGTAACACACACGTTAACATCAGAGTTAATAGACACCAATCATATAGTAACAGATAAGAGCATTTCCGCAAATACTCGGTGGTTGGGAGAGAGAATGAAGTATGTAAATGTCTTCCCTGCCAAAATCTCTAAGACTTTCGTTTCTTATAACCCATTCAAAGATAACCTGCAGCCATCGGAAGAGAGGGGTCGGACGTGACGCACAGCCTGGCTGCGGATCATAAAGCATCTACGACATCGACCAAGGGGGAAGCGACGAAGCAAAAAGGGGTGTGAGACGAGACACCATTATAAGCGCGAAGGGCTACATCGAGGCCCCTGCTCACTGACCAGCGTGCCTGAAGTCTCAACCCGTCAGGCCCGATTGATGGGCCCGGTGCTGAAAGATTCTGCTCTCCTTGGTCCGCATTTTTTTGATCCGATCCCACGCCACCCCATTCTCTCTTCCTCTTTCATTTGGAACTATGACTTTGGCCTACTACCGAAGAACAAAAGGCAGGCACCCTGTCTCAAAGTACCTGTGGTGAACTGTGTTAAGGAACAGGACTGTGATCAAAGAACAGTGAGTGGTCACACCCTGCCACGTGAGAAATCGGATTTGAGCTGGACCTTAGCTCCACCGCCGGTGCTCAACAGCGCCAACGAAAGAAGAACAACAATGAGAGCTTACCAGTGATAGCTCTTTTTAAAACAAGGACACTGGAAAGAAGAACCCATGTCAAAGCTGAAAATCCTCTCCCAACCACCTTATTATATTAACAATCTTCTTATCAAGTTTTCATGATGTTGCATCAATCACTTCCGACTGTACACTGAGAAGTTAAGAAAATGTAACTTTGTATAGTAACATTCATACAACACCAGCCATGTACACGACTATACTGCAACTTTGAATGTACTTCCTCCTCGCCTACTTTATCAAACTGTATGAGACAATGTACAAATGTGTCAGATTACTCCTGCCTACCCTAAAGACTCTGTATCTTTAAATGTATGACGAACATTGACGACACTGTAACTGAAAGGCTAACAAAGGTGAATATTGGCCGGACAAGCTGGCGAGATATGTTAAAAGGGAGGACTGTGGAAATTTAGCTTGCAAACTGAACATTATCTGCGCCATCTTGCCTCTCCCCAGCGCCACGCATAGCAAATGCACGGCCGCCATTTTAGGCACCCCACTCTCTCTCCCCGCTCACTCTCGATCGCCAGCGCTTTCCCCTGGCGCTGCGAGCATCCCCCCCCGCGCGCCGGCCACCCCCGCTCTCTCATACAGGCCATAAACCCTCTCCTTCTGCGCGACCCTGCTACGGGACCACTTCCGACCGACAACCCATACATGGTCATGCCTCTCCTTTGATAACCCCCTTCCTCCGCGCCCCATTGTCCGAACTGGTCCCAGGCCATCACCTAGCCCTGCGGATGCAGTTTATTGCCCCTACTGTAAGGGAAACACCCCGCATCAAAGGGATTACAGTAGATCAAAGCCCCTACCCCCTGAGACCCGGCCGGTTGCACACACCCCCGGGGATTAGCGGAATTCCCTGCTGCGTGATAGCCATCTCCCACTGCGGGTAGGGTGGGAACCTCTACTGTAACCATGTGTGGGATCGGATCTGAGCCGGGGCTTCAGGGGATGTTCTTTCAGGTATCAAGAGAATCTCAAGAATGTACTATATGTAATAAAGCAATAAACCGGTGTATAAGAGACCAGGTCTCAGAGATGCGGTTAGAGCACCTCGTGACGATACCTTGCTGTCTGATCTGATGTGTTCTGCTCCGACGGAATAAAAACTTTGTTTCCTGCCTTCCAGTCTCCGGCGCCTGCCTCTTTTATTGGTAAAATCATCGAGTGGTATGAGAGGCGATTACCGCCGGGCAAATACTTGAAAGGTTATCGACTGAAACTGCCGCTACCATTTAACACCAGTATTTATCCAGGTAATCCTTATTTATTCAGACTTTTCCAAAATTCGTTCTATCCATTTTCCGAACAGAGGCATCATGATTCTGAGCTTCAAATGCCTGAGAAATGCACATCTAGGCCTTTATCCCACAGCACAACAGAAATCACTTTATATCATGGGCGACCATGTTGTCATAAAAACCCAATGCATTTCGGGCTGATAGCCCTTCCTCAGGGGTAACTGTAACATAAAGACAACCCATAAGAAACGTAGAGAATCTGATGCGTTTAAGGACTAGCCTACATCATCCATCATACACTGTGCCAGATAAAAAAAAGTAAGAAACATACTTAATAGGAAAAACATGCTTAATGAGAATAAACCATGCTTGCAGAAAAGAAGACGTGCGCTACATGCATATTGGCAGTACAACATGAAGCTGGTGCATGTCGACGCACCAGATAGTTGTGACATATTGACATATTGATGTGCTATTGAGACATAGCGCACTTCTGGCTTGCATGCAAAACAAATGAATCATTGAAGACTTGTTTACACTGCTTAAGTTAGGCATCAATCCGGAGTGCATTCCACCACTTTCTTCTCTTACCTTCTAAAAGTGGCAGTTTAAAATTATAATGTAAAATCAGACTTCACCATCACAGAGGATTATTCATTACAATTTCACGGGTACCAAAGATGACTGGCCACCTGGTCCCAATCAAAAGATTGCACTTATTACATGTAATAAGGCATCCCAATGTTATCCTAAGAAACAGATAAGTCTCACAGTAGTGAAAAACACATTTAAGAGTTTTCTTTATCACGACATAGGAAAGTTAAGAGTACATGTTCAACCTTTAAATTACACTGCACACTTCCCTACGGGCTACTTAGGGACTGGCTTTGGGATAACCCACATGCAATAAAATAGGAGTTTAAGGCTGGGCAAGTGGGTTATATTGCCAAGTTGAATTGGCACTTTAGAACTGCATGCAGGTGCAATGGGAGACATGGGGCATGTTTAACTGTGTTACATAAGTGGGTGGCACAATAAATGTTGCAGGCCTATTAGTAACATTTAATTTACAGGCCCTGCATATATGGTATACCACTCTACAAGCGACTGATCAGTAAATTAAAAATGCCAATCAGGTGAAAGCCAAATAAACCTTGTTTAGGGTAGTGAGCACAGGCACATTAGCACTGTTAGCAGTGGTAAAGTGTACAGAGTCTGAAGGCCAACACAAACGAATTTCAGGAGGTAAGTAGGCAAAATGTCTGGGGGAAGACCACTCAAAGGGACCAACACTGATTCATCAGTTTCATGTTTTACAAACTTTTTCCAGAGCCTGTGAACTACAGAATATGATTGTGGGTAGTGTCTGCATGTCTGAAACTGCTAAATTGTTAAAATAAATCGAGGACCCTGCGCTTTGAATACAACTATTTTATTTTTATATTTGTGGGTGTCCTCTGGTGGCTAGAGTGTTTTCACCATACAAACTTTGTTTCCTTCTCATTTTTAACTCATGATGCAGTGACTGTGCCCCACATTCAGTATTCTCTTGTACGCAGCCAATCACAGCTTTTGATTAGATTAGACTAGATTTGGATTCATGGACCTGAAAATGGTGCCTGAAAATGGTGACTAGAAAAAAATATTTTGTGTTTTTTCTTTCAGTCTGTGAACTGCCCTATGCTATACAGTGGCAGTTGTCAGTGTATAGTTAATCTTAAAATCATGGTTAGTGGGTTACCCTTCTATTGAAGGGGCTGGGTAAATCACAACAACAAACAAGTAACATGCCCCTTTTGTTCGCTTCATTAACAAACATTTTTCAACTGTATATTTAGGCAGAATAGCGACAGCACTAACGACCTGATTAAGAAGAGTTCAGCAGATGGGTAACTCTGTCACAAACATGACGGATATCATGTCCACTGCATTACGAGTGCCATTGGATATAATGAATTTGTAATACGGCGTGCTGGCTATCCACCACTTTTGTGCCAAACTCTAAATCAGGCCCTAAGACCATAAGTGTGTAGTGCCCTGGACAAGGGTCCTCTGTTGGAGTCTTGAGGTGATGACATTCTGTGGAATGTTGGGAGACTTTGTGATTTGAATGGAGTTTAGACGTTTGGATAAGGTGCTTTGAGGGGCCTGGTATGGTTTATCTTCATGTATTTTTTTACTGAATGAAACTTGTTATAGAAGAGGCTATCTCCGAAGGGGGCTTAATGGGCAAGC
This sequence comes from Triturus cristatus, assembly GCF_964204655.1. Classification (NCBI taxonomy): domain Eukaryota; kingdom Metazoa; phylum Chordata; class Amphibia; order Caudata; family Salamandridae; genus Triturus; species Triturus cristatus. Next base: position 857,904,892 of record NC_140588.1, on the reverse strand, counting down.
GCCATAACCCAACAAAAGTGGAGTAGACCTCTCTGCGGAAAGAGCATGCGCCAAAAGTGGCATAAAAATACCTGGCCAATAGGTGGCCGGGTGATGTTTTGAACCCCTCCAATGTGGGGACACCGCCGTGTGCCAGTAGGGGACATTGTGGGGCTATAAGCGCACTGCCATTCCAGCACAGGTTACTTTGGGTAACTCCGGGTGGGTAACTGCGCTCCGCCCACGAAGTTTGCATAGTTTTGCCTACTCCGCGTTCCGCTGCGAATGCGGAGTTCCGGCAAAACTACAACTCCATGGCGGAATGCAGCTAGCTGGCCCCTCCACCCTCGCAAAGTTATTAAAAATAATTTAAAAAGGAACTTAACTGCTGTGCGCAAGACGTACTACGTAGGGGTTGTTCAGTGCGAGGAGGAGGCAGGAGAGAGCAGCCATTGCGAGGAGGAGGCAGCTGAGGAAGACGCGGCAGGGAAGTGCCTTTTTCATTATTTTTAATTGCTTTGGGAGGGGGGAGGGCACAGAGCAGAGCAGGGCATAGTTTCACAGAGTATTTTTTAATCTCCGTGGAACTCCGCACACTCTGCCCAAACTGGGGTTGGAGTGCTGAACAACTTTTCATGAGAGGCCTTCACTGAAGGATTACTGCGGAGATACCTGCAGGCCGAAGGAGACGTGCGCAAGAAGGAGGAGTGGGCAGTGGCATGAGGGTAGCATGCTGCTCGCGTTGGACCGAAAATCAAAGAGTAAGGCGCCCAGTGGTGGGTACGGACCCTTAACCCCATGCTCGGTTTGCGTGAGGTCCTTAGACATTCAAGGGGGCCAGCCTGCCTGCCGAATGCTGGTTACCACCATTGCATGAGAGGCTGCATGCAAAGTAATCCCCAGGAAGAAGAGCTTGGCTCACCAGAGGCAGCGGCAGGGATGGGCTGAGCTGGCGAGGGCATCTAGCAGGCCATGGCGACAACCACAGCCAGGACGGCTGTGCCTTGTATGTTGCCTAACTATTCAGCATGGAGTGGCAAGCCGGCATCGATAATCAGATCTGGAGCAGTGGGCCCTGGGAGGAGGACTGGCTTGGTCAGGTCCGTACCACACAGGTAAGTGGGCGGAGATGCACAGATGCCGGCGATGGTCATAAAGCGGGCAGAGGCCCGAGTGAATGGCTATAGTTTGCGGAGGTGAGTGGGGTTGGAGTTGTAAATAGGGGTGGGCGGAATTTGCGTAGTCGCGCTACGCAAAGCTCCGCGAAATGGTAAACAATCGCCGAGAGCACGCAGAGTTCTGCAACATGCGGAATTGCTTATTCTGCCCATTCCCAAATATTTTTTCCTGTTCGCGAATGCTGTTTGCGTGCTCGGGGGGGAAATGCCTTGCGAACACGCATTTTGAAAGCTATACACAATGTTATAGTGGTAGTGATGGATATACCAGTCGCACATCTAATTCCCAAATATCTTATCAATTTACGGTGCCCATCGAGGTAGAGAAACATCCCACTACCATGGATGTGACAAAGAACAAGGCCCTCAGGGGGACACTTGTTACACAAAATGTTTTCTTACTGGGTACTACCCTGGCACTCTATCGTTGAGGTGGCAATGTCAGCCAGATATTTTCTAGATTAGGTCACATAAACCCCTAAGTAACTATATAAATGGTCCTTACTCTCCCCTGAGCTACCAACCATTAATATGCTTTGGCACTTTTATAAGAAAAGACAATAATGTCCCAACATATTTTTCTCATTAGTATTCAGAAGATTTAATATATCATGTTTTGTTTCAAAAAGTAAATAATTGTCAGCTCAGACTGACGATGAAAGTTACACAATTCAAAAAACCATTCTCATTATTTCATTGTTACATTTGAACAGTAAGGTTTACACATTAATCACCCAATATACACATTTAGTCCTTTGAAGACATGCAAGAACCCCGTGGGGGGAGAAGAGTCAGACGTCGCCACCCCATCGAGGAGACAATCCAGAACAGCCGACACGTGTTTCGTTACGTAATGTAACTTTTTCAAGGCTGTAAATGTAATTATCACAAAAAATACTTACGTTAACATGTGAAATCGAACATATTGGTCTTTGTACAAAAATCTGTGCACTAGTGCACGGAGGCACGTGGTTGAATACAATTCAAGAGGAAAGAAGGGAGAAATTTCTCAGAAGAGAGTTGGTCATAACGGATAAGTGATCAAATCCTTGGTGTTATGAATAGTTCCTTAACAAACCCAAGAAGGAAAGGGCCAAGAGCAGGAAGTCGCCCAAGAGAGTCGATGCAAAAGTGCAGGAAAAATTCTAAAGGGTCGTGTAAAAAAGAGTAAAGTATCCTGAATAAAAGAGAAAATAAAGTACGAAACCAAAGCTTGCGAACATGACCAAAGACACGTGAGTGGGGTATCAAGCAACATCTAGTCATAGTGTTCACACTTGAAATAGGTAAGTCACCCCCACTATCCTAGATAGATGAAAAGTACCTTCAATGTTATAATACTGCAGGATGAGTTTACATGTGTCCCGATCCAAGTAAATTGTCGTCCAAAGGTCGGCAGAGTGACCGTATAAAACCTGTTTTACTGATTCATCATCCGGTTGTCTATGGCGGACAAAATAAAAGGAAAAGTTTGTATGGAAAAGCAAAAAGAAGACTATGATATGTCTAAGAGATACCCAATTGTTCAATGTACGTACAATGTAGGAGCTGGTACCTAGTTGTGATAAGATACCCCTAGTCAAACAGTCAAGTTCTAACCGTAAGGGTTTCTAGAGGACCATAACAGACAAATCAAGTATCACAAAGCTGGTACAACTGTACAAAAAGCTGCAGCAAACAGAAACAAATACACGTCGTTCTAATCCCATTGTTCGGGAGAGTATAAATCATGATACCTATCCGGTGGTATTACAAGCTACAGTCGGGACCTAAGTAGCAAAAAAAGATTTCTTTAACATCCGAGAACTCAGACTATCAATATCCACATTCGGTTGAAACCATATCCTCTGAGAACTTACTTTCAAACATAGTGTGCGAGCAGCAAATAAGTCATACATCCGTTAGAACTGCCACAGTTAGGCGTCGCACATTTTGTCAGGCCCGTAAATCATGCTATCTAAAAAAATCGTAAGAAACATGCCATGTCTCGCAAAAATAGTAAGAGTGTACATGACGCTGCAGCATTCTGAAGCTATTGTGTATTGTTCCAATCTAATTTACCAGAAAAGAAAACCTAGCGATCTCTATTCTGGGGTCCTATAAGCCCTGATCTAGACTTGTGTGATAAGAAGAAAAGAGTATCATACTCACATTAATCAACAGCATTTTTAGACCATAGGAAGCACTGTGATAGGTGCCTGAAAAAAGAATGAATAGTCAAAAATTCGGAAGACCATATTTACGTCAAGGTAGCTCGACATTTCACTCTATGCTATCGTGGTCAGCCAATGATCTCTAAGAACTTACTTCCAAACAGTTTACAGGCAGTAGTTCGGGCGTCGATCCGTCGGAGCGGCCCCAGTCGTTAGATCCACCTATTTTAAACGTGCGACCATGAAAATGGAGGAAGGACAAAGCAGCTAGGTGTTCTTCCTGCCAGAACAAGTATAGAAAGTCACAGTGTTGGTCCAATCATGATTTTCCAACCGAGGAAAAATAATGCATTGTCTATTTTAAAGTCCTATGAGCCCCAAACTGAACCTATGTAAGGAAATGGAATATGATACTCACATTACCCAAGAGCGGGTTGTTACCGTCTGAAGCACTATGTTAGGTGCCTAAAGAGAGAACAAATACCTGATATTCAGGAAACCGTATTCAAGTCTGAGTGAATCGACATTTCATTGTTTACTGTTGTAGCCAGCCAGTAGTTAGTTAGCACTTACTTCTAAACACAGTGTGCGAGCGGCAGTTCGGGCGTCATCCGTCGGAACTGCCCCAGTCATAGGCTGCACGTTTTATAGAGTACGATCATAAAAATAGTGAAAGGGCAACGCACCTAGGTGTGCTTCTTGCCCGAAACAGTGAAAACTGGATTATGTGGAGTCAGAGAGTATAAGCACCCGCCATGCTGTAGTGGGAGGAAAGTCCATATACCTCATGTGAATAAAGAAAGTAGCCCGGTCAGCGAATGAGGGTGAGGATATACCCAAGTAGTTCCGCATATTTTCCAAGATTCAAGATAAGAATCAAAATACACGTGGATGTGATGGTGGAACCCTGATGTGCTAGAATCATGATGGTCTGTACACACCTACTGAGAATCGCAGTAGTGATAGATCGTACATAGGAGTCCAAATTAGACATCAAAAAATGTTATAGAGGACCTTGTTGTAAAAACACCCAAGAGTGACAGTGTTGCTGAGGTTTTGGGTTATGCAAGAAAAGAGGGGGCATAGTAAGCACAGAAAAAGTAAAGAATGTCAAGAACAGGTAACCATAAGACAAATATATTGTCAATACAGATGTCATTTGATCACAACCATTTTCTAAATGCCCTTATTACATCATTCAGTAGTAATGTGTTCAACACAACAAAATACTTCATATAGAAAAACATGTTAGTATTAGTCATTGAGAAACACATGTAATTCTTTGTCAAAATTGAGCCCCTGTTCCACCGCCCGAAGACGGATAATCCATTGAGCTTCCAGTTTTCTAAGGGCGGAAGTGCGATCCCCACCTCTAGGATTGTTGAAAGCTTGAGCTATTCCGTGGAACTTAATAATTAAAAGGGAACTTCTTGGGTGAACTGTGTTGAAATGTACTGCCAATGGGTAAGTATTGTAATTTTTGCGGATAGCCCTGATGTGTTCCTGAATTCGCTCTTTTAGAGCTCGAATAGTGCTACCAATGTAGATTAGATCACACGGGCATTTAATACAGTACACTGTAAATTTGGAATCACAGTTCATGCAGTCCCTGATGGTGTGTACAGGTGAAGTGTTGTAATGAAATTCTTTAATGCCATTGTTGGCCAATGGACACATATTGCAATGTGTGCATTTGTAGAAACCTTTGGGTTTTGGTGGTAACCAGGATAAAGTCATTGGTTTGGGTGGTGAATAACTGGTACAAAGAATGTCCCTAAGGGTTTTATTCCTTCTGTGTATAATCTTAGGTTTAGTTGTTAGATGTTTCTCTAATGATGTGTCCAATAATAAGAGATGCCAGTGTTTGGACATGATCTTATAAATAGCATTGCTTTCCACGTGAAAATACGTAATGAGACCTACTTTTTTGGAGCTCTCTTGTTTTCTGCTCTCATTATGTTTTTTCTTTTTAAGGAGTGTGTGTCTAGGTGTGCGTAAGATTCGCGTTTTATCAGTTTCTAGAAGGTCAGAGGAATAACCCCTATGTTTAAAACTTTCCTGTAGATTGTTTAGTTCTTGTATAGGTCTTCACCTAGACACAAAATGAGGGGGTTCATGTTACCATAGAAATTATGATTAGTGCAGCAGAAAGAAAAATTAGGGCACATTTTGACTTCTCAAATCCTCTTCTATTTGATAAAAAAATTCTGACATGCAGACTGAAACATGCACTTGGAATACCAGCAGCAGACTTCCCTGGTGAGCAGTAGTTTACTACAGTGATCTAATTAGCAACTAGAGTGCTAACATTCAGAATTTATGGCAAATGTGTGACACATCTGAATGCCTTCTTGATGGAACCAAAGTTAAAAAATGAAAGTATTTCCTACTGAGGAGACTGCAGTAAATGAGGAAATTAGGAAACTTCATAACAAATAAATCTCCCAAGATGGCCACCAGAGACAAAAGAGCCCAAATGTAGCCCAAATATCACCCAGATGTAGCCCAAGTATAGCCCAATGACAGAATGTCCCAGAGTGTTCCAACAAACAACTAGAGCGCTAACAGTCTTACTTATGACAAAAGTATGGCACACCTAAAGCCATCTTGATTGGAAAAAAGTGGTAACACTTAAAACATTTAATTTACAAAGGAACAAAATGAGGGGGTTCATTTTGCCATAGAAATTATGATTAGTTCTGCAGAAAGAATAAATAGGGCACATTTTGACTTCTCAAATGCTCTTCTATTTTATAAAAAAATTCTGACATGCAGACTGAAACATGCACTTTGAATACCAGCAGCAGACTTCCCTGGTGAGCAGTAGTTTTACTACAGTGATCTAATGAGCAGCTAGAGTGCTAACATTCAGAATTTATGGCAAATGTGTGACACATCTGAATGCCTTCTTGATGGAACCAAAATAAAAAACTGAAAGTATTCCCACTGAGGAGACTGCAGTAAATGAGGAAATTAGGAAACTTCATAACAAATAAATCTCCCAAGATGGCCACCAGAGACAAAAGAACCCAAATGTAGCCCAAATTTCACCCAGATTTAGCCCAAGTATAGCCCAATGACAGAATGTCCCAGAGTGTTCTTAAGAACAACTAGAGCGCTTACTGTCTTACTTATGACAAAATTATGGCACACCTGAAGCCATCTTGATTGGAATAAACTGGTAACACTTGAAACATTTAATTTAAAAAGGAACACAATGAGGGGGTTCATTTTGCCATAGAAATTATGATTAGTGCTGAAGAAAGAAAAATTAGGGCACATTTTGAGTGACATCTCAAATCCTCTTCTATTTCATTTAAGAATTCTGATATGCAGATAGAAACATGCACTTTTAATACCAGCAGCAGACTTCCGTGGTGAGCAGTAACTATACTACAGTTGTCTAATGAGCAACTAGAGTGCTAACATTCAGAATTTATGGCAAAATGTGCGACATATCTGAATACCTTCTTGATGGAATCAACGTAAAAAACCTGAAAGCATTTCCTACTGAGGAGACTGCAGTAAATGAGGAAATTAGGAAACTTCATACCAAATAAATCTCCCAAGATGGCCAACAGACACAAAAGAGCCAAAATGCAACACAAATATCACCCAGATGTAGCCAACATGTAGCCCAATGACAGAAGTGTGCAAAACACTTATTTTTTGTGTATTTGCAGTTTTATATAGTGCAGACTTGTCAGGTATTGGAGTGCTTTACATGCGCATTGGTTACATCACACAAGATCAAATTCATTTTGGTTGTAGACATGGGGAGATTAAGTGATTTGACCAGAATCCCAGAATGTTGAGCTGAAGCAGAAACTCCAACCTGGTTCCCCAGTTGCAAAGTCTGCAGCTCTGGAAGTAACACCACATCCTCTCCCCTAGGTGCAACATTTAATCAAGTGGTCAACTGGATAAAAAAACATAAAGATTACAAATAATTTAAAAGTTCTTTGTCGCTATTTGAAAACTCAGAAAATATGTCCTCATTTTAGTTTTTTAGAGCACTAACCATCATTTTGATGCAAATAGGACCCTCTCATGTATGTAATTTCTAAAGGAAATATTCTAGGTATTACAGTTTTGATTACATCAAGATGACGTCAGGCGTTCCACACTTTTGTGATAAATATAGAATGTTAGCAATCTAGTTGTTCATTGGGATACTGTTGAGAGGCGGAGGCCAGGGGCACGGACTCTGAAAATGGAAGGCAGGTAGGAGAGTGCAGAGGCAACAATTTGACCACACTGGGCAGGCAGGAAGGGCAGTGGCAGCCCAACAGACTATGGAGGGCAGTGGAAAGGGGGCAGGGGCAACAAACCAACAATACAGGATTGGCACGAGAGGCTGTGGCAATATAATAGACCATTGTGGGCAGAAGGAAGAGGCAGTGGTAGTACAAGCATACATGCCAACAGACCCGTTTCAGCCAGGAAACGTCCAATGTTTTTAAGCTAAAATGGGCTTTATTTGATCTGTCTCCTGTCTACAATCTCCTCTTTTTCAATGTAACTCAAAGGGGACAATACCCCAGTTTTTTTTCAAAATCTCCCTCTTACCAAGTTAGAAATGTTCGCAAGTATGGTACATTGGATCATGGTAGGCAGGAGGAATTGGGGTAGGGACATGGACTCGGATAACAGAGGACAGGAGGGATATGGAGAGGTGCACCAAACTGACCCTACAGGGCAGGCATCAGGGTTTGCAGCAGCACAATACACCACACAGCGCATGCGGGACGGGAGTGCAGCACAACAATCTATAGAAAGCAATAGGGAGGGAACAGGACCATGCACATGGACAACAGAGAACAGAGGGGAAAGAGGCAATGGTAGCTAGCTGACCATAATTGACAGACAGGAGAGAAAGCTGCAGCATAACAGACCATAAAGGGCAGGAGGGACGGATCAGGGGCATTACAATGGAACAGACAAGCCAGGAGGGAGGGAATAGGGGTCTGCACATGGAAACTGAGGGCTGGGGGCAAGGGGGCAGGGCAGGAGCAGCAAGATGACCATGGAGGTCAGGCAGGATGGGCACTAGAAACAAGACACACCATGGAGAGCAACAATGAGACTATGGTGGCATACACACAGACCATGGAGGGAAGGTGGGAGGGGGTCAGGAGCAGCTAGCTGACCACACAGGGAAGGTGGGAGGGGCCATGACAGCACAGAAGACCATGCATGGCAAGCGGGAGGGTTAGTGGCAGCACAATGGCTATGATGGGCAAGAAGGAGGGTGCAGGGGCATGCACAAAGGACCATGGATGATGGAAGGGAGGGTCAGGACCTGGGCACAGACAAGAGAGTTCAGGGGAAGGGGCCTCACAACAGACAGCGTGGGGCAGGCAGGAGGAGCAGTTGCAGCACAACATACCAGGGAGGGCAGAAGGGTGTGGCAGTAAAATGGACCATGGAGGACAGGAGGAAGAGGATAGGGGCATGGCATGTGGACAGGCAGGGTGGAGGTGGCAGGGACAGGTTACAGTCATCTGACAATGCTAGGCAGGTGGGAGGGGAGTGGCAGCTCAACAGAACACTCAGAGTAGATAGGAGTGGCAGGTCCATGGAACATGGTGGGCAAAAAGGATGGAGCAGGGGCATGCACAAAGACATCGGAGGGCAGGGGGAAGGAGAATAGGGGTAGCAAGCTAAGCAGAGAGGCTAAGCAGGAGGTCAATGATGGGCCATAGAATTGGGCAATGGAGGGCAGGAGGAGTGGAGTGGTACATCATGCTAAATGGAGGGCAGTGGCAGCATATCAGACCATGCATGGCAGGAGAGAGGAGGCTAGGCCATGGATTCAGACAACGGAGGATAGGGAGGAGGTGGATGGGGCAGCAAGCTAACTGTTCAGAGAAGGTGGGTAGTAGGAACTTTATTGTTTTTTAAATGTGTGTCTGTGCGAACTACTTAAAATATGAACAAGTATGCAGCATAATCTCACTTTTATTCAGGAAGAAGAGGACGTTTGTGACTGTGACTCCGGGCTCACTTGGCAGAAACACCCCCTGACCCTTCACCCCATCGCAAAATGTAATGCCCGTGAAAAGGGTCGGTGGACGCAGTGTTATATAGAACATAGTCTTGAGAGCATGATTGAAAATGAAAACTAGATATAGTATATGGTATAAACTATGCACCAAAAAGTGTGATATAAGATGAACCGGGGTGTGAAATATAATATGCAATACATTGTGCGCAATGACAGATTCATTGGAGAGTGCGAGATAGCACAGGCACTAGCACGTGCTATGCGATATGCGCCTTGGAGTGTAATATGCACAGGGCAGTGTTGTGTAACCTAACTAGTCTCTAAAGTTGTAATATAAAATATGTGCTGGGGAGTGTAACGTTGCATATGCACTGTGACAAAGATATGGATCCCAGATTGTAATATGTATGCCATAGTGCTGTGCGCTATAACATAGGCATCGAGGAAGGCACGTTAGATGGGGCAATATAACCCGTGTGAAGGCAAGTGTGGCATGACATATTCACGGGGTGGTGTTACAGTGCACATGGGCTAGAGAGTGTCATAGCATATGCACTAGCTGGTGGAATACAACACAGAGGTGTGAAGCACTCGGCGGGCACTGGTGGGTGTAACACAGCATTGGGCTCAGCCAGGAGCACGCTGTGACTCTCAAGTGAGGTTCGTCTCCTTTCCAGAGAGTAAAATAAAAAGTGTTACACATCCGGCAGTGGATGTGTGTTTTATTAACCGTGAGGGGGATTTCTTGCATAGTTTGGTCGAATTTTTGTCGAATCCCCTTTGAATGGCTTGGTGTGCGTGTATATTAAATGTGCCCGTCAATAGCTACCCATGTTTGTATAAATAAACGACAAGGGTGTCTACTTGGAGAGTACCCACCGGCGGGGGTGCCGGGATTAGGCACGGTAGGGCGTCAGACACATCAGAGCTTCACTAGTGGTGTAAATACATTCCATGTGGATTCATTCTATGTATAGTCGCCTTTTAATGAATATCACGCAAATCGTCATGGTGATAGGTACATACGGTTTGTCCAGCATGTCCTAGGTGTTTCAATAAATATATATATTTTTTAAAATAATAAAAAACAAAGGTCGGCCCCGGGGGATGGGGTCCCCAGGGCCATAAGTGGCCTGAGGAGGGGGGCAACGCAGCCACCTCCTAAAGAATTTTTTTTTAAAAAGGCCATGACCCCGAGGGCCGATTAAGGCCTTGGGAGGGCCAAATTAATTTGTTTCAACAAAAAAAATTAGGGTGCAGGCCCTGGGGGATGGGGTCCCCAGGGCCAGTAAATTAGAAAAAAGAAGGGGGGCCACAGAGCCCTCCTTCTTAAAAAAAATAAAATATTAAAAGACCGGAATTGCGCTGGAGGCCACGCCCCCTCCTTGCAGCACTCTGCAAACGCGCCCCCTGGCCAGTTGTAAGTTGGGGAATTAATTCCCCTTCCATACTGAGGGTCCCTGAGGGCCAACTAGCCCAACAGGTATCTCGAGTATGCGCCAGGGAGCTGCGTTGCAGACAGGTGTTCTGAGGCCACGCCCCTTTTTACACCTCTATGCAACACAGCTCTGTGGCGCTTACTGGAGGTACCTAGTGGGCTAGTTTGACCCTAGGGACCCTTAGGATTCAAGGGGACTTAATCTCTCAACATAGAACGGCCACAGGGCGCGTTTACACAGTGGTGAAGGGAGGGGACGGGGCCTGAGGTGACGTGTGCAAACACGACCTGTGGCGCATTTTAAGTTGGGGAAATACTTCCCCTTCAATCCTGAGGGCCCCTGGGGGCTAACTAGCCCACCAGGTGCTTCCAGTAAGTGCCACTGCTCTGCGTTGCAGAGAGGTGGTGCAGGCCATGCCCCTTTTTACACCTCTCTGCAATGGCGCTTATTGGACGTACCTAGTGGGCTATTTTGCCCCTAGGGATCCTCAGGATTCAAGGGGACTTAATCTCCCAACTTAAAAAACGGCCACAGGGTGTGTTTACACAGTGGGGAAGGGAGGGTACGGGGCCTGAGGTGACATGTGCAAACACGCCCTATGGCGCATTTTAAGTTGGGGAAATACTTCCCCTTCAATCCTGAGGGCCCCTGGGGGCTAACTAGCCCACCAGGTGCTTCCAGTAAGCGCCACTGAGCTGCGTTGCAGAGAGGTGGTCCAGGCTTTGCCACTTTATACACCTCTCTGCAACGCAGCTCTGTGGCGCTTACTGGAGGTACCTAGTGGGCTAGTTGGACCCTAGGGACCCTCAGGATTCAAATGAACTTAATCTCCCAACTAAAAACGGCCACAGGGCGTGTTTACACAGTGGTGAAGGGAGGGGACGGGGCCTGAGTTAAAGTGTGCAAACAAGCCCTGTGGCGCATTTTAAGTTGGGGAAATAATTCCCCTTCAATCCTGAGGGACCCTAGGGGCCAACTAGCCCACCAGGTGCTTCCAGTAAGCGCCACTGCGCTGCGTTGCAGAGAGGTGGTCTAGGCCGTGCCCCTTTTTACATGTCTCTGCAACGCAGCTCTGTGGTGCTTACTGGAGGTACCTAGTGGTCTAGTTGGACCCTAGGGACCCTCAGGATTCAAGGGGACCTAATCTCCCAACTTAAAACGGCCACAGGGCATGTTTACACAGTGGGGAAGTGAGGGGACGGGGCCCTAGGTGACGTGTGCAAACACGCCCTGTGGCGCGTTTTAAGAGGTAGTTTTAATCCCCTGCCCTATTATATACTAGGGGCTTACAGAGGAGGTCATGCTGATCACAGGGGGACCCCAATGCATTGTGTTCCCTAGTGTATGTAGGTGTTTTCACTGTATTCTGAGTGTCTTTTAACATAGCACTGGCTCTAGGACTGGTTAGTCAGACTCAGTTACCACCAGTATCCGTCTGAAAAAGTTGAGGGTACAGGATGATTTTGCAACAAGGCTTCTTTCTGCTCTTCTGTTTGTTCTTTCTGCACGTTATCCTTCTCCCTTCACTTTTCCTCGTCTTTCTGCATTTCTTTTTTTTCTTTCTGTGCGTTTCTTCTTCTTTCTTCACATGTCCTATCTCTGTAGGCATAGTTAGAAATTAGCATTTAAAAAACCTTTGAAATTCACTGAAATAAACCATAGGTTTCAGGCACGTTATAGTTAGGAATTAGCATTTAAAAAACCTTAGAAATTCACTGTAAAAACCATAGGTTTCAGGGGCGTTATAGTTAGCTGGACTTTTCACTCGTACAAAACCATTGAAATTCCCCTGTTATAGTTAGTTCAGCTAACTATAACTCGCGCGCCCGCAATGCACTGCTGATTACGTCACATATTACATCACTCATGACATGGTCAGTGACATCACTCATGACATCACTGATGACATCTCAAATCATCACTGATGACATCATCCTTGTAATAGAGTGGCAGACCTCCTCTCCCCCTAATATAACCTTTGATACACACATTCAAAAATAGAAACTACAATGTTCAAAACAATGGACATACCAATACCAGTTACAACTTATTCAGTAATTCTAAGATCCACATACACATCCACTCATTCACCAACAGTCCTATTCAGTCACTCATACATGTACTCACTCATCATATGTACTCATACACCTATACATCCTGTTACACAACGCCACTCATCCATAGAGTTACTCACACAAATAGTCACTCATGCTAATAAAGAATCAAACATCCATTTACTTGCATATACAGTTATACACACACCACCACACTTACTTCTACAGAAACTTACACATACTTAGTCTTTTAAACAATCACTTATAGAAACACATACTTATTCATACAGGAACTCTTTCAATCTCTCACTCTCACATATACTCACTTATATACACCAATAGTCACATATACTAGTTTAAAACATATGTAGTTACTCATAAAGACACTATTGAGACAGTCATTCACTCCCTAACACACCCATGCACACACTCATCCACCCATACAGTCCTGCACATATGCTGTCTTCAACACATACAAACAGTGAGTCACTCATTCATGCACCTATGCACTACGTAATACCCCCACCGAACCATATAGACACTCAGACACTCATACTGATACTCAAAAAACAACTAATAACCTATATAGACACTCATGTAGCTACTCACCAACCCATGCAGCCACTTATACACAAAGTGAGAGACTGATACAGATATTTACATATTTCAACATTACTCACTAAGCCATGTATTTGCTAAGATACACTTAATCAGTCAGTTATACAATCAATTTATCAAAAACAAATCATCCATTTAGACACTTAAATACCCATTTATTCTTCCATCTACCTTGAGATATACATATATAAAACATATGTCATTTTCAGAAAAACACACATTCACTGGATGATGTCATCAGTGATGTTATTTGAGATGTCATGAGTGATGTCATGACTGATGTCACTGACCATGTCATGAGTGATGTAATATGTGACGTCATCAGCAGTGCATTGCGGGCGCGTGAGTTATAGTTAGCTGAACTAACTATAACAGGGGAATTTCTAGGGTTTTGTACGAGTGAAAAGTCCAGCTAACTATAACGCCCCTGAAACCTACGTTTTTTTCAGTGAATTTATATATATATATATATATATCTGTTATCAACAAATGATTCCTTCTGTCAGTGTGCTGACGACCGGTGCAAATATTGTGGAATGAAATCAAATTCTGCAATTATTTCTCGAACAAAAAGTAGTCGCACTCCAGGAAGTATGTCATCAGGCTATTTTATTTAATTAAGTTTAAGCCATTATCATCACCATCACCAAAGAAAACCAATGTGTTTCGACCTGAAAGGTCTTGATTACAGTCAGTTCTAGACCATCTACAATTTCAATTTATATGCAATGACCCACTGGGCCCTTAATGAGGCATTGTGGAATATGTAGTTTAGTATAAACATTTTACACAACTATTCACGCTGTTCAATGTATGTGCAGTTCAGCTTGTGTTACATTAGTTCTTATTGAACAGTATTCATGATAAATTACAATAAAGTTGAGTTCTAATTCAAGTTGGTTTAACTACTTCATTTCCTTGGTCTACTCAACCGCTGTAATCTACTTATTTGGATGATGCCCGAACCAGGAATTGTGGAGTTGTTTTTTCAGCACTATAGAATTCATTAACTCTTCTGGACTGTTAGTACCACTTACTCAATGATTTATTTGTCATGTATCGTATTGGAATGTTTAGGAATCTGTAGTAACCATAGTCCCTGGTTTCCAACGGCTAACTACTAGTTATTATTCTGGCTGAGTGATCTAATGATTTATTTTGTAGTTTGTCTCAGATATGGTTATTGTAATTTTGGTAACTATATCATTAACCTAATGAAAGCTGTTCGGTCTTTCTCCAGATTATAGATGTACATGTATTTCTACTACTCCGTTTGGTCCATATGGCTGTTTAGTATGGAATCTAAATATAAGTCTTGATTCAAGGCATCTCAGTTTTGTTCTTCTGTCTCCGCCCCTCTCACTGGCGGTTACTGATGCAATACCCCAATATTTAATTTGTTGCCAGCTGTATCCCTGATGTGTGAGCATGTGTTTTATTATTCTTTATTGCAACAATGTGTTCTAAGGTTTCTTCTTCAATTGACAGATGGTACTACCAATGAATCCTAGACCACAGTTACATTCCAACATGTAGATGACATATGTTGTTTCGCAATTGATCTTTTCATTGATGAAGAAGGTTCTTCCCTTAGAGTCCATAATTTCTTTGATTTTTTTTCGAATGCAACGTGCTTTGCATTTAT
Source organism: Triturus cristatus (assembly GCF_964204655.1). Classification (NCBI taxonomy): domain Eukaryota; kingdom Metazoa; phylum Chordata; class Amphibia; order Caudata; family Salamandridae; genus Triturus; species Triturus cristatus. The sequence continues at coordinate 857,889,819 of NC_140588.1, read as the reverse complement.
CACTCTTGGTGAAACATTTTTGATGTTCACTCATGCAATCAGCTAGACATTATCTGTACACTCTTCCAATCACCCAGGTGGCACCTGTACACTTCTCCAATACTTTAAATATTATCCCTGCACTACCCTTGCACTCTTTCAATCATCCAGGCAGTATCCAGGCAGTATCTATACAATGATCAATTCATTCAGGCAGAACGCATGCACTTATAAAATCACCTAAGCTCTTTTTATACAGTCCTCCAATCACCCAGGTACTACTCCTTTACTCCTTTACTCCTCCAATCATCCAGCCAGAATCCTTCAAGTTTTAAAATCCCTACCCTTACATTCTTGCAATCAGCAAGACATTACCCCTACACTCATGCAATTACTAGGTATTAATGATGCATTCCTCTAATCCCCCAGACATTACGCCTGCACTCATGCAATCACTTAGGTATAAGCCGTGCACTTCTGCAATGCCACAGACATTACTCCTGCACTCATGCAATCACTTAAGCATTACACATACACTCTTCCAATAACCCTGACATTACCCCTGCACTCATACAATCACTCAGGCAGTACCTGTGCATTTATAAAATCATCCAGGCACTACCTATGCACTCATGCAATCACACAGGCACTACTTGTGCACTCTTCCATGTACCCAGGCATTACCTATGCACTCCTTCAATCACCCAGACACTACCCCTGCATTCATGCAATCTCCCAGGCATTACCCATATACTCATACAATCACACAGGCAGTGCACATGCAGTCATATATGCTCTCAGGCACTTCTGCTACACTCATGCAATCATCCAAACACTACTCATGCAGTCTTTCAATCATCAAGGCACTACTCCTACACTCATGAAATCACCCTAGACCTACTAATTAGGCCTGGGCCGTAAATTCCGTTCCGCTCGCGGAATTTGCGTAATTTTGCGCTCCGCGGAGAACGCGAAATTGCTCAAAAGTCTGCTTTCCGCGATTTCGCGAAATTTTTGCTTGTTCGCGTTCTCAAAATGCGTGTTCGCGAGATATTTCTCCCCGAGCACGCAATTCACCCAGACACTAGTTATACACTTTTGCAATCACCCAGACACTACCAGTACAGTCATGCAATGAACCAAACATTACTTTTGCAGTCATACATTAAGTCACACATTTCTGATGCACTGGTTCCATGAACTACATATTACCCATGCACTCATACAATCACTTAGGCATTACCTATCCACTCTTTCAATGACTCAGACATTACCCCTGCACTCATGCAATCACATAGGCACTACCCATGCACTCCTTCAATCACTGAGGCACTACGCCTGCAGTCATGCAATCCCCCAGGAACTACCTATGCACTCATTGAATAACTCAGGCACTACCCTTGCACTCCTTCCGTCATCCAGGCACTATCCATGCACTCCTCCAATCGTCCAGCCACTACCCATGCACTTATAAAATCACCGAAGCACTACCTATGCACTTGTCTAATCACAAAGACACTACCCATGCACTCCTCCATTCACCCAGACATTACCCCTCCATTCATGCAATCACCCATGCATTACCCATGCACTTCTTCAATCACTCAGGCAGTGACCATTCAGTCTTCTAATCATCCAGGCAATACCTATGCACTCATGCAACCACCCAGGCACTTTCTATGCACTCATGCAATAACCCATTCACTACTCATGCACTCCTCCAATCACCCAGGCACTCATCCAATCACTCAGGCCATACCTATACACTCAAGCACTTCTGATGCACTTATGCAATTACTCAAGCACTACCCATGCAGTTTTCCAATCATCCAGACACTACCCGTACACTCATGCAATCACCCAGGTACTTCTTATGCCCTCCTCCAATCACCAAGAAACTACCCATGCACTCCTCCATGCACCAAGGCACTGCCCATGCACTCTTCCATGCACCCGGGCATTACCCATGCACTCCTCCAATCACCTAAACATTATCCCTGCACTCATGCAATTACCGAAGCATTACCCATGCACTCCTTCAATCACTCATGCAGTACTCATGCACTCGTCGAATGACCCAGACATTACCCGTGCACTCCTCCAATCACCCAGACATTACCCCTACAATCATACAATCACCCAGACATTACCCATGCACTTCTCCAATCACTCAGGCACTACATATGTACTCTTAGGCACTACCCCTACACTCATGCAATCACCCAAGTACAACCTATGCACTCATGTAATAACACAGACAATACCCATGCAGTCTTTCAATCATCCAGGCACTACCCCTGCACTCATGCAATCACCCAGGTACTACTCATGCACTCCTCCAATCACCCAGGAACTACCCATTCAGTCCTACATGCGCTCTGGCACTACTCATGCACTCTTCCATGCACCCAGGCATTACCTATGCACTCCTTCAATCACCCAGATATTTTCCCTGTACTCATGCAATAACCCAAGCACTACCCAAGCACTTCTCCAATTACACAAATGGTACACATGCAATCACACATGCACTTTTCCATATATTACACTTGCCGCAATTCATACAACACATAGAAATTTGTCTTTTTTTTAACCAAATAGGCAGTTCTAAGAAGAACAATTTTTTGGCTTCTTTTTTTGGTTTATATATTTTTCTGTATATTATTAATTTTTTTATGTATTTTTTGGGTGTTTTTTTAAATGAACACACAACAGAAAAAACGGAGAAAACTTTTGTCTAGCCTATTGCAATTAAAAAATCATTGCAAAAAAAATAACTGTGGTGGCTTTTTGCTGTGAAAACAATTGCGTCAACCTACTGCTCACCATAGCAAATAAGTTGCTTCCATTTAATACATCTTTGTTCTAGACCAGCAAACTCTGGTCTAATAACAGGTCCTCTGCTTGAACTTGATGTACCAGATGATGTGCTTGATGAGGTGCTAGGCCCTGCATCGTGATCACCTTGCTGGGCTTGTTGTTCCAGCTCTCGTCAATGTTGTTCTCGTGCGAGCCGGCGAGGGTGCATGGTTTGGAGGTGCTTCAACATCGAGAAAGTACTGCACAAGATTTTTTTCTCGTACCCCCAAGAAATAATTAATTCACAAACAGTGCAGTTAACCTTCCTCGTGTTGACCTTTCGCCATGTGGAAAGGTAAAGATGGCCCAGAAAATGCTCTCCTTTCTTGTTTTTCTTGGTTCCTCCAAGTCATCTTCTTCACCAAGAATGTCATCTGGTGGATTTGAAGTTGCCATTCTCCTAGTTTTTTCCTCCAAAAAACCACCAAAATAATGTAACAAGGGAAGTAAACACAAAAGGTGAGTCTCCTGGCAATGGTGTTGGAGGAATGAGAAAGTTGGGTCGGGTGCTGTAACTTCTAGAATAAAAAGCTTTGTAACCAAAGAAATGCTTTCTTTTGAAGTCACATGGGTTTGCGCACCAAGCTCGCGACCATATATTTAACAATAATTTATCTTTATTGCAGTTACAAATATTTCATATTTACAAATATGTTAAATAATCTCTTGCTATAATATATATATTAAAGTTATATACATATACTTTAAAAACTTAAAGATTTGCTATGGATTTGTGCACCTGGTGCGACCCCCGGAAATACGTATGTGAAGTTACGTGGGGCCGAGATCCATACACCCATTGCATTCTGAAAGCGCATCGTACATGTCTTAGCCAATATGGCAGCAAAATTCTTGGATTTGCGCAACCACCGTGACTGGTACACCATCGGTATGCAAATCTCCTTTTTTTTAAAAAAGGAAAAAGCATGTTTTAGAAATGAGAAAACTTCACATTATTTTTATAAAAGTTTAAAAATTTAGAAAAAGTATCTTTGGGACATCATAATTAGAAATTAGCATTTAAAAAACCTTTGAAATTCACTGAATAAAACATGGGCGTCAGGGACGTTATAGTTAGAAATTAGCATTTAATAAACCTTAGAAATTCACTGAAAAAAGCACAGGTTTCGGGGATGTTATTTTTAGAAAATAGCATTTAGAACACCTTTAAAATTCACAGAAAAAAAACCATAGGTTTCAGGGATGGTATAGTTAGAAATTAGCATTTAAAAAACCTTTCAAATTCAATGAAAAAGCCACAGGTTTCAGTAACATTATAGTTAGAAATTAGCATTTAAAAAACCTTAGAAATTTACTGAAAAAAACACAGGTTTCAGGAACGTCATCGTTAGTTGGCCATTTCACTCATATAAAACCAGAGAAATTCAGCCATTATAGTTAGTTGAGCTAACTATAACTCGTGACCTCGCAATGCACTGCTGATTACGTCACATATTACATAATTCCTGACATGGTCAGTGACATCACTGATGATATCACTGATGACATCTCAAATGACATTACTGATGATATCACTAATGACATCATCCACATGATAATGTTATGCACCTCCAAACACCCTAATATAACCTTTCATACACCCACTCTAAAATACACACTACCATTCGCAAAACCATAGATTCACCAATACCAGTTACTTCATACCCAATCACTGATTCTTAAGTCTACACAGACACAACCACTCATTCCCCCATACAGTTACTCATATATGCAGTCACTCATCAATACAGCACTATCATATGCACTCATACACCTATACAGACACTCACACACCACCACTCACCCATAGAGTTACTCATACACCTAGTCTGTCATGCAAAGAATTAATCACACTTCCATTTACTGACCAAAACAGGTAAACAAATACCACTTCACTTATTCATTAAGAATACTAACACATACTTACACTCTTCTACAATCACTGGCACAAGCACACACTCATCCATACAGCCACTCTCACAATCCCTCACTCTCACATATAGTCATTTATATACTGCAACACTCACATATACTGCCTTTCACAGACATAGTTACTCACACATGTACCACTCAGACATCCATTCACTCACCAACACAGCCATACACACACTCACCCACCCATACAGCCCTTTACAGATACACTCTTGAACCTATACACCCAGTTAATCACCCCCCCACACATAAATGCACAGTCGCATCCACCCACACAGACACTCAGTCACCCATACAGATACTTAGACAACTAATCAATAACCCATATAGACACTCATGTAGCTTCTCACCAATCCATGCAGCCGCTTACACACCAACTGACAGACTGATACAGACATTCACACAGTTTAGTCACTACCCCATGCACTCAGTAAGACATGTTTAATCACTCACTTCTACAGTCAGTCGTGCACCTACTAAATCATCCATTCAGACACTTATACACCCACTCATTCTTCAATACACCATGGCATATAAATAAAACATATTTAAACTTTACAGAAACACACAGGCACTGAATGATGTCATCAGTGATGTCATTTGGAATGTCATCAGTGATGTCATCAGTGAGGTTACTGACCATCTCATGAATGATATAATATGTGACATCATCAGTAGTTAGCTCAACTAACTATAACGGCTGAATTTCTCTGCTTTTATACGAGTGAAATGTCCAACTAACTGTAACGTCCCTGAAACCTGTGGTTTTTTCACTGAATATAAATATATAAAGATATATATTATACCTACTGATGGTCACCAGTACCTAGTTATAGTTAGGACCATGTTTCCATAGAAAAATCATATTTTGATTTGCCTATAACTTTGGCATCATTTGATCAATCTTCATGAATATTTCCCCACAAAAGTGTCAAGATAGGTCCTGTTTGTCATGGGAAGATTGGGGGTGATCTGTGCAGTGTGGACTAAAAATTTGGGGCAAAAAATAAGGGTGCATTTGTAATGTTAGTTCCCATAGTAACCATTAGTCACACCTACAGCCCAAACCACTGAATAGACTTTTGGTAGGGAAGTAGATGTTGGTTCAAGGAAGTGCATTTTGCCTATTTGCTGTAAATTCATTCATTATTTTTTTTAGATATTTCAGGTGAAAATTGCAGTGATATTTCTGCCGCTGATATTTCGTGGTGGATTCGAAATTACTGGCAAATGCATACGCCACCAGTGGGAATGCTGTGATTGGCAGAACGCAACCTGAACAGAAAGTTGTGCCCACCATTTTATCTATCAGGAGCGGTTCCCAGGGCTAAAACTGTGTGTGAAAGCCAACCTACGGGGTCAGGGTGGATATACTCTGATCCCTTGGTTGAGAAATGGGGGTGTCGGTGAGAAATGTTATGTGTCCAAAATAGATGTTTGTAATCATGCAGGAAATTCGACTATCAACACCATCGCGAATATTGGTGGAAATATAAAAATATATTAGTGAATCATTAATACGCATTGTTATAGAGATATTGAGATTTTGGTAAATGTTTTCATTGAGCTATTTATATAGTGAATTATCTACAGAGATGGATAGAATTCATTACAAAGTAATTTTTTTTAATGTGGTGGTGGCTATTGAATTCCTGCTTTTGCTTTCCACTTTCACAACGTAACTGTGGGGATCTCGATGACCAGCGCCATTGTGAATTCCGGCCTCAGTGTGAAAATGAAAAAATACATTTGAGAGATGGTTGTTCTAGAAATAAACTAGAAAAACACAAGTTTGAAGTGTACCCCTAGAGTGTAAAATACTGTATTATGTGTGCATATATGTGTTTTACTTTATGGAAAAGAAGCAACCGTAGCTGTTAACAACGACGTTGCGACTTCCCGAATATCCACAAACACGGAATATAGGTCTGAAAGATGGTATTTAAAGAAACTTAGTACAAAAATATGGGATTAAACATGCTTTGAAAGAAGTATCTATATAATAATATGTGTAGTACAATAATCACAATTGATTTTTTTCCATATTATTTTCGGATGAGATTGTGGTCATTGAAAATCTGCTTTTGTTTCCTGTTTTTGCAACGTGTCCGCGGGTGTCGCGATTACCGATGTCATCGCGGTCTCTGGAGTCACAGAAAAAAGATATAATACGTTTTAAAGATGGTTTTTATGGAAACTTTCCAGAAAAACATAACTTTCGAGAATACTGTAAGGAACCCCGAGTGTGTAAAACACTGCTGTATGCGTTATATATGTGTTTTAGACTTTATGGAAAAGGAGTGATCGTCGCAGTTAACAATGAAAACTGAAAATAGGTATGAAAGATGGTTTTAAAACTCCCTGAAAGTAATCAGATCTAGAGGTGGGTTCCCTGGGGCCTTTAATGGCTTCGAGAGGGGGGAAGTGCACCCCCTCCTTATTTTATACATTTCAGCCCCAGGGGTGGGCTTCCTAGGGCCTTTTGAGGTTTAGGGAGGGTGGTCACATGGCCCACTCTCTCTTTCTTTCCAGATACTGGGTTCCCAGGGCCTCTTGAGGCTCGGGGAGGGGGGCTGCATGACCTCCCCATATAAGCAAGTGTTGACCTCAGCTGTGGGCTCCCCAGTGCAGCTGGAAGGTTGGGGAGAAGGGCCATGTGTCCACCCTCTCAATTTAAACACATGCCGGCCCCGGGGTGGGTTTCCTGGGACCTCTACAGGCTTAGGGAGGGGGTCTTGCAGCACTCCTCCCTTTTAAGGACTACAGCCCTGAAGGTGGGTTCCCCATGGCATAACCATAATAAATGCGACCCAGCTGCTAGTGTCTCATGGGATTGTGGCATTTTTATCTGATTTGTTTTCTTTTTTGGACCTTCTCTGTTTTTAAATTGTCTGTCCCGTAAGAGTCTTGAGCCGACCCAACCATCCAGATATCCAATTATTATTGTCCCTTCCATTTTTCAAAAACTACTGAACAGATTTACCCTAAATCAAATAAAGCACAATCTAGCTTCCTGACGAATTTGGTGTCATTTCGTTTAGCAAATTTTGCAGCAGTCCATCCATGGAAAATGCATTGGGATTTTGCATTTTGTGATCCTCCTTTTTATTAGCCTCTGATTAACAAATAACCCTGAATATTGCCATGCAAATACTAGGCAAAAAGTAGCACCTTTTTGGCAGGTTTTGTGGAGATTCTTCACAGAGGGACAAAGTTATTAGCAACACAAAAACTTTTTTTCTATGTAACAACTGACATAAATATAACAAGAAACCTCCTTTAGGATGAAGCCCCAATCAAGCTGTGCCTTCGCAGTGCCGGCAATCAAATTAACGCATCTTTAGCACGCTTTGCTTCACGCTTTTGGGGAGGGCATTGGTGGAATGGTGTTGGAATTAAAGTCCAACACATTCCCTGCGGTTACGCAGACTGGAGTTGGAATATTTCATTAAACTATTTCCAAATCCAGCACCCCTCTAGGCAAGTTGTTATAACGACTTGCGTTCAGAACGAATGCGTGCTAAAGAGGCGTTCGTTCTAATGACGGTGTTACCAAGGCATTCGTGATAAATGCATGCGGAATACCATCATACATTCAACTATAACTAACTAGTGGTGACTACATCAACAATATACATGAACACATGAAACCTTCATTCAGCAACAGTCACTGATTTTCTTTCTATGTTTTAGAAAGTTGGTGGAACAACTAGAAGGATGACAGTTAGGTGACTTTAAGGTGCAGCTTTGCAAAGTGATAGTGCCTTCCAAGATTTGGCAAAGAGCAATGAGCCAATTAAGTGTGAACGAAATACATCAGAAATGATTAGCTTTCTGTTCCCAGTGTAGGCAGGGTCAAGATATGCCTGTGGTTTTGAAAGTGCCTTTGTTACAAGGGGAATATAAAATATAAATGCGTGCTTTGTTGCTAATTTTGATTGAGCGTTTGTTTTGGGGTTCACATGAGTTCACATTTTTTGAAATTGGTCCGGGAACTTTAGATACTGTAATCCCCCAAAATTGCAACTTCGGGCCTCCGAGTGTGGTTACGTGTTTCCTGTACAATAGAAAGTTCCGAAATAATAGTATTAAGGAAAAATGCGTGTAGGTTATTTTCATTATTTTTATAATCTAATCATTTCGTATCAACTATCAATACTTGAATTACCAATAAGAGGTTTAATATATTTTTCATATAGCTGACAAATGATGTGATGCATTTTTGTTAAAAATCTAGCAGCTAAGTACAGTCTGTTTAAAAGTTGTATATCATTTTAAACTGAAATGGGGCTGTTTTGCTAAGTGACATTTTCCATATTATTGTCGCACCAGGAGGAAAGTAATGTTCAAATAATGCACCTCAATTTTTCTGAATAGTTATACTAAAACCATTAATTCAAAACATTCTATCTACAGGAAGGAGTTTGAAAACCATAAATCAAAATCTTATTGGTCAACCCTTCGGAGATCACAAAGTTTAAATTCCTGTAATCTGTAAATGCCTCATTCATCAAGCAATGCGGTGTGCAACCTGTTATCAGGTGCCAACAGTTTTATGCTGCATGGATTCTAAAATCTGAAATTTCTACATAACTCAGAGATGCTGAAAAATGCAGCAGATTTTGCACAGAAATAGATGGCAAGGCAATTTCAGTGATGTTTTCCTTTCATATGATTTCAAATTCAGTACCCTCCACTGTCACACCTCCATCTTCTTTTCCTGAAACTTTCTTCCCATGTCTGTGCCTACGAACTAGGTTGTATAGCTCCTGCTTGACTCGTGATATAAATCATGCCCAAAAACATAACTTCAGATAATAAAATCTCATTGGGCGAATTCACAAAGTGGCTGCTTAGGAATTCAGAATGCTGCCCCATATGTTTAATCCTATGTTTGGAACACATGTCCACCTTCAGAGAGTTAAAAAAAATATTGTTCTTGAAATCTCCAACATTCAAGGCATTCCAATATTCTCAACCATTCTAGCATTTAGTCATACAAAGACATAGAAAACGTAAATGCAACCCAGAAGTGAATTTACCTCCTTCACCTTTTTTTCTTTTCTGCATGCGGGCAATATTTTACATGAGGATTAGTGTCTTCCCAAACACTGACATCAATTTTGCATGTTACTCGCTCGCTCCCAATTTGATCCTGGTTTTACTTTCACAGTGGAGAAGTCTGAACCTCTAACATTTATCAGGGTGACAAATGTTCAGCAGCACTTTTGAGAAAACCGAGCATGGTGTGTTAATCAACTTTTACAGTTGTCCCCAACTTGGAGTACTGACAACCAGCCCGATTAACTGATTTACTCACATTTAAACGCATGATAAGCATAGAAGCTGGAAGTAGGGGTGTGGGGATTGTTGCTCCTCCACCAAAAAACATAACCATGCTGGAGTTCAGAAGGTGAATGAGCCACACAATTATGTTTTTTAGCCTTCTCACATTTGCTGTATGTTCAAAAGCAGGGGTCAAAGTCAGTCTATGGGCCTGTTTGAGATCTTGCCGGTTTTACTGCCGGCCCGCCACTGTGTCGGTCCCAAGTACTCAGCCAAGTCGACGGTCTCTCGCCTAGCGTATTTAGATGCATGCAGGCTGACTCGTTGTCCACATCCACAGGGTGTTTCCTGCCATGGTCGTGACTCACTGCTACTGACGTGGTGGACTCCAATATTGGGGAATAGTACTCCGTCATGGTCAGGGTTGTGGGTTACCGCCATGCAGATTTAAAATTCACAGTTGGGCTGGTGATCTCTTCGCCGTGGCTCCCTGATGGAGTCTATACTGATATGCACTCAACAGTGCACCATCCCTGTGGCCATTAGATGGATGGTAGTAGAACATAACTGATGTCCATTTGCTAAATGGAAACACCTGCCTACCACACTATAACACACATCCCATTTCAGACCATGATCTTTTGCCATTCTAGCTCTACCACAACATTTACTACAAGAACTTTTGGCAGTCAAGTGAAGTTTTTTTTGCTTTAACCAGTTTCTTGTCCCTTTATCTTTTTTCATGTATTTCCTTGTTGATAATTTATCTTAGTTCAAAATATTTCTTTGCACAGTGCTAGGCCCAGAAATCCCTGTTTTACCGAGGGCAAATTGTTAGTCATGGCGGATGGAATCATAAAAGTAGAGCCACAATTGCCTGGAACCCAAGTCCAAACTACACCAATCTCACAGAAAAGGTAAATATGGGCAGAATAGTCAACAGGGTGAATGCTGTAGCTAGCAACCTGCTCCTACAGACAGAGATTAGGAAGAGGAGGAATGACCTGCGGGGGTGGGTGCATTCGGGCCTCTGAGCATCACACAGAGGACCAGAGGACTGGAGGGGGTTCGCCCAGGCCCCCCCTTACAACTTATGCCCTGGGAGCAGAATGTCTTGCAGATCCTACATCCTGAAGGCTTGACAGGAATGCCTGGTAGAGCAGAGTCTAGTAAGTTACACTTTAAAAAGTCCCTCTAAATGTTAATGCCTGTTTGTTCTCAATTCAGCTCTTGCCAATGTATCTTGCACATATTTTTCTAACATACAAACCTCAAAGTATCAGTATCAGATAATTTGTATAGTTTGTGTGAATGTATTTTGTTGCATTTAAGATCACAGGTGTCAACTTCCATTACATGTCACATGATGGTATGGTGCCTGTAAGTGTTAGAATACCAAACCCATTACCCATACTTGTGTCATATTGTAAGCGTATGTCCTCTTTCAACTGCATTATTTTCTAAAGGTATGTGCCACTAACCATTTTGCATGTGTTGGGAAGTTGTCTTTGAAATGACTACAGCTACCACCATGACGCATTGTTTCTGTTTTGTAAAAATTATATTCCTATGTCATATTGCCCTTTCTCTCTTGTCTTATTGATTTCAACACATGGTAAAGTGTCATGTAGTATCTTATTTGTGTGATTTAAAATACGGTAAGTTTATGATGTGGTATGAATTTTATTCCTATTTTTGCACGTCTTGTATTCATTTATCAACATCACAATATAAAATAATGGACGGAGTGTTGACACTTTTCACACACTCACACCCAGTCACAGATCTGGATTTAATCCTTTGTTATTTTGCTTGCCACGTCACCCTGTGGTGATGCTAAGTTTTGTTCCTAAGTAGAATGTAAGTGAAGGATAATTCTAACCCATAAGGTATAATGTTGCATTTGTGAGACGTGGGGGCAAAACTAGAAGTTGCTGCGGTGGTCTAACTATATGGGTTCGCCAAGAAATAAGTGTAAGCATTAGGGAACTTCCATCTAAGAGTAATGATATCCAGGTGCTAAGATTAAACCTAGGCCCCTTAGAGAACGTTGATATTTACAACGTCTATGTGAGGGTAACCCGAGGGGGCAAGTCCCAAGTTTTAGAGGCTTTGGACAACCACCTCGACCTTTACTCAATGAACACCAACGTTATTATTGCAGGTGATCTAAACATAACTTTTGAACCACTCCAGATTGGCACCTCACTTATGAAGAAGGTGCTCAGTGGGGAATTCCAAAACTGGAACTTGATCCAGTAAAAAAATGGATGGAGGTGGTCATTCAGATTAATTCTATTTGTTTAGAAAAGGGGCTAAGGGCACTAAATGGTAGGATGCTGAAGAACCAGAAACCTTATGGGTCTGGCGGCGCGGGGAACGCCTTAATCTCCTGGGTCCACTTGCTTTATCTAACAGAGACACAGGACACTCTGTTGGGCGTAGAAGATCAGATTTATTAGCTGCAGCTAAGTACAGTTGTCCCAGAAGTACACTCAGTATGTTCTCAGGAGACAGCCACTTTACTCCGTGGCGCACAATCTCTTATAGTACATGGATGGCATACAGATTAACCAAGAACACTCCCAAGGTATATAAAAAGAGCCAATAAGGAAAGTACAAAAACAAGGCTTTACCAATGAAAAGAACTTGAGAAATAAAGTATCGAGTAACCCGAAGAAGCCTCTCCTCCAACTGTGTGTCTTGTCCCTCCCCACAGGTTAATTCATTAACGTGTCCGTAACTGACTTGCAGGTAGCGAGATACATTTGTGTGCTTTGGAGGACAGTTGTGAAACGAGAGAATATGAGCAGAGGACAGTGAAGGCCAAAAGATAAGATAAAGTCAGGAAAGAATGGTGCGAACCAACAGATTGTTGAGACAGGGATTAGTCAGACCAGACAGGGATTAGTGGACTCGGCCAGTCCCTGACACCAGTTCGTAAACAGAGGCAGAAGGCTATTTCGACACAATGCTGCAGGAAAAGCAGAAAAGACCCGTTCGCCGTGAGGGCAACACAAAATGGCGGCCGAACACAAAATGGCAGCTCGATACGATCGAGATCTAAAATAGAGTTTCCTCAGACCCTCCTTTTGCCAGAACTCAGGCAAAATACACAGACTCATGTTAATCTGAGTCGATGTCGATGGCCATGAGGTCATCAAGCTGTTGCTGTAATATCATTTTAATGTTCTCTGTTCTCTGTGATTTAGGTTTTGGGATGCATACAGAAGCACAAAGGCCGCAGATGGTGGGGCCACAGTGCAGACAGAGACAACAAGAGAAAATGATGGCCAGAACCATTCCAAGGAATGTTAATACCTTCCATCCCCATTTTGACAGTAGTCCCCAAAACCATCCCAATAACGACCAATCTCCTTCGTCCTGATGAATCGACTCAGAGATTACACGTAATTTAGAGATGGCTTGGTCTACCGTCGGAGCATCGTCAGGTGTATAAATACAGCAACTAGATCCGATCAATGTACAGACTCCACCACGGTCCGCAAGAATAACATCTAAGACATGTTCCGGAGAAACCAGTCGGCAACCACGTATAAGCTCTATCTTGGCAGATAAAATACATGCCCTGAGATGGTACTAGCGGCGGCGAATTCTGAGAAGTGTAGATGTATGTGTGGGAACAGAAGCTCTTCTCTTGTTCAGCGTTAGCAGTCTGACCATTTATTTGTAAGCAGAAATTACCTTGATGAGGTACAGTCCAAATTGGTGGAGATTCTCTTTGTTTAACCTTATCACTAAGGCTAGTGATGTAATGAGTGATGTTCCAATTAGTATATGCTTTTCTCTCGTCATCAGAAATGTTACTATTCTCCATGATTTTAGCCATAGCTACCATTCCCTTTATCAATGAACTATGACTAAAATCTGGACCACCCATATATGAACTGATAGGTCGTTTAAATCGGCTCTGATATGCGTTAGAAAATATTACAAAATAAGCCCAAGCGGAACCTTCATAGGTGAACGGAAGGACTAAGTACGGCATCCCTTTTTCGGTGGTATGAGGCATAAGTCCACACACCCAACAGTCGGTTGTATTAATTACTAATTGGTGTTGGTGCAATAACTGAACAAATGAATTATTGTAGTATTCTGTTCTTCTTATGAATTCATGCTGAGGAAGTGTATGAAATAGATGTGGAGAGACAGTATAATAAGAAGGCAAAGAGATAGAAGTAGGGACAACTTTTTGCTGCATAGCATAAACAATCCATCCTATACACGCCAATAAAATACACAATAATATAAAAACACATAACGTTATACCACAACAACTGTACATTAGTTTAAAATATTTTTCTCTCATTTTATTCTTCTTCTCTCTTTCTCCTAATGTAGTCTCCATCTTCTAAGTGGATGCTCACGGCAATCTTCCTCAATCACTTGGTTATGATTATCTGCCGTCCTATGACACTGCACGTCCTGCAGGCCTATTACCACTACTCAGGTCACAATCAAGACTCCTACCGTGACCCTGCAACCGGGATAGAAACTACATGGAACAGAGAATCTCAAGTTTTCTTAATTAGTCTTGGCCTGAGATTATAACGGACTTTGTCAGGTACAGTCTGATCTCGAAACAATGTTTGTGGGGTTGTAGTGTTCAAGCGGAGATGTGGTGGTATAGTTTCCTGAAGAATATCGTCGTCTTCTTTCTCCGACCGAGATCCACTCAGGCGTGCATCGCTAAAAGGTAGGAACCTATGAACCTTTTCGTTTTCAAAGTCACTTATACCCTTACGGACCCACTGATCAAAGGGCAAAGGCAAAGGCACCTTCTTGCAATGCACGCCGTGTATCCAGTTTTTCTTTCATTCGACCTTTATTGCTGTTCGCGTCGCCAGGAGGACCTGTCGAGGTTCCCTCCAACGAGGCTCCAAATTCTTTGTCCTTTGGAGATTCTTCACTCAAACCCAGTCACCTGGTTGGATGGAATGACCTGGGTCTGTGGAGGCCTCTGGCAAAGCGTTCTGAACCTGTTGATGGAGAACACGCAATTTAGTTGTAAGGTCGTGCAAATAATCAATCAGCATTGGGTATGGTATATCAGAATATTTTCTAGGGCGAGGGACTCCCCATACATTAGCTGGGCATCCGAAAAGCACCTCGTATGGGCTAAGTCCCAAACGAGAATGCACAGCTGTTCTGGTGGACAGAAGAGCCAAAGGTAAAGCATCTGGCCAGGCAAGACCTGTGGTGGCTTGTATCTTTGCAAGCTTGAGTTTAAGTGTGCCATTATAACATTCTACTAAACCCGCTGACTGTGGATAGTTTGCCGCATGGAACTTTTGCTTTATACCAAGACCTGCACAAACTTTTTGCATAACTTGGCCCACAAATTTACTCCCATTGTCACTCCAGACAATGCGCAGCAAACCAAACCTAGGAAAGAACTCTTTCAAAAGGACTTTGGCAGTAGACAAAGCAGTGTTGTCTTTCAGAGTGTAGGCCTCTATCCATCTGGAAAAGGCACATACCACCACTAGAACATATTTGAGATTGCTGCATCGCTCCATGTGAATATAGTCGATTTGCAACATCTCAAAAGGATATGTCGGGGGAGCAAAATGACCTGCCGGAGTTGGGGTTCCCTTTCCCGGATTGTACATCAAGCAAATAATACAATGCTTCACTACATTATCTGCACATTTTGGAATCCCTCCATTCAGCCACACTGGAGCCAGAAGTTTACATATTCCTTTCGCACTGATGTGGGCTGGACCATCGGCCATAGTAACTAGAGGCAGTACATAGGCATCTGGTAACAGCCAACGTTGGTGCTCTGACAATTCTACCCAACATCCCATCTCATCTAACATTCCTGTACTTTTTTTCCACTTCCTCAACTCTTTCTCTGTAGCACCTTCCTGAATCGATCTCACATTTTCTATTGTGTCCTCACACATCCCTCTTTGCTTGACCCAATTTGCAGGGCCTGCCACATACATGCGACTCATAGCATCTCTGGCTGTCCTTTTCGCTACCTCGTCCGCAAAAGCATTTCCACGACCAACATAGTCAGAGATCTTCTTATGTGCACTACATGTCACAATTGCTATCTGGGTAGGCAAGACAAGTGACTCAAGAAGATCAGTCACCAATTGACTATGTTGTATTTTAGTACCATGGGAGGTAAGGAATCCTCTTTCCTTCCACAAACGACCGAAACTATGTGCCACACCGAACGCGTACTGGCTGTCGGTATACACATTCACTCTCTTTCCCTTAGACAACACACACGCTCTGGTCAAAGCTATCAGTTCGGCTGCCTGAGCTGAATTATGTCTGATGCGTGCTGTCTCCACAATTGTATGCAAGGTAGTAACAGCATAAGCTGAAGTTGTCTCACCATTCGGGAGTTTGAAGCAAGACCCATCCACCCATAGGATCCCATTTGGATCCGTTAGCGGCGTATCTTTCAAATCAATTCTACCTTTTGTCTCCTCCTCAGTAGTAGAAAACAATCATGTCGTTCTTGAATACCTTCCTCTTTCAGAAGGGGTAACAAAGTGGCTGGATTCGAAGTGTTATATCGTTTAATGTGCACATGACTAGCCAAAAGCGTCAGCTCATATCCAGACAAGCGAGCATTCGTAAGATGCTGCGTTTTCGCCCTGTTTAGCAAGGTATCCACTGCATGTGGTACCATAACAATGAGAGTATTATCTAGCACCACTCCAGCAGACTGACGAATAGAAACTGCTGCTGCTGCTGTAGCTTTAAGACAACTAGGCAATGCCTTGGCTACTGGATCTAACGTAGCTGAAAAATAGGCACATGGCTGTTGTTTATCTCCAAATCGTTGTGTCAGGACTGACAACGCACAACCTTCTCTTTCATGGACATAGAGCGTGAAGGGCTTACTGTAATCCGGAGTACCCAACACAGGAGCAGAACACAGAGCAGTACGTAAATCAGTAAAACTCTTCTGACATTCGTCAGTCCAAGGAAGGGGTTGGGGCGTGTCTTTCAAAGTGAGTGCTAACAGAGGTTTGGCCAGCAAGGAAAAGTTCGGGTTCCATTGCCTACAATAAGAGGTCATACCCAGAAAGGCACGCACCTCTCTTTGTGTGGATGGCACAGACATTTGCGCTATTGCTTGAATTCGTTCTGGGGTTAATCGCCTTCCCTCCTTTGATAAGAGATGACCCAAATAGGTAACCTCTCGACGGACATACTGTAGTTTAGAGGGCGAAACCTTATGATTAAAATCAGACAAGTGACGTAACAATGCAACAGTCACAGTCCTGCAGACATCCTCTGAATCAGCAGCAATTAACAAATCATCCATATATTGAATAAGAGTAGCACCTGAGGGCAAACGGAAAGCATCAAGCTGACATTTCAGAGCTTGACTATAAATGGAGGGGCTTTCACAATAGCCTTGGGGTGCGCGCTTGAACCGGAAACTTCGGCCTCCTAGAGAGAAAGCAAAAATATCCCTACTCTCTTCGGCAATAGGAATGCTGAAGAAAGCATTCTTCAAATCAATGACAGAAATCCAAGTCACTGAGGCAGGTATCATAGTTAACAAGGCAGTAATATCTGGGACAACAGGATACTGCGGTACAACAATTTTGTTAACCTCCCGAAGATCAATCACAAAACGATAAACAGGAGGCTGAGAAGGCTCGGTGCGTTTAAGAACAGGAAGAATAGGACTATTACATAAATTTCATCTTGTTTCCTCAATCACACCCTTCTGAACTAAATCATAAATGATATCCAAAAGCGCTCTTTCACCGTCATTGGAAATTCTGTATTGAGGAATGCGAGGCAATTTAACATTGGGCTTGAGAGTAACAACATAAGGCGGGATCTCAAGACAACCAACATCATTTGGACCTGTAGCCCAAAGCGTTGTGGGAAGAGAGAGCATTCCAGGTGGGAATTGATCTTTAGACAAATACATTGGAGAAGTCAGTTTCTGCCCCAAAGTAAGATGTACACCAGAAGGAGAACAATATATCGTTGCATGCAATCTTTTCAATAGATCCAAACCCAACAGATTCTCGCCGCAACCCGTTGTTAAAAGAAGAGGAGCTTCTAAGTGATAGGGGCTAATTGAAATAGGCAGAGGGCTAGAGACTGGGTTACAAACCGGGGCGCCAGAAAATCCTACTGATACATTCGTTGAGCCAGACAAAGGTGCCCCAGGGAGTTTAGAGCGAATGATAGAACTTCTCATCGTACCAGTATCTAAAAGGAATGGCTCTGAAACACCCATTGTAGTGACATTAACATAAGGTCCACTCTGATCTACTGGAATCGATACAACTCCCTCACTTTGTCTATGGCTGTCCTAGTTAGCGTGAAGGCTTTCATTTTCACCCTCAACATGATAATCATCATTGTAATACTGTGTAGACTGAGTATTCTGTTGATCAAAGTAATTCATAGAATTCGGAGGAGGAAGGGAACGCTGTTCTCGGGTCAACACACCTGGACCTCTACCGCTGGGCGCTAACTGATGAATACCTCGACCTCGTGGAGCAGATGATCCTTCACTTCGCTGTAATAAAACCGGGCAACTATTCTTAAAATGACCTTCCTCTCTACAATAGGCACATTGATTAGGACCTAATAAAGTTTGTGGGACAAAAGGCTCGGCCTTTTGATACACCCTCTGAAACTGTGGAGGCTGTTGAAACTGGCGCTGAGCAAGACGGGGAGGATAAGCCTGTTGCAGAAGAACCTTCGTTTTTAATTCTTTAGTCTTTTTCTCTTGCTTATCTTTCTCTTCTTTATCCCTGTTCTCATAATATTGAGCAGTAGCCAATATTTGCGCAGAGGAAGAAACAGCCCATGAACTTTCAGAATCTTTCAACTTATGTGACAGCTCGAGAAGCAAATTAAATACGAATTTGTCCACAAATAATCGCTGTCCACCCTCTGTAGTCATATCCTGACCACTGTGATCAATAAACTTCTCTTCAAAACGAGTGAAGAAATCAGAGACACTCTCATCTTTCTTCTGTTTACACGCAGCTAGTTTATCCCAATTAACTCGCAAGGGAGGCATCATCGTTTTCATTAAGGCAATAATCCTACCAGGTAGTTCTGAAATCAAAGCATCAGGCTTAGCACCCCCCACTTGGGCTGCATCTGCGGCAATTATAGCATTCCAATCACCACCTAATTCTTGTGCGTGATTCTCCGAATTCGAGCCCATAATGCTTGTGGGACTACATTCCCCATTAACATATCAATATCAGCTAAATTCATAATGCAGGCGTCAACAGTCTGAGACAATTCTTTATAATAACCAGCAGGGTTTTTACGGGGATCTGGTAGAGACTGTTTAAGAGCCAAAACTTCCGATCTTTTCCAGGGGACATGTACCCATATACGCTGAAAGTGTGCGGGAATAGCTAGATTAGCACCTGCTGCTGGAACCTCTTCTCTCCATACTGGAGGAACCTCTCTCATCGGATCATGTTTGGATGTCAGCCTAACAGCAGGATCGGAATCAAAGAAAGTCTGCGAGGAAAATAAGGATCTAAAAGAAACAAGTGTCTTTACGGCGTCCTCAATCTTAGGACCCACGATGAGTCCTTTATCGAAATTAGCCTGAACATCCAACAGACCCTGAGGAACTGAACCCAAATCCATATCCTCCCATCCTTTAACAAGAGTATCACACATAACATTAAAAACATATCTCTGTGTGGGCGCTTCCCACTGATGAAGGGTAGCCAAAATATCATTCGCACTATATAAGGGACCTTTCTCGATCCATTTACGAGCGAGAGAGTCCAATACCACTCGTTCATCAATGGTTGGAAGCTGACTACGAGACTGTCTTCGAGAAAAAGCCGGAGACATATTAAGAGTCTCAAAGAAAGGAAACAGAAACCCAGAGACAGTATCTGTGATCCGTTTACGGACAGTAGGAGAATTGGACATAAGGAGAGGGGACAAAGTATTGGGCGAACTAATAGGAGAAGAACCAACAGTTATAAGAGAAGCCGAAGGCTAAGGAGATTGTGGCTCTAGGGATGGAGGTAAAGCAACCGGTGGCAAAGGAAGTGGGGGCGGCAATGCTTGAAGGGGCGAATGCGGAAGAACCGGAGCAGGCGGAGGCGCAACTAATGGCTGAACCGGTTGTAATACTGGGGGTGCATTAGCGCCTTGTACATAGGGAGGAGGCAATCTCAATAGGTGAGACATCAAAGGGTCTTCCTCCAGTTCCCTACTTTTATCAGGAGGGGAAGTAGGCAACACCGGATAGCATTTATCTATCGCCATACGATGCAGTCTCTCTGAAATTTCTATTTCACGATCGATCTCATTATCTTTAAACTGCTGGGCAGCCTGTATAATCGTCATACTTTGTGCTTTCTTATCTCATTTTGCCTGTTTAATTTCTCTCTGTTTGGCTTCCTAACGCCAAAGGCGGAAAGAGTCAAACATTGCCGGCCGGGCTTTTCTTTTAAACAAAACTGCTTCCAAATTATGTAATATGTCAGGCTCAAAGCTACCGTTCTGTGGCCACTGTAAAACACCATCGTTCTTTGTGTATCGGATCCATGCCTCATTAAAGGCAATGGGGCCAACACCATGTTTGGAATAGAGCTCATGAGTGGGAGTTCCAACCGAAGGAATTGTATAAGAGTCCTCCAGCCGGGAGTCCCTATCACAACCAAAGCAACAAAACTTCCTAAACTTACTCAGACCAGGCATCTTTATTTCACTGGACTTTTCACAAACATCAAGGGGGGTTAAATCAATTAACACAGCACAAATGTACTCACCCCTCGGCTTCGGCTTTTGCAATAGCCGAATCAAAGACCCAAAGGACCAAACAAAATAGTGGGAGCTACCCACCACCAATACTTAACTAAGTGTCTTCTTACGCCAACAGAGACCCGTCTAACATCTCGCCTTACCATACATCACCAAAGAAGGGCCAAAGCAAGGCGGCAGTCAGGGCAGCAGTCGTCAGCAGCCGTCAGGAAGGAGAAACCGCACTGAAAAAGACCTTCGGACCACTTTCGACATACAGCTTGACGTGGCTCGCGATTCCTCCGGAATTTTCTTGCGGGGCTCCTCACGACCTTCAGGCAGGACTACTACCTCTGAAGCCGCCCCACGTTAGGCGCCATTTGAAGAACCAGAAACCTTATGGGTCTGTTGGCACGGGGAACGCCTTAATCTCCTGGGTCCACTTGCTTTATCTAACAGAGACACAGGACACTCTGTTGGGCGTAGAAGATCAGATTTATTAGCTGCAGCTAAGTACAGTTGTCCCAGAAGTACACTCGGTATGTTCTCAGGAGACTGCCACTTTACTCCGTGGCGCACAATCTCTTTTAGTACATGGATGGCATACAGATTAACCAAGAACACTCCCAAGGTATATAAAAAGAGCCAACAAGGAAAGTACAAAAACAAGGCTTCACCAATGAAAAGAACTTGAGAAATAAAGTATCGAGTAACCCGAAGAAGCCTCTCCTCCAACTGTGTTTGTCATCCCTCCCCACAGGTTAATTCATTAACGTGTCCGTAACTGACTTGCAGGTGGAGAGATACATTTGTGTGCTTTGGAGGAGAGAATACGAGCAGAGGACAGTGAAGGCCAAAAGATAAGATAAAGTCAGGAAAGAATGGTGCGAACCAACAGATAGTTGAGACAGGGATTAGTCAGACCAGACAGGGATTAGTGGACTCGGCCAGTCCCTGACACCAGTTCATAAACAGAGGCAGAAGGCTATTTCGACACAATGCTGCAGGAAAAGCAGAAAAGACCCGTTCGCCGTGCTGCCTGATTGAGGGCAACACAAAATGGCGGCGGAACACAAAATGGCGGCTCGATACGATCGAGATCGAGATTGAGTTTCCTCAATGCCCCGAGATAGACTAGGGGTTAGTACATTTAATAATGGATACAGCATGAGTAGGATAGATCATATTCTCTCGAGTGCAAAATTTTGGCACAAAATCGATGATATGGTTGTAAGGGATCGCCCTGAAAGTGATCATAATCCCTTATGTGTAACCCATGGATGGTGGAAGCACAAGTCATCACATGGCATGGAGCCAGAATTGCATTCCCAGGATGTAGTCCCCCCCAACGGCTCAAATGGTCACAAATAATTGAAAATCCTGAGTCCTTGGTCTTCATTAACAAAGATGTCGATAGCGCTATAATAGAGTTAGAGAATATTTTGTCCACTAATGGGAAATTGGAGCTCCTCACTCAGTCTCACGATAGATTGTTTACACACATGAGATCCCACTTTGTTAAGCACGGCAAACCAAAGAAACAAATAGATCAGAAGCCCTGCTGCTGGTATAATAAAGAATGCAGGCAGGCAAGAGTCTTGGGAACGCGATTAAGGGTGAGGATCCGGTTAAGGTACGCACAGCCAGGCAGGAATACAAAAGATCTATGCATAAAGCCAAACGCTCCAGGGACGAGCAAAGATGACAGGACCTCAAAGAGGCTAGTTCCCAGAATAACAGCAAAAGATTCTGGAACATCATAAAATGGGGTAGAGGGGGCCAACCCGAACAACCTCAAAACCATGTTTTGCAGTAAACTGGGTCAACCATTTTAAACCAAAATATGCCCGTAGTTTAACTGAGAAATACATGTATGACCCTAGCCATGTGTTTTATGCAGAAGAGGCTTTCAAATCTAATGATGTTGTGCTAGCTGGTGGAGCAGTGCTTAGAGGCAGAGCACCAGGTCCAGATGGTGTTCCTGCTGAAGTGTTCCTTTATGATAAACCAAGATGGGGTAGATATATTCTGTTGGTGGCTAATGCAGTTGCCCAGGGCGCCCCATACCGATTCCAGGAAATGGGCAGAAATAATCCCTGCATACAAAAAAGGAGACAAATCATTACTATGGAATTACAGACCCATTAGCCTGATAGACACGATGCAAAAGATTGTGGGTAGGCTGAGCCTCAACAAAATCCAAGATTGGATTGAAGATCGTAGTATACTGTCCCCTTTGCAGGAAGGCTTTCGGGCATATACCAGCACCATCGACCAGGTGTTTCGTTTCATCCTTTTACACTGGAAGATAGTGATTCTGGGAAAAGGCAGTTTGTATGCTGCCTTTGTCGACTTAAGGTCAGCATTCGATCTCGTTCCCGCTCCAGTTTGTGGGCGATGCTGAATGAATTAGGGCTGCCCATAGAACTTCTTACACTCATAATGAGGTTACACGAGGATAATTATGCCAAAATTCGATGGGGCTCCTAGGGCATGGTCACCAGCCCGTTCCCAGTAGAAAGAGGGGTGCGCCAGGGCTGTGCTATGGCACCCACGTTATTTTCTTTGTATTTTAATGAAATAGTTGATTGCATGTCACCAGTGAATACTGATGCCCCATCTTTAGCAGGCGTAACAATACCCATTTCAATGTTCGCGGATGACAAATTAATAATCTGAAAGACCCCAAGTGGGCTTCAGCGAGCCCTGTTAATTTTTGAAGAATTTTGCTCCGCTCGTGGTCTTGAAGTTGATGTGTCGAAAACAAAATTTATGGCTTTTAACCCACATAGAGCTTTTAAAGGTAGTATTTTAATGAATGATTGAACAAGTTAGAGTGTTTACATACTTGGGGGTAAGCATACAGAGTGACCTAAAGTGGAACCACCAAATTGACATGGCCACACTAAAGCAACAACAACTTTTGGGAGCATTAAACATGGAGCACAAATAGTCACTTACAAAACCAATTAGACCTTTGCTCCAAGTTTATGATATGAAAGTGGTCAGCTCAGCCCTTTACGGTGTAGAACAATGGGGGTTTGAGAATATGTCTAATCTGAATATTTCAAAAAATAAGTTCCTAAGCAGTATAACCAATCTCCCCCAAAGTACACCATTATGTCCATTACTATATGATCTTGGTAGAAAACCCTTATCTGATGTTGGCAAACTGTGTCCAGTGTTATACTGGCGCAGGTTGTGGACTACACCAGAAATGATACCATACGCAGCGGGCTTTATACATGTAATAAAATCCTATAACTTTCACAAAATTAGCTGGCTTCGGGGAGTCAGAGAAGTTCTGGTGGATATTGGCATGAAAATGCTTTGGGAGGACCCAAGCAAGGCCTGTTTTCCCTCAAAAAAGATCCTAAAAGAAAAGTATTGGGAGATGGTTACTTATAACACTCTGAGAAATAGTGATTTAGCCTCCTTGACAGGAATCTTTTTGGAATTTAAACATATTCCGAGCCTTGAATCATATGGGGACATCATAACCAAACCACTGGATAGGAAATTGTATTTTCAGCTGGGGGCAGGTTTGTTGCCCCTAAGATCTTTCACTTCTAGGTGGTCTACCTCAATGGGTAATAAGTGTCCTGCTTTTGTGGCCCACAAAGAATCAGTCGCACATATGCTTTTTGCCTGTCCTGCCTATGTAGCCCCTCGCTGGGTTTGGCTGAGTCTGATATGTATATATATGGTACTAGAAGGAGTGCGGAAGCTGAAAGGATTATTGCACTAGTATTTAATCTACTATCTCAATAGCAGTTGCAAAATATCTTGGGTGGATGTGGGCAATAAAGCTGAAATCAATATCTGTGTGAAATGCATATGTAAACTGTGATTTGTCAGTATATTGAAGCAGTATTGTAAATGTCTCCTCTCACCCAAATGCACCCAGCGTTTCTTTAGCTCGGGCCTAAACTACCAAAGATGAAGTTGTTATTACTGTGTTCCTAGGAACAAGAATTTTGTACAAGATTTATCATTTGTAAATATGAAGATTTTTTATGATACGGTTTTGCTCTATTGGAAGTTTATATGCAACCTATGTTTAACTAATTTTCTCCAAACAGGATTGCTTTATAATCTATGTATGACATTTTTTATGTATATTTATTAAATATTTTTTTTGTAATGTGCTTTTTTGACTATATGTCGAATAAAGCTTGTTTGGATTGGAAGTTGCTGCAGACTCCCTGCACGTAGGACATTGCGCTCTGCTCTTCCCCCTTCTGTACAAGAATAAACATAACTGAAACCCTTTCCAAGAGTCCCACCATCTCTTCAATATGTCGACGATTTGAGGTGACCTACCTACATCTTCCTGTTCTGGAGCAGTCTGTGGCAAATGCTGTTCTTCCTGGGTGTCACCACCACAAGTACGGTGAGGTGGGGGAGAGTGAGTTGGGGCCCATACGGTCCATTTTCATGAATCTGTACTTTGTTTGAGTGAGGTGTTATTCCCCCTGAGGCAAGGGGCCCATACAGTCCATTTTCTTGAGTTCATACCTTGTTCAAGTGAGGTCTTATTCCCGCTGAGGCAAATATTAGTGAAGCACCTACAGCGAAGTTTAGCTGTTCATGGTGAGGCAGTGTGAGATCCCTGGATACTGCACCTTGGAGGTCTGCGTGTGCACGGAGTGCTAGAATAGAGCATGATCCCTTTACAAACTATGTCAGTGCATCAGGACGTTGGAGAGCATCTTGGAGGAATTGCGCTTTAAGTACTCGATGATACGCACACCAAAACGTATTACCTTGTTATTGAACGTCTCTTGACAATGCATCTGGTTCATTTACGCTGCAACATCAGCGGTTAAGTCAACAGAAGATATCTTGAAGCGAGTTGTGCTACTAGCATACGGTGTTAGGCACACAAAAGCGTGTTACCAGGTCATCTTGACAACGCAGCATACCTGGCATCAGCTGCCAACATGAGGATCATAAGGGAAGGCTCTACGCGAGCCGTTGGAGCTAATTTCAGCTGCTGTGTTGTCCTTTGCAGTAATACACACACCAATGCGTGTTGTTCCAGCTGATAATTGTTTGAGTGACAAGCATACTTATTGTCACTCAGGGAAATTACAGCATGTTACTGGTTAACAGTGATGCACACACCATATTACATTATATTACTAATTGTAGTTTAAGGTTCTCTTATTCATATACATTTTTGTATAATTACACATCCATCCTTTTCGAGACAAGTACTTTAGAACTGTTTATAATTTATAGTAAAAATGCATTAAAGTATGTATGCACAAACATTTTTACTTACCCCACCATTGCCCTTTTTACCCTGTCCAGTTACAATTATATCTGTAGAAAACAGGGGGAGACTGAACTTGTTGAGGATTATGTGTCAACCCTTAAAAAGCTAGCCGCATCTTGTAAATCTGGCACATTGCATGAAGATTTTATTCATGACCAGATCTTAATGCATGTTAATGATCCCAACCTACAAGATAGATTGTGGGTTTGTGGTGATTCATCCCTCAAGGACATAATTGCCTTTACAAAGAAAAGTGAAATGTCTAAACCATGTGTCAAAGCAGCAACTGTCAACAATAGTATTTCTTATGTTTCTAAGGAAAGATAAACTGTATGTAAAGTTTCTGGGGCACATACTTTTAAAACATAATATGGAAGAGTTGAGGAAAAGAAGTTTAAGGGGCATACAAAAATAGGAATTTGAGTTATTACCATTGTGGTAATACAGATCATTTGGCTAGGGATAAAAGTTGTCCTTCCTTGAAAGCTAATTTCCTATTCTGTGGAGTTGTGGGTCACTGTGAATGGTGTGCAGGGAGTAGAGTAGGAAAACTCATAGCTTGCAATTATTCGCTCAAGTGTCAGAGTCAGAACATTTATATGAGGAGAATATCAATAGTGAAGAAGGTGTGTTGTGCGTTGAGTGTCCAGTTTTGAATCTGGAATTGTCACAAGAAAATAAACCTAAGTTCCAATAAACTATTGGTGGTGTGCAAACCATGATTGTTGCAGATTCAGGATCTCTGTACCCAATTATAAATAGAAACTTGTGGGAAGAAAAATGTAAGAGTGTTCTAGGAAAACGCTTGGAAGATACAGATATTTCTCCTGTCACCTTCACTGGGAAAAAAAAATCCAATACCTGGGTATCAGTTACTACCTTTCGAGTTTAAGGGCAGAATGACTTTGAGCAAACGGTTTGTATCTGAAGTGGGGCCTTCCATGTTAGGATGGGTGAACCAGAGAAAATTAAATATAGTGCTGAACCCTAACAGTGTGGATCAAGTGTTGCCGTTAGATGAGGCAGAACTAATACTGATTAGAACATTAAAAAGGGATTTTCAGATAGTGTTTTCTGGGGGAATTGGTAAGTTAAAGAACTTTGTTAACAAGATGGTGCTAAAAAAGGGAGTGAAGCCTGTCAGTCATAAAGTGAGGAGTATACCATTGAGTGTATGTAATGAAGTTGAAAAAGAACTAGAGACCTTTGCAAAGGAAAGGCATAATAGAACCTATTGAGAGTGCTGAGTGGATGACTCCTTTGATAGTGGCCAGGAAGCAACGTGTGTATCTAAGGTCATGTATTGACATTAAAGAATTGAATAAAAACATTATAATGGAGAGATTTCCATTAGCAAAACTTTCAGAACTGTGAGAATTCAAGAAGGGTGTCAAGTGGTTTTCCACTATAGATTCAGCCACAGCCTGTCATCAGGTTGCCTTACATGAAAAGAGTAATGACTTGACTACTTTTAAAACACCTTTAGGCTGTTTTCATTTTATTAGGATGCCATTTGGACTGGCTTATGCCCCAGCAGTCTTCAAGCAGTTTGTGCACAAAACTGGTAAAAGATCTTTACTGTATTTCTAAGATGATATTCTGGTCACAGGAAAAAGAAGGAAGATCATGATCAGAATTTTTATAAGGTGTTGTATAAACTTAAGAAGTTTGGTTTCACTGCTGACCTAAGAAAATGTACATTTTGCAGGAATTCTGTGACTTACCATGGTCATGAGATCAGTGACAAGGGTATTTTTTCCCAAAAGCAAAATTATTGCAGCTATTAAAGATGCATCTGTCCCTGTTTGCAAAGACGAGGTAGAATCCTTTGTAGGACTGGTCGAGTTCTCTGCCAGTCCTACGAAGAAACCTTTGGTGTGGAATAATACGTTGCAGAAGCAATTTGAGAGCATTAAAAAAGATATTTGTGAAGCCTTACAGTTACAGGGTTTTAATGCTAAGGAATGCACCATTCTGGCGTAGATGCCGGTGGTAAAGGCTTAGGTGCTGTTTTGACACAAATGTCGAGTTCAGGTGTAGAAAGCACTATTTATTTTGCATCTTATGCCCTTATGTCACCTGAAGAGAAATGTATGATGTTACAATAGATACATTTAAAACGCATGCCTTTACAACGCAGTTTTTACATCGCAACATCCTTTACAATGCAATCCATTACATTGCATGCCACTTCATCACATTTTTAGAAACTACCTTTACAACGCATACCATTACAACGCATACCATTACATTGCATTTAAGGTAAGTATTGGATAGTGTAGGGGTAACAATTACTATTCTAACTTCAGGGGGTGCAACAGTAGGGTAAGTGTTGGATAGTGTAGGGGTACTATGCATTGTAATGGTATGCATTGTAATGACATGCGATGTAATGACTGCGTTGTAGTGACATGTGTTGTAATGACATGTGTTGTAGTGACATGCAATGTAATGACTGCATTGTAGTGACATGCATTGTAAAGGATGTTGCAATGTAACGACTGCGTTGTAAATGTAGTGTGAGGTAATGACTGCGTTGTAAAGGTTGTTTCCCCCTGAAGAGAGGTATTCTGTGATAGAAAGGGAAATACTGACATGCGTGTGGGCGATGACTAAATTTAGACAACTTTTAAGGGAGATGGAGTTCACCTTGCATGCAGATCATATAGCATTGCTTAAGGTCCTTGTTAGAAAACCACACTCCCACTCTGAAAGGGTGGTGGTGGTCTTCCGGACACACTGTGGTAGCTTGGCTCGAGTGGTCAGGAATCAGGCTCCGTGCTAAGCATACGACATACCCAAACAATAACCATGCGTGCATCCGTTCCAAAAACGACTCTACACCGTAAAAATTATGAAAATATCTTTCTTTATCTTCTTTTTCTCTTAGTTGCTGATTGGATAAAATAAATAACAATCACAATATACAAACTTTTTAGATAGTGCAGGTCAAATAAATACTGGCTTAATGATTCAATAAATAGGGGTGATCATAAATACTGAAGGCATAAATAAAAGTGCAATACATACAGGCAATTAAATATTCTGAGGCAATAAATACTGTAAACCAATAAATATTGTGCATCAATAAATACTGTGGACCAATAAATACAGTGAAGCAATAAATAGGTTAAATACAATAAATACAGTGCCCCTAATAAATACTTAAAAGCTGACAGTGACACTCATAGAATCAGATCACTTTTGAATTCCTAAGGGCTGATTTGGCCCAGGCACAGCTTGTGGGGATGTGGAAGGCTTGGGGGTGTCTACTCCCTGGCTTGGACAAGGCTGAGGCCTAAACTGAGGTAGATCAAGGGGGGAATACCAGAGACCTGGCTCTCTCCCTCCACACAACTTCTCTAGATTAGTCCCAGCTCACCCCTGGCACAGTCAGGTTGGTTCCAGCACCTCCCTAGCCCCTTAGAGCAGTCTCTCAGGTCTCCACAGGGCCTTAGGCGCCCTCTACTCCACTTACTGCCCTTTTTCTGATGCTCCGACGCCGCTGGAGTCGTGTCGACGCCGTGAAGCGGTTCCGGTTCGATGTCGGCGGCCTCGGCACAATGTCAGTTCTTGACGACGCCGGTAGGCGGTTCCGGTTTCGATGTCGGCGGCCTCGGTTCGATCTCGACCTCCGATTCGATGGCGTCGGGCAGTCTTTACTCGATGTCGACCTCGGGCGGCTCCGGTCCGATGGCGACCTCGGATTCGATGACGTCGGCCGGCCTTGGCTCGATGTCGACTTCCGGCGGCTCCGGAGTGCGATCTCCACTCCCGACCTCCGGTGCTCCTCTCCTTAGGTTTCCGGCGACTCCGGAGTGCGACCTCCACTCCCGACCTCCGGCACGATTCTCACAGGTTCCGGCGACTCCGGAGTGCGATCCTCACTCCCAACCTCCGGTACACCTCACCTCGGTCTCCGACGACTCCGGAGGGCGGACTTCACTCCTCCGATGACGCCGCTCACTCGACCTCGGGTGACTTCCTCCTCGACCTCTGGTACTCCTCACGACCTCTGACGGCGCCCTCTCTCGACCTCCGGCGGCTCCGGGTACGACGTCTGCTTTTCCAGTCAGCGCCGCTTCTCCACCTCGGGCTCCAGGTCTCAGGCTACTCGACGTCGGACTCCAGGGAAACCAGTTTCCAGGTCAGGATCTTGCTGTTCTCTGTTTCTAAGGCCTGTTCCTGCTGTCCAGGTCCTTAGGATGGTTTTTCTGGCTTCTTCCCACACAGGGCTCCAGGCTGGGCTCAGTCAGTAGGGACTAGTATCAAGGGTGGGTTTATGGACCCCACTCCAGGCACAAGTTTCCACCCCTGCTGCTTCACTCCTTCCTCCTTCAAGTTTCTGCTGCTCCCTCTTCACCAGTCAGGTGCCAACTGCCAGCTCCAACTGCCAACTCTCTGTCTTAGCTTCCCAACATTCTAAACCGCCTCCAACTGTCACAGGGTTCTGGAATGTTCTGGAAGGTGCTGGTAGGTTCCAGTGGATGCTGGTGATGTCACAGGTGGCCACCATGTTGTGCTCCAGGCCCTCAGACAGAAGTTTCAGGGGTAGCTAAAATGGCTCCCTGAATCTGCAGCAACACTAAAAAGTCTGGTGGTTCCCAAAAAGGAAATATTCAAACAGGGTTTGAGGCAAAAGTGGGACAAAATAAATAATGATGAGGAGGGACCACCCAAAGGGCTGACAGGTCTAACACGCGTCCCCCCCCAGCTGAAAGTGGGGAGAGCTACCCAACCCCTTGGGAGTTCTCATCACTAAGGCGGAAATACCTTGAGAGACCGTCTGCATTGGCGTGGTCCACTCCAGGCCGATGTTCCACCTGAAAGTCCATTCCCTGTAGGGAAATAGACCACCTCAACAACTTGGGATTCTCCCCCTTCATTTGCATCAGCCAACGAAGGGGTCTGTGGTCGGTCTGAACTAGGAAGTGCGAGCCAAACAGGTATGGCCGCAACTTCTTCAGAGCCCATACCACTGCAAAGGCTTCACGCTCTATTCCACTCCACTTCTGTTCCCTGGGAAGTAGTCTCCGGGATAGGAAGACCACGGGTTGATCCAGACCCTCTTCGTTGAGTTGCGATAACACTGCCCCAATGCCATGTTCTGATGCATCTGTCTGGACAATGAACTCCTTGGAAAAGTCTGGGGCCCTTAAGACCGGGGCCTCGCACATGGCTTTCTTCAATTTCTCAAAGGCTTGCTGACAAGCCTCCGTCCAGACTACCCGTCGAGGTTGTTTCTTGGACGTGAGCTCCGTGAGGGGGGCTACGATGGTACCGTATCCCTTCACGAAGCGACGGTAGTATCCCGTGAGGCCCAAAAATGCTCGGACCTCAGTCTGTGTCTTGGGGGGTTCCCAGGCCATGATGGCCTCGACCTTCGCCTGGAGGGGTTGCACCGCTCCCCTACCCACCAAGTGTCCAAGGTACACTACCGACCCCTGCCCGATCTGGCACTTGCTGGCCTTGATCGTCAATCCAGCTTGTCTCAGGGCCTGGAGAACAGCTTGCAGGTGACGCAAGTGATCCTCCCAGCTGTTACTGAAGACGGCTATGTCATCCAGATAAGCAGCAGAGAAACTCTCCATTCCGGTGAGGATCTGGTTTACCAGGCGCTGAAACGTGGCAGGTGCGTTCTTGAGCCCAAAGGGCATCACGCAGAACTGGTAGTGGCCATTGGGCGTGGAGAAGGCTTACCTTTCCCTTGCTCCATCAGTCAAAGAGATCTGCCAGTACCCAGAAGTAAGGTCAAAGTTACTTAGATATTGGGCAGCTCCCAGCCGGTCAATCAATTCATCCGCCCTAGGGATCGGATGAGCATCAGTTTTGGTCACTGAATTCAGTCCCCAATAGTCCACACAGAACCTCAGTTCTGGTTGGGCACCCGGTGGTGCAGCTTTTGGTACTAACACCACCGGACTGGACCAGGGGCTGCTAGAAGGTTCGATCACTCCTAGCTCCAGCATCTTAGTGACTTCACTATGAATGCTGGCCTTCACCTTGTCTGACATCCGGTAGATCTTGGACTTCACAGGTGGGCTGTCTCCTGTGTCCACGTCATGGACGCACAGGTGAGTCCTACCCGGGACAAGGGAGAACAACGAAGAGTACTGCCCCAGGACCTGGCGACAGTCCTCCTGCTGTTCAGGAGTTAGAGATGGGGATAGAATCACTCCCTCCACCGACCCATCCTTCTCTTGAGACGCAAACAGATCAGGGAGAGGCTCACTTTCCACGTCCTCTCCTCCGTCAGTCACCATCATCAAGATGACTTCGGGCCTCTCGTGGTGGGGTTTGAGGTGGTTGGCATGCAGCACCCGCAGGGGCTGACGAGGGGTCTTCAGGTCCACCAAGTAGGTAGCCTTACCCTTCTTCTCCAACACCTCAAAGGGTCCTGACCAGCGATCCTGGAGGGCACTAAGCTCTCCCGGTTCGATCACCCACACCTTCTGGCCAGGCTCCAACTCCACCGGGTGAGCATTGTGGTCATACCACGCCTTCATCACTGCTTGGCTGGCTTCCAAGTTGTCAGAAGCTTGCTTCCACAACTTAGCCATTTGGCTCCGGAAGGCCAGCATGTAGCTCACCACATCCTGGGGAAGCTTTCTGGGAGTTCTTTCCCATCCGTCTCTCACCAGGTTGAGAGGTCCACGTACAGGGTGCCCATACAGAAGCTCGAAGGGGCTGAAGCCCACTCCCTTCTGTGGCACTTCCCTGTAGGAAAAAAGTAAACAGGGTAGGAGGACGTCCCATTTCCTCCGCAGGTTTTCAGGCAGACTTCTGATCATGCCCTTCAAGGTTTTGTTAAACCTCTCCACCAGACCATTTGTCTGGGGGTGGTAAGGAGTGGTGAACCGGTATGTCACTCCACACTCCTTCCACATTGCCCGCATATACGCTGACATGAAGTTGGTCCCCCTGTCGGACACAACTTCCTTGGGAAAACCCACTCGGGTAAAGATTCCCATCAGGGCCCTAGCCACAACAGGTGCTGTTATGGTCCTCAGAGGTATTGCCTCTGGGTACCGTGTGGCATGATCCACCAGAACCAGGATAAACCTGTGACCAGCTGTAGTCAGCGGATCTAATGGACCCACAATGTCGATGCCCACCCTTTCAAAGGGGGTGCTAACGACAGGAAGTGGTTCCAGGGGAGCTTTCAGCTTCACCCCTGTTTTCCCACTGGCTTGGCAAGACACACATGTCCGGCAGTAGGTATCGGACGACACTTTCATCTGAGGCCAATAAAAGTGTGGGACAAGACGGGCGAAGGTCTTGTCTTGCCCCAGGTGTCCTGCCAATGGTATCTCGTGAGCCAACTCCAGAAGGAAGGCTCGATGACGTTGAGGGACTACCAAGACTCATGACGATCCGTGTAGGGGTGCCTTGGGTTCACTGTAGAGGAGGCCATCCTCCCAGTAAACACTGTAGTTCCCTTCAACGTTCCCTGCTGCCTGGGCTTCGGCCTGTCGCCTATGCCCCTCAAGGGTAGGGCACTCCCTCTGGCCCTGGCAGAATTCCTCCCTGGACGGGCCTCCCTCCACGTGCCACTCGGCCGGGATGGGTAGGTCCTCCAGGTTGGTAACGTCCCCCACCGCAGACTCCTGGTCCACCACCTCCGGTGGCCTATCCGTCCTACGGGGTGTGGACGCCGAGGCAGGCTCCTCCTGTCCTCGGTTCTTCCCTTGACTGGCAGCTGGCTGGGCCTTTGTTCCAGGCTCCAGCCGAAATGAACTCCCTCTTCGGGTAGTCGTGGACCTTGTGCTAACACAGGCCCAGTCAGGTGTACCCAGCATCTCGGTGTGAGTCCGGTATTCCACCTCCTTCCAAGCGTTGTGCTCCATGTCATTCCCCAGCAGACAATCGACTGGCACGGCAGGGCTTACGGCAACTCGAAGTGAACCTACAACCCCCCCCCCATTCAAAGGGAACCTCAGCCACTGGATAGTGGCCGGTTCTGCCGTCAGCCATCGCGGCTGGGTGGAGTACATCGGGAATCACCTGCTCTGGAGACACCAGTTGGCTACGCACCATAGTCATACTGGCTCCTGTGTCTCTCAGAGCCTCCCCTCTTTGGCCGTTGATGGTGACCCACTGCCCATACTTTGCGGTATTTGCGGGCACCTGGATCTTGGGAACCATCTCCCGTTCTCCCAGGGACACTAAAGTGACACCCGCCCACTCCCTTCCCTTAGTTAAGGGCATCTCCTCCCCGAGCACTACACTAGCTACTCCGGGGGTCTTTCCTCCAATTGGAGGGGGTGGTCGTTTCAAGCACTTCGGATCTCCTTTATAGTGTCCAACGCCACCGCACTCATAGCAATGGACAACCCTTGGCTGCTGACTCTGGCCAGGATTAGGGTTTCTGGGTGGGTTAGCCCTAGGGGTGAATACTGTTCCCTTCCCTTGGAAGTTATTTTGGGGGCCTTTGGAGAGCTCCTTTTTCTTTTCCCCTCCCTCTTTCTTCTGGGGGGCGCCCTGTCCGGCCTTTTGAGTATCCCCTCCAGTCCCCCTTGTGGACACCCGGGTACTAGCCCAAATGTCCGCCTCCTCAGCAAGCTTCCGGGGACTGGTCAGCTTGCTATCCACCAGGTGTTGCCGCAGTTCAGGGAAACATTTCTCGAGCAGGTGTTCCTTCAGTACTAGGTCAAACAACCCCTCGTAGTTCCTCACTTCACTGCCCTGAATCCAACCTTCCAGTGCCTTCTTTGCATAGTCCAGGAAGTCCACCCAATTCTGTGTGCCCAGTTTGTGACTACCCCTGAACTTCTGTCTGTACTTTTCAGGTGTTAGTCCAAACTTTCTGATGAGCGCCAGTTTTATGGTGGGGTAGTGGGTCTGCTCATCCTCTTCGAGGGCCAATAAAGCATCCCTACCAGCTGGAGGCATGTACTTGTACAATCCCCCTCCCCAGTACTTCTCTGGAACCCCATGGGCCCTTAACGAGACCTCATAGGCCGCTAGCCACTTGGCGATATCATCACCCACCCCATAGCTAGCTACTATGTCCTTTGGCAGGTATGGTTTAGGTTCCCTGGTGATCTCTTGGGTTTGGCTGCCACCATTAGGAACAGGTTGTGCCCCGATTCTCAAGATCTGAAGATCTATTTCTTTCAGTCGTAATTCATGGGCCATCCTCTGCTCCTCCTTCTCCTTCTCCAGCCTTGCTAAGTCCCATGTGAGCTGTCTTTTCTCCCTCCGGTCCGTTAACTCCACTTCAGACCAGCCACCGCTAGAGGCACTGCTGCCCTTCCTAGAAATGGTTCTGGGCCCTGCTGACAGGTTCCCCACCTCAGGTTGGTACATCTCAGCCCCCTCGGTGTCAGGCTCTCCATCCCTGTCTTCCTCCTCAGCCTTGCTTTCTCGGCGTGCCTCCCCCCAAGCCCTTAAGCTGGTTTGGAGTGCACCCTTCTTTGCTCCTGGGGGACAGTACACCCCCTCCCGCTGGCAAAACTCCCTGAGTTGGGCCACAGTGTACGTTTCTAGATTTTCTAGTACAAACTCCATCTCGCCCACTCAGGTTAGAGGACAGGTTTTGTGCAGTAACTATGCAGGGGGGTACCTTTAATAATACCTCCTCCCACCACCAGAGTAAATTTGGAAAAAAACAAAAACCCACAATTAGGAAGGCCGCTTTGAGAAAACTCCCGGTGTAGGCCTATGGACTACCCACAGTTATTGTTGAGTATACGTAGGCACAGCTCTATCCCACCACTGAACACCAATTATGTTAGAAAACCACACTCCCACTCTGAAAGGGTGGTGGTGGTCTTCCGGACACACTGTGGTAGCTTGGCTCGAGTGGTCAGAAATCAGGCTCCGTGCTAAGCATACGACATACCCAAACAATAACCATGCGTGCATCCGTTCCAAAAACGACTCTACACCGTAAACATTATGAAAATATCTTTCTTTATCTTCTTTTTCTCTTAGTTGCTGATTGGATAAAATAAATAACAATCACAATATACAAACATTTTAGATAGTGCAGGTCAAATAAATACTGGCTTAATGATTCAATAAATAGGGGTGATCATAAATACTGAAGGCATAAATAAAAGTGCAATACATACAGGCAATTAAATATTCTGAGGCAATAAATACTGTAAACCAATAAATATTGTGCATCAATAAATACTGTGGACCAATAAATACAGTGAAGCAATAAATAGGTTAAATACAATAAATACAGTGCCCCTAATAAATACTTAAAAGCTGACAGTGACACTCATAGAATCAGATCACTTTTGAATTCCTAAGGGCTGATTTGGCCCAGGCACAGCTTGTGGGGATGTGGAAGGCTTGGGGGTGTCTACTCCCTGGCTTGGACAAGGCTGAGGCCTAAACTGAGGTAGATCAAGGGGGGAATACCAGAGACCTGGCTCTCTCCCTCCACACAACTTCTCTAGATTAGTCCCAGCTCACCCCTGGCACAGTCAGGTTGGTTCCAGCACCTCCCTAGCCCCTTAGAGCAGTCTCTCAGGTCTCCACAGGGCCTTAGGCGCCCTCTACTCCACTTACTGCCCTTTTTCTGATGCTCCGACGCCGCTGGAGTCGTGTCGACGCCGTGAAGCGGTTCCGGTTCGATGTCGGCGGCCTCGGCACAATGTCAGTTCTTGACGACGCCGGTAGGCGGTTCCGGTTTCGATGTCGGCGGCCTCGGTTCGATCTCGACCTCCGATTCGATGGCGTCGGGCAGTCTTTACTCGATGTCGACCTCGGGTGGCTCCGGTCCGATGGCGACCTCGGATTCGATGACGTCGGCCGGCCTTGGCTCGATGTCGACTTCCGGCGGCTCCGGAGTGCGATCTCCACTCCCGACCTCCGGTGCTCCTCTCCTTAGGTTTCCGGCGACTCCGGAGTGCGACCTCCACTCCCGACCTCCGGCACGATTCTCACAGGTTCCGGCGACTCCGGAGTGCGATCCTCACTCCCGACCTCCGGTACACCTCACCTCGGTCTCCGACGACTCCGGAGGGCGGACTTCACTCCTCCCATGACGCCGCTCACTCGACCTCGGGTGACTTCCTCCTCGACCTCTGGTACTCCTCACGACCTCTGACGGCGCCCTCTCTCGACCTCCGGCGGCTCCGGGTACGACGTCTGCTTTTCCAGTCAGCGCCGCTTCTCCACCTCGGGCTCCAGGTCTCAGGCTACTCGACGTCGGACTCCAGGGAAACCCGTTTCCAGGTCAGGATCTTGCTGTTCTGTTTCTAAGGCCTGTTCCTGCTGTCCAGGTCCTTAGGATGGTTTTTCTGGCTTCTTCCCACACAGGGCTCCAGGCTGGGCTCAGTCAGTAGGGACTAGTATCAAGGGTGGGTTTATGGACCCCACTCCAGGCACAAGTTTCCACCCCTGCTGCTTCACTCCTTCCTCCTTCAAGTTTCTGCTGCTCCCTCTTCACCAGTCAGGTGCCAACTGCCAGCTCCAACTGCCAACTCTCTGTCTTAGCTTCCCAACATTCTAAACCGCCTCCAACTGTCACAGGGTTCTGGAATGTTCTGGAAGGTGCTGGTAGGTTCCAGTGGATGCTGGTGATGTCACAGGTGGCCACCATTTTGTGCTCCAGGCCCTCAGACAGAAGTTTCAGGGGTAGCTAAAATGGCTCCCTGAATCTGCAGCAACACTAAAAAGTCTGGTGGTTCCCAAAAAGGAAAAATTCAAACAGGGTTTGAGGCAAAAGTGGGACAAAATAAATAATGATGAGGAGGGACCACCCAAAGGGCTGACAGGTCTAACAGTCCTAAACGCAGAAGGGTTTGACAAGGCGACTCCTCTTATTGCCAGGATGTCTTTGCCATTGTTGGACCATGTGTATCAAGTAGAATAGTTGTCTTATACGAAGAACGGGGTAGCTGACTATCTTAGAAGGGTCCCCTGTTTACCAGGAGATGGTGAGGTGAACAAATGACAAGAAAATATGTGTCCAATGTGGATTGTGAGCTTGTTGTAAAGTGAAACAACGATGTGATTAAGCATTTACTAAAGACATTAATTCCCCTCTTATAGATCATGTTTTCTCTGTTATGTTGACCGAAGTTCGGACTCCATTTTGTATTGTCATGCTTCCACGTGTTCCCCACGAGAAGAGTCCAACCTCTGTGTTAGTTGCTCTTGTAATCTGCCTAGTAACAGTCTATAAATAGCTCCTTTGTCCATCTGGCACATGCCCAGACTTGACCGCATCTGTTATCAGTTAGCCTTGCTTGACCATGTTTTCGCGGGCTCAAGGAGTGTGTTAGCTCCGCCCACATATTGATTCAGTATCGAAAATGACCATAAATGGTAATGTTCTTCAGCCTCATGTTGTATCCACCCACTTATGAGCCCCTCTGTTGTGTATAAAAGGGGACTGTGTACGCAAGTTCTTTGTGCTACTCTATGCAATACTGAAGAGTGTTGTGTGGATTGTAGGACCACCCTTAAGGGTTAATAAACGCTGTCTTTGTATTTTGCAGTTTCCGTGCCAACTTCCTTATAGATTCCATTACAGGAGAGCGAACCCTTGTGTCCTGCGGGCCTAGCTGGGGCCTGTATTCATCAATTGGCGCCCGTCACGTGGGGCTCATCGGCGACTCGGATGCCCGAAGGACTGGTCGCGACGAAGGTGAGGAATTTGACCGGGGACGTGATCACTGCCCGCGGCGTCTTAGCCCTGGCATCCCGAGGTTTTTCTTCCTTCCCTTCCGAGCTGACCGTCTGGGTGGCGCCGGTCCTCGACTGAGACCTCTTCTGTCGGTCTTGCCGTGAAAGCCGTTTGGGCGATTGTGGAGCTTGGCAGTTGGAATCTGGACTCTTGATTGGTAAGAACCGGTGTACGGTACTTGCTCCGAGTTTTTGAAGCCTGATCTGGCTATTTGAGTTTGATTTGTGATGACTAGTCATATTTTGGATTTGTCTTTGTGAATATATATGCGTTGCAACACATATAGGCAGGTAATGTGGAGAGATTTCTCCGGAGCTGTGTAACTTTGAACGGCGCAACGATTAAGTGCCATTTTTCTATAATATTGCATATTTTGCATTATTTCTGAGCATGCCTGCTTTCAGCGCACTCCGTAAGTGGTGTTGCTGTTTTGGGAACCGGTTGAACCTCGAGGAATCTGCTCCAGCTCCCCCAGAGGGGACTCCTAATAGGGATATGTATGTGAAGCATGGTCTTTCTTCCATAATGTACAGCACAGTATGGAGGAAATATACGAAAAAAGATCCTGAGTTACGATGGCCTTTGTATGGATCGTTTGATATACGTAAGATTGAGTATGTGGAACAGTGTATGTGTAAGCGGCGTGCTCGTCAGGATATTTTTGAGTGTGTGCGGTTGTGGGTGAAGGAGGTGCGTGAGCGAGAGAAGCGTGAGAAAGCGCTGTTTGATAAAGAACAACGGAAGAATGATCATGTGCGAGCACAGGAAGCGAAGCGTCGGGAGGACAGAGAGCAGACGGACAGGCAAGAGAAGGAGCGTAGGCTACAAGTTTCGGGTCAATACGCTGTTCGGCAGCCACTTTATCCTGTCCTTAATAATCTTGATGATGATTTTTATTTACTGGATCGCTCTCCGCCCCCTTATGTCGGCGCATCTGCTCCGAGGCCGCAAGATCCCGTCCCGGGTCCGGGTAAGGTAGATACGCGGTCCATGTTATCAGCCGAGCAAATGGCTCAGCTTCGGCAAATTTCCTTCCGTGCACTTAACGGCAAGATATCCATAGAGGAATTATTCCATACTTGGGGGCCGTGGCAGGAGAGAGATAAATTGTATTTTCTGGGTCATTTTGCGGAGGAAGTGATTGATGCTTTCCGGAAACGTTCTGGTGTTTTTGAGCCCGACGAAGTGTCATCGGATGCTAAAGCATTGCGTAATGGTGTTTTCTCTTTTTCTAAGGCTCCAGATATGGCTCGGCGGCTGTTCGCCTTGCGGGACGAGGTGCTGGTCTTTAAAGAGAAAGCGCGCCAGCGAGCAGGGGAGGAGAAGCAATCGGATTCGTGCACAACAGAGGGCCACTCATCCACCTCTCAATCAGATAAGAGCGATCTAGTGCATGTTAAACCAATGCGAGAGGCGGCGCCTTTGTATGTTCCTCCTAAAGGAGCGGGGACTAGCTCGGACATTACCTCCGCCGATGCTAAGGGATATTTTGTGTATAATTGGGTTTACACTCCATGGCATAGGGCTGATGTTATGGCATTGAAGAATGCGCTGCCCGACCCCCGCAAGAATCCAGCGGCCTTCTATGAAGAAGTCGAGGGGGCCTTGAATTCTTGCGTCATGACTTTAGCAGACATAGATTTGTTCTTTGGGCTTATTCTACCACCAGACATGTGGCGATCTGTGCGGAAGGTAGATGATGTTGCCACTTTTAAGGCTCGATGGTCTGAATTGGAAGATGAGGATAGGGAGAGGAAGCCCGCGCAGAAACCGCCCCAGAATATTTTAGATCTCCCTGCTGCTATTGTGACTAAGTTGAAGACAATTATCCCCCCTAAAAAGATTGACTGGAATATGTTAGCTGCATGTGAACAGAAAGTTGACGAGTCAGTTGCGGACTTTTTTACGCGCTTTGAGGAGACGTTTCATGATTTTAGTGGCCAGTCGCTTACTGACGATACGGGTCGCCACCTTTTTGCGGATAAATATGTGGCTAATCTGCTGCCGGCAGTTGCGGCCCGTCTAAAAGCGAGCGAGAGTTCTTGGTCCTCCGCTACACCGACGGCCCTCCTGACTATCGCCCAGTATTATGAGCGTCAGGAGCAAGAAGCAAAGGGCCAGGAGGAAAAGAAATCGAAAGATTTGAAAACAAAGGTGATGTTGGCACAAGTCTATGGCCCGCCCCGACGGGGTAGTAATAGAGGTAGGGGAGGATCTTATGGTCCTCCCTTGGGCCGATCTGATTTAAATAGGAACCAATGTGCGTATTGTAAGCAATCGGGTCATTGGGCTAGGGACTGCCCGGTGTTGCATGCATCGCGTCAGGGGCATACCTCTGGTGGCCCGCGAGGTAGAGGGAGTTTCTCGAACTTTCGAGGGAATTCTAACGAACAGGCTCGTTTTGACTCTGCTGGGCAGCACCGAGATAGATCAAATGTTTTCGATCGCCAGCATCAGTATCATGCATCAGGAATTGACCGGTCGGGGTACCATGACTCTCAGCATGCATAGGATTGCGTTGGATGGGGGTTAGAATCAGTTGAGGTGCCGGTCGATCAGAAGGGCCCTTATGTATCGGCTGAGGTTTTGGGCTCTACTGATCAGTTCCTAGTGGATAAAGGAGCGACACGTAGTGCACTGTCTAAGCAATTGGTTCCGGGGGCTCCCCCATCCGGCTTAATGGTCACATCGGTAGGGTTCGATGGTACACTCTCCCGAAGCCCTCTTTCACAGCCCCTCATGTTTAAGGTTGATTCTTTTTCTGCACCCTGTCCGTTTCTGCTTGCCCCGTACACACCGGACAACATTATGGGTCTTGATATGTTAAAGCATTTTAGGGCTACGATCCGTTGCTCCCCTGCTGGTGTACGGGTAATATTGAATGACAATTACCCCCGATCAGAACG
The DNA here is from genome assembly GCF_964204655.1 of Triturus cristatus. NCBI lineage: Eukaryota > Metazoa > Chordata > Amphibia > Caudata > Salamandridae > Triturus > Triturus cristatus. The sequence goes on along the minus strand of NC_140588.1, from coordinate 857,848,178 downwards.
AATGTGTACGATGTCAGAGGATGCGCTGTTAGCTACCCTCCCTCGTGCTTTGTGGGCAACTTCGGATACTGATGTAGGACAAATGGTGATTCCACCGGTCCACATTAGCGTCCAGGAGGGGGCGGTGTTACCACGCCTCCCACAGTACCGTATTTCCCAGGAGGGTGAGGAGGCTCTCATACAGATAGTGCAGGATTTGATAACGGTTGGGGTAGTCGAGGAAGTCCCCTACAACATTTGTAACAGTCCGATTCTTCCTATACTGAAAAAGGATACGGATGCCAGAGTTTATCGGTTCATAATTGATTTGAGAGAAGTGAACAAGATCGTGATACCTCAATACCCAGTGGTTTCTGATATCACGACGTTGCTTACTTTGGTCCCGCCTACGGCAACCATGTTCTCAGTGATTGATTTGAAGAATGCCTTCTTTTCCATTCCTATTCACCCTGATAGCCGATATCTTTTTGGGTTTACATTGAATAATAGATCTTATCGTTTCTGTAGGATTCCCCAGGGCTATACAGAAAGCCCTAGCATTTACAGTCAGGCTTTGAAACGACAATTGGATTCCTTTGCTCTGCTCGAGGGGGTCGCCCTCATTCAATATGTCGATGACATCTTGCTGGCGGCTGACACCCTGGAGTTGTGTGAAAAAAGTACGTTATCCTTACTTTCCTTTTTAGCGTCCCACAATCATAAGGTATCTAGGAAGAAATTGCAATTCTGTAGACCAAAGGTGACTTATTTAGGTCACCTTTTGTCTAAGGAGGGACGTGCACTCACACCGGATCGTATCCAAGTAATTTTGGATACACCGAGACCATCCACACAGAAGGATGTGCGTGCATTTTTGGGCCTTGTTTCTTTTTGCAGACAGTGGATATTGGGGTTTTCGCACATAGCTAAGCCATTGTTAGCCCTTTTGACAAAGGACACGCCTATCCCAATCCCTTGGTCAGATGAGTGTGATACTGCTTTTCAGCAACTACGACAGGCCCTTTGTTCAGCACCAGTGTTAGGAACCCCTGATTATGCAAAACCCTTTTCGTTGTATGTGCATGAGAAAGATGGATGTGCATTGTCAGTTTTAGTGCAGATGCACGGCGATAAGCAGCGCCCATGTGCATATTTTTCGGCTGTACTTGATCCTGTTGCCCGAGCATTACCAGGGTGTTTTCGCTCGGTTGCGGCGACAGCTGTGTCAATACGCCAAAGTGAGGGAATTGTGTTATCTCATAAGTTGTTGGTATTAGTCCCCCATGCTGTCGATGCCCTACTCAATCAAACGAAGACGCAGCATTTGACCAGCGCCCGTTTAACGGGATATGAGTTGACGCTTTTGGCTCCTCATATTACGTTAAAAAGGTGCGTAACGTTAAACCCGGCAACATTGTTGCCATACCCCGAAACCCAGCCTGAGGCGCGGAAAGCGCATGATTGTATTCTCGTGACTGAGGAACAAACAAAGGGTCGTATTGATCCCCAGGATACGCCCTTTCCAGATGTAGATGGGGAACTGTGGGTGGATGGATCCTGTCTGAAGCTACCAGATGGTACGACTTCAGCAGCGTATGCAATTACCACACTGCAAACAATAGTGGAGACAGCACGCATACCACAGAAATCAGCCCAAGCAGCGGAACTGATAGCATTAACACGAGCATGTGAGCTCAGTGCAGGATTGTGTGTGAATGTCTATACAGATAGCCGCTATGCCTTCGGAGTAGCGCATGACTTCGGCCTACTCTGGAAGGAGAGAGGGTTTTTAACGTCACATGGAGTACAGATAATGCATGGAGAGTTAGTTCACAATCTTTTAACCGCATTGACATACCCAAAGAAAATTGCTATCGTTAAGTGTAGCGCCCATAGGAAAGTAGTTGACAAAGTTGGAGAAGGGAATGCGTTGGCAGATCGAGTAGCACGGGAAACTGCGATGCAGCCCGGTACTACTGCCGTGTATGTAGTGAAGTCACAGGTGGAAAGATGGCATGATGCGAAGGAGGAAGTGCGAGAAATGCAAAGGACCGCTTCTGACAAAGAGCGGGAACAATGGGCTACTGAGGGAGAATTGGATGATGAGGGTTGCTGGAGAAATAAGCAGATGGATAGATGGAAATTACCTACGGCTTTTGTACAGCCTATGGTTCAGATGGCACATGGGCTAGCACATGTTGGAGCTTCCGCAATTGTGAAATTGCTTACCCAAGTCTGGGAGCATCCAGAGATTGCTAGCACAGCGAAGAGGGTGGTGCAGACCTGTATGATCTGCCTGAGGTACAACCCAGGAAAGGGTACTCGAACTCCAGCAGGAGGATTTGTGACACCTACTGCACCCTTTGAGGTTCTGCAGATGGATTACATCCAGCTTGAGCGCTGTAATAATCTGAAGTATGTTCTAGTAGTGGTCTGCGCTTTCAGCAAATGGGTTGAAGCGTACCCTACGAAAGATAATACTGCGATGACTACTGCGAAGCTGCTGCTGAAGGAGTTTTTCCCCCGATATGGTGTTTGTAGACTTCTGTGGAGCGACAATGGCCCTCACTTTGTAGCGGACGTTATAAAGTATGTCTTGAAGGGTCTAGGCATCACTCAGAAGTTCCACGCCGTGTTTCACCCTCAGTCTGCAGGCCTAGCTGAGAAGTATAATGGTACACTGAAGCTTAAGATCGCCAAAATTCAAGCTTCGACGTCTTTGACTTGGCCAGACGCTCTGCCACTGGCGTTATTGTCAATTCGATCGGTACCACACTCTCGAACTGGCCTTACACCTTACGAAATTGTTTTTGGACGCCCAATGAATATTTGGGGTCCACCAAAACCTAAGGCTGTGTATGATGTACCTTGTGTAATGATGAATGATTATCTGGCACAGTTAACGGATAACTTGGTTTCTATTCATCAACAGGTCCGAGAGGCGCTCCCTGATCGGTCTACCGGTGAAGGACATGGTCTCCGGCCTGGTGACCATGTCATGGTGAAAGTTTTCGACAGGACGAACAGCTTGGAACCGAGATGGGTGGGCCCTGAGCAGGTCCTCCTCGCAACGAGGACGGCTGTGCGAGTCTCCAACCGAAAGAATTGGATCCACTCTCTGCACTGTAGGAAGGTGCCACCCGGATTGGTGGAACCTGCCGTGCTGACCGATCAACGAGAAATTCTGGCTGCAGAGACAGGCCGTGCTGCGGAGCCCAACGCCACTGAGGAGCTCTTTCCGGACCACGCGACTCCTGGAGGAAGGCGATATCATCTTCGACCAAGGAAGTGAGTTTTCCAGTACCGGGACATACTGTCAGAACGGCCCTTGGGTTAGTGAAACGGAGAGCCGATGAGGCAAGGGGGGGGGATCAGCCCTGCATTAGTGTAGTGACACCCGTCTTGGCCCGCTGGTGAAGAAATCAACCACTGCCCAAGGGGAAGAGTTCTGACAGACTTCTAGTTTCAGGAAGATATTGGGTTTTATTTTTGCTTTGATATGGAGAAAAAGAAAATACTTTGCGCATTAGGGTTCATGTTGACAGTAGCCATTGTTGGGATAACCACATGGTTCGTGGAGGATGTAACTCCCGCTCGGAAGATTCTTGTGTTGACAACTCCGGTGCCTGAGGAGCACTACTTTTATACATTACCGTATCAGGAATTGAAGCATCGACAATCTTACTTGAATAACACTTTCATCCAGATGCTGCATCATACCCACGTTGCTACGAATGCTACGAACTGTTGGATATGTGGGATGATGCCAGCTCATCAGAAGAAAGGAGGAACGCCATTTATACCACTTCCTTTCTCTCATAATGGCTCTTGTAGAGCATGGTATACCTTGCTTTTTGCTACACGGAAACCAACAGTGGGACGATTGCTCTTCAGACTCAATAAAGAATGCCATCAAGACAAAAATGGGTATCCACAAGCGAATGGGACAATTTGGGAGTGGGAAGAGTACCGACCAGACAATGAATCCATTCCCTACATCTTTACGAACACAAGAGACACTGTGGGAAAGGACAAGTTTGTAATTCAAGTAGCACAAGCTCAAGCGGACCTGTGTGTCCAGAATGTGGGTTTTATTCCTGTTGGTGTTAGTGATTGCATTACTGTTTTGAATATTGATGGGTTGAACAATAGTACCTTCTTAGCCTCCCATAATACGTACTTTGTGTGTGGAAATAAACGTTATTACCGTCTGCCGGCTGGGTGGTCTGGGGTATGCTATGTATCATTTCTATTACCTCCAGTATTCTTAGCTCCCGCATCTTATCATAAGGATTTGAAATTATTAAATAATGTGACTGTAAATAGGTATAAACGTACTTTATCAATTGATGATGTAGATCAGACTGACACCAGTCTGCAACAGTATATTGATTTTAACTTGGGACTGTTTTTCTTTGTTGGAGCTGCCCTGAACAGTAGGAAGATCCGAAGATTAACAAGAGTGGTAGAAGCTGTGACAAATCAGACTGCTGCTGCTCTTGGGAATCTTACGGAGGAATTACAGATCACTAGAATTGTTGCATTGCAGAATCGTATGGTACTAGACGTTATGCTAGCTGACAGAGGAGGAGCATGTAAAATTATTGGAAGTAGCTGTTGTGTGTTTATTCCTGATCATACGCCATCAGTTTATAATGCCATCAATAAACTGCATAAGATTGCAGCTGAGATCCATACGGAAAACGGCACTTGGCCTTTTTCTGGATGGTTTTGGGCGTTAATTACTGCCTGGGGATGGAAGGTTCTAACTGGTCTCTGCATTATTGTAGCGGTTCTGTTTTCATGCTGTATCTGCGTTCAGTGTGGTCCTTTACTCTGCTCATTATGTGTATCATTTTGTATCCCCGATAAGAAAGCTATTGCCAATGTCACTTATCAGAAACGTTTAGCTAAGGAAGTAGAAGAGATGATGATAATTGATATATATGATGATTATTCTAACAAGCCGGATGTCTTCAGTAAATGCTGAAAGGGTCGTCTGTTGTAAAGTGAAACAACGATGTGATTAAGCATTTACTAAAGACATTAATTCCCCTCTTATAGATCATGTTTTCTCTGTTATGTTGACCGAAGTTCGGACTCCATTTTGTATTGTCATGCTTCCACGTGTTCCCCACGAGAAGAGTCCAACCTCTGTGTTAGTTGCTCTTGTAATCTGCCTAGTAACAGTCTATAGATAGCTCCTTTGTCCATCTGGCACATGCCCAGACTTGACCGCATCTGTTATCAGTTAGCCTTGCTTGACCATGTTTTCGCGGGCTCAAGGAGTGTGTTAGCTCCGCCCACATATTGATTCAGTATCGAAAATGACCATAAATGGTAATGTTCTTCAGCCTCATGTTGTATCCACCCACTTATGAGCCCCTCTGTTGTGTATAAAAGGGGACTGTGTACGCAAGTTCTTTGTGCTACTCTATGCAATACTGAAGAGTGTTGTGTGGATTGTAGGACCACCCTTAAGGGTTAATAAATGCTGTCTTTGTATTTTGCAGTTTCCGTGCCAACTTCCTTATAGATTCCATTACAGGAGAGCGAACCCTTGTGTCCTGCGGGCCTAGCTGGGGCCTGTATTCATCAAGCTAATGGCCATTTCAGAAAAAGAATGGAAAACTTGGTACAAGAAACACTTTGAAGGCTATTTTTGATTACATTTTATTCGGCTGTCCTGAGAAAAGCAAGATTTCTGAGTAATCCAGGATGGTATGGGAATCGAAAGGTGAGTTATCCATTTCAGAGTCTGGGTTTTTGTTCAGGGGCAATAGAGTGATTCCCCTGTAGTAACTTCATTTAATATTACTCAAACTGATGCGCGAAGGTCATTTGTGGATTGTGAAATCGAAGAAGAAATTTTAAATGTCTTATTGGTGGTGCGGTATTGACTTTTGTCAGGAATTGTGCTCATTGTGCAAATGCAGGTAAGAACCAGAATAGGTTGTGACCACCTTTAGGCCTACATGAAATAGCGATAATCCTTGGGAAGCATTAGCTATATATATTCTGGGGCCTGTCCTAGATACAGTGGGAACTCTAAAATATATTATTATACTTCTGAATACATATTCCAAATGGCCAGAGGTAGACATTCATGACAATGTTGATGCAGCAAGCATAGATGGATTTTTAAAAAAGATTTTTCTTAGAGAATGTATACCCAAATTGTTGTTGAGTGATAATGGGCCACAGTTTGTGTCAGAAAGATTTACTGATTTCTTGAATAGGAATGGCATCATTGAAAGGAAAACTCCAGTATTTCACACAACTAGCAATTGCTCTGTAGAAAGATTCAACTGAGTGATAATGGAGTATATTCAAGCAGCGATCAATAAAGGGAGTTGAATTGGACAAATTAGTGTGGGCATATCGTATAACTCCCTATAGTCCTATTATGATTTTGAGAGGCCATTATCCGTTCCCCAAAGATAATGTGATGTGGTTGTCAAATGTCGATAATAGTACGCTGTTGCCAATGTTTGATAAAATGAATTTGGAAAAGGCCCATCAGACATATAAAACGTTGTATGAAAAAAAAGAAGCAAAAGATGTTGCGCTAAAAGAGGGAGAATGGATGTGTGTTGAATCGGATAAAATTGTATAGAAAGGTAGCAGTCACTTTTGTAAACCCTTACAAGTGCAGAGTGTTTACGGGTGTTCCAAAAAGCTCAGTGATGGTAACGTTTGGCATCTAGGAATGCTTTCCCAATGTCATAGGATATTGTCTTGGAAGATTGACAGTTTGAGTTTGTCTGGAATGCCATTGTGGGATGATGATGTAAATGTACTTAATGATGGTGACGCAAGTACATAACAAGCTGGTCCTGCAGTTGATTCTCCTGTTCAATCTGAATCAATTGCAGAATTGCCCTCCCTGGATGAAGGGAGTATGCAGCCCGAAACACGTACTGATCAGGCACATTCCTCAGGTACTCTTTCTGAAAAAGTAACTGTAACAGGCTCAGGAGGACTGGTTTCAAAACCTGCCAGGCTTAAGGATTTTGTGGTGGGGTGAACCTTAGTCTGAATTATACAGAGTATTCCTTTTGAACCTCAGGAATAGTATTGTATTTATAAAACCTTTCCATGCTGTTGCAATTCTTACTCAATCGGTTTCCATTGGTTGACTGAAATGTTTTGTTTTAAGAAATGTGTTTTCAAATTTGTGATCTATAAAAGGGGGAGATATGTGGTGTTGCTAAGTGGAGTTGCTAAGTAGAATGTAAGTGAAGGATAGTTCTAACTATGCCTGGGTGTAGTTTGTGGAGTTTTGCTATGTGGAAGTTCGCAAAGTTACAAAAAAACTCCGCGAAGTACCGCAAGTGGCGGAGTGTTGTGCAAACTGCTGTTCGCGCTGGTCTTTCTGCAGCTCGAGTAGAAATTTTAACTAAGCTGCAGCTCGCAAACTTACCATTTGTGAGTGGGGAAACAACTCTGCTGCACTATGTGAAGTGGGGTTTTCTTGCACTCCGCAAGCTCCGTAGAGTGCTGAGTGCAGAAAACTCCGCAAACGGAGAGGAGTTCAATGCCCAGACCTAGTTCTAACCCTCAGGTAGAATATTATAACTACATACCCCAGTTTGGACCCAGCCATGTGCAAATCAGTCTTGATCCTGCTCCCCAGGGAAACAGTCCAGCCCGAACTGCCATGACACATCTTCCCTGGACTGGAAACAAGCATCCTAGGACCAGTTTCGGGGTATCACCCCTATCAGCCAGGCTAGCTAGAATTCAGTGGTGCAGTCAGAAAGGGACCCACATCTGGGTATGCCCTTAGCCACTTAGGTTGGACATAGCAACATAACAAAATAAAAATGATGGACTGAGGGTGAATGTTTGATTTGTTCTGCATTCCATCTGTCATTTGTGTGTCTTTTGCTTGTTTGCTTTTATGGATGTTCGCAGCCGAATAAAGATAATTCTGATTCTGGTAGTAATCAATCCCTATTCAATGCTCTCTTCTGTAACTGTTTTGTGTTGTTTTCTGAATGTTGTCCTGTTCTTCTCGACCAATTGAATTTATGTCATGAGTTTCACAAATCAAACTATGTTGACTCAAAAAATATAAGGTATGTAAATTACTATGCTGAATATAAATGCTACTTGCAAACATGTACTCTGCACTGTTCACGTGTTGACTGATGCCAAACATACATCCAAAATTTACAAATGTCTGATTTTGGAGTAAGCTTGGCCTTTGAATTGTCAATGACACATTTCAACTCTCCACTGTGTTTCGGCTGAATGGTTGGGATATGTCAGATATACTTCCTAATCATTTCATGAACATTTCAGGACATATTATTACCTTTTTATTTGATATTGTACTGTTTCAAATTGCTTAATGTTAGGGTAATATGTGAAATACCACTAAAAGCTAATATCACAATAATCTCTACCTATTTTTTCTTCTAGGTATCTACATTGTTTGTCTCAAAAGATTTTATGTTCAATGGACACTTTTAGCAATAAACTTTTTCTCAATTTCTCAATAGGTCAGAGCACATGGCCAGAAATCTACCACTAAAGAGACCCCCAGTCTAGCCCAGGATCAAGCCATCAGTAAAGATAACACTCCTGGTAATCTGGAGGATGATAAGGAGCCTGGTCCATCAGGTCACAATGGACACTACACCCACACTGACACCTCCCACCCAAGCTGTAACGCCTAGGCTGCCCGAAGACTCCACTTTGTGTGTTCATACCACTGTGACACTAATTGTGTGCCCCCCAGTCTCAGGTAATGTTGAGAACGCAGCAACACCAGCTCCAGCTCACCCAGAAACCAATCGGATAAGGAACACTGGCCCAAAGGCAGAGGGTAGTGGGGTTAGGGGTCATTGGAGGGATAATGTGGGCCAGCATAGCGAGGCTGCTGGTGTCACTCTCTCGTAGAACACCAGTAACCAAGTCTTGGGAGCCTATCATCAGTCGTAACACATGATGGGCCAGGTACTCACCGAGCTCAGGGATATGAGCAGTTGCAAATGAAGCTCAATCTATGAGATGGAGGCTAGCAACTGCGATATGGGCTCCATGGGGTGCTGCAGAACATTTACACCCATATGTGCAGGGCTTTCCAAGCACCATCTACTCCTTTCTGTGGGCCTTCAACATCTGGCCCATCTATATCTGCCACAGCCCTGGGTGGGGAGGCCCTGCCACCTGAAAAACCACCTGCTGCACCCTGCAACTGTGGATCCCCCCTACCTTGTATATACCCTGGAAGGGTGCAGAGACAGAATATCGACGTGGAAATATCTAGGTGTGTTTTCTCATTGTCAAAAATATTGAATGTATTGTTATGCTAAAATATCGATAAATATTTATAAATATTTAGAAACATTTTAGGAGTGGGATATATCGCGGTTATAGAGGTAAAGGTTGTGGAGCAATTTAAAAAAAAAAATTGTGATATGTTGTATTCATAGTGGGTATGTTTGTGGCATATTTTAAATTGTTTTATTTAATTAGAATAATTTTTACAAACTTGTATAGTAAAATTCATTTAATTAAAGACAGAAATTGAAAATGTTAATAAATCTTTAAAAAATATGAAAATTTAACTGTGAAAAAAATATTCATCTTATATTGATATTTGAGTACATTGTTTTATATGTTTAGTAATTTATTTTGAAAATAAATAATTTGCAATGAAATATTATAATTTTTTTAATTTTCAAATCCATTAAAAGGATACATAATGGAATTTTTTTTATTGTATTTATTATTATAAATTTGAAGTTGTAATAGTTATTTATTCTATTTTATTTTGTCACACGTTCTTTGAATTTTTTACTTTTGGAGTGGTAATAGTAATCAAGTCAAGTCAAGAAAAACTTTATTTCGGAGAATCTCCATAAAAGTGCATAAAATGAATAAAAAACATTTAAGAACAGTAAAATAAGAATGGGTACAAGTTATTAATACAGCCGCAAGGCTAGATTCTCAGCAAATACATACAAACATGTACTTAAATAACAGAGAACAAGACAAATCATGTTTCCGTATTTAGGTACCACTTCCGTTTGTGCCATAAAGCCCCCAGAAATTTTGCCACAGAAAACACAATGTGTGGAGTCATTTCACATTTAAGAACTCTAAAGGCTTCGTGGCATCTGGTAAAACCCAGATTTCTGCAAATGGGAATGATCCATTTTCTGCGCGCCTCAGTATAGCCCGGACAGAAGAATATTAAATGCAGCTCAGTTTCATCGTTTGCACTGCATGCCGGGCAAATACTGGATGTCGGCGCAGACCAGCGGCTAGTAAAAGCACGAATTGGTAAGGATCCATGCCTCCATTGCAAAAAGAGCTTCCTTAATATTGCAGGGTAAATATTATCAAGGACTAGTTCAAAACTATATGTGGTCTTCATGTCAAGGAATTGATATGTTAACGACCCAAGCAATTTTGAGGGTCGAAGTAAGGGAGCCTTGGAATCATAGTACAATTTAATAAGAGCTTTTTTAGGAAGCTCGGAACAGGCATTCCCAGGGTCATTCCAATGAGCGTCAAGACCCAGGCTCACCAAACTATTCCTTACAAATTTAAGCCAAGGAATGTTTCCCGCATTTGGGAGGCTAAGAACTTCCTGGAGACCCTGTCTATAGTGAAGCAATTCCGGCACCGTCCATAATCTACGCCAATAGATCACGGGACGGAGCGCCAACTCTTCTTCCAAGGGTCTAATGCCCAAGTCAAGTCTTAAAGGCACTAGGGGTGTACTCGGAGGGAGAGCTGTTAAACGCCTAAGAAATCTGTTCTCCTCCCTACCCATACTAACCAAGACTTTATGACCCCATAGTTCGCTGCCATATGTGACTGCTCCTCTGGCTTGTACTCTATAAATATGAAGGGGTGGGCCTATAGGTTTGAGGGTCGACCTGTTCCTCCCTATCATCCTTAATATTCCACTGGTATGTTGCACTAGTTTCATCCTGGCTTTCTCCTGGTGTGGACCCCACCCCAGTTCCTCGTTAAGGGTAACACCAAGATATTCAAAGGTGTTTACTCGTTCAAGTATGTTATTCCCTATACGCGGGATGCGGCAAAGCCTGGGTGGCGGATTAAAGGCCATAAATTTAGTCTTTAACGTATTGATCTCGAGTCCATGCTCCCTACAAAAGTCCCCAAATCCATCCAACACACGCTGGATTCCCATCGGTGACTTGGAGAGAAGGAGGGTATCATCCGCAAACATAATTGCCGGAACCCTCCTTCCCGCCAGCTTCGGGACATCCGAATTGGGGACCCCGTTGAGGTGATCAATGACACCGTTGACAAAGAGGCAGAACAGAGTTGGTGCAAGTACGCACCCCTGTCTTACCCCTCTGTCAACGGGAAACTTATTTGACAATACTCCATGTCTGCCACACCTCACACGAGCATAGGTATTTGTGTGGAGGCGGATGATCATGGTTAGGAGATCACCTGGCACCCCAACATTCGCCAACACTTCCCAGAGCTTACCGCGTGGGACCAGGTCGAAGGCTGCCCTTAGGTCTACAAATACAGTATAGAGACTGCCACCCTCCAGCTGTATTGTTTTCCAATGTATAAGGGACAGCCTAAAGACCTGATCTATGGTGGAGGTCTTCCGGCGAAAGCCAGCCTGAAGGGGGCTTAAGATGTCCCTTTCTTCGATCCAGTCTAATAGTCGATCCAACAGAAGCCTCGCAAAAAGCTTCTGTGGGACGTCAATCAGACTGATCGGTCTATAATTGGCGGGGAGCAGAGGTGAACCCCTTTTAAAAATGGGCACAATCTCCGCCCCGAGCCAAGTTGGAGGGACCGCCATCCCATGGATAATAGCATTAAACAATACCAGTAGATATGGTGCCCAAATTTTTACCTCATGCTTTAAGAGGTCACCTGGGAGCTTGTCAAGGCCTGGCGCTTTTCCTGTGGAAAGGTGAGTAATTGCCATTTCCAATTCCTCCAGGTTGAAATCTTCAATCTCGGAGGAATTGTCCATGATTGTAGCAACTAGGGTCCCAGCCTGGTTACCTATTTTGTCTATCTCGGTCCTGCAATAGAGCGATGCAAAGTGTTCCTCCCAAACATCAGGCGCAATGTTGCCCTCTATAGCCATGACTGGTTCCGCTGAACCATGTTTGACTATATGCCAAAATTTCCTTGAGTCTCTAGTTTTAAGTGTAGTTGTAATTTCTGCCCAATTCTCCCAGTCCCAGTCGATTTTGGCATTTTCAAGGAGAAGCTTGTAAGCCATCCTCTTTTCCCTAATTACCGAGGGGGCCTCCTTGTTTTTAAATGCTTGGAGGAGATCTTTCTTAGCTCCCCTACAGGTGGCATTGAACCATGAGGCTCTTTCTCTCCTCAAGTAATCAGTTATGTTTTAATATACAGCACTTTCCTTGAGTTTATTTTGTTTTGGATTCCGAATAGTAATTTAATTAGGTTTATTATCCAGCCCTTTCTCTGAGTTTTGTTGGTTTTGGAGATGGAATGGTAATTTAATTGTGTTTATTACCTAACAATTTCTCTAAGTTTAGTATTTTTTGAAGTTGGAATATTAATTTGTTAGGTTTTAATATTCAGCACTTTCCCTGAGATTTGTTGGTTTTGGAGTTGGAATAGTAATTTAATTAGGTTTATTATCCAGCACTCTCCCAGGGTTTAGTTTGTTTTAGAGTTGGAATATTATTGTGTTAGGTTTTATTATCCAGCACTTTCCCTGAGTATATTTTGTTTTGGATTTGGAATAGTAATTTAATTAGGTTTATTATCCAGCCCTTTCTCTGAGTTTTTTTGGTTTTGGAGAAGGAATGGTAATTTAATTATGTTTATTATCTAACAATTTCCCTAAGTTTAGTATTTTTTGAAGTTGGAATATTAATTTGTTAGGTTTTAATATTCAGCACTTTCCCTGAGATTTGTTGGTCTTGGAGTTGGAATAGTAATTTAATTAGATTTATTATCCAGCACTCTCCCAGGGTTTAGTATGTTTTAGAGTTGGAATATTATTGTGTTAGGTTTTATTATCCAGCACTTTCCCTGAGTTTATTTTGTTTTGTAGTTGGATTAGTAATATTTGGGTACCGATTCCGGTCCTGTTAAACCCGGGTACTAATGGTCATACGGAGCGTATTCTCCGTACGACTCGTACCCGGGAAATGCAACTTACAAACCAGCAAGTACGATTCGTACAGAAATACCATTTCCGTACGAATCGTAAAAAACTAAGTGCGCCGAAAAAATACCCACAATTCCGATCCGGGACATCGCGTACGTGACGTCCGGACGGAATCAGGCAGCGTTCTATGGACCAGCAAGTACGATTCGTGCCTACGTCACTCCGCACGGATCATTTTTTATGGCAGCCAAAAACTCTCGGGAAATTGAGGACGACGCGAAGAAGGAGCAGCGGTACGTGACGGACAGCCATGGACCCCATCCCACGTGTCATCCTGACCCTCCTAGCCTACGACCTGGTGCACCGAAAACGCCGTGCATGCCGCAGAAGGTCAGCACAACACCCAGGGGCAAAGCGGGGGTGAGGGGCCGGAAACATAACCTCTACCTAATTTTAAAAATACCATATACTGTCCATGCCTTACCTCCAGGGTCTGGTCACTTTGGGGGGCGTGTCCACCAATCCCTGCATATGCGTACCCATCACCACTACAATGGTGGTATGGCCCGTAACCACGCCCTCCGAGCGTGGGTACGTCCCGTACCACCATTGTAGTGGTGATGTAGGTGTACGCGCCGTACCCACGCCCTCAGAGCGTGGGTACGGCCCGTACCAGGCGTACATCTACATCACCACTCCAATGGTGGTACGGGCCGTAACCACGCTCGGAGGGCGTGGTTACAGGCCGTACCACCATTGGAGTGGTGATGTAGGGGTACGTGTGGTACGGCCCGTACCCACCGTCTGAGGGCATGGGTACGGGCCGTACCACCATTGGAGTGGTGATGTAGGGGTACGCGTGGTACGGGCCATACCCACTCGCTGAGGGCGTGGGTACGGGCCGTACCACCATTGGAGTAGTGATGTAGGGGTACGCGTGGTACGGGCCGTACCCACGCTCGGAGGGCGTGGGTATGGCGCGTACACCTACATCACCACTACAATGGTGGTACGGCCCGTACCCACGCCCTCGGAGTGGGGGTACAGACCACATCACCTGTACCTCTAGGGTACCAGTACAATAGTGATACAAGGCGTACACACGCCACGAATGTTGGCTTACGGCCTGGTGCAGCATATAACCAGTATATTGGGGGTGTTCATGGCCAGGACAGCAGTGTACAGCACCAAGGGTGCGGGTGGGTGGGTGGGTGTCTGCCAAGGAGTCCCACCAGTGGACAGAGACATGTGAGGGGTGGGTGCCTATCACTCCCAGCAGTGGACAGAGACATGTGAGGGGTGGGTGCAGAGGAATACCAGTGTGGACAGAGACATGTGAGGGGTGGGTGCCTATCACTCCCAGCAGTGGACAGAGACATGTGAGGGGTGGGTGCCTAACACTCCCAGCAGTGGACAGAGAAATGTGAGGGTTGGGTGCAGAGGAATACCAGCAGTGTACAGAGACATGTGTGGGGTGGGTGCAGAGGAATACCAGCAGTGGACAGAGAAATGTGAGGTGTGGGTGCGTATCACTCCCAGCAGTGGACAGAGACATGTGAGGGGTGGGTGCCTAACACTCCCAGCAGTGGACAGAGACATGTGAGGGGTGGGTGCAGAGGAATACCAGCAGTGGACAGAACATGTGAGGGGTGGGTGCAGAGGAACACCAGCAGTGGACAGAGACATGTGAGGGGTGGGTGCAGAAGAATACCAGCAGTGGACAGAGACATGTGAGGGGTGGGTGCAGAGGAACACCAGCAGTGGACAGAGACATGTGAGGGGTGGGTGCAGAGGAATACCACCAGTGGACAGAGACATGTGAGGTGTGGGTGCCTATCACTCCCAGCAGTGGACAGAGACATGTGAGGGGTGGGTGCCTAACACTCCCAGCAGTGGACAGAGACATGTGAGGGGTGGTTGCAGAGGAATGCCAGCAGTGGACAGAGACATGTGAGGTGTGGGTGCCTATCACTCCCAGCAGTGGACAGAGACATGTGAGGGGTGGGTGCCTAACACTCCCAGCAGTGGATAGAGACATGTGAGGGGTGGGTGCAGAGGAATACCAGCAGTGGACAGAGACATGTGAGGGGTGGGTGCCTATCACTCCCAGCAGTGGACAGAGACATGTGAGGGGTGGGTGCCTAACACTCCCAGCAGTAGACAGAGACATGCAGAGGAATACCAGCAGTGGACAGAGACATGTGAGGAGTGGGTGCAGAGTATTACCAGCAGTGGACAGAGACATGTGAGGGGTGGGTGCCTATCACTCCCAGCAGTGGACAGAGACATGTGAGGGGTGGGTGCCTAACACTCCCAGCAGTGGGCAGAGGCATGTGAGGGGTGGGTGCAGAGGAATACCAGCAGTGGACAGAGACATGGGAGGGGTGGGTGCAGAGGAATACCAGCAGTGGACAGAGACATGTGAGGGGTGGCTGCCTATCACTCCCAGCAGTGGACAGAGACATGTGAGGGGTGGGTGCAGAGGAATACCAGCAGTGTACAGAGACATGGGAGGGGTGGGTGCAGAGGAATACCAGCAGTGGACAGAGACATGTGAGGGGTGGTTGCCTATTACTCCCAGCAGTGGACAGAGACATGTGAGGGGTGGGTGCCTAGCCCTCCCAGCAGTGGACAGAGACATGTGAGGGGTGGGTGCCTATCACTCCCAGCAGTGGACAGAGACATGTGAGGGGTAGGTGCAGAGTAATACCAGCAGTGGACAGAGTCATGGGGGAGTGTACATCATGATCAGATGAGCACAACTCCATGGGTGTATGTACGCATCCGTAATGTTCGACTATGTTGATAGTGCCATAACAACACATCACTGACAGCAGTGTCCCACTCCCATGAGGATGGCTGTCCTTCCCCCACTGCATGACACAACACATGTGGGTGTGAGGACAAATGACACATGCATACCCACCCCTGGCGGATGCAGCACAATGCACACACAGAGATCATGCCACAAGACTGTATACTCATGTCAATGGCCACTACACTAAGAGAGCCAAAGGGGACACACACTGTCACGCACATCCCAGGACTGATAGGAACATACAGGTGCTGGGACAGGCACCAAGATGTTGCCTCTCATGGAAGGAATAGGGTGGACTTCCCACAGATACAATGCCCACAATTGTCAGTCAGGTGCTTAAATACCCTGCAGAACAAGCACCAAATGTGTGCTAGGCTGGGATAACACACATGCATAGTGCGGAAAATGCTGAATGTCGCCATTAAGATTAGGGCATGACAACATAGTCAATACACAAGTACAGTGACTAGCAAGGATGGCACAGACGATGCAGCCGCAGACATTGCTGAGCAGGCATGGCCATAGTTGAAGGGATCCGTCAGCAACAAAGGAAATGTAGACACAGGTCAGCACAACAAAAGTGCAACTCTCTGCAGGGTAGATGTCAGGTGCCACAGAGGAAGGAACACTCCTTGGGACAATGTCTCCAAACACAAATAGCACACACGAGCAAAGATACTTTGCAGAGACATTGTGATGGCACGCAGATACCATGGTCCACCCCATTAGCATCAGACTACAACTTTTTCCTGAAACATAACACATTACCACCACCCCAACTCCGGGACCATCAGCACCCACATCAATACCTGAAATGCAAATGTGTTCAAAGTGAAAAGAAAATGCTTTATTCAGCATTAAATGAAAATGTATTTAAGGACACTATTTACAAAGGCACATGGCCAGTCCAGATCAGAAGTCCTTGGGGGGGACACATGGCCACGCATCTCCCCTAGCTTGCCTGCACATTAGAACCCTCAGGTTCGTCGAGTGGGGGGGAGCATCATGTGGGGAAGGACCAGGCACCGCAGGGACAGGAGGTGTAAGGGTAGGTGTGGGCAGCGCCAAAGGTGAAGGTCAGCTCAGCGCTGCACACTGCTGCCAGGTTGTCCAGCGTCTCCCCTTCACCTGAAGAAAACACAGCCTCAAAGGAGGGAGGGTCGGAGTGATGGGGTACAGCACTACTGGGGGAGGGGGGTGACAGGGGGGGAAACAACTCCCCTACCCGTGGAGTGCCGTTCCCGTTTGCGGGCTGGAGAGCCAAAGGGGCTGAGGCCCAGCACAGCCAAGTAGGCCTCTTTTTCAGGATGTGTGGTAGGGGAGCCGAGGGGAGTGCCTTTGGAGGGACTGGGTAGTGCGCCATGCGGCCTCGGACTGTGGCTGCGTGTATGCCTGTGTGCCCCAGACCCAGTGGGTATGCCCTCATCCCCCTGAGTGTGCGTGCCAGGAGGAGTGCGCTTGCCCTTACATTGTGGAGTGCTGCCTGTGTCTGGTGGGGTGCGTGCTTGGGAATGTCTGTGTGTGCTTGGGACAGGTATGGGAGTGGGAAGTGTGGATGGTGCAGGGGTAGGGGGGGACCAAGCGCTGCAGGAGACTCACTGCTGCCGTCAGTGAAGAGTCCATGGACCTCAGCAACATCCGTTGGTCAGACATCGCTGATGACATGCCCTCCATGTACGACACCATCTGTGTCATCATTCGGGTGTGGCCATGGAGGACATTCAGCATCGATGTCTGGCCAACCTGCAACTGCCGCAGAATGTCCACAGACTCTGCAGTGAGGGCAGCAGGGGGGACAGGGGCAGGGGATGCGGAGCCTGGCACAAAGGAGACACGGTGTTTCCTAGCACAGACAGAAGGGACCGGAGCAACTGGGAGGGCGGTGATGGGAATGGAGGGTGCGGTGACAGATGTAGTGCTGCTGCCAGGTGTCGTAGCAGCCTCCGCCCCCTCGAGGAGTTCAGCCTCGGACCCGTCAGCGTCGTAGTCAGTGTTGTCACTAGACAGGTCCTCTGCCTGACTCCCCTCACCCTCCGCGCCACTTGCTCCCGCAGACTCGGCAGCAGTGGTGGCAGCGGTGCTGGATCCCTCCGCCACGTTCGTGCAGGTGTCTCCCTCGGTGTCCTCCGATGATGCTGTGGGCAAGGTGAAGAGACAGAAAATAATCAGTCACCTGTATACAACAGACACATGAGTCCAAACAAAAATGTCACAGTGCATATCAGGAAATGCATAATGAGTAACATCTAGAATAGGCCGCACATATGTAACCCTGCACTCCCCAGTTGGTTGACCCACCATGACACTTGAAAACAATGGAGATCATGACACAACAGCAAATAACTTGATATCGAATTATACTGAGAAGCTAGTGTCTGGGGACAGTTGAGCACAGCAAGACTATGAAGCCATGCCACCTCTTGTTCACTGTGAACGAAACAGTATTGGTGCACCCAAGGCCAAATAACACACATCAATGCTGAAGGTGTCCCCACACTCTGAGACCTGTGAGTACTTTGGAAACCATAGCCAAAAACATTGAAATTCCTTGGGACTCACAACACTTTACACAATGTACATGTTTAGAATGTGTGAATGTGCCACTTTGTGAACAGAAGACACATCTGCCTGTATGACAGTGGTCACACAATGATGTGCACACAAAAATACATTTGCACAGTCATTGTATGAGCTACCAGCCGAATTCTAATAAGCCACTGTAAAGAAGAAATGGGGTATCAGTAAGTAAATATACATGGCACCACGGTGGTCTGGATTACTTGACACTCGTAAGTTGGTATCAGCAACAACCAAGGACTTACACACATGCAAACACACTGTGGGAACATGGATATGTATAATCAGAAAACAAGTGGTAATCAAACTGTGCCTTCCAGTAAAATGTGCCAGCGTGTCCACGGAAACTGTAAAAGTACTTTATTTTGCACTTCCCTGGGAGACATCTGTCATGCAGGCACATTATTGTCCTTCACAACCAACTAGCAAAATGAAGCATATGAAAAATTGAGACATGTTGACAAGTGTAGTGAGTGCCAAGGTACAATACTTATTGACTAAAAACCTGAATCATGCCACCTGTCACATGGACATCCGTACCATGATGACACAGTTGGCAACACATCTGACCCACTGCCTGTCATGTGGAGTGGCACACATGTCCAAACACAGTACAATGCATTAGCTAATGGGCCTGCAATGTGTCGGGATAAGGAGCACCTGCACTGAGGAGACACCCTCATGGCAAGCAAGAATGTCCAGACAGATGTCAGCACACACAGACCAAACTACGTAGCATCTAGACCACACACTGGTGGCAAAAATGGATGAGCATGAGCCATGTATTTGCATTTTTGACACATGCTGCAAAGCACAAACATTAAACCCAGCACAACATGACTGGGTCACTGCATGTTGAGTGTCTGTCCAGACAATTATCACACAGGTCAGACCCGGCAAGGAGACATAAGGTTTGGACATGTAGGCCTTGCCCGCACAAACCCCCCATACCTGAGACAATGTTATTGAGACAGATCCAGAAGTTACACCTCTTAATCTGGGTATACTCAAATATGCATCAAGAATTCCTAAATGTACTCCACATCACCTCGTGAGGCTGCCAACACATATTTGTGACCAACAACCATCAACAGATTTAAACTTGAAAATCGGTATCCATGACAACCAGCATGCATTTAGGCCCTAATACTTGTCCCTCATGTGTCCCTATGTAATTTAGCTATCCACACGAAGGTACGGTGCGTTTCACACGTACCCCTACCGCACCAGTTGCACAGTGTGTTTGACACGTACGTGTACGAGCAGTGTGTACACGTATATTTACAACCAGTGTGTACACGTATGTGTACTGCCAGTGTGTACACGTACGTGGACTGCAGTCGTACACGTACGGGTACGACCAGTGTGTACACCTACGTGTACTACGGCAGTGTACACACTGGTCGTGCACGTACTTGTACACACTGGTCATACCCGTACATGTATGAGCAGTGTGGACACGTACGTGTACGACCAGTGTGGACATGTACGTCTACAACCAGTGTGTACACTGCCGTAGTACATGTAGGTGTACACACTGGTCATACACGTATGTGTACGACCATAGTACACATACATGTACACACTGGTAGTACACGTACGTGTACTACCAGTGTGTACACGTACATGGACTACGGTCATACACGTACGGGTATGACCAGTGTGTACACCTACGTGTACTACGGAAGTGTACCCACTGGTCGTACACGTACGTGTACACACTGGTAGTACACGTACGTATGTACGGTCCGTACACACACCCGTACTCCGGCGGGAACACCAATGTGATGATATGGACCGTTCACACGCCCTCAGAGCGTGTGTACGGTGCGTTTCACAGCTTACACAGGTGATAGGAGGCGCACACGAATGGAATGGAGGTGTCAGACTCGTGCACTGCTGTACATCAAGTCATAGTCATTGCAGTCCTTCATGTGCAGGGCCTAGGTGTGTCAGGCAGTGACATGGCACATGTCTCCTCATGTTTTAGCACAATAGATGTGTGATGACCTGTGTCCACATGTCATGTGTGATGGGGCAGTATGTGGCACAGTTCCCCTTCCCACTTTGCACATGTGTGCATGTAGTACAAACGTATCAAGCACTGCATCACTGGTATGGCACAGTCACCAACACCCGCAAATGTCCCCTGATGCCAGGGACAGGGACACTAACACCTGACATCTAAGTACCAGCGTGCCCCGATGTGACTATGTCCTGTGTGTGTCATGTGTTCCCATGAGCTTGCTGTTGGTGTTCCGTCAACTGCATCTGCTGTTGCTGCATCCAACATGTGTCTGTGTGTCGATGGGCATGGCACACATATACGCACACCATTCCACATGTGGATTCACACGTTACGTGTGTCTGGATGCTTTAAAGATGATTTTATGACATGAGGACATATCTGCGCCGTATCCATGTCTGTGTTTTTGTTTTTCACGTGTACCCCTTCATCGCTATGTGTATGATCTGTACATTTCCAATGACATGTGACCTGTGCGTCTAGCTTGCCGCCAGCAGTCTGTATGAGATGACAACCTTCAAATGCAGATATGTGGATGTATGTCACTCCTGTGATGTCTCTGGCTGTTCACTTACACTGGCCCACAGCTAGTTTCGGGCCATGTCATGTAGAACTTGACTATCAACGGGTGTAGCTGGCTTGTCGTAGGAGTATCACCTGGCTGGCATACGTGTCCTGGATGTATTGCACAGATCTGACTCTGTATTTAGCAGATGTGTAGTAGCAGTTGAGCATGTGCTCAGTTCATTGACATTGATGTTGTTATGTACTAACTCTTCGTTATTCCTTCCAATTTTCTGCAGAGCACCGCCTCTCCCCCGACCAATGCCAGACTTGGGTTCCATGAGGGAACGTGACTGCATAAGACGTTACCGCTTCTCGCAACAGTTGATTGAGAACTTGACCGCAAAGCTTGAACAACACCTCCAACCGCGACACAGGTATCCTACTACGCTGACCCCCAAGATGAAGGTGATGGCAGCCCTACATTTTTTTGCCACCGGTACGTTTAACTTCACCATAGCTGATGTCGGTGGCATGTCACAGACCATGTTCAGCCGTGTCCTGCATGATTTTTTAGAAGCCATGTTGGAGCACCTGGATGAATTCATCCATTTTCCAACTCGTGAGCAGTTGACAGGTGTCAAGGGTGAGTTCTATGCCCTGGGCGGGATTCCCCCTTGTAATTGGGTCTATTGATGGGACACATGTGGCTTTGGAACCACCACAGGCACAGGAGGTCGCCTATCGCAACCGTAAACATTGCCACTCTATAAATGCCCTTGTGGTGTGTCTTGCTAACATGCTGATTTGCCATGTCTGTGCACGTTTTCCAGGGTCAGCACACAATGCCTACATCATGAGGCGTAGCAGGATGCCAGAAATGATGCTGGGGCTGCACAACGAACGAGCATGTCTTGTTGGTGGGTATACTCTGTTTGTCCTTTGTTTAGCGCTGTTTTTGTATCTTACGGCATCTCCTGACCCGCTTCTTTACATGATGTTTCCATGTAGGGGACTCTGGCTATCCCAACATGCCATGGCTGATGACGCCCCTCCGCAACCCCAGAACAGCTGCAGATCACCGTTACAACAACGCACATGGGCAGACCAGGCGAGTGATTCAGAGGTCGTTTGGACTCCTGAAGAGCAGATTCCGGTGCCTTCACAAGACAGGCGGGTCCCTCCCATATGCACCGGTGAAGGCCTGCAAGATCTTTCTCGTGTGCTGCATGCTGCACAACATGGCAGTGAAGAAGGCTGTGCCACTCATCCTGGATCTGGATGAGCAGGAACATCCACCCGTGGAGGATGAAGGGCTTGGTCACGAGGCAAGTGAGGATGAGTAGGAGGAGGACGACGACATCCGGAGTCAGCTCATACGCAACTTCTTCTCATAATGGTGTGTCCATGGGTCTGAGTGTGCACGCCTGGAGCCTTGTGTGGCATGTGTTGCAATGTGTGTGTCCAGCTGTCTGTATGCTAAGTGACTTAGATGTGTGTTCAGATGTGTCACTCGAGTGATGATGTCCTTCCACACATTTTAGCTTAGACACTCAATTTTAATATAGCATGGTGACACACTTATTCCTGTAGAGTAAATGACCATGCATGCGGATGACAATCTCTTTCCTGACTTCTTGTGTGTCTGTCATCCCCAGGTAGTTTTGCATGCTGTCTGCTCGTGTCATCGTTGGCCTCCCGCTATTCCTCATGAGTATTGCAACGTGTGCTGAATCAGCATCCCATGCACGGACATGGGGAAAAGTCTATTTGGTTAAGGATTGCTGCACAGCATTTTGGTGTTGGTAGGTGTTTGTAAGGTGTGGGCACTGCTCCTGTGCATGTTGTGTTACTATACATACATGTTGACTCACCATGGGGCACATGACATGTTGCATGACTCCCATGTATTGATAGTCACGCTTCGTAGCAGTCATCTGTGATGGGACTGTGGATTCTGATGAAGGCATCAACTTGTGTACAACTTCCCTTTGAAACATACGGGATGCTACAGGTGGACATAGTGTGGGACATCCCCATTAGAGGATCAATGGGGAATTGCAGCCCCTCCGTGTGCAGCAGGGGGTGTTTGGCTCACACCCTTCACTTGTGTGCCAGTTCAATGGATTTACAGCATCTGTGTTGTGAAGGGGGTGTCCAGTGTAGGTCCCACATGTTTTGCCAAAGGACCTGTGAGTCTGTTCATATTGATGCATTTCCCTAGGTGTGAACCAAAGTAATAAAGGTGTTCCTCACCCTCCAAGGTGCCTCATCTCTGTCAATGCAGGTCTCTTGCCACTTTGCATGTGGCATCTCTGGCATAGTTGTCAAAGATTGTGCATATGAGTCTATGTGTAGTTTAGCAACATGCATGCAGTTCTTCAGGGATTTGAATATCCATTGTGCATGATGTCCATGGTTGTGTATGTATTTGGGCATGTTGGTGACCACAACAGACCGTCAACACCTGCTGAGGGTGTGTATCCTGTGTGCAGCTCGTGCTTCAGTTTAATGATCCGGTGTCAGTCATCTTTGGTGATTGTGCATCCATTGTCTTTAGGTGTGCCATGGGAAACCGGACACTCCTTCCTTTACATACGCCTGTTGCAGTAGTCCTTTCTGACATCCTTGCCTTTGTGTGCAGCTAGTGACATAGTTTCCAGGTCATGCCGCCTGCTGCGGCCCCTGCAGCAAGGGCACAGGGAGTTGACAGATTCGGCAACACACACACCTCAAAGATGCTCCTCCCTTCCTGCCTCCACCCATTCATTTGGCTGGCATCAGCTTATCTGTGCCACTGTTGTGCCCACGCGGTGCGAAAGGCTGGATCGTCAGCGCATGCAACGTGCACATTGCACGACCCTCATGTCCTTACATGACCCACATCACACTACAGTCTGATGTTGCAGCCACCCTCCAAGCATTGTCCATCCAAGGAGCTACCGCCTGCCCTCAGGCATACCCTAGGCGCACACACAACACCTTTGCATGATGATTGTGCAATTCCAACTGCCTACACAGCGCTGCCCCGCCTTCCAGGCCCCGTCACACCAACCAGGTAATGTCCCTCCTACTCCCCACCGGCTCCGTACACCAGCAAGGCCATGGGAGTGGGACTCAAGCCTTCAGCATGTAGTATAGTGGCATAATCTGGCACATGGCCCAGGTATCATCTCTCAGCGTGTCAATCTTCAATGTGTCCAGGTCCCCCTCACCGGCATCACATGCACACAGCACCTCTTCATCAGCTTGTATGCCATTGGCAGCCAGGTGATCCTCACCCTCACCAAAGACGCAGCCATTAGCAGTTCCAACATTCAAGAAGGCATGAGATCCATTGATGAATGGCTGAACATCAGCCACCTGAGGCTGGACTTGTACAGGACTGAGGTAATCATCTGAGGATTGTCCCCTTACAGGTGGGTCAACTGCTTGTGTCCCACCCGCAAGAGCCCTGCACATGCACCCAGTGGCCACGCACACAAGATGGTGTGCATCAATGATTTGTCACTCACATTTGCCATGCTAATCACCAGCATCTGTACCTCAGGGTGCAACACCCTCTGCATGATGCACATGATCCACAGATAGATTCACTCCAGGAAAAGACAGACCATGCCCCAGGCCCATGACACCAGCCGTGTCAACTACTGCCCCGCCCTCTACAGAGCAAGTACATCCTACCTCCTGGGAAACCAGTCCACATCCAGGCTGCATGTGCACACCTCAGCTTCAACATCCTGCGCCCCAGCCACATCACCGTCCACCAGAGATAGCTGCAATGTATCACTGTGTGCTGCAGGATGACCTTCAGACTCCTCACCCACACTCAGGAGGCAGGCCACAAACCCAGACCGCACACCATCCTTGGCCGTCTGTCATCCGAGACCCCGTTGTGCCAACTCTGTGCATCCAACCTTGCCCTGGCCACCATTCTTCACATCCACCGCACTCCAGCATGCAGGACATAGTTCTCCCACCTGGCAAGACATACCTGCTACTCCCTCCCCGGCAACATCCACATGAGCCATGACCTCTACGCCTTCAGGATACTCTTCCCAATTGGTCTGTCCACACAGTAATGCATGCCCCCCCCCTCAGCAGCTTGAGGCCATCACGGGGGAGTATTGTGCTCCATGTCTGTATAGTATGATACATTGTGACCCATGTGTGTCCTGTCCCAGACTCAGATTCCAGGGTATGGATGGCTGGAGTTAGTTCAACACTCATGCATAGTTTGAAATTTCCCCACACGTAGGTTGTGTACTCATGCAAAATGAATGCAACATGTAATTGTAGAAAAAGAGATTTATTCTCGGTGGGGGGCCTGTTTAGTGTGGACAAATAGGTGCTATACAGTGTGCATGGAATCCAAAGTTCACAGGGGGAGATGGCATCCTTGTCAGTTGGAGTCATCAGAGTCCAGACCACAGTGTTGGTCATCATTGGTCAGAATGTGACCAGCAAGTCCATGTGGCAGAGAATGTCATTGGATGAGGTGCTGCTGTTGCGCCAGAGGGCCAGGTGCCAGGCCAGGTGACCTGGGAGATGTGGATGGTCCGCTGCCTCTCACGGTCTTTTCCGTGGACGACCCACCTTCCTTGCGGGACCCTCAGATGCAGGCCTTGACGATGCTTGGGACGCTCCATCGGACGAATCCTCCTCCTCCTCCCTCCCTGTGGCTGGTGCTGGTCTTCGCCTGGTGGCACAGGGAGGGTTGCCCATGTTGTCGGCAATCCGACGGAGTGAACGGCTTATGCCCGTTTGCACCGCCAGGAGCTCAGCCAGTCTTGCCTCCATCCGTCCTTGGTGTTGTTGGCTGGTGTGTTGCTTGGCCTGCTGGTTTTTAATCTCGTTGAGGGTCCCCACTACCTGGCTGATGACCCTGGTGTCACGCCGGTATGTCTCCAAGATGAGGCGTATGTGTGGCATACCGGTTCCCTCAGCTGGCTGGTCAGGTTCGCGCCTCCGCCTGCCTCCACTCCCACCACCCTTGCCCACACGAGCCTGGCCTGCCATTGTGGGCACATCGGGTCTACCGGACCCCTGAGGCATGGCATTTGCAGGGTTGTCTGTCTCCTCCTGGGTGGCAGGAGAACCTTGTCCCTCCAGGTCAGACTGGCTCAGTTGTTCTGTGCGGGCAGGGATCCTGGGTGTCTCCTGGGATGTGGCAAGAATGGGGGTGGTGGTTGGCACAGATGTGCCTGACGCAGGTGCTGCAGGGGCTTGGGCACCAGAGGGTCCAGGTTGGTTGGGGTCATCCACAGAGTGCTGAGAGTCATCGCTGCCGGTGGGATCATCTTCCTGCCGAGCCCAGGCCTGTGATTGTTCCCCCCCAGTGTTGGGGGGAAATCCATGACGTTGCCCTGTGTGTGAGAGAGAGACAATGATAATGCTATTTCATGCGACATCCATGTTTCATACATGTTCTGGTTGCCACAGTTCCTCCAGGTAGTTGTATGTGCCTAGCATTCACATCAATGTTCACTTGTGGATGGGTATGTTGCAGGGAACTGATTGAAATGTTATCCAGGGTCTTTGACATGTCGCATTTGGCCTTGGATGCTTTTTTGGCTGTGGCTTGATCTTGTTGTGTCACATGTCCATTGTAAGAGTGTGTGACTCCCTTGGCTGCCCCGGGGGTGTGTGCTTGTGTGAGTGGTGAGTGATCATCACTCAGCCCGACGCTGTTCAACATCCACATGGCCCCCCTCACACAAGTGGCCCGCCACCACAACCTCTAAGACATCTCCTACGCCGACGACACCCAGCTCATCCTCTCCCTCACCAAGGACCCTCACACCGACAAGACAAACATCCACGAGGGTCTGAGGGCCATCGATGACTGGATGCGGAGTGGCCATCTGAAACTGAACTCAGACAAGACGGAGGTCCTCATCCTGGAACCCACAACCTCACCCTGGGATGACTCCTGGTGGCGAATCGCTCTGGGGACATCACTGACACCCACCAAACACGCACGCAACCTAGGATTGATCCTTGCATCCTCCCTCTCCATGTCCAAGCAGGTCAACGGCGTCTCCTCCTCCTGCTACGACACCCTACGCACGCTCCGCCGGATCTACTGGTGGATCCCGACTTAAACAAGTAGAACAGTGACACAGGCCCTCGTCAGAAGCTGACTGGACTACACCACTGCACTCTACGCAGGACTCCCATCCACACACCAATGGCGGCTACTACGCTTCTGAAACGCCTCGGCACAAGTGATCGTCAACGCCCCCACCACAGCCACATCACCCCCCTCCTGAGAGACCTGCACTGGGTCCATATCGACAAGAGGATCACCTGTAGGCTCCTCAGCCATGCACACAAGGCACTCCACACCACCGGACAAGCCTACCTGCACATCAGACTCAGCTTCTACACCCCAACCCGCCAGCTCCGCTCCGGCATCCTCGCCCTCGCAGCTGTCCCACGCATCCAACATACGCCCCCCTGAAGCAGATCCTTCTCCTACCTCGCCGCCAAGACCTGGAACACCCTCCCAACCCACCTACGACTGACCCAAGACCTACTTGCCTTCAGATGACTCCTCAAGACCTGGCTCTTCGAGCAGTATTGGACCCCCCCCCCCTCAGCGCCTTGAGACCCTCACAGGTAAGTAGCGCGCCTTACAAGTACCCTGATCGATTGTTGATTGATTGACAGTGCCTGCTGGTGGGTGCAGTGTGATTTGGCAGTTGGTCTCCCAGGTGCTGTGTCTGTCCCCCCGTGGAACATGCTGCCATGTCAGTGAGTGTGAGTTCCTGTCCTAGATATCGGAGCTGGTTGTGTTTGTGTTAGATTTTGCAGTTGTCACAGGAGAGCTGTTAGAAGGGCGACCTCTGGGGAGTCAGATGGTGTCAGACTGACCACCCCGAGAGGCACCGTTCCGTAAGGAAGTAGCCGAGCACCGCTGAGAAGCCTCCTGGGCGAGATCCTTCTCCTAGGATCGTACAGCCAAGTAATCCCCCCCCACCAAACGGACACAACAAGGGTATCAAATCTCACAAGTCTTTATCGGTTGTAAAAGGCAGGTTTCTGTGGCAATATTTACAGGCGGATCGAGGGATCCCAAAGAGTCTCGGGGTCGTTCAGGGACGGGGTAGCGGGACAGTCTCAGTACCAGCCTGGTACGGGAACACCCTGCGCTCAGCTCTCAATCCTCGAGCTGGGGGGGGTCTGGGAGCCGGGACGTCGTCCGCAGGGCTCGGAGGGTTGCCTCGATGAGGTCGAGCCGCGACGAGGTCAGCAGGGCTCCGATGGTTACTTCTGCGAGGTCAAGCCGTGACGAGGTCAGCAGGGCTCCGATGGTTACTTCTTTGAGGTCGAGCCGCGACGAGGTCAGCAGGGCTCCGATGGTTCCGTGAGGGTCTTCTTCTCAGCAAGGGGGAGCCGCGACGCAGTCAGCAGGGCTCGAGTTCCAAGTTCCAGGCGATGAGTCTCTCTCCGTAGGTTCAGCCGCGATCCGATCAGCAGGGCTCTCGACTCCAGGATACAACTACTGTCCTGGTTGTGGGTTGACCCAGATATATGGCTGGAGCCCTTTGATGTCCGGACCCTCGCGCCGGGGGGCCGGAGGAGCCGGCATGAGAGAGTCCAGACACCCAGCGGGGTGTGGAGCCATCGCCCAGGGAGGCCGGAGGGCGATCAGGCCCAGGCGTCGGGGGCCGGCGGGAGGCCCCATCGAAACTCCCCTCCTCCGGGATCTGTGGAGTGGCCACTCGACCCCCTTGGGTCGGGTCTTGGCGCCTCGATGTCGGGGCTTCGCGGCGACCGGGGCCCGGGCGGGCCGCGTTGCGAAGGCTGATGCGGGTAGCGGGGTACAATCTCGGGGGACTTCGAAGGGTTGGGGTTGCCCCCGTTTGGTCTGGTAGGAGGGTTCGGGACCATGCCACGAGGCCAGGTCCAACAAGAGCCTTGTGCTGCCTACAGCAGGGCCAAGTGTCAGCTACCTTGTCAGTACTTTGCCAGTCCCTGTGCATTGCGCATGGTGCATGGGTATGTACCTGGGTCATATGGGCTGAGGGCAATGGTGTCTGTTTCTGAGTTGTACAATATGTTTAGTGATCCCCACCCTCCCAGCATCCCGGACATCCTGTCCTAGGTATCGGAGCTGGTTGTGTTTGTGTTAGATTTTGCAGTTGTCACAGGAGAGCTGTTAGAAGGGCGACCTCCGGGGAGTCAGATGGTGTCGGACTGACCACCCCGAGAGGCACCGTTCCGTAAGGAAGTAGCCGAGCGCCGCTGAGAAGCCTCCTGGGCGAGGTCCTTCTTCTAGGATCGTACAGCCAAGTAATCCCCCCCCACCACAAAGGGACACAACAAGGGTATCAAATCTCACAAGTCTTTATCGGTTGTAAAAGGCAGGTTTCTGTGGCAATATTTACAGGCGGATCGAGGGATCCCAAAGAGTCTCGGGGTCATTCAGGGACGGGGTAGCGGGACAGTCTCAGTACCAGCCTGGTACGGGAACACCCTGCGCTCAGCTCTCAATCCTCGAGCTGGGGGGGGGTCCGGGAGCCGGGACGTCATCCGCAGGGCTCGGAGGGTTGCCTCGATGAGGTCGAGCCGCGACGAGGTCAGCAGGGCTCCGATGGTTACTTCTGTGAGGTCGAGCCGCGACGAGGTCAGCAGGACTCCGATGGTTACTTCTTCGAGGTCGAGCCGCGACGAGGTCAGCAGGGCTCTGATGGTTCCGTGAGGGTCTTCTTCTCAGCAAGGGGGAGCCGCGACACAGTCAGCAGGGCTCGAGTTCCAAGTTCCAGGCGATGAGTCTCTCTCCGTAGGGTCAGCCGCGATCCGATCAGCAGGGCTCTCAACTCCAGGAAACAACTACTGTCATGGTTGTGGGTTGCCCCAGATATATGGCTGGAGCCCTTTTGATGTCCGGACCCTCGCGCCGGGGGGGCCGGAGGGGCCAGGATGAGAGAGTCCAGACACCCAGCGGGGTGTGGAGCCATCGCCCAGGGAGGCCGGAGGGCGATCGGACCAAGGAGTCGGGGGACGGCGGGAGGCCCCATCGAAACTCCCCTCCTCCGGGATCTGTGGAGTGGCCACTCGACCCCCTTGGGTCGGGTCTTGGCGCCTTGATGTCGGGGCTTCGCGGGGACCGAGGCCCGGGCGGGCTGCGTCGCGAAGGCTGATGCCTGTAGCGGGGTACAATCTCAGGGGACTTCGAAGGGTTGGGGTTGCCCCCGTTTGGTCTGGTAGGAGGGTTCAGGACCATGCCACGAGGCCGGGTCCAACAGGCGTCCCCCCCAGTGGAAGGCAGGGAGAGTCACCCATCTTCTTGGGTGTTCTCCTCGCCGAGGCGGAAGAAGCGTGATAGGCCGTCGGCGTTGGCGTGGTCGTTGCCGGGCCGATGGTCTACAGTGAAGTCCATCCCCTGCAGAGAGATGGACCATCGCAACAACTTCGGGTTCTCGCCTCTCATCTGCATTAACCACCGCAAGGGCCGGTGGTCGGTTTGGGCCCGGAAGTGGGTGCCGAAGAGGTAGGGCCGGAGCTTCTTGAGGGCCCACACCACGGCGAAGGCCTCCCGTTCAATGGTGCTCCATCTTTGCTCCCGGGGCAGCAGGCGCCGGCTGATGAAGGCCACCGGCTGGTCAATCCCCTCCGAGTTAACTTGGGACAAGACAGCCCCGACTCCGTATTCCGAGGCATCAGTCTGTACCACAAACTCTTTGCTGTAGTCGGGAACTTGTAGCACGGGGTCGGTACACATTGCTGTCTTGAGGGTCTCGAAGGCCGCCTGACAGAGGGGCGTCCAGTGCACCTTCTTTGGTTGTTTCTTTGAGGTGAGCTCCGTGAGGGGGCCCACAATGCTTCCGTAGTTCTTAATGAACCGCCGGTAATAGCCTGTGAGTCCCAGGAAGGCCCTCACAGTGGTTTGGGTGGCTGGGGGCTCCCAGGCCACGATGGCGTCGATCTATGGCTGGAGGGGAGCCACATGGCCGCTCTCCACTTGATGTCCCAGATAGGTTACGGATCCCTGGCCTATCTGACATTTGCTGGCTTTTATTGTGAGCCCGGCCCTTTGGAGGGCGGTCAGAACCTCCCAGAGGTGCCTCAGGTGTTCGGCTCAGTGGCTGCTGAACACCGCAATATCGTCCAGGTAGGCGGCGCTGAACGCTTCTAGGCCGGCCAGTACCTTGTTCACTAGTCTTTGGAAGGTCGCCGGGGCATTCTTCATGCCGAAGGGCATCATTCGGAAGTGGTAGTGGCCATCGGGGGTGGAGAAAGCAGAACGCTCTTGGGCACCCGGGGTGAGCCTGATCTGCCAGTATCCGGCGGTGAGGTCAAAGGTGCTAAGGTAGCGGGCTGCTCCTAGGCGCTCGATCAGTTCATCTGCCCGAGGAATGGGATGGGCATCGGTTTTGGTGACGGCATTTAATCCCCGATAGTCCACGCAAAACCGGAGCTCCGGGGTGGTGCCCGGGGCGGCAGCTTTCGGCACCAGGACCACCGGGCTGGCCCAGGGACTGTCGGAGGGCTCGATGACCCCCAGGGCCAACATCTTGGAGACCTCGGCGTGGATGCAGGCCCGCACCCGGTCGGGGACTCGGTAGGCTCGGTGTGGCACGGGGGGACTGTCCCCGGTGTCGACGTCATGGACGCACCATCGGGTGACTCCGGGAATGAGGGAGAAGAGAGCAGCGAAGTGATGCAGCAGTCCTTGACACTCTTGGCGCTGCTCTGCAGGCAGGGTGGCGGAGAGGATGATTCCCTCTACGGAGCCGTCCTTTTCAGAGGTTCTCAGGAGGTCGGGTAGGGGCTCGGAGTCGTCCTCGGCCCCATCGTCCGTAGCCATCAGCAGGCCAAGTTCCGTTCGGGCAAAGTGGGGTTTGAGCCTGTTGGCGTGGAGAACCCGGAGGGGGTTCCTCGGGGACTCCATGTCGACCAGGTAGGTGACGGGGCTCTTTTTCTCTACCACCTTGAAGGGCCCGGTCCATTTTTTCCTGGAGAGCACAAGGGTCAACGGGCGACATGACCCAGACCTGCTGGCCTGGCTCGAACTCAATGGAGGAGGCGTTCTGGTCATACCAGCGTTTCATTTCCTCCTGGCTGGCCTCGAGGTTGGCTTCGGCCAGTTCCCTGAATTTCCGGGTTTGATTTCGCAGGGTCAGGAGGTACCGGTAGACGTCGGGTGGAGCATCCTGGATGGTAGTCTCCCAGCCTTCTTTGACCAGGCTGAGGGGGCCCCGGACAGGGTGTCCGTAGAAGAGTTCGAAGGGGCTGAACCCCAGAGACTTCTGCGGGACCTCCCGATAGGCAAACAGGAGGCAGGGCAGCAGGACGTCCCATTTGCGTCTTAGGGGCTCCTCCAGGCCCTTGATCATTCCTTTCAATGGCTGGTTAAATCGTTCGACTAGTCCGTTCCCCTGGGGGTGGTACGGGGTGGTGAACTTGTAGGTGACCCCGCATTGTTGCCACAGGGACCGCATATACTTTGAGATGAAGTTCGTGCCTCGGTCGCTCACGACCTCCCGGGGGAAACCCACTCTGGAGAAGATTCCCATTAAGGCCCGGCCCACTACAGGGGCCATCACTGTTCGGAGAGGGATGGCCTCAGGGTATCGGTTGGCATGATCGACCAGGACGAGGATGAAGCGATGTCCTTGGGAGGTTTGGGGG
The DNA here is from genome assembly GCF_964204655.1 of Triturus cristatus. Lineage (NCBI taxonomy): Eukaryota > Metazoa > Chordata > Amphibia > Caudata > Salamandridae > Triturus > Triturus cristatus. The sequence goes on along the minus strand of NC_140588.1, from coordinate 857,815,526 downwards.
TCCAGGGGCCCCACGATGTCGATCCCCACCCGCTCGAAAGGGGTGTTTACTACTGGAAAGGGCTGGAGCGGGGCTTTGACTTTTCTCCCACTCTTCCCGCTGGCTTGGCAGGTCGGGCAGGTGCGGCAATGGTTGTCCACGTCCTTCCGCATTCGGGGCCAGTAGAAGTGGGTCACCAGGCGGCTGTAGGTTTTGTCTTGCCCCAGGTGCCCGGCGAGGGGCACATCATGCGCCAGATTGAGGAGGAAGTCTCGGAATCGGAGGGGCACCACCAGCACTCGGCTGGCCCCCAGTTCTGCGGTCTTCTGCTCGCTGTAGAGGAGGTCATTGTCCCAATAGACCCAGTGGGTCCCCGTCTGATCTCCGGTGGCCTGGGCGGCTGCTTGCTGTCGGGTCCCTTCGAGGAAGGGGCAGGTTTTCTGTTCTTGGCGGAACTGCTCCCTGGTGGGGCCACCTTCTTGGCGCCATTGGGCGAGTTCGGGTAGGTCACCGAGCGCTGCAACCTAGTCCGGGGGGACTTCTGGCAGCCCGGACTGAGCATCGGCTTCTTCTTCGACGGAGGGGGGTGGCGGTTCGGGCCACTCCGGCTCTTTGGGGGGAGCAGGTGTGCTCGGCTGGATGGCCCGGGCGGTCATGGACCGGGTGGTTGCGCAGACCCACTCGGGCAGTCCCAGCATTCCCAGATGCTCTCGGCGCTCGACGTGGGCCCAGGGGGAACTTTCCAGGTCGTTCCCCAGGAGGCAGTCTACGGGGGCGTCATCGCGGACGGTCACCATCAGCATGCCGGACACTCCCCCCCACTCAAAGGGAATCCGGGCCATCTGGCACAAGCTCTCGGTGTTGTCTGCCGACCGGACGGGGCACAGTACATTTGGCATGATCTGTTCGGGGGTCACCAAGTGGCAGCGGACGGCTGTCACGCTGGCTCCGGTGTCGCGGAGGGCTTCGGCCCGGCGTCCATTAATGGTGACCCACTGTTGATACTTCTGGGTGTTGCTCGGGATGGGAGCCCGGGGCACCATTTCCCGGCTGCCCAGGCATACCAAGGTCATGGCGGCGGGTTCCCAGTCGGTTGGCTCTGCGTCGTCGTTCTCTTCATCTTCTCCCCCTTCTTCCAGGGCCGCGGCTGCCAACTGGCGGGGGGGTGGCCCGGTGGTCCCGGCTCGTCGGTTCACGGGGCAGGTCGGGTCACTGGCATAGTGCCCTGGCTGTTGGCAGTTGTAGCACGTTACCGTCGGTCGAGGCCCTGGTCGGGCTAGGGGGTCCCCTCTTCAGGTGAGGGACGGGGACGTGCGGTTTGGGGGCGGTCCCCGGGGAGGACTCCAGGGCGGCCCTGCTGGAAAGTCTCTGTTCCGGTTCGATCCCCCTCCTCCGCCGCGCTGGCTGTCGAGGAGGTGCTGTCTCAGCTCGATGAAGCAGTTGTTGGAGAGGTGCTCCCATACAATGAGGTCGAACAGCTGTTTGTATGAGGTGACTTTGCTGTCCTTGATCCACCCTTCCAGGGCTCTGCTGAAAAAGTCTACGTATTCCACCCAGGTGGTACTGGGGAGCTTCCTGCAGTCCCGGAAGCGCTGGCGGTACATCTCTGAGGTGAGACCATAGCGGGTGAGCAGGGCCTCCTTCATATGGTCATAAGAGGTCATCACTGCGTCTGGGAGCTGTAGCAGGGTGTCTCTGCCTTCGCTGAGGAACCGTCCCCATAGGCCGGCACCCCAATCTTTCCGGGGTAGCCGATGGGCGGTCATGGCTACCTCGTAGGCCTTGAACCATTGTTGGATGTCGTTGTTCTTGTAGTACTCTTTGACGACATCCTTGGGGATATATACTTTCGCCTCGGCCGTCGGAGGGTGGTCCCTGTTTCCGGGGGCGCCGGTCTCTCCATTTTTGGACTGAATTTCAAGTTCTTCAAGGCCCCACTCATGCTCGAGGGTTAGCCTCCTCTCTTCCAGTTCTCGGTGCCGCTTTTTCTCCTCTATTTCTTCTTGCAACCGCAGTTGCTCTAGAGCCAATTTATTTTCTGCTAGTAGGAGTTTGCCGTCCAGGCGGAGTCGGGCAAGCTCTAACTCGTGGGTCCGGACCCTCTCCCATTCTCGCATCTCTTCCGGGGAGAGGTCGGTCTCCATGCTAGTTCTTCTCCCATCTGCTGGGGCTGCGGCTGGTTGCTGGTGCAAGCTTGGCACCGGGTTTTCTTCGGTTTGGGGGGAAGCCGCTTCGGGCTCTAGCCAGGGCCTTAGGGCTTTCTGCAGGTCTTCTTTTGTGTTTAATCCGGTGGTCGCGATGCCTTTGTCTTTACAAAACTGTTTTAGTTCCTTATGGGTATATTCCTCCAACCGTTCTTGTTGGAACTCCGCGGTTGGGGTTGTTTCTTGGTTGCTCATAGTTACTCTGTGTCTGCGTAGGTAGTGGGTGAATTACTCGCTGTACGATTTGCGTTGGACTCGGATCGCACCGCTGGCCACCAATGTTAGAAGGGCGACCTCCGGGGAGTCAGATGGTGTCGGACTGACCACCCCGACAGGCACCGTTCCGTAAGGAAGTAGCCGAGCGCCGCTGAGAAGCCTCCTGGGCGAGGTCCTTCTCCTAGGATCGTACAGCCAAGTAATCCCCCCCCACCACAAAGGGACACAACAAGGGTATCAAATCTCACAAGTCTTTATCGGTTGTAAAAGGCAGGTTTCTGTGGCAATATTTACAGGTGGATCGAGGGATCCCAAAGAGTCTCGGGCCGTTCAGGGACGGGGTAGCGGGACAGTCTCAGTACCAGCCTGGTACGGGAACACCCTGCGCTCAGCTCTCAATCCTCGAGCTGGGGGGGGTCTGGGAGCCGGGACGTCGTCCGCAGGGCTCGGAGGGTTGCCTCGATGAGGTCGAGCCGCGACGAGGTCAGCAGGGCTCCGATGGTTACTTCTGCGAGGTCGAGCCGCGACGAGGTCAGCTGGGCTCCGATGGTTACTTCTTTGAGGTCGAGCCGCGACGAGGTCAGCAGGGCTCCGATGGTTCCGTGAGGGCCTTCTTCTCAGCAAGGGGGAGCCGCGACGCAGTCAGCAGGGCTCGAGTTCCAAGTTCCAGGCGATGAGTCTCTCTCCGTAGGTTCAGCCGCGATCCGATCAGCAGGGCTCTCGACTCCAGGATACAACTACTGTCCTGGTTGTGGGTTGACCCAGATATATGGCTGGAGCCCTTTGATGTCCAGACCCTCGCGCCGGGGGGGGCCGGAGGAGCCGGGATGAGAGAGTCCAGACACCCAGCGGGGTGTGGAGCCATCGCCCAGGGAGGCCGGAGGGCGATCGGACCCAGGCGTCGGGGGCCGGCGGGAGGCCCCATCGAAACTCCCCTCCCCCGGGATCTGTGGAGTGGCCACTCGACCCCCTTGGGTCGGGTCTTGGCGCCTCGATGTCGGGGCTTCACGGCGACCGGGGCCCGGGTGGGCCGCGTCGCGAAGGCTGATGTGGGTAGCGGGGTACAATCTCGGGGGACTTCGAAGTGTTGGGGTTGCCCCCGTTTGGTCTGGTAGGAGGGTTCGGGACCATGCCACGAGGCCAGGTCCAACAAGAGCCTTGTGCTGCCTACAGCAGGGCCAAGTGTCAGCTACCTTGTCAGTACTTTGCCAGTCCCTGTGCATTGCGCATGGTGCATGGGTATGTACCTGGGTCATATGGGCTGAGGGCAATGGTGTCTGTTTCTGAGCTGTACAATATGTTTAGTGATCCCCACCCTCCCAGCATCCCGGACATCCTGTCTTGGGTTTGTGGTTTGTGTAGGCTGGGACATGGCATGGCCTTGCTTTGTGAATGGGGCATACTCATGTTAGTGGCCTGAGCATTGTTTAGAGTGTGGTTGTGTAAGGTGATGGCTTGGGGGTAGGTGAGTGCATTTGTTGTAGTTGGGGTGTGGATGCCATTCCCCCCATGTTGCGTGAGTTGTTTGTGTACTCACCAGGCTCTCGAACTCCTTCGACTCCGTGTACTCCCACCAGCAGAAGCAGGGCCATCACCTTCTCCTCCCAGGGTTGGTAATGTACCGTTCTGCGGGGCAGCCCACCTCCTGTGATGTTACTCTGGGCGTATTCCTCGTTCATTTTGCGCTTGACTTCCCTGCGCAGATCGTACCACCTGGCTTGACATTCATTCCTGGTCCTTCTGATGGGGGCAACAACATTCACCCTGTTAGACCTGGCATCATTGGCATGAGTCTCTCCTCCATTTTTTTTCTGTTGGCCTCCTCTGTTTACTGGAATATTGCTTTGGGCACTGTGCCACTGCTGATCAGTGCCACAGTGCAAGTGCTCCCTATGTTAAATTGATACATTTATTGGTGTTACCATGATTGAGTTGGTTGACTTACTGTTCAGACCCTAGTCTAGTGCACTGCGTGTGCCAAGGGCATGTAAGTTATCTGCTGCTGGTGGGCTTGCAGCACCGGTTGTGCCACCCAGAGAAGCAGCTTGTAAAATGCGTCCCAGGCCTGCCATCGCAGAGCCTGTGTGCAGTCCCTGACTGCCATGTCGACTTGGCAGGGAAACCTACTTGCCAGTCTCTAAAACCTTCCCTTTGCCACATTTCAGACACCTCTATGGAAGGCCCTAGGGCTGGGTGCATTGTTGGTAAAAGGTAGGTCATGCCCTGATGTGTGTGGCATGACCTAATAGTGAATTACAGCCATTTTCGTTTTTCACTATTGAAGGGCTACCTGCCTTCCATAGGCCAGAATGGGCAGACTGATTATTAACTCCATTATAATCTTATCTGACTCAGGGAGCATGGTAGCGGTTCGAGTTTAGTATCCCTGAACTCAGAATTTAATTACACATCCTTTAGGATGGATGGTTTTTAAACTCTGTGTTTGAAAATAGCCCTTTTAGAAAGTGGCTATTTTCTTGTCCAACTATCCACCGGTCTCTGCTGGTTTGGTGTGTGTGTCAGGGGCTGGGTGGCTCCAGAGGTCTGAATGAGTCAGTGTGGGGTGAATGAGGCATTTACCTTTAGAGTGGGGGAAGAGTAGTCCCTGGTAGCCTGCCCTGCCTGACACAATGCTGGCTCCACCTCCTGCCGGGCGACTGATGGCCCTGCCCCTGCCAGTGACAATACTGGCTCCGCCTCCTGCTGGGCAGCTGATGACCCTGCCCTGCTCAGTGAATAGGCCAGGTGCCTCGGCCTGGCAACACCCACAACAAACCTGGGATGGGGGGAATTTCCCTGCTTGGACAAAGGGAACAAAGCAGAAAAGGGGTATAAAAGAAGGACCCCTGAACCAAAGAACTTAGATCACTTCTGACAAGGAAACCTCTACCAAGGACAAGAAGCCTGCTGATCCAAGGACTTGCCTCCCCCTTCTGCCAGTGTGCTGTTTGCTGGGGGGAACCTGAAGCTGCTTCTTTATTTTTGCCAAGGGACAAGGAGAGAGGAACTTAGTGTGTACTCTCAAGCTTACAAGAACATCTCCAAGGGCTGGAAGAGTGCCAGCCACCTGTTGAAGTCACAGGGCTAAAGTACTTCACCCTCTGCTGAATTGCTTGTTGCTGGAACGTGGTGTTTCCAGTGCACAGGGGAAATCTGCAATCTCGACGTCGACGGACGCCGCCGAATCCAGCTCGACATCGTGAGTACGGCTCCAGTGTTCCGAGCCTTCGACGCCGGCCGCCGGGCCCGATCGATGCCAGTAGCGATGCCAGTGAGTAGTGAGTTCGACTCTAGCTCCAAGTGACCCCGTCTCGACGCCGCTGCTGGTCGCATCGACGCAGTGCCCTTCTCGACGCCGTGAGCGCTGCTCTGGCCCGACACCTCTCGACGCCGCTGCGGATCGCCCCGACTCTGAGGTACGATCGACGCCGACCTCTCGACGCCGACCTCTCGACGCCGTGGATCATTGTGTTGCTTCATTCTAAAGGTACTGTGTTTGTGGGGTCTGTTGCGACTCCAGGCTCGATGTAGCGCTCATCGCGGTCGATGCCAAACCTTGGGAATATCGTAACCTCGACGTTGTGTGACTCCTGTGGGGGTCATATTGTTGCCAAGAACTGTGTTTTAAGAAGAATACTTACTTTTGTTGCTAAAGAACTATTCCCTAAGAAGAAACTTTACCTGAACTATTATTTTTCCTTCCAAAGAGTATTTATTAAGATTGTGGTATATTTTTATCGTTATTTGGTCTTGTGCTAAGCCTTATATAAAAATACTTATTTTTATAATAACTCCTGTGTTGTGTTTGTTTGTAGTGTATTCACTATATTACTGTATGTGGTCATAAATGCTTAACACACTGCCTCTGAGATAGGCCTGTCTGCTCTGCCAAGCTACCAAGGGGGTGAGCAGGGGTTATCTGAGTGTGTAATCCCCTTGCCCTGACTAGAGGAGGTGGGTCCCTATAAGTGTATACCTCTGCCAACTAGAGACTGCCGGTTCTAACACACCCGATCGACGATCCTCTGCCACAGGCTAGTTTTTTGGGATATGCTGGTCTGTCTGACCAATGTTCCAAAGAGCTGTGGCTCGACTCTGATGATTTCGTTGACAAGGATGTCCAGCTCCTCCCTTGTGAACTTTGGATTTTTGTCTGTGGGCATGGTGTGGGGTGTGGGTGTGGATGGTTGTGGGTGTGTGGGTGTGAATGTGTAGGTGGGTGTGTATGGGTAGAGGGGGTCTGTGTGAAGGAGGTTGTGTGAAGGTGTGTAAGTTAAGGTGTATGGGTTCAGTTGTTTGTGTGTGATGTCTGTCAGCAGTGGGTCTGTTGCAAAGGCTCATGGTTTGTGATTGTGGGCCCTTTTTATTGGTCCATTTGTGGGTGTGGCTGGGTTTGAACTTTTGGTAGGTGTGTTATAAGAGGTGGTTGTGAGTTTGGGCCTCTGTTTGACTGTTTGGATGTGCCAGGTCAGTATTTTAGTTGATTTTTGTCCTGTAGACGTGTTTTGTGGTGTTGTGCGAGTCGAATTGATGGTCCTTGTGCTGTTTTACAGTGTCCTGGTTCAGTACGAGTCTTTTTTGCGTAGTTAAGGTGCGTCCATGGCTATGTTGTTGCACAGTGATCACATGTGCAATGGTGTTGTACGACTCATACATACACGATGCTGGGGTACGGTGTTGGGGTACGGTGCGTCCAAGTACGGGGCTGGGGTGGGGGGTACGGGGCGTACATACGCAGGTGCTGTGGTGGGGTTACGGCGCTTACATACGCGTGTGCTGGGGTACGGCGCGTACATGCGCGGGTGCTGTTGCGGGGGTACGGCACGGACATACGCGTGTGCTGGGGTACGTTGCATACATACACGGGTGCTGGGGTGGGTGGGTACGGCGTGGACATACGCGGGGGCTGGGGTACGGCGCGTACATGCGTGAGTGCTGGGGTGGGGGGTACGGTGCGTACATGCACAGGTGCTGGGGTGGGGGGTACATGCACGGGTGCTGGGGTTGGGGGGTATGACCGTACATACGCGGGTGCTGGGGTACGGCGCGTACAGGCACGGGTGCTGAGGTGGGGGGTCTGGCGCGTACATACGCAGGTGCTGGGGTACAGCGCGTACATGTGCGGGTGGGGTGGGGGGTCCATACGACTCGTACCCCGGGCCCAAGTGTACCCGGGGTAATGGTCGTACAAAGTTCGCTCCGTACGGGACGTTTTCCATCTGCTTGTGTATTCGGGACGCCGGTACGGATCGGACTTGTGCGCTCGGACTTCAGTTTTACGACTCGTACGTAAATCTGTCCGGGGACGTCTCGTAGAATTTTCCTGAGGCAATTCGTATGTATTTTTACGGTACGAATCGTACTTCGCCGATTGTATGGGACTTGTACGACTCGTATGTAAAAAAATATGGATACGAGTCGTACGGGAACATTTTTTACCCGATCGGAATCGGCACCATTATGTTTTATTATTGAGTAGTAATGTATTATATTTTATTATCCAGCACTTTCCCTGAGTTTATTTTGTTTTGGATTTGGAATAGTAAAGTAAATTGGCTTATTATCCAGCACTTTCCCTGAGTTTTGTTGGTTTTGGAGTAGGAATAGTAATTTAGTTAGTTAGTATTTTTTGGAGATGGAATAGTAATTTAATTAGGTTTATTATCCAGCACTTTCCCTAAGTTTACTTTGCTTTGGAGTTGGAAAAGTAATTTAAGTAGGTTTATTATCCAGCACTTTCCCTGAGTTTAGTTTGTTTTGGAGTTGGAATATTAGTTTTCTTATATTTTACTATTCAGCACTTTCCCTGAGTTTATTTTGTTTTTAAGTTGGAATATTAATTTTTTTTGCTTTAATATCCAGCACTGAGTTTTGTTGGTTGTGGAGTTGGAATAATAATTTGTTAGGTTTTATTATCGAGCACCTTCACGGAGTTTATTTTGTTTGGAGTTGGAAAAGTGATTTAATTAGGTTTATTATCCCGCACTTTCCATGAGTTTTATTGGTTTTGGAGTTGGAATAGTAATTCAATTGGGTTTGTTATCCAGCACTTTCCCTGAGTTTTGTTGCTTTTTGGAGTTTGAATAGTAATTTAATTAGGTTTATTATCCAGCACTGTCCCTGAGTTTATTTTGTTTTCAAGTTAGAATATTAATTTATTATGTTTTATTATCCAGCACTTTCCCTGAGTTTTGTTGCTTTTTGGAGTTGAAATAGTAATTTAATTTGGGTTCATTATCTAGCACTTCCCCTGAGTTTATTTCATTTTGAATGTATATTTAAATAAGAAAGTATGTGTATGTTAGTTATTTGTGTAAATAGAGCAATTGGGAGAGGAATGGATAGCAAGGCTTATTGCTAAGTTTTTGAAATGTATTTTTCGACACCGATTGAACCTATAAAAAATTACATGGCTATAGATGCTGGGTCCTGATTCTCTAAAAACTGAACTTGAATAGATAAACTTGTCTTTCCAAAACTAATGATTTGTAATATCACAGAGGTACCCAAGAGTATGATAACAGTACTTTACAATCTATTTTTATGTCTTTTAACGTTTTTAAACTAATAGTGGATATAAATGTATAACATGAGATGTACCTGCTTTCTTTTTATGTAACTGCTTTTATGGTTTTTATACTGACAAAAGCCGAATAAAGTAATTTTCTGTTCTATCCAGTTTCATTGATTACATATGTGTTTCTTACAGGTAATTTGGTTTTCTTTGCTTTTGTTATACATTTTCTTACAATATTAAAGAAATTATCCAGGTGTTTATGACAAAGTATAATATATTTTTAATATACATTTCTTTGTGGAGTATGAACATTAAAAATATTTATTAATGTCCATTTCAACATACATTTTTCATGTAGAATTCTACAATTAACAATATTTTTAACATATATTTTTAATCTAGAATTGGAAAATTATCAATATATTTAATATATACATACTTTTACAACATAATTGAAATATGGTACTTTTTTGAAGTATAGTCATGTAATAGGGAAGTAAATATATTAATAATTTATTTTAAATAATTTAATTGTCATTGTTTATTATTTTTTAGGATAAAAAGTAAACATTTGTATTTATTTTAATAGATTAGGGGCCATATGTAGGTGGCCTAACATTTACCACTTCATAAATACCGAATTTTACCGATTCGGTATTTATGAAGTGGTAAATGCTATGTAGGTAATCTATTGGTAATATTTACCGATTCGGAATGGGTCGGTAATTTAGAATCGGTATTTACCGATTCGGTAATGGTAACTGGCTTCCCATTGATTCCTATGGGCCAGGAGGCCCATAGAAATCAATGGGAAGCCAGTTACCATTACCGAATCGGTAAATACCGATTCGGTAATGGGGGGAGCACAATCAAGGGTGGCAGGGTGTCACAGTGACACCCTGTTGCACCCCTGATTCCTGCATGTGTGCACATGTGGCACACATACATGCCCCAAGGGCATGTATGTCTGCCACATTGCACACTTCTAAGTGCAAAAAAATGCTTTTTCACAGCCATTCGTAATTTCCACCAACTTTTAGTTGGTGGTAAATAACGAATCCCCACAACAACCACACACTCCCCCTACATATCATTTCAGGGTTCTGTATTTATGGAATCGGTAAAATTACCGAATCGGTAATTTTACCGATTCGGTAAATTACCGAATCCTGAAATGTGCCCCCTACATAACAAAAGCCTGAATACCGGTCGGTAACAGGATTTTTACCGAAAATCGGCCGTTACCGACCGGTATTGGGCTTCCTACATATGGCCCTTGATATACTTAAATTTTTAAATAACATATATTTTTCATATTTTGGGATATTTTGTTATTAAGTATATTGAATACTATTTTTATTTAAATAATATTTAATATATTGAATAATTTACAAATATATATTTCCACATATGTTTTTTCAGTATACATCGTAATATTTTTGGTACATTTACAGTACATGAAATAGAGATACATTTTAATATATATTAAATAATACATTTAGGGCCATATGTAGGTAGGGTCACATTTACCGACTCATAAATACCGAATTTTACCGATTTGGTATTTATGAATCGGTAAATGGGATGTAGGTAATCAATCGGTAATCTTTACCGATTCGGAAAGGGTCGGTAATTTAGAATCGGTATTTACCGATTCGGTAATGATGCATACCTTCCCATTGATTCCTATGGGCCAGGAGGCCCATAGGAATCAATGGGAAGCCAGTTACCATTACCGAATCGGTAAATACTGATTCGGTAATGGGGGGAGCACATTCAAGGGTGGCAGGGTGTCACATTGACACCCTGTTGCACCCCTGATTCCTGCATGTGTGCACATGTGGCGGACATACATGCCCTAAGGGCATGTATGTCTGCCACATGGCACTCTTATTTCAGCAAAATATTGCTTTTTGCAATGTATTCGGTATTTAGCACCAACCTATATTTGGTGCTAAATACCGAATTCTTTGTCCTAGACATCACTCATTTGAGTGTTACCTACATATCATTTCAGGATTCGGTATTTACCAAATCGGTCAAATTACCGATTCGGTAATTTTACCGATTCGGTAAATTACCGAATCCTGAAATATGCCCCCTACATAGCAAAAGCCTAAATACCGGTCGGTAACGGGATATTTACCGAAAATCGGCCGTTACCAACCGGTATTTGGCTTCCTACATATGGCCCTTATTGTTTTCTGATAATATAAAAATTTTATATATATATTTTTGTTGCATATTTTAGGAACATTTGTAAAAAAAAAAAAAATATGTAAAAATATACATTCATATTTTTGTTTTTTAATATTATTTCTCCATTCTTTTTTATGGGGACTTAGGGGCCGATTATGATGGTCCGTCCACCATCGCATCTGAAAAAGGGACTGCCCGCCATAGTTGCGGCGGTCCCACCATACGAATTATTATGCACCCGCCAGTGTGACGGGCGCATCCTAAATATTTTACATTGCGGCGGGCGGGCAAGCAGCACCCACCGCAATGTAAAAAACTACATGTTGTGCTTTTACATGCACAATGTGACGGGCACCGCTCGGTGCCTGCCACAATGTACATGCAAATGCAGGGGGGTACCATAGGGTCCCCCTATGTGCACGCCCCAACGGGCCCCCAACAGCAGGAACCGCCAGCCTTTTCATGGCGGCAATGCAGCCATGGAAAGGCTGATCACAGCCTGCATCGTAATATGGATGGCGGTGTCTTCAAGACACCGCCTCCATATTAAACCTGTTTTCCACCGGTCGACGAGTCGACCGGTGGAAAAGCGGTGGACGGTCTTTACGTACACTGCGGACCCCCCAGCCATCCTAATATGGCAGGGGTCTTTGCAGTCAGGATGGCGGGCTGACCACCGCTGGCCCGGCAGGGGCGATCCGCCCGCCATCGTAATCGGCCCCTAAGTGGATTTTTTTTTCATTTTTATTTTCTAGATTCCTCACTTTTCTATCTATCTCTTTTATTTTTAGGTAATTTTGGAAGGCGGAGCCTCTCGGTAAGAAGCTGCATTTCATTGATTAAGGTAAGTTTGTTTTAATTAACTTTTAAGGTGGTTTAGGGGAGGGGTGAGGTAGTAGTAGTGTAGTTAGGTTTGTGAGAACCATGTTTGTTTGTTTTTAGTATAGTTAGGTGTTGTTTTGGTAGTTTAGTGTATTATGTGATTGCTGTAGCGTTGGATTACAGTAGATTGTTATGTAGTGTTAGTTATGTTTTGCCTAATTGGGATATGTTGTGGTTATTGTTAATGTTAATGTTTGGGGGTTTCTAAGTGTTATTGTGGGTGGGTGTTTTTTATTTTTTTTGCAGGTTTTCTGATCGTAAATGGATGATGGTTTCAACCCTTTTTTAAATTTTTTTACAAAAAAGTAAATGTTACTTTGTTTGTTGAAAACAAAAATTTTACATTTCCTTTTATTTTTCAGATTTGTTGGAGCGCTTTTTATTTGAAACAATTTTTCTAGCTTTTGAGGGGTTGGTAATTGAGAGAATTGTGTCGTTGGATCACATTTCTACAGCTGTATTTTTGCATATTTTTGGCGTTCCCTTTTCTAATGGTTTATGTTTTCAATTTATCTTCTATGGATTTATTGAATTTTCCGGATCGACTACTGCTACATAACTGTAAGTTATTTTTAAATATTATGGATGGGAAATGTTTTTGGTTACGTTTATTTAGTTGTATTATTTTTAATTTAATAATTGTAGTATGTTATATCTATATTTTTTGAATTTTTATTATACATGACATAGTTATAATTATCATTTGTAAAAAATAGTTCAAGTATGTTGTTTAAATGTCTTGAAGTTTTAAATGTTTATGGTGTTTGGCATTGTTGTTGTGTTAGAGCGTATATTTAGCTATCATGTCTAAGTATTCTAGACCTTTGGTGTTTGCGGATAGTTTAGTTTTATGTTGCACGTATTCATACATAGTTTTAGTTTGTTTACTTAGTTTAGGGTCAATTTTTGTTAGGGATTGCTCTAGTCTGAGGCTCTTGATAGCTTTGTTCTTTTTTAATATCTTTTATAAATTTATGTATCTTCCAGTTGTGGCTTAGAAGGCATAGTGCCATCCTTCTACTGTATTGTTTGTTTTTTCCTTTTGAGCTAGAGTACTATCATGTATGTTTCACCAAGGTATTTGTAATTTGGTTTGCCTACGTACCCTGACCTATATAACCTTCCCACCCAAGTATCTACAAAGTAGTCTAGTAAGGGAGTTAGGGGGTCATTACTATGGCAGAAGTCCCACCACTGACAGCCTGTCGGTGCTGGCCCTCCGCCATCATGCAGCTCTTTTCCCCCGCCAAATTATGATGGTGGGGGAATCTCTGGTTGAGCGCGGCAGTGGTAAAGACCGCCCACCAAGGTTCTGACAGACGGTCCTTTTCCCGACCGCCTGTCAGAACCAAAACATTGTCCAACATGCAGCAGTGCCTTGGGATTATGAAATCCCTTTCCTCCGTTCGTTTTACGGCTAACAATCTGTAGCAAAACAAATGTTGGAAACGGATTTGGGGGCCTGTAGTGGGCCCCCCTTAATCTCTGGGCCTGGGCCAAGGATAGGGTGCCCCCCTACATTCCCCTGCACCATGTGGCATTTACAGCACGGTGCCTGCCACATAGTGCAGTGACATGCAAGTGCCTCCCTCTGGGCATTGCTGTGGGGGCTGGTGACTGCATCCCCACCACAATGTAAGGGATAGGGCCTGCGACCGCTGTGGTGGTGGTCGCATCCTAAAGTAGTAGGTGGGTAGGCCACCTCGTAGGTGGCCGGTCCTACTATGGCAAGGATGGCGGTCGGACAAAATTCAGACCGCCATCGCAATTACCCCCTTAGTTTGGTTTCATTTGCCTGATATAATTGGCTTTCAAGAAGTAGGTTGTAATGCTTTGCTACTTCAGTTGTTGATACATAGGCCAGGGCTATACATTTCTTAATTTGGTAGGCAAAGTTGCTGTTAGTGGTGTACTCTATACTTAAAGTGTATTTTTGTAGGTGCCTCCATATACTTTGATCGATGTGGTAGTAGCAACCTTGTATTGCAGTGTGTGGCTATAATTTTAAAATTGATTGAATCAATGATTGTTCAAAATCTATTATGATTTTTTGTGGAAGGTAATTGTCGGTGTATTGTTTGACTATTGTTAGGAGCTCTATGTATTTGATGTTCTGTTTATTAGGGAGTAGTGCGTATAGGAAGGGGATGTTAGTATTTTCATATTCGCCGTGGATTGTGTATAATCGATAAAAAGGCTTGGGACAAACTTTGAATGTGCAATTCATCATCCACGTGTTACAGTTCTTAAGTTTCTGTAAGTTGGCATTTGTTGCAAAGATGAGAATTTATTTTTCATGACTTTTGTTATCATGGAGAAGGATTTTTTCATCTTTGTAAGTGATGGTATATTCAGGTAATATTTGTATTTCAGAAAAAGATTAGGGGGTAGGTGGTGTTTGAGCTGTAGCTCTTTCAGTTCAGGAAATTAATCTTTTTAGAGTAGGGATAGAAGCCAGTTGTAGTAGTTTCCCTTTTTGTGAAATAATGAATTTTGCTCCCTCTGCCATATCTTGGTTAACCTGTGAATATATGTATATATATTTATTAATTTTACTAATTTGAACAAAAAATATTTTATATAATTAATTCGTCTGAAAGACACTTACATGTATTTTGATTTTATTTTCTAGATGGATATACTTTCTGTTGATGTTTATTCACTTGTGGTTTTTCTGTTGGTATAAGAGTAAAATGATATTGTTATGCAAGTGTTACATTTTGAAATGAAATGAAATGAAAGAAAAGAGTTTTTATATAGCGCGAACAGCTGCCCTGAGGCGTCCAGGCGCTAGTGAATAGATGAACCTTCTGCCAAGGTGGATAGCTAAGGGGGTAGGGTATTGTTAATTTATTTTAGTTGAAGAGGAAGGTTTTCAATTGCTTACGGAAGGTTAGTAAGTTGGAGTTGGACCTTAGATGAAGGGGGAGAGAGTTCAACAGTTTGGATGAGTTATAGGAGAAGGAACGGCCTCCTGATCTGGATCTTCGTATCTGTGGGACAACTGCTAGAAAGGCTTTGGAGGAGCGAAGCTCTTTCCTGGGGTAGTAGGGGGTAATCAGGGAGTGGTTGATTGCAGGCCCGGATTTCCAGAAGGCTTGGTGGGTAATGCACATGGCCTTGAACTTAATTCTCTCCCTAATAGGGAGCCAATGTAGAGTTTTTAGACCAGGACCTATGGAATTTCTGCGGGGGATTCCAAGGAGAGTGAGGGCTGCGCAGTTCTGGATCCACTGGAGTTTATTCAGGCAGTATTCAGGGGCCCCTAACTATAGAGCATTGCTGTAGTCAATGCGGGACTGAATTAGGCCCTGGATGACTACCTGTTTTGCCACAAAGGGGAGAAGTGGGAGAATTTTTTTCATCAGCCTAATCAGACCAAAGCATGTAGCTGACAGTTTGGTGACTTGCGTATTAAATGTCAGGGATTTATCTAGCCATACTCCAAGGCTTTTTATGTTGTCTCTGGGAGCAGGGGGGGCGCCTAAGTTGGGGGGCCACAGAAGCTCTAAGGTGGAAGGGGCTGAGGGGCCGAGAAACATTAGCTCGGTTTTATCCCCATTGAGCTTTAAGCATGACTTTGTCATCCAGCTCTTCACCTGCTCCAGACAGGGAATCAAGTTGGTCGGTGATTGCTGACTGTTCCCATGCGCAAGAGAGACCACTAGCTGAGTGTCGTCCGCATAAGTGACGATCTTAATGCCATGCGGACGAACAATCTCTGCCAGCGGTCTCATGTATGCGTTAAAAAGCGTGGGACTAAGTGAGGAGCCCTGTGGCTCCCCACATCCCAGAGGCTTGCTTGAGGAGACTGAGGCTCCTTCGAAGACTCGGAATGTGCGATCTTTAAGGAAGGACTCTAGCCAAGTTAGGGCTTCTCCTGATATTCCCAGGCTTGGAAGGCGGTGGAGGAGGATTTTGTGGTACACCGTATCAAAGGCGGCGCTCAGATCAAGGAGGATCACTGCCACTGATCCCCCCCGATCTAGGATCCGCCTTGCCTCCTCTGTGACTGCCACCAGAGCCGTCTCCGTACCATGCTTGGGACGGAAGCCCGTTTGGGTGACATCAAGCAGATGGTTACTCTCGAAAAACCTGGTTAGGGAGGTGTTAATGTGTTTTTCGAGGATTTTGCTTACCCAGGGGAGCAGTGAGATGGGGCGATAATTATTAAGATTGCCAGGGTCAAGATTAGGTTTTTTCAAGAGGGCACGGACCCTGGCATGTTTCCATGTTAGTGGGACTGTGCAGGTCTCTATCGAAGAGTTCAGTAATTCCAATAGTGTGGGAAGAATTACCTGACTGACCGAAATCAGTGTATTCAGTGGGCAGGGTCACAGGGTGAGCCAGATTTTATTTGTCGCATTAGAGATTCTAGTGTTGCTGAGTCTAGCTGTGGTAGGTGGGCCAGGGTGTTATGAAACAGTTCCTCTCCTTCGGCAGCTAAAGAGGGTTCTTGGGAAGGTGGATCTGCATCACTATCCGGGAAAGATGTATAAATTTTGTGTATTTTGTTAAAAAAGAAGTCAGCTAGATCATCACATCGGGGGGACTCATTGGAAATAGCGACCGGCGGGGAGGGGAGCGTAGTTAAGCTTTTTGCCGTTTGGTACATTTCTTTGGGCTTGCACTTAGCTGACATTATTTTGTCCTCGTAGTAGACTGATTGTGTTAATTTTATTGCTGATTTGTAGTCTCTAATGGCCTCTCTGTACGTGGCTTTGTCCGTGGCAGCATAGCAAAGGCGCCACTTCCTTTCCAGCCTCTTACAGATACGTTTTTTCGCTCTAGATTCTTCCGAGTACCAGGGCGCCGTTATATGGTGTCTTTTTGAGCTAATAGTGCGGAGAGGTAATATGGAGTCTAAAGAGCTCGTGATCCAGTTGTCGTACTCGTTGTTGCCTTTAGAGGGGTCGCTGCTGAGTACAGGTCTCATTTTAGTAAGGTCTTTTGCCCATTTGTTAAAACACAGTTTGGACCATTTCCTCATTGTGCGGGGGATGTGGGGGAGTGGGACACACTTGCGCGTAGTCCAAGTGAGAGGGATCAAAAAGTGGTCCGTCCAAGGAAGACGGCTGAGAGTGCCGGTTACTAGTTGCGAACAGTTGCTGAAAACAGGGTCTAGTAAATGGCCTTTTATATGCGTGGGCGAGGCGACAAGCTGTTCTAGTTCTGCTGCCGCTAAGCTGGCCGTCAGCTCTGTGGCGACAGTATCCTGTATATTGTCGAAGTGTATGTTGAGGTCGCCCAGTACTGTGAAGTTTGCCGGTGAAGTAATTAATTCGGCCACGGCGGAAGGCAATGCTACCGGGAACTGTTGAAGTGCCCCAGGAGGGCGGTAGATGAGGAGACCAGTGAAGCTTTTATTAGGGGAGAATTCAATGATAAAATGCATGCTTTCACAGTCTGCAATGGGCTCCGAGGGGCAGCGGCAGGTGTAAATGTCCTTGTAGATGATGGCGAGCCCCCGCCTTTACCCTGGACACGGTCCCGGCGAGCGATCTGATAGCCTGGTATAAGCGCTTGAACCAGATTGGGCTCTGAGTCCTGAGTTAGCCAAGTTTCAGTCAAAAAGACTATATCTGGCATGAGCTCGTCCAGTAGCATTGATATTTCCAAACTCTGTTTGGGGAGGGATCTGCAGTTTAGCAGCAGCATTTGATAGTCCCGCAGCTCATTCTTATGAAGAGAGCAAATGAGCTTTGTTTTACAATGGGGGCACAGGTAAGGGATTTCCAAGGGGTGGAATGCTTGGCAGCATTTGGTTTTTGTGGTGAACCTTAGCCTGTGAAGAGAGTCACTATTGTAGTGCCTATTTGTTTTTGGGAGTGGGGGGTTGGGAATAGGGGGGGTGGCCCCAGAGCCCCGGTCTACAGAGGACGGGCGCAGACAGGCTTGCCTTTGGCGTGCCTTCGGCGCGCTGGCGGCGCGCCCGCTGCGCGCGTCCGCTGCACGTCCGGGGAAGGCACATTGTTTTTAAGAGGAAGGGGGGGGGTGTGGCCTCACGGCCGTGGACGTGGCCTGTGGGCTTCGTGTGGAATGGCGGCAAGTGACCTTTAACCCGCGGCAGTGCTGTGCTCGGCTGCGCGGAGATACCAGGTGCGGTTTAGGAGGGGAAGTGCCCAGGGAGGAGTGCACAACAAGGTAAAACAATCACTTCCAATATTTTAAAAACAAGCGCACTCCCGGTGTTATTTTATTTTATTTATTTAGCTTCTATTTTTATTTTGCTGATAAAAAAATACTTAGTATGTTTCGTTGATGATGTTGTTTTCATTGATTTTGTTGTAGGTTGTAATTTGTAAAAGTAAAAAATATTTGTTTGTTATATTTGCATTTTAATTTATTTACATTTTGTTAATTAGTTTGATGTATTTGTTGGTTAATTTATATACTTAATTTTATCTTTTTTCTTTAATCTTGCTTTAGTTTCTTCTTTTAAAGTTAATTCTTGATTTGTTGGTTTAATGTAAAAAGCCAATATCTGTGTCCGTCTGCGCTGCACATTGTGTACGTCGCGTACATGTGTGTTGCGGTCGGAAAAAAAGCTCACTTGCCTTCTAACACTGCTGCAATAAAGACCTCTTCCAGTTTTGCTGCTGCTTGTCACCTCTGGGAACAACCATGTCAGGCCAAGAAGGTAAGAGGGATCCTTCCTTCATGCCAGAGGATCTGGAGTTGCTGAAGAAAGGGGTCCTTTCCCTGTATGTCCAGCCCTATGGCACACCAGAGGAGCTGGTAAATGTTTGAAATGTATATGTGAATCTGTTTAACTGGCTTATTTCCATTTAAACATGCTATAATGCACCTTTGAGTTCCTGAGTGAAGTGCAGCGATTGATGTCAAATGTCAGATGTTGTTGTCCCTAAATGGGACAATGATGTTAGAGGTATGTAAGCAGACTACAATGCCAAACAACACCATTAATATGTGCAGTGTGTTTAAAGCCCTATATTCAATTTGGTGTGTATGTAGAGATCTATGTATGTATATGTTTAATGTACTTGTGATACGTTGACAACTGACATCATGGAATATAGAATACACAACATATACACTTTACAACTGGACATGAATATGTATTCTGTACAAACCAAATAAAAAAATGTTAGCTACGTGTATGGTCTCACTCAAATCAGAGCTCTCCAAACTGTTGGTTGGGAGTGACCAGTAGTTCCCAGACCCCTTCAGAGTAACAAACAGCCTTCAGGTCAATTATTGACTAGGCAAAAGGTTACACTTTTAATGTAAAAGTTAAGGACAGGTGGTGTTCATGTGACATCTTGATCATCAGGCTGCAGATAGTAAGCCCTGACAATGAGCAGTGATCAGTCAGAAACATGTACCAGGCTGGGGCTGAGTCACCGGGTAAAATAACAGAAGTACCTCAGTACAGCTGTCAAAAACATATATCATTTGCAGCTTAAATTTTGAGGTGTGCTTAAAATATGCACCTGAATGCTTTTAAATGAACAACAGTTGAAAGGGAGAGTTTGTTAACTTCTTGATTTAACACTTCATTTAATTTAACTCACATAGTATGACATGTCCAAATTGCAGGCCCCTTATTCACAGTAGATGCTATACCTCGTGCCAAAAGTATCTATGTTTCGCCTTCAGTAGTTCACAATATTTTGCACTGATCAGAAGTAGGTCACATCACAGAATATGTAGGAGCAGATGATGTCACAGGCCTGGATTTATGACTTTAGACCATGACACGGGATGAGACTAGGCAACATGTCACTACAAAAGTTTGTGTGAGTTTACTGATTTAGGTCAGCATGTGGCAATACACATGTTGTAGGCTTACTTATGAGATATGCTAGAGATAGATGTAGACACATTTTGTGACATCAAGACAGACAAACAATAAGCCACAAAACCATTGTTTTTTTCATTTTTTGTATCCATAAAGGTCAACACCCATCAGAAGGAGGACATGTGGAAGGCCATCATCAGTGGTGCAGTGTCTATTGCTGCAAGAGGTGGCACGACCTATGACATTGGACCCGAAAGTCAGCTGAATTCCAGCCTAGGCAGTCCTCCCAACGTGGTATGCATGCACCAAGCACCCTGGCCCTAGTAATGGCGCTCATTCTTGCAGTGGCCTATTCAGAGCTTGATGGTCAGTTGAAGGCATTGCAGCAGCAAACAAACGGGTAAGTTCTTTTAGAGTTTCACATGTTGCAGGACTAGTTTTTGTTGCATCCAGAATTTTTCCCATCAACATAAATGGTGACCAATGCACAACCTGAGTCCTTGAAGGTGTAAGTTTTGCACAATGTGCATGATGATGTGCTTTGTCTATTAAATATGTTGGTAAGGTTCCCACCTGCTTCCTGCTCACAACCAATGGACTATTCTGAGCAGACTCATGGATCCTTAAACTCTACATGTAGATCATGTTGTTGATGTCAAAAGTGACAGTTGTACCAAACAGGCCAATAGTGATTATTGTGTCATGTGTGCTGCTCCTTAACCAATGTGGCCCTTTTACATGTGACATAGCATACTAGGAACTTATGATACAATGTATGCACCAAACATCACATTGGTAACTTGGGATTCTACACAAAAAAGAGTGAGCATTTGATCCCAAATGACTAATGACATCAATATTGATGGCAACATTTTGGAATCAAAACAGATCCAAAATGTGTTTTGCATCAGAAATACTGTTTCATATATGTTAAAATTGACTGATGTCTCTGTCCTTCACAAGTGTGTATTAGCCAGTCTGCACTGCAACAATTATTGTGATAGGCATACAGTTTTTGTGGAAACACAGACAGGAATGTGAACATATTGGTGACAGAGTAACACATACCCTAATCCATTTCTCAATGATTTTGCAAGATGGAAAATGTCATCACATATATGTAGGAACATCCCATCAGGAAAACTCAAAGTTAGGCCAAACTCATGACTCATTAGGCAACTGTTGAACTGCATCAAGGTGTAATATGATGCATAGTATGATTTATATGACACTGTTCGAAGTTAGTATTATATAGGAATTAGTATACGTAAACAGAAAATACTGTGATTTTCTAAAACAATTTTGTACTACAGTGAAAGCCAGCATACATAGTGAAACAATTCCACTAAGAAACAGCAAACATCAAATAACTAATGGTATTTAGAAGTGAAATGTAAAAAATGTTTTGCTCTGGACCAGAGAGTATTAGAAATGTTTCAAGGGCTATATATTTACTTATGCTGTAGAAGTCATTTGTAAATCCCTCCAAATCTTTGTTTCTAACTGTCCTCAACAGCATAGGTATCTACATAGTATGTGATACATTGGTAAGCTACTTCCGTACAGAATTTATTGATACATTTTGACAATTTTGATATATACTTTAGGGATGTGGGGTAAATGTTATCATTGAGAATTGCCCACACAAATGTAACCTGCTTTCAGTTTATGCTAATATTGGTACAACATTGCAGTATTTGTTGACACATATTCATATTTTACTTTTTGAAAATGAACAGTATGCAGAATTTAGGGCTTTGTAAGCACACTGTATAAAGGTATTTATGGTTGATAACCTTTTTGGTGACATCCGTTAACTATCCTAAACTACAAAGGCCAACCATTCAGATGTGTGAGTTCCTGGAGATACATAATGATGGATAAGTGACAAGATCATACATGATGCAGGAGCCATCATGGGGAATGACATAACTGTGACCAAGGGCCATATGTAGGTAGCTAAATACCGGTCGATAACGGCCGAAAATTGGTAATTTTCCCGTTACCGACCGGTATTTAGCCCTTTCTAATGTAGGAGGCGGGTTTTAAGGATTCGGTAATTTACCGATTCCTTATTTTAAGGAATCGGTAAAATCCTGAATCCTTTAAAGCTATGTAGGAGGCACTCAAGTGAGTGCATTTTTGCATTCAGGATTCGTTATTTATCACCAACTACAAGTTGGTGGTAAATACCGAATACCTTTAAAAAAGCAATAATTTGCTTTTTTCAAGGTGCCATGTGGCAGACATACATGCCCCTAGGGCATGTTTGTGCGCCACATGTGCACACATGCACGATTCAGGGGCGCAACAGGGTGTCAATATGACACCCTGCCACCCTTGAATATGCTCCCCCTATGACCGATTCGGTATTTACCGAATTGGTAATAGTGAATGGCTTCCCATTCATTCCTATAGGCCTCCAGGCCCATAGGAATGAATGGGAAGGTGATTCCTTATTACCGAATCGGTATTACCGATTCGATAATAACGAATGTTACCGATTCGGTATTTTTTACCGAAGTTTTAGCTACATATGTAATACCGATTCCTAAATACCGAATCGGTAAAATTTGGTATTTAGGAATCGGTATTTCCTATTTACCTACATCGGGCCCCAAATGTTTTCTTAAAATGTTGCGTAGATACAAGAGCTTATACTAATGTTGAAGCAGAGTTTGAAAAGCCTTGAAGCCGGTGAAATCTGAAGCCTGGAAACTGTTTTGTCATCAAAGGTCATGATCAGTTCTCTTTATACAGATTCAATTGAAATACTGTATATGTAATTTCTGTATCTTCTGGGGCAGGGAAGGGGAAGGTGCCAACATCATCTGGGATACAGCTAGCCAGTGGTTCCAGTGCTGACACCACCGACACTGAGGGACCCAGTGGCCCAAAGGGTGAGGGGAATGCACAGGACGATGCAAGATTCTCAGCATCTTTTTTTCAGAGGTGTTCTCCATTGAGCACTCCCTAGTAGTGGCAGACCTGACAGAAAGGAAAAGGATGTGGCCTAACGGTCAACCTCAACGCTGGGGAACCAGGTTTGTGTCTCAGCAGGGATGCTCAAACTCCTGTGATTCTGGGCATATCACTTGATCTCCCCATGCCTAAAATCAACTTGTCCACCTGTAATACAACTGGTGCTAATGTAAAGTGCCCTGATATGTTTGGATAGAGTTTTGTGCTATATAAAACAAAACAAAAAAACTACCAACTGCATCCTTGTCCATCACCCCAGAACCCTCTTCAACCTCCCTGTTGCTTCCTATCCAGTTGCTCACAGAAGGGGAGCATCTCCTTTGCTTTAGGCACCTCAACCCCTGCACCTGGCCCGACCCTTTTCAACACTCGCCAACATTGTCCAAGCGCACCACCTCAACATCATCTCATATGCCAAAAACACCCAGCTGATCCTCTCCCTCACCAAGGACCCGGTCACCGCCAAAGCCAACCTCCACAAAGGAATGAAGGCCGTCGCAGAATGGATGAAGGCCAGTCACCTGAAATTGAACTCTGACAAGACAGAGGTCCTCATCCTCGGCTCCACCCCCTTCGCATGGGACAACTCCTGGTGGCCAGCAACATTGGGAGCTGCTCCGTTACCCACCAACCACGCACGCAACCTGGGCTTCATCCTGGACTCAGCGCTCTCCATGGCCCAACAAGTTAACACTGCAGGTTTTACAGATGTATCCCCACCGAAACCAGAAGGATGGTCACCCAAGCCCTCGTCAGCAGCAGACTGGAATACAGCAATGCCCTCTACGCGGGAACCATGGCCAAACTCCACAAAAGACTCCAACACATACAAAATGCCTCCGCATACCTCATCCCAGGAATCCCTCACCACAGCCACATCACCACCCACCTGAGAACCCTGCGCTGGCTCCCGGTCAACAAGAGGATCACCTTCAAGCTCCTCACCCATGCCCATAAAGCACTCCACAATGCCGGACCAGCATACCTCAACGAAAGACTCACCTTCTACACCCCGAACCACCAGCTTCGCTCCGCTGACCTCGCCCTCGCCACCGTCCCCCACATCCGAAGAGCGACCGCCGGCGGCAGATCATTCTCCCACTCTGCACCAAGACATGGAACAACCTCCCCGCCCACCGGCGGCAGACCCAGGACCTGCTGACCTTCAGGAAACTTCTCAAGACCTGGCTATTCGAGCAGTAGCAGTACCCCCCCAGCGCCTTGAGACCCTCACGGGTGAGTAGTGCGCTTTACAAATGCATAGATTGATTCATCGATTGATGCAGATCAGACACTGCCACTCCCTCTACTGCCCAAACCCCACTCCCTCCCAAACAGCATACTAAGTTTCTTACTGAAGATGTCTATTTTACCCTTGCCTTAATGCCTTCCAAACTGAACCCACCCCTAGCAAATGCTAATCTACCACAGCCACAACCAAGCCCACCACTTCCACATCTTAACCCACCCCTACCGAACGCAAATCCACCCCTTACACTTCCCAACCCACCCCACCGAGTGCAAGAACAACCCTCTCAATCCCCCCTACCGAACCCCTTCGTAAACGCAAAAGCTCCTCACCCTAACCCCCCCATGAGAGACCTGTGAGGTGCTTGCTTTGCCCAATAAATGCGCTTTCTTGAGGGGTTTCCCCTTGTCAGTGCATTACAAGGCAAGCTTTGTTCCACTGCACAGAACTATACCATTTTGGACACCACGGACTGCCATTTGGCTTGCTCATTGTTTTGAGAGCTGCATCTCATTTTGTTTAATAAATTCATTATTTTGATTTGACCAAATTTGTAATGGCATTATTTTTCCTTAGCAATTGTTTGATTCCTAGCAATGTTGCAGATTAAAATGTGAAATACAATTTTTTTTACTATGATGGCAAGTAATACAACTGATATTTTAAATGTCTTCTTTGTTATTAGCATGAACTTGTTAACATAGTATGTGATGGTGATTTCAATTTAGGTGTAGGCATTCATCATAGTCATGGGCACTTGCACCAACTAATTGATGTGACACATTTTATTTGGATGTGATACTACAGGTATGTTTGTTTTACCTTGATTACTGATCAATATAAACATTTTTGTGTCTATTGAATTTGGGTCCAGTGCAATACTTGTACTAGACAAGGGGGAATGTTACATGGATAGATTTTATGAAAGATTCAGATCTGTGACTGACATTGATGTTATGGGTAATTAATAAGGTAAAAGTTACACCATGTCTCGAGCAATTTCTGCATCCTACTTTATTATACGTATCCCTATGATGTGTGTTGCATATGTTTTAATGTGTGAAATTTTGAAAATTCTTTAAGCACTCCTGTGAGGTGATTTTTTTTAAATGTTAGTTGGTTATCCTTTTTGTGCCTGTGTCCATTATTTGAAGGTAGCTTGCAAATAATTTATACATAAAATGTGATGATACAGGTGAGTTTCTTTATATTTCATAAACATCAACATTACCGGCATATGTATTGCACATTGATATGCTACTGCTTGTAAAAGAGATTTATAAATGTATCTGCCCTGTGCATTTGTTAACAGAAAAGTCAATAGGGAACAGGAAAAGTGGAGCTTACTGTTGATTGCGTCCCCAACAGTGTTGGTTTTGTATGTCATCAGGTAGCAGCAGCAGCAACAGGACTTCGGATCCATGGTGGAACAGGATGGGTGAAGGTGTGAAAAGATGAGTTTCTGCCTTATATACCTTCCATTTCAAGCAACTTAGATGTGGAGGGTTCACCGCCTCAGTCACATTGGAGGAAAGTGACACTGTGATTGGCCCGGTGGGGAAACTGGCTCTCCTCTCACCGACAACAACGGGTGACATTTCCAGACGGTGACAGCTGGACTGCAGTGGTCTTTCATCTATGAACCCACTAACACTTAAATAGGTAGGGAGAGCTGCCAAGTCAAAAGACAAGAAGACCGTCGAATAAGTCATGGTGGGACTCAATCCGCCAAGATCTAAATCACGCCCTATATCTTCTGACAAATTGCTGCTTATTCTGATTGGTGTTTACTTTTCAATCTGAGTCCAAACTTAAAGGATTTTGTAAACTGAACAATCTCACAAACTCGCTGGTGTAAAGGGAGTGTGAAAGGAAAGGCTGAAGGATGTCAACTTTTTTTTATCACAATCTAAATACCTGGAAATGAACTGTACACATATTTCAAAATATATCAACACTTAAGAAAGCACAAACGAAGCACATTTTTCTGTAATTCTGAAGTACAATGGAAACAAAGATTTCAATCGGATCATAACAATCAAGACACTCAACCTGGTGATGTGCAAATGATGAATATTTGCTGAAAACCAATGTAATCTGTGCTCTGTATGCACTTAGCTACATGTCAATGAAAATGTAATTGCCATTTCAATGGAAAAAGTGCTGTCTGTAAATTACAATCCCCTACAACTTTATCCTTCAGTAACATATTTGCAAGACTGTACTCATGAAGTACCAAATGCACCACTGGACACATATCACACCTTAACTACGAATGGCCATGACTCATTTGCTGTACTTGTTCTTTGTGAAACATTAGTATTTTTCACAGTCACTACGACTTCAGTGATGTAACATTGATAGCAACACCCCCACTCTGAAAATTGTTCCAGCACTACTGATTCCAAGTTGGTAAAAGGGCTAGAAGAATAAAGGTCCATTTGTTTACATCAAAATCTAGGATGGCAAATCAGTGAAAAACTGAACGAGAAAGAAGAGGTTGTGGAAAAATCAGAGCGATCATGTAATATTTAGGTTGGATTGTGGGTGTGTTTGGATGTGTGTAGATGTATGTATATGTATACATATGGGTTTATGTACAAAGATGGCACTTTTCAAAGTCATTTTCTTGAAACATTGATAGGACAGGACAATGACATTTTTGTTAATTTTTTCCTGATGTACTTGCTTGTGCCTGTGGTGACTGCAGTCCATTGTTGTTTTTTATTTATTATTTCAATTGTGCCTAACTCCCATGAAGTCACCTATGGCCCCTGAACAGCAACCAGCAATTATTTAATTCATGTATGATATGGTGCTACCATGAGCATGGATGGGCACCAATGATAATTGCATTCATTCATTCATTTTTTGCCTACCTGACTCTGCGTCCCAGAGTCCCCAAGGACCCTGAAGGGGTACCAGCAAATATTTCAATAATATACTTGATATTCCCCTGTCTCCCTCTGCCACCCAAAGAGTCCCCATTGGCCCTGTAGTAACACTTCTAAATATTTACTTAATGTATTGCATGTTTGCTTGCTTTTCCAAGCCTGACATAGATTTTGTCATGGTCCCTGGATGGGGAACAGTAATAATTTATTTTATTTTTTCCTGCACCCTCCCAACTCGAATAGACTCATGTCTAGATTGATTTTCCTAGGGCTTATGCTTGCCACCATGCATCCAGTACAGTGTAAATGGGCCCCGAAAGGGTACCAGCAATTATTTATTAAATGCATACCATTTTTGCTTGCCTTTCCAAGCCTACCATAGAGTTGTGATGAGCGCTGAATGGGCAACCGTTATAATTTCATTTATTTTTTAGATTTTTGCCTGGCCCCCCACCTCCTATGGACTAATTTCTAGATTCATTTACGTGACTTATGCCTGCCTCCATTCCTCCTGTACTGTCCACATGAGCACAGGGAGGGCACCAGCAATTATTTAATCAATATATTTGATTTTTGCCCTGAGAGGAAACAGGAATTAATCATTTTATTTCATGTTTGCCTGTCTCACCATGACTCCCATTGAATCCCAATGGGCATTAAATGGAGACCAGCAACAATTGGTATTAATTTATTAAATGTTTGCCTTCCTACTGCCTCCCAAAGAGTCCCCATCGGCCCTTGGGGGGCAACAACAATATTTAATTAATGTATTTGATGTTTGCTTGCCTCGAATAGAATCTCTGTTGTCCCTGGAGGGGTACCATAAACTATTTAATTTCTTTGGGCCCTTGATGGGCAACAGCAATAATTGTATTCCTTCATTCAATGGCTGTTTGCCAACCCCACCTACCAAAAGTTCCCCTGGGGGTACCAGAAAATAGTTTAGTATTTGATTTTTGCTGCACTTCTGCCTGCCATAGAAATCCAAAGGGGCCCTAGAGGGGCACCAAGGTTGCTTTCCCTGTGCAGTGCCTTGCAAAGGTTAGCTTATGGATGAGTTCACTACTGTTAAGCATTGATGATGAGGATGATTGTATTACCTGGCAGGAATGCCTATGTTTCACTACCTTCCTGTTTTATTTTCCTTCCCTACAGTTCCACAAGACTGCAGATCATGCAAAATACTGACAAAAGCATCAGGAATCCGCTGGCAACTTTCTCTGCTTGTGCTAAGTACTAACCCATAAAACAAGATGGCCAAAACAAGTAGGTTCCTTCTAAAAAGGTGGTCAGTGAGGAGTGCCATTACGTTCATCGCGCCCTCCTTATGTGTCCATAACCATGAAGTACCAATTGCCCCCCCCCCCCAAATCCCTGGGAAGGAAGAGGCTGAGAGGAGAATCCCACTGGATCAACAGCATCACCACCAGAAAAACCTCAAGTGTCAGTGACTGCAGTCATTGAGAGCAGTAAGTCTGAATTAGATTTGACCCAGCTGCTAACTCAATGTTCACAGGAAAGTCAGCAAAAGGAAGCATTGTCTGCACGATTTGATCTTCTGGAATCAGGAGCAGAGCAGGAAGCTGAGTTTTTGCAGAGTAGCATTTTGTTTCGACTACACTTCCACTGCACACATAAGCTTCACCATCTCCAGAAAGGAAATGAAGGAGTGCTCTCCATTTCTGAATATTTTGATATAAATTGGAACCCAAACAATAACCACCACCAGAGATGAGGGAGAATGAAGGTTCCTGAAAGCCTTTGAAAGTAGTTGTTAGTATGGAAAGTTCAGCTCACATATTTTTTCCCTGCTACTAGTCTTGTAGTTCTGCCATCACCACCTACTTTTCAACACTTCTTTACATCCAAGCCAAATAAGGTTCACATCTCAGAATGCTCAACTTAAAAAAAAGTGTTGTGGTAAGCCAGATGCAAATTATGATACCCAAGAACAACTGCCCCATCTGAATGCAGCATGCAATAATGTGGGCAGAGCACCTCAAAAATAGAGCTGCCAGTGGTGAAAAAAATGTTCAACTCACAGAAGGAGAAGTTGGTGGCAAAGCCGAAGAGAATATCAATGGCAATCAAAGCAGCCCTGTACCTGTTGCAGACAGTGTACAGTCACAGCAATCTCAGAATGGCACAAGGGGCAGAGGGATATTTTCGCACCAAACGGCCCAAGCAGCTTTTTTGCTCCTTATAGCACTTCAACCAAAGCCTCACAAAGAAGACAATCTCAATAACCAACCATCACGTCTATGACTACTAAGGCGGGACCGGATTGCTACCTTCCTGGGAAATGCCAAGGCCTCCCTCCAGTCCTCATTTGGTATGTCCCTTAGATCGTCAACCCATTTCATGCGGAACTTATGATGCTTTTAAATGCATTTAGAGACATGCAGTATTTGCAAATTTGCATTGCAGAAATCTACAGCAGCCAAATATCTTGGACAAATGTAATAATAAAGTCTATGAGTGTCTACAACCCAGAGGTCTCAACATTGATTCCTTCCCACTGAAAAGGGCAGTTATATCCTCAAAGCCATGGCCGACGGTGGATACTTCAGGATCCTGGGGCCTATGTACGAGAACGTCAAGCAGTGCAGCAAGTCATGTTGCTGTGCTGCATTGTGTGACAGGAAACGGGCAGGAATGACTAGTATTTGAGGCAATATTGTGCATTCCTGCCCTTTCCCCTGCACTGGCACCCTGTTGGCAGCCTAGGCTCAACAAAGGCACCCTTGCACCATTGTGCAAGGAAGCCTGCATTGCATTCAGGGTTGTTTTTGTGCAGCAAGGGGCACTTTCTTGCATATAAACAATCCTGAGAGGCATACTCCTCTTTCCATGTGTGCTGCAGAAAGACGAAGTAAAAAGGAGAAAGAAAGATATTTCTCCTTGTTACGCCTCACCTGAGAAGGTGTATCTTTTTGGCGCATTCCTAGGTCAACCAGTGTTGGCAAATCTAGGAAAGTGTAAAAACCATGGGAGTTGTGTTGGAATACTCATGCAATGCCCATTGAACATCTTCCCAAGGCAGAGTGAGGCAACTCAGTGATTTGCGCTATATTGCCTTACTCAAGAGTTATGGAGCCACGAAAAGTCACCTTGCGTGGCTTCATAAATCACATGTAAGGTTTGTGTCTCTCTTGCTCCATGTTGCACGGTGCAAGAGTGATGCAAATAAACTCAAAAATAGGCCCCAAAATGTTTAGCACATTTCATAGTTCTGATTGTGCAGTACTTC
Source organism: Triturus cristatus (assembly GCF_964204655.1). Classification (NCBI taxonomy): domain Eukaryota; kingdom Metazoa; phylum Chordata; class Amphibia; order Caudata; family Salamandridae; genus Triturus; species Triturus cristatus. Next base: position 857,785,392 of record NC_140588.1, on the reverse strand, counting down.
CTCTCAGAAGAAGATGCAGTGAGCAACATGCTGGTCCCCTGCTGAAGAATTTGCATTTATTTTAGCCATTCATTCAAAGCAGTTGAGGGTCATTCAATGTTCAGTGTTCTAATAAAGTACCTGTAATAACCCTTATACAGGAGGTAGGTTGGAACTCAATCCATACGAATATGCCATTCAAAGGGAATGGGATGCAATTGCCAAAGTTATCATAGAGGAGGTGGACAAATGGAGGCTAGTGGAGTGCCCAATACAAATGTTGTTTCCTTTCGAGATCATGACAAATAAAGTCAGCAAAGAAGAGAGTACAATGTGTCAAGGGATCCCTTTGCTGCGTGTGCTGCAGGGTCTTTGGCAAAGGTGGAACGAACATTTACCAATGTCAATGAAGAAACAACTTCAATGGTGAACAGCTCAGTTCTTCACTTGAACACTAACCAAAGACTGCAAAAAGAGATGGTGTTCCCCCAAGAGTAAATCCGTGCCACAATACTGCAAAAAACTGCTGACCATTTTCATTACTTTAACAGGATTGGATGTCTCAATTTAGAAGTCTTAGTTCATAAGGAACGCAGGAAAGCAGTTGATCAAGAAGAATGACTGCAAATTAAAGGCTAAAAAAGAAGTAAATTGCAGCTTTTAGCATCAAGAGAGGGCAGCACTTTTGGCTCTCAGTCTCTGCAGCAGAGATCAACATCATTGCTGGTTAGTACTAAACTGACAACAACAACAAGAGCTTTAGTGCCATCGTCTACTATGGCTTGGTTTCATTTGTCAGCATGCAAATCAAGTGCACAGGTTCAGGCAAGACAGAGATAACAAGTGGCAGCAACATTGAGAGTTCACGAGATGGTCCAAGACTATCTGCATAACCCAACAGAGGTTTACGTGGATCAAAATCTATTGACCTAGTAGCATGAGAAGAAAGAGGAGTTACCCAAGCTTAGCAGGCTAGTGATAACATAACTATCATGTTTGGTGATCAATGTTTCTTTGGAGTCTATGTTCAGTGTAGCTGGAACAGCTGGGATAGTCAGAAGGACAAGCCTCACCTCAAAATGTAAAGACATTGATGCTTAATAATATGAAAAAACCACTTTATATCATAAATTTTTATAATACTCCTGAAGACACAACCTTGGATGAGGGCACTTAGTCTGATATCACCAATGTGTTGAGTGAGTGATCATCCTCAACACAACTCCCTGAGTTTTAGAACAAACTCTATTTTCCCGACTACTACATAACACAAAAGAAGAACAGATGTGAATGCCTAAAAGAAAAGTGATGGAGCATGATTATTAAAAAATGTTTTGCTTGATTATTTCCTGATCATTCGGTGTGATACTAACACTTACTTAATAAATAGGACTAACAGAGTGTATTGTGAAATGTGAAAGTTTAAACCTGCATCATAAAATCATGCAACATGTTTGGTGATCAATGTTTCTTCGGAGTCTATGTTCAGTGTAGCTGGAACAGCTGGTATAGTCAGAAGGACAAGCCTCACCTCAAAATGTGAAGACATTGATGCTGAATAATACGAAAAAAACACTTTATATCATAATTTTTTTTATAATACTCCTGAAGACACAACCTTGGATGAGGGCACTTAGTCTGATATCACCAATGTGTTGAGTGAGTGATCATCCTCAACACAACTCCCTGAGTTTTAGAACAAACTCTATTTTCCCGACTACTACATAACACAAAAGAAGAACAGATGTGAATGCCTAAAAGAAAAGTGATGGAGCATGATTATTAAAAAATGTTTTGCTTGATTATTTCCTGATCATTCGGTGTGATACTAACACTTACTTAATAAATAGGACTAACAGAGTGTATTGTGAAATGTGAAAGTTTAAACCTGCATCATAAAATCATGCAACATGTTTGGTGATCAATGTTTCTTCGGAGTCTATGTTCAGTGTAGCTGGAACAGCTGGGATAGTCAGAAGGACAAGCCTCACCTCAAAATGTGAAGACATTGATGCTGAATAATACGAAAAAAACACTTTATATCATAATTTTTTTTATAATACTCCTGAAGACACAACCTTGGATGAGGGCACTTAGTCTGATATCACCAATGTGTTGAGTGAGTGATCATCCTCAACACAACTCCCTGAGTTTTAGAACAAACTCTATTTTCCCGACTACTACATAACACAAAAGAAGAACAGATGTGAATGCCTAAAAGAAAAGTGATGGAGCATGATTATTAAAAAATGTTTTGCTTGATTATTTCCTGATCATTCGGTGTGATACTACCACTTACTTAATAAATAGGACTAACAGAGTGTATTGTGAAATGTGAAAGTTTAAACCTGCATCATAAAATCATGCAACATGTTTGGTGATCAATGTTTCTTCGGAGTCTATGTTCAGTGTAGCTGGAACAGCTGGGATAGTCAGAAGGACAAGCCTCACCTCAAAATGTGAAGACATTGATGCTGAATAATACGAAAAAAACACTTTATATCATAATTTTTTTTATAATACTCCTGAAGACACAACCTTGGATGAGGGCACTTAGTCTGATATCACCAATGTGTTGAGTGAGTGATCATCCTCAACACAACTCCCTGAGTTTTAGAACAAACTCTATTTTCCCGACTACTACATAACACAAAAGAAGAACAGATGTGAATGCCTAAAAGAAAAGTGATGGAGCATGATTATTAAAAAATGTTTTGCTTGATTATTTCCTGATCATTCGGTGTGATACTAACACTTACTTAATAAATAGGACTAACAGAGTGTATTGTGAAATGTGAAAGTTTAAACCTGCATCATAAAATCATGCAGAAGTGTCACAAACTGGTTTGATGTTAAAGTTATTCATAGCAGAGAGGGAAACTTGCTAATGTGCTATGACAAATAATACAAAAAGTAATAATGTAGTTTGTGGTTTTGTTTAGCAAATATGATCATGAGAATGCTTAGCTGAAATTAATTTTGCATATATTTTCTCTGACATGTAAATCTAATAGAATGTGCTTGCTACTTTATTAATTAATCATAATTAGATTAAGCTCATAAGTATAATGAAATGGTGAGCTTATATTATTTGCTATGCATCTTTATTTATCGAAAATGTTCTCAACATTAACATTTTATTTCAGTAGAAAAAAAATAATTTAGTAGTTTTCATTGTAGGCCTCAAAAATGTATTTTGTCCTTCCTTATTTCCTTCGAATAGACTGGAAAAATGCTGACCTGATTGCAATGCAACTACAAGTAATATCTCTGAAAGTTTCTTTCCTACAGTTTGAATACTGGAGATGTTTTCTGTAACTAAAAAAACTGTATCAACTTTGTTGCAAGCTCAGAGGAAAGCGTGTGGAGAGGATATGTTGAGTTACAAGTGTATTTTACTATTTCTGAAGGGAAATTATATGGTACATTACTAGACAATAGTGATTATTAACCTCTTCAGTGCCCATGACGAGATAGTCTCATCATGGAGCACGGTTGCGCTGTGCCCATGACGAGACTATCTCGTCATGAACCCCACCCACTAGTGCAACGCCCGGCACAGGAGGGGGAAAGGGCGTGGCACTGAAGGGGTTAAACAAGGGTATTACGTGTAGGTTCCAGATGATTCAAGTTAGAGAATGATTATACCATGATCACACCATAGATTCTGACAAATAGAAATTCTGTAAACGATGTAAAAGTTACTTTATGAACCGGAAACTATGAATGTTTGGAAGTATACATGCCCTGTGGAAAAGGATATGTGCAGCTATTTCCTTGTAAATCCTGAGCCTGACATGTTGTCAGTTTGAACTCTGATTTCCCTGAACTGAACTCTCCTGATTTCCTCTGTACTGTACTGGCTGGTGAAGTTAAGCATACCGAACCCTAAAGGGTTAAGGATTCAAGCTTTCATACGCTGTGCTCTAGCTTTCTACTGGGACAATTGTGTCCATGGTCCTGATAAATCTACAACTGAACCTTTGGCTTGTATGATTCTCAATTGCATACTGTATTTTGCATTGAGTTTTTTTTCACTCTCTCCCTCTCACCGTTCCACAAGGTACTCAATTTGTGATATATTTGCTCTGAACTGTGATATTTTTTGATTTACCTGTATACAAATGAATAACCGTAATTAAGTGATTCTAATGTGCTTTGTGTTTTGACCATTTATATTGACATTTGATAAAGGTATGTTGTCTGGAGTGAAATTTCTGTAGTTTGCCCCATATGGATTATATCTTTTTAGCATTTTGCACTTTATAAAAAACGTTGCACTTTAAGATATATTATAGGGAGAGAAAATTGAAGTTTCGTATTTTAATATGTTTGCTTTTTTGCACTTTGAGATGTTATTTTGAGGACCAACGCGCTAATTTATTCTATGAGCTTTTTTAACTACATTTTGCACTTTACACAAAATTTGTACTGTATGCTTAGCAAAGCTCTAGCTTTATAAGACAGTTCATAGGAAAAGACTCTTGTAGTTTTGCATTTCTTGTATTTTTGAATCCTGCCCATTAAGTTCCTTTTTACATGGATTGTTATGAGCTCCCTACCGAGCTGATATTAGGATGGCTTCTTTTTAAAATGAATTGTAGTATTGAATGAAATGTTTACTTTTATGACATTAAGGTGCCGATTCTGATCCGTTAAAAAAATTTACCGTCCGACTCGTATCCGTATTTTTTTACGTACGAATCGTACAAGTCCCGTACAAACGGCGAGGAACGATTCGTACGTGAAAAATACATACGAATGACCTCGGGAAAAGTCTATGAGACGTCCCCGGACAGTTTTACATACGAGTCGTAAAACTGAAGTCCGAGCCCACAGGTCCGTTCCGTACCGGCGTCCCGAATACACAAGCATATGGGAAACGTCCCGTACGGAGCAAATTTTGCACTACCCCGGGTACACTTGGGCCCGGGGTACGAGTCGTACGGCCCCCCCACCCCACCCGCGCATGTCTGCGCCGTACCCCCAGCCCCAACACCCGTGTATGTACGTGCCGTACCCCAGCACCCGCGTATGTACGCGCCGTACCCCCCACCCCAGCAACCTCGCATGTTCACGCCGTACCCCCCACCCCAGCACTCGCGTATGTACGCGCCGTACCCCAGCACCCGCGTATGTACGCGCTGTACCCCCCACCCCAGCACCCATGTATGTACGCGCCGTACCCCACCACCTGCGTATGTACGCGCCGTACCCCCCAGCCAAGCACCCGCGTATGTACGTGCCGTAGCCCCCACCCCAGCACCCGCGTATGTACGCCCCGTACCCCCCACCCCAGCTGCGTACTCAGACGCACCGTACCCCAACACCGTACCCCAGCATCGGGTATGTATGAATCATACAACACCATTGCATATGTGATCACTGTACAACAACATAGCATCTGTACGCACATTACATACGCGAAAACGACTGGTACTGAACCAGGACACTGTAAAACAGCACAAGGACCGTCAATTCGACTTGCACAACACCACACAACACACAGGACAAAAACATCTAAAAGACTGACCTGGCACATCCAAACAGGCAAACAGAGGCCCAAACTCAAAACCACCTCTTATAACACACCCACCAAAAGTTCAAACCCAGCCACAACCACAAATGGACCAATAAAAAGGGCCCACACTCACAAACCATGAGCCTTTGCAACAGACCCACTGCTGACAGACATCAAACACACACAACTGCACCCATACACCTTAACTTACACACCTTCACACAACCTCCTTCACACATACCCCCTCTACACATACACACACACCTACACATTCACACCCACACACCCACAACCATCCACACCCACACCCCACACCATGCCCACAGACAAGAATCCAAAGTTCACAAGGGAGGAGCTGGACATCCTTGTCAACGAAGTCATCAGAGTCGTGCCACAGCTCTTTGGAACATTGGTCAGACAGACCAGCATAGCTGAAAAAACACGCCTGTGGCAGAGGATCGTCGATCGGGTGAATGCTGTTGCGCCCATCAGAAGGACCAGGAATGAATGCCGAGCCAGGTGGTACGATCTGCGGAGGGCAGTCAAGCGCAAAATGAATGAGGACTACGCCCAGAGTAACATCACAGGAGGTGGGCTGCCCCGCAGACCGGTACATTACCATCCCTGGGAGGAGACGGTGATGGCCCTGCTTCTGCCGGTGGGAGTACACGGAGGAGTTTGAGAGCCTAGTGAGTACATAAACAACTTATGTAACATGGGGGGAATGGCATCCACACCCCAACTACAACAAATGCACTCACCTACCCCCAAGCCCTCGCCGGACACAACCACACTCAAAAACAACGCTCATTCCACTAACATGAGTATGCCCCATTCACAAAGCAAGGCCATGCCATGTCCCAGCCTACACAAACCACAAACCCAAGACAGGATGTCCGGGATGCTGGGAGGGTGGGGATCACTAAACATATTGTACAACTCAGAAACAGACACCATTGCCCTCAGCCCATATGGCCCAGGTACATACCCATGCACCATGCACAATGCACAGGGACTGGCAAAGTATTGACAAGGTAGCTGACACTTGGCTCTGCTGTAGGCAGCACAAGGCCCTCCTGTGACAACTGCTAACTCGAACACAAACACAACAAGCTCAGATATCTAGGACAGGAACTCACACTCACTGACATGGCAGCATGCGCCATGGGGGGACAGATACATCACCTGGGAGACCCACTGCCAAATCACACCACACCCACCAGCAGGCACCGTCAAACAATCAACAATCGATAAGGGCACTTGTAAGGCGTGCTACTTACCTGTCAGGGTCTCAAGGTGCTGAGGGGGGGGAGGTTCCACCACTGCTCAAAGAGCCAGGTCTTGAGGAGTCTACTGAAGGCAAGTAGGTCTTGGATCAGTCGTAGGTGGGTTGGGAAGGTGTTCCAGGTCTTTGCGGCGAGGTAGGAGAAGGATCTGCTGCAGGCAGGCGTACGTTGGATGCGGGGGACAGCTGCAAGGGCGAGGATGCCGGAGCGGAGCTGGCGGGTGGGGGTGTAGAAGCTGAGTCTGATGTGCAGGTAGGCTTGTCCTGCGGTGTGGTGTGCCTTGTGTGTGTGGGTGAGGAGCTTAAAGGTGATCCTCTTGTCGATGTGGAGCCAGTGCAGGTCACTCAGGAGGGGGGTGATGTGGCTGTGGTGGGGGGCGTTGACGATCAGTTGTGCGGAGGCCTTTCGGGAGCGTTGTAGCCGCCGTTGGTGTTTGGATGGGAGTCCTGCATAGAGTGCATTGGCGTAGTCCAGTCAGCTGCTGACGAGTGCCTGTGTCACTGTTCTACTTGTTTAGGTCAGGATCCATCAGTAGATCCAGCGGAGCGTGCGTAGGGTGTCATAGCAGGAGGAGGAGACGGCGTTGACCTACTTGGACATGGAGAGGGAGGATGCGAGGATCAATCCTAGGTTGCGTGCGTGTTGGGTGGGTGTCGGTGATGTCCCCAGGGCGATCGGCCACCAGGAGGTGTCCCAGGCTGAGGGTGTGGGTCCCAGGATGAGGACCTCTGTCTTGTCCGAGTTCTGTTTCAGATGGCCGCTCCGCATCCAGTCGGCGATGGCCCTCAGACCCTCATGGATGTTGGTTTTGGCGGTGTGAGGTTCCTTGGTGAGGGAGAGGATGAGCTGGGTGTCATCGGCGTAGGAGATGTTTTAGAGGTTGTGGTGGCAGGCCACTTGTGTGAGGGGGGCCATGTGGATGTTGAACAGCGTCGGGCTGAGGGATGATCAGTGACACTCACCCCTTACACAAGCACACACCCCTGGGGCAGCCAATGGAGTCACCCACTCTCACAATGGACATGTGACACAACAAGATCAAGCCACAGCAAATAAAGCATCCAAGCCCAAATTCGACATGTCAAACACCCTGGAGACCATTTCAATCAGTCCCCTGCAACATACCCATCCACAAGTGAACATTGATGTGAATGCTAGGCACATACAACTACCTGGAGGAACTGTGGCAACTAGAATATGTATGAAACATGGATGTCGCATTAAACAGCATTAACATTGTCTCTCTCTCACACACAGGGCAACATCACGGATCGCCCCCCAACAATGGGGGGGAAGTACCACAGTCCCAGGCTCGGGAGGAACCTGATCCCACCGGCAGCGACACCTCACAACACTCCGCGGATGACCCCAACCCACCTGGCCCCTCTGGTGTCCAAGCCCCTGCAGCACCTGCTTCAGGTACATCTGTGCCAACCACTACCCCCATTACTGCCACATCCCAGGAGACACCCAGGAGCCCTGCCCACACTGAACAACTGAGCCAGTCTGACCTGGAGGGACAAGGTTCGCCGAACACCCAGGAGGAGGCAGACAACACCGACACTGCCATTCCTCAGGTGTCCCGTAGACCCGATGTGCCCACAACGGCAGGCCAGGCTCGTGTGAGCAGGGGTGGTGGGAGTGGAGGCAGGCGGAGGCGAGAACCTGACCAGACAGCTGAAGGGACCGGTATGTCACATGTACGCAACATCATGGAGGCATACCGGCGTGACACCAGGGCCATCAGTCAGGTAGTGGCGACCCTCACAGACATTAAGAATCAGCAGGCCAAGCAACACGCCAGTCAACAACAACACCAAGGACGGATGGAGGCAAGACTGACTGAGCTCCTGGCGGTGCAAAGGGACATGAGCCATTCACTCCGTCGGATCGCCAACAACATGGGCAACCCTCCCTGTGACACCAGGTGCAGACCAGCACCAGCCACAGGGAGGGAGGAGGAGGAGGAGGAGGAGGATTCGTCCAATGGAGCGTCCCAAACATCGTCAAGGCCTGCATCTGAGGGTCCCCGGAGGAAGGTGGGTCGTCAACGGAAAAGACCGTGAGAGGCAGCGGACCATCCACATCTCCCAGGTCACCTGGCCTGGCACCTGGCCTTCATGCGCAACAGCAGCACATCATTCACTGATATTCTCTGCTGCATGGACTTGCTGGTCACAGTCTGACCAATGATGACCAACACTGTGGTCTGGACTCTGATGACTTCAAATGCCAAGGATCCCATCTCCCCCTGTGAACTTTGGATTCTATGCATCTGGTAGAGCACCTTATTTTTTCTACAAAAACACGCACCCCACTGACAATAAAACTATTTATTTGTCATGAGATGTTGCTGTCATTCTGCATTAGTCCACAACATATGTGTGTGTAAATGTCAAACTATGCCTGAGTGTTGAACTAACTCCAGCCATCCATACCCTGGGATCTGAGTCCGGTACAGGACACACATGGGTCACAATGTATCATCCGATAGAGCCTGGGATCCCAATACTCACCCGTGATGGCCTCAAGCTGCTGAGGGGGTGCTTGAAATACTGTGCGGACACACCAATCAGGAAGAGGATGATGAAGGCCTAGAGATCATGGCTCATGTGGAGGTTCCCGGGGAGGGAGTCCCAGGTATGTTTGTCCAGGCGTGAGAAACATCTCCTTCATTCTGGAGTGTTGTGTATGTGAAGAATGGTGGCCAGGCCAAGTTCGGATGCATAGAGTTGGGCCAACGGGGTCTTGGATGACAGACGTACAAGGTTGATTTTGGGATATGGGGTCGTTGACTGCCTTCTTGAGTGTGTGTGAGGAGTGTGAAGGTCATCCTGCAGCACACAGTGATCCCTTGCAGCTATCTCAGGTGGACGGTGATGTTGATGGGGTGCGGGATGTTGAAGCTGAGTTGTGCAGAATGCACCCTGGAAGTGGACAAGTTTCCTGTGAGTTTGGATGTACTTGCTCTGTAGAGGGCGGGGCAGTAGTTGACACGGCCGGTGTCGTGGACCTGGGGGATGGTCTGTATTTCCTTGGAGTGGATCTATCTGAGGATCATGTGCATCATGCAGAGGGTGTTGCAGCATTAGGTACAGATGCTGGTGATTTGCATGGCAAATGTGAGTGACAAATGCATGATGCACACCATCTTGTGTGCGTGCCCACTGGGTGCTTGGGTAGGGCCCCTTCGGGTGGGACACAAGGAGTTGAGCCAGCTGTAAGGGGACAATCCTCAGATGATTACCTCCATCCTGTACAAGTCCAGCCTCAGGTGGCTGATGTTCAGCCATTCATCAACGGACCTCATGCCATCTTGAATGTTGGAACTGGCAATAGCTGCGTCTTTGGTGAGGCTGAGGAGCACCTGGGTGTCAATGGCATACGACATGATGTGGAGGTTGTGTGCATATGTGACGGTGGAGAGGGGGGTCCTGGACACATTGAAGATTGACACGCTGAGAGATGATCCCTGGGCCATGTGCCAGATGACACCACTATACCACATGCTGAAGGCTTGAGTCCCACTCCCATGGCCTTGCTGGTGGAGGGAGCGTGTGTGGAGCAGGAGGGACATGATCTGGTTGGTGTGACAAGGCCTGGAAGGCGGGGCAGCGCTGTGTAGCCAGTTGGAGTTGCACACTCAGCATGCAAAGGGGTTGTGTATGCAGTTAGGGTATGCCTGAGAGCAGGCGGTTGAGTTTTGGACAGACATTGCTTGGAGGGTGGCTACAACATCAGACTGTAGTGTGATGTGGGTCATGCAAGGACATGAGGGTCGTGCAATGTGCACGTTGCATGTGTTGACGGTCCAGCCTTGGCACCGCGTGGCCGCAACAGTGGCACAGACAAGATGATGACAGCCAAATGAATGGGTTGAGGGAGGCAGGGAGGAGCATCTTTGAGGCGTGTGTGTTGCCGACTCCCACTACTTTGTGGGCCCTTGCTGCAGGGGCTGCAGCAGCAGGCACCATGCCCTGGAAAGAATGCCAAGAGCTGCACACAAAGACAAGGATGTCAGAAAGGACAACTGCAACAGGCGTATGTAAAGGAAGGAGTGTCCGGTCACCCATGGCACACCCCGAGAGTATGGATGCACAATCACCAAAGATGACTGACACAGGATCAGGAAACAGAAGGCCGAGCTGCGCACAGGAGACACAACCTCAGCAGGTGTTGACGGCCCGTTGTGGGGACCAACATGCCCAAATACATACACAACCATGGACTTCATGCACAATACAGATTCGAATCCATGAAGAACTGCATGCATGTTGCTAAACTACACATAGACTCATATGCACTATCTTTGACAACTATGCCAGAGATGCCGCATGCAAAGTGGCAAGAGACCTGCATTGACAGAGATGAGGCACCTTGGAGTGTGAGGAACACCTTTATTACTCAGGCTCACACTAAGGGAAATGCATCAATATGAACAGCCTCACAGGTCATTTGGGTAAACATGTGGGACCTACACTGGCCACCCCCTTCACAACACAGATGTTGTAAATCCAAAAGAACTGGCAAACAAGTGAAGGAGGTGGGCCAAACACCCCCAGCTGCACACAGAGAGGCTGCAATTCCCTAGTGAGCCTCCTATGGGGATGTCCCACACTATGTCCACCCGTAGCATCCTGTATGTGTCTGAGTGAAGTTTTACACACATTGATGCCTTCCTCAGAATCCACAAACCATTACAGATGACTGTCACGAAGGGTGACTATCAATTCATGGGAGTCATGCTGCATGCCATGTGCCCAATGGTGAGTCGACATGTATGCATGGTAACACAACATGTACAGGAGCAGTCCCCACACATTCAAAACATGTAACACCCCCAAAATGCCTTGCTGCAATCCTTACCCAATATGTCTTTTCAACATGTCGTGCATGGAACGCTGATTCAGCACACGTTGCAATACTCATGAGGAATATCAGGAGGCCAACAATAACACGAGCAGACAACATGCGCAAGACCCTGGGGAAGACAGACACACAAGGAGACAGCGAAAATATTGTTATCCGCATGCATGGTCATTTACTCTACATGAATAATGTTGTCATCATGCTAATTTATAATTTAGTGTCTCTGCTAAAATGTGTGGAATTACATCATCACTCGAGTGACACTTCAGAACACACCTCTAAGTCACTTAGCATACAGTCAGCTGGACAACCACATTGCAACACCTGCCACACAAGGCTCCAAGCGTGCACACTGAGACCCAGTGACTCACCATCATGAGAAGAAGTTGCGTATGAGCTGACTCCGGATGTCCTCCTCCTCCTCCTCCTCCTCCTCCTCACTTGCCTCGTGACCAAGCCCTTCATCCTCCACGGGTGGATGTTCCAGCTCATCCGGATCCAGGATGAGTGGCACTGCCTTCTCCACTGCCATGTTGTGCAGCATGCAACACACGAGGAAGATGTTGCAGACCTGCACCGGTGCATATGGGAGGGACCCGCCTGTCTTGTGAAGGCACCGGAATCGGCTCTTCAGGAGGCCAAACGTTCTCTCAATCACTCGCCTGGTCTGCCCGTGTGCATTATTATAATGGTGTTCTGCAGCTGATCTTGGGTTGCGGAGAGGCGTCATCAGCCATGGCATGTTGGGATAGCCAGAGTCCCCTACATGGAAACATCATGTGAAGAAGTGGGTCCGGAGATGCCGTAAGATACCAAGATACCGCAACACACAGGACAAACAGAGTATACCCACCAACAGGACATGCTCATTCGTTGTGCAGCAGCAGCATAATTTCTGGCACCCTGCTACGCCTCTTGATGTAGGCATTGTGTGCTGACCCTGGAAAACGTGCACAGACATGGGAAATCAGCATGTTAGCAAGACACACCACAAGGGCATTAATTGAGTGGTAATGTTTACGGTTGCGATAGGCTACCTCCTGTGCCTGTGGTGGTACCAAGCCACATGTGTCCCATCAATGGACCCAATTACATGGGGCATCCCTCCCAGGGCATAGAAATCACCCTTGACACCTGTCAACTGCTCAGGAGTCGGAAACTGGATGAATTCATCCAGGTGCTCCAACATGGCTTCTAAAACATCATGCAGGACACGGCTGAACATCGTCTGAGACATGCCACCTACATCAGCTATGGTGAATTGAAACATACCGGTGGCAAAACATGAAGAGCTGCTTTCACCTTCATCTTGGGGGTCAGCGCAGTAGGATACCTGTGTCGCGGTTGGAGGTGTGGTGGCAGCCTGGCAGTCAAGTCCTCAATCAACTGTTGAGAGAATCGGTAACGTCTTATGCAGTCACGTTCCCTCATGGCAGCCAAGTCTGGCATTGGTCAGGGGAGAGGCGGTGCCCTGCAGAAAATTGGAATGAATAACGAAGAGTGAGAACATAACAACATCAATGTCAATGAAGTGAGCACATGCTCAACTGCTACTACACATCTGCTTAATACAGAGTCTGGTCTGTGCAATACATCCAGGACACATATGCCAGCCAGGTGATACTCCTACGAAAAGTAGGGGTGGGCGGAATTTGCGTAATTGCGTTACGCAAATCTCCGCGAAACGGTAAAAAATCTCCGCGAACACGCAGAAATTCCGCGAACACCCGGAATTGCTTGTAGGCCTGGGCAAAAATTTTGTTCCGTTCGCGGAAATTGCGATAATTTGACATTTTTGCGTTCCGCGGAGAGCGCGAAAATGTCAAAAATTCCGGTTTCCGCAGCTTGGCGATAATTTGTTTCTTGCTCGCGCTGTAAAATGATACATTCTCGCGCGCGCGCGATCGCCTTACCTGAATCCCTGCGTTCGCCGACAAGTTTTCTTGATCCGGTCGCGTTCTCCATGAGATGTTGTATTGTTTTTAGCCATTTGCGCTGTCTCGCGACAGTTCGCGCCCGCAGTGACGTCATGCGTCGCGCGATCACGTCTTTCTTCTCGCGATCATGCACCGCGAGAACAACTCAAAACAAGATGGCCGCGCCCGCAAGCAGCCACATGGGTAAGTTGGCGACCCGCAACCATGCAGAAAATCGCGCGAACATGCCGGAAAAAAACTTCCGCATCTTCGCGATATTTCTGCTTGTTTGCGATAATTTTAAACATTCTCGCGATAATTTGCGAAGGTTAATTCCGCAAATTCCGCCCACCCCTAATTGCTTGTTCGCGATGCTTTTTTCCTGTTCACAATTGCTGTTTGCGTGCTCGGGGAGAAATATCTTGCGAACACGCATTTTGAGAATGCGAACAAGCAAAAATTTCGCGAAATCGCGGAAAGCAGACTTTTGAGCAATTTCGCGTTCTCCGCGGAACGCGAAATTACGCGAATTCCGCAAATTCCGCGAGCGGAACGGAATTTACCGCCCAGGCCTAACGAAAAGCAAGATACAACCGTTGATTGGCAAGTCTACATGACATGCCCTGAAACGAGCTGTGGGCCAGTGTAAGTGAACAGCCATAGATAACACAGGAGTGACATACATCCACATATCTGCATTTGAAGGATGTCATCTCATACAGACAGCTGACGGCAAGCTAGACGCACAGGTCACATGGAAGGTCAAATGTACAGATCACACACATTGCGATGAAAGGGTACACAGACATTGAGACAACGCAGATATGTCCTCATGTCAAAATCCCATGTTCAATGCATACAGACACACGTTACGTGGGATTCCACATGTGGCATGTTGTGTGTAGATGTGTGCCATGCCCATCTACACACCGTCACATGTTGGATGCAGCAACAGCAGATGCAGTTGACGGGACACCAACTGCCAGCTCATGGGAACACATGACACACACATGACATAGCACTGGTAGTAGACGTACGTGTACTACCTCAGTACACATACGCGTAGGCACTGGGAGTACACGTACGTCTATGCACTAGTTGGACACGTACGTGTACTGAGGTAGTACACGTACGTATACTCCCAGTGCCTACGCGTACGTGTGAAACGCACCGTACCTGTGTGGGGATTTGAAATTTACATAGGGAACACATAAGGGACAAGTTTTAGGCCATAAATGCATGCTGGTTGTCATGGATACCGAGTTTTCTGTTCAAATTTTTCCATCAGGTGGCCTTGAAAAGTCAGTTGGCCACAAAATTACATTGTTGCAAAGTGGTTGTTGACTTGACATGATGCTGCTAATTTGAACCATGCAAATGCTGTCACTGGTGTATGTTTAAAGGGGTTGGAGGAAACGTAGGATGCAAATGAGTCCAATCACTCTGTACTCCTGAAAATGAAAGGACCCAGCAAGGCAGATATAAGTCAGGCAGAACCCATGAGAGGGCACTTGCCTGCACAACCTTTCAGTCGACACCACTGCTTCTGCCTGTGCTTCCTCTGGCACCATGTCAAGGTCTGTGGAGAGGGCCCAGCCTTTCACACAGGAGGAGAATGAGGCTTTGCTTGATGTCATCCTCCCACAGTACCCCAGCCTGTATGGGAGACCAGGGGAGCAGGTGAGTGCTGACTCCACTAGCTTTGACTGTGCACCTTTTTGTGACTGTCACTTCTGGCATTGTGTCCAGGTGTAACAGACATGCAATGTTGTTTAGAGTGGGTCCCAGGGTGGGGATGACTTATGTCTCCCATGCAGAGCATGATGTAGTTCATGTGTGCACTCCTCACTTGCATTGTGCTTACTGTGACATTCACTGCATAGTGCATGACACATTCAGCCTGGCTAATCCTTTGTGGCATATTTTGTCTATTGCCCTGAGGTGATTCAGTGGTCCCCCTGGTGTGACAGGTGACTGTTCCCACAGATGTGTCTGAGTTGAGTGGAGCTGTGGTGAGAGTGTCTAACTGATGTGTACGCCCCCTGGACATTGATGTGTGTGAATGTTCCTTGTCATGTTGGTGAGTGTCTATGTGAAGTGTTGCACCACAGCTGCATGGAGGAGGCAACAGCTCTACCCATCTGATGTGAGAAGTAAGCCGTGCTGTGTGTCTGACTTGCTGAGCTAGCCCCACACCTGTCACTCCCAACAGGCAAGTGGCACATGTGCAGAATGAGGTTTGTATCTGCTGTTGCCAATGGCATGTAATTGATGTGTGCCTGTGTGTGTCTGTGTAGTCTGCTGAGGTTGCGTCAGTGGCCTGGGGCATGTAACTGTTTGGAGGTGCTGTTCATCAGCATGGTGTCTCTTGTGATGCACAGTGTGTGCCATGTTCATGGAGTGTGTCGCACCCCTCATGCCACCTGTGTACTTTACATGCCATGTAGTGCATTGGGGCTTCCACAGAGGCCAATGTCCATATGACTAAGATGCAATTCCTTGGCAGCATCCTATGCCCTGTTCAACATTTCAAAGATGTTCAAATGTGTGTCTCTCTGACATGGAGCAGGAGTAGTGATGTTGTCTCACTTTGTCATCCTCACAGGTAACTGCCTACGCCAAGGGGGAGATCTGGAAGCAGGCCGTCAGGGCCGTGAGATCGGTGGAGGGACGCAGTCGGCGCCTAGCACAAGTGAGAAAACGGTGGCAGGACATCCGGTGCTGGACCCGGAGGATCGCCCGGGTCCTGCTAAAGGACTCGCCGCCACGGCGGGTGCCGACGTCTGACCCACCAGATGAAGCGTGTCCTGGCGGTGGTCTTCCCTGAGATGGATAGGCGGTTACAGGAGATGCAGCAGCAGGAAGGGGGTAGGTACATGTGTGTTTGTTGTGTGTCACCAGCTCTTAGAAGTGATCAGTCGCCTGGATACACTGTCAGGGTTTATATGTGCAGTGCATATCCTTTTCTCCCAAGTCAACTGGTGCTGTTCTTCCTCTCTTCCCCTCCTTGACATGTGTTCCCTGGTCTGTGTGTAAACACTATTGCACATGGTAATCTAGGCTGCCAGTGAATCCATGTGCACATTGCTTTCTGCATCATGTGTGGGGGTGGTCTGTGACATGTGTTGGTACCTTGCCTGTGCCCTGTCCTGTTCAGTCATTTGGGGGTCCATATTTGTTGGCACTGATGCTGAGTCTCAGCATAGGAGTGTGAGGATTCAAATTAACAGACTTGCAGCATGCATGACCGATGTTGTGCCCTCAGACATGATGTGCATGAGTGGGAGATATGCATAGTGCCGGGACAGTTGGTCATGTTTCAGTCAGATCATTCCAGGACCATGGAGCAGTGTGCCCACTACAGTCCCCTGAGACACCCTTGACTCGGAAACATGTGTGTCATCCAACACTGTGCCCATTCTCTGTGTGTTCAGCATAGGTTGGCCTCTGTGGTATTGTTCCCTGGCCTCATCTGTATTCATGTACAGTGTGCTACATGTGTCCACTGTACAGGGTGAACCCATTTGGCCTGTGCATCCTCACACTGGGCAGTGCCTGTGTGTCTATGTACAACTATCTGTTGATGGTTGTTAGTCACAAATATGTGTTGGCAGCCTCACGAGGTGATGTGGAGTACATTTAGGAGATCTTGATGCACATTTTAGTAAACCCAATTTCAGAGATGTCACTTCTTGATCTCTCTCTCTCTCAATAACATTGTCTCAGGTATGGGGGGTTTGTGCGGGCAAGGCCTACATGTCCAAACCTTATGTCTCCTTGCCAGGTCTGACCTGTGTGTGATAATTGTCTGGACAGACACTCAACATGCAGTGGCCCAGTCATGTTGTGCAGGGTTTAATGTTTGTGCTTTGCAGCATGTGTCAAAAGTTTAAATACATGGTTCCTGCTCATCCATTTTTGGCACCAGTGTGTGGTCCAGATGCTACGTAGTTTGGTCTTTGTGTGCTGACATCTGTGTGGACATTCTTGCTTGCCATGAGGGTGTCTCCTCAGTGCAGGTGCTCCTTATTCCGACACAATTGCAGGCCCATTAGCTTATGCATTGTCCTGTGTTTGGACATGTGTGCCACTCCACATGACAGGCAGTTGCTCAGTTTTGTTGCCAACTGTGTCATCATGGTACGGATGGCCATGTGACAGGTGGCATGATTCAAGTTGTTAGTCTTGTACCTTGGCACTCACTACACTTGTCAACATGTCTCGATTTTGTCTATGCTTGACATTGATGTTTTGTTGTGAAGGACAATAATGTGCCTGCATGACAGATGTCTCCTGTTAGACCCGGCCCTCGTAACATAGTCAGACCTGACCCCTGCACCTCACACCAGCCCCGAGACCCTGGCCTAGCCGATCCTTCCCACCAGAACACACACACCCGACCCGGACTTCCCCAGTCCGTGGCCTTCCTCCTTCGGCCACCCCGGGCCCGCGTGCCCACTTCATGCACCAAGATGGCCGCCCAGCCCCAGCGCGACCCTAGCCTACAGGCGCCACTCCGGCTGGAGGACATTGCGCTCCCCTTGGGATGAGAAAGGGAGGAGCAGTTTCCATCACACCTCTGCGCTTCCCTGGGAAGGTGGGTTTCGATCGACCCGCCGGCCTCCCCGAGGGCTGGCTCCACGCCTGCTGGGTGTCTGGGGCTCCTCCCGACCCGGCCCTGAAAGGATCAAAGGACAATGGCAGGAAACCCCCAACAAGCGACCCCCAGGTGACAAGACCCCTGCCTGCACAGGCTCCGGACATCAAAGAGGAGTCGCCCTATAACAAGGGGTGCTCTGGGACTGTCTGG
The DNA here is from genome assembly GCF_964204655.1 of Triturus cristatus. Classification (NCBI taxonomy): domain Eukaryota; kingdom Metazoa; phylum Chordata; class Amphibia; order Caudata; family Salamandridae; genus Triturus; species Triturus cristatus. The sequence continues at coordinate 857,767,011 of NC_140588.1, read as the reverse complement.
CAGATTCGCCTTGGAAACACATGAGCCCTGCTGAGTGACTCGCGGCTCCCTGAAGATCATCAAACCCCCGAACTGGTGCTTGAGCCCTGCTGAGTGACTCGCGGCTCCCTGAAGATCGTAAGACCTCCGAACTTGTGCTTGAGCCCTGCTGAGTGACTCGCGGCTCCCCTGAAGATCGTAAGACCTCCGAACTTGTGCTTGAGCCCTGCTGAGTGACTCGCGGCTCCCCGAAGATCGTAAGACCTCCGAACTCGTACTCGAGCCTGCTGAGTATCTCGCAGCGCCCCCAGACTCCCTTGGTCCCGCCGGACCCCACGACGACAAGCGTATCCCCCAGCTCGAGGATTGTGAGCTGTGCGCCGGGTACGCTCCTGCATTTGATCCATACCCCCAAAGACTGTCCCGCTACCTCCTAACCCCCCTCCAAGACTTTGTGAGCCCGCGCTCTACTTGTATATATTTTGCCTTGCTGATCATAAAGATCCTACCACTCCGATCTGATAAAGATTTGCTCTTAAGAACTCCTCGTGTGGTGTCTCTCTGTCGTGCGGTGCCGAGTGTGCGATCCTAGATACGAGGTTCCTCCCCTGAGGAGTCTCCCGCCAGTGCCCGGCTACGATACCTCGAGGGTGGGTCTCAGGGCAGTCAGGGCCCCCCTCCGGGCCCCTCTGAGGTCGCCTTCTAACATTGGTGGCAAGCGACGGGATTCGGGCCCATAATCTAGAGATCGTACCGTGAACGGCTGACGCACTACCGACAAAGATGGCAGAAGGAAACGCCGTGGTTCTCGTAGAAGACGACTCCAGTACCGTGTTCCAGGTGGAACAGCTGGAAGAGTACACTCACAGAGAACTAAAGCAATTCTGTAAGGAACTCAGAATCGCTACCACTGGTCTCAACACCAAAGAAGATATGCAAAAGGCACTGAAAGCTTGGGTGGATTCTGGAGCCTCCCGCCCAGAAGGAGCGGTGGAGCCCCACGACGAAGCTAGACCCTCCCAAGGAGAACGCAGCAGCAACCAGGTGCGAGGCTTCGTACCAGACGGGGGCCTATCCCCGGAGGAACTCGCAGACAGAGAAAAAAGTCGCCATCACGTGCTCGAATTAGCCAAACTCAAAATTGAGGGCGAGTTGAAATTAGCCGAGAAGAAGCTAGCAGTAGAACAGTTGCGAGTACAAGGAGAACTAGAAGAGAAGAAACTCCAACGAGAACACGAGGGAAGGAGACTTCAACTAGAACATGAACGCAGCTTGAAGGAAATAGAATTAAAAGCAAGAAGCGAAGAAGCGCGGCCCCCGGGGAACCGGGAGGCGGACGCCCCGACGGAGCAGAAGGTCCACATCCCCAAGGATGTGGTCAAGGAATATTACAAAAATGATGACATTCAGCAGTGGTTTCGGGCCTACGAGGTCGCCATGACCTCCCATCGGGTCCCGCAGAAGGATTGGGGGGCTGGGTTATGGGGACGGTTCCTGAGCGAAGGAAGAGACACCCTGCTCGACCTACCCACCTCCATGCAGACCTCCTATGAACACATGAAAGCGGCCCTCCTCACAAGGTACGGCCTCACCCCGGAGATGTACCGCCAGCGGTTCCGGGACTGCAGGAAGATCCCGGGTACCACCTGGGTGGAATATGTGAATTTCTTCAGCCGCGACTTCGATGGGTGGATCAAGGGCAGCAAGGTAACCACCCTGGAAGAACTAACCGACCTTATGTTATGGGAACACCTGGCTGCCAACTGCTTTGTGGAACTACGCCAGCATCTGCTCGACAGCAAGCTCACGGACCCGAGAAAGCTGGCTGTCGAGGCGGATCGCTGGACCAACACCCGGGTCTCCCGGGGCCCTGTAGGGGAGTACCCCCGAGCCAGTCAGGGACCACCCCGCCAGAGAGGGGGGGGGAAACCAGGGAGGGCAGAGAGAGCCCCAGGCTAGTCCCCCGAAGTCCCAACCTCCGCCTTTCCCGGCACCCCCACCAGCTGTATCCGGCCCCCCCCTGAGACGGGGGCACCGGGTAACCATCACTTGTTTCCGTTGCCAGAAGCCCGGGCATTACGCCAACGACCCTGAATGCCCCATGGCCCCACGCACCACCCAGGCAGCACCCCCCGCTAGACAGATAGCCAATGTAGCCCTGGGGGAGGAGGTGGAGGAGGCCGAGGAGTGGGAACCCGCCGCTATGGCCCTAGTGTCCTTAGGAGATAGAGAGATGGTCCCTGGGTGCCTCCTGCCCTCTAACACAAAGAAATATGGGCAGCTCGTCACGATCAATGGCCACCAAGTAGAAGCCCTCCGTGACACCGGGGCCAGCATCACCGGTGTCCTCAGCCATTTAGTCCACGAGGACCAGGTCCTCCCCAATGTATATTGCCCTGTCATTTCAGCCGACAACACAGAAAGCCTATGTAAGGTAGCCCTGGTGCCCTTCGAGTGGGGAGGGGTGGTCGGTAAACTGAAGGTCGCAGTGAGAACATCCCAGCCCGTCGACTGTCTCCTGGGGAACGACCTGGAAAGTTCCCCCTGGGGGCAAGTTGAGCGCAAGACCCACCTAGGGATGATGGGCCTCCCGGAGTGGGTGTGCGCCACCACTCGATCCATGGCGGCTCGACTGACCCCCCTGAGGGACGTCGACGACGCCCCGACCCCTGAAGATGGGATGGTCCCGGCCGAGGGCCCCCACATTCCCCCACCAGAAGAGTCGATCGCCAGTGACGAACCCCCGCCTTCCGACTCCACCCCAGACACCGAGTTAGGCGATCTGCCCGAATTAGCCCAGTGGCGCCACGAGGGGGGCCCCTCCCGAGAGGAGTTCTGCCGAGAGCAGGCTACCTGTCCCTCCCTGGTCGGGCCCCGGCAACAGGCAGAGGCCCAGGCCGCAGGCGACCAGACGGGGACGCACCGGGTCTATTGGGAGAATGACCTTTTGTACAGCGAACAGAAGTCGGTGGAGCTAGGGTCCGGCCGGGTGCTGGTGGTACCCCTACGCTTCCGAAACCTCCTCCTGGGCTTGGCCCACGACGTTCCCCTCGCAGGCCACTTGGGTCAGGACAAAACATACAGTCGCCTCGTGACTCACTTCTACTGGCCCAGAATGAAAGCGGATGTAGAAGCCCACTGCAAGTCCTGTCCCACGTGCCAGGCCCGTGGGAAGAGTGGAGGGAAGCGCAAGGCTCCCCTCCAGCCCTTCCCTGTCGTCAGTACCCCTTTTGAGCGGGTTGGGATCGACATTGTAGGACCTCTGGACCCCCCAACTTCCCAGGGGCACCAGTTCATCCTCGTCCTGGTGGACCATGCCACTCGTTACCCTGAGGCCATCCCCCTGCGCACCGTCACGGCCCCCGTGGTGGGCCGGGCGCTGATGGGGATCTTCTCCCGCATGGGTTTTCCCCGCGAGGTCGTGAGCGATCGCGGTACCAACTTTATCTCCCGATACATGAGGACCTTATGGCAACAGTGCGGGGTGTCCTACAAATTCACCACCCCGTACCACCCCCAAGGAAACGGCCTGGTAGAGCGGTTTAACCGGACTCTGAAGGGGATGATCGCGGGCCTGGAAGAGCCCCTCCGGCGTAAGTGGGACCTCCTGCTCCCCTGCCTCCTATTCGCATACCGAGAAGTTCCCCAGAAATCCTTGTGTTTCAGCCCCTTCGAGTTACTCTACGGGCACCCCGTCAGGGGGCCCCTCAGCCTGGTCAAGGAAGAGTGGGAGGCGGCGCCCCGAGGCACCCCCCGAGACGTGTTCCGTTACGTCCTGACCCTCCGCAATCAGACTAGGAGGTTCCGGGAAATGGCAGAGGCCAATCTGGAGACGAGTCAGGAGGAGATAAGCGCTGGTATGACCAGAACGCCACGCTAGTCGAGTTTCAGCCGGGCCAGCTGGTGTGGGTCATGGCCCCCGTGAAACCCTGCGCTCTCCAGGATAAATGGACCGGGCCCTTCAAAGTAGTTGAGCGAAAGAGCCCGGCCACGTACTTGGTAGACGTCCAGTCACCCCGGGACCCCCTCCGGGTCCTCCATGTGAACCGCCTCAAGCCCCACTTTGTGCGGACAGAGCTGAGCCTCCTACTGGCCACTGACGACGGGTCCAAAGAAGAGTCAGATCCTCTCCCTGATCTCCTGTGCACCAAGGAGAAGGACGGCTCCGTAGAGGGAGTGAACCTCTCCCCGTCTCTCACTCCCCAGCAACGTGAGGATTGCCGCCAGCTCCTAGGGCAGTTTCCGGACCTTTTCTCCCTGGTCCCCAAGGTCACCGACTGGTGTGTCCATGATGTGGATACCGGGGACAGCCCGCCAGTGAGACACCGAGCCTACCGAGTCCCTGATCGGGTCCGGTCCTGTATCCAAGCCGAAGTCTCGAAAATGTTGACCCTAGGCGTGATCGAACCCTCAGACAGCCCCTGGGCCAGCCCCGTGGTCCTGGTCCCAAAAGCAGCTGCCCCCGGGGTCGCCCCGGAACTCCGCTTTTGCGTGGACTACCGGAGACTCAATGAGGTCACCCGAGCCGATGCCCACCCCATTCCCCGAGCCGACGAGCTCATTGACCGGCTCGGAGCTGCTCGGTTCCTCAGCACCTTCGATCTCACCTGCGGCTACTGGCAAATTGCGCTCACAGAGGGAGCCAAGGAGCGGTCCGCCTTCTCCACCCCGGATGGGCACTATCGCTTTCGTGTAATGCCCTTCGGGATGAAAAATGCCCCGGCCACCTTCCAGCGACTGGTAAATAGAGTCCTGGCCGGGCTGGAAAAATTCAGCGCTGCATATCTCGACGATATCGCAGTTTTTAGTTCCGAATGGAGTGAGCACCTCCAGCACCTCTGGAGGGTGCTAACCGCCCTACGCCAGGCGGGCCTCACCGTGAAGGCCAGCAAATGCCAGATTGGGCAAGGTTCGGTCACCTACCTGGGGCACCAGTTCGGAAGCGGGCAGGTCGCCCCTCTACAGCCCAAAATCGACGCCATCCTAGCCTGGGAACCCCCCACTACCCAAACAGAGGTCCGAGCCTTTCTGGGCCTCACGGGCTACTATCGGAGATTTATCCGGAATTACGGCAGCCTGGTCGGTCCCCTCACGGGACTCACGTCCAAGAAGCAGCCCAAGAAGGTACAGTGGTCCCCTGCCTGCCAAGAGGCGTTCAATGCCCTGAAAACGGCCATGTGTACGGCCCCCGTCCTCCAGGCCCCCGACTACTCCAAAGAGTTTGTGGTACAAACTGATGCCTCCGAGCATGGCATCGGGGCCGTCCTCTCCCAAGTAAATGACCAGGGTCTAGACCAGCCCGTGGCCTTCCTCAGCCGAAGGCTGTTGCCCCGGGAACAGAGATGGAGTACCATCGAGCGCGAGGCGTTCGCCGTAGTCTGGGCCCTCAAGAAACTACGCCCTTACCTGTTCAGCACCCATTTCAGGGTCCAGACCGACCATCGTCCCTTGCGATGGCTCATGCAGATGCGAGGAGAAAACCCCAAGCTTCTGCGGTGGTCAATCTCCCTCCAGGGGATGGATTTCACCGTGGAACATCGCCCTGGTACGGACCAGGCCAACGCCGATGGCCTCTCCCGATTCTTCCGCCTCAGCGAAGAGAACCCCCAAGAAGATGGGTAGTTCTCTCCGGCTTTCAGCTGGGGGGGATGCGTGTTAGACCCGGCCCTCGTAACATAGTCAGACCTGACCCCTGCACCTCACACCAGCCCCGAGCCCCTGGCCTAGCCGATCCTTCCCACCAGAACACACACACCCGACCCGGACTTCCCCCGTCCGTGGCCTTCCTCCTTCGGCCACCCCGGGCCCGCATGCCCACTTCATGCACCAAGATGGCCGACCGGCCCCAGCGCGACCCTAGCCTACAGGCGCCACACCGGCTGGAGGACATTGCACTCCCCTTGGGATGAGAAAGGGAGGAGCAGTTTCCATCACACCTCTGCGCTTCCCTAGGAAGGTGGGTTTCGATTGACCCGCCGGCCTTCCCGAGGGCTGGCTCCACTCCTGCTGGGTGTCTGGGGCTCCTCCTGACCCGGCCCTGAAAGGATAAAAGGACAATGGCAGGAAACCCCCAACAAGCGACCCCCAGGTGACAAGACCCCTGCCTGCACAGGCTCCGGACATCAAAGAGGAGTCGCTCTATAACAAGGGGTGCTCTGGGACTGTCCGGCAGATTCGCCTTGGAAACACATGAGCCCTGCTGAGTGACTCGTGGCTCCCTGAAGATCGTCAAACCCCCGAACTGGTGCTTGAGCCCTGCTGAGTGACTCGCGGCTCCCTGAAGATCGTAAGACCTCCGAACTTGTGCTTGAGGCCTGCTGAGTGACTCGCGGCTCCCCTGAAGATCGTAAGACCTCCGAACTTGTGCTTGAGCCCTGCTGAGTGACTCGCGGCTCCCCGAAGATCGTAAGACCTCCGAACTCGTACTCGAGCCTGCTGAGTATCTCGCAGCGCCCCCAGACTCCCTTGGTCCCGCCGGACCCCACGACGACAAGCGTATCCCCCAGCTCGAGGATTGTGAGCTGTGCGCCGGGTACGCTCCTGCATTTGATCCATACCCCCAAAGACTGTCCCGCTACCTCCTAACCCCCCTACAAGAGTTTGTGAGCCCGCGCTCTACTTGTATATATTTTGCCTTGCTGATCATAAAGATCCTACCACTCCGATCTGATAAAGATTTGCTCTTAAGAACTCCTCGTGTGGTGTCTCTCTGTCGTGCGGTGCCGAGTGTGCGATCCTAGATACGAGGTTCCTCCCCTGAGGAGTCTCCCACCAGTGCCCGGCTACGATACCTCGAGGGTGGGTCTCAGGGCAGTCAGGGCCCCCTCCGGGCCCCTCTGAGGTCGCCTTCTAACATCTCCCAAGGAAGTGCACAAGAAACCACCTTTACACTTTCCTGGGACACGCTGGCACATTTTAAAGGAAGGCACAGTTAGGAAAACATTTGTTTAGAGATTATACATATACATGTTCCCACAGTGTGGCTGCATTTGGGTAAGTCCTTGGTTCTTGCTGATACCAACTTATGAGTGTCAAGTCATCCAGACCGCTGTGGTGCCATGTATATGTACTTACTGAAACCCCATTTCTTCCTAACAGTGGCTTATATGAATAAGGCTGGCAGCTCATACAATGACTGTGTGAATGTAGGTTTTGTGTGCACCTCATTGTGTGACTTATTTTATACAGGCACATGTGTGTTCTGTTCACAAAGTGGCACATTCACACATTCTAGACATGGAGATTGTGTAAAGTTTTGTTATTCCCAAGGGATCGCAATGTATTTTGTTTGGGTTTCAAAAGTACTCACAGGTCTCTGAGTGTGGGGACACCTTCAGCATTGAGGTCTGTTATTTGGCCTTGGCTGCCCCAATACTGTTTTGTTAACAGTGAACATGAGGTGGCATGCCTTCATAGTCTTGCTGTGCTCAACTGTTCCCAGACACTAGCTTCTCAGTTTAATTCGATATCAAGTTATTTGCTGTTGTGTCCTAATTTTCCTTGTTTCCAAGTGGCATGGTGGGTCAACCAACTGGGGAGTGCAGGGCTTACATATATCCGGAGTATTCTAGATGTTACTCATGATGCATTTCCTGATATGCACTGTGACATATTTTGTTGGGACTCAGGTGTCAGATGTATACAGGTGACTGATTATTTTCTGTCTCTTCACCTTGCCCACAGCATCATCGGAGGACACCAAGGGAGACACCTGCACGGACCTGGAGGAGGGATCCAGCACCGGTGCCACCACTGCTGGTGAGTCTGCGGGAGCAAGTGGCACGGAGGGCAAGGGGAGTCAGGCGGAGGACCTGTCTGGTGGCGACACCGACTACGACGCTGACGGGTCAGAGGCTGAACTCCTCGAGGGGGCGGAGGCTGCTACAACACCTGGCAGCAGCACAACATCTGTCACCGCCCCCTCCATTCCCATCACTGCCTTCCCAGTTGCTCCGGTCCCTTATGTCCGTGCAGGGCACCACCGTGTCTCCTTCGTGCCAGGCACCGCACCCCCTGCCCCTGTCCCCCCTGCTGCCCTCACTGCAGAGTCTGTGGACATTCAGCGGCAGTTGCAGGCTGGCCAGACATCGATGCTGAATGTCCTCCATGGCCACACCAGACTGATGACACAGATGTTGTCGTTCATGGAGGGCATGTCAGCAGCGATGTCTGACCAACGGATGTTGCTGAGGTCCATGGACTCTTCACTGACGGCAGCAGTGAGTCTCCTGCAGTGCTTTGTCCCCCCCTACCCCTGCACCATCCACACTTCCCACTCCCATGCCTGTCCCATGCACACCCAGACATTCCCAAGCACGCACCCCACCAGACACAGGGAGCACACAAACACGTAAGGGCAGGCACACACCTCCTGGCAAGCACACTCAGGGGGATAAAGGCACAACCACTGGGTCTGGGGCACACAGGCATACATGCAGCCACAGTCTGAGTCCGCATGCCTCACTACCCAGTCCCTCCAAAGGCACTCCCCTGCCACACAGTCTGACAAAGAGAGCTACTTGGCTGTGCTGGGCCTCAGCCCCACTGGCTCACCAGCCTGCAAACGGGCAAGTCACTCCACGGGTAGGGGAGTTGAGTCCCCCCCAGTCCACCACCTCCACCAGTAGCACTGCACCCCATCCCTCCGACCCCCCCTCATTTGTGCCTGTGGTTTCTTAGGGTGCAGGGGATACTCTGGACGCCCTGGCAGAAGTGTGCAGCGCCGAGCTCACCTCTACCTTTGGCGCTGCCCCACCCCCTGTGCTGGAGGCGTCCAGCTCTGCACCCACCACACCTACCCTTCCCCCTCCTGTCCCTGCGGTGCCTGGTCCTTCCCCACATGATGCCCCCCCCCAGTCGACGAACCTGAGGGTTCTGATGTGCAGGCAAGCTAGGGGAGATGCGTGGCCATGTGTCCCCCCCAAGGACTTATGATCTGGACTGGCCATTGGCCTTTGTAAATAGTGTCCTTTAATTATTTTTCGTTGAATGCTGAATAAAGCATGTTCTTTTTACTTTGAAAACTATTGCATTTCAGGTATTGATGTTGGTGCTGATGCTCCAGGAGTTGGGGTTGTGGTAATGTGTTATGTTTCAAGGAAATGTTGTAGTCTGATGCTCATGGGGTGGACCATGGTATCTGGGTGCCATCACAAGGTCTCTGCAAAGAATCTTTGGTAGTGTGTGCTATTTGTGTTTGGAGACATTGTCCCAAGGAGTGTCCCTTCCTCCGTGGCACCTGACATATTCCCTGCAGAGAGTTGCACAATTGTTGTGCTGACCTGTGTCTACATTCCCTTTGTTGGTGACGGATCCCTTCAACTATGACCATGCCTGCTCAGCAATGTCTCCGGCTGCATCATCTGTGCCATCCTTGCTAATAAGTGTACTTGTGTATTGAGTATGTTGCCATGCCTTCATGGAGAAATTGTCCCTTTTCCGCACTACGCATGTGTGTAATCCCAGACTAGCACACATATGGTACTTGTTCTGCAGGGTATTTGGGCACCTGACTGACAATTGTGGGCATTGTATCTGTGGGAACTCTACCCTATTCCTTCCATGAGAGACAACATCTTGGTGGCTGTCCCAGCATCTGTACATTCCTATCAGTCCTGGGATGTGCGTGACAGTGTGTGTTCCCTTTGGCTCTCTTGGTTTAGTAGGCATTGACATGACTATACAGTCTTGTGGCATGATCTGTGTGTGTGTATTGTGCTGCATCCGCCAGGGGTGGGTATGCATTTGTCATTTGTCCTCACACCCACATGTGGTGTGTCATGCAGTGGAGGAAATACATCCATCCTCATGGGAGTGGGACACTGCTGTCAGTGTGGTGTTGTTATGGCACTATCAACATAGTCGAAAATTAGGGATGCGTACATACACCCATGGAGTTGTGGTCATCTGCTAATGATGTACACACCCCCATGTCTCTGTCCACTGCTGGGAGTCCTCTGCACCCACCCCTCACATGTCTCTGTCCACTGCTGGGAGTCCTCTGCGCCCACCCTCATGTCTCTGTCCACTGCTGGTATTCCTCTGCACCCACCCCTCACATGTCTCTGTCCACTGCTGGTATTCCTCTGCACCCACCCCTCACATGTCTCTTTCCACTGCTGGGAGTCCTCTGCCCCCACCCCCATGTCTCTGTCCACTGCTGGTATTCCTCTGCACCCACCCCTCACATGTTTCTGTCCACTGCTGGTATTCCTCTGCACCCACCCCTCACATGTCTCTGTCCACTGCTGGGAGTGATAGGCACCCACCCCCATGTCTCTGTCCACTGCTGGTATACCTCTGCACCCACCCCTCACATGTCTCTGTCCACTGCTGGGAGTCCTCTTCACCCACACCCATGTCTCTGTCCACTGCTGGTATTCCTCTGCACCCACCCCTCACATGTCTCTGTCCACTGCTGGGAGTGATAGGCACCCACCCCCATGTCTCTGTCCACTGCTGGTATTCCTCTGCACCCACCCCTCACATGTCTCTGTCCACTGCTGGATTTCCTCTGCACCCACCCCTCACATGTCTCTGTCCACTGCTGGTATTCCTCTGCACCCACCCCTCACATGTCTCTGTCCACTGCTGGGAGTGATAGGCACCCACCCCCATGTCTCTGTCCACTGCTGGTATTCCTCTGCACCCACCCCTCACATGTCTCTGTCCACTGCTGGTATTCCTCTGCACCCACCCCTCACATGTCTCTGTCCACTGCTGGGAGTGATAGGCACCCACCCCCATGTCTCTGTCCACTGCTGGTATTCCTCTACACCCACCCCTCACATGTCTCTGTCCACTGCTGGGAGTCCTCTGCACCAACCCCCATGTCTCTGTCCACTACTGGTATTCCTCTGCACCCACCCCTCACATGTCTCTGTCCACTGCTGGTATTCTTCTGCACCCACCCCTCACATGTCTCTGTCCACTGCTGGGAGTGATAGGCACCCACCCCCATGTCTCTGTCCACTGCTGGTATTCCTCTGCACCCACCCCTCACATGTCTCTGTCCACTGCTGGGAGTCCTCTGCACCCACGCCTCACATGTCTTTGTCCACTGCTGGGAATCCTAGGCAGACACCCACCCACCCACCCGCACCCTTGGTGCAGTACACTGCTGTCCTGGCCATGAACACACCCCAATATACTGGTTATATGCTGCACCAGGCCCTAAGCCAACATTTGTGGCGTGTGTACGCCTTGTATCACAAATGTACTGGTGCCCTAGGGGTATGGGTGATGCGGTCCGTACCCCCGCATTCAAAGGTTGGGTACGGTCCGTACCACGCGTACCCCTACCTCACCACTACAATGGTGGTACGCGCCGTACCCACGCCCTCAGAGCGTGTGTACAGCCCGTACCACGTGTACCCCTACATCAACACTACAATGGTGGTACGGTCCGTATGCACGCCCTCAGAGCGTGGGTACGGCCCATACCACGCGTACCCCTACATCACCACTACAACGGTGGTACGGCCCGTACCACCATTGTAGTGGTGATGTAGGGGTACGCGCCGTACCCACGCCCTCAGAACGTGGGTACGGCCCGTACCACTCGTACCCCTACATCACCAATACAATGGTGGTACGGGCCGTACCCACACTCTGAGGGCGTGGGTACGGCCTGTACCACCATTGTAGTGGTGATGTAGGGGTACTCGCCGTACCCACGCCCTCAGAGCGTGGGTACAGCCAGTACCACGCGTACCCCTACATCACCAATACAATGGTGGTACGGGCTGTACCCATGCTCTGAGGGCGTGGGTACGGCGCATACCACCATTGTAGTGGTGATGTAGGGGTACGGGCCGTACCCACGCTCTGAGGGCATGGTACGGCACGTACCACCATTGTAGTGGTGACGGGTACACGCCCACTGCCATGTTAGCGGGACGCAGGGATTGGTGGACACGCCCCCCGAAGTGACCAGAACCTGAAGGTAATGTATGTACAGAATATGGTATTTTTTAAATTAGGTAGAGGTTATGTTTCCTGCCCCTCACCCCCCCTTTGCCCCTGGGTGTTGTTCTGACCTTCTGCGGAATGCGCGGCGGTTTCAGTGCACCAGGTCGTATGCTAGGAGGGCCGAGATGACACATAGGATGGGGTCCATGGCTGTCCGTCACGTACCGGTGCTCCTTCTTCGCGTCGTCCTCAATTTCCCGGGAGTTTTAGGCTCACGTAAAAAATGAGTCTTGCGGAGTGACGTAGGCACGAATCGTACTTGCTGGTCCGTAAAATGCTGCCTGACTCCATCTGGACGTCACGTACGCGATGTCCCGGTTCAGAATTGTGGGTATTTTTTAGCCGCACGTAGATTTTTACGATTCGTACGGAAATGGTATTTCTGTACGAATCGTACTTGCTGGTTTGTAAGGTGGATTTCCTGGGTACGAGTCGTACGGAGAATACGCTCTGTACGACTATTCGTACCCGGGTTTTACAGGATTGGAATCGGCACCTATGTGGTCGAATAAAGCATTCATGATGATGATGATAAAGGTATCTTGTTTACTATTCTATGAGTTTGTCCTTACTTAGTGATGATTTAACTAATATTTGTATGAATATTGTTATTAGCTAAGCACTTCTTTATTACAGGTCCTCATGAAGGAGTGGCTTTCCGTCTCTTGTTATCTTAGTCCCTTTCATCTCTTACAAAGATCTATTGGAGGACCTTGTGGTCTGTGAATTATGGGAGAGTTTCTATGGGCCAAACTCTGTGTTATTGTGACTTGTGTAGCTGTGAAATAAGTTTACGGTGTGTTGGGAAAAGCCCACGAATGTACACAGCTTCCAATGGATTAAAAGTGACATTTTAAAATGAAACAACAATGAAATTCACCAGTTACAGTTATTTCAAAGCCCTCTCCATCCACAGTTTTATCATCAATGAGGTCATTTCATATGCCGTCAGTGATTATAACAATGATGTCATAGGTGATGTAATATGTAAGGTTATAGGCAATGCATGACAAGGACATGGTCAACCCATCACAGATACTCACAACCCTTCCTTGTTTTTTTATAAATGTTTTATGAACCTGTGGGACTTTCATGGGGGCCAGTGCAGTCTCTCCACTCCTGTGGCACTCTTACAGAAGCAGGAGAGTCCTGCTGGCTCCACAAGAGCTCAACAGGATCGCACAAAATGGTATTTTAAATATAGCATGATTGTTTGTGTACCAACAAGAACAAGAGGGAGATAACATGAAAGAGACTTAACAAGATTGGAGTCCAGAAATATTTTAGAACGGACTCTAAAAATAACAGGGATCAAATATTGATGAGGAGATTTATATACATTTGCAAGCTGCAGATGTCTGAGGTTTTTTACATAATGGATTGCTATGTTTGTAAGTGGTTTCAAATGTTTATTTGAACTGTCTTGCTGAGCTACAGCTGAGGTGGATAGAAAGAAGAATCAAAGTAATGTAATGATCTAGTGTAAAACTGACTATATTGTGGAAGGTATGATTAGTGAAATTAGACGATTTGATTTCATGATTGAATATAAAGAAGGATAATAAGGCATCTTGCCTTCATTTTAAAAAAATGAGCAAAGAAAGTAAGACTGTTAAACATGCATATGCCATTCTTCTAAACATTATTTTAAAACTGAGTTTCCAAGTTCTCCTATATTAGCACTTTTTTTTTGTTTATTCAAATGACCGTAGTAAGATCGAACTCGAGTAGAGATTGCTGTTATTCCTCATTTTAGTTATTTATTTTAGTTTTTGACCATATTGATCATGGATTATGTAGGAAACAATTTACAGAACGAATTAGGAATTAAATGTGTGTTTATTAATTGAGTAAAGATGTATGGCACATCTTATATTCTATTAATTTGTACATTCCAAGATGACCCTATATTAGATAAACCTGGGCTAATCTGTTGTCAATGTCTACACCTAAACACTGTGTATAAGTTGTAAGTTAAGACAAGGAGATGATGGACGGAGTGCTGAAACTTTTCAGACACCCCCAGTCATAGATCTCAGTTGAATCCATCATCGTTCTTTAGCTCACTTCACCACCTCAGTTCAGATCCAGCTATATGAAAATCAGTCTTGACCCTGTGCATGAACTGCCAAGCTAGGTCTTCCCTAAACCGGAAACAAGCATCCTGGGACCAGTTTCGGGGTAACACCCCTCATCAGCCAGGCTAGCTTAAATCGAGTGGCAAAGTGAGTAAGGGACCCACCTCTGGGCATATCCTGCCAACTTAGGGCGAACAATGCAAACACAATGAGATGTTGGACGGAGCATGAAAACCTTTAAGATATTCACCCCAAATCTCAGATCTGGGTTGAATCCATCATCGTTCTTTAGCTCACTTCGCCACCTCAGTTCAGACCCAGCTATATACAAATCAGTCTTGAACCGGTGCCTAATGGGAAGAGTCCAGCCCAAACTGCCAAGCCAGGTATTTCCTGAACCGGAAACAAGCATCCTGGGACTGTTTGGGCTGGATTTTCCCATTGGGCATAGGGCAAAGTCTGATTTGCATATGGCTTGGTTCAAACTGGAATGGCATGGGGAGCACAAAAACAAGGGATTGAGGCCCAGATCTCTGTAGTGGGGTGAATGTACAACATTGTTCTGCATTCTGTCCATTAATTGTTCTTTTTGCATTTGTCACCCTGAATGGGACGGGTATGACCAGACGTGGGCCCTGTGCTCTCCATACCGTTGGAGTCAAGCTATCCTACCTGATGAGGGGTGAAACTTCTAAACCAGTCCTAGGATGCTTGTTTGCAGTCGAGGGAGGTCCTAGCCTGGCAGTTCGGGCTGGTCTGTTCCCATTTAACACAGGGTCAAGAGTGATTTGCATATGGCTGGGTTCAAACTGGAATGGCATGGGGAGAAAAAAAACAAGGGATTGAGGCCCAGATCTCTGTACTGGGGAGAATGTATGACATTGTTCTGCATTCTGTCCCTTAATTGTTCTTTTTGCATTTGTCACCCTGAGTGGGATGGGTATGACCAGACGTGGGTCCCGAGCTCTCCATGCCATTGGAGTCAAGCTATCCTACCTGATGAGGGGTGAAACTTCTAAACCAGTCCTAGGATGCTTGTTTCCAGTCCAAGGAGGTCTAAGCCTGGCAGTTCGGGCTGGTCTGTTCCCATTGAACACAGGGTCAAGAGTGATTTGCATATGGCTGGGTTCAAACTGGAATGGCATGGGGAGCAAAAAAATGATTGATCAGGCCCAGATCTCTGTACTGGGGTGAATATATGAGATTGTTCTGCATCCTGTTCTTTTTGCATATAAGTTGTAAGTTTACATTGCGGTCTACGTCGTGATCAAGGCGCATCTTGCTAAAACATGTTGACGAGCTGCTTGTCTGCACCTCAGCAGCTTTTGTATAATAAAGGAATTTCAACTGAATCTGGAGTGCATGCTCCATCCAGGAGAGTTGGGGAAGAGGAGAAACAACTGATGTACTTTGATGTAAGCACAGAATATGGAGCATGCCGGGGGAACAGGTGCACCACCCCGCGATCATGAGGGCCATGGGGCTCCATATTCAATGGAGTTTCATTGTGGGGACTTCCATAGGGATTATTAAGCGGGACCCGCATGCCGAGGCCCATCGGAGGGCTTGAAATGCCGCAACAACAAACTACATGTCCCACAATTCCATGCGGGCTCATTTGAGCTGCCCATTGGAGGGTGATTAATTGAAATGGACGGACATGTGGACTGCATTTGCCACACCTCTGAAGAAGTGCGGAAGCACTGAAACGCGTCAGGCGTTAAGAATTTTAGCTGACAAGATTGCTGTTGTTACGTTCGGCATGCTGACCCTGCTTTTACCCGGGAAAATGATGGTTGTCGGATTGCGTTTTCAACCGGAGGGTAAACCTGGAGCGTTCATGTTTTGCGGCATTTGAGATGTCATCAGTGATGTCATGAGTGATGTCACTGACCATGTCATGAGTGATGTAATATGTTATGTCATCAGCAGTGGATTGCGGGTGCGCGAGTTATGGTTAGCTTAACTAACTATAACGGGGGAATTTCATTGGTTTTTTATCAGTAAAATGTCCAGCTAACTATAACGTGTGTGAAACCTATGGTTTTTTCACTGAATTTGCAAGGTTTTTTAAATGCTAAATCCTAACTATAACATGTGTGAAACCTATGGTTTTTTCTGTGAATTTGCAAGGTTTTTTAAATGCTAATTCCTAACTGTAACGTATGTGAAACCTATGGTTTTTTCAGTGAATTTGCAAGGTTTTTTAAATGCTAATTTCTAACTATAACGTGTGTGAAACCCATGGTTTTTTCAGTGAATTTGTATGGTTTTTTAAATGCTAATTCTTACCTATAACATATGTGATTCCCATGTTTTTTTTTTTGATTTTGTATGATTTTTTTATTATAAATTCTTATATTAAATGTGTTTTTTTTTAAAAAAAAAGCAAGATTTTTTTTTTTTCCACTTTATATTCTCTTAAAACACTATGTTTTTTTAAAAAAAAATTCTGCAATATATTAATTTTTCTCTTTTTTTTTTTTTACCAAACAGGTAAGATATATTAGTATAACATAGAAAACCTTTTTTTCTCTTTTTTTTTTTTTTTTGTTTTTTAGGTGCGCGTACGGTAAGCGCACGGTAAGCGTACGGTTTACGCAATGTTCGTAATTTATCTACTCTTTTTGCGTATAGTTACGCAATTTGCGTAGCCGTGCGTACTGCGTATGGGGCGCGTAAGCGTGTACGCTACACGCGCACATTACGCGGAAGTGTTGGGGAGTGACTGTTATGCGCATGCGTGCGAGCGCGTGTTTTTTTTACGCGCATGCGTACTTTTACCGTAAGCGCTCCGTAAGCGTAACGTAAGCGTAACGTACGCGCACGGTGGGTCATGTGATCATGAAACAAAACTTTTGATTGGTTCAAAGTAGTTTCAGTTCTAGAACTCTCCTACACCACACCCATTCCCCTCATTTCTGCTTGTGATCCCTTAGGTGAAGGAGCTGACTTGTCTTTGTGATACGATGGCAGACCAGCACTCTTCTGCTGAGAGTGAGGCTAGCAGCACCACCATCAGGCAGAGAAAGAGGAAACAGAAGAGCTCTTTTATATGGGAGTATTTTACTTTTCCTGAGGGTGAGAAAAAAGTCAATGCTGCCTTGGTGACTTGCAAGCTGTGCAAGCGTGTACTTTCACGAGGTAATCCCAACAAGAAGTATTCCTTCGGGAATCACACTATGTTGAGACACCTTGAGGATGTACATCCTAGGACAAATGCTCGACATACTGGAGGAACCCTTCAGTAAGTCAACCAAGCACATCCACAGCAGCTCAGCCGAGTCCTTCTTCGGAAGCTCAGCAGAGCCCTTCATCTGTGGGGGCAGATTCACCTTTTTCTGATCCTGTGGAAACGAACCATTGGTTTGCGAGGGTTACTATGCGGTGTTCATTTTGCCATGGTCTAATTGTTCATAGGGAGACCAGTCTTCCCCTCATTAACAACAAAATAGACCAGCACATTTGTCCTACCAGCTAATGTTCCCATTCTTCCTTTCCTCTGTCCCTGCATGAACACAATGGCTCTTTTAAGAGCCAACCTTACCTCTCAACTTTTTTTTATTTTTTCTTTAAAACTTTTTTTTTTTTTTTTTTTACCGTACGCGTACGGTAAGCGTAATTTTTTTTTACCACATCTAAAGATCCTTGAGGAATTAATAACTAAATACTAAAAATCTGTTTGAGATAAAGTGGAAGAAAGGGACCATCTAATTTCTGACTTACCTGACCCACCCAACAATTTAATTTTTAATTAAAATGTAATTGAAATTACTTGAAAAAATGGTTGGTTTTTTTCGAAAATTTTCTTTCACAATCTGAAAAAAAAGAAAAAAGTATTAATATTTAATAATTCATTATATAACACAGTACACGTATTTACATATTTTCCCCCAAAAAATGTTTGCCTTTTTTTTGCTGTTTTCAGAATATATTGCATTTCACTATAAATTGTGAAAGCAATTGCATTCATCACTTAACAGCGGGCAAAAAAAAAATAACAATCTCAAAGATTGTTTTAAAAAAGCCCAGAATCTCTTTTTACTTAAACATAACATTATAGAAATGCATAATATTCTATAAAAATATCATCTAATAACAATAATTATTTCTTTAAAATACCGTCTGACAATTTTGTTTTAGAAGCATAATCACAAAAATAATATATTTCAAGTAACTCCACAATATATCTGGTTCTATTTCCTTTAGGCCAAATAGTAATTTTAAAATTCTTTTTTGATTAAATTTCCAATGGTAATCTAATAAAATTCCAAAATTTAAATTGTACAGATCTTACCGATTCTCTCTAACATTTTGGTTTCCGAAAGATTAATTAATAATTAAATAGGTCCACAATACAATTGGTTACCTTTCCTTATGGCCAAATAGTAATTTAAAAAATATTTTTTGAATAAATTTCCAATGGTAATCCAATAAAATTCCAAAATTTAAATTGTGCAGATGTTACCGATTTTCTCTAAATTTTTGGTTTCCGAAAGATTCATTAAAAATTAAATAAGTCCACATTACAATTGGTTACCTTTCCATTAGGCCAAATGGTAATTTGAAAAATCTTTTTTTTTTAAAATTCCAATGGTAATCCAATAAAATGGTAAAATTGTTTTGTACAGATCTTGCCAAGTCTCTCTAAAATTTTGGTTTCAGGAAGATTAGATAGGAATTTGCTAAATCAAAAGGCAAACGTTGCTTGAAAATCAATTGGGAATCATTACACAGTGTCCAGCCTTTTTCACATTTAAGATAAACTGTGTAATGACCAGAAGTAACAGTAGGTCCTTCATGGGAAATTATTGCAACTGTTACAAAAGTTTTTCCTGAAATTGATAATTGCTGTCCTGTAAATTTCTTTATTAAAGTGTCCAATTTTGAACCATCAGCTTTACATCGTTGCATCATTAAAATTACATACTGTCCGTATTCCTTTAAAATTAACGTTGAAAACATGTCAGATTTACACTCACCGCATTCCATGCTATGATTAGCATCTTTAACTAATTTAGCAAAAGTGACTGTTTTACTGTCTGGCAATGTTAAATAAATAAACCTTTCAGAATCAACATTAGAGCCACATGTATTGTAACAGTTTTCACAACTATGTTCCCATTTATAAGAGACACCAAACATATTTTCAATGGGAACCCCTTCTTCTTCCAGTACCTGAAGAAAATACATCAAGAATTCCTGTGCGTCTTGCTGTACATTTTGAGAAAACTGTGTTCGTCCTGAACATACATCTAAAAGTTTTCTAATTTCAGTAGCACTTTCTATTTGAGTTTTATCATTACTCAGCTTTTGAAAAAGGAGACTCAACTCAGAACAGAATCTTTTTCTCTGATTTACTATTATCTGCTCTTGCAAACTTTCCAGATAAAATGCAACATTCAGCACTACATTAGCGTAGCAGTTGACACCAGAGCTATTTTCAAAATGACATCCTACAACCTCTTCTTCATTTTCCTTTTTCTTTTTGCTTGCAATTACATCACTCCTCTTTTTTTTCCTCCTCTCTACATCCTCATTACAGATATTCTCAATTCTCCTTTTACGAGAAACTACACGTTTCTCTAACACAGGATACTGACCTAAATGAGGAGCATAGGTTCTTCTTAATCTATTATACTCCTTTACACAGTTTGTATCAGCACTAACTTTTGAATCATCAAAGTCTATCATGAATAAACCAGATAATGTTTTCACTCGTGACAAAGCTACATAAGCCATACCTTCTTTGAACACAATTGAACCAATGTTTACAAATGCACAATCTACAGTCAATCCTTGAGACTTATGAATAGTTACAGCATATGCTAGAGAAAACGGAAACTGTTTCCTTGGTACATATAAGTCTTTCACAAGCATGAAACGAACTGTACAACGACAAATGTCTATAACTTCTTCTATCTGATCAAACTTTATTTTTAAACATTCTATTCCATCTTTTTTCTGATAATTAATAAAACCCACAACTCTTCCCATAGCTCCATTAACTAAACCTTTTTCAACATCCAAATTTCTCCTTAAAAATACTCTACAGTTCATGCAAACATATAGATTTTTTTCTAATCCAGCAGTTTTGGAAATGTTCTTCTCTAGTGAATCCAATTTATTTTTCAGTTTGCCTGTTAATGTGATAGTAATTCTTCCATCCTGAATTTTGTCCACTGCTTCCAATTTCCTGATATCTTCCTTTTCCAATTTCAAAAGCTCCTCATTGAATATTGAGCATTCACGTAGAGTTGGCATTAAGCAGATGACACTTTTCTTTTCTGCAATGTTCTTGTATATCTTCTCTGCAACTATTTCTTCCTTTGGAAATAAATTATGTAGCAACCGACTCTGTAATGCTTTTGTGCCAGCTTCAGTCAGTAGTCCAATCCTGATATCTTTCAGAATACTTCCATATTCTTCATCGTTTGCTTGCCTCATATTAGTAGTAAGTTCCTTGTACTCAAAGAAGGACCAAATATTTGCATTACCAATGCTTCCCAATGACTTCTTTGTGTCTTCATGTGTCACAGTATTAAACACTGGTTGTCCTTTAACTGGAGTAAGCTGTAGAAGATCCCCAAAAACTATGACATGTTTTCCACCAAATAACACGTCATAGTCTGTCCTTAGAATTTGCTGCATTCTTAAATGCACAAAGGCAAGCATTAAGTTTGATACCATGCTCACCTCATCAATAATGAGAACTTGCATCTTCTTCAATACTCTTGAAACTTCCAAGCATGCTTCTCCAGTTAGCTTGTGGTATTGTATTTTGTTCTCATGCTCCACTGGTAACATTAGCAAACGATGTAAGGTGATTCCTTTTATGTTATATGCTGCTAACCCAGTTGGAGCAGTAACCACACAAGACAAAGTAGAATCCGTTTTTTGCTGTAGGTAGCTTCTGATGACTTTTATTAAGAAACTTTTTCCAGTTCCAGCTTGTCCACTTACATACATCCTGATTGGATGAAATGATGTGCATGAGCACTCTTTTTTTTCATGTAGTAATCCGTGATCAATTTTGTTTCTGATCTCTTCATAAATTTGTTGCTGCTCTTCATTCAGTTGTCTTTCCAAATTTTGTAAGTCTATAAATTCTTCTTGAGCTTGATTCATAGCCGTTTCCACTTCATTCATGGCTATTGCAGCTTCATTTTCAACGATTGGTTGTCCTAGGGGATCTTGACTGAGTGTTCCTGAACTTTGGCTGTCTTGAGAACTGTCTCTAGCTACTTCAGCTGCAATTGTAGTTTCCTGTTCAATTTCTTCATTTAACATTTGTACATAAGTTGTGAATGTACTGCATTGTATGATGTCTTTGCAAGCATTAAATGAATCTTCATAGCTTTGAAATTCTCCCAGTAGTTCATCCTCTGTACGCCATGGTTTAAACAGCTGTAAAAGAGCCAAGTAGTAAAATTCCTTTTTGTCAGTAGTGTCGCAACTCAGCTTCCTGTGATTTATCAAACTTCCTTTTGTTTGCTTCACCAAACATCCTTCCTCACCAATGACTTTATATTTTCCATTGTTGATGTCTTCTGCGGCTTTCCGTGAATAAATGTAGTTCTGCAGCACTTCATAGAGACACATGTTCTCCAGATGATGACTTCTCTTGGGATAATATGTGTCCAACATGTTTGATTTCAAAATATCTGTACTTTCTGGGTCATTCTCGGCCAAATATTCAATTTCTCCAACAGATGTCAGTACCCGATTTCTCATTGCTGCAAGGCCTAAACTTGCCCAAATTATTCTTCTTGATTTCGAGTAGAGACTTGCAGAAGATAACCTATCTGAACATTCGTAGGATCCAATTTCTCGATGCGATAACATCTTTAAACTGAAACTGTACAGCTTCTTACTGACAGTCTTCTCGTGAGAAATCTCTTCCCACATTTCTTTCAATTCAGTTTTTTCAGATTTAGTAATGTAAGACGTTACATATCGAGCAACAGCAATGGAATTGTCAGCTACATACTGTATATCCATGTTAGCATTCCACATGGATAAAATGACTGGGTTGTAGTCATTTATATTTTTTGATTCTTCTTTTCTTTTAAGGTTGTAGGTATTCTTAGGTGATTTTCTTGTAATAGTATGTCTCACAGATGACATAAAACTGTTTACTCTTCCATTTGAAAGAACAGGTCTAGGAAATCCAAATCGACATTTAGTGTAGTATTTATCTTTGCTCTTGTATTTCCGTCGACAGTATTTTCCACACCGATGACTTTGGAAACGTAAAACTTGCTCCTTTAACTTTTTCTCTTCTGTGCTTTTTGGTATAGCACATGTTGCATATTCTTCAATGAAAGATAACACTGCTTCATCAGTATCTGTTCCAAACTTTGGGGCATCCTTGATCCACAACAGCATATGAATATGAGGAGCACGTCTTGCCTGGTACTCTTTTCTCCAAAAGAAATCCTCTACTTCTCCAAGAGGTTGTACTGCTCGATTTTTCCGGTCTTATCATGTTGAAGGGTGATTTAGGTGACTTCAGTCTCTTTCCATTCAAGTCTAAGGGTTAGAGTAGTGAATGGAGCCTATTTACTAGGCACTTCGACATGATTCTGTGCTCTCCCCCATAGATCAGGGCTTGCACATATAGCCTAGGGGATAGATTCGTTAGTATTAGGGATAACCTGTCCTGTAGTGAGGGTATTTCATGGAGCCGTGCTGAATTCAGGCCTGGTAGGCCTCAAACGGGAGAGACTCCATCTTTCTTTCTGCTCCGGCAGCTTGGGATTCTTCTAGGTCAAGAGTTATGTTTTAGTTATGAGGTGTTATTCGCTTGGAGAGAACCGGTTCAGGCCGGCCCTTATCGAAGGATTGTATTTTTCTTCATGCCGAAGACACTACATCAGGCCGGCCGGCTGGGAACGTGTCCTTGACACGGGGAGGTACAAGAATTTGGTGGGCGGCAGGTTACGGGCTGGAATTTTCCATGAGGAAATACACGTCTATATTAGTGAAAGTTTGAGGCAGATACTGGCACTTGCTTCTAGTCCATAGGCGGCACCTGGCCGTTAGTAGTAAAGCTGCTACTTATTCCAGGGAAGACAGATGACAAACTTGGAGGTGGAGAAAAACCGAGAGATAGATATTCCAAAGAGAAGAGAGTAGCCGATGAGGAAGAGGTCCCAGTGACTCGGAGAGGGAGACGGGAGTAAACCCATGATTGCGGAGGTGTGACTTCCAGGCGAAGCCGAGGCGCAGACGAGAAGGGAACCTAGATGACCATTGAGTGCAGGCTACATACGACCAAGGTGATGTCAACCCCTTACTATTAGAGTGTACAACTTAATCTTTCACTTTTCTTTGCAGGTTATGTGATATGTATTATGTTCCGTGAGTGTGCATGTAATAACTAAATAAAGTCAGTTTGTAGTAAAGCAATATGTGCTACGTGTTCTTGTGTAAGAGGGTAACCTATTCTTCTAGTCAGCTGTGACTTGACATGAACAGATGTTAATCCTGATCAGGTAGGTGGTAACTGAGTAAGGGAGAAAGGAGCCCTTCGAACTAGGGAACAAGTTGTGCTCAACTAGCTGTCTCTGTGTGATCTGATATATATAGTAACACTGATGTCGTGGTAATTATAGGATGAACTCGTGCTAAGGCTGCCGTCTGGGCAGGAAGTCCTGGGTCCGTTTGGGACCGCGAGGCTGTGACTGCCGTCTGGGTAGGAAGTCTGTGGCTGCCGTCTGGGCAGGAAGTCCTGGGTCCGTTTGGGACCGCGAGGCTGTGCTAAGGCTGCCGTCTGGGCAGGAAGTCCTGGGTCCGTTTGGGACCGCGAGGCTGTGGCTGCCGTCTGGGCAGGAAGTCCTGGGTCCGTTTGGGACCGCGAGGCTGTGGCTGCCGTCTGGGCAGGAAGTCCTGGGTCCGTTTGGGACCGCGAGGCTGTGGCTGCCGTCTGGGCAGGAAGTCCTGGGTCCATTTGGGACCGCGAGGCTGTGACTGCCGTCTGGGCAGGAAGTCTGTGGCTGCCGTCTGGGCAGGAAGTCCTGGGTCCGTTTGGGACCACGAGGCTGTGACTTGTAGGTCTTGGTATATATAGTAGGAATTCCCTGTCCTTAGGTGGTACATATATATGTGGTTATTTAGGTGTAAATAGGCCCTAGGGAGGGGGTAACGTTCTGGTTTGGGTTAGAGAGGCTCTGCTGAGCGGGTTCTATCTGATCCGAAGACCCAAGCAGAACAGAGGTGGATTTTTTTTATTGCAGATGAAGGACATCATAGCCTCAAATCTATGATTGAAATATCTGCAAACATTAACCGGATCCAATGAGCACAGTTCTCCTGCTGTCTTGTATTCGATGTTTTTAATGTTTGAATTGGCCTCTCGTAGAAAATCCAGTAAATCATCCCAAGCGTACTCAGCACAGCTTAGAGTAAGGAACCATGTTGGTGTTCCTAAATTCCGTAACATACATTTTAATTCACCATGGCGTCGGTACTAATATTCATTTGTCCCACGCTGACAAGCCATCAGATTCATCAGTTGTGTTTCCAAATGATCATCTCGGTGCTGCACTTTCTCCATAAAATCCTTAGCAGACACATTTTGTAAATGTACTCCACTTTTTAAAATGTGATTTACTGCATATGATAATGCAGACAAGTCGCTTTCAAATAAAAGATGGAACAAATAAGGAATACTTTGTCGAAATCTGGGATCTTCTGCATATAGTCTTGTAGTTCGATACTCAGAAGCTGGAATCTGTTCTGGACGTTCATCGTATCGTCCTCCTTTTCCTGTAGGAAACAGCTGGGGAAAACATCGAGCTTCCAAGCTCTCCTCCCATACACTCACGGGAGTTCCTTTTGCTTTCTTCATCTGAAACAGATCAATATTGTCTCCCATAACTTCTTTTGAATGAAGAGGATGTATGCTAAAATGTTCATAAATTTCTTCTTCCTTTGACTTGTCCACTTTTTCTATTTGTCCAGTTGGTGTTTCTGTGTCTTCTTGTAAATCTTCTTCTTCTTCTTCTATATAAATTGATTCATACCATTTGTTATTCCTTTTCAAATACAAATTTGCTCTTTGTACTTTCCGTACATCTACCAGCTCCTGCCAAATCTTCTTATTCTTTGTAGGTACACCATTAACCAGAATAACTAATGGTTCAGTTTCCAAAGTATCTGCATCAATAGTTTCCATATTTTTTTTCAAATCCAAGGGCAAATACACCACTCTTCCTTTTAAACCTCTCAGTAAATCTGAAGGAGGTAATTTACCAGTTTTGGGCTCCATACGTACTATGGTCTGGAACGGATGAACACATTGAATAAGTATAGACTCATATGTATTTAATTCAGAAAGTTCGGCAGGAATAGCATCCAATTCTAAATTATTATGTACAGCTCTGGTCGGCATTCTATTTTCCTCTAACTTGTTGTAACAGTATTTACAAATATGCTGATCTTCACCCAATTCAAAACAATTTTCAAGAAATATATATGTGGCAAAATCCTTCCACTTATAATTATCTTCATTTTCACTTTTTCTGTAGAGATCAACATTCCTGGTTTGTTTTCTATAATGAGTTCTGCGGCAACAAATACAAGTAATATTTGGTCTTTCATTAGAGATTATTGCAAATTTTGTTATGTGATCATTAAATGTCTTACTTATAGAGGGTTCTACATTCTCTTCCACTTCTTCCTCATTTACTGTGTCCTTTTCTGCACTGTCTTGTTCAGGACCAAAGTAACAAAACTGAATTTCATCAGTAACCTTCTCTACATCTGACACCGATCCACGGAACAGAGCCCTATTCAATTCATCTAACTTTATTGCTGGACTTTTAGCAAAATACAACCGTCTCACAAACTTTCTCATTTCAGTATGATGAACAGCCAGCATCCTAAAATGATGAAAAACACTTTTACACACTTTTCTAGATAGACAAGCCAGATAATGACCCTGCAAACCAGTATTCTCTCTCACTCTACATGGATCTAGACTTTGAAGCACCTTAATCTTCTGTTTTACACTTTTTTTACTATATTCTCTTAGAAACTCACAAAATTTATCAATAGATTCCTGACGCACAGTGCAAATACTACTACAATTCCAAGTGTACACTGGGGCTTTAGGACGTCTCCCCATAGCCTCATCCGCCATCACTTGTACCTCATCTCTTGGAACCATTTTCTCCTTCTCCATTATACAACCATTTTTCACTTCATAAGCACGACCTCTGGTGTCAACTGCATGCAGCAAACTATTACTTTGAAAATAACTCTCTTCATTAAAAAAAGGTTCACTACTTGAACTATGCATCCATTCTCCTAAAAACACTTTACAAAAGTTTGTTCTTTTCACTACTCTTTTCCTTTTGCTTTGTGATTTCAGTACATTAACCATTTTATCTAATGTACGCATCCTATTCAAAATTAAAATGAATAGTTTCCTTTTTAATTCTAATGCCTTTGCTGCAATGGCTTCAATTTCTTTTTTTCTCTTATAAAATTTAGCCTTTTGCTTATATTTCTTCACATCCTTTATCAAATTAGACATTACTCTTCTCTAAAACATTTTTCTACGTATCTCTTTAAACGCTGTTTTTCTGTTTGAGTTAATCTTTATTGTTTCTGAAGGTATATTTGCATTAACTAAATGCTCAATTTTTTCCTGTTGTTTTTTATTTAAAACATTCTTTCCAGTACAGACATTTTGTACATTTTTCCTTTTTTTGAAGATGTTCTTTAAAAAATCTTTTGTCTGCTTACCAGAAGACTTTCTCTTTTTCCCAACATGAGCATCTCCAACTAACTTAGGTCCTCCAGTTGTCTTCAAATATAGTTTTTTTTGGTGGTTTTTCCTTAGTCTGGATTTTGTAGGCATCTTAAATTTTGTTCACTGCTCTTCAGCAATACCTGAAAAAAACTAAAAAAAAATTCCTTTATTTTATTTAAATATATTACTACATTTTTTATGATCTTTTCAAATCTTAAAATACTAAGTACCCCTTTCCTACAAGTGAAAATCACAATAACACCTTCACAAATTAAATATCTAAAAACAATTCCTGTGTGCACACAGAGTCATGGTTTGAAATTAGGCAGAAAACGAAATTTCTTTGCCAATTGGAAAGCACACTTCCTACTGCTTTTTTGGCAAGTGATAAGTACTTTTACAGTCTGACACATTTTGAATCCACTTTTCAGATTCTTAAAAAAGCACATGTCCAAACAGCTTTTTGAGACCAGCAACATGTGTAACCTGGGTGACTGACTACACTCCAGCAAGGGCAACCAGCCTTAGTGATGCTGAATGTATTTGCATTACTGACTGCAACCTCAAACACCACTCGGTTGTGATTACTGTGCATGATTCCACAGGATAAGCAGCTGGGTGTGTGATAAGAGTCTGCTTCTGCATAAAAAAATAGCTCCCCCTTTCCATTTAATGCAAATGTAAAATTACCAGAGTAATACGCAATAAATCTCTGTCTATAATTCCTCTTTGCACACAGAGTCATGGTTTCATATTAGTCAGAAAACGAAATTTCTTTGCCAATTTGAAAGCACACTTACTACTCTTTTTTTTTGCAAGTGATAAGTACTTTTACAGTCTGATACATTTTGAATCCACTTTTCAGATTCTGAAAACAGCACATCTCCAAACAGCTTTTTATGACCAGCAAAATGTGTAACCTGGGTGACTGACTACACTCCAGCAAGGGCAACCAGCCTTAGTGATGCTGAATGTATTTGCATTACTGACTGCAACCTCAAACCCCACTCGGTTGTAAATACTATGCATGATTCCACAGGATAAGCAGCTGGGTGTGTGCTAAGAGTCTGCTTCTGCATAAAAAAATAGCTCCCCCTTTCCATCTAATGCAAATGTAAAATCACCAGAGCAATACGCAATAAATCTCTGTCTGTAATTCCTCTTTGCACACAGAGTCATGTTTTCATATTAGTCAGAAAACGAAATTTCTTTGCCAATTGGAAAGCACACTTCCTACTGTTTTTTTTTGCAAGTGATAAGTACTTTTACAGTCTGACACATTTTGAATCCACTTTTCAGATTCTTAAAAAAGCACATGTTCAAACTGCTTTTTGAGACCAGCAACATGTGTAACCTGGGTGACTGACTACACTCCAGCAAGGGCAACCAGCCTTAGTGATGCTGAATGTATTTGCATTACTGACTGCAACCTCAAACACCACTCGGTTGTGAATACTGTGCATGATTCCACGGGATAAGCAGCTGGGAGTGTGATAAGAGTCTGCTTCTGCATAAAAAAATAGCTCCCCCTTTCCATCTAATGCAAATGTAAAATTACCAGAGTAATACGCAATAAATCTCTGTCTATAATTCCTCTTTGCACACAGAGTCATAGTTTCATATTAGTCAGAAAACGAAATTTCTTTGCCAATTTGAAAGCACACTTACTACTCTTTTTTTTTGGCAAGTGATAAGTACTTTTACAGTCTGACACATTTTGAATCCACTTTTCAGATTCTTAAAAAAGCACATGTCCAAACAGCTTTTTGAGACCAGCAACATGTGTAACCTGGGTGACTGACTACACTCCAGCAAGGGCAACCAGCCTTAGTGATGCTGAATATATTTGCATTACTGACTACAACCTCAAACCCCACTCGGTTGTGAATACTGTGCATGATTCCACAGGATAAGCAGCTGGCTGTGTGCTAAGAGACTACTTCTGCAGAAAAAAATAGCTCCCCCTTTCCATCTAATGCAAATGTAAAATTACCACAGCAATACGCAATAAATCTCTGTCTATAATTCCTCTTTGCACACAGAGTCATGGTTTCATATTAGTCAGAAAACGAAATTTCTTTGCCAATTTGAAAGCACACTTACTACTCTTTTTTTTGCAAGTGATAAGTACTTTTACAGTCAGACACATTTTGAATCCACTTTTCAG
Organism: Triturus cristatus; assembly: GCF_964204655.1. Lineage (NCBI taxonomy): Eukaryota > Metazoa > Chordata > Amphibia > Caudata > Salamandridae > Triturus > Triturus cristatus. The sequence continues at coordinate 857,738,057 of NC_140588.1, read as the reverse complement.
ATTCTTAAAAAAGCACATGTCCAAACAGCTTTTTCAGACCAGAAACATGTGTAACCTGGGTGACTGACTACACTCCAGCAAGGGCAACCAGCCTTAGTGATGCTGAATGTATTTGCATTACTGACTGCAACCTCAAACCCCACTCGGTTGTGAATACTGTGCATGATTCCACAGGATAAGCAGCTGGGTGTGTGATAAGAGTCTGCTTCTGCATAAAAAAATAGCTCCCCCTTTCCATTTAATGCAAATGTAAAATTACCAGAGTAATACGCAATAAATCTCTGTCTATAATTCCTCTTTGCACACAGAGTCATGGTTTCATATTAGTCAGAAAACGAAATTTCTTTGCCAATTTGAAAGCACACTTACTACTCTTTTTTTTTGCAAGTGATAAGTACTTTTACAGTCTGATACATTTTGAATCCACTTTTCAGATTCTGAAAACAGCACATCTCCAAACAGCTTTTTATGACCAGCAAAATGTGTAACCTGGGTGACTGATTACACTCCAGCAAGGGCAACCAGCCTTAGTGATGCTGAATGTATTTGCATTACTGACTGCAACCTCAAACCCCACTCGGTTGTAAATACTATGCATGATTCCACAGGATAAGCAGCTGGGTGTGTGCTAAGAGTCTGCTTCTGCATAAAAAAATAGCTCCCCCTTTCCATCTAATGCAAATGTAAAATCACCAGAGCAATACGCAATAAATCTCTGTCTGTAATTCCTCTTTGCACACAGAGTCATGTTTTCATATTAGTCAGAAAACGAAATTTCTTTGCCAATTGGAAAGCACACTTCCTACTGTTTTTTTTTGCAAGTGATAAGTACTTTTACAGTCTGACACATTTTGAATCCACTTTTCAGATTCTTAAAAAAGCACATGTTCAAACTGCTTTTTGAGACCAGCAACATGTGTAACCTGGGTGACTGACTACACTCCAGCAAGGGCAACCAGCCTTAGTGATGCTGAATGTATTTGCATTACTGACTGCAACCTCAAACACCACTCGGTTGTGAATACTGTGCATGATTCCACGGGATAAGCAGCTGGGTGTGTGATAAGAGTCTGCTTCTGCATAAAAAAATAGCTCCCCCTTTCCATCTAATGCAAATGTAAAATTACCAGAGTAATACGCAATAAATCTCTGTCTATAATTCCTCTTTGCACACAGAGTCATAGTTTCATATTAGTCAGAAAACGAAATTTCTTTGCCAATTTGAAAGCACACTTACTACTCTTTTTTTTTGGCAAGTGATAAGTACTTTTACAGTCTGACACATTTTGAATCCACTTTTCAGATTCTTAAAAAAGCACATGTCCAAACAGCTTTTTGAGACCAGCAACATGTGTAACCTGGGTGACTGACTACACTCCAGCAAGGGCAACCAGCCTTAGTGATGCTGAATATATTTGCATTACTGACTACAACCTCAAACCCCACTCGGTTGTGAATACTGTGCATGATTCCACAGGATAAGCAGCTGGCTGTGTGCTAAGAGACTACTTCTGCAGAAAAAAATAGCTCCCCCTTTCCATCTAATGCAAATGTAAAATTACCACAGCAATACGCAATAAATCTCTGTCTATAATTCCTCTTTGCACACAGAGTCATGGTTTCATATTAGTCAGAAAACGAAATTTCTTTGCCAATTTGAAAGCACACTTACTACTCTTTTTTTTGCAAGTGATAAGTACTTTTACAGTCAGACACATTTTGAATCCACTTTTCAGATTCTTAAAAAAGCACATGTCCAAACAGCTTTTTCAGACCAGAAACATGTGTAACCTGGGTGACTGACTACACTCCAGCAAGGGCAACCAGCCTTAGTGATGCTGAATGTATTTGCATTACTGACTGCAACCTCAAACCCCACTCGGTTGTGAATACTGTGCATGATTCCACAGGATAAGCAGCATGGTGTGTGCTAAGAGTCTGCTTCTGCAGAAAAATAGCTCCCCCTTTCCATCTAATGCAAATGTAAAATTACCACAGCAATACGCAATAAATCTCTGTCTATAATTCCTCTTTGCACACAGAGTCATGGTTTCATATTAGTCAGAAAACGAAATTTCTTTGCCAATTTGAAAGCACACTTACTACTCTTTTTTTTGCAAGTGATAAGTACTTTTACAGTCTGACACTCTTCAGATTCTCAAAAAAGTACATGTCCAAACAGCTTTTCGAGACCAGCAACATGTGTAACCTGGGTGACTGACTACACTCCAGCAAGGGCAACCAGCCTTAGTGATGCTGAATGTATTTGCATTACTGACTGCAACCTCAAACTCTAAAAGTATTCCTCATTTATACCAGTACACCTTAATTTATGGTGAAAACATAGTCCATATTATTTTACATGTTCCTCACATTTAAATTTCTCGCAAAACACAAAATGATAAACACAACTTCAACAAAAGGAATTCCAATTCTATTATTCATTTCTTAATTTACCAAATACATCCCCTCTCAAACTCTTAACTCACCTTTAAAATTAGTTAGTTGTGAAAGAAATGTGGCACTCAAACAGCAGATTATCAGAGCCAGGATCTCTGTTCTGTACACCTCTCTCCTCTCAGCAGAACCAGATAATGGCAATGTTTCCCTCTCTTTTTCCACACATATACATGTTAATTTCAAATCTCAGTGCTTCCCCCTTTTTTTCAAATGTAATCACACATTTCTATTGGTTGAAAACCAACCCTTTTCCAAAAGTACCCTTCCCCCAACTTGACTTCAGCCTAGTACCCTTCCCCCAACTTGACTTCTGCCTGCTACCATAGCAACTGCTCTTGAAACACTGCTGTATAGAGTTAGGTCAGAAGTTCACCACACAATGTTTCATTTCCAAAGAGCAGGAGTGCTTGACTTTTCAAACCTAACAGCAAATCCATAGTACTGTTCTTGGTAACACATTTTTCTGTACCAATACAAAACATGCTTCTATAAATTTACACATACAGCCTAGTTTTTAGTGTAGAATGGTATGAAACAGCCAATCAGTCCTTTTTATTTTAAAAAAATATGTATGCCTCCATTTCCAAACTGTCTTTCATTTCTTTTTCTCATTCTACTGAAATACACCTCCTGAGTGCATCCAGATCTCTTTGGAAGATGTTCACAGTGTGGATTGTAGGGCACAGCTATGTCTTCTGGAGTGAAAAGTATGCAGAGAAAGCAGGTATGGTGAGAGACCTTGCTTTGCCAAATGTAGACATTAAATGGATTGGTCAGAGAGGGTTAAAGTGGCACCAATTGATGCCATTGGTGAAATCCTTCATGCAAATCCAACACCCTGACCTCATAATAGTGCACGGTGGTGGCAATGACCTAGGCACTTTGACTGGGGTAGGTCTGGAAATGCTTATGAAGGACACCTTTGCACAACTGTTTTCACTTTTCCCTAAAACTGCCTTTGTGTATTCTAACATATGCCAAAGGCAAAAATGGAACTGGTCCAATCAATTTTGTCCGCAGATTGACAAAGCAAGAAAGCACGTCAACAAATCTGTTTCTGCTTTCCTCCGAGACTATGGTATGGGTTCCATTTACAACAACAACTTGCGTTACGACATGCAAGACATTTATAGAGGAGATGGTGTACACTTCACTGATGAAGGGAACAGAGACTTCCTCTTGAACCTTAGACTCTGCGTCGGTACTTACTTGTAGGTACCACTAAAAAATCAAATCACTTCATAAACACAACGGCTCTTTTTAGAGCCCCCTAATATCTAAACACTTAAATCTGAATTTTATTTCTTTTTTTCTTTTTTTTTTCTACCGTACGCGTACGGTAAGCTTACCGTAAGCTTACCGTACGCGTACCCCGTGATTTTTTTTTAAAATTATTAAATGGTTTTTTTTGTACTTTTCTGTCCTTCTTTGACCCCCTTTCAAATGTTAGGGGGTCTGTAACTCTCTTCCTTGCCCCCTTTTCAAGTTATCACCCTTTTTTTTCTGAGTGAAACACACAAAATGGCGGCCGCCGCTTCCTGGTTTCGACCGATTCGAATGTTTACTAAGATCTAACAGCCAATCAGAATCGCGCTCGCGCACGTCACCGTACGCGTACGGTAAGCTTACCGTAAGCGCACGGTAAGCTTACCGTAAGCTGCCACAGATATATATATTGATTTAAATGCTATTTTCTCAGGAACTACTGAACAGATTTACACCAGACCTACAAAAGGCACTTCCTTGACCTGAGGACTACCTCTCTGCCAAATTTCAAGTAACTCTGTTCAGCCGTTCGGGCTGTAGCTGTGTCTAAAGGTCCTATGGAAAAATGCATGGGAAAAACGCATTTTGGGACCCCCCTTTTATCTCAGCCCCCGCTTGACGAATCCCCCCGAGACTTTCAGGGTAGGAGCGGAGCGTAGCGCCCCACCTATTTTGAAAATTTCGCGAGGATTCGTCGACCGGCGCCAAAGTTATTCCAAATAGAATGTTGCGGATTTCCTATGGAAACAGGGTCCTAACTATAACTACCTACTGGCGACCGCTAGTAGGTTATATATATATATATACATGTATATATACATATATATATATATATATGTATATATGTGTATATATATATATATATGAAGGCTCCCAAAGTTGCACCGGCAGCCGGGTCACTCGCAGGCGGGTGCTATAATGTGGCGGTGCCCCACAAGAAATTACAGCTCCCAAAAACTCTCGTTACTCACACAGAGTTAAGCACTCACAGGAGGGGTTCTGTATCGATTATTTCTTTATTTCGGCAGAAATCAAATTAGCAGCAAGACAGACGCGTTTCGAATCGATCTTCATCAGTGTCTCGATGGCAAGACTGCGCGCTTACATTTAAATACAAATTACTTCATGTATTGCGCGACAGCGTGAGACAGATTCGACTGACAGCCGCTGAAACAGAAGATGGCTCAAATCCCGCTATTTACAATATTCTTGGGGCGGCCATCTTGGAGTGATATATTCACACATCATGTCTATGCACTTTAAGTCTCTTGATCAAAGGAGCCATGATAAAATTGGCAGTCATGTAAAACATAATTCATCAAAATAATACTGCATAGTTAGATAGATCAGCGAATCGTCATGAAAAAGGTATATATCATTATCATGCGAGAAACTCTATAACGCCATGTATTGGCCATAGCTCCCTGTATATTCAAGTAGACAGGTGCTGGACAGAAACAAGAAAGGAAAGAAACAGGAGAGAAGGGATGGGAAACATGGGAAACAAAGTGCGGGAAAGACAACGAAAATGGAGAGATGAGAACAGTATAGCAATAGTAAGCATTACATGTTGGAATTTCAAACTCGTTTCATAATTCGTACATATATGAGATCCATATATCTCCAGTGTTAAAACTGATCAAAGAAAAATTTGGCATACACTCACGATTATGCGTTCTAATTTACAGCTTGATTCATGGTCCCTCAAGATATGTGGTTCCATCTATCTCTCGGGCCATAAAGTTCATCTGCCCAGGTGTACACTTAATTCTTCCCCACTGTTAAGACCGTGTGGGGCCTTTGTGTATAGATCTATAATGTAGCGGGATTCCAGTCTACGTAGTCTTTGGACTCGGTCACCCCCCCTGATGTTTGCGGGTACATGATCGAGACCAAAGTACTGTAGGAGATCCCTGTTGCTATGGTGCATAATGGCAAAATGCCTTGCTACAGGGTAGTTTACATCATTTTTGTTGATGGCGCTCTGATGTTCCAAAATGCGCATTTTAACACTGTTGATAGTGCTGCCAATGTATTTGAGCCCGCACGGGCAAGTGAGACAATACACCACATGGGTAGTCGTGCAAGTGATGAATTTATCTATGCGCCTTGGTTGCCTGACCCCTGGGATGTTAAATGTGAGAACTCTTTTGCAGTTTTTGCAGGCTCTGCACTTCCCACAGGGGAAGAATCCGTGCAGGTCCATGAGAGTACCCGTAGGTTGTGGCAAGGGTGATAAGTGGCTCTGCACCAATTTATCACGAAGTGATCTCGATTTTCGGAAAGTGATCATTGGTTCTTTCGGAATATCCTTACCGATAACTGTGTCGGTTTTAAGGATGTGCCAACTTTTTCTGACTATTCTCCTCAGTAGATTTGCGTCATCTGAGAAAGTAGTTATAAGGCGAAATTTGCCCTCATGTTCAGCTGTGTTCCTATTGGCTGTATTTTTATATGTCAGAAGTTGTTGTCTGGGTATTTTTCTCACTTTATTAAGTGTAGAGATCAGGTCTGTATAATTATAGCCCCTAACTTGAAATCTTTTTATACTTTGAATTGCTGCTTGTTCAAAGTCAGCTTCCCTTGAGCAGTTCCGTTTCAGACGAAGCAGCTCGCCATACGGGATGCTGCGAATCAGTGTGGGTGGATGATTGCTGTGGGCGTGCAAAATGGAGTTGCCCGCAGTGGGCTTCCTATATAACTCGGTCTCGAGGACACCCTCTCTAGCAAACACCTTCAGATCAAGATAATTCACCGTTAGGGAACTAATCTCAGATGTGAACCTGAGATTGAGTTGATTTTCATTGAGCTCAGATATAAAGGTCCGAGCCTCGTCTGATGACCCCCCCCATACCAAGAAGAGGTCGTCTATATACCTGTGCCATGCTATCACATAGTTGGTCCATTTGCTCATGTGGTCACTGAGGGCGACCTGCTCCTCCCACCAGCCTACGAAAAGATTCGCATAGCTGGGGGCGAAGCAGGTCCCCATGGCAGTCCCAGACAGCTGTCTATAAAGTTGTTCTTTGAATAGAAAGATGTTATTAGACAGGCAAAATTGGATAAATTCCAAGAGCATAATATTATGCTCAGAAAATTTCAAAGGTCTTTTCGCTAGGAAGTATGCTACTGCCTCTAGGCCTTGGCTATGTTCGATGCATGTGTACAGGCTGGTGATGTCCATAGCAATTAGTTGGTATGTGGGTTCCCAGTTAATCTTCTTAATCTGCATCATGAAATCGGTAGTGTCCTTAATATACGATTTCAGCTTCAAAACCAGGGGAAAAAGGAAGGAGTCAATATATACAGACATGTTCTCGGTGAGGCTTCCTATAGAGGAAACAATGGGTCTCCCAGGCGGGTCATTGGTGTTTTTGTGGATTTTTGGCAACTGATAAAAAGTTGGTGTGATGGGGTCCAGATTACGTAGAAAAAGAAATGTGTTAGTTCCCAACATGCCTCTATTGCGCCATTTCTCTAATAAATTGTGATATTGTAGAATGCTTGCATTATACTGTTCAATATTGGTTGCTTCATAGACCTTCCCATCATTCAATTGGCGGTAAGCCTCACGACAATACTGTTCTCTTGTCAGTAGTACGATGTTCCCTCCTTTATCGGAGGGTTTGCACACTATTTGTGCGTCCTGTGATAAATCTTTCAATATGGAACGTTGTTCTTCAGTGAGGTTGTTACCTCGATCCATTGTACTGGAAGCTTTCGTTCTGAATTTCAGGAGGTCCTGCGTTACTGCATCAGAGAATGCGTCAATCGCATCATATGGCATTTGCGGGATGAAGACTGAGGGGGGCTTGAAGCTCGTAGCCGGTGTTGTTTGTTGTATACCCACTCGCATGGCTCTGGTTGCCACATCATCTGTCAGGGTACCAGCAGTTTCTTCCTCATTCCGTAGGGCCTCCAACATTTCCAGCATGTCAAGATCACCGGTGGTCAAAAGGTCGGTTCCTTGAAGTTGTCCTTGTTGTTGTAGTTGTCGGGCTTCCTTCATAGTGGGTTTTAGTTTAAAGAATTTGTGAAGCTTCATTTTCCGTGTGAATTTGAATAGATCAATGCGTGTTTGCGTATATTCCATATGATTACTAGGGCAAAAGGAGAGTCCCAGTTTGAGGGCGGACTCTTCGGCATTCGTGAGTACTCTCGGTGTCAGGTTCACGATGGTTAGGTCATCGACGTCGTTTACCATCTCCTGCCTCTGTTGTTCCGTGACCCACGTGTCGCTGTCTTGCCCCTTCCTCTTCCTCTTGCCCTTCCAGCCGCTCCTTCTGGTCGGTCTTCGTTTTCGGGTGGTTTGCTCTTGCCCCCTCTTAGCCAAGATTGGCGTATAAGGTTGAACTCCTGATGAAAAGGAGTCTTCGCGGGAACGCTAGCAGGGGCTGGTACTTCATCTCCGGAGAGTTCGCTCTCCGTGACTTCAGATTCTGATGTTTCAATTCTATTTGTCGGTTCAAATGGTTGTTTCTTATTCAATGCTCTCCGGGGTTCGTCGAATTTTTTCGCGAAAGTTAAAATCCTCCCCTGTAAGTAGTCACGTTCATCACGGGCAAACTTCTCTTGTTTCCGTTGTCTAATTGTTAGTTCATATTTTTTGAGTCGTTTCTTCATTTCTTCCCTTAGGGTTTCCTGGGTGCTAGCATCTGCATTATTGGTGAGATCCTTTTCGAGGATAGCTATCTCCGCTAGAGCTTTGTTCCTATCGCTCCAAGCAAATTTCACCAAGATTGCCAGCATGCCTTTGCATGATGTTGCCGTATACTCAGCCCATTCCTCCAGGAGTTGTGGATCTGGATTTTCGTAGGCGGGCACTGTGTATATTCGTAGTCCTCTTGGCACCCTGTCTACATCCATATAGTTCTGGAGTGAGGTCGCCTCCCACCATTTCCTGATCTCTCTCTCACAGAGACTTTCAAGTTGATTGTACTGCATGCGCAAGGTGCTTCGAGTGTTGGAACTGCTCGGTGTATCATCGGTTCCACTAGCACCTCTGTCAGTGGTTGTCTTGAAAATGTCACGCGCTGCTTCATGTCGGTCTGCTTCATCGAACATGTTCGCTGCATCTGCCAAGGGCAAAGCGTGCTCTTGCCCTGTCGATACTACCCCTCCAAGCGCCTTATCCCGTATCAATGCTAAGCCAGGCACTCAACAGTAATTCAAAATGACGGCGTCACGGCTTACCGGGTTTCGTTGTTGTTCAAACGATCCACGGACGCTTCTTGTGACGTAATCCCGGTTGAGTCTCTAAATCCAATATCCTCGCGTTGTAGGGATGGTGCCCCGGAAAATGTGAAGGCTCCCAAATTTGCACCGGCAGCCGGGTCACTCGCAGGCGGGTGCTATAATGTGGCGGTGCCCCACAAGAAATTACAGCTCCCAAAAACTCTCGTTACTCACACAGAGTTAAGCACTCACAGGAGGGGTTCTGTATCGATTATTTCTTTATTTCGGCATGACTGCCAATTTTATCATGGCTCCTTTGATCAAGAGACTTAAAGTGCATAGACATGATGTGTGAATATATCACTCCAAGATGGCCGCCCCAAGAATATTGTAAATAGCGGGATTTGAGCCATCTTCTGTTTCAGCGGCTGTCAGTCGAATCTGTCTCACGCTGTCGCGCAATACACGACGTAATTTGTATTTAAATGTAAGCGCGCGGTCTTGCCATCGAGACACTGATGAAGATCGATTCGAAACGCGTCTGTCTTGCTGCTAATTTGACTTCTGCCGAAATAAAGAAATAATCGATACAGAACCCCTCCTGTGAGTGCTTAACTCTGTGTGAGTAACGAGAGTTTTTGGGAGCTGTAATATATATATATATATATATATATATATATTCACTAAAAAAACCACAGGTTTCCGGGACGTCATAGTTAGTTGGGCATTTCACTTATACAAAACCAGTGTAATTCGTCTGTCATAGTTAGTTCAGCTAACTATAAATCGCGCTCCTGCAATGCACTGCTGATGATGTCACATATTACATCACTCATGACATTGACAGTGACATCACTCAAGACATCTCAAATTACATCACTGATGACATCATTGATGACATCATCCAGTGACTGTGTGTTTCTGTAAAGTTTAAATATGTTTAATATATATAGACCAAGGTATATTGAAGAATGAGTTGGTGTATGAGTGTCTGAATGGATGATTTACTAGGTGTGTGACTGACTCTATAAGTGAATGATTAAACGTATCTTACTGAATGCATGGGTTAGTGACTAAACTGTGTGAATGTCTGTATCAGTCTGTCTGTCGGTGTATATGCAGCTGCATGGGTTGGTGGATAGCTACATGAGTGTCTATATGGGTTATTGATTGCTTGTCTAAGTATCTGTATGGGTGCCCGAGTGTTTGTGTGGGTGGGGGCATGGGACTCTGTGCATAGATGTGTGAGTGGGTGATTTACTGGGTCTATGGATTGAGGAGTGCATCTGTGATGGACTGTATGGGTGGGTGATTATGTGTATGGGTGTGTTGGTGAGTGAATGGATGTATCAGTGGTTCATGTGTGAGTAACTACATATGTGAAAGGCAGTATATGTGAGTGTTCGAGTATATAAATGACTATATGTGAGAGTGAGTGATTGTGAGAGTAGCAATATGGATGAGTGTGTGCTTGTATCAGTGATTGCATAAGAGTGTAAGTATGTGTTAGTATCTGTATGAGTTAGTGAGGTGGTGTGTGTACAGCTGTGTAGGTGAGTAAATGGGAGTGTGATTAATTCTTTGCATGACTGACTAGGTGTGGGAGTAACTCTTTGGATGAGTGGCAGTGTGTGAGTGTCTATATAGGTGTGTGAGTTCATATTGTAGTCCTGTACTGATGAGTGACCAAACATATGAGTGACTGTATGGGTGAGTGAGTGGATGGGTGTTTAGACCTAAGAATCAGTGATTGGGTATGTAGTTATTGATGTTGGAATGTCTATGGTTTTGAGAATGGAAATCTGTATTTTAGAGTGGGTGTATCAAATGTTACATTAGGGTGTGAGAAGATGCATCAAGTTATCACATGGATGATGTCATCAGTGATCTCATTTGGGATGTCATCAGTGACGTCCTCAGTGATGTCATTGACCATGTCAGGAGTGATATAATATGTGAAGTCATCAGCAGTGCATTGTGGGGTCATGAGTTATAGTTAGCTGAACTAACTATAACGGCCGAATTTCACTGGTTTTGTACGAGTGAAATGTCCAACTAGCTATAACGTCCCTGAAACCTGTGTTTTTTTTCTGAATTTCTTAGGTTTTTTAAAAACTAATTTATAATTATAAAGTCCCTGAAACCTATGGTTTTTTCAGTGAATATAAAAGGTTTTTTAAATGATAATTTCTAACTAAAATGTCCCTGACCCTGTGTTTTTTTCAGAGAATTTCAAAGGTTTTTTAAATGCTAATTTCTAACTATGCCTACAGAGGTAGGACATGTGCAGAAAGTGGAAGAAAGGTGCAGAAAGAAGCAACAGAAAGAGGCCTTTTTGCAAAGTCATCCTGTGCTCCCAACTTTTTGCTGATGGGTACTGGTGGTAACTGACTCTGACTAAATAGGCCAAGAGCCAGTACTATGCTAAAAGATACTTAGAATACAGTGAAAACACCTACATACAATAGGGAACACTATGCTTTGGAGTACCCCTGTGAATGTCATGACCTCCTTTGTAAGGCCCTAGTACATAATATGGCAGGGGGATTAAAACTAACTCTAAGTGTTCCTGGTGCACTGCTGGTGGGGCGATGAGGTCCACTTGTGTCCTGAGTGCCTCAGGACACAAGAGGACCTCATCACCCCACCACCAGTGTGCCAAGAGGCGCATTCGCAGAGTGGTGTAAAAAGGGGTGTGACCTATGACCATCTCTAGGCAAAGTAGCTCTGTGGCGCATACTGGAGGTACCTGGTGGGGTACTTGGCCCCCAGGGACCGTCAGGAATGAAAAGGACCTAATACCCCAACTTAGAACGCACCAGGGGATGCACTTGCAGAGTGCTGCAGGGAGGGGGCAGGGCCTCCAGCGAGATGCCAGCTTTTCTTTTTTTCTTTAGAAGGGGGCTGTGTGGCCCCCCTTCTTTTACAATATTTGGGGCCCTGGGGACCCCATCCCGCAAGGCCTGACCCTTTTCTATAAAAAAACAGGAAGGGGGCCATGTGCCCCATATCCTGAGGCTATTTTTGGCCCCGGGGACCCCATCCCCTGGGGCCTGGCAGCCTTTTTACCTGGTACCTAGTGGGCTAGTTGGCCCCCAGGGCCCCTCAGGATTGAAGAGGACTTAATCCCCCAATTTACAATGTGCCACGAGGCACGTTTGCACACTTGTTATATCAGGCCCCGCCCCCTCCCTGCACCACTGTGCAAATGCACCCCCGGTGCATTGTAAGTTGGGGGATTAAGTCCCCTTGAATCCTAAGGGTCCCTGGGGCCAAAAAGCCCACCAGGTACCTCCAGTAAGCGCCACAGAGCTGCGTTGCAGAGAAGTGTTCTGAGGCCACGCCCCTTTTCACACCATTCTGCAAACGCGGCTTCTGGTGCACTGCTGCTCGGAGGATGAAATCCACTTGTGTCCTGAGGCCCTCAGGACACAAGAGGACCTTATCGCCCCACCAGCAGTGCACCAGAAGCTGCTTTTGCAGAGTGGTGTAAAAAGGGGCATGGCCTCAGAACACCTCTCTGCAGCGCAGCTCTGTGGCACTTTCTGCAGGTACCTGGTGGGCTAGTTGGCCCCCAGGGACCCTCGGTATTGAAGGGGAACTAATCCCCCAACTTACAACGTGCCAGGGGGCATATTTGCCCAGTGGTGCAGGGAGGGGGCGGGTCCTCCGGCCAGTTGCCGGCTTTTTTAAAATGTATTATTGTTAGAAGGGGGGGGCTGTGTGGCCCCCCTTCTTTTAATCTATTTTTGGGCCCCGGGGACCCCATCGCCCACAGCCTGCCACATTTTTTTTTTAAAACGGGAAAGGGGCTGCGCGCCCCCATCCCGAGGCCGATTTTGGCCCCGGGGCATTGCCTTGTTTTTTTTCTCTTTATCCCCGGGCTTGGCCTTCCGTTTAAAAAAAAAGAAATAATAATAATTATAAAGAGGAGGGGGCCCGAGCCACTTCTGGCCTTGGAGACCCCATCCCCATGGGCCGGCCCTCAAGTTGGGGACCGCAGGGGGAACCACATTGTCCCCACGGTCCCTTCCAGCTCGCCGCGTCCTGCGAGAGCGGAATTGCTTTTGGGCAAGTGAAGCTGCTGATATGCAGCTCCCCTTGCCCAAAAGGTGGTGATCTCTGGGGCTTGGGGCCCTACGAGCCCCCCCGCCTATAATTATTCAAAGGAGGTGGTGGTCCCTGGGGCTTGGGGGGCCTGCAAGGCACCTCCCCCATTAATAAAGAAAGTCCCGGGGAGGTGGCGGTCCCCAGGGTTGGGGGGCCTGAGAGGCCCCACGCACTTAATTAGGAATGACCCGGGAAGGTGGGGGTCCCCGGGGAGCGGGGTCTGCAAGCCCCCTGCATACAATTAACTGAGCCCCGGGGAAGTGGCGGTCCCCGGGGCTGCCTGGGCTGAAGCCCCCTGCATTCAATTAATTAAGCCCTGGGGACGTAGCAGTCCCCAGGGCTGTGGGGGCCCCCCATGGACCCCGCCAATAATCAGGCATTGCCCCCGTGACCTGGCCCACCCGGGGGCTTATGGAAAATGAAATGCAGGAGCCAATGCTTTGTTTTGTTTTTTATTTTTCCGTCCGGATTTGCGAATCCAGCGTGAATTTGCTCATTTTTTTTAAATGCTTTTTTTTGGCTTGAGCACGCCTAGGAGGTCAGAGTGTTTCTACCCTGCTCCCTTTTCTTGTTTTTTACTTTTTTTGTACTGTTTTCTTGTGATTCGGTTACCGAGTCCCAAGATGACTGCCAACACATTTTAGTTTGGAATGTTGGTAGCCAATCAGAATTGAGCTTGTGCGAACCCTCCTCGGTGCTCAGATATTGATATTTTTCATTTTTTGAATTTCTCATCAACTACTGAACTGATTTACACCATTTAAAAAAAAAGGTTGCTTTCTAAACCAAGAACTACCTTTTCGCCAAATTTGGTGTAATTCCGTTCAGCAGTTCGGGCTGTAGCCTGTAATAACATTTCCTATGGTAATTAACATGGGTAAAACGTGTTTTGGGACCCCCCTTGTTTCTCAGCCCCCGCTTGACGAATCACCCCGAAACTTTCAAGACAGGAGCTTACCTGAGTGAACCTTTTTTTTCTGAAAATTTTGTGAAGATTCGTCAAACAGTGTCAAAGATATAGGCAAAAGAAAAAACGCTTTTTGAATAGAAACAAGGTCCTAACTATAACTACCTAACTACTGACGACCGCCAAATATATATAATTATATATATAAAATAAATGAGCGTCAGAAGCTGCTCAGTTATTATTCACTGTTCTTGTCAAGGAGTACCCATAATGCATTTCAAGGCCTCATTTACACATTTCTGCCTATTATTTGGAGCTCCAACCCGTCGAGGGGCATCACCATGTTAAAATAGTGTACTGAAGGGCTGCAAGGAGTGCAAAAGCTCCCAGAAATATTTTTTTTAATTAACCCTCTGTTTCCTGGGTAACATGCAAAGTTGATTTTGTTTGTGAGTATTCCCGAAGCTAGCACTTTTCCTTTCAGCAAGAATGCAGGGATGCCTTCTTGTTGGTCTTATGAGTGTATGATATGACTCAATGACTCAATGAGAGTAGACTCTGACATTGTTTATAGTTGTTGCTGACTCAATAAACTTGTCTTCATATATTGATGTGGTTACCTTATGACAAAAGTAATAGGCTTTTCTTTATATTAATGTAGTGATATATTGACAAAGTCAGTAGGATTGCCTTGTTATACAGATGTATTCACAATTTGGGGAGGTCGCCAATTTATTTTTAAAAACTGCTTTTGGGGAGAGTTCGGTGGATGTGTGGATCCTCCCGGAACCCCTTTATGCCCCTTGTAGGATCACTGCCGATCAGTGGTGCAACAAAAGAGCAGACAATATAAAGTATGCAGTTGTTTGGAAAGGGATCAGGTCTGGCAAGTGGGAGCCACAGGTAGCGGAGTGGTTCCTTTTTGGAACTAGGGCCCATACACACCCTTTCGAGTGTCATACTTCATCATAGGGCTTGCTCCTTGTCAGGCCGTCGGAGATGTTCTTCCAAAGCTGTATGTGAAATGTAAGTTTGGGGTCCTTGGTGTAGCTTAAGGAAGGAAGAGTTAGTGTTAGTGTGTGATAAATAGTGAGTTAAAACAGACTAGGCAAATCTTAAAATAATTTTAATCAATGAGTGTGCCTGTCTCATTAAGATCATGTCTTGTCACCAGTAGCGGCAATGATCTCTGGTGAGTTAAAAAGAAATTATATGGGGCAATTCATCAGGACCGTACAAATTCTAATCTACACAGTGTTTGGAACCAGAAGTGGAAAGTATGTTATCTAAACCCTATGTACCCTAATTGGTGTACCTGAAAAGATGCCAAAAGGCTGACCGAATGTGGGTAATGTAGTTGCCTCCTCGAGAGTTGCGCTGAGACAATGCTAAATTCTAGCATAATCTTCAGAATGTAAAATTGAATATTCCTCCAACTTTATGTTTCACGCAGCTTGACCAGGATAAATCAAGTTTATCCATCGGGATAGGTCAACTAACAGGGTAAGTCAAGACCGAGATTCCGAGTCTTCTTTGGTTTCAAAGTTACTCTAATGGCATGTGCATTTAACATCCACAGCTGATGCTAAACTGCTGCTGTCAGTGCCTGTACACAATGTGACTGAAAGCAACAAAAGGGCATGCAGTTGAGTGGCCGACCACCAGTTGCCAGGGCTTTGTGGTGTGCCATGGAGGTGAGGGATGTTCTCTCCCCCATATGTCACTCAACTGCTTGTGGATGTCCTCCTGTGAGTGTCTGGTGATGGAGTCTCATGGAGACAGCAGTCACCTTATCCACGATTCTGCCCACCTGTTCCTTCTCTCTCATGGTTGTTTTATGGAGCAGTGCTCCAAACACCTGGGACTCAACTCTAATTAGTTCATATGCCATCACAGTTAATGCATTTTCAGAGAACCTTGCAGGTCTCCTTCCAGATTCTTAAAAGTAAATGAAGATGTAGTTCTGTCTGCTTCTTGTGGTTGGTTTTGTGATTGATAAACGATATATGTTGTTAGAGGAGTGTTTTTGTAGTGGAAGCTGCCGGTGCTATTTGCGCATAGAATATGGCCATGTGTATGTTAATGGATGAGTCTGCTGTGGTTAACCATTTCTACCATTGTATTCCTGTGTCATAAGGATCCCTCCATATTGTTGTAATGGCTGACAACTCTAATTATGGTGGACGGATATCTGCTTAAGATAGTTGCTTCTGACTTCCTGAACTGTGTTCCAGCATGCAAGCAAAAATTACAACTTTCTCCAGGAGATGATTCACTTGCTCATAGACACTGTCTAAATCAGGTATTGAATCATTTCTTGACACACAATATTCCCAGATATTACTTTAGTAATCTGGTGAGGCCAGTACATGATTTCTTTTCAGCTGAATCCTACTTACATCTTAATGTAGCTAATATTCACAGGGTTTCACTTCCTAATTTAAGTAAGACCTTACAAAAACACCAGCCCACCTCCCACTTCACCAATTCACTCAACTTAAGAACTTCTAATTTCAGAACAATTACAACAAAGGACGCTTCAGTAGTGACCTCCTAATTCTAAAATGGATATCTATGAAGGCTAATGAAATATACATCAATATTAAATAATCAAATGTTTCTCAATTCATACAATACCAACTCATTCTGGCACTCTTTGAGAATACTGCCCAGTTTCCAATTATCGTCTTCATTTCTAATGTCTCCTCTTATAAATTTATGAAACAAAATGATGTGTCTTATTTCAAGAATCTTATTTGAATTACTGCATTATTTTATGAAAGTTGTAGTGATACACAAATAAGTATGAATGTGGAAAATATTAATTCATCTTTAGAATATGTACCAAAACCTTTTTGAAATTTCTCTCAAGGACAAATAAGGCATGGGAAGTGGAGGGTTCATTGATGGCGAACCTCTTCATATGTACATTCCTACTAATTATGTGAGCTACTTGGTGAGTTTCCATTTAGATGATGGGAGAAAATAGTTGTTGTTCTTTGAATGTTGACACAACCCCCCCACGAACATTTTTAAAGAAAAGGAAATTCCTAAATGAATTGCAACCAATGTTCCCTCTAATTTTTTCCCTCTGTGTGCGGCAGTGGAGGGTCTCTGTGCGCTGCTACCATGGCTATGGGCGCCAGGAACAAAGACCGCGCGTGTGTGTAGCACCAAATGTCACTCCAAACATTTACTTTAAAAAGTGAAAAGATGGTGCATTTTCACACATACAGTGCCAGCCTTGCTTGAGAAGAAATGGTGCGGCCTGTAGGTTTCTTTCATAAACCTTATATTTATTGACTCTTAATTGACTTGAATATTGAACAAAAATATCCTACACAATCTGAATGAGTCAAATAATTGCAAAAATCAACGATTCAGAGTGGGTGCATTTCATACATGATTAGTAAGTACCAGAATAATCAATACATGACCTATGGAATTAAATATGTGCGTATGTTATTCATACCACCCGAGTGTTAAGTATTCAGGCCGGGCAAGGGTTTGGGTAGTGTTGGGGAGGGATGGGCCATTTGTAAAATTACTTTTATTTTTAATCGAATCTTCCTGCTGCAGTTATGTGCACTGAAGTGGCAAGGAACATGACAAAGCCATTGTATCAAGAGACATGAACCTGAACTGATGTAAACCCCAACTTTTTCTGAATGCCAGGTCACTTAGATTCTCCCAGAACACCAACATCATCCTCAAGGAACAGAGCTAAGAAAGCAAAGAAAGCCTGGTAACAGGTGCCTCTACTAAAGAAAGATAAACCGTTCTCCCTGAAAACATTTCCAGAACAGCCATTGTAAAAGTGCATCTGGATGGTGGGTGTGCATGCTTCAGTGCTTCAGTGACTTTCGGTCAGCAGAGTGAGGGGCCCACACTCCGCTGACCAAAAGTCACTGAACCATACCATTATAGGTTTTATCCCTGCTCCCGTAGGCACATTACAGATTAATACTAGTGCAGGCGTGAAGAGTGCAGGCGCGCGCCGCTGGGCATCTGTTCCTTCGTGAAATTGAAAGGAAAGGCTCCCTGCTGCTCCACTTTACTCAATCATTTGTAAATTGGATTACTTGGAGGTGAATTAAAAGATGTTCCGGCGCCCACAGCAATAAATAAAGAGCTCACCAAGCCATCACCCTCGGGTCGGCTGAGGGGAATAGACGTTTGCTACAAGGGCGGGTATCTCTTAACAGCTTACACCTT
This sequence comes from Triturus cristatus, assembly GCF_964204655.1. Classification (NCBI taxonomy): domain Eukaryota; kingdom Metazoa; phylum Chordata; class Amphibia; order Caudata; family Salamandridae; genus Triturus; species Triturus cristatus. The sequence continues at coordinate 857,719,924 of NC_140588.1, read as the reverse complement.
GTCCTTTCAATCCTCTGCTTCTCCGGAATGTGCACTCCTCCAGAAATTGTTCTAGGAAAATGAAGATGATGATCCTCATAACAACAATCATAATCCAGTGTTTTTTTTGCTGTGTTTTTTTTTATAGGTGCTCAATGCTGAATGCCACATCATGAAATATAGAGACTGCCAGGTCTTGATTATACCTCATTCCTCCTTCGACCACCCTACACTTTTTGTATCTTTATCTACTCTTGACGGATCTTTCTTTATCTCCACTTTCTTCCCAATTCACACTACACAGAGGTCACATGCATAATCATAGGCACTGGAGAAGGAAGGGCAAGGTATAGGCAGAAACGGTAGAAAGATAAACAGGGGCCTTTACTTTGTCTCACTACCGCTTTTGAAGGAAAACAGGAGAGGGGCAGAAATCAATACTTAAAAGCCCACAATTAATTGCTTTCGCATCCGCGCTTCACTAACAATAGATTAGAGCCCGTTTAAAACCACAGCGTGTACTTTCTGAAAGTATACGCTGTGTTTTTAAACTTGCTCTACTCTTTTATTAGTAAAGCGCGGTGCGGGGACGATTGCGGGCTTTTCTTTTATGGATGTTAATCAGAGCCCCTTCACGGGCTGTGTTTAACATCAATACTTAAACAAAAGCCCACAATTGCTCTCGAAGCAACGCATTACTAACAAAAGAGTAGAACCAGTTTAAAAACACAGCGTGTGTTTTTAAACTGGTTCTACTCTTGCCAATAATGCGCGGCTTCGAGAGCAATTGTGGGCTTTTGTTTAAGTATTGATGTTAAACACAGCCTGTGAAGGGGCTCTGATTAACATCAATACTTAAACAAAAGCCCACAATCGTCCCCGCACCGCACTTTACCAACAAATGCGAACAGCCACATGCCGACAAGCCCCCAAGCCCCCCAATGTCCCAAGCCCCACTTACCTGCACTCCATCCCAACTCTTCCTCCGGCACACGCATTTAGAAAGTGGCCGCTTTTCGCGCTGCTCGCTTTTTTAAAGCAGCGGCGCGACTCTCTTGCACGATGTCCTGGATGTGTGCGCGCTCCACACACGGCAGTGCACGCTGATGTCAGCAGAGGTGCGCGCGCGCACCTTAAAGGGAACGTAGTTTGCAACACATATTCAGTAATTGTAGGCAGGTTTAAGTTTAAAGTGCAAATTGGTGGAGTAAAAGTGGAAGACCATGTGTAAAGGAATTGCCTTTAACCTTATTTTCGGAGATGTGGAAATAATTGGTGTGTTGAGAAAAATATTTTGTAATGAGTCACATGGCACAAATTATGGCACTTTTCATCTGCTGCCACTTATTTAGGTACCTGTTTTGATGAATACTATCAACCTACATTTCGAATTTAAGACACTTTTTTGTTGTGTCGCATAAACTTGCATGTTTTCCTGAACTGCAGAATGAGGCTTAACTTAGTAACAAATATAAGCATAACTTAATATTACATGTATTTATATGTTACTTAAGTTACACCACTTTAGTAGATTGTCCCCTTAACATTCACCCAATATATTTACTTCTGTGAATCTTTACAGTTCCTTTTCGCCTACCCATTAATTAGCACACGCAATTCGGATCTGTGAGTTTAATTACCTCTGTGTCATATTGCTGAATATTAGCAGTCCAGAAATTGTGACCACTAATTATTGTTTTGAAGATCATTAAAATAATCTAATCACTCTAGTCAAAGTGTCAAGTGAAAATAGTGTGCATTGGCATGGGAAGAATACATTGCAGATTTGAATTATACATTTATCTGTGTCTGTATACACACATGTGCACACACACACACACCATCATAATAATAATAATAATAATAATAATAATAATAATAATAATAATAATAATAATAATAATATACTCTTTATTGTCCGATCAATTAAAATCATTACAATAAAACAGCAAAGTTCATAAAACAAGGCAATTTCTTACATTCCTTAACGATAACGAGGAAGTGTTAACATATCTTTATAACTGTTAGAAATACATCAAATATCATAAAAAGGTATTTAGTTCATAACCGAATGTAATTTCACAATTATAGGGGGGTACACTTCTAAAATAACCCCTGCTCACCCCCTTGGTAGCTTGGCACGAGCAGACAAGCTTATCTCAGATTTAGTGTGTAAAGCATTTGTGCACACATACAGTAATACAGTGAAAACATTACAAATGGACACCGCACCAGTTTAGAAAAATAAGTAATCTTTATCTAAACCAAACAAGACCAGAACGACAATACAGTACTCAAAATATGACTTTTAGAAGGTAAAAACAGTTCTGTCCATACCAAACTATGGATGCAACACTTTCAACAAAAAGTACCTAGGATGCGTCCAAATCATAAACAAAAACAACCACAGGGAGGTGATGCATCAGTTCCTTACTGCCATGCAGGGGAAGTGTTGCGTCGGTTTCTTACTATGCGGGGTGGTGATGCGTCGGTTTATTACTGCGGTCCGGTGTCCTTGTAGACTTGGTGCCCCATGCGATGTGTAGGGATTGGGGATGCATCGGTTCTCAATAAGGCGGTGGCAGCGGCACAGAGTTGGTCTCTCCAGGAGCGGTCCCACGATGTGTTGGTTCCTGCAGCTACACAGCAGGGCCTGCTTCGGAATCGATGCAGTGAACTCGGACTTCGTAGATTGGTGTACTCGATGCAGCAGGCGACGATTTTTGCCAGCCGCAGGCATGCCCTGCATCGGTTTCTTCTACGATGCATTGGAAACAGGTGCAAATGTGTTGCGCTTCTTGTAGTTGTTTCATTATTATTCACCATACATATAAGTAAACCCATCCATACAGATAATCTTTGAGTCCCCTCTCTGGTTTTTAAACAGATACTTAAAAAGAAGCAGAGCATACAGTAATACATGTTTGGTCCAGTTGTGATCTTAGTACTTAAAATATAACGTGCATCCAGGCTTCTTAAAATAATCCCAAACCTCAGATACGTTATAGAATGTATCAAGTTACATTGCCAGTTTGGGGGAAAACAATATAGTTGGAATCATAGCCACTTTCTATTCTTATTATATGACCACAACATCATCCTGAGCCAGTTTTTTCTGAGCTATAAGGTATTATCACTTGGCGACACATTCTCATCCCTTGTTTGTTGAATATTGGTTTGAAATGTGTTAATCTTTCTTGACACAATTTGGGCAAATACATATAATGTGCAATAACGTTTCATTAATATAACCTCCTAATCTACACTTTTGTGATTGCCAAACTTGTACCCATCTAGGTGTACCATCTTTTGTTGGGTGATGTCCAAACCTAAGCTTAAGCAATATGGGCCATATGTATGAAGCTGTTTTGCGATCGCAAATACTGCAAATCGCAAAAAAATTGTGTTTGCGATCGCAAAACAGAGAATCCCAATGCATTGGAGACCCAAAGCGATCGCAAAATTGCTAATCACAAAATTAGCGATTAGCAATTTTGCGAGAAATCGATTCTGTGAATAAATTTGCGCAATCGCAATCTGAGCCACGCAAATAGCGAAAATCGCAATTAAGGAATCTCAAATTGCGAATTCGCAAAATGAAATGCATGAAAAATTAGCAAATTGCGAATTTTAGAAATTCGCAATTTTGCTAATCTCACTTAACACCAAGTCTGAGCAGGTGGTAACCAAGTGCAACCTATTTAAAAGGGCCCACAGGCCTTTTCCAAAATGGCTGGGCTGTATGTGATAGCCAGGAGGCTGCAAATCAGAGCTGCTGCACAGAGAAAGTGACGCCAGGAAAGGATCTTCAGAGCGTGCATCACCCTGTTCCAGCGGACTGTGGAGGAGATCCATGTGAACTACAGGCTGGATGAAGACAGTGTCCTGGACTTAATAGCGGAGCTCAAACCCATACTTGAACATCCCACACGCAGGACACACACCATCCCCACCCATGTACAGGTCTTGTGCTCACTGCACCTACTGGCATCAGGGAGTTTTCAGGGGGTGATAGCTACAGCAGGAGGGGTCTCTCAGAGTGCCCTGTCGGGCTTCTTCCATGCGTTCCTTGATGCAATGGTACAGAGGTTGCATCACCACATCCAATTCCCCTGCACACAACAGGCACTAGACCAAACCAAGCTGGAGTTCTACCAGATAGCAAAATTCCCCCACGTAATTGGCTGCACAGAAGGGACCCATGTCACTATTTCCCCCACTCACAGAATGAGTATGTGTTCAGGAATTGCAAGTCCTACCATTCCCTGAACATACAGGTTGCGTGCGATGCCAAACATATCATCACTCACATAGTTGCGAAATACCCAGGCAGCACCCACGACTCATTCATCTTCCGCCACAGTGGTATTCACCGACAACTCACAAATGGGGACTTTGGTGAGGGCTACCTACTAGGTAAATGCATTGGTAATAAGGACACACCAGTAAAGCACAGTAGGGGCAGGACAGTGCAGGTGACAGTGCGTATGCTGTCCGTGACTTCATCCTGACTCCGTACCTGAATTCAGCCACTGCTGGGGAGCGGAGGTTCAACAGTGCCCACACAGCCACCAGCTGTTCCATTGAGAGGACATTTTGAATACTCAAGAGCCATTTCTGCTGCCTACATAAGAGTGGAGGAGCACTACAGTACAGCCCAAGACCTGTTGCAAAATCGTGGTTGCGTGTGCCATGCTACACAACATCGCCACCAGGAAAGGCACCCCAGTGGAGCTCACAGATCCAGACTCATCAGATGAGAAGGGGCCAGATCCAAGATGCAGGCCAGCCGGTGTTATTGGTGCGGCTGTTGGCCGCCAGAGGCGAGATGAGATCGCACAGAACTATTTCTAGATGAGTAATGATGACACAATGCTACAGATTGGTGCAAAAACTGTGTTTTTATTTCCTTACATTCAGGAAAGTTACCATCACACAGCCTGACGTGCACACTATTTCAGTCTGAATGTCTCGCATGTTATACACACAGTGCAAAAATTCCTCAAAAACATGAGTCAGTGTGCAATGGGTTAACTCACCCATTGCCATGTGCTACACAGGGCTCCTCACCTTCTACGTCAATGGCTCATTGCCCCTCACTCAGGGTGCCCACTGCCCTCTCCTGAGGCATCGGTAGCTCTAACCTGAAGCGCACTTCGACGCCTGTCCTGTGGGATGGGTGGTGTGATGCTGCTCTGGCTCGATTGCTCATCCTCCTCCAGTGAGCTGAGGGGTCCTGTGCTAGCAGTGGCTACTGCCCGCAGCTGCTCCACCCCACATGTTACTTGCACTAGTCCCCTGGCTGCATCCTTGCAGCAGTGTGACAACTCATGCTGCATGTTGACACACCTACATGCCAGCACTGAGGTGGCAGAGGACAGCTGGTTGACAGCCCTCGTATACATGTCTAGGCGAGTGTGGAGGCGCTGTCTCTCCCTGCGGCTGGCTGCACGGTCTTCATGCATCTCAGTGCACAGTGCCTCCAGGGCACCCGTCAGGCCCATGAAGCCCAACCTCATTTGGCACTGCATTGAATTCATTGTTTTTGCCTGCAGGCACTGTACCTCCAACATGTTGCCTCAAGCCCTCCAAGACCGTGTCCTCGCCTGTGGCTGCTGAGCTTGTGGACGGGCGTGCCCTGCGCCTGAATGGAATTTCTGGAGTGTTTCAGTCAGGGGACTGTGCTCTGTGGTGTGGGGCACACTGGCCCTGAACTTGCTGCTCCTCCACACCTGTGTCCAGTGTATCTACCTCCAGTGGTGGGAGTGGTGGTACTGAGCTGAGCCGTCTGCCTTTACTGCGGTGCCTTCCTCCTCCTCCTCTTGCCTAGACTGTTCCGCGCTGTGGGATGCATCCTCCCCTCCTGCCGTAGCTCCCAGTGTTTCTGGTGGTGCTGTGAATGTAAATGCACACATTAATTTGATGTCCTGCCTCGCATTGGTCATGCAATACATTTTACAGTTTGGAGTTACATGGGTCGTATATGTCTGTATTTTGCCTTTCCTGATACACACATACTGATTGTCCCTTGCTGGGTGTCAATGCTCCACTTTTTGGTGCATTTGACTACAACTCCCATAATGCATTGCGGTGTGTGCTTGTGTTATTAACTGGACTTACATAAATGTTTGGTGCCTGGGTCTTTCCTGGGTGTGTGGGTGAAGTGGTGATGTATCAGGGGTGTGATGGCATGCTTCTTACCTTGCCTGGGGTTTTGGGTTTCGGAGCTGTCAAGGTCAGCCACGTCACTCACACTCTCCAGAAGTAGGGTCCCCTCAACCAACTCCTCCAAAGGAGTGGAATCAGTGGCAGTGGACGTCCCACCACTGGTCTTTCTTGCCTCAGCCAGCGAGGCAGCAACCTTTTCCTTAGACCTCTGGCGCATATTGTACCAGCGTTTTCGTAGGTCTTGTATGCTGCGGTGGGTGATGACAATGGAGTTGACCTTCTCCTGGAAGTCTGTCCAGATTTTGCGTTTGCGTGCCTCTGGCACATGCACGGATTGTTTGCCAAAGAGCACATGGCTCACAACCATCTCCAGTATGAGCACTTCCTGCTCCCTTTCACTAAACTTTTTTTTGCGCTTCCTGGTATTCTCCCCCTGCTACTAGTCCTGTGTGCCCATGTCTCCTCTCTCAGTAGCAGTGCACTGGTGCCTCCGCTCTCCTCCCAGCCTCTCACTCTGCTTCTGGAAATCAGATGCAGCATCGGTAGTCACACTTCCTGGTTGTGATGTCATCAAGCGGGACCTTATTCTCCAATTAGCAGATTTGTGATTCATTATTTGCGAATTCGCAATTAAGGAATCGCAATTTAGGGATTCGCATTATTTTTCTGTGAATATTTAGGAATCGCTAAATATTAGCAAACTTTTATTTACATCGAGTTTTGCGATTCTCAAATTGCGATTAGCAAAAAATTGCAATTTGAGAATTGCAAATTCCGAGTTTGATACATATGGCCCTATATCCCTTACTGCCAGTTTCAAGCAAGAAGTTAGATAGAACTGGGCTTCAATTTTATTATACGAATTAATAACCGACCAGGCGTCCTTTTTTTACAGTCTGCTCCTGATCCAATATTAATGATACCAATTTAGTTGACTGATTTAAAATCTGTTTTAAAATGGTTTTGTTTCTAATCATATTGTCAAAAGGTTGGAGCTTAAAAGTATTCAGAATTTCTGTTAAGTATGACCTCCATGGTCTGGTATACTCCTTCTTATTCATTTCTTCACAACACATATATGCAAGGGACTCAGGGTCTGATAAATAAAGTGAAAATAGACATTTTTAAAAAAGCAGCTTGCCTTACCAATTTTTGGTTTAGCAAACCAAATTCCAGTCTAACTGTAGCGTGTCCAACATTTTTTGAAATCCTAAAAATTGACTTAAAAACTTGTGTTTGTAATTTATCCAACAGTTGGCTATCATTTCCTTGGAATATTATTGACCCATTTGTAAGGGCAGAGATATGTTTCGGCTTCATTTCTTTTAATAAATGATTGTAACTAGGGCATGAAAATGTATCATGCAATGATCTAAAGGCAAAAGAAAGTGAAGTTGCTTTGGCCTTTAAATGATCAAAGTGTGGTTTAAAAGTCATTCCATCATCCAGCGTAACTCCTAAGTATTTATACTGCTATACTGTTTCAATAGATAAATCTTTCATTTTCCATAATGTCTTATCTGATTTTGTTGATCCTATTATCATAATTTTTGTTTTTTGGCATTTATTTGTAAACCATTGGCCAATATATATTGATCAAATGACTCTATCAATCTCACACGCACACACACACACACACACGACATAAGGAAGCCCAACAGACTGTGAAAGACAAGAAAACTACACCTCTAAACTTTTAGTTTTCAAAAATACTTTCACAAGGATTGAATTTTACACACGGAGTCACTGCAATAAATAAGGTTTCAAGATCCTTCCACTGTACCAACAGTGAAGTGTCAAGTTCTTCAGAGTGGAAATGACATAGATGTCTTAAAACACTGCACATCCAGCATACTAAAATGAAAGTACTACTCAAGTCCAACCACAGAAAAACACATTCTAACGAACAACACAAGCTGCTGAACAAACATTAAATGTTCCTCAATTAATGTTTGCGACTTTGCATTCCTCAGTCTTAGCTTGTTTGTGCAAGGTTCAGAGTTACTGAAGCGCGCAGCATATAGATTTCCATGTATAAAATTATGAACCCTGTGCTTTCGCTCTTTGATCCCATTTTGCTTTGTTAGGGAACTAAGGTATTAACTTTTCCGGCTCCATTTATTCATATTTTCTCATCTTAAGAAAGTTTATCCATATTCTTTTGATGTTCTATGAGAGAAGAAAACTGCAATTGATATATTTCCACATTCATTTAAACTGATGAATGCACCTTCTTTTCTCCCGGCTTCAGCACTGAATGTAGCCACGACTCATGCAGTCACAGAAAAGGAGTGTAGTCTGCATTTTTGCTTTCTTTTAATAATTACCGACAAGGAAATACACTGTTTTCTGTCAGTGTATTGTGTGAAAATCTGTCACAAAGCAATACTCAGATAGGCAAAACTAAGGAATATATAAAGAAATATGGTGCAATATGAAGCATTTGTTTTAAATACAATATGCCCCAGTTCTCTGCACAAGGTATATGAATACATAATTTGGCAAAATATTAATTAATGCGTGTAGATTTTCAAGTAAGATGATAAGCATGTTTACAACTCATGGAACGTACTCTATAAACCTAGGGTTTATGGTACTAAGGGCCTTGTGTACAAAGGTTTCATTTAAGGAATCGAAAATTTCACAAACAACAATTTGCAATTTGTGATTCCAAAAATGTATTTGTTAGAAGTTGTTGCACTTTGTGCACCGACTTCTAACAAACACATTGGGGCATATTCTAAAGGACTTATCGCCGAGTTAGCGGGACTTTATCGCAGCCAAAGTGACGATAGATTTATCACCCTATTCACAAGCTGGTGCTATCAGCCAATATCGCCAGTTTTCCTGCGATAGCACCGCAAAAAAAAAACACCACGGATGACACCGGAAACTAACGCTAATGAGATGCAGAGTAGGCATTCCTGTGCAAAAAGCCACGATAACACCACTTTGCAATATTCTCAACGACCAGCCAGATCACCGATAAGATCCCAAAACAGGTGATAAGGCACGTTAGCAGCAGGGATTTAACACCTGCTCTTACCTGGTGTTAAGTCGGACGACAACCTGCACCATAAAAGGGAACCCAGCCCAGAGCCACACCTGAAGATCAACAGATGCAATGGAGCTACTGATCAGCAGCTCGTAGCCCCAAGAGAGCCACAACACCCACCGCCACCACACCCAGGGCCGCCACCCTATCTAGCCCCCCGCCCCCCCAGACTACCACAGAGGCAGTTTATTTATTTTTTCTCCTTTATAGTGCATTTTCCCGCATGACGTGTGGGAATTGCAGGCCTGTGGCTGGTTAGCGCTGATTTTTGTATCGTGTTTTGGGGCATCGCAACTATTTTCGCGTTCGTGTTTCACATTTTTTCGGCGTTGTGTTAATTTCAATGCGGTCATTTGGTATGTTATCGTGAGACTATCGCATGGTGCCACCGGGTTTTGAATACCACGTTAACACAGTGTTATTTACCCGTGATAGACTGCGATGTGCAAAGTTGTGTTAAGCTTACTTTGTGATAATTATCACACATTCTTGAGAATATCCCCCATTGTGTTTTGAAAACCGACCTATGTATTGATACATTAGTTTTCAAAATACCGATTAGTAGTGAGAACACTCTTCTGTGATGCAACCTCCCCTGGCCAAAAAAGCATGTGATCCAGAGTCAGTTAGTTATCGGAAAAGTGCTTTTATATATGCATATCCATTTAATAAACCTAATGAAAACCTTGCAAAAAGTATGCGCACAAACAAATTTGACCTTCTAAACTTATTTGTGCATTAATCCAGGAAAGAATAAAGTTTGAACCCGCAAATGAGCATTTTCCATTTAAACTCTCATGAATCAGTGTGTGGATTTACATCAAGTTAAGCACTTGGTACAAATTAGTTTCTGTGATTGGTTTAGTTTAACTCATTTCAATGTCTTTTTAGAAAATTAACAAACAAAATGTATGAATAACTTGCAGGTTGGATTTATAAACCAATTAACAAACCCTAACTTGGTGATGAACTCAAAAGCTTCTCTTCTGAAGACAGCTTACCATTTTATCTCTTCCAGCTACTTTCAAGTTCATTGACTGCAGGCCGATTTGAAAAATGTAAATAATTGCAAGTCTGTTTCTCCCCAATCCAGAGAAAGCTGTGATAATTCCTGGAGTAGCTGCAAAATCATACTTTTCTTGAAATAGACAGATATGAATTCTTCAAATAAGTAGCCTATTGCATGCACTGCTTGTGTTTTGAAGAAACAAAAGGCTTTCTGACCTTTTCTTCTGCAGCCAGCTTTACGCAATGAGGATGGACTTTACTGTTCTTAGAAACCCAAATGCTCAAGTATTGTCTGCACTCCTGGTTAGTGTCTCTCAGAGCACAGCTACTCATTTTTAGGTCTCGCCTGACCCAGCGCATGCGCTGGTCTGGCGAGACTTATTGAGAGGGCTCCAAAAAGTGCTACCAGGCCAGCCTAGAGCTACAGTGCATGTGCGCGGGCACGCGCGCCACGCTTTAACGCGATCACTTTCACTTTAGCAGCCGCACGGCCGCTTTGATGTTTGAGCGTGATCGCCATCGCGATCACTTTCCCTTTCGCGGCCGCAAGGCCGCTTGGCATAGCCAATAGGTCTCGCTTTTGGGACCTTATAAGTATTTAGTTATGCACATATAAGGTCCCAAAGGCGAGACCTATTGGCTATGCCAATGCTTGTTTCTTTATGGTACAATTTGTTGTTTATTAAAAGTTTTACTCTTTTTTTAAGACAGAATTGCAGTAGAAAATCCATTAATGTCCATCAAAGTACATTCTCAGTGCAGTAGATATGAATTTTCTCTTTAAAAAACGAATATAGGAGTGCAAGGGAAGAGTTCTCATGCATCTCCAGGTTATTGTTTTTTATTCAATGGGGCGAGCAGCAGGCGCAGCATGCTGCCGTCACACATCTGAAACTTGAAGCTGTGTGTGCCGTAAGATGCAGACTTCTTTCACTTGAATCAGTGCTCGGTGGGCATAACTGCCACCCAAGCACCTATCCGTGTCACCTATCCAGCAGTATCTGTCTCTAGTGGATCCTTGCTTGGGTATTGCCCCAAGATGGCACTCCTCAAGCAGGGATCCCTTCACCAGGCGCAAAAGAAAACTTGTGAAAAAAGAAGGGATTGCACGATCTGCCTGTCCATCGCGCTGTGCCCATACCCGTAATCAGCCCAACAGTCTTTCTGCCCCCCAGAGGCCATTTTAGGGAGGTTCTGCTAAGGGGCTCCAAAGGGTAGAAAGCCCAAGTGACAAAAGAAGAGTGGGGGGGGGGGCACACCTAGGCATTTGGACATTCCCCTCCACTCCATGATGGGCCAGTAGTTTTTCTGCATCCCTGGTGGGTATATTATGGACATTTATGCCAATCTGCCCCTCCAGCAATCTCGAAACTAGAGATATTTAGTTAAAAAGCAAGAATGCGCTGGGGAAGCCTGCCCTGTCATTGAACTGTGCCTCCACTCCTTAATGGGCCCAGCAGTCACCCCCCCCCAAGGGGCAGATTGAGGAGGTTAAACATCGTTTTACTCTCCTGAGGGCTGAAAGTCCCTAAGTACCAGGGGAAAGTGGTGAGTCTCATGGGGAAGAAAGCTAGCCACACCCAGGCATGCTTTAAAAAAGAAAAATTAAATTGGGTGAGTGTCGGCCATACCTCCCAACCGTGGCTGTTTCTGGTGCTGGGCAGAAGCGCTGCACCCTTTTGATTACTAGCACTATGGGTAGTAATTGCAAGAAACAATTACCATCCATTTTCCATTATAGTATAGGTACTCCCGGGCTGCTTGTCATTTACAAAGCTGCCTCTCGCAATTCATGCTCTCCCAAGTCATCGCAGCGTGGCGAGCTGGGAAAGGGAGCGATTGCACTGCAGCCATAGTTCCCTCCAAGCTGCGCGTGAGCTGATGGCACAATGTGTTTTCCCTCTGTGCACTGTGTCTGAAGCTGCACACACTTCGTCTTATTCTCCGGCTGCCATAAAATACCCTTTGAAGGCTTCAAAGTGACTCCCCCTTCTGTCAGCTTAGGAGTTGGAGGGAAGCACGCATAGTCAACTTCAGGTGATGTTTTTACTGGTAGGGTGTCAGTTTGTTTGCCGTTTTATACAGCGTGAACCTGATCAAAATGTATTGGATCATCTTACATTGAATGCAGGTATGGGCTGAATAAGGGATGTTGCTGCTTAGAATCATAGGATGTTGAGCCTCTGCCAAGACTGGAGCCTCGTTCTGCTCTTAACACCACATCCTTTGTCCTGCTGGAGAATTGAGCTGATCTTCATCTATAACTCTCACCAGTCAGCAATTTGTGGGTGGTGTGCAAATTGGGCCTGGAGCTGTGGGCAGCCCAGTGACTGCATACAAAAGAAGTGTCTGAGAGTAGCCTCTGTTTGGAAGGGGATTTCAATGATGACAAGCTGCAGCACAAATAATGTTTTGTTAAACACAGCTTTTGGGATTATTATTCATTTTGAGAGACCATTCAAATGAATGGGAACACCTGCAGTGGCATGGCCTCTAAGTAAGCACGGAAGTGCAAGCGCCCCTAAGCCTGAAGGTCAGAGGCATGACTGGCCTGGTGTTCAGCACCACTAGCAGAGGATGTGTTAGGCCGGAGCTGCAGATTTTGGACCTGGGGAACCAGGCTCGAGTCTCTGCATCGGCTCAATATCCTGTGATCCTGGAGAAATCAATTAATCTCGCTGTGCCTAAAAAACAAATGTGTGCAATGTAACTGGTTAAGCACAATCCTGTCAAACTCTCATCTTCCATTGTTTGAACAATGCTGCTTTGCAGCATTTTTCTAGCCCTGTGTCTTTCATGACAAATCTGAAGCTGAATCTGTGGGGAGACAGCAGCAGCAGCCTGCTACTCACTCACTTCCGGTACTTGCTGCTTTGCTCCGAAAATCCCAGCTGCAGCAGATAGTGGAAAAAATATGGTAACATTTCCATTTCTACACCTTTAAAAAAATTCTGTGATTAATTGAATCGTTCAAAGTGTAGGATTAGGTTCAAAACACAGACACAGCCTCATAAACAAATGTTTATTTGAATACGGTCAGTTCACGGCAGGAGCAAAGCTGGTAAATCATATCTGAAGCAAGTGCAGCCAATGCTTGTATACAGGCAATACATTGCCTGGTAATTTTGTGCCTTCAAACATTCATTGTGTTAATAACCAACAGGCCCGATCGTTATGATCAAACTCAGGCTTCACAAATTAGGCAATTAAGCACCCCGCGTTCCTGCATTAAAAGACTGATTGATTGAAGAAGCGCTAAGGAAATTCACCAGGAATACTTTTGATCCATTTATAAAAAATATATAATGCTGAAAATTACACCAAAATGCACCACTTAAAAAAAAAGGAGCAGAACCCCCCCAAGCCTGCCTCATAACTATCAGGCTCGCTCTCTACGCTTGCTCGCAAAAATGTACTTATTATGCCTACAACTCACCACATTCAAATTCTACCAGTCACCACTCCCCCAACTGCTAAAGCTGCTCACCACCCCAAATCTACAATCTGGGGGAGGAGCTGAAACTCTACAGGATGCCAGGGAAATGGAGAGGGGGCAATTTGGTCCTGACTTAAGGTCACATTGCCACCGCTAACACCTCAACAGCCGTTCAGGTCCACGGGGCCTAGGCTAGAACATCTCCACACCGGGGAATTAAAAAGTTGGAATCTCTTGGCCATAATTTAAGCTATGGGTCAGCAGACAGGTGGGTGAATTGATATACTATTCCAGTTAAGCCGGCAAAAAGAGAACCCTACGAAGACTTTGTTGAAAACTGGAGACTTTGGTAGTACTGCTTTTATCAGGAGAAGGGTGGGAGGTAATATTGGGTGGTAGTAATTTTGTGACTCCCAAAAGATTCAATTGCATTACCTAAAAAAAATTGATGTAAATTCATAATTTTAGCCAAAGTTTCAGGTTTGCTGGGCATTCTGAATAAAAAGGTTAAATGGATCCACACAACTTACAACATGCTAGTCTTCTACGGGTGTGTAGATTTCAGAAATGTCTGAGTTTAGTAAGATTCTTATGGTAGTTACCTAGGTTATAATTGTGTAATAAGAATGTATACCGTGTCATGGTATGACATGCCACTATGTCATTACATTCCTTTGCTGAGGTCGCATAGAACGCAAAGGAAGGTTTGAAGGAATGTGTTGTAGGATATGGGAGGTTGTGGATGTATTTGCTTGCTCATCACCAGTGACCTATTTTATTGTGAATAAATATTTGTATTCACTCAAATCTGGATGACGTTGCGGAGTCTATCTCCTAATTTAGTGATGAGGCAATCAAGCGGCAGTCCACTGTGATATTATCAACATTATACCGTAGCGTGCAGCTACGGCGGGCACCGGGCTTCCTCGTGCCGGCATCCCGCCTCGAGGATGCCTCGCTCTTGTTATGTATTCTTTCGAAAATGATTCCACAATCGGACGCTGCACGGTGAGGGCCAGGGTTCTGACAACGTTAATCAGTTGTCGGCAATCCTGGTGCGCGGCGGGAGCGTCTGGTTGTGACTGCTGTATACTCCAGAATAAAGATCGGCTTTCTTACCTTCAAAGCTCCAGTCCTTCCTTACTTCATTTAGCGACGAGGATAGGATTCCGAAAAAATTACGTAAGGTGCATAAAGAAGCGGAAACCGTAAGGAGAATAAAAGAGGAACAGGGGGAGTGTTTTCTGCTGAAAGTTACTTAAAGGTACTGTGTACTTATACTAGTGTTTTAAAAGAGGAGCTACGCTTACCCGTAGCGGTTTGTATTGGCCGATGGGTGCTCCTGTGATCAAGCGTTTGGGATTCGACAACTTCTTGTCTGCACCGCCCATCCGAGAACCACCCGGTCTCTTCATCACACATCACAACGTTGGAGGTAAGTGCAATTTTGAGATTCTTGTCTGAGCGTCAACTTCTTATGTGCACAGGGGCTGCCGAGACTCCCCTGGAGTCTTCTGCACATGTCAAGAAGTTGGGCATAGGTGCCATTTTGAGAGTATTCTCTAACCGGCAGAGCAATTTGTAAAGAGCATTACAGTGATGCGCACACTGGTTATTCATGTTCTAGCTGCATTCTATTATTTTGGGGAGTTTACATTAGGAATTTTCTAACATACGTTCGATCTGTGATACCCACACAATCTGCAGTTGGTTTCCTGTCACACTGTCTTTTTTTCATCTACTGCGGATGAAATCAGTGACTTGCACACTTTCAATTGCAAGTCCTAGCTGTGTTTTAATATATTTTCTTTCTCACCTTGGGCAGATTCAAGCTTAGGACACTTCTTCACGGTATTTTCCACATCTTTTACACAATGTATAGGCCTCTATACCTATTTATATTTTGTGTGCATATGTAATTTTTCTCTCTGCTATGTGAGCCATGGCCAATTCATAAATGTTCAATCTACCATCACTGTTTTTACTAATACCTGGTAAACCACCTCTAATGTGGAAGAACTGGTTTAAGACCTTTGAAAATTATTTAGTGGTATTGATGGAAAAGCGTTTTCAGCAGAAAGGAAGTTAGCATTGCTATTCAGTTTTTGGGTAATGCAGCCATCGAGATTTTTGAGAGTTTACAACCTATCCCTGCACCTGCAGCTGAAGATGTACTGTAAATAAGCAGGATACACTGTCAGGCTGTATATCTTCTTTATTCAAGATATCCTTAATCCAAGGTCTCATCCACAGGACAGCAGTCTTCAACTGTCACCAACAGAGGCATCATCAAGCAGATGTCATTACATTCTATTCTTACATCACATTCCATGCCCTGTCATTGAATACGTGTATGCTATGCAAACATATAACAATATCAAGAATACCACACACCTCCCCCCGAACCAACAATAAAATACAATTGTAAAAATGTGAAAACATTAAATACACTAACTCATAATCATGCAAAGAAGTAAACACACCGAAATACAATTGTAAAGATGTGAAAACATTAAATACACTAACTCAAATCATGCAAAGAAGTAAACACACTGACAGCGTGTCATAACGTTCAGATCAGTCTAACACAAAGTCATGGAGAGCAGCAGGAACTCTAACAGCACGTGAGCTCCTACGCAATAAGACACTACCATCACTTTGTGTGGACTTACTCACCGGTCTAGAAACTTTACCAACACACTCAGATAAGTTACTAGAAATGAGTGATATCCTATTTAAGTTCCAAATGCGACCATCATTAAGTTTAACCGCATTATTAAAGAGTTTAACCACTTTAAAAGGAGAGGAGAACTTTGAACCATCCAATTTATGAGGGAGTCGTACTCTAACACGATCACCAACATTTACACAGGTCTGAGCCACAGCATGCCTAACATCAAACTTACTTTTCCTTTGCAAGGACTTGGCACTTTGTCTTGCTAGCATTTGAGCATTACTGACATTTTTGAGACCAAAAATGTCAGTGGTATTCTTGATATTGTTATATGTTTGCATAGCATACACGTATTCAATGACAGGGCATGGAATGTGATGTAAGAATAGAATGTAATGACATCTGCTTGATGATGCCTCTGTTGGTGACAGTTGAAGACTGCTGTCCTGTGGATGAGACCTTGGATTAAGGATATCTTGAATAAAGAAGATATACAGCCTGACAGTGTATCCTGCTTATTTACACTGAGACCAAAAGAGTTCAAATCGCGTTGAGACCTTGAAGTGATATTAATCAGCAGAAGTGTATCTTGAGGCAGTGATCCCATCCTCGTCGCCAGTGTAAATAAGCAGGATACACTGTCAGGCTGTATATCTTCTTTATTCAAGATATCCTTAATCCAAGGTCTCATCCACAGGACAGCAGTCTTCAGCTGTCACCAACAGAGGCATCATCAAGCAGATGTCATTACATTCTATTCTTACATCACATTCCATGCCCTGTCATTGAATACGTGTATGCTATGCAAACATATAACAATATCAAGAATACCACATGTACCATGGGATGTCTTTAAAGAAGCAGTATCCAGACTTCAAAACCAGTTTATTGAGGAACCTAATGTAATGAATGAAAGACATTGTTTCTACAAGATGAAGCAATTCGGTGGAGAATCGGTAGAGGAGTATGTAGTGGCATTAAGAGTGTTGGCAGCAAACAGTGAATTTGGGCAACATGTAGATGTATTTATCAGGAAACAATTTGTATTTAATTGTGAATCCAAGACGATTCAAGAGAGATTGCTAGCGTGACGTAACCCTAAATTATCTGAAGTGTTGGATATTGCCAAAGGGTTAAAGAGATCTATTTTGTCATCTAGACTGTTGCTATCTGAGGAGGGTGTTGTAAGTTCTCCTGTATGTCTGATTCAAATGAAAAAAAAAAGAACATTGAGACTGGTGAGAACAGACTGTCCTCAAAAGCAAATCTGAGCAATAATCCCATATGTCCAGCTGTTAAAAGAAAGTGTAGTGAGTGCAACAAAATTGGCCACTTTCAATGTGTCTGCAGAAGCTGTAAATCTAATGTTGTGAATCTAAATGCTGTGGAGGAAGTATGTGACAGTGTTGATAATCTGGTTCTCACTTTATATGAAGGTGAGGATGACCTCAGCACATATCCGATCAATACAGATTTCAAAGCACCATTGGGATTGGTGCATATTGAGGAGGTGGCATTGGACATAATGACAGATTCAGGTTTGCCCATCACTGTACTTTCAAAGTTAGTTTTAGAGATAAGTGGAAACAGAAAGGTTTAAATAAAACATACATTAACCCTAAAAATGTTGGTAATTTTAAGATTTACATGTCAGGTTACTTTGAGGACATGGTGGAGCTTCAAGGACGTATTATTCATACCAAGATATATGTTGCTATCAATGGGAAGGATATTTAAGGTTGGTATGATTTGGGTAAACTTGGTGCAATGTTATGTCCAGGAACTGATTCTACAATTGTTTTATGAGACTTGCCATTGGATCATTTTGCTGTGGAGCGGTAAATGGTTGAGAGATTGATTGTAAGATGTGGAACCATGTTTGCTGACAAGAATGGACTGGTTAAGGGTTTCACACATCATATAAAACTTAAAAAAGGGGCTGTTCCGGTAGAGTGCAAAGTACGTATGGAACCTTTAGGTGTTCGCCAACAGCTCAAGAAGCATTTGGATATGCTATGTGCAGAAAGCATCATTGAGCCTCAGGACAGTTCTGAATAGAGTTTGGCTGTGGTCATAGCTTCAAAAAAATAATGGGGATTTGCTTTTGTTTGCTTATTTGAGGTCATTAAACAGAATATTGTGTCAGTCTGCCATCCACTACCTAGAATTCATGAGTTAATGGCTGCTGTTAATGGAGACAATCATCTTTCTGTTATTGATCTCAGATCAGCATACCATCAAGGAAACTTAGATGAAGGTTCAAGAAATCTTGCAGCTTTTGTTACTCCTTTCGACGTATTCAGGTTTTCTAGATTACCATTTGAGCTAGCTTCAGTGGCCAGTGTGTTTCAAAAGCTTATGGACACACTGGTCCAGGACATGTTTAAGGTGCAGACATTTCAGGACGATATCCAGATTTTTGTAAAAACATGTGAAGAGCATGACAACCTGTTAGAAAAGGTTCTCCAAATCCTTGAAGAGAGACGCATGACTGTGAGTCGGAACAAGTGTCAATCTTTGGTCAAAGAAATTGATTATTTAGGTCATAGGATTGCTTGTAATAGTATTCCTTCCTAAATCTGATTTGTTCAGTGCCATAACTGATGCCATCAGGCTGTATTGCAAAGAATTGCTGAGGTAAATTTTGATTCCACAGGTACCAGCACTCAAAACATTTGATCCTGAGGGCAAGTTTTATGTGACAGTGGATGTGAGTTATATTGGTGTAGGTGCTGTTTTAGTCAGATAGTTGATGGAAAGGAAGGTGTGGTTTCAAGGGCATTATGAAGTGCAGAGTTGCATTATAGATCCATAGAAAAAGAAGCCTTAGCATGGGCATGGGCTATTGAAAGATTTACCAATTGTGTATGGGGATAACCTCTTTTTCTTGTCACAAATTATATACCGTTTGTTTCTATGATGGAGGCTGTCAGGTTTGGCAAAGCTTCATCGAAACTGGTCAGACATATTGCAAGATTGCAAAAATTAATTTTTGAAATTCGACATATATCTGATGGCAGTAAAGTGACAACTGATTGTTTGTTTAGATTACCACAGAAGTGTAGTGAAGATGAAGTGGTGTTGGACCAGCATGAGTGTGTTGTGGCAGTTTCGGATGTTTTGGGAAAATGTGGAAATGTTGCGATGGAAGCAGAGTGGGTGAAGATGTGTGAGGAGAATGAACATATGACTAAGGTGAAACTATTTTTAAAGAGAGGCTGGTCATCAAATAGAAATGTGGAACCGGGTTGGCAACGTTTTGCACAAGTGTCATGTGAGTTGAGTGAGGAGAATGGAATTCTTTGAAGGCATGATTTGTTTGTTCCACCAATGGGACTCAGGCAATAGCTGTTGTGATGGTGCACCACAGACAACGAGGTGTCTCCAATACAATAACATTGCTAAAACTATACTGGAATTTGAGTTCCAAACTTCTTGATAGATGTTTTGTTTGTGTTTGCTTTGATAAGCATTGGAAAGTCCCTTATGAACCAGCTAATCCTCTGGAGGGAAAACTATGAGAAAAAGGTTTCTATAGATTCTTCAGAACCAGACAATGGTTTGGATCAGATTTTTTTTTTATTGTTTTGATTGATAACTTTTCGAAATTGATTTATCACGCTTTCATGGATAATCCTACTACTACTAAAGTGATAAAGTTTTTGGATGATGTTTTTTGGATTGAGGGTTTTCCTAAGATAACAAGGTCATATAATGGGGTTCTATTTGTATCTTCTAAGATGCGGCATTACCTGGACAAATGTGGAATTAAAGCAATTAGGGTATCCCTATATTGCCCTAGGGCAAATTGTCAAGATGGGAGTGGTAACAGATTTTTTAAAAGAAGATATTCAAACTGCTTTGTCTAGTAAGCTAGAAGTTTGTACAATTTCTAAAGAAAAGATACAGAGTTATCGTATGACACCGCATTCAGCAACAGGAGTTTCACCTTTTTATTTGATGAGAGGGAGAAGTCAAATTGCTTTTGAGACACCTCTCCTTGATAAGTCAGAAAATAAAACTGAACAGTTCAGTAAGGTTATTGAAAAAGTAAAAAAAAAAAATCTGAGTTTTAAGGCAGTTTTCAGCATGGAGGGCCCGATTCACTGAACAAACTTAAGACAAAATCCTAAACTTAGTACCATTTTGGTATTCAGAGAATGCACTTACTACTTCTGGTATTCAAAGAATGAACTTACTACTTTTGCGATTCACAGAATAAACTTACTACTTTTGCGATTCACAGAATGGATTTAAGACTACTAACTTTACGTCCGCACTCGGGCTGGAAATTCTGGCCCGGAGGCGGAGCTTCCGGGCCGGAGGCGGAGCTTCCGGCCCAGAGGTGGAGATTTTAAATCTCTGCCACTGGCCGGAATCCCCACCTCCGGGCCGGAAGCTCCGCCTCCGGCCCGGAAGCCCCGCCTCCGGGCCGGAAGCTCCGCCTCCGGGCCGGAATTTCCAGCCCGAGTGCGGACGTAAAGTTAGTAGTCTTAAATCCATTCTGTGAATAGCAAAAGTAGTAAGTTTATTCTGTGAATCGCAAAAGTAGTAAATTCTTTCTGTGAATACCAGAAGTAGTAAGTGCATTCTGTGAATACCAAAATGGTACTAAGTTTAGGATTTTGTCTTAAGTTTGTTCTGTGAATCGGGCCCGGAGTATCTTGATAGAGTGCAATCCATCAATCCCAGAAGTATTCACAAAGAAAATTGGGTGCACATAGTTAAATCACCGATTGGTTTCAAAGGCGGATTAACATTCACTGCACAGGTGTAGGTGGAGAAATTATCTGGGAGTGCTCTGTTACTACACAAAAGGGGATGGTGGAATAAGGGTTCTGTTGTAGCTCTTAAGCCTGGTCAGTCTGGATGTTGTTGAGGGATGCGATTTCAGTGACATTTCCAAACAAAGTGTTGCTTCAAATTCTGAGAAACATACACTTAAAGGTTTGATTGTTTCCAAAGCAGTCTCATCACAGTGTGAGGCTTCGAATGATGCTCCTAATCAAACTCCTAGTGAGTAAGAGGTTTTAGCAGGTAATTTTCAAGACTCACTTGTTGGTTCCGGTGCAAGGGGTTGTTTGTGTATCTGGTGTAAGACTTTATGGCTCGAAGTCAATCACTAACTCACTGATTAGTGAGTCCAAAGGAAGGGAGTAGGTTACAGAAGGTGGGTTGTCTGATTTTTCCTGTGAAAATGTTTCGGTATGAAAATCAAATAGAAGTGTAAAACTACCAGATACATTTAAGGATTATATTTTGTAAATAGAAGTTTTCATCTCAAATAACATCATCAGTGATGTCATCGGTGATGTAATCAGTGATGTCACTGTCACTGACCATGTCAGAAGTGATGTAATATGTGACGTCATCAGCAGTGCATTGCGGGGGCGCGAGTTATAATTAGCTCAGCTAACTATAACGGCTGAATTTCTCTGGTTTTATATTAGTGTAATGTCAGCCTAACTATAACATCCTGAAACCTGTGTTTTCATTGAATTTCTAAGGTTTTCTAAATGCTAATTTCTAACTGTAACGTTAATAAAACCTTTGTTTTTTTTCAGTGAATTTCTAAGGTTTTTTAAATGCTAATTTCTAACTATGCATACATAGGTAGGATATGTGTAGAAAGAGGAAGAAAAGTACATAAACAAGCAAAAGAAGTGCAGAAAAAGCAAAGAGAGGTGCAGAAAGAGGAAGAAAGGTGCAGAAAGAAGCTAGTAAAATGCAGACAGAAGTCCAGAAAGAGGAAAAAAGGTGGGGAAAGAAGCAAGAGAAGTGCAGAAAGAACCAACAGAGGTGCAGAAAGAGGCCTGCTTTGACCGTACCTTACAACAGACTCATACAAAGTAGCCTAATCAATAATCCTTCTCCCAAGATGTTTCAAACCTCACTTGTGAGAAGTTGGCCTGGCATATGCTGGTCACTAGTTAGTGGCAACCTTGCACCAGTCCAATTCAACTCTTACGGTAGATAGGTTTAAGGCAACCTTTTAAAGAAAGCTATCCTAATGGTAGCTGTGGAGAGCAGCCTTCAGGCTAAGTCTCTGAGGAATGTAAAGCAGCTTGTTTTACCTTATAATCTCTTGAATTACCAAATGAAAGGACACCACACAGGTATTAATCAAATATATATGTATTTATTTCTAGACACACTCTACTAATCTCTTTATGAGATTAGAAGCCAGGAACACATTCAAATATCAACGTTTCACAATAAGTTAAGCACAAATATGGCTGGGGCCCTAGGGGCATTCCAGACTATATACTAAAAAAGAGGTTTAGGAAAGTCGACTTGCAGAATGACAAGGCCTAGGGCCTGTAGAATCGCTGGGGCTTCACTACTGCAGTGAAAGCGGGTAAGTAACAGACTCACGGGAGACGCATGCAGTGAACACAGCCGCGTGTTCCCTATTGATTACAATAGAGCAAGTTGCGGTTTGATTTTTAAAGTTTTAGGGTACTTCGAGGAAGTCTACAAGCAAGCCACTTACAAGGTAAGTAATTCGAGGGCCAACACACACTAGGGCACCGGAGTGCACGAGTTACCTCACCCAGGGAAGCCGGGTGCATAGGTGTCTTTTGGTGTCGGGTTGTGTCGCTGTTTTCTATGGAGACCAAAGAAGATTTGCTGCTTGCGAAGACTGGAGAAGTGTCTGGTGGAATCCAAGGGTGCATTCGAGATGCAGATGACGTGAAAATTGAAGGGACAGTGTTCACAGTCACTTGCCAGTGACCCGGGGCCAGGAAGATGAATGCCCACTGATGTCAGGTGATTTCAGGTGATCAAAGGTGGTTTGACTCTTTGCTCACGAGTAAGGGTGGGCGTAGTTCGCGAAGTAGCACTTCGCGAAGCTACGCAAAGTGAAGTTCGCACTACGCGAGCTACGCGTAGCACTTCGCGAACTGCGAAGTAACATGTTCGCACTGTGCAAGATGTTGTTTTCAATGATTGCACAGTGCGGACAAGCAACCGGCACTGTGCAATCATTGAAAATGGCATCTTGCACAGTGCGAGCTGTAGTTTTCTGCTGCTCGAGTAGATTTTTACTCGAGCTGCAGCTTTCTCAACGCGAACTGGTAGTTTCTCATCGCGAGCGGTCGCGAGCATACGCGACCCCTCGCAATGAGAAACCTGACCTTCTCGCGTTGGGAATCTCGCCGGGAGGTTTATTTTCCATGCTCGCGATCGCGAACAAGGAAAAAGTCTCGCCAGGATGTCATTTTGCTTGCTCGCGGTCGCCAACTTGACGTTGAGGACCGCGAGCAAGCAAAAAATGACCGCAGCACTACGCAACACTACGCTACGCGTGTTCGCACTGTGCTACGTGCAGTTCGCGTAGTGCGAAGTAGCGCGAACTTCGCAAACTACGCGAGCGTAGCGTAGTGCTTCGCCCAGGCCTACTCACGAGGTCCAGGAGAGATCGATTATGACCAGCAGCTGGTTTCGGAGTGCCCCACAACGTCTGCAGCTGAGTGCGGTGTCAGCAACCGGATTGGAGCCAACAAGCCTTGGCAAAAGCAAGTCTCGTGGAAAGTAAATTTAGTCAATGGTACAGACCAGCAAGGTCTGAGGGACTCACCTAGCAAGGGTAAATGAGGGCAGGCCTGGAGCAACCAGGGGAGCCCTTTGACTTGATAAGAAAGTATTCGGAGGACCCACAAGCCAATGGGCAAGGGATCCCAAAGACACCTCTTGAGGAAATGCTTCACAGGAGCCCACGGTCACTCGGGATGGGGTAGGCCTCTGATTTTTACTGCACAACCTGCTGGAGGCTTGGGCCACAAATGTTCCAAAGCAAAAGTTTGTAGATCATCGTGAAGGGGTTGCACTTGACAATAATGCACGGTTCCCAGGTATTGCAGTTCCTTGTCACTCGTGGGGTACACTTGATACAGTCATTCCAAAGTTAGCATTGTAATGCACTTAAGAGTATATGGTTTAACCGCATCCACAGACAGCCACAGAGAATAGACTCTGCCAGCTGCTGAGGGGTCCTGCTCATGCAGAGGCACCCCCTCACATTGTAAACAAAGCACCCTGCCCTCCGGATTGATAGGGCCTGCCATAGGGGTGGATGATAAGTTTATATGTGTGTGTATGGTGAGATATAGGAACCTATACCTCAGTGAGGAGTGCTAACACTACCTCACCCAGGCTGCAGTAGCAGGCCTGTGGTGTCAGATTGAGTCTGCTTCCCAGGGGTGGCATAATACATGCTTCAGCCCCTGGTAGGCCTGTGAAGTACATATGCCCTAGGTACCTAAGGTACCATATACTAGGAGCTCATAAGGTACCACAGTATCCAATCACTAGTGTGTCTAATATGCACACCAAGTCGTTTAGACTGGGGCCGTGATTAGCAGGGACCCAGACAGACTATAGCCAGAAACCAGTGTATACATCAGAAAAAAAGTGAGGGTAACATAAGTGCAGATCCTACTCTCCTACATCACTTTTCTGTTGAGGGTTCACTATTAATCGACTGCTTAGAATGTTAGGCCTACCAAATATAAAACACCAATCCTAAGTATATGACTGTTGTAAGCCTGAACAAGTTTGTGAAGGTATGCATGCGTCTCTGCTTTTACCTAATGACATCTTACATAAAAATAAACATACAAATACTTGAATATCTGAGTTTTAAACATTATACTCTGTAAATTCTTTCTGCTCATAATACAGGGCACATCGGTATTCAATAGTATATTTGAGGGGCTCCATAACACCTATATGCATAAGACATGTCTGATTGTGCAATCGAATGACATAGCAGAATTAAGAAGATTTGACAACCTAAAGGAGAAGTTACCCGCTTTTTAAGATACCATCTTCAGATGCATAAAACATGTGATAACACAAGTAGACATATACCTCAGTCACAAGAGCACGCAGACCTTTAAACTTGACAGCTTGCACTTCCCATTTCAGTATAGAAAGAAGCAAAAAAAGTTCAGAAAAAAGCAAGAAGTTGCAAAAACAGGCAAAAGAGGTGCAAAAAGATGGAACAGGGGTGCAGACAGAGGCAAGAGAGGTGCGGAAAGAGGGAAGAGGGGTACAGAAAGAGGAAAGAGGGATGCAGACATTTGCAAGAGAGGTGCAGAAAGAAGCACGAGCAATGCAGAAAGAACCAACAGAGGCGCAGAAAGAGGCAAAAGGGGTAAAGAAAGAGGCAAGAGAAGTCCCGAAAGAAGAAAAAGAGGTGTAGTAAGAGGCAACAGGGGTGCAAACAGAGGCAAGAAAGGTGAGAAAGAAGGAAGAGGGCTGCAAAAAGACACAAGAGAAGTGCTGAAAGAAGCAACAGAGGTGCGGAAGGAGGCAAGAGAAGTGCAGAAAGAGGTAAGAGGGATGCAGAAATTAGCAAGTGAGGTGTAGAAAGAAGGAAGAGCAGTACAGAAAGAACCAACAGAGGTGCAGAAACAGACAAGAGCAGTGAAGAAAGAGGCAAGAGAAGTACAGCAAAAAGCAACAGAGGTGCAGAAGGAGGCGAGAGTACTGCAGAAAGAGGCAAGAGAGTTGCAGAAACAGGCAAGAGAGGTGCAGAAAAGGGCAACAGAGGTGCAGAAAAGGGCAACAGGGGTGCAGAAACAGGCAAGAGAGCTGCAGAAAGAGGGAAGAAGGATGCAGTAAGAGGAAAGAGGGGTGCAGAAAGAAGCAAGAGAGCTGCAGAAAGAAGCAAGAGAGCTGCAGAAAGAAGTAAAAGAGGAGAAGAAAGAAGCAAGAGGAGTGCAGAAAATAGCAAGAGAAGTGCAGAAACAGGCAAAAGAGGTGCAGAAAGAAGAAAGAGCAGTGCAGAAAGAACCAATAGAGGTGAAGAAGGAGGCACGAGGGGTGCAGAAAGAGGTAAGAGGGGTGCACAAATATGCAAGAGGTCCAGAAAGAAGCAAGAACAGTGAAGAACGAACCAACAGAGGTGAGGGAACAGACAAGAGGGTTGCATAAAGAGGCAAGAGAAGTGCAGAAAGAAGCATCAGTGGTGCAGAAGGAGGCAGGAGAACTACAGCAAGAGATTTGCAGAAACAGGCAAGAGAGGTGCAGAAACAAGGAACAGGGGTGAAGAAAGAGGCAAGAGAGGTGAAGACAGAGGCAAGAGGGGTGCAGAATGAAGCAAGAGAGGTGCAGAGAGAAGCAAGAGAAGAGCAGAAAAAAGCAACAGATGCAGAAAGAGGCAATAGGGGTACAAAAAGAGGCAAGAGAAGTGCAGAAAGAAGGAACAGAGGTTCAGAACGAGGCAAAAGAAGTACAGAAAGAAAGAAGAGAGTTGCAGAAACAGGCAAAAGAGGTGCAGAAAGAAGAAACAGGTGCAGAAGAAGGCAAGAGAACTGCAGAAAGAGGCAAGAGAGTTGCAGATAGAGGCACGAGGGGTACCTAAAGAAGGAAGAAGGGTGTAGAATGAGGCAGGAGAGGTACACAAAGAGGTAAGATGGATACAGAAAGAGGCAAGAGGGGTGCAGAAAGAAGCAAGAAAAGGGCAGAAAGAAACAACAGAGGTTCTAAAAGAGTCAAGAGGGGTGCAGAAAGAGACAAGAGAAGTGCAGAAGCAGGCGAGAAAGGTGCTGAAGGAGGCAAGAGTACTGCAGAAAGAGGGACGAGAGTTGCAGAAACAGGCAAGAGAGGTGCAGAAAAGGGAAACAGGGGTGCTGAAAGAGGCAAGAAAACTGCAGAAAGGGAAGAAGGATACAGTAAGAGGTAAGAGGGGTGCAGAAAGATGCAAGAGAGGTACAGAAAGAAGCAAGAGAGCTGCAGAAAGAAGCAAGAGGGGTGCAGAAAAAGGCAAGAAAAATACAGAAATAAGCAACAGAGATGCAGAAGGAGGCAAGAGAAGTGCAGAAAGAGGCAAGAGGGGTGCAGAAATAGGCAAGAGAGGTACAGAAAAAAGCAAGAGCAGTGCAAAAAGAAACAACAGAGGTGCAGAAAGAGGCATGATAAAGTGCATAAAGAAGCAACAGAGATGCAGAAAGGGGGAAGAGGGGTAGAGAAAGAGGCAAGAGGGTTGAAATAAGAATCAAGAGAGGTGCAGAAAGAAACAACAGAAGTGTAGAAAGAAGGAACAGAGGTGCAGAAAGAGGCAAGAGGGGTGCAGAAATGTGCAAGAGAGGTGCAGAAAGAAGCAAGAGCACTGCAGAAAGAACCACAGAGGTGCAGAAGGGGGCAAGAGGGATGCAGAAAGAGGCAAGAGAAGTGCAGAAAGAAGATACAGGTGCAGAAGTGTGAGAAGCAGGCCTGATATATGCTGTCCACTAGTTATAGTGGGCACCTTGTATCAGTCCAAACAACCCCTTACAGTGATAGGTTAAACACAACCTTTATTGAAAGCTATCCTAGTGGTAGCTATGGAGAGCAGCCTTCAGGCTAAGTCTTGGAGGAATGTAAAGCAGCTTGTTTTCCCAGTCTATATTCTCTTGAATGACCAAATGAAAGGACAACCACAACAGGTATATATTTAAAATATATGTATTTAAGATAAAACACACCCCTCTAGTCTCTTTATGAGACTGGAGCTTGAAGTACTTAAGTTACAAGTCAGTATTCAACAGTAAAAGCACAAATACACATTTGGGCCCTAGGGGCGTACCAAACCATATACCAATAAAGTGGGATAAGAACCACGACTGAACTAGACACAAGGCCTAGAGCCTGTAGAAGTGCTTGGACCACGAGGAACCACCCAAGGTAGTGACACAGGGGACCCTCGGGGGACGGGTGCATTGTGAAAACACAGCCGCAAATGGCCGTTAACTTCCATGGGGAATGTCGCAAATGGAAATTAAGAGTTTAAGGACACTTAGATGATGACTACGAGCGAACCCTTTTGGACTTAGAGATGTCTAGGGCCAACACCCACAGGAGCACCGGAGTACTCGAGTTACCTCACCCAGGGAAGCCGGGTGCATAGGTATCAAATGGTGTCGGTCGCGTCGCTGTTTTCAATGGAAGCTCCTCATGAAGGGCTGCTGCCGTGAAGAGGAGAAGTGTCTGGAGAGATCCAAGCCCGGATTTAGGATGGAAGGAACCTGAAAGCAGAGGGGACACAGTCTGGGTCACTAACCAGTGACCAAGGGCACGATAGTCCAATGCCCACAGATGTCGGGTGCTTCAGGTGAGTTGACAGGCATCTTGATTCTTCAGTCATGAGGTCCAGGAGGCATCGACGATGACCAGGAGCTGGATTCTAGCTGTACCACAAAGTTTGTTGAGTGCTGCAGTATCGGCGACCAGATTGGACCCAACAAGCCTTCGCAACGGCAAGTCACTTGGAAATAGAAAAAGGACGTTGGTGCAGGCCAGCAAGGTCTGGGGGACTCACCCAGCAAGGGTAAGTCGGGGCACGTCTGGAGCAACTAGGAAAGCCCAATCAGAAGAGGAGTTGCCTTTGTGGGGACCTACTATCCAACGGGCTAGCGATCACAGAGGAGCCTCAAGAGGTTACACTGGAAACTGGCCCACAGGGCACTCATGATATGGAGGCCAGAAATCTTCGGTGCAGAAGGTGCTCAAGGATGGGGCTACTCAAAGCCCAAAGCACAACTTCGAGGAAAGCCAAGAAGATGATGGATCAGCAAAAGATCACAGTGTCCAGGGGTCACGGTTCCACGTCATCCATGATAGCCACGGGCCTCAGCTTTGCTGTGGACTCAGGGTAGCCTCGGGGAAGTCTGGAAATCTACCTCTGGGGATGCAGAGGCTTCTGCGTCCGGCGGGAGCTTCAGAATTGCAGACTGGTCAGTTGCCTCTTTGGTGCCTGCCAAGCAGGGGAGTAACTCCTTGACCCCAAGGGAGATTTCTTCAGTCTTCTAGTTAAAGTAGAACGTCGAAGGTCCAGGATATATGTTGCAGAGTTTCGTCCAGGGTAATCTAAAGTCGCAAGGACTGGGTTCCCATACTTATACAAAGTTTGGGGGTTGAACATACTCTAGGGATCCACCTATGGGAGGGTTTGGAAAGAGGGATGGTTACACCCATTTCCTTTGTCCAGTTTTGTGCCAGAGCAGGCGCAGGTAGCCCCTGCAACCGGTTTGAACTGGACTATGCACAGGGACACCAAATGTGCCCCCAGTGCAGGACTTCAAAGCACCAGAGAGTGCTCCCACCTAGCCCCAATACACATCTGCCTGTCTGGGGAGGTGGTTACACCTCCCTGGGACAGGAAACCTATTGTCCAGGCCTCCCCTGCCAGAATTTTGGTCAGCAGCAGGAGGCCAGACCCGTGTCTGTGGCAGTGGCATCCATTTTGTGATGCCAAGGCTGTAGAACGTCTTTACCGGGTAGACCAGTGTGAACATGTCTCTCCCTCTAGAAGGGTGGAATGCCACCCCCGCTGCCAGAACTGGCGGGGGAGTAGTGTTCCAAAGAGTTTGACACCAAACACGACATGTTTCCGTGCAGCCAGTCCAAAGTTAGCATTTACCGCTAGGTTATATTGCACTTAAGAGTATATGGTCAGGCTGCACCACAATCAGCATCAGAGGAGGTACTCCAAACGCTGCAGAGGGGCTTTGCTCATGCAGGGGCACCCTCTCATGTAAAAACCAAGTACTCTTCCTTCAGGATTGTTAAGGCCTGTCATAAGAGTGACTTATAGGTTTTATATGTGTGTGCAATGGTTTTGATATAGGTAGCCTATACCACAGTAAGGGGTGCAAACACCACCTTACCCAGTCTGCAGTAGCAGACCTGTGGTGTCATTTTGGAGTGCTTCCCAGGTGTGGCATAATACATGCTTCAGCCCCTGGTAGGCCTCTGAGGTACCTATGCCCTAGGTACATAGTATACCATATACTAGGGGCTTGTAAGGCACTCCAGAATCCAATTAGAAATGTACCTAATGTACATGGAAACCATTTTAGAGAGGAAGCAGCTAGGCTGTGGTCC
The DNA here is from genome assembly GCF_964204655.1 of Triturus cristatus. Lineage (NCBI taxonomy): Eukaryota > Metazoa > Chordata > Amphibia > Caudata > Salamandridae > Triturus > Triturus cristatus. The sequence continues at coordinate 857,689,732 of NC_140588.1, read as the reverse complement.
TGATTAGCAGGGCCACAGCCAGACTAAGGTCGAAAGACAGTGAAACACCAGCAAAAAGTGGGGGTACCCATGTGAAGCAGATCCTACTCTCCTACACAACCCCCCCAACCAAGGGACATTAAACTAACCTTGGCCAGTTGAGTCTTCATGTTCTAAGTGGAAATACCTACAGAGTCCATCTACATTGGCATGGTTACTCCCAGGTCTATGTTCCACTGTAAAGTCCATCACCTGTAGGGAAATGGACCACCTAAGCAGTTTGGGGTTTTCACCCTTCATTTGTTTTAGCCATAAGAGGGGATTATGGTCTGTCTGAACTAGGAAGTGAGTACCATACAAGTATGGCCTCAACTTCTTCAGAGCCCAAACCACAGCAAAGGCCTCCCTCTCAATGGCTGTCCAACATTTGCATCATCATCTAGTCTGATCTGCCAGTAGCCAGTTGTCAAGTCAAATGTGCTAAGGTACTTGGCTGAGGCCAAAGTATCTATGAGCTCATCTGCCCTTGGAATTGGATGGGCATCAGTCCTAGTGACTGCATTGAGACCCCTGTAGTCCACACAAAACCTCATCTCTCTTTTCCCACCACTGGTGTGAGGTTTTGGCACAAGGACCACTGGATTAGCCCAAGGGCTATCTGAGGGTTCAATAACTCCCAAACCCACCATTTTCTGGACTTCTGTCCTGATACAGTCCCTGACATGGTCAGGTTGCCTATAAATCTTATTTTTAATAGGCAGACTGTCCCCAGTGTCCCCTTCATGAGTGCACCAGGTAGTCATACTTGGAGTCATAGAAAACATGTTTCTGAACTGATTGAGCACTTGTCTGCAATCAGTTTGCTGCTGGGCAGTGAGGCTGCCTGCCAAGGCCACACCATCAACTGACCCATCATCAGGGTTCTGTGAGAGGAGGTCAGGGAGTGGGTCACTCTCTTCCTCCTGTCCCTCATCAGTAGCCATGAGCAAGCCCATGTCAGCCCTGTCTGCATATGGCTTTAGCCTGTTGACATGGAGAACCCTGTGGGGACTCCTGGGAGTTCCTAGGTCTACTAAGTAGGTAACCTCTACCTTCTGTTCAACAATAGTGTGGGGTCCACTCCATTTGTCCTGGAGAGCTGCTGGGGCCACAGTTTCCAACACCCACACTTTCTGTCCTGGCTTGTAAACAGTCAGTACAGCCTTTTGGTCATGCCAGGCTTTTTGCAGTTCCTGGCTAGCCTCAGGTTTTTAGTTGCCTTTTTCATGTACTCAGCCATCCTGGAGTGGAGACCAAGTACATAGTCCACTATGTCTTGCTTTGGGGGCTTGAGAGGTAAGTCTCATCCTTCCTTCACCAAACACAATGGACCCCTGACAGGGTGACCATACAAAAGTTCAAAGGGGCTGTAACCAACCCCCTTTTGTGGCACCTCCCTGTATGCAAACAAAAGGCAGGACAAGAGAATGTCCCAGCTTCGCCTAAGCTTTTCTGGAAGCCCTTTAATCATGCCCTTTAAGGTTTTGTTGAACCATGGCTGCACGGAAACATGTCGTATTTGGTGTCAAACACTTTGGAATCCTACCCCCCCCCCGCCAGTTCTGGCAGCGGGGGTAGAATTCCACCCTTCTAGAGGGAGAGACATGTCCCCACTGGTTTACCCGGTATAAACGTAATAGAGCCCTGGTGTAGGAGAGTAGGATCTGCACATTATGTTGCCCCCACTTTTTTTTCTGATGTTAACACTGGTTTCTGGCTATAGTCTGGCTGGGACCCTGCTAATCAGGGCCCCAGCCTCTCTGTTCTCTCTAAACAACTTGGAGTGCATATTAGATGCACTAGTGATTGAATACTGTGGTACCTTATGAGCCCCTAGTATATGGTACCTTAGGTACCAAGGGCATAGGTACTTCACAGACCTACCAGGGGCTGAAGCATTTATTATGCCACCCCTGGGAAGCAGACTAAATCTGACACCACAGGCCTGCTACTGCAGCCTGGGTGAGGTAGTGTTAGCACTCCTCACTGAGATATAGGTATACTATATCCCTACCTGCACATACATATAAACCTATCAGTCACCCCTAAGGCAGGCCCTACCAATCCTGAGGGCAGTGTGCTTGGTTTTCATGTGAGGGGGTGTGCCTGAGCAGGGCCCCTCTGCAGCTCTCAGAGTCCATTCTCTGTGGCTGTTTGTGGATGCGGTTAAACCATATACTCTTAAGTGCATTATAACCTAGCAGTAAATCCTAACTTTGGAATGGCTGCATCAAAACATGTCGTGTTTGGTGTCAAACACTTTGGAACCATACCCCCACACCAGTAACTGGTGTGGGAGTATGATCCAACCCTTCTAGAGGGATAGACATGTACCCACTGTAGAAACACGGTAGAATCCTGAAGAGGCCTGGCAACACAAAATGGATGCCACCAGTCACAGACAGTGGGCTGCCCTCCTGCTGCTGACGAAACTCGCAGTGGAGGAGGCCCAACAATAGGCATCCTGTCACAGGGAGGTGTGGTCACCTCCCATACAGGGTTTAGTGTATTGGGGCTGGATAGGTGCACTCCTAGAGTGCTTTGAAGTCCTGCACTGGGGGAGCAGTAGGCTCCTCTGTGCATATGCCAGCTCAAACCGGTTCAGGGGCTACCTGCCCCTGCTCTGGTGCAAAACAGGACAAAGGGAAGTGGGTGTAGCCACCCACTCCCCTCACCCTCCCATAGGAGGGGTCATAGAGCTAGTCCCTCCCTTTCTTGTATTCTAAGTTAGGGAACCCTTGCCATTGAAACTAGATATCCCTGGACGACGCGCTGAAGAAGAATTCTGGACCTTCGACGTTCCACTACCTCTGGAAGACTGAAGAATCTCCCTTGGAGTCAAGGAGTGACTCCCCTGCTTGGCAGGCACCAAAACCTTGAATCAACTGTTGCAAACTTTCCGGCTCCCGCCAGAGTCCAAAGTCCCTGCAGCCCTGGAAGTGGATTTCCTGACTTCCCTAAGGCCATCGTGAGTTCCCAGCGACGCTGAGGTAAGTGGACCCCACGAGTGATGAGGAACTGCAATACCTGTGTACCGGGCACTATTTTCGAGTGCAACCCCATTGCGACATTCTACAAACTTGTACATTGGACCACGTGTGGTCAAAGCCTCCTGCAGGATTTCCTCCAAAGATCAGAGGCCTACCTCGTCCCGAGAGTCCGTGGGCTCCTGGTGAGTGAATCCCCCCAAGGCATCTTTGCGATCCCTTGCCAGTTGGCTTGTAGGTCCCCAGAAGACTTTTCTACAGAACCAAAGGGCTCCTCTGGTTGCTCCAGGACTGCTCTGATTTACCCTTGCTGGGTGAGTCCCTCAGACCTTGCTGGTCTGCACTGCTGACTTTTTATACTTTCCACGAGACTTGCTGTTGCCAAGGCTTGTTGGCTCCAATCTGGTCGCCGATACCGCAGTAAGCTGCAGACTTTGTGGGACACACAGAATCCAGCTCCTGATCATCGTCAACTCCTCCTGGACCTCATGGCTGAAGAGTCAAGACACCCATGATCACCTGAAATCACCCGACGTCTGTGGGCATCCATCTTCCTTGCCCTGGGTCACTGCCAAGTGACTTTAAACACTGTCCCTTCTGCTTTCAGGACTTGTTTCTTCTGAATCCAGCCTTAGATTCCACCGGAAACTTCTTCTGTCTTCACAAGCAGCAAGTCTTCTTTGGCTCACATTGAAAACGACGCCGCGACCCGACACCAAAAGACACCTATGCACCCGGCTTCCCTGGGTGAGGTAACTCCAGCACTACAGTGCTCCTGTGTGTGTTGGCTCTAGAACTACTTACCCTGTAAGTGACTTGCTTGTTGACTCTCCCAAAGTATGCTAAAATTGTAAAATTCCAACCGCGACTTGCTCCATTGAAGTCAATTGGGATCCGCGTTCTCACACTGCATGCGTCTCCCATGGGTCCTTTTCTTACCTGCCTTTGGTGGATTAGCGAGGCCCCAGCGCTTCTGAAAGCCCTAGGCCTTGTCCCCTCGAAGTCGATATTCCTAAGTCTCTTTTTTAGTATATGGTCTGTTACGCCCCTAGGGCCCCAGCCATATTTGTGCTTAACTTGTTGTGAAATGTTGATTTGTGCATATGTTACTGACTTCTAATCTCATAAAGAGATTAGTAGAGTGTGTCTAGTAATAAATACATATATATTTTATATATATACCTGTGTGGTGTCCTTTCATTTAGTAATTGAAGAGATTATAAGGTAAAACAAGCTGCTTTACATTCCTCTAAAGACTTAGCCTAAAGGCTGCTCTCCACAGCTACCATAAGAGTCGAATTATACTGGTGCAAGGTGGCCACTGTAACTAGTGACCAGCATATACCAGGCACACTTCTCAAACCTGGCATCACAAAATGGATGCTGCAGCCACAGCCACGGGTCTGGCCTCCTGCTGCTGACCGAAACTCTGGCAGGGGAGGCCTGGACAATAGGTTTCCTGTCACAGGGCGGTGTAACCACCTCCCAGACAGGCTTATGTGTATTGGGGCTGGGTGGGAGCACTCTCTGAGTGCTTTGAAGTCCTGCACTGGGGGCACATTTGGTGTCCCTGTGCATAGTCCAGCTCAAACTTGTCCAGGGGCTTCCAGCCCCTGCTTTGGCACAAAACTGGACAAAGGAAATGGGTGTAACACCCCTCTTTCCACACCCTCCCATAGGTGGATCCCAAGAGCTAGTCCAACCCCTTCCTTAGGTATAAGTAAGGAACCTCTGTAACCAGAACTTTAGATATCCCTGCATGAAACTCTGAAGCTGAATCCGGGAACTTTGATGCTCTACTCAAGACTAGAGGATGGGAGAAATCTCCCTTGGGGTCAAGGAGTGACTCCCATGCTTGGCAGGCATCAACAAAGCAATTTGCCGGTCTGCATTTCCGAAGCTCCCGCCAGACTCCGAAGTATTTGCAGCCCAGGAAGAAGATTTCCAGACATCTTAGAGGCCGACCCGAGTCCCCAGCAAAGCTGAGACCCGCAGCCCTCGTGAGTAGCGTGGAACCAGAACTCCTGGTCACCATGCACTTTTGCAAGTGTATTGACTTCTCGACCTCTCTTGAAGTTGTGCTTGGGCTCACTTGAAGCCCCCACCTCGAGCACAGAATTAACTGAAGATTCTTGGCCTAGTCACCCCGAGGGCTGCCATTTTGTGTTTCGTCTTGAGGTCTCTTTGTGATCCCTGGTCCGTCAACTGGTGGGTCCCTGATGAGGTAACTTTGATTTTCCTTGGGCTTCCCTGGTTGCTACAGACATGCCCCGACTCCCTACCAAGTGGTGAGTCCCACAGACCTTGCTGGTCTGCACCAAAGCATCTTTCTCCTTTCTGCGTGGGTTGCTGTTGCCAAGGCTTGGTGAGTCCAATCCGGACCCCGACACCGCAGCACTCGACATCCTTTGTGGGACAGATCAAATCGAACTCCTGGTCATCCTCAACTCCTCCTGGTCCTCGTGGCTGAAGAGTCAAGCTTCACCTCCTTCATCTGAAATCATCCAACATCGGTGGGCATCTGCCTATCGCCTTCATGGTCACTGGCTAGTGACCCAGACTCTGTCCCCCCTGCTTTCAGGTTCTTCTCATCTTTGATCCAGGCTTGGATCTCTTCGGACACTTTGCATCTTCCCGGCAGCAGCACTTCTTCGCCAGCTCCCTTTGAAATATACGACGCGACCCGACACCATTTGACACCTATGCACCCGGCTTCCCTAGGTGAGGTAACACGAGTACTCCAGTGCTCCCATGTGTGTTGACCCTAGAACTTCCTAAGTCCAAGAGGGTTTGGTCCTGACTCAATTCTAAGTGTCCCTAATCTTTAAAAATCTAACCGCGACTTTCCCCATAGAAGCTAACTGGAGCTCGCGGCTGTGTTCTCACACTGCACACGGCCACGTTGGTCCCCTGTGTCACTACCTTGGGTGGTTCCTTGGGGTCCCAGCGATTCTACAGGCTCTAGGCCTTGTGTCTAGTTAAGTCGTGGTTCTTATACCACTATTTTAGTATATGGTTTGGCTCGCCCATAGGGCCTGACGTGGATTTGTGCTTATTACTGTGGTACTTTAAGTTTAACTTATGTGTTTTGACCTCTATCCTCATAAAGAGTCCAGGAGGGTGTGTTTAGAAATAAATACATATATTTTATATATATACCTGGTGTGAATATCTTTCATTTAGGAACTCAAGAGATTATAGACTGGTAAAACAAGCTGCTTTACATTCCTTCAAGACTTAGCCTGAAGGCTGCTCTCCATAGCTACCACTAGGATAGCTTTCAATAAAGGTTGTCTTTCACCTATAACCAATAAGGGGTTGTTTGGACTGGTACAGGGTGCCCACTATAACTAGTGGACAGCATATACCAGGCCAAATTTTCACAATGGGTTGCAGAAAGAAGCAAGAGAAGGGCAGAAAAAAACAACAGAGGTTCTAAAAGAGTCAAGAGGGGTGCAGAAAGAGGCAAGAGAAGTGTAGAAAGAAGCATAGAGGTGCAGAAAGAGGCAAGGCAAGTACAGAAGCAGGCAAGAAAGTTGCTGAAGGAGGCAAGAGTACTGCAGAAAGAGGCAAGAGAGTTGCAGAAACAGGCGAAAGAGGTGCAGAAAAGGGCAACATGGGTGCAGAAAGAGGCAAGAAAGCTGCAGAAAGAGGGAAGAAGGATACAATAAGAGGTAAGAGGGGTGCAGAAAGAAGCAAGAGAGGTGCAGAAGGAAGCAAGAGAGCTGCAGAAAGAAGTAAAAGAGGAGCAGAAAGAAGCAAGAGGAGTGCAGAAATGGCAAGAGAAGTGCAGAAACAGGCAAAAGAGTTGCAGAAAGAAGAAAGAGCAGTGCAGAAAGAACCAACAGAGGTGCAGAAGGAGGCAGGAGCGGTGTGAAAGAGGTGGGAGGGTACTCAAATGTGCGAGAGGTCCAGAAAGAAGGAAGATCATTAAAAAAAGAACCGACAGAGGTGCAGAAACAGACATGAGGGGTGCATAAAAAGGAAAGAGAAGTACAGAAAGAAGCATCAGAGGTACAGAAGGAGGCAGGAGAACTGCAGAAAGAGCAAGAGAATTGCAGAAACAGGTAAGAGAGGTACAGAAAAAGGAAACTGGGGTGAAGAAAGATGCAAGAGAGGTGAAGAAAGAGGCAAGAGGGGTACAGAAAGAAGCAAGAGAGGAGCAGAAAGAAGCAAGAGAAAAGCATAAAAAAACAACAGATGCAGAAATAGGCAATAGGGGTGCAAAAAGAGGCAAGAAAAGTGCAGAAAGAAGCAACAGAGGTGCATAAGAAGGCAAGTGAACTGCAGAAAGAGGCAAGAGAGTTGCAGATAGAGGCTCGAAGGGTGCGTAAAGAGGGAAGAAGGGTGTAAAAATAGGCAAGAGGGGTGCAGAAAGAAGCAAGCAAAGTGCAGAAAGAGACAAGAGATGTGCAGAAATAGGCAAGAGGGGTGCAGAAAAAAGCAAGAGCAGTGCAAAAAGAAACAACAGAGGTGCAGAAAGAGGCAGGATAAAGAGCAGAAAGAAGCAGCAGAGATGCAGAAAGGGGGAAGAGGGTTGGAGAAAGAGGCAAGAGGGGTACATAAAGAAACAACAGAAGTGCAGAAAGAAGGAACAGAGGTGCAGAATGAAGCAGGAGGCGTGCAGAAATGTGCAAGAGAGGTGCAGAAAGAAGCAAGAGCAGTGCAGAAAGAACCACAGAGGTGCAGAAGAGGGCAAGAGGGGTACAGAAAGAGGCTAGAGAAGTGCAGAAAGAAGAAACAGCGATGCAGAAGGAGACAAGGGAACTGCAGAAAGAGGCAAGAGAGTTGCAGAAACAGGCAAGAGAGGGTGAGAAAAAGGCAACAGGGGTACAGAAAGAGGCGAGAGAGGTACAGAAAGAGGGAAAAAGGTTGCAGAAAGAGGGAATAGGAGTGCAGAAAGAAGCAAAAGAAATGCAGAAAGAAGCAAGAGAAGTACAGAAAGAAGCAACAGGGGTGCAGAAGGAAGCAAGAGGGGTGCAGAATGAGGCAAGAGGGGTGCAGAAAGAAGCAACAGAGGTGCATAAAGAGGCATGAGAAGTGTAGAAAAATACAAGAGATGTTCTGAAACAGACAGGAGAAGTGCACAAAGAGGGAACAGGGGTGCAGAAAGAGGCAAGAGAGGAGTAGAAAGAGGGAAGAAGGGTGCAGAAAGAGGCAAGAGGGGTACAGGAAGAAGCAAGTGAGGTGCAGAAAGAGGCAACAGTGGTGCAGAAAGAGGCAAGAGAGGTGCAAAAAGTATAAGAGATGAGTAGAAAGAGGCAAAAGTAGTACAGAAAAAAGAAAGGTGCAGAAAGAAGCAACAGAGATGCAGAAAGAGGCAAAATAGGCGCAGAAAGAAGCAAGAGTGATTGGCACAACATTAGTACAAATTTAATACCCACATTTAGCAATAATCAACAGGTGACCATGCCAGGTTTGCAAAGAGCCTTCCACCGCATTGTAACACTTGTCGCTGCATTTTCGGTAGCGTTTGAGCAGTTTCAGCTAGAAATAAAACATTTTTGTTCAAATCGGCAGATTATACAGCAGACGATGGATTATGTGATAAATATGGAAATTGTATATTTGTGCGAAAGTCGGTGCAGACAAACAGTCGCATTGTTCCAGTGGCCCTGCTCATACCTCTGACTCGGTCCAGATGTGCTTCTCAGTGGTTCCTTCTTTTTTGAGTTTATAGTTTAGCTTCTATGGAAACAAGTGTGAGAAGTTGGCCTGATATATGCTGTCCATTAGTTATAGTGGGCAACCTGTATCAGTCCAAACAACCCCTTATGGTGATAGGTTAAAGACAACCTTTATTGAAAGCTACCCTAGTGGTAGCTATGGAGAGCAGCCTTCAGCCTAAGTCTTGAAGGAATGTAAAGCAGCTTGTTTTACCAGTCTATAATCTCTTGAACGACCAAATGAAAGGACAACCACACAGGTATATATCTAAAATATATGTATTTAAGATAAAACACACCCCTCTAGTCTCTTTATGAGACTGGAGTTTGAAGTACTTAAGTTACAAGTTAGCAATCAACAGTAATAGCACAAATAAACGTTTGGGCGCTAGGTGCGTCCCAAATCATATACCAATAAAGTGGTATAAGAACCATGACTGAACTAGTCACAAGGCCTAGAGCCTGTAGAATCGCTGGGACCCCAAGGAACCACCCAAGGTAGTGACACAGGGGACCTACGGGGGCCTTGTGCAGTGTGTGAACACAGCCGCGAGTTCTCGTTAGCTTCTATGGGCAAGGTCGCGGTTGGAAATTTAATGATTAGGGACACTTAGAAATGAGTCAGGACCAAACCCTTTTGGACTTCGGAAGTTCTAGGGCTAGCACCCACGGGAGCACCGGAGTACTCGTGTTACCTCACACAGGGAAGCCAGGTGCATAGGTGTCTTTTGGTGTTGGGTCACGTCGTCGATTTCAATGGAAGCTGGCGAAGAGGTGCTGCTGCCGTGAAGAGGAGAAGTGTCCAAAGCGATGCAAGCCTGGATTTAGGATGGAAGGAACCTGAAAGCAGAGGGGACAGAGTCTGGGTCACTTACCAGTGACCAAGGGCACGATAGACCAATGCCCACAGCTGTCGGGTGCTTCAGGTGAGTTGACGGTGTCTTGACTCTTCAGCCACGAGGTCCAGGAGGTGCTGAAGACAACCAGAAGCTGGATTTGAGCTGTTCCACAAAGTCTGACAAGTGCTGCGGTGTCGGAGGCCAGATTGGACTCAACAAGCCTTAGCAATGGTAAGTCACTTGGAATTAGAGAAAGGACGGTGGTGCAGACCAGCAAGGTCTGTGGGACTCACCCAGCAAGGGTAAGTCGGGGCACGTCTGGAGCAACCAGGAAATCCCAATCAGAAGAGGAGTTGCTTTCGTGGGGACCTTCTAGCCAACGGGCTAGCAATCGCAAAGGAGCCCTGAGTGGTTGTACTGGGAACTGGCCCACAGGTCACTCGAGGAGTGGAGGCCAGAAATCTTTGGTGCAGGAGATGCTCAAGGCTGAGGCTACTCAGAGCCCAAAGCACAACTATGAGGAAGACCATGAAGAAGATGGATCAGCAAAAGATCACAGTGTCCAGGGGTCATGGTTACACGTCACCCACGATAGCCACGGGCCTCAGCTTTGCTGTGGACTCAGGGTAGCCTCGGAGAAGTCTGGAAATCCACCTCTGGTGATGCAAAGACTTTGGCGTCCAGCGGGAGCTTCAGTGATGCAGACCAGTCAGTTGCTTCTTTGGTGCCTGCCAAGCAGGGGAGTCACTCCTTGACCCCAAGGGAGATATCTTCAGTCTTCTAAGCAAAGTAGAACGTCGAAGGTCCAGGATATATATTGCAGAGTTTCGTCCAGGGTAATCTAAAGTCGCAAGGACTGGCATCCCATACTTATACAAAGTTTGGGGGTTGGGCGTACTCTAGGGACCCACCTATGGGAGGGTTTCGAAAGAGGGGTGGTTACACCCATTTCCTTTGTCCAGTTTTGCACCAGAGCTGGGGCAGGTAGCCTCTGCAACCAGTTTGAACTGGACTATGTACAGGGACACCAAGTGAGATACCGGCTTTTTTTACTTTGGTTTTTGGAAGAGGGATGTGTTGCCCCCTTCCCTTAATTAATTTTGGGCCCTGGGGACTCCATCCCCCAGGGCCTGAGCATTTTTTTTTTTAATGGGAAGGAGCAGCGTGGCCCCACTCCCATGGCCGATTTCAACCCGGGGCCCCATCCCCTGGGGTATTGCCTCATTTTTTAATATATTTTTTTCATGAAGGTGGGCCACGTGGCCCCCCTTCCCTGGGCCACTTCTGGCCCGGAACCCCATCCCCTGGGGCCTGGTCTCAACATTGGGGACCGCGAGGGAGCCACAATGCCCCGCGGTCCCTGCCAGCTCCCTACATCCTGCGGGAGCTGGCATTGCTTTTGGACAAGGGGAGCTGCTGACATGCAGCTCCCCTTGTCCAAAAGCAATTCTGCTTTGTTTCGTAGAAGCAAGAGCAGTTTTCCTGCTCTTGCTTCCACAAAACAAAGCAAAAGTTTGTAATGACAGGGTGGGAGCCTTGCTCCTGCCCCGTCATTGCAAACTGCAATGTCTCGGGGGTAGACATTGCTGGAGCCAGCCCTGGGGGGTGGTAGTCCCCAGGGCCATCTAGGGCTACAGGAGGGGGGATACCTGCCACCCCTTCCAACATTTACATAGTCCAGGGGAGGTGATGATCCCCGGGGCCGGGGGCCGCAACAGACCCTCAAACTTAATGTATGTATGCCCCGAGGAGGTTGTTGTCCCCGGGGCCATGTGGGGAGGCTCAAGCCCCCCCCACACTTTTTTTTAAATCAGAGCCCTGGGGAGGTCGGAGCCCCGGGCTGCAGGGGAGAGGCATGAGCCCCCCATGCATTTTATATTAGAAAGAAGCCCCGGGGAGGTGGCAATCCCCAGGGCTGCGGGGGGGCTGCGTGTTCCCCCTCATGTAATCAGCATGTCCCCGGGGAGGTGCACTATATATTTCAATTGCCCCTGGGACCAGGCCCACCTGGGGGCTGATTAAAATGAAGCATGGGAGACAACGCTTCGTTCTTTTTTATTTTTCAGTGGGATTCATGAAAATTCTGCTGATTTTATTTATTTAAAAAAAAAAAATGCTTTTTGGGGTCTGGGGGTCCCTGTGGGACCCCCTGACCAGGCCTAGGGGGTCAAAATGTTTCTACCCTGCCCTCTTTTCTTTTTTTAGTAACCATGTTCATCCCTTTTTTCTTGTGACTCGGTTTTACCAATCAAAATGAAGCCAATCAAAATGAAGCTCGTGCTCGGGAGGGTTAGCGAATCCTCCTCGGCCAGCAGATATCGATATTTTTCATTTTCTGAATTTATCAGGAACTACTAAATGGATTTACAGCATTTTTTTAAAAATAACACTTTACTGAACCAAGACCTACGTTTTTGCCAAATTCCGCTCAGCAGTTCAGGCTGAAGCTTTGTCGAAATTTTCCTATGTAAATTAACTTGGAGTGAATGCGTTTTGGGACCCCCCTTTTCTCTTGGACCCTGCTCAATGAATCACCCCAAAACTTTCAAAACAGGAGCTGAACTGAGCTAACCAATAGTTTTGAAAAGTTTGCAAAGATTTGTAAAAACAGCACAAAAGATATTAGCAAAAGAAAAAACCCTTTTTGAAAAGAAATAAGGTCCTAACTATAACTACCTACTGGCGACCGCCAGTAGGTAATATAAAAATATATAACCGTTTTGATTTAGTTGTGCCCTGAGTGGGAAGATGTCTTTTGTAGATATATATATTTATATATTCACTGAAAAAAACATAGGTTTTAGGGATGTTATAGTTAGTTGGACATTTCACTAGTACAAAACCAGAGAAATTCACCCGGTATAGTTAGTTGAGCTAACTATAACTCGTGCCCCTCCGCAATGCACTGCTGACGACATAACATATTACATCATTCATGACATGGTCAGTGACATCACTGATGACATCACTGATGACATCAGCCATGTGATAATCTGATGCACCTCTCACATCCTAATATAACCTTAGAAACACCTACTCTAAAATGCAGACTGCCATTTAAAAAAACATAGACACACCAATACCAGTTACTACATATCCACTCCCTGATTCCTAGGTCTACACACATGTCCACTCATTCATCCACACAGTTCCTCATCCATGCAGTCACTCATCAATACAGCACTATCATATGCACTCATACACCTATACACACACTCACACACGACCACTCACCCATAGAGTTACTCACACACCTAGTCAGTCATGCAAATAATCAATCACACTCCCATTTATTCACCTATTCAGTTATACACACACCACTTCACTTATTCATACATATACAAACACATACTTACTCTCTTCTACAATCACTGACACAAGCACACACTCATCCATACAGCCACACTCACAATCACTCACTCTCACATATAGTCATTTATATACTCCAACACTCACATATACTGCCTTTCACATATGTAGTTACTAACACATGTACCACTGAGACATCCATTTACTCACCACCACACCCATACATACACTCACCCACCCATACAGCCCTTCATAGATGCACTCTTGAACCCATACACCCAGTGAATCACCTACTCAAACATCTATGCACAGAGTCACACACCCCCCACCCACCCACAGAGACACTCAGGCACTCATACAGATACTCAGACAACCAATCAATAATCCATATAGACACTCATGTAGCTACTCACCAACCCATGCAGCCGCTTACACACCAACTGACAGACTAATACAGACATCCAGACAGTTTAGTCACTAACGTATGCATTCAGTAAGACACGATTAATCACTCACTTATACAGTCAGTCACACACCTACTAAATCATCTGTTCAGATATATATGTATATTACCTACTGGCGGTCGCCAGTAGGTACTTATAGTTAGGACCGTGTTTCCATAGGAAATCCGCAACATTCTATTTTGAATAACTTTGGCACAGATTGACGAATACTGGCGAAAGTTTCAAAATAGGTGGGGCGCTCCGCTCCTACCCTGAAAGTCTTGGGGAGATTCGTCAAGCGGGGGCCGAGAAAAAGGGGGGGTCCCAAAATGCGTTTTCCCCATGCATTTTTCCATAGGACCTTTAGTCCAAGCTACAGCCCGAACGGCTGAACAGAATTACTTGAAATTTGGCAAAGAGGTAGTCCTCAGGACAGGGATGTGCCTTTTGTAGGTCTGGTGTAAATGTGTTCAGTATTTGCTGAGAAAATAGCATTTAAATCAATATATATATCTATAGGCGCGCTCCGAGCGCGTACGGTAAGCTTACCGTACACGCACGCTGCCATGCGCGAGGTCAATTCTGATTGGTGGTTACATGACTGTAAACATTCGAATCGGTCGAAATCAGGAAGTGTCGGTCTCCATTTTGTGTGTCTCACACTGATAAAAAAAGGAGGAGAACGTGGAAAGGGGGCAACACAGAGAGTTGCAGACCCCCTAGCGTTTGTCAGGGGGTCCAAGAAGGCCATAAAATTATGAAAAATACATTTAATTTTTTTTTTTTTAAATCGCGGGGTGCGCGTACGGTAAGCTTACCGTACGCATACGGTAGAAAATAAAAAAAAAAGAAGAAAAAAACTAATTTAAGTGTTAAGATATTAGGGGGCTCTAAAAAGAGCCGTTGTGTTCATTGAGTGTTTTTTGGTACCTACAAGTAAGTACCGATGCAGAGTCTAAAGTTCAAGAGGAAGACTCTGTTCCCTTCATCATTGAAATGTACACCATCTCCTCTATAAATGTCTTGCATGTTGTAACGCAAGTTGTTGTGGTATATAGAACCCATACCATAGTCTCCGAGGAAAGCAGAAACAGATTTGTTGACGTGCTTTCTTGCTTTGTCAATCTGCGGACATAATTGGTTGGACCAGTTCCACTTTTGCCTTTGGCATATGTTAGAATATACAAAGGCAGATTGAGGAAAAAGCGACATCAATTGCACAAAGGTGTCCTTAATAAGCATTTCCAGACCTACACCAGTTAAAGTGCCTACGTCATTTCCACCACAGTGCACAATAATAAGGTTAGGCTGTGGGAGATGTTGAAAGGTTTTCACCAAAGGCAATAATTGGTGCCACTTTAACCCTCTCTGACCAATCCATTTAATGTCTACATTTGGCAAAGCAAGGACTCTCACCATACCTCTTTTTTCTGCATACTTTTCACTCCAGAAGACATAGCTGTGACCTACAATCCACACTGTGAACATCTTTCAAGGAGATCTGGATGCACTCAGAAGGTGTCTTTCAGTAGAATGGCAATATGAAATGAAAGACAGTTTGAAAATGGAGGCATACATATTTTTTGAAAATAAAAAGAACTCATTGGCTGTTTCACACCATTCTACCCTAAAAACTAGGCTGTATGTGTACATTTTTAGAAGCATGTTTTGTATTGGTTCAGAAAATTGTGTTCCCACAGAAGAATAGTTTGGATTTGCTGTTAGGTTGGACAGGTGAAGCACTCTTGGTCTTTCGATTTGAAACATTGAGTGGTGAACTTCTGACCTCTCTCCTCACAGCAGTGTTCCATGAGCTGTTGCTATGGTAGCAGGCAGAAGTCAAGTTGGGGGAAGGGTACATTTGGAAAAGTGTTGAAGTTTTCAACCAATAGAAATGTATGATTTCATTTGAAAAAAAGTTGGAAGCACAGAGATTTGTAATTAACATGTATATGTGTGAAAAAAGAGAGGGAAACATTGCCATTAATTGGTTCTGCTCAGAGGAGAGAGGTGTACAGCTCTGATATTCTGACTCTGATAGTCTGCTGTTTGAGTGCCACATTTCTTTCTCAACTAACTAATTTTAAAGGTGAGTTATGAGTTTGAAAGGGGATGTATTTGGTGATTTTTGCATGAGTCTGTGAGCACAGAGGAATTGCTGTCAGAGATGTATTTCGTGACTCTCTGGTTCTTCTGGGAAGTAACCATGCATATGTCTCTTGCAACTGAAAATACACAGTCTGTATAAGCAGACTGTTAGCACACACCCAGCAGTTTATCCTGTAGAATCATGCTGAGTATTCACAAGTGAGTGGTGTTTCAGGTAGCAGTGAGTAACGCTAATACATTCAACATCACTAAGGCTGATTTATTTTGCTGGAGTGTCCTCAGTCACCAAGGTCACACATGTTCATGGTCTGAAAAAGCTGTTTGTACATGTGCTGTTTTCTGTATCTGAAAACTGTAATGAAAATGTATGCGACTGTTAGAGTACTTAACACTTGCAGGAAAAAACAGTAGTAAGTGTGCTTTGAAATTGGCAAGCAAAATTAATTTTCTGCGTAAAATCACAGCATGAGTCTGTGAGCACAGAGGAATTGCTGTCAGAGATGTATTTAGTGTCTCTCTGGTTCTTTTGGGAAGTAACCATGCATATGTCTCTTGCAATTGAAAATACACAGTCTGCATAAGTAGACTGTTAGCACACACACAGCAGTTTATCCTGTAGAATCATGCTGAGTATTCACAAGTGAGTGGTGTTTCAGGTAGCAGTGAGTAACGCTAATACATTCAACATCACTAAGGCTGATTTCTTTTGCTGGAGTGTACTCAGTCACCAAGGTCACACATGTTCAAGGTCTGAAAAAGCTGTTTGCATATGTGCTGTTTTCTGTATCTGAAAACTGTAATGAAAATGTATGCGACTGTTAGAGTACTTAACACTTTCAGGAAAAAACAGTAGTAAGTGTGCTTTGAAATTGGCAAGCAAATTTCATTTTCTGCGTAAAATCACAGCATGAGTCTGTGAGCACAGAGGAATTGCTGTCAGAGATGTATTGCGTGTCTTTCTGGTTCTTTTGGGAAGTAACCATGCATATGTCTCTTGCAACTGAAAATACACAGTCTGCATAAGCAGACTGTTAGCACACACCCAGCAGTTTATCATGTAGAATCATGCTAAGTATTCACAAGTGAGTGGTGTTTCAGGTAGCAGTGAGTAACGCTAATACATTCAACATCACTAAGGCTGATTTCTTTTGCTGGAGTGTAGTCAGTCACCAAGGTCACACATGTTCAAGGTCTGAAAAAGCTGTTTGCACATGTGCTGTTTTCTGTATCTGAAAACTGTAATGAAAATGTATGCGACTGTTAGAGTAATTAACACTTGCAGGAAAAAACAGTAGTAAGTGTGCTTAGAAATTAGCAAGCAAATTTCATTTTCTGCCTAAAAACAAAGAAAACAGTAGTAAGTATGCTTTGAAATTGGCAAGCAAATTTCATTTTCTGCGTAAAATCACAGCATGAGTCTGTGAGCACAGAGGAATTGCTGTCAGAGATGTATTTCGTGTCTCTCTGGTTCTTTTGGGAAGTAACCATGCATATGTCTCTTGCAACTGAAAATACACAGTCTGCATAAGCAGACTGTTAGCACACACCCAGCAGTTTATCCTGTAGAATCATGCTGAGTATTCACAAGTGACTGGTGTTTCAGGTAGCAGTGAGTAACGCTAATACATTCAACATCACTAAGGCTGATTTCTTTTGCTGGAGTGTAGTCAGTCACCAAGGTCACACATGTTCATGGTCTGAAAAAGCTGTTTGCACATGTGCTGTTTTCTGTATCTGAAAACTGTAATGAAAATGTATGCGACTGTCAGAGTAATTAACACTTGCAGGAAAAAACAGTAGTAAGTGTGCTTAGAAATTAGCAAGCAAATTTCATTTTCTGCGTAAAATCACAGCATGAGTCTGTGAGCACAGAGGAATTGCTGTCAGAGATGTATTTCGTGTCTCTCTGGTTCTTTTGGGAAGTAACCATGCTGAAGTACTGGGTATTTTAAGCCCAGCGGTGCAGGGGAACACACCCTATGACTTCGGGGTTCTTCCTGTTTCAGACCTACAGAAACACAGAGTCTTCTGGGTGAAGTCAAAGATCAGTTTATTGGCTGCAGACCAATTACAGGCGTCCTAGAAGTACAACAGCGTGTATGTTCTCAGGAGACTGCTGAAAATCACAGAAACGGGCTTCTCCTTAAATACAGAATTTCCTGCCTCAGGCATACATTCCTTAGTTTATGGTATGGTCATTCAAAGTATACATTAAAAAACGAAAAGGCAGAGTCATGATGACCATCCCACATTCCAGTTAAGCAAGCCCGCAATTATTTACACAGCAAAGCTCAGATCCCACATCAGATATCGATAGGCCCCAATAAACATGAGCATCTCCTGTCTTGGGAAACAAGCCATAAAGCAGGAACAGTCAGGTGTGAAAGAGATTAGCTGGAGGCTTGTGTAGGATGAAAAGACTTTATGGTGTGTCAAGCCCTGATGCTAATCACAGGTGGCCAGAGGACGGGGAACTCGTGAGACCAGTTTGACCTGGGGCAGCGGAGCCAAGCTGCCCAGGTCACAGAAGAGTCAAAGAAAAGCACATGTGCTCTAAAAGGCCCGTATTCGCTTCATGTTATATAGCCTATGTGAGGGCAACCATAAGATGGCCACCGATACAAAATGGAACCCACGTAGTGATGTGAAATAGCGTATACACAGTACATTCATAGCTAAAACGTTACACAAAGCACTTGTACATACCGCATTAACCATTCGCGGTTCACTATTACCGGGATAGACAGGGGTAGGGCCCTGCCTCCTACGCGGTCCCAAATTCTAAAGTACGACAGACCCTCCTTTTGCCCTTACATAGGCAATAACTACACTCATTTCAATCCGAGTCTAAGTCAATATTCACGAAGTTATGGAGATGTTGCTGTAGCATCATCTTATTACTTAGCTCGTCCCTCAATACAGGTTTCCTTACACACAATGTAGCACAGAGGCCACATATCGCAGGAGCACACTGTATGCACAGACAGAACAGGAAAAGGATGGCTAAGATCATTCCAATGACCATCAGAACTTTCCAACCCCAGGCAGATATCAGTTCCCAGAACCACCCCACCAGTGACCAATCTCCTTTATCCACGTGTATGGACTCAGATATTTTATGCAGTTTGGAGATGGCTTGATAAACTGTTGGAGCATTGTCTGGTATGAAAATGCAACAACTGGATTGGATAACCTTACATACCCCACCACGGTCTGCAAGTATAACGTCTAGAACCATGTGGTTCTGCAAAGTCATGAGGCGATCCGCTTGGAGCTCAGCTGTCAAATTACCAAGGGCACCAGCCGTTACATTAACAGTGGATTCAACCACACGAGTCAGTTGTCTCAGGTTCCTACTATTAACCATAGGTCCCCAAAATGGCAGGAAACCCAAGAAGAAATCTCCCGCTTCCTGACCGGCAGTATCCTCCTTACTAATCACGCCTCTCACAACTCTGGTCTTGTGATAGTCAGAGGCGGCAGTAAATGTTGGCGGTAGCAGATTTGCAATATAACATGTGCCCGAGAAGTGAGGGGGCAACCATGTATATGCTCGATCATTGCAGATAAAATATGTACCCTTGGCAGCCAAAAACGCAGGGGAAAACTGCGATGGAAAAGTGTACGTTTCAGTACAGTCACTTCTCCCCAATTGAGCTCTAGGATTCTGACCATTAGCTTGTAAACAGAACCGACCTATGTGGGGTACGACCCAGATTGGGGATGAGATTTTCCGTTGTCTTTCACCTAGACTAATACTATACTCCGTCGCGTTCCACCCTACATAAGCTCTCAACTCTTCTTTGGGAATGGATGAGTATGCGTCGATATCTCTACTCATATCGGCAACTCCTTTCACTAAAGCTTTGTTATTGGTGCTAGGTCTGATGGAACGCGGTTGTCGCGGGGAGTACGCATCTAGTGCATAGAGAAACATGGTCTGGAATGCCCATGACGATCCATTGTAACTATACGGCAACACCAGATAGGGAATACCCTTATTAATGGTATGTGGCATTAAACCGCACACCCAACAATTTGTTGTATTCATGACTAGTTGGTGCTGGTGCAGGAGCTGAATAAACGAGTTATTCACAAACTCTGATCGTCTAGCTTGTTCATGTTCAGGCAGAGGGTGAAAAGAGTGTGAGGAGATAGTAGGAGGAGGTATAGGCTGTACAGTGGGTGCAATGGGCTCTTGAGAGGAGAAGAATACAAATCCTACAGTAAACATTACCATAATACATAATACAAACAGGCATAAAAATACAAAACGTTTGCTCTTCATTGTTTTACATATTCTTGCTTTAAAGTTCATTTCCTCAGTGAGTCTCTCCATCTTACAAAACTCCATCCTCTAATCGTGCCGCTCGCGGTGGGTGAGTATCTTCTGCTAAGGAGTACGCCTGTCAGTCCAGGGAACGCCCTAGATCAACCAGAACCGTCGACCTAACGTCTTCGGCCTGTACCCCAAAGTCTTGGCACTGCGACCCTGCGGCTGAACCCGGATGGTGGTTCGAAAAACAAAAATCAAGAAAGTCCTTCAGATGGGAGAGCTCTGGTTATCAAAAAATAAAAAGGTAAAAGAAAAAGAATATTTATTTGTCCGTGGGCCTTGGTCTTAAATTGTAATGGAGACGGCCAGGTACTGTTTGATCTTGGAACAAGAGTTCAGGCTCTGTGGTGTCCAATCGAATTGACGGAGGCACAGCTTCTTGCAAAATATCGTCACTTTCCTGCGCTGAAGCTGTGCCTTTTATGCGCGCATCACTGAACGGCACAAAGCGAGGTACAGTGTCTGTTTCAGAGTCTGCGATACCCTCCTGGACCCACTGGTCATACGGCAGAGGCAAAGGGATCCTTTTGATGTGGGCGCCGTGGATCCAGTTTTTCTTCCCCTTCACTCGAACAGCAGATCTTGTAGACAGTAGTACGAGGTGAGGGCCAATCCAGCGGGGCTCATCGTTGGTTTTCCGCTGAAAATTTTTCACCAAGACTTACGTGCCAGGGTCGATAGGGTGTCCTGGAGCCTCAGAGGCCTGGGGGAGAGTATCATGCACCTGCTGGTGTAAAACACGCAATGTAACCGTCAAATCATACAAGTAATCAAGCAGTACTGAATGTTCGATTTCACTGAATTTCGTCGGTCTTGGCACACCCCATACATTGGCCGGGCGGCCAAAAACGACCTCGTAGGGACTAAGTCCCACTCGTGAGTGCACGGTCATTCTTGTGGATAGGAGTGCTAGAGGCAGAGCGTCAGGCCATTTAAGACTGGTGCTTGCCTGGATTTTGGCCAATTTTAGTTTTAGAGCGCCATTGTAGCGCTCCACTAATCCAGCTGATTGGGGGTGATTTGCAGCGTGAAACTTCTGCCTTATACCTAGTCCCTCACACACATTCTTCATCACTTGGCCCACAAACTCACTCCCATTATCACTCCACACCATTCTTGGCATTCCAAACCTAGGGAAAAATTCCTTCACAAGGGCTTTGGCTGTGGACAGGGCAGTGTTATCTTTTAGAGGATAGACCTCTATCCATTTTGAGAAAGCGCAAACAACCACCAACACATATTTCAGGTTGTTGCATCGTTCCATGTAGATGAAATCTAGCTGCAAAACTTCAAATGGGTATGATGGAGGCGCAAAATGACCAGCTGGAGTTGGGGTTCCCCTACCAGGGTTGTATTTCAAGCATACCATACAATTCTTGACCACATTCTCTGCACACTTAGGAATTCCAGCATTCTGCCATACTGGAGCCAACAACTTACAGATTCCTTTCATACTGATATGTGCCATTCCATGTGCCATAGTAACTACTGGAAGCACATATGCATCAGGTAACAACCATCGCCTATGTTCTGACAAATCAATCCAACAACCAGTCTCATCTAACTTACCCATACTTTCTCTCCACTTGCTTAACTCTTTCTCTGTGGCTTCAGCTTGAAGGGACTTTACACTCTCTATTGTGTTTTCACACATTCCAACATCACCAACCCATCTGGCAGGGCCTGCAACATACATTCGAGTCTTCACATCTTTTGCTGTTTCTTTCGCGACTTCATCAGCAAACGCGTTACCACGACCAACATCATCAGTGATTTTCTTGTCCGCACTGCATTTCATAATCGCAACTTGCAACGGTAGGGTCAGCGACTCAAGGAGATCATTCACCAACTTGCCATTCTGAATCTTAGCTCCATGCGAGGTCAGGAACCCACGTTCCTTCCACAATCGCCCAAAACTATGAGCCACGCCACAGGCGTACTGGCTATCAGTGTATATGTTCACTTTCATTCCTTCAGACAACACGCATGCTCTCGTAAGGGCAATCAATTCTGCTGCATGAGCCGAATTTTGTGGCACACGCGCAGTTTCCACAATCGTGTGCAAAGTCGTGATAGCATATGCAGCAGTCGTATCACCATTCGGAAGCTTGAAACACGAACCATCCACCCATAAAGTACCATCACACTCAGTCAGGGGAGTATCTTTAAGATCTACTCTCCCTTTCGTCTCTTCTTCTGTTCTGAACAGACAATCATGTTGCTCAATCTCATCTAGGTCTGCTGGAATTGGTAATACTGTAGCTGGGTTCAACGTGTTGCATCTCTTTATGTGTATATGGTTTGCTAACAGTGTCAGCTCATAACCAGATAATCGCGCACTAGTTAAGTGTTGTGTCTTGGTCCTGTTTAACAATGTGTCCACAGCATGTGGAACGATAACAATCAATGTATTATCCATTACTAGGCCAGCAGACTGTCGGATAGACATAGCTGCGGCGGCTGTGGCTCTCAGACAACTTGGCAATGCCCTCGCTACCGGGTCCAAGGTTGATGAAAAGTATGCGCATGGACGCGGTCTGTCGCCAAAAGGCTGTGTTAACACTGATAATGCGCAACCATCTTTCTCATGAACATACAATGTAAAAGGCTTGCTGTAGTCAGGGGTACCCAACACAGGAGCTGAACACAATGCATTACGCAATTCCCAAAAACTTGTCTGACACTCTTCAGACCATGGGATGGGATTCGGTGTGTCTTTGCATGTCAATGCTAACAAAGGTTTTGCCAACAAGGAAAAATTAGGAATCCAATGCCTACAGTATGAAGTAATGCCCAAGAAAGCACGCACTTCTCTCTGTGTTCTTGGCACACTCAACTGTGCAATGGCTTGAATTCTTTCTGGGGTCAGTTTCCTTCCCTCCTTCGATAAGAGATGACCTAAGTAGGTCACCTCTTGTCGACAATATTGCAGCTTTGAGAGAGACACTTTGTGATGGAAGGCAGACAAATGGCGCAACAATGACAAGGTAGCGTGTTTGCAAATCTTTTCAGTATCCGCGGCGATCAGTAAATTGTCGACGTACTGAATGAGGATAGCGCCACTAGGTAAAACAAGTGCATCAAGCTGCGCTTTTAGAGCCTGACTATATATTGATGGACTTTCACAGTAGCCTTGGGGAGCGCGTTTAAAGTGGAAGCTGCGACCTCCTAAACTGAAGCCAAAAATGTCTCTGCTCTCCTCTGCAATTGGGATGCTAAAGAAAGCATTCTTTAGATCGATCACTGAGAACCATGCAACGGAGGCTGGAATCATGGTTAACAAGGCAGTTATATCAGGGACAACTGGAAACTGTGGCACAACAATCTTATCAACCTCTCTAAGATCAATCACAAATCTGTAAACAGGTGGCTGTGAAGGGTCTGTTCGTTTTAAGACAGGTAAAACAGGACTATTGCAAACGTTGCCTCTTGTCTCTTCAATTACACCCTTTTTAATCAAATCACTGACAATTGCTAACAATGCTTTCTGACCTTCATTGGAGATCTTGTACTGGGGAATACGTGGCAATCTGACATTGGCTTTTAAAGTGACCACATATGGCGGTATTTCCAAAAGACCCACATCGTTGGTACCAGTAGCCCAAAGGGCATCCAGAAGGGATGACAATTCAGGTGGCATTGCGTTTTTAGACAAATACATTGGGGAAATCACTTTCTTACCTAATGTAAGTTGTACTCCCGAGGGAGAACAATATAGTTTTGCATGCAATCTTTTTAGCAAATCCAAGCCTAGCAAATTTTCACCACAACCTGTTGTTAGAATGAGGGGTGCTTTTAGCTCACAAGGTCCAACAGAAAGTGACATAGGACTAGAAATCGGGTTCTTAACTGGGGCGCCAGAAAAACCTACTGAGACATTCATTTCACCAGACAAAGGCGCGCCAGGGAGTTTTGAATGCATGATTGAGCTCTTTGCAGCACCAGTATCCAGCAGAAAGGGCTCCGTTACATTTGCTGTAGTTACTTTAACATAGGGTCCACTCTGATCCACTGGCACTGAAACAACTCCCTCTCTCTGTCTACGGCGATCCTAGTAATCATCATCTTCTACATTGTCATCTTCTGCATAATAATCATTATTGTAGTACTGAGCTGTATTACCAGACGCATTGGCTTGCTGATCAAAGCTATTTATGGTATTTTGAGGCGGAAGAGGACGCGCGTTCAGGGGAGCATTTCCACGCCCTCTACCCCTAGGAGCTTGCTGACCACCTCTACCTCTTGCGCCATACGCATTACTGTTACGCTGCATTAATTTAGGGCAACTATATTTAAAATGACCTTCCTCTTTGCAATATGAACATTGGTTGGGACCTACAGGGATTCGTGGTTGATAATGCCCATTTATTGGCTGATTACTCTGAAACTGTTGGGGCTGCTGATAGATACCTTGTGTTTGCCTATGATTATTCTGTCCTCCACGTGGTGGATAAGCCTGCTGCAAGAGGACCTTTGTTTTTAGTTCTTTCGTTTTCTTATCTGTTCTATCCTTCTCATCTTTGTCATAATACTGTGCAGTAGCCAGTATTTGCGCTGAAGAGGAAACAGCCCAAGAACTTTCTGAGTCTTTTAACTTCTTACACAACTCGGGAAGTAGATTCTGCACAAATTTATCAACGAATAACCGTTGGCCACCTTCAGTGCTCATGTCTTGACCACTGTGGTCGATAAACGTTTCTTCAAACCTGGTAAAGAAATCAGACACTGTCTCTTCTTTCTTCTGCTTGCAGGCGGATAGTTTGTCCCAATTTACGCGCATCGCGGGCATTATGGTTTTCATGTAGGTAATAATTCTACCAGGGAGCGCTGCTATGAGGGGCTCAGGTTTTGCACCGCCAACTTGTCTAGCGTCTGCAGCAATGATATTAGCCCATGTGTCACCCAATTCTGCAGCGTGATCTACATTACGAATGGATCCCCATAAAGGCTGTGGAACAACATTCCCAAACAACATATCTATATCGGCCAGATTCGTTACACATGATTCTGCAGTTTGGGATAACTCCTTATAATATCCTGCAGGGTTTTTACGGGGATCAGGCAATGTCTGTTTAAGCGCTAAGACCTCAGATCGTTTCCATGGGACATGTACCCAAACACGCTGAAAATGTGCTGGAGCAGCAGCAATACCTTGAGCGGCATCAGCCGCAACAGCTTCCTTCCATACCGGAGGGACTTCTCTCATAGGGTATTGTCGCGCTTTTCCCTTCTTCCCCACAGGGAAATCTTGTGTAAACAATGGCTGTTGACAATCATCATTCCTCAAGGATAATAAGATCGCAACTGCTTTATTGACATCGGGGCCTACAATCGTACCTTTGCCAAAATCGAATCTCACCTGACACAACTCTTGCGGGCTTGGATCTCTACCATGATTATCCAATTCCTCACAGAGAATTTCACACATTTTCTCGAACACATACCTCTGTTTCGGGGCATCCCAATTGATGAAACACATCAACAACCGATTCCACATCATAGCATGAAGGGAAACCAATCCACCTACGCGCCAGATGATCTAACACCTCTTTCTCGTCAGAATCAGGCAGTTGACTGTGCAATTGCTTACGCTGTAAGGCATGAGTCGTACTAGATGACCCAAAAAGAGGCAACATTAGACTAGTAACTACATTAGCTAGCCGTTGTCGTGCTGAAGGAGAAGTTGAGGCAAAAACGGGGGGATAGACAGAGGGAAGAAAAACAGATTCAGATACTGGTACCTGGGTAGTGTAAGACGGAGCGCCAGGGGAAACCACTGGCGTGTTAGACAAAGTCGCAGGAAGCGCGGGGGTAACAGGTAACAAAACCGGCGGCCCTTGAGAGGGCTGCACTGCAGGGATAGGAGCCAGCTGAGGAGGAGCTGGCAGCTGCGGGAAGGCTTGCGGCATATTTACTGGAGGCTGCACATTTACAAGCTGTGGAGGTGCTGTGGCATTTTGCGCATATGGGGGTGGCAAACTTAACAAATGGGACATTAGGGAATCTTTCTCATTCTCTTTTGTGTCATCTTGCACAAGGGGTGACAAAGCAGGGTAACATTTATCAATCCCTAGTTTGCGCTGTCTATGCAACTGTTCCCTCATTTGTTCCTCCTCATTATCTTTAAATTGCACAGCTGCTTGCATCACTGACAACCCAAACAAAATAGTCTTCCAAATACACTAGCACCAGGCATCTTTGCTCACTAGTCTAGTTCCCAACTTCAGAGGATTATCGATTACGATAGTCTCGTGAATACACGAGTCCTCTGGCTTTGGGGTTTGCAAACTCCAAATAAACCAAGATTATCCCGAAGGATACCAAACAAATTAGGAGACGCTCCACTTATACTTAACTGAATATCGATGATCAATGGCGTCGCCAGAAGACTCTCTCGATTTTTTCGCTCTACCAAAATTGTCAAGGGTCCAAAACAGGGCGATTAATCAGGGCAGCAGTCCTTCGTAGCCGTCGGGACGCGGAGAACCTCGCAGAAAAGACTTTCGGACCACGTCGACATGCAGGGGTCGATGAAGTGGCGGCCTTTCTCCAGAATTTCCACACGAAGCTCCTCACGAACCTCTGGCTTGGACCGGTACCGCTGAAATCGCGCCGAGTTGGGCGCCAACTGAAGTACTGGGTATTTTAAGCCCAGCGGTGCAGGGGAACACACCCTAGGACTTTGGGGTTCTTCCTGTTTCAGACCTACAGAAACACAGAGTCTTCTAGGTGAAGTCAAAGATCAGTTTATTGGCTGCAGACCAATTACAGGCGTCCTAGAAGTACAACAGCGTGTATGTTCTCAGGAGACTGCTGAAAATCACAGAAACGGGCTTCTCCTTAAATACAGAATTTCCTGCCTCAGGCATACATTCCTTAGTTTATGGTATGGTCATTCAAAGTATACATTACAAAACGAAAAGGCAGAGTCATGATGACCATCCCACATTCCAGTTAAGCAAGCCCGCAATTATTTACACAGCAAAGCTCAGATCCCACATCAGATATCGATAGGCCCCAATAAACATGAGCATCTCCTGTCTTGGGAAACGAGCCATAAAGCAGGAACAGTCAGGTGTGAAAGAGATTAGCTGGAGGCTTGTGTAGGATGAAAAGACTTTATGGTGTGTCAAGCCCTGATGCTAATCACAGGTGGCCAGAGGACGGGGAACTTGTGAGACCAGTTTGACCTGGGGCAGCGGAGCCAAGCTGACCAGGTCACAGAAGAGTCAAAGAAAGGCACATGTGCTCTAAAAGGCCCGTATTCGCTTCATGTTATATAGCCTATGTGAGGGCAACCATAAGATGGCCACCGATACAAAATGGAACCCACGTAGTGATGTGAAATAGCGTATACACAGTGCATTCATAGCTAAAACGTTACACAAAGCACTTGTACATACCGCATTAACCATTCGCGGTTTACTATTACCGGAATAGACAGGGGTAGGGCCCTGCCTCCTACGCGGTCCCAAATTCTAAAGTACGACAATGCATATGTCTCTTGCAACTGAAAATACACAGTCTGCATAAGCAGACTTTTAGCACACACCCAGCAGTTTATCCTGTAGAATCATGCTGAGTATTCACAAGTGACTGGTGTTTCAGGTAGCAGTGAGTAACGCTAATACATTCAACATCACTAAGGCTGATTTCTTTTGCTGGAGTGTAGTCAGTCACAAAGGTCACACATGTTCATGGTCTCAAAAAGCTGTTTGCACATGTGCTGTTTTCTGTATCTGAAAACTGTAATGAAAATGTATGCGACTGTTAGAGTAATTAACACTTGCAGGAAAAAACAGTAGTAAGTGTGCTTAGAAATTAGCAAGCAAATTTCATTTTCTGCCTAAAAACACAGAAAACAGTAGTAAGTGTGCTTTGAAATTGGCAAGCAAATTTCATTTTCTGCGTAAAATCACAGCATAAGTCTGTGAGCACAGAGGAATTGCTGTCAGAGATGTATTTCGTGTCTCTCTGGTTCTTTTTGGAAGTAACCATGCATATGTCTCTTGCAACTGAAAATACACAGTCTGCATAAGCAGACTGTTAGCACACACCCAGCAGTTTATCCTGTAGAATCATGCTGAGTATTCACAAGTGAGTGGTGTTTCAGGTAGCAGTGAGTAACGCTAATACATTCAACTTCACTAAGGCTGATTTCTTTTGCTGGAGTGTAGTCAGTCACCAAGGTCACACATGTTCATGGTCTCAAAAAGCTGTTTGCACATGTGCTGTTTTCTGTATCTGAAAACTGTAATGAAAATGTATGCGACTGTTAGAGTACTTAACACTTGGAGGAAAAAACAGTAGTAAGTGTGCTTTGAAATTGGCAAGCAAATTTCATTTTCTGTCTAAAATCACAGAAAACAGTAGTAAGTGTGCTTTGAAATTGGCAAGCAAATTTCATTTTCTGCGTAAAATCA
Source organism: Triturus cristatus (assembly GCF_964204655.1). NCBI lineage: Eukaryota > Metazoa > Chordata > Amphibia > Caudata > Salamandridae > Triturus > Triturus cristatus. Next base: position 857,661,602 of record NC_140588.1, on the reverse strand, counting down.
CAGCATAAGTCTTTTATGGCCTTCTTGGACCCCCTGACAAACGCTAATGCATTCAACATCACCAAGGATCATTATCTTTGCAGGAGTGCAGTCAGTCAGCCAGGTTACACATGTACATGCTCTAAAAAAGCTGATTGGACATGTGCTCTTTTCTGCCTCTGTAAACTATAAAGAAAATGTGTCAGACTGTTAGAGTAATTAACAATTGCAAAAAAAAAAAAGTAAGTGTGCTTTTGAATTGCAAATGAAATATCGTGTTCTGCCTAGAATTACACCAAGAGTCTGTGTGCACACAGGAATTGTTCTTAGAGATTAAATTTGTGTTGGTTTTCTTGTGTTTTTCACTTGTAGGAAAGGGGTAGATAGTGTTATAAGAAAAGAAAAGATCATAACAAATATAGTAATATATTTAAATTACAAAAAGGTATTTTTTTTTAGTTTCTTTCAGGTATTGCTCCAGAGCAGTGAAGGAAATATAAGATGCCTATAAAATCAAGACAGCGAAAACAACAGAAAAAAAAGTGTATTTGAAGACAACTGGAGGACCCAAGTTAGTTGAAGATGCTCATGTTGGGAAAAATAAAAAGTCTTCTGGTAAGCAGACAAAGGAATTCTTTAAAAATATATTCAAAAAAAGGAAAAATTTAAAAAATGCCCCCATTGGAAAAACTGTTTCAAGTAGAAAACAACAGGAGAATAGTGAGAATTTACTAAATGCTAATGTACAAACAGAAGCTATAAAAATTAACTTGAAAAGAAAATCAGCATTTAAAGAGATCCGTAGGAAAATGTTTCAGAGAAGAGTGATGTCCAATTTGCTAAAGGATGTGAAAAAATATAAGAAAAGAGCTAAATTTTACAAGAGAAAAAAAGATATTGAAGCCATTGTAACTAAGGCTTTAGATTTAAAAAGAAAACTATTCATTTTAATTTTGAACAGGATGCGTACATTAGATAAAGTGGTTAATGTAATGAAGTCACAAAGCAAAACGAAAAGAGTAGTAAAAAGAAATAACTTTTGTAAAGTGTTTTTAGGACAATGGATGCATAGTTCAAGTTCTGAACCATTTTTTAATGAAGAGAGTTATTTTCAAAGTAATAGTTTGTTGCATGCAGTTGACACCAGTAGCCGAGCTTATGAAGTGAAAGATGGTTGTGTAATGGAAAAGGAGAAAATGGTTCCAAGAAATGAGGAAGAAGTGATTGCAGATGAGGTTATGGGGAGACGTCCTAAAGCCCCAGTGTATACTTGGAATTGTAGTAGTATTTGTACTTTGTGACAGGAATCTATTAATAAATTACGTGAGTTTTTAAGAGAATATAGTAAAAAGAGTGTTAAACAGAAGATTAAGGTGCTTCAAGGACTAGATCCATGCAGAGTGAGAGAGAATACTGGTTTGCAAGGACACTCTCTGGCTTGTCTATCTAGGAAAGTTTGTCAAAGTGTTTTTCACCATTTTAGGATGCTGGCAGTTCATCATACTGAAATTAGGAAATTTGTGAGAAGATTGTATTTTGCTAAAAGTCCAGCACAGAAGTTAAATGAGTTGAATAAGGCTCTGTTTCGTGGATCTGTATCAGATGTTGAGAAGGTTACTGATGAGATTCAGTTTTGTTACTTTGGTCCAGAACAAGAAAGTGCAGGGAAGGACACAGTTATTGAGGAAAATGTGGAAGAGAATGTAGAACCCTCCGTAAATAAGAAATTTGAAGATCAAATTACAAAATTTGCTATTATCTCTAATGAAAGACCAAATATTACTTGTATTTGTTGCCGGAGAAGCCATTACAAAATCCAAACAAGGAATGTTGATCTCTACAAAAAAAGTGAAGAAGAAGATAATTATAAGTGGAAGGATTTTGCAACATATATATTTCTTGAAAATTGTTTTGATTTGGGTGAAGATCATCGTATTTGTAAATACTGTTATAACAAGTTAGAAGAAAATAAAATGCCAGCTAGAGCTGTTCATAATAATTTAGAATTGGTTGAAGTTCCTGCAGAACTTTCTGATTTAAATACGTATGAGTCTATACTCATTCAATGTGTTCATCCGTTCCAGACCATAGTACGTATGGAGCCAAAAACAGGCAAATTACCTCCTTCAGATTTACAGAGAGGTTTAAAAGGAAGAGTTGTCTATTTGCCGTTGGGTTTGAAAAAAAATATGGAAACTATTGATACAGATACTTTGGAAACTGAACCATTAGTTATTCTGGTTAATGGTGTACCTACGAAGAATAAGAAAATTTGGCAGGAGCTGGTAGATGTACGGAAAGTACAAAGAGCAAATTTATATTTGAAAAGGAATAATAAGTGGTATGAATCAATTTATATAGATGAAGATGAAGAAGATTTAGTAGGAGACACAGACACACCAACTGGGCAAATTGAAAAAGTAGACAAGTCAAAAGAAGAAGAAATTTATGAACATTTCAGCATACATCCTCTTCATTCAAAAGAAGTAATGGCAAACACCATTGATCTGTTTCAAATGAAAAAAGCACAAGGAACTCCCGTGAGTGTATGGGAGGAGAGTTCGGAAGCTCGTTGTTTTCCCCAGCTGTTTCCTACAGGAGAAGGTGGACGATATGATGAACGTCCAGTCCAGATTCCTGCTTCTGAGTATCGGACTACAAGATTATATGCAGAAGATCCCAGATTTCGTCAAAGTATTCCTTATTTGTTCCATCTGTTATTTGAAAGTGACTTGTCTGCACTATCTTATGCAGTAAACCACATTTTAAAAAGTGGAACACATCTACATAATGTGTCTGCTAAGGATTTTATAAACAAAGTGCAGCAGCGAGATGATCATTTGGAATCACAATTGATCAATCTGATGGCTTGTCAGCGTGGGACGAATGAATATTGGTACCGACGCCATGGAGAATTGAAATGTATGTTACGGAATTCTGATGGATACATCTGCCAGTGGATTCCTCACCTTGTGAATATCCCCTGCGCCAGCAACATTCGGAAACTTTTGTAGCAGTCCACGCCGATGAGGTCGAAGACGACGTCACAGAGGCACGGCTCCGCTCGCGACTCCGCTGACGTCACCGGCTCCATAAGAAGACCTCCTCGGCGTGATGACGTCAGTTCCCTTTTTTCCGCGCCGACGACGCCAACGGATTTCGGGAATCATTACTGGTAGCTGTTCTGGTTACTTTGTATGTTTTCTGGATTTCTCTGTCTATCTTCTAAGGATGTCGACAAGGAAGTCTGGGTTTAAGCCTTGCCGAGAATGTGGCAAGCACATGTCCATCACCGACCCGCACGACGATTGCGTTTGGTGTTTGTCCTCGGACCATGACGTGGGAGTTGTTCGAGTTGCAGGAAAATGAGCTCGAAGGCTCTTAAGGAGAGAGAGGCAAAGCTCTTTATCGCCCGGATGAAGAAAAAGGAGAAAAGAGGTAGAAGAAGATCCAGGTCGAGGTCGAGGTCGGCTTCCAAGTCGACTTTGGGACATGCTTCAAAGAGCAAGAAGCATAAGAAGAAGAGGAGGCATTCGTCGCATCATAAGGCTTCGACGTCAAAGTCGAAATCGCCTGCTCGGCGTTGAAGGGAGTCAGTGTCTCCATCTCCTGTTCCGACTTCGCCTCCGGTTCCATCTTCTCCGGTGCCTTCGCCGGCTCCGGTTGAATCCCCGGTGCCGGCGTCCTCTCCGGCACCGGTACCATCTCCAGATCCTGCAAGTCCTCCGGCTCCATCTCCGACTCCGGCCCAGGATGAGGATCGTCAGGCTCCGGGTGAGTCTGTGACGCCGCAAGTTCCACCGTCGGCGCCGGCAGGCCCGAGTCCGGTGTTACCTGACCAGTATCCGGCTTTCCCTAATCCAGGTCAGGACCCCTCGCATTATCTCAATGAGATGTACGGGGTGTTCTCACGGGCCATGTATACCTCTGGTGCACCTATGGGTCCGATGGGTCCGATGGCTTTCAATCTGGGTGTGCCGCAGGTTTACCCTCAAGCACCGTTTATGCCGTTCTTCCCAGCGACGCCGTCTTGGCAGATGCCGGCGCCGAGAACATCGATGCCGCTTCCCTCTTCGCCGGCGCCGACTCGACTTCGTTCGACGCCGGCTGCTCCAGTTGATCCGCGTTCGACGCCACTGCCGGCACCGTCGGATTCGAACACGGCGCCGCCGACGCCGCAGGTGTGGATCCGTTCGAGAAGGGAGGCGCAGAGAGTGCTGGAGGAGAGATGCTTTCTGATGGAAGAGGCTGAAGAGGGGGAATTGGTCGAATCCGATGAGGTGTTCGACGAATTAAAGGAGGCAAGTGGTCTGGATTTGTCTCCGGAGTGGGAGATCACTCCGCCATCGGACGAACCCTCTAAAGACGCGGCACCCTATCATGCTGTAATTAGAAAGGCTGAGGAGTTGTTGGACCTTCAATTACCATCTATTGAATTCAAGTCCAATATTTTGACTGAGGTGTTGCATTCTCCAACTGCGGTCTCAGAGCCTCTGTTGCCTTTCAATGAGGCAATTTTGGAACCTGTGCTGGATGTATGGCGCAAGCCTTTCTCAGCTCCTGCAGTCTCCAAGGTGGTTGCAAGAAGGTATAGGGTGGCTCCAGGGGATCCTGAATTTTTATCTTCACACCCTTCACCTGAAAGTCTGGTAGTTCAGGCGGCTTGTTCTGGACGGTCGAAAGGTGCATTTCCTCAAGTCCCAGGGGACAGGGAGGCAAAAAAGGTGGACCAATCGGCCAAGAAGGTTTTTTCATCAGCCAGTATGGCATTAAAATCTTCAAATGCGACTTGTTTGTTGGGGCGCTATATCCATGCGCTTATGGACTCTGCTAAAAAGTTGGCGCCAAAACTGTCAGAGGAGGATAGAGGAGGCTTCAATGAAGTGCTATCGGATGCCCAGGCGGCTGCTCGCCAGGTTATACAGAGTGGCCTGGATACAGCAGACTCAGTTGCCAGGGTCATGGGGTCTTCAGTTTCCACCAGGAGGGGTGCATGGCTTAAGTCCTCCGAATTCTCTTCGGATGTTCAGTCAACTTTGTTGGACTTACCTTTTGATGGGTCTGGTCTGTTCGGGAAGAAGGCTGATGCTGCTCTCGAGCGCTTCAAAGAGAGTAAGGCTACGGCTAGGTCGTTGGGCCTTCAATCCCAGCCGAGAGGTACTTTCAAGAGGTACAGAGGATTTGGAAGGGCGAGTTTTCGTTCCTACAGACCAACCCAGCAGCAGCAGCAGCAAGGCTCTCTGTCCAAGGGATATAGAGGAAGACTTAGAGGTCGCTCACGTGGCCGTCAACTCTCCTCCTCCTCTTCCTCTTCCTCAGCCCCTCCCACCACCGCAAAACAGCCCTGGATTCGACATTCCGGATCATGCTTGTCCTGTGGGGGGCCGGCTTACCCATTTTCTACAAGATTGGGAATCTGTAACTACAGATCTCTGGGTTCTAGATCTTGTAGAAAATGGGTACGCCCTTCCCTTTCGGGAATTCCCTCCAAATTACCCTCCTTGTCAAGGTGCTTGCTCGGAGGACCACCGTCTTCTCCTGCAGGAGGAAGTCCTGAAGTTGTTTCAGAAAGGTGCGATAGAGGTGGTCCCGGAGCAGGAGAGGGGTCAGGGATGCTACTCCCGGTATTTTCTGATCCCGAAAAAGGACGGCAGATTGCGTCCGATATTAGACCTCAGAATCCTGAACTTTTACCTGAAACAGGAAAGGTTCAAGATGCTCACCCTTGCGCAGGTTCTTCAGGCGCTGAATCAGGAGGACTGGATGGTGTCGCTCGACTTGCAGGATGCGTATTTTCACATCCCTATTCTGAAGTCGCACAGGAAGTATCTCCGGTTTACGGTAGGGTCGCAACATTATCAGTTTGCGGTCCTCCCGTTTGGTCTTACTTCGGCACCTCGAGTCTTTACAAAGGTGATGGCAGTGGTGGCAGCCCATCTCAGAAGGTCGGGGGTCTCGGTTTTCCCTTATTTAGACGACTGGCTGATCAAGGCGGAGTCGTCGGAGAAGGTGCTGCGTCATCTGCAGGATACAACTCGGCTGTTGTACAAATTGGGTTTTTCGATCAACGTGCCCAAATCTCACCTGGTGCCCTCTCAGCGCAACCTGTTCATAGGTGCGGTACTGGACACTACTGTGTGTCGGGCATTCCCTCCTCCTCAAAGGATTCTCGACATACAGGAAATGATTCCTTTATTTTACAACGGAGCGGTTGTTCCAGTTCTGAAGGTCCTTCGCCTGCTCGGTCTGTTTGCTTCCTGCATTCTGTTGGTCAAACATGCACGCTGGCACATGAGGGCGCTCCAGTGGTGCCTCCGCAGGCAGTGGTATCAGCACAAGGGAGATCTCAGGGAGTCTGTGAGGATCTCCAGAGAAGCTGCAGCGGATCTATCTTGGTGGAGCGTGGGGGGCAATCTGTCCCAAGGAAAGCCCTTCCATCTACCTCCATCGGTGACAACAGTGATAACGGATGCATCCACCTTAGGGTGGGGTGCTCATCTGGGGGATCTGGAGATCAAGGGTCTTTGGTCTCCAGAGGAAAGGTTGCTTCACATCAACCTTCTGGAATTGCGGGCTATACGTTTGGCACTCAAGGCCTTCCTTCCTTCCCTTCGCGGTCCGCCTGTTCAAGTCCTGACGGACAACACGACCGCGATGTGGTATATAAACAAACAGGGAGGAGTGGGGGCTCTTTGTCTCTGCAGAGAGGCCCTGCGTCTATGGTCCTGGGCTCAGGTCCATCAGATTTGTCTAATGGCAAATCATCTGGCCGGGGTTCTGAACGTTCTTGCAGACAGTCTCAGTCGGCAGTTCTCTGCCGACCACGAGTGGAGGCTTCATCCAGAGGTGGTTCGTCACGTCTTTCGGATGTGGGGGACTCCTCGGGTGGACCTGTTCGCCACTCACGAGAATGCTCACTGCCCGTCATTCTGCAGTCTCCAGTATCCGATGCAGGGAGCGTTGCGAGACGCGTTTCAGTTGAGTTGGGGTTCACGACTCCTTTACGCGTTTCCTCCCATACCCTTGATTCCTCGGGTTCTGAGGAAGGTTCGCCAAGAGCGGGCCCAAGTTATATTGATCGCCCCGGATTGGCCAAGAAGGGTGTGGTACACAGATCTTCTCCGCCTCTCCTCGTGCCCTCCGCTCCATCTCCCTCTGAGGGCAGACCTCCTCTCGCAGTCGGAGGGGCAGGTTCTACACCCCCACCTCCAGAGCTTACACCTTCATGCCTGGAGATTGAACGGGGCAACCTGAATTCTTTCTCTCTCCCTCCAGATGTGGTGGATGTTATTTTATCGGCCAGGCGGCACTCCACCAAATCCATATACTCATATAGATGGTCAAAATTCGTTCTCTGGTGTGGAGAGAGGTCAATTGATCCCTTGAAGGCTCGTTTGTCTAACATTTTGCAGTTTGCCCTTTCTCTTGCTCAGCAAGGCTTTGCTGTGGCCACAGTTAAAGGATATTTATCGGCTCTGTCGGCTTTCCTATGCCTGCCGGATCAGCCGTCATTGTTTAAATCACCTATTGTACTTCGGTTTCTCAAGGGCCTCACAAATAAATTTCCTCCTACTCCCTTTATTGTACCTCAATGGGACTTAAACCTTGTACTGACTTATCTTATGGGTTCTCCCTTCGAGCCCTTACATAAGTGTCCCATGAGACTGTTGTCCTTTAAAACGGTTTTCCTCGTTGCTATCACCCCGGCAAGGAGGGTAAGTGAGCTTCAAGCTCTTAGTTCAAAACCCCCATTCTTGACTGTGCATGCTGAACGAATGGTGCTCCGGACCAGGGCTGCGTTTTTGCCTAAAGTGGTAACTCCCTTCCATCTGGGGCAGTCCATTACCCTTCCTACCTTTTATCCTCCCCCTCACCCTTCCAAGGAGGAGGAGAGACTTCACCGCTTGGACCCGAAGAGGGCGGTGAGCTTTTACTTGGATAGGACAAAAGACTACAGGATCGATGACCAGCTCTTTGTGGGCTTTGCTGGCTGCAGAAAGGGTCGTGCGGTGCACAAGCGCACCCTTTCAAGATGGATTGTGCTATGCATCAAGATCTGCTACTCCCTAGCTGGTAAGGAGCCTCCGGAGGGTTTGAGGGCTCATTCTACCAGGGCTAAGTCATCTACGTCTGCTTTATCTAGGGGTGTTCCTGTGGAGGATATTTGTAGGGCGGCAACTTGGGCCTCCCTCCACACCTTCGCAAAACATTATTGCTTGGACACTGAGGTGAGGAGGGACGGGCATTTTGCTCGTTCCGTCCTTCAGGACTTTCTGGTATAGAAGGGTGGACACCCTCCTCCGGGAGTGGGGACTGCTGTGGAATCTATTCACAAGGTGAGGAATCCACTGGCAGATATATCCATCAGAAGAACAAGTTACTTACCTTCGGTAACGCTTTTTCTGGTGGATACAGTATCTGCCTGTGGATTCCTCACTGACCCACCCGCCTCCCCGTTGTCCATCCTTCTATACCGGTATTTCTATGCCTGTAATTCTATTGATGGGTTTTTCAATGTGTTTATCACTGTCAAAGGCATTATGTTATTTCTTGTGCTTTGTTATTTATTTTCCACACTGGGTGTGTTGATATGCATACTGTGTACTGTGTATGCTGTGTATATGTTGCTGTCAGTCCGTCCGTGTGCCTCGAAGGCACGGAAAAAAGGGGCGGAACTGATGTCATCACGCCGAGGAGGTCTTCTTATGGAGCCGGTGACGTCAGCGGAGTCGCGAGCGGAGCCGTGCCTCTGTGACGTCGTCTTCGACCTCATCGGCGTGGACTGCTACAAAAGTTTCTGAATGTTGCTGGCGCAGGGGATATTCACAAGGTGAGGAATCCACAGGCAGATACTGTATCCACCAGAAAAAGTGTTACCGAAGGTAAGTAACTTGTTCTTTAGGAACTCCAACATGGTTCCTAACCCTAAGCTGTACCGAGTACGCTTGGGATGATTTACTGGATTTTCTATGAGAGGCAAATTCAAACATTAAAAACATCGAATACAAGACAGCAGGAGAACTGTGCTCATTGGATCCGGTTAATGTTTGCAGATATTTCAATCATAGATTTGATTCGTGGTGAGCTACATGCTGGCCTTCCGGAGCCAAATGGCTAAGTTGTGGAAGCAAGCTTCTGACAACTTGGAAGCCAGCCAAGCAGTGATGAAGGCGTGGTATGACCACAATGCTCATCCCGTGGAATTGGAGCCTGGCCAGAAGGTGTGGGTGATCGAACCAGGAGAGCTTAGCGCCCTCCAGGATCGCTGGTCAGGACCCTTTGAGGTGTTGGAGAAGAAGGGTAAGGCTACCTACTTGGTGGATCTGAAGACCCCTCGCCAGCCCCTACGGGTGCTGCATGCCAACCGCCTCAAACCCCACCATGAGAGGCCCGAAGTCATATTGCTGATGGTGACTGACGGAGCAGAGGATGTGGAAAGCGACCCTCTCCCCGACTTATTTGCGTCTCAAGAGAAGGATGGGTTGGTGGAGGGAGTGATTCTCTCCCCGTCCCTAACTCCTGAACAGCGGGAGGACTGCCGCCAGGTCTTGGGGCAGTATTCTTCGTTGTTCTCACTTGTTCCGGGTAGGACTCACCTGTGCGTCCATGATGTGGACACAGGAGACAGCCCACCTGTGAAGTCAAAGATCTACCGGATGACAGACAAGGTGAAGGCCAGCATTCACAGTGAAGTCACTAAGATGCTGGAGCTAGGAGTGATTGAACCTTCCAGCAGCCCCTGGTCCAGTCCGGTGGTATTAGTACCAAAAGCTGTACCACCGGGTGCCCAACCGGAACTGAGGTTCTGTGTGGACTACCGGGGACTGAACTCAGTAACCAAGACTGATGCTCATCCGATTCCGAGGGCGGATGAACTGATTGACCGGCTGGGAGCTGCCCAATATCTGAGTACCTTTGACCTTACTTCCGGGTACTGGCAGATCTCTCTGACTGATGGAGCTAAGGAAAGGTCAGCCTTCTCCACGCCCAAGGGCCACTACCAGTTCTGCGTGATGCCCTTTGGGCTCAAGAACGCACCTGCCACGTTTCAGCGTCTGGTGAACCAGATCCTCGCTGGAATGGAGAGTTTCTCTGCTGCTTATCTGGACGACATTGCCGTCTTCAGTAACAGCTGGGAGGATCACTTGCGTCACCTGCAAACTGTTCTCCAGGCCCTGAAGTAAGCTGGTTTAACGATTAAGGCCAGTAAATGCCAGATCGGGCAGGGGTCGGTAGTGTACCTTGGACACTTGGTGGGTAGGGGAGCGGTGCAACCCCTCCAGGTGAAAATCGAGGCCATCATGGCCTGGGAACCCCCCAAGACTCAGACTGAGGTCCGAGCTTTTCTGGGCCTCACCGGATATTACCGCCGCTTCGTGAAGGGGTATGGTACCATTGTGGCCCCCCTCACGGAGCTTACGTCCAAGAAGCAACCTCGACGGGTAGTCTGGACGGAGGCTTGTCAGCAGGCCTTTGTGAAACTGAAGCAAGCCATGTGCGAGGCCCCGGTCTTAAGGGCCCCAGACTTTTCCAAGGAGTTCATTGTCCAGACGGATGCATCGGAACATGGCATTGGGGCAGTGTTATCGCAACTCAATGAAGAGGGTCTGGATCAACCCGTGGTCTTCCTATCCCGGAGACTACTTCCCAGGGAACAGAAGTGGAGTGCAATAGAGCGTGAAGCCTTTGCCGTGGTATGGGCTCTGAAGAAGTTGCGGCCATACCTGTTTGGCTCGCACTTCCTAGTTCAGACCGACCACAGACCCCTTCGGTGGCTGATGCAGATGAAGGGGGAGAATCCCAAGTTGCTAAGGTGGTCTATTTCCCTACAGGGAATGGACTTTCAGGTGGAACATCGGCCTGGAGTGGACCACGCCAATGCAGACGGTCTCTCAAGGTATTTCCGCCTTAGTGATGAGAACTCCCAAGGGGTTGGGTAGCTCTCCCCACTTTCAGCTGGGGGAGACGCGTGTTAGACCTGTCAGCCCTTTGGGTGGTCCCTCCTCATCATTATTTATTTTGTCCCACTTCTGCCTCAAACCCTATTAGAATTTTTTCCTTTTTGGGAACCACCAGACTTGTTAGTGTTGATGCCGGGTCAGGGAGCCATTTTCCCTACCCCTGGAACTTCTGTCTGAGGGCCTGAGACACAAAATGGTGGCCATCCATTGTCACCTGTGACATAACCAGAACTCACTGGAGGTTTCTAGAACCTCCTGGAACTTTCTAGAATCCTGTGATAGTGGGAGGCAGTTTAGAATGTTGGGAGGCCATCTCAGAGTGGCAGTTGGCATCTGACTGGAGAGGAGAGAGGACAGAGATAGAAGGAGGTCGGAGTAAGGCAGCAGAGGTGGAAACCAGTGCTTGGAGTGGGGTCCAGAAACCCACCCTTGATGCTAGTCCCTACTGACCAAGCCCAGCCTAAAGCCCTGTGTGGGACCAAGACCAGAAGAACCATCTTAAGGATCTGAACATTTGGAACAGGCCTTAAAGAGGAAGAACAGCAAGCTCCTGACCTGTTCAGCGGTGTCCTCCTGAAGTCCTGACGTCGAGAAGCCTGGAGACCTGGGGCCTGAGGTAGAGAAGCGGCGCTGACAGAAAGCAGACGTCGTACCCGGAGCCGTCAGAGGTCGAATGAGGGCACCGACGGAGGTCGTGGAGAGGCACCGGAGGTCGAGTAGGGAGTCACCAGAGGTCGAGTGAGGGCGCCGACGGAGGTCATGGAGAGGCGGCGGAGGTCAAGTAGGGAGTCACCAGAGGTCGAGTGAGGGCACCAACGGAGGTCGTGAAGAGGCGCCGGAGGTCGAGTAGGGAGTCACCCGAGGTCGAGGTGAGGCGTCGACGGGGGAGTGAAGTCCGCCCACCGGAGTCGCCGGAAACTGAGGTGAAGCGCGCCGGAGGTCGGGAGTGGAGATCGCACTCCGGAGACACCCGGAAGCGGGGATACCGTGTCCCTGCGACGCCGGAAGGCGACATCAAGTCGAGGCCGCCCCGCGACATCGAGTCGAGACCGCCCAGCGACATCAAGTCGAGGCCGCCCCGCGACATCGAGTCGAGACCCCCCAGCGACATCGAGTCGAGGCCGCCCAGCGACATCGATCCGGAGCCGCCTCACGGCGTCGACACGGCGCCGAGCGGAGCCGATCGTCGAGGAAGGGACAGTAAGTGGTAGAGGGGGCGTCTGAGGCCCCGTGGAACCCTAAAGACCATCCTAGGGGTTAGAGGGGTGTTAGGACCAGCCTGGGAGCGCCAGGGGTGAACTGAGACTGGTACAGTGACCTCCGTAAAGGGCTGTGTAGTTTGGAGGGCCAGATCTTTAGGTTACCCTTGTTCTGCCTCAGCTTAAGCCCTAGCCTTGACCAATCTAGGTGGGACACCCCCCATGCCATCCAAATGACCCCAAGCTGTGTATGGGCAAAGTAAGACCAAGTGACCTCATGAAAGTGATCTGATCTGTAATTGTCATTGATTGCTTTACCTTAATTATTGAAGGTGCTTTATTTATTGTCTTCCACTAATTTATTCTTGCACTGTATTTATTGTCTGACTGTATTTATTTGCCGTCTGTATTTATTGCACCTCTATTTATTCTTTGCTTAATGATGACCTGAACCTATTTGTTGAAAATTCCGAAGTAGCATTGTTTATTTGACCTGCTCTTTTGAAGGAAAATTCTATTGTATTGTATTTATGATGTGAAGCCTGCAACTAAGAGAAAATAAGATAAAGACATATATATTTTCATCTTGACTTCCATAATTTTTACGGTGTAGTGTCGTTTTTGGAACGGATGAACTCATGGTTATTGTGAGGGTGTGACATACGCTTAACACGGTGCCTGACCCCCAACCGCTCGAGCCAAGCTACCACTGTGCTGGGAACCTGATGACCGCTAACCCGGTTGCCCGGTTTCCAACAAGGATGTACAGAAGAGAAAACAAAAAGAGAGTCATGTGATTGAAAGCAAAAAGAAAAAGGACAATGTTGAACAGGTTGTTGGTTGCCATTTTGAAAATAGCTCTGGTGTCAACTGCTACGCAAATGTAGTGCTGAATGTTGTATTTTATCTTGAAAGTTTGCAAGAGCAGATAATAGAAAATCATGAAAAAAGATTCTGTTCTGTGCTAAGTCTTCTTTATGAGAAGCTGAGTGTTGATAAAGCTAAAATAGAAAGTGCAAATGAAATTAGAAATCTATTAGATGTTTGTTCAGGACGAACACAGTTTTCTCAAAATGTCCAGCAAGATGCACAGGAATTCTTGATGTACATACTTTTGGTACTTGAAGATGAAGGGGTAGAAATAGAAAATATGTTTGGTCTCTCTTATAAATGGGAACATAGTTGTGAAAACTGTTTCTACACATGCAGCTCTAATGTTGATTCTGAAAGGTTTATCTATTTAACATTGCCAGAGACTAAATCAGTGACTTTTAGTAAATTAGTTAAAGATGCCAATCACAACATGGAATGTTCTAAATGTAAATCAGACATGTTTTCAACGTTATTTTTAAAGAAATATGGACAGTATGTAATTTTAATAATGCAACGTTGTAGAGCTGATGGAACAAAATTGGACACTTTAATAAAGAAATTTACAGGACAGCAATTATCAATTTCTGGCAAAACTTTTGTCACAGTTGCAATAATTTTCCACGATGGGCCTTTTGTAACTTCTGGTCATTACACAGTTTTTCTTAAATGTGAAAACGGCTGGACACTGTGTAATGATTCTCAATTGGTTTTCAAGCAACGTTTGCCTTTTGATTTAGCAAATTCCTATTTAATTTTTCTGAAACCAAAATTTTAGACAGAAATTGCAACATCTGTAGAAAACATTATTACAATTTAATTGGATTACCATCGGAAATGTCATCAACAATTATTTTAAAAATTACCATTTGGCCTTATGGAAAGGTAATAATTTGCATTGTGGACTTCTTTGACACAAATTATTTTGGTGATTATGCTTATGCAACAGAATTTTCAGACGATATTTACTGAAATTAGTTATTGTTCTTACGTGAGATTTATATTGCAAATGTTTCATTTCTATCACGGTATGTTTTAGTGAGAAGAGATTCTGGGCTTTTTTTAAACAATCTTTCTGATTGTTTTTTTTTTTTGCCCGCTGTTAAGTGATGAATGCAATTGCTTTTACGATTTACAGTAAAATGCAATATATTCTGAAAACAGCAAAAAAAGGGCAAAAAAATGTTTGTTGAAATATGAAAATATGTGCACTGTATTCTAAAATGTATTGTTAAATATTAATACCTTTTTCTTTTTTTACAGATTGAGAAAGGAAAAATATGAAAAATAAACTTCTTTATAGAAAGTTAAATAAATCACTTATTTTTCTTTAAGTTATTTTCATTGTCAGGTAAGTGTGAAATTTTTGGGAATTATCACACATTTACTTTAATGCTCACTTTTTTTCACTACTCTTCTCTATGCTTTTCTCATTTCTGTAGTAGTCCCTCATGGACCTTGTAGGGTGATTAAAAAATTTTTGTTTTAAAAAAAAAAAAAAAAAAAATGTGCATTCCGTACGCGTACGGTAAAAAAAAAAAGTCATTTAAAAAATTTAAAAAAAAGTTAAGAGGCAAGGTTGGCTCTTAAAAGAACCGTTGTGTTCATAAAGGGAAAGAGGAAAGAAAGAATGGGAATACTAACAAGGACCACAGATGTGCTGGTCTATCCTATTGTTTATGAGGGAAACACTGGTCTCCGCATGAACAATAAGGCCATGACATCTTGTGCACCTCATTGTAACCCTCCCAAAACGAGGGTTTATATCCAGAGGAGCAGAAAAGGGTGATGCTCCCACCGCAGAGGAAGGGCTCAGCTGAGCTGCAGAAGATGTACTCGGCTGAGCTTCTGCAGGTGTGCTTGGGTGACTTACTGGAGATGTTTCTCCAGTATGTCTAGCATAAGTCCTGGGATGTTTATCCTTAATGTGTCTAACCATAGAGTGATTTCAAAGGAATACTTCTTCCTTGGATTCCCTCTAGATAAGACACGCTCACAAAGTGAGCAGGTGACTAAAGGAGCATTTACCTTTTTCTGCCCCCCTGGATAGGTGAAATATTCCCATACAAAAGAAGTCTTTTGTTTCCTCCTTCTCTCACTGATGATGCTGCTACCAGGCTCACTCTCAGAAGAGGACTGCTGTTCTGCCATCGTATCACAAAGACAACTCAGCTCCTTCTCCTAAGGGATCACAAGCAGAAATGAGGGGAATGGGTGTGGTGTAGGAAGGTTCTAGAACTGAAAGTAGTTTTAACCAATGAAAAGTGTTGTTTCTTGATCACATGACCAACCGTGCGCGTACGTTACGCTTACGGAGCGCTCACGGTAAAAGTACGCATGCGCGTATAAAAGACACGCGCACGCGCGCATGCGCATAACAGGCACGCTCGAACACTTCCGCGTAACATGCGCGCGCGCGTACGCGTGTAACGTATGCGCTTATGCTTCGCGTACGCAGTACGGACGTCTACGCAAATTGCGTAACCATACGCAAACAGAGTAGAAATATTATGTACATAAAGCAAAACGTGCGCTTACGGTAAGCTTACCGTACGCGCACGAAAAAAAAAAAAAATTGTAAAAAAGATTCACTATGTTATACTACTATATCTTACCTGTTTTTTTTAAAAAAGGTGAAAATTTATATATTGCAGAATGCATTAAATTTTACCATAGTGTTTAAAGGGAATAAAAAGTAAAAAAAAAAGATGTTAAATATAAGAATTAGCATTTAAAAAACCATACAAATTCACTGAAAAAACCATGGGTTTCACACACGTTATAGTTAGGAATTAGCATTTAAAAAACCTTGCAAATTCAGTAAAAAAAACCATAGGTTTCACAGACGTTATAGTTAGCTGGACATTTCACTCGTAAAAAACCAATGAAATTCCCCCGTTATAGTTAGTTAAGCTAACTATAACTCGCGCACCCGCAATCCACTGCTGATGATGTCACATATAACATCACTCATGACATGGTCACTGACATCACTCATGACATCACTGATAACATCTCAAATGACATCACTGATGACATCACTGATAACATCATCCTTGTGAGAGTAGCAGACCTCCTCTCACCCTAATATAACCTTTGATACACACATTCAAAAATAGAGACTAAAAAATAAAAAAATATTGGAAATTCCAATACCAGTTTCAACAATCTCTTCTGTAATTCTAAGATCCACATACACATCCACTCATTCACCAACAGTCCTATACAGTCACTCATACATGTACTCACTCATATGTACTTATACACATATACATTCTTCTACACAATGCCACTCATCCATAGAGTTACTCACACACATAGTCACTCATGCTAATAAAGAATCAAACATACATTTACTTGCATACACAGTTATACACACACCACCACACTTACTTCTACGGAAACTTACACATACTTAGTCTTTTAAACAATCACTTATAGAAACACATACTTATTCATACAGGAACTCTTCCAATCTCTCACTCTCACATATACTCACTTATATACACCAATAGTCACATATACTAGTTTAAAACATAAGTAGTTACTCATAGATACACTATTGAGACAGTTATTCACTCACTAACACACCCATACACACACTCATCCACCCATACAGTCCTGCAGACATGCTGTCTTCAACACATACAGTGAGTCAATCATTCATGTACCTATGCACTACGTAATACCCCCCACCGAACCATGCAGACACTCAGACTGATACTCCAAAAAAAAAAATAATAACCTATATAGACACCCATGTAGCTACTCACCAACCCATGCAGCCACTTATACACAAAGTGAGAGACTGATACAGATATTTACATATTGAAACATTACTCACTAAGCCATGTATTCACTATGATACACTTTATCAATCAGTTACACAATAAATTATTTTAAAAAAATCATCCATTTAGACACTTATATACCCATTTATTCTTCCATCGACCTTCAGATATACATATATAAAACATATGTAATTTTCAGAAAAACACACATTCACTAGATGATGTCATCAGTGATGTCATCAGTGATGTCATTTGAGATGTCATCAGTGATGTCATGAGTGATGTCAGTGACCATGTCATGAGTGATGTTATATGTGACGTCATCAGCAGTGGATTGCGGGTGCGCGAGTTATAGTTAACTTAACTAACTATAACGGGGGAATTTCATTGGTTTTTTACGAGTGAAATGTCCAGCTAACTATAACATCTGTGAAACCTATGGTTTTTTCACTGAATTTGCAAGGTTTTTTAAATGCTAATTCCTAACTATAACGTGTGTGAAACCCATGGTTTTTTCAGTGAATATATATATATAAAACATATTTTAACTTTGCAGAAACACATAGTCACTGGATGATGTCATCAGTGATGTCATTTGAGATGACATCAGTGATGTCATCAGTGATGTCACTGACCAAGTCATGAATGATGTAATATGTGATGTCATAAGCAGTGCATTACGGGGGCGCAAGTTATAGTTAGCTCAACTAACTATAACGGGCGAATTTCTCTGGTTTTGTACTAGTGAAATGTCCAACTAACTATAACGAAGAGGTGTGGCGCCACTGCCAGGGCGACTGACTCTGGAATCTGGGGATCACGGTTCGAACCCCGGCACCGGCGGAAGATTAGCCCAGGACTACGTGACTCTGGGCAATAGCCCGAGAGACCCTAACAGGTGATTGTTCGTGCTTTTCAAATGTGGATTATTATTATAATTTCTAACTATAACATCCCTGAAACCTGTGTTTTTTTCAATGAATTTATAAGGTTTTCAAAATGCTAATTTCTAATTACACCTAGATAGGTAAGCCATGCGCAGAAAGAGAAAGAAAGGCACAGAAAGAAGCTAGAGAAGTGCAGAAAGAAGCAAGAGAAGTATAGGAAAAGGCAAGACAGGTGCAGAAAAAACCAAGAGAGGTGCAAAAAGAGGAAGAAAGGTGCCGAAAAAAGCAGGAGAAGTGATGAAAGAGGCAAGAGAGGTACAGAAATAAGCAAGAGAAGTACAGAAAGAAGCAAGAGAAGCACGGAGAGAAGCAAGAGAGTTGCAAAAATAAGAGAATGAGGTGCAGAAAGAGGAAGAAAGGCACAGTAAGAGACAAATGAGGTGCAGAAAGAGGCAAGAGAGGTACAGAAAGAGGCAAGAGAGGTTCAGAAAGAGGCTAGAGAGGTGCAGAAAGAGGCAAGAGAGGTCCAGAAAGAAGAAGCAAGGTACAGAAAGAGGCAAGAAAAAGGAAGAAAGGTGCAGAAAGAAGCAAGAGAAGCGCAGAAAGAAGCAGGATGGGGTGCAGAAAGAAGCAAAAGAGGTGCAGAAAGAAGAGAGTGAGGTGCAGAAAGAGGCAAGAGAGATGCAGAGAGAGGCAAGAGAAGTGCAGAAAGAGACAAGCGACAACTAGATTGCTAACATTATATATTTATTACAAAAGTGTGGCACACCTGATGTCATCTTGATGTAATCAAAATTGTAATACCTAAATCATTACCTTTAAAAATTATAGAAATTAGAGGGTCTTATTTGCATAAAAATTATGGTTAGTGCTCTAAAAACTAATATGAGGACATGTGTTCTCAAATAGCGACAACGCACTTTTAAATTATTTGTTATCTTTATGTTTTTTTATCCAGTTGACCACTTGATTCAATATTATACTTAGGGGAGAGAATGTGGTGTTACTTCCAGAGCTGCAGACTTTGCAACTGGGGAACCAAGTTGGAGTTTGTGCTTCAGCTCGACATTCTGTGATTCTGGTCAAATCACTTAATCTCCCCATGCCTACAACCAAAATGAGTTTGTCCTTGTATGAGGTAACCAATGCTTGGGTAAAGCACTCCAATATCTGACCAGCCTGCACTATATAAAACTGCAAAATAAAAAAGTGTTTTGCACACTTCTGTCATTGGGCTTTGTGTGGGCAACATCTGGGTGATGTTTGTGCTATATTTCAGCTCTTTTTTCTCTGGTGTCCATCTTGGGAGACTTATTTGTTATCGAGTTTCCTAATTTCCTTATTTACTGCAGTCTCCTCAGTAAGAAATGCTTTCAGTTTTTTACTTTGATCCCATCAAGAAGGCATTCAGATGTGTCATACATTTGCCATAAGTTCAGAATGTTAGCACTCTAGTTGCTCATTAGATCACTGTAGTAAAGCTACTGCTCACCAGGGAGTTAACTGGAAGTCTACTGCTGGTATTGAAAGTGATTTTTTCAGTCAGAATTTTCTAATGAAATAGAAGGGGATCTGAGATCTCACTTAAAACATGTCCTAATTAGTCTTTCTGTAGCACTAACCATAATTTCTATGGCAAAATGAACCCCCTCATTTTGTTCCTATTTAATTCAATGTTTTAGGTGTTACCAGTTTATTCCTATCAAGATGGCTTCGGGTGTGCCATACTTTTGTCATAAGTAAGGTTGTTAGCACTCTAGTAGTTCTTTAGAACACTCTGGGAAGCTGCAGTAGAACACAAAGGAAACAACTGGCAGTCTCTGCCCTTGTTGAATGTACATGTTTGACAGAGAATGTCAGACTTCATTCTCAAATGACTGAGAAAGATAATGTGAATTTACAGAAAATATGCTCTCATTTTAGCTTCTAGAACACCTTCCAAACCTCTATGGCACAAGCATGAGAAAATAGTTTTCTCTCAAACATGAATCATGATATCCCAGCAGAAGGTTTTTCACAGGGGAAAATCACCATAGAACACGCTACAATTCCTAAAATTAGTATGGTACCATCAACAAATAAATTCTAATGTAGCTAAAGTCTGTTATCATCCTTTATAACTCTCCTTTTGGTGATCCTCAAAATCATCTATTCACTACAATGCATTTCAATGGGATGCTATCATGTATATTAGTACGAAGATGGATGCCAGCAATTCCAGGATGAAGTGCTGACAGCCAATCAGATCTCACAATGAGATGTGTGGTTAGTCTCCGCCCCGATATCGATATTTTTTATTTTTGAATTTCTTAGAAACTCCTGAACGGATTGACACCATTAAAAAAAAAAGGTCTCTTTCTAGACAAAGAGCTACATTTTTGCCAAATTTGGTGTAATTCCGTTCAGCAGTTCGGGCTGTAGTTGTGTCTAAAGTTTCCTATGGAAATTAACATAGGAAAATGTGTTTTGGGACCCCCCTTTTTTCTCGGCCCCCGCTTGACAAATCACCCTGAAACTTTGAAGACAGGAGCTGACCGGAGCGGGTCATTAGTTTTAAACATTTCACGCAAATTCGTCAAACGGCGCCAAAGATATTGGCAAAAGAATAAACGCATTTTGTATAGAAACAAGGTCCTAACTATAACTACCTACTGGCGATATATATATATATATATAAAAGAGGCATGTTGTGTATAGCATGTCACGGTATAATATGCCACTATGTCATTCCATTCCTTTGCTGAGGTAGCATAGAAAACAAAGGAAGGTTTGAAAGAAAAGATTGTAGGAGTTCGGAGGTTGTGGATGCATTTGGTTGCTCACCACCACTGGGCTGTTTTATTGTCAATAAAGATTTGTATTTTCTCAAATCTGGATGAAGTTGCAGAGTCTATTACTTCAGTCG
The DNA here is from genome assembly GCF_964204655.1 of Triturus cristatus. Classification (NCBI taxonomy): domain Eukaryota; kingdom Metazoa; phylum Chordata; class Amphibia; order Caudata; family Salamandridae; genus Triturus; species Triturus cristatus. Next base: position 857,641,010 of record NC_140588.1, on the reverse strand, counting down.
GGCCCAAATACAAAAACTAGCCACATCACCAAAATTGAACAATTTTCAAGACGACAACCTCATGTCTCAATGTTGCTTTTTGAGACCTTTCCTGTCATGGGCAGTAGGCCCAACCACATAAGTGGGATACAGTTTTTATTAGTGGAAGTGAGGGTTAGGGAATGCTGAGTGGTGGTATTTTTGTGGCTACCCATACATACAGGAACTTTTGCTCACAGCAATATGAGGGAAATGCATGATTCTATACAAAGCTTGAGATTTTATGGCATTATGTGCATATAACCATAGTGTGATCCACACAAATTATACATCACAGGACTCCCCTAGGTGTTTTGTTATCAAAAGGCACACTTTTGATGACAAAATCATGATCTCTCCATTTTGATCTTTTAGAACCTATTATGCCTAGGGTGGGAGGCCCAGCCAGAGAAGAACGGTGCAAATTGTAATAGCAGAAATGTAGAAATTATGTGTGGGAAGAATTTTGTGGGTCCCCAATAAGTGAATGACCTTTCCTTTACAGGAATATGGGCAAAGTGTGCGGTTTTATTGAAATTCCAGAGTTTGTAGGGCATTCTGGGTAAGAAATTCTAGTGGTGTCGAAGCAAGTCACATCATCCTAGACTCTTATGGATGTCTCAATTTTAGAAATATCTTTGTTTAGTAGGTTTCCCGAGATGGTGGCTGAACACAATATTTTCCTGCAACCAAAAGGGTCTGATGGATAGAAAGGCATATTACTTTTGTCAATCTGCCAATGTACAATGTAGTTGCCTATTGTTATTTTTCCAATTTATTTCCAATATGTTTTATAATAAGTTTTTGCGGAAAATCATGGGTGATCTGTATGAATCATTCCTTGCTGAATTGAGCATTTTGTCTAATTCTTAGAAGTGCATTGCTTTCTGGGATCACTCATTAGTTTCATACCTGTCAACACCACAAACTGTTACAAACTACAAATTAAAGGTAAAATAGACTTTCACTTAACAAAATGCAAAAGCTATGATAACAAAAATGTTATTTTACTGCTCTGCTTGTTTGTGGTAGCTAGTAAGATGGTGTTCTTAGCACAGTAAACATGTTGTGGATGTCAAAAAAAAAATTCACTCTCTTACACAGCGGTTTTTCCCTTTTTTCCAGAAAACCCACATTGCTATAGTTTGGCTACTTTCTTAGTTACCTCAAGTGGAAAAAAGATGCAATTTTTGAGGAAAAGGTTATGAAGGCTAAAGCACAAAGTGATCCAGTCAGAAATGGGGGTCTCTAGTGGGCAGAGGCAGGTACCTTTGTCCAAATAGGGACCCTTGCTTCTAGTCAAGATAAGGGGAATACACACTTTAGATAACCCCTGCTCACCCCCTTGGAAGCTTGGCATGAGCCGACAGGCTTATCCCAAAGGCAATGTGAAAAGTATTTGCACCAACACTCACAGTAACACAGTGAAAACACTACAAATGGACACCACACCAGTTTAGAAAAATAAAATATATTTATCTAAACTAAACATTACCAAAAATGTGAAAATTCAACATTCAAAGTTAAAAATATGACTTTCAAGAGGTTTCAAGAACTTATACCTTAGAAAACTATGGATGCGTGACTTTTACACAAAGTACCTGTAGTTACGTCAAAAGTCACATGGCCAAACAGCCGCAGAGTGAAGAAGCATCGAAAACAAAGAGATGTGTCAGTTCCTGAGACCTTGGGGAGGCGATGCAACAGTTATGTAGGGGGAAGTGATGTGTCAATTCTTCGTCACGGTTCTGGTCCGCGGGTGATGCATCGGTAAAACTTACCGCACAGGTGCGATGCATGGAAATCCAGAATGCATCGGCGATCGATGCGGTGGAGTTGAGTGGTGCTCCATCAGTTTCTTCAGCCGCAACCCCTCGATGCGTCGGTTCTTGCAGCGGCACAGCGATGCATGGAAATTCTTCTCACACCGCAGTGCTGCATCAGGAAAACATCTGTAAGAACAGTGATCCATCAATTTTTAACAGCAGAAAGCTGGCCCCACACAGTCACAGGCACCTCTTGGCAGGTCAGAACTCCCAGCAAGGAAATTCAGAGGAGCCGGGGGTGACGTCTTTGTGCCTCTTAAACTTCAAAACAGAAGGCAGGCTCGACTCAAGCCCTAGGAGATCTTCTTAAAGCAGGGGACACAGCTCATAGCAAAGTCCTTCCCTGTTCCTTGGCAGAAACAGCTACTGCAGTCCAACCCCAGACACACAGCAAAGGGGAAGTACTTCTCCTCAGTTTCTTCAGCTCTTATCCTTTGCAAAGGTTCCTTTTGATTCCAGAAGTGATCCAAAGTTCAGGGGTTTTGGGCCTAATACTTATACCCCAAAATGTCTTTGTTCTCTTTGTGCAAGGGTCTCTGAGCCCGGTCCAAACCAGTTCTGTCCTCTCTTGTGCAGCTGTCCGGCAGGAGATGGAGACAGCATTGTATAAGGCATACAGGCCCTATTGAGGTGCAAGGGAAATCTCCTCCCACCACTTTAAATGCAGACCAGGCCTAGTCAGGTGCTAGTGAGAACTCCCCTACTCTGAATATAGACCAGGTCTATTCAGCCCAGCCCTGACTCATTCAGGAAAGGCAGGACACAGGTGGCTGTCTGAGAGAATGCACCTCCCAGCCCCTGTCACTCCAAAACCAGTCAGTCAATACACAAACAGGCAGAGGCACACAAAATAGTTAAACAAGAAAATGCCTACTTTCTAAAAGTGTCATTTTCAAACACACAATTTTAAAACCATCTTTATTAGAAGATGTGTTATTAAATTTTGAGTTCACAGAGCCTAAACATTATTTCTCTATCTTGTCCCAATGTGAATTTTTATTTATAAGATGTTATAAATACACTCCCATTCTATTCTATGGGGCAAGATAGCCTGTCAATAATGACAAATTAATTTGGCAGTATTTCACTATCAGGACATGTCACACACACCAGTACATGTCCTACCTTTACACATACACTGCACCAAGGGGGTATCTTGGCCCTACCATTGGGGTGCCTTACATGCAGAAAAAGGGAAGGGTAGGGTCTGGCAAGTGGCTACACTTTCGAAGTCGACATGGCAGTTAACAACTGCACACAGACACTGCAGTGGCAGGTCTGAGTTACTTTTTCAGAGCTACTCATGTGGGTGGCACAATCAATGCTGCAGGCCCACTAGTAGCATTTGATTTACAGGCCCAGGCCCACTTTACTAGGTACTTACCAGTAAGTCAATAATGTTAATCATGGATAACTGATGATGTTCGCAAATTGCACAGGGATCACATGCACTTTAGCACTGATTAACAGTGGAGAAGTGCCCAGAGTCCTAAAACGAACAACAACAGGTCAGGAAAAAATAGGAATGAAGAAGCAAAAAGTTTGGGCATATCCCTGCAAAAAGGGCCAAGTCCAACAGCCCTGAAACATAATAAACCTCTCAGCACTGGAGAGGAAGGGGAAGCCTCAGAATCCACGTAATTAAACATTTTCTTATTCACTTGCTTGTTTTCAAGAATTCATATCACCCCTCAATGTGTGTATCAAGTGACACTTCTACCTAGGAAGACATGCTACTTGATGCAACCTTTAAGGAATGCATGAGATGAATTATAAAATGTAATTTCTTGAAGAACGACTCTATTGTGCCTGAAAGGTATTGTAAGGCGGGTGAGGGGTCAAGGGACCATACAAAAAATGAATGATACATTACAGGGCTCTATATGGGGAGGTAATAAAATGAAATGAAATAAAGACAATGTATTTGGTTTTATGAACTATGAATAAAGGTAATCTTACAAATACCCACATGAGTGGACAAGAAACACAGCAGAAAAAACATGCAATTCATGACGATGTACCATGGAGTACATTTAGTTATCCTTGAATTCAACTTTAAACCAGTGGGCAAATATTTTTGTATCCTGCTAGACTTACCTGGTAAAGGGGTGTCACACATGCCCCTGCAGCCCCTGTGGCATGGGGGGCTAATCCTTCGAGGACACCCAAAGCCTAAAGCCTTCAGAGGGGTCGCATGCCACCGCAGGGCAATTAATATCTGTGAGAAATGGGAGACAGAGGTGCCCTTCTTCACATTCTGCAGCTGGCCCCCTCATTTTTTGCTATGCCATTGACCTGATAAAGCATTAACAACAATTTCTCTTATAAATTGCATATTAAAAACTTTTACTCTTGTACAGATTCAAACCTTTACTATAACCCTATTCCTAACAGGACTGCACTGCCATCAAAATGCACTGAACACATGACATTTCGGCAGTGCCAGCTGGTATCGTAAACCACTAGTACTTCACATAATCATAGGAACATTCTAGGATTGCTGACATATCTGTCCCCATTGAAAATCTGCACAAAGCTTACCTCGATGGAATGTGTTGTATGATTAATCCTGGAACTTGTGAGTGGTAGTCTGCTCAAGATGGCTTCAAGAGGGTCCCCTACAAGCCCATTTTATTCAAATTGCCATAAGGCATTCTAGAAATCTCGGAACATAAAAACTAGAGCTGAAGTTCAGTTCACTGATAGAATATCGATGTTAAAAATATCGAAAACAAAATATATACTACAAAAATATTGACTCCCATACCTATACAGGTAAGTACAAAAATATTGAATCCAAAATATCGATGTAAAAAATATAGATGTAAAAAATATTGATTTAAATATATATAAAATAACATAATATATATTAAATATATTAAATATTAATATAAATTTAACAAAATAAATTTAATTTAATATAATTTTTTACACAATATTACAAAAAAAATAATTAAGGAAAATAAACACAAAAACATAATAATTTATACATATATACATATTTACTTCAAAATAATGAAAAAACTATTATCATTATTTTATTTTTTAATTTTAAAATTTTATAAAAATATACAATGAAAATATATATATAAATAATTTAAAATAAAGAAAAAAACATTCTAGAATAAATTAAAACATTAAACTATGAAAAAATATGCCAATACAATCAGTGCAACTGTAGGAAAACAGCTGGATAGCACAATAATTAAATTTACTATTCTAACTCCAGTGAGTGCAACAGTAGAGAAAGTGTTGGATAGCAGAGGGGTAAAAAATACTATTCCCCCTCCAAAGACTGCAACAGTAGGGAAAGTTTTGGATAACGGAAGGGTAAAAATTACTATTCCCACTTCAGTGAGAGCAACAATAGGGAAAGTGTTGGATAACGGAAGGGAAAAAATTTCTATTCCCACTCCAGTGAGTGCAACAATAGAGAAAGTGTTGTATAGCGGAGGGGTAAAATTACTATTCCCATTCCAGAAAGAGCAACAGTAGGAAAAGTGTTGGATAGAGGAGAGGTAAAAATGACTATTCCCACTACGGTGAGTGCAACAGTAGGGATAGTGCTGGATAGCAGAGGGGTAAAGATTACTATTCCAACTGGATTGTGTGCAACAGTAGGGAAAGTGTTAAATACCAGAGAAAAAAATACTATTCACACTCAAACACTTAATTTTTTCCAGCAAGTTGGGACATCACTAGGTGTGAGGAGTGCCTTGTCACTGTACATACACCCCTATGGACTGTAATTACCAGCATGCAATTGGCTAGCAGGGGGAAAGTGCGAGTGGCCAGTTTAACATCCATTGGAGGAGCGCAACAATGTCATAAAAGGGAGTGGTTTCCATTTCCCTGCACCTTGTTTCACCATCAACATAGAGCGCAGAGCCCCTGGAACAGGCACTGATGAGAGCCATTGGAAGGCTTGAAACACGTCTGCCTTAGCGTTTCGAGGGACTGCAAGCACTACGCGCATTGAATTTTAATAAAGCCTATACCTTCAACCCCGGAGTGTACCATGCTTATTCCTACTTTGGAGGAGGCGTTGTTTTTATGTGTTGTCAGCAAGCAGGTCGCTGACTAACGGTACACCCTCTCGGTCTGCTGCACCGTGTGAAGACCAGCAACCCCTTTGGAATACTTGCGTGAACTGCAAACAACACGGAGCCGCCCCTAGCGGCATGGACTGCCATAAAGGTGCGATATTGCTGCAATGGGGAGAGAGGAGGCGACATTGCTCGCCTGAGTAAGGAGTTGGGAGAAAGGCTTTTGGTCATCCTGCTGGGCACTCAAGCTGGAGTGCGGCGTGTAGGAGAGTAGGATCTGCTTCACATGTTTACCCCCACTTTTTGCTGGTGTTTCACTATTTTTCAATGTTAGTCTGGCTGGGACCCTGCTATTCAGGGCCCCAGCTGCTTCCTCTCTAAAAGGATTCCATGTACTTTAGGTACAGTTCAGATTGGATCTGAGGTGCCCTTGTAAGCCCCTAGTATATGGTATACTATGTACCCAGGGCATAGGTACTCCAGAGGCCTACCAGGGGCTGAAGCATATATTATGCCACCCCTGGGAAGCCACCCAAAATGACACCACAGGTCTGCTACTGCAGCCTAGGTAAGGTGGTGCATGCACCCCTTACTGAGATATAGGTTCACTATATCTCACCATATAACCCCATATAAACCTATAAGTCACTCCTATGGCAGGCCTTATCAATCCTGAAGGGAGAGTGCTTGGTTCCTATGTGAGAGGGTGCCCCTGCATGAGCAGAGCACCTCTGCAGCATTCGGAGACCCTTCTATGATGCTGTTGGTAGTGCAGCCTGACCATATACTCTTAAGTGCATTAAAACCAAATGGTAAATGCTAACTTTGGACTGGCTGCACGGAAACATGTCATGTTTGGTGTCAAACACCTTGGAATCATACCCCCACACCAGTAACTGGTGTTGGAATATGATCCCACCCTTCTAGAGGGAGAGATATGGCAGCACTGGTATACCCGGTAGAAACTTAATAGAGCCCTTGCATCACAAAATGGATGCTGCAGACACAGGTCTGGCCTCCTGCTGCTGACCGAAACTCCGGCAGGGGAGGCCTGGACAATAGGTTTCCCGTCACAGGGAGGTGTAATCACCTCCCAGACAGGCTTATGTGTATTGGGGCTGGGTGGGAGCACTCTCTGAGTGATTTGAAGTCCTGCACTGGTGGCACATTTGGTTTCCCTGTGCATAGTCCAGCTCAAACCAGTTCAGGGGCTTCCAGCCCCTGCTCTGGCGTGAAACTGGACAAAGGAAATGGGTGTAGCCACCCCTCTTTCCAAAACTCTCCCATAGGTGGGTCCCCAGAGTATGTCCAACCCCCTACCTTAGTATAAGTATGGGACCCCTGTCCTTAGGACTTTAGATTACCCTGGACAAAACTCTGACACTTTATCCTGGACCTTCGATGCTCCCGCTCAAGACCAGAGGACGGAAGAAATCTCCCTTGGGGTCAAGGAGTGACTCCCCTGCTTGGCAGGCACCAACAAAGCAATTTGCTGGTCTGCATCATCGAAGCTCCCGTTGGACTCCAAAGTATTTTCAGCCCAGGAAGAGGATTTCCAGACTTCTCAGAGGCCGACCCAAGAACCCAGCAAAGCTGAGACCCCCAGCCCTCGTGAGTAGCTTGGAACCAGAACTCCTGGTCACTGTGCATTTCTGAAAGTGCATTGACCTCCTAACATCTCTTGAAGTTGTGCTTGAGCTGACTTGTAGCCCCAACCTCGAGCACTGAATCCACCAAAGGTTGTCGGACTGGTCATTTCGAGTGACCCGTGGGCTGCCATTTTGTGTTTCGTCTCGAGGTCCCTTCGCAATCCCTGGTCCGTTGACTGGTGAATCCTTGAGGGGGTAACTTTGTATTTCCTTGGGCTTTCCTGGTTGCTCCAGACGTACCCTGACTCCCATCCAAGTGGTGAGTTCCACAGACCTTGCTGGTCTGCACCGAAGCATCTTTCTAGTTTCTGAGTGGGTCACTGTTGCCAAGGCATGTTGTGTCCAATCCGGGCTCCAATGCTACAGCACTCTATATCCTTCATGGGACAGCTCAAATCCAGCTTCTGGTCATCCTTGACACCTCCTGGACCTCGTGGCTGAAGAGTCAAGCTTCACCTCCTTCCCCTGAAATCACCCAACATCGGTGGGCATCTGCTCATCGACTTCCTGGTCACTGGCAAGTGACCTAGACTCTGTCCCCTCTGCTTTCAGGTTCTTCTCATCTTAGATCCAGGCTTGGATCTCTTCGGACACTTCGCATCTTCACGGCAGCAGCACTTCTTTGCAGCTCCCATTGAAATCGACGACGCGACCGACAGCAAAAGACACCTATGCACCCGGCGTCCCTGGGTGAGGTAACATGAGTACTCTGGTGCTCCCGTGGGTGCTAGCCCTAGAACTTCCTAAGTCCAAAAGGGTTTGGTCCTGACTCATTTCTAAGTGTCCCTAATCTTTAAAAATCCAATTGTGACTTTCCCCATAGAAGCTAACGGGAGCTCGCGGCTGTGTTCACAAACTGTACACGGCCCCCGTGGGTCCCCTGTGTCACTACCTTGGGTGGTTCCTTGGGGTCCCAGTGATTCTACAGGCTCTAGGCCTTGTGTCTAGTTAAGTCATGGTTCTTATACCACTATTTTAGTATATGGTGTGGCTTGCCCCTAAGGCCTGACGTGTATTCGTGCTATTTTACTGTGATTATTGAAGTGCAACTTATGTATTTTGACCTCTAGTCTCATAAAAAGACTAGGAGGGTGTGTTTAGTAATAAATACATATATATTATATATATACCTGGTGTGGATACCTTTCATTTAGTGACTCAAGAGATTATAGACTGGTAAAACAAGCTGCTTTACATTCCTTCAAGACTTAGCCTGAAGGCTGCTCTCCATAGCTACCACTTGGATAGCTTTCAATAAAGGTTGTCTTTAACCTATAACCAATAAGGGGTTGGTTGGACTGATACAAGGTGCCCACTATAACTAGTGGACAGCATATGTCCGGCCAACTTCTCACACGGCCCATTTCCAGCAAGTTGGGACATCACTAGGTGTGAGGAGTGCCTTGTCACTGTACAGACTCCCCTCTGAACTGTAATTACCTGCATGCATCTGCCTAGCAGGGGGAAAGCGCGAGTTGCCAGTTTACCATTCATTGGAGGAGGAGTGCAACAACGTCATAAAGGGAGCGTTTTCCATTCACCTGCACATTGTTTCACCATCAACAGAGAGCGCGGAGCCCATGGAACAGGCACTGATGAGAGCCACTGGAAGGCTTGAAATGCATCAGTCTTGGCGTTTCAAGGGACTGCAAGCCCTACGTGCATTGAATTTTAATAAAGCCCATACCTTCAACCCCGGAGTGTACAGTGCTTATTCCTACTTTGGAGGAGGCGTTGGTTTTATGTGTTGTCAGAAAGCAGGTCGCTGACTAACGTTACACCCTCTTGGTTTGGTGCACCGTTTGAAGACCAGCAACCCCTTTGGAATAGTTGCATGAACTGCAAATGACACAGACCCCCCCCAGCGGCGTGGACTGCCATAAAGGTGCGATATGACTGCAATGGGGAGAGAGGAGGCGACCTTGCTCGCCTGAGTAAGGAATTGGGAGAAAGGCTTTTGGTCGTCCTGCTGGGCACTCAAGCTGGAGTGCGGCCCATTTCCAGCAAGTTGGGACATCACTAGGTGTGAGGAGTGCTTTGTCACTATACAGACACCTCTATGAACTGTAATTACCAGCATGCATCTGCCTAGCAGGGGGAAAGCGCGAGTGGCCAGTTTAACATCCATTGGAGGAGGAGCACAACAACCTCATAAAGGGAGCGGTTTCCATTCACCTGCACCTTGTTTCACCATCAACAGAGAGCGCAGAGCCCCTGGAACAGGCACTGATGAGAGCCATTGGAAGGCTTGAAACGCGTCTGCCTTAGCGTTTTGAGGGACTGCAAGCACTACGCGGATTGAATTTTAATAAAGCCCATACCTTCAACCCCGGAGTGTACCGTGCTTATTCCTACTTTGGAGGAGGCGTTGGTTTTATGTGTAGGCAGCAAGCAGGTCGCTGACTAATAATGGTACACCCTCTCGGTCTGGTGCACCGTGTGAAGACCAGCAACCCCTTTGGAATACTTGCATGAACTGCGAATGACACAGAGTCCCCCCTAGCGGCGTGAACTGCCATAAAGGTGCGATATGGCTGCAATGGGGAGAGAGGCGACGACATTGCTCGCCTGAGTAAGGAGTTGGGAAAAAGGCTTTTGGTCGTCCTGCTGGGCACTCAAGCTGGAGTGCGGCCCATTTCCAGCAAGTTGGGACATCACTAGGTGTGAGGAGTGCCTTGTCACTGTACAGACACCCCTATGGACCTTAATTGCCAGCTTGCATCTGCCTAGCAGGGGGAAAGCGAGAGTGGCCAGTTTAACATCCAGTGGAGGAGGAGTGCAACAACGTCATAAAGGGAGCGGTTTCCATTCACCTGCACCTTGTTTCACCATCAACAGAGAGCACGGAGCCCCTGGAACAGGCACTGATGAGAGCCATTGGAAGGCTTGAAACACGTCTGCGTTAGCGTTTCGAGGGACTGCAAGCACTACGCGATTTAATTTTAATAAAGCCCATACATTCAACCCCGGAGTGTGCCGTGCTTATTCCTACTTTGGAGGAGGCATTGGTTTTATGTATTGTCAGCAAGCAGGTCGCTGGCTAACGGTACACGCTCTCAGTCTGGTGCACCATGTGAAGACCAGGAACCCCTTTGGAATACTTGCATGAACTGCAAACGACATGGAGCCTTCCCTAGCGGCGTGGACTGCCATAAAGGTGTGATATGGCTGGAATGTGGAGAGAGGAGGCGACATTGCTCGCCTGAGTAAGGAGTTGGGAGAAAGGCTTTTGGTCATCCTGCTGGGCAATCAAGCTGGAGTGCGGCCCATTTCCAGCAAGTTGGGACATCCCTATGTGTGAGGAGTGCCTTGTCACTGTACAGATACCCCTATGAATTGTAATTACCAGCATGCATCTGCCTAGCAGGGGGAAAGCGCGAGTGGCCAGTTTAACATCCATTGGAGGAGGAGTGCAACAACGGCATAAAGGGAGCGGTTTCCATTCACCTGCACCTTTCACCATGAACAGAGAGCACGGAGCCCCTTGAACAGGCACTGATGAGAGTCATTGGAAGGCTTGAAACGCGTCTGCCTTAGCGTTTCGAGGGACTGCAAGAGGGGTGGCTCGATGCCGGCGGAGGAACCAGTTAATCAATGAATGCAAGAACGGCATTCCCAACGAGCACTCGGGTCTAAAAATAAAACACCAGGGTCCGTGCTTATACCAACACAAAGAGATTTATTTGAGTCATAAACCTGTTGTGACGCATTTCTCCCTCGAAAGGGCTTGTTCACACAACAAATTGTAAATGTTCGTCTATTACATATCCTTGAATTCAATAAAGTCAACAGTATTGGAAAGAGGACTGGATGTCAGAATCAAGCTTGTTCATACGCAATCTTGGCTTGGAGTAAAGTACATAAATTACATCGTACAACGGCAACAACATCATGTTATACATTTGATAATGCACGTGACCTTGATGATACATATGTTTAAATGTGTTCCGTATTCTAGTGGCATAAAGAAAAATCTACAACGGCTTTGGATACTTATTGTGGCAGTGTCGGTGATTCCCGTGTCTCGCAAAATGCAGACCAATCAGCGTGCTGTTGTATTGTCACAAGGTCAAACAAGCCTGATTATGACTCAAAGACAGGGTCTCTGGAAATCCAGTGCGTGTGGTTTAAACAAAATGTCTAGTGGGAAAGGAAGTCCTACTTTCACATATATTTACGGAAGTATTTCTGACAATGTAGTTGTGTAGAAACACCGACCAGGCGAGTCAAGATCGATAGTGAAAGGTCTAAGTGGGACAATGCACTGCTGGTGCCTCTAAATTTCAAAATACAACCCTTGTTAGTGACTAGTGCCAAATATGCCACTGTCGGTGACTTTTATGAAGATAAATCCCTGGTTAGTGGGTTCAATGTATTGACGATCCTGTCCTATGTACATGTCATGGGGACCAACAATGTTTCGAAAACCTCCATTCTCCCAATGAAAGTACAAAAACTCATGAGTGAATACGTGATGACATGCACTAACACCAACATTTTACATTTATCTAAAAAACGTACATATACAAGTCCTTTAATATTACTTATCATGGTGAAGAGAGAACAATGGCACACAGCAGTATTTTAGGAGGAAGACCGGAAGTATGCTATTCTTTCCATCAGCAGTAGCCTTTGAAAATGAAGATTTTCCTTCGAAACAAGTCAGGCGGGAGCTGACGGAACTGGATTGGAGGTATCAGGGGCAGACTCGCTGTCTCTACCTAGCAAAGGCTTGATGTCTCATGCAGGCGTTGGAGTGTGGCTTACAGCTGGGGGTATAGTGCGTACATACGGGGGTGGGGGTGCGGTGCATACATACGGGTGGTGGGGGTACAGTGCGTACATACGGGGGGTGGTGGGGGTACGGTGCATACATACAGGGGGTGGTGGGGGTACGGTGCGTACATATGGGGTGATGGGGGTACGGTGCGTACATACGGGGGTGGGGGAGCCTGTACGACTCGTACCCCTGGGGAATCAGCTTTTACGGCTGTTTTTGGCTCCTGTAAAAAAAATAGCCGTACGGAGTGCCGTAGGGATGGATCGTACTTGCTGGGCCGTAAAATGCTGCTTACATACGTACGGACGGCGCGTACAGGCTGTTCCGGATCTGATTCGTAGTTTTTTTTTACCCATACGGTCTGTTGTACGATTCGTACGGAAATAGGCTTTCTGTACGAATCGTACTTCCTAGGTTGTACGGACAGTTTACCGGGTACGAGTTGTACGGAGAAAACACTCTGTACGACGATTCGTAGGGCCTTTTTACCGGATCGGAATCGGCACCAATATATGTAGGGATACCTCTATATATAGAACATGATATGTTAGACCAGCTCGAGGTGGAATTCCTCTTTAAAACATGTAAGCTGCACTGATGTATATGCAGTTGTCACATTATCAAAAAGCCACCCCAGTAATATCTGATATTATTAAATGTATCTTTTTATCAATCATGGGTTGAATCCCTGTATCTATCTATCATTGCCGCTATCATATATGCCTATTACGTCAGTCTGTGTGCAAAAAGTGCAAACTAAGAATACAAATTATACCAATAGAACCTATCCACCGTGATTTAAAACAAATAATATTAGTTTCTTGCTGTATGGGGAACATACCTCACATTATATGTATGTTCGACTGAGCCCAGTCTTATCAATCATAAAGATAGATCTTATACTTGTATGTTAACTAACCCTAACACAATAATCTCAAATTTTATCAGACTTGTCCCCAATTACATGGGGCATAAATCTCAGCACCATAATATTTTCTGAAAAGTATTTTACCAAAAAAAAGCGAACCTAGGCAGATGGGGAGAATGCTAGGTGTAAGACCCCAATTGTCTCATACTTCACCTTACTTTGCTCATGAGACAACACAAAATCTTGCAATGAGATTAACACTGATGTCATGATTAAAAGAAACTCCGGTTGGCTACATTACAATATTAAGAGTGAACAAGCATTTGCAATGCAATAGGTCTCGCATTTATAAGAGTTTGAGCTATTGGCATTGTAAAATTACAATGCCTTTTATTTATGTTTTGGTTTTAAAACAAATAAAAGGCATTGTCATTTACAATGTCAGTAGCATAAACTCGCATAAAAGCAGTGTGTGGAGTGCAGCGGTGTGCGGCGTGCAGCAGTGTGCGGCATGCAGTAGTGTGTGGCGTGCAGCAGTGTGAGGCGTGCAGCAGTGTGAGGCGTGCAGCAGTGTGCGGCGTGCAGCAGTGTGTGGCATGCAGCAGTGTGTGGCGTGCAGCAGTGTGTGGCGTGCAGCAGTGTATGGCGTGCAGCAGTGTTTCGTGTAGCAGTGTGAGGCTTGCAGCACTGTGTGGCATGCAGCGGCATGCAGCAGTGTGTGGCGTGCAGCAGTGTGCTGCATGCAGCAGTGTCATGCAGCATGCAGCAGTGAGTAATGCAGCAGTGTGCAGCAGTGTGTGGCGTGCAGCAGTGTGCGGCGTGCAGCAGTGTGTGCCGTGCAGCAGTGTGTGGCATGCAGCAGTGTTTCATGTAGCATTGTGTGGCATGCAGCAGTGTGTGGCGTGCAGCACTGTGTGGCGTGCAGCAGTGTGTGGCATGCAGCAGTGTGTGGCGAGCGGCAGTGTTTCGTGTAGCAGTGTGCGGCGTGCAGCAGTGTGCGGCGTGCAGCAGTGTGCTGCATGCAGCAGTGTGTGGCGTGCAGCAGTGTGTGGCATGCAGCAGTGTGTGGCGTGCAGTGGCATGCAGCAGTGTGTGGCATGCAGCAGTGTGTGGCATGTAGCAGTGTGCGGTGTGCAGCAGTGTGAGGCGTGCAGCAGTGTGCGGCGTGCAGCAGTGTGAGGCGTGCAGCAGTGTGAGGCGTGCAGCAGTGTGAGGCATGCAGCAGTGTGTGGCGTGCAGCAGTGTGTGGCGTGCAGCAGTGTGTGGCATGCAGCAGTGTGTGGTGTGCAGCAGTGTGAGGCGTGCAGCAGTGTGAGGCGTGCAGCAGTGTTTCGTGTAGCAGTGTGCGGCGTGCAGCAGTGTGCGGCATGCAGCAGTGTGCGGCGTGCAGCAGTGTGTAATGCAGCAGTGTGTAATGCAGCAGTGTGCGCAGAAGTGTGTGGCGTGTGGTAGTGTGCGGCATGCAGCAGTGTGCGGCGTGCAGCAGTGTGTGGCGTGCAGCAGTGTGTGGCGTGCAGCAGTGTGTGGCGTGGTTTGTAAACGACAAGAAAAGCGGACATCAAAGGAAGGGTGGGAGGGAACGAGCATATGGGGTGTGAGTTATATCGAAAGTTAATTGTTGTAAGAAGGGATGCAGGAAGTGAGGCCGAGCGCGTGCTGGCGAAAGCAGTCTGCTGCTTTCAAGTCCGATGCCAGATGCCAGCTTCGCGCTTGAATACCTCACATGCACTGGCCATGAACCGCATTCCTAAGGTCTTGTGCCCCTTACTAAATCTCTCTGAATGTGTGAGGCGTCGCACGCGCAGGAAGTAGCTGGTGGCAAATGGAATGCGCGTGGTTGTGCACGTAACCGCCACCCGATCCGCCTGGGAAGCCTTTGAGACCATTTTCTGAAGCCCCTACATAAGTCTCGCTGAGCGATCGCTTGCGCAATAGCCAGGCGAGACCTAAAAAGGGTACTTATTCGCTCACTCTCTATGGTTTGGAAATTAAAAAAAAAATATATATATCAAAAGGGTAAAAACCAAACTCGGAATTAACCTTCTACAATAAAAATTTCCAACCAGAGCAAAGGTAAACATGTATGTAAATCTTCTGTGATGTTCAATCCTCCTGGATGTTTAATATCCAACTGCAATATGTATTTGGTTTCAAGTTTGCGAAGGTTGGACTCCCTGTCGCCTCCTCGTCTACTCGCAACTACTGCATCAATGACAAAGAATTTAAGGCCCTTATTGTCATGTGGTGAAATTCTCTAAAATGTCTAGCCACAGGATAGGTGTTGTCCTGAATGGCTATTGCCCGAAGATGCTGTAATATGCGCTTGTGAACCGCATGCTTCGTACTACCAACATATCATAATTCACATGGACACTTAATAACATAAACAGCAAATTCGGTCTTGCAAGTAAGTACCTTATTGATAAGGTGGTCTTTGTTACTGAAACCATCTCTATAGGTTTTCATGTTGGTACCATGAATACATGACTTGCAAATTTTGCATTTAAAGAAACCACTGTTGGTATGTAGCCATGTAGTTTTTTCGATAATTTCCGGACTGGTATTAACCAGCCGGTCCTTCATGGACTGGGCCCTACTGAATGTAATGGAGGCTCTTTGTGGTAGGGTGGAACCAATGACTGGATCACTTAGTATGGTAGGCCAATTACGGTTAATAATCTTATACAATTCCTTATGCTGCTTGCTATAACCAGTTATAATTCTGAACTGACTGATTTGTTTAGATGACTGATCAGAAGTTGCTGTACTGACTGGCACTTCTACATGTATTGCAGGTTTGTAGGTGTCTAGTAGTTCTCGCCTACTAAATCTCATTGATTTGGCCATGGCACTATCAATGGCTTGTTTGGTATAACCCCTTTCAAGAAACCTGCTTTTACTGGCCTGTTGTGCTAACTTCAAATCCTGTGCACTGCTTCATATTCTCCTTAAACGGAGCATCTCCCCGTAAGGAATACTGGTTATTAGATGTGCAGGGTGAGCACTGCCAGCATGTAGAATTGTATTGCCTGCTGTACTCTTCCTGAACAGTCTAGTCTCTATTTTGTTGTTACAAATATACACTTCTATGTCCAAAAATGTAATAGAAGACTGGCTCATGGTTACAGTAAACTTAAGATTAAAATCATTCTCATTGATTGCAGCAATAAAATCATCAGCCTGTTCCTTGGTTCCTCTCCATACCATAAACAAGTCGTCAATATAACGAAACCAAACTATCACATTAGCATCAAAGATAGCCCTGTGTTTGACTTTGACGACCAGTTCCTCCCAAGCACCCATGTGAAGACTGGCGTAACTTGGAGAGAAACTGGCCCCCATTGCCACACCTTGCAATTGACGATAAAGCAAATTGTTGTACATAAAGATGTTGTTACGTAAGCAAAATTCAAGCATTTGAAGCAGCATTGTATTATGATATTTGAATTGTTCTGATCTTTGGCCCAAGTAATAGTTTACTTCAGTTAGTCCATCAGTATGCACAATGCTCGTATAGAGCGCAGATACATCAAGAACCAGCATCTAATATTCTTCTTCCCATGTGACCTGTTGTATTTTTTACAAAAAATCTCCTGTGACTTGTACATATGACTCTAAAGATCACACATGGCTTTGCAAAAAATAGTCAATATATACTGACGTTTTTTCCAAAAGTCCACTGTTAGAAATGGGATTTCTGGCTGGCTGAGGCGTGCGCCAAAGCCAGGCAGAAACCACCACTCTAGTCAGGGCAAGGAAATTACATGCCAAAGATAACCCCTGCTCACCCCCTTGGTAGCTTGGCACGAGCAGTCTGGCTTATCCCGGAGGCAATGTGTAAAGCATTTGCACACGCACCCAGCGACAACATCCCAGGCCCACCACAAAAGAAACTCCACACAAGGTTATGTAAAAATAGCCTTTGTATTATCATAACACATTAGAATAGTAAGCACATATTATACACTGTGTGAACTGGCACTGGGCAATATTTACAAGGAATTATGTACACATGACAGGGCCACATGGACCACTGTCAGAACCATCACAAAGCGAACTTTGTAAAAGTACAGCAGATCACAAACATACAACCTGCAACCACTGGGAATCACTGTTCTTAGCAACCGCCTGTAACATAAACTACATTATGCACAGTATCACATTAGGCGCCAAACGCATTGTATGCCAACCTCATCAACATAACCACATTATGCAATTCTCTCACAAGTCTAAACACATTAGACCCTAACCTTCTAAGCATAACTACATTAGGGAATAACTCTCACTAGCATAAACCATTATATACGAACCAACCTCATAATCATAACGCACATTTAGAGGCATCAATACAGGTACGTATATCGCTCTACATACATTACGTTTCCTAGCACCTAAGACTCCCAGTAGGGCCTGGCGCCCTATAAATCTAACAATCCCCCCCTGGCCAACTGGCCATCTCAGAAAGTGGGCTCAAATGCCCTGTGTCCCCAAAGTCAAGGGGCCCGATTCACAGAACTAATTTAAGACAAAATCCTAAACTTACTACCATTTTGGTATTCACAGAAGGCACTTACTCATTTTGGTATTCACAGAACGAACTCACTCATTTCGGTATTCACAGAAGTTAGGAGTCCTATCTTTAGGACTCCTAAATGCCTTCTGTGAATACCGAAAGCCTTAAAATTAGGATTTTTCTCAGTTTAGTAGTTGTACAGTTAGGACTCCTAACTTTAGGACTCCTAAATTCATTCTGTGAATACCGAAAGCCTTAAAATTAGGATTTTTCTCAGTTTAGTAGTAGTAAAGTTAGGAGTCCTAACTTTAGGACTCCTAAACTGAGAAAAATCCTAATTTTAAGACTTTCGGTATTCACAGAAGGCATTTAGGAGTCCTAAAGTTAGGACTCCTAACTTCTGTGAATACCGAAATGAGTAAGTGCCTTATGTGAATACCAAAATGGTAGTAAGTTTAGGATTTTGTCTTAAGTTAGTTCTGTGAATCGGGCCCAAGGTGCGCTGCAAAGGCAGCCCAAAGTCAAGGGTGCGCAATCAGCGCAGACCTAAACGTTGCAGCTGCCCACTACTTGCTGGGCAGCTGGAAAAAGTATGGGGCAAAGGAGTGCATCTCACTCCTAACTCAACAACATGCCCCCCAAAAGAATTGTGGCCTAAACGGTGCAGCTGCCCACTACTTGCTGGGCAGCTGTAAATACTCAAATGCGGCATGGGCTTTCAGTAGCCCTTAAAACAAAGGGGCCAAACGTTGGAGCCACCTGGGCTCTAAAAATAATCTGCTCCGCTGGAGCGCACTGGCTCCGTAAATAAATATGGCCCCAAGCGTTGGAGCCACTTAGGCTCTGAAAATAGTGTGCTCCTCTGGAGCGCACTGGCTCCGTAAATAAATATGGCCCCAAGTGTTGGAGCTATCTGGTGCTCTAGAACAATAATGCCCACAAGCAGTTGGGGCCATCTAGGCCCTGGAAATGACTATGCCCATGATGGAGCGGCCCACTGTCATACGGGGCCGCTCTGACTCGGGGCCCCACACTGGCACCAAAGACAATACATTCTCCCTTGCAGCGTGGGAGTAACTATGGCCACATCCCCCTCCTCAGCCCTCACTCACCGGGCTCTGGGGATTCGCGGGACTCCTCTTCACCCGGTCCCTCTTCTGGGACTGGGGCTTTCATAAGCGCCGCACCTCTTGCTCTTCTCCCGGGGCTCCTGAGACTCCCAGCCGCTCAA
This sequence comes from Triturus cristatus, assembly GCF_964204655.1. Lineage (NCBI taxonomy): Eukaryota > Metazoa > Chordata > Amphibia > Caudata > Salamandridae > Triturus > Triturus cristatus. The sequence goes on along the minus strand of NC_140588.1, from coordinate 857,622,079 downwards.
GGGAGCCCCGCTTGGACGCGAGGCAATCTCCCGTTTACCGGACTGGCTTCGCCCGGTCCCCCGTCTCGGGACCGGACCTCTCACTGTGGGGTGGGCTCCTGCCTGCAACACTCCTTTCTTCACCCGGGCCCCCTCCTGGGACCCGGGACTCCTCTCTGCTTTGGTGCTACCGCGGGACTCCCTCGAGCATCGAAGCCCCGCATCACTCCCTCACGCCGGCCTCTTCCGGCTTGGATGCAGGCCCCGCCCATGTCGCGGCGGGCCTGCCTGACTTCCGGGCTTCTCCTCCTCTGGCGGCCATGAGGGGTGGGCTCCCTCGGATTCAAATAACTGGAGAAGCGGGGTGGGCACCCGTTTTTAGATACAAATGGCTGCGGGGTGGGCACCCGATTCAAAAGGATAAAATTAGCGGACATGTGGAGTAGGCTCCCGCAACTAGGCACACCAGCGGGGTGGGCACCCGCTTGTTTTGAGCAAAAGGCGGGGGAATCCCTATGTCGGGACTCCCCTCAGAATAGAATGCAGCTTCGTGCTGTGGAGCAGACACACTCCTCTTCTGGGTAAGGGAAAAGGAACACCAGTACAGCGCTCCCAGGGTGCTAAAGGCAGAAAGAGGTCCTGGGCATTGGCAAACAAAATAAGTCCCAGGGCACAAAAGTGTAGGCAAAGTCATTGTAGAGTGCTGGAAAGCATAAGGGTCCCAGGAAGAAGTCCTCCAGGCATCCAGGGGCTGGGCAGGGCCCAGGGAGGCAAGCCTTCCCCTGGGCCCCAGCAGCAGCACGCCCCTGGTAGTTTCAAGTCAAAAACAAGAATATTTTCATGGGTTCACGCCCCCTTCTTTTATACAGCATTTTCCTTTGTTCTGCAACTGTAGGGCAAGGGGAGAACCAGATACAACTGGTTCAGGAGCACTTTGTTTTGCCCAGCTCCCCTCTCTATTCACAGGACAGACCAGGGACATCAGACGCACCACAGGAGGTGGAGCCAGCATTGTGAAGGGAAGGCCTAGCCCTATTCAGGTCCCAGGTGCAACTCCTCCCTCCCATCTACATGCAGATCTCTCCATTCACCACCGGGCAGACTCACCCTGGCTCCTGGAATTCCCCAGCCCTCTCAGCTCCTGTCAATCACAAGCCAGACAGGCAATTCACATCACACAGCACACAGACATGGCAACTTCTAGAAGTGGCACTTCCCCACCAGTCACCATAAATCTGCGCACACCATTGCGCAGCATTTATTCCCACGAGTTCGCAGATACCAAACTCGCCCCTGCACTCCTCTCACCTCAGGAACTACCATGGACACACATATCCCCCATGCATTCCTATGGGAGGGCAGGCCAGTCTCACTACATGTAACACAGAGCGCACGCACTTTACACTGGGACTCAGTGCTAAAAGTGCCTATAGGCCTAAAACTACTTACACTACATAGGGAAAAAGGCCAGGATAAATGCAAAAAGTTTGGGGGTGAACCTGCCAAAAAGGGCCAGGTCCAACATCCACCCCTTGCTGAAATAATTGGTGGGCGGGTTGACCAAGTCTTTATGGACTTTAGGAATGAAATAGATCAAAGGGGTTACAGGATTGTCCGTTTTGAGATATTTGAATTCATCTTCTGATATCATTTTTTTGTTTTTCCACTTGATTAACTTTAGATGATACTCCTGCTGTGTTGTTTTCATGGTGGCCGCATTGATGCGCTCATAACATTTTCTATCATTAAGCTGCAGATAAGCCTCTCTGTCATAATTAGTTTGTGTCAACAGCACAATGTTGCCTCACTTGTCACTTCCTCGGACAATTAAATCTTTTTCCTAGCTCATTTTGTTTACCAGCGCCTCGTATTTTTGAGTTTGCTTGTCGTATTTGACCTTTTGATTATAAATCCTTTTCTGAAGGCCTTTCAATTGTGTCGTGACATTCAAATGGAAAATATCTGATGCACTCGGGGCATTAGAGGATTGAAAGTTGAAGGCGGCTGGAAAGGCGTCTTGGAGGCTATTTGTTCAATAGGTAATGTGAGTATTTCAGATCTTATGTCTTGCCCAGAATATTCACCATATCCTGCCCCCTCAGTTTCCCATAATTCCACAATATCACTGGACATGAGTGTACCTGAAGCAGTGACTTCATCTGGATCATGTAACGCTATCTTTTTATTAGCCTTGAGTAAATGAAATTTACGTAGCTTGAGCTTTCTATCTGCTTTGTACACATCCAACCTAGTATTTGCATAATTAAGATTGTTATGCGGTGCAATTTTAAAATATTTTCTTCCTCAACTGAAAGTTTCTTAGGTGTCAGGTTAACAATAGTGCGGTTAGAATCTACATTCGATATTATTTCTTGGGGGCCCATTGGCCCCTGCCCCTCTTTTTGTTTTGATGCGGCGCGCCTCCTCCTCACATTATGCCTCTGCCTCCATTTGTAATTTGAGTGTTTTCGTTGTAATTTCTTTGTACCCTCGGTCGGAGTGATTGCATTCTCTCGTGGCATGAAAAACCTATTTCATCCCCAGGAGAGGGTTTGACCAACTGTCCCTGCATTTCTCCTCCTCGCAGCTCAGATTCTGATTCACTCCCTCCTGCTGAGCGGATATCCGACAGAGTAGAGTCAATTTGCTCCTTGTTTCTTATTGGTGCTCTTGATTTCATGTGAATTTTTGTCGTGGGACCGTGCAAGGCATCGTATTTCTTTGAGAATGTAAATATTTGGCCAAGCTCATAATCGTTGTGATCTCGTTGGAATTTGAATGTTTTCCTTTCCATTATTTTTGCTTCCTCTTTTTTTAGTCTTATATTCATTTAATTTGTAAGTTTCGTTTTTTCTTCAATGTCACTCACTGTCTCAAGGTCTTCATATATTTCGGCTATTTCTTTGAGCAATTGGGTTCTATCTATGTCCGCATATTTAATTAAAATTATTACCAAACGTCGAGATGATTCTAGATTGCTTTCGGCCCACTCCCGCATAAGGTCAGGGTTGGGATTTTCATAGCTGGGGACCGTTAAGATTCGCAATCCTTGAGGTATGTGTTTGACGTCAATATAACTTTGCAGGGATTTGGATTCCCACCATTTGCTTTGCTCGCTTTTTAATTTCTTTTCCAATATTCTAAATTTATCTTTTAACGTGCTGTTACTGGGGTTAGTATCAATGTCAGTTCTTCCCCGAATGTTGGAAGGTATCGGGAGGCTGTCGGAAAACATTGTCATAGCCGCAGCTTCACGCTCTCTCACATTGTCGGCCGACATGCTTGCACTTTTTATCCTTTTCTGGCAACTTATTCAATATTCCTTTAAAATTTAGGATTTACAAGAGCCAATGCACATATACTCTCCACCCCTGAATACCTGACTTATTTAGATGCCGCAAGGTCAAGAATCACCTCCTGGTGTGTCGCGTCCTCCGACTCGAAACCCGCAGAGCTTCCTCTTCCTCGTTTGGCGTTCTTTGCGTGCAGGTTCAGGGGGGTCAAACGCCGTTCTTCTGGAAACAGTTATACCCAGGTAATTCTGAATAGAGTTTCGTTTGTCAGCATTGTCCAAATGAACGAAGCAGCAACAAAGTCCTCGCCCCTTCCCCAGCATACACGGACACGGACCATCACGATTAGGCCTGGGCGGTAAATTCCGTTCCGCTCGCAGAATTTGCGGAATTTAGGTAATTTCGCGTTACGCTGAGAACGTGGAATTGCCCAAAATTCTGCATTCCACAGCTTTGCGGAATTTTTTGCTTGTTTGCGCTCTCAAAATGCGTGTTCATGAGATATTTCCCCCCAAGCACGCAAACAGAGTTCGCGAACAGGAAAAAAGCATCGCAAACAAGCAATTCCGCGTGTTCGCGTAATTTCTGTGCGCACACAGAGATTTTTTACCATTTCGCGGAGCTTTGCGTAGCGCAACTACGCAAATTCCGCACACCCCTAATCACGATAAGTGCAATATTTTATTTTGTGCAGAATGCCGCCATAACGTTTCGGCTTCTCCGAGCCTTGATCACATGACAAAGTGAGCCAATTGAACCACATCTTATAAAGTGACAGTGCAAAAATTGAAACAGATCATGTGACTGGATTACCAATGGAAATCAAAGACATACTGCAGCTTTATACAGCGATAGAAATTTGTTGGACTTGAAAGATTAACAGTCAATTTTTATAATGCTGATATGTGGCTATTAAGGTGCCGATTCCGATCCTGGAGAAACCAGGTACGAACCGTCGGACGGAGCATTTTCTCCGTCCGACTCGTACCCGGCCAAAAAACATTACAAAAATGCAAGTACGATTCGCATGGAAACACCATTTCCGTACGAATCGTACAAAACACCGACCGACGAAAATATACATACAAATGTGATCCGGGAAAGCGCCGACGTGACGTCGGGACGCATTCAAGCTTCGTTTCACGAACCAGGAAGTACGATCCGCACCGACGTCACCCCACATGGATTATATTCTCCGGCTGCCAAAAACTGCCGGGAAATCAGGACGACGCGCACAAGGAGCACCTGTACGCGACGGACAGCCATGGACCCGAACCTACGTGTCATCCCAGCCCTCATAGCAGTCCACCTGCTCTACAGGAACCGACGCAGACACCGCAGAAGGTCAGAACAACACCCAGGGGAAAAGGGGGGGGGCAGGGGCAGGACACATAACCCCCACCCAAGTCCCAAATCAGACATGCCCTGGACATACCTGACCTGCAGGACCTGGTCACCTCGAGGGGGTGGGGGCGTCTCCAGCAACGCAAGCGTCCGCCACAACGGAAGTGGAAGTTGACGCGAAACGGCAACACAACAATTCCGGTACGTACCGTACCCACGCCTTAAGAGCGTGGGTACGGGTCGTACCACGCCCACCCCTACGTCACCCCAACAATGGCGGTACGGCCCGTACCCACATTCTAAAGGCCTGGATACGGGCCGTACCAGCATTGTTGGGGTGATGAAGGGGTACGCGTGGTACGACCCGTACCCACGCTCTTCAGGCCTGGGTACGGTGCGTACCCCTACGGCACCCCATTGGGGGTCCGCACCGTACCCAGGCCTTAAGAGCGTGGGTACGGGTCGTACCACGCGTACCTCTACGTCACTCCAACAATGGCGGTACGGCCCGTACCCACGCTCTTCAGGCCTGGGTACGGTGCGGACCCCCAATGGGGTGCCGTAGGGGTACGCACCGTACCCAGGCCTGAAGAGCGTGGGTACGGGCCATACCGCCATTGTTGGAGTGACGTAGGGGTACGCGTAGTACGACCCGTACACACTCTCTTAAGGCCTGGGTACGATGCGGACCCCTACGGCACCCCAACAATGGTGGTACGCACCGTACCCACGTTCCAAAGGCATGGGTACGGGCCGTACCCAGGCCTGCAGAGCGTGGGTACGGGAATGTACGGAGCGTACCCCCACCCGTGTATGTATGGAGCGTACCCCCACCCGTGTATGAATGGAGCGTACCCACACCCCACCAGTATATGTATGGAGCGTACCCCCACCCGTGTATGAATGGAGCGTACCCACACCACACCAGTGTATGTACGGAGCGTACCCCCACCCGTGTATGAATGGAGCGTACCCACACCCCACCCATGCATGTACAGAGCGTACCCCCACCTGTGTATGAATGGAGCGTACCCACACCCCACCCATGCATGTTCAGAGCGTACCCCCACCCGTGTAGGTCCCGAGCATACATGGCCAGATATAGGAGGGGTGGGTGCCTGTCACTCCCAGCAGTGCCCAGACATAGGAGGGGTGGGTGCAGAGTCCTCCCAGCAGTGCCCAGACATAGGAGGGGTGGGTGCCTATCACTGCCAGCAGTGCCCAGACATAGGAGGGGTGGGTGCCTATCACTCCCAGCAGTGCCCAGATACAGGAGGGGTGGGTGCAGAGTCCTCCCAGCAGTGCCCTGACATAGGAGGGGTGGGCGCAGAGTCCTCCCAGCAGTGCCCAGACATAGGAGGGGTGGGTGCAGAGTCCTCCCAGCAGTGCTCAGACACAGGAGGGGTGGGTGCAGAGTCCTCCCAGCAGTGCCCAGACATATGAGGGGTGGGTGCCTATCACTCCCAGCAGTGCCCAGACAAAGGAGGGGTGGGTGCAGAGTCCTCCCAGCATGCCCAGACATAGGAGGGGTGGGTGCAGAGTCCTCCCAGCAGTGCCCAGACCTAGGAGGGGTGGGTGCCCATCACTCCCAGCAGTGCCCAGACATAGGAGGGGTGGGTGCAGAGTCCTCCCAGCAGTGCCCAGACATAGGAGGGGTGGGTGTCTATCACTCCCAGCAGTGCCCAGACATAGGAGGGGTGGGTGCCTATCACTCCCAGCAGTTCCCAGACACAGGAGGGGTGGGTGCAGAGTCCTCCCAGCAGTGCCCAGACATAGGAGGGGTGGGTGCCCATCACTCCCAGCAGTGCCCAGACATAGGAGGGGTGGGTGCAGAGTCCTCCCAGCAGTGCCCAGACATAGGAGGAGTGGGTGCCTATCACTCCCAGCAGTGCCCAGACACAGGAGGGGTGGGTGCAGAGTCCTCCCAGCAGTGCCCAGACATAGGAGGGGTGGGTGCCTATCACTCCCATCAGTGTCCAGACACAGGAGGGGTGGGTGCCGAGTCCTCCCAGCAGTGCCCAGACATATGAGGGGGGGGTGCAGAGTCCTCCCAGCAGTGCCCAGACACAGGAGGGGTGGGTGCAGAGTCCTCCCAGCAGTGCCCAGACACAGGAGGGGTGGGTGCAGAGTCCTCCCAGCAGTGCCCGGACACAGGAGGGGTGGGTGCAGAGTCCTCCCAGCAGTGCCCAGGCATAGGAGGGGTGGGTGCAGAGTCCTCCCAGCAGTGCCCAGACATAGGAGAGGTGGGCGCAGAGTCCTCCCAGCAGTGCCCAGACATAGGAGGGGTGGGTGCAGAGTCCTCCCAGCAGTGCCCATGGAAAGAAAAGGGTGGAGTACCCACAGATACAATGGCCACAAATGTCAGTCAGGTGCCCAAAGACCCTGCAGAACACGTAACACATGTGTGCGAGGCTGGGAGTACACACATGCATAGTGTGTAAAAGGGAACATGTCTACATGAAGTAATGTCAATAAACTCCATACACAAGTACAGTGACCACCAAGGATGCCACTAATGATGCAGGTGGAGACATTGCCCAGCATGCATGGCCAAAGTTGAAGGGATCCGTCACACACCAAGGAAATGTAGACACAGCTCAGCACAACATTATGGAAACACCCTGCAGGGAAGATGTCAGGGTCCACAGAGGGAGAACACACCTTGGGACAATTTCACCATACAGTAAGAACACACATGAGCAAAGATTATTTGCAGAGCCCTTGTGATGGCACACAGATACCAGGGTCCACCCCATGAGCAGCACACCACAACATTTCCCATACACCTAACACATTATCACCACCCCAAATCATGGAGCAGCACCACCAACAGCAACACCAGAAAAGCAGTAGTATACAAAGGAAAAAAAAACATTGCTTTATTCAGCATGGAAAAAATAAAATTGTCAATAAAAGTGCAATATTCTACAAGGCCCATAGGGCAGTCCATAGTCCAATTCCTGGTGGGGGACACATAGGGACGTGTGTCCCCTAGCTTGCCTGCACAGTTCATACCTCCTTTGCTTCCACAGGGGGGGGCATCATGTGGGGGGGAGGACCAGGCACCGCAGGGACAGGAGGGGCAAGGGCAGGTGTTGTGGGTGCAGCGACGGAGGACTCCACCACAGGGGGTGGGGCAGCGCCAAAGGTGGTGGTGAGAATGGCGCTGCACACGGTTGCAAGGTCCCCCAGCGTCTCCCCTGCACCCGAAGGAACCACAGGCCCCAAGGAGGGGGGGGCGGAGGGATGGGTCGCAGCGCTACTGGGGGAGGGTGTGGACAGGGGGGGGACTCAACTACCCTGACCGGGGACTCCTTTGACCACTTGCGGGGTGGTGTCACTTTGGGGCTCAGGGACAGAGCGGCCATGAAGGAATCTTTGTTGGAATCATGGCCCGGAGAGCTGAAGGGAGTGGATTCGGAGGGAGTGGGTTGTGAGGAATGTGGACTCCCACTGTGGCTGCGTGTCTTCTGTTTGCCCCCCGACCCAGTGGGTGTGCCTACTTCACCCTCTGTGTGCGTGAGAGGAGGTGTGCTCTTGGCCTTCCCTGGTGGTGTGGTGCCTATGTCTGGTGGGGTGTGTGCATGGGGACGTCTGGGAGTGCGTGGGACAGGCATGGGAGTGGGAAGTGTGGATGGTGCAGGGGTAGGGGGGGCGCAGCACTGCAGGAGATCCACTGCTGCAGTCAGTGTCTAGTCTATGGACCTCAGCAACCGGCGTTGGTCAGACTGTGCAGCTGAGATGCCCTCCATGTATGCCTCCATCCGGGTGAGCACTCGGGTGTGGGCATGGAGGACATTAAGCATCGCAGTCTGACCAACCTGCAACTGGCGCAGGATGTCCACAGACTCGGCATTCACGGCAGCAGTGGAGACAGGGGCAGGGGGTGCGGTGCCTGGCAAGAAGGAGACACGTGGTGACCTAGCACAGCGGGAAGGGACCCGAGCAAGTGGGAGGCCGGTGATGGTAATGGAGGGGGCGGGTTGAGATGGAGTGCTGCTTTCAGCTGTGGTAGCTGCCTCCGCCCCCTCTGGGAGCTCAGCTTTGGACCCGTCAGCGTCATAGTTGGTAGTGGTACTGGACAGGTCCTCCGCCTCACTCCCCTCGGCCTCCGTGCCACTCGATGCGCCAGACAAGACAGCACTGCTGGCACTGGTCACATGAGTCAAATCTACATAGGTCACAGTGCATAGCCTGAAAAGCAACATGAGTAACATCTACAAGGTACATATGTAGGCCCTGCAACACACAGTTGGTAGACCCACCATGCCACTGAGAAACAATGGAGAGCATGACACAACAGCAAGTTATTTGATATTAAATTGGACAGAGTAGCCAGGCTCTGGGGACAATCGTGCACAGCATCTGCACCACACAGCGTTGCCAAAAAAGGGATGAGCATGAACCATGTATATTAACTTTTTGCACATGCTGCAAAGCTAATACATTAAACCATGCCCAAAATGACTGGGTCACTACACCTTGAGTGTATGTGCTGACAAACATCACACACAGGCCATACCTAGCAAGGAGACTCCAAATTTTGACATGTAGGCCTTGCCCGCACAAACCACCCCCTACCTGAGACAATGTGATTGAGACAGAGGAAGTACTTACACCTCTTACTCTGGGATGAAAACACATGGCCTGCACTCAATCCTGATTGTACACAAACTACCCCTGGTGCGCCTGTCCACATATATCATTGACAATCAACCATCATCAGATTGTCGTACCAATACACACAGGCACTGCCCACTGTGAGTATGCACAAGCATAATTGGGTCACACTGTACAGTGTACACATGTAGCACAGTTTATGTAAATACAGATGAGGCCAGGGTACTATGCCACAGAGCCCAACCTATGCCGAAGACACAGAGAATGTCCACATTGTTGGATGACACACATGATACCTAGGGAAAGGTGCCCCAGGGCACGGTAGTGGCCACACTCCTCCATGGTCCTGAATGGATATGTCTGCAACTGAACCAACCGTCCCTGCACTATGCATTACTCCCACTCATGCACATCATGTCAGAGGGCACAACATTGGACATGCATGCTGTAAGGCAGTACACTTTTAAGACACACTCCTATGTCGGGACTTACCATCAGTGCCAACTGACATGGACCCCAGAATGACTGAACTGGCCAGGGCACAGGCAAGGTCCCAAAACCTGTTACACACCACCCCCACACATGATGCTGCAAGCATTGGGCACTTGGATTAACTGCCAGCCTAGATAACCTTGTGCAAGAGTGACTACACACAGACCAGGGAACACATGGCAAGGAGGAGAAGGGAGGGAGAACAGCACCGGTTTACTTAGGGGAACAGGCTGCGCACTTCCAAAAGCTGGTGACACACAACAAACACACATGTACCTACCCCCTTCCTGCTGCTGCTTCTCCCGTAAGCGCCTATCCAAGTCGGGGAAGACCACCGCCAGCACACGCTTATGGATGTGGGTCAGACGCCGGCGCCCACGGTTCTTGTGGCTCTCAGGTGAGTCCCCCAGCAGGACCCGTGCGATCCTCCTCGTCCAGCACCGGATATCCTGCCAGTGTTTCCTCACCTGGGCTAGGCGTCGCTTCTGACCCTCCGTAATCCTCACGGCACTGACGGCTTGCTTCCATATCTCCCCCTTGGCATGGACGCCTACCTGTGAGGATGCAAAAGTGATAATACTTTAATACACCTGAGCAATGACACAGAGACACACATATTAATAATTTTTCTTGTTTGAACAGGCCATGGTATGCAGGCAACTCATTGCACCTTTGTCATAGGGACATTATCCTCTGGGGAAGGCCAAATGCACTACGTCGCATTGAAAGTACACAGGTGGCATGAGGGGTGCCACACAATCAATGATCCTGGATCACACTGTGCATCACAAGCTACACCAGGATTATGTACAGCACCTCAAAGCAGTCACATGCCCCAGCCCACTGACGCAACCTCAGCAGAGTACACAGACACACACAGGCACAGGACAATCACCTGCCATTGACAACTGCGGGTACAAACCTCACTCTGCCCATGTGCCACTAGACTGGGGGGTATCACAGGTGTGGGGCTGGCTCAGCATGGCAGTCACACAGCACTGCTCCCTGCTCACATCAGATGGGCAGGGTATATCCATCCCTCTTGCAGCTGGCGTGCAACACTCCACTTATGCACTCACCCACATGACAGGGGACTCACACACACACACCAATGTCCAGGGGACGAACACATAATTTGGACACTCTCAGCACAGGTACACTAAACAAACACACATCTATGGGTACTGTCACCTGTCACACTGGGGGACCACAGAATCACATCAGGACTGTAGAAACAACATTCCCAGGAGGAGTAGACAGGCTGAATGTTGCATGCACCATGCATTGATTGTCACAGTAAGCACAATGCAAGTGAGGAGTGCACACAGGAACTACAGCATGCTCTGCATGGGAGACATGAGGCATTCCCCACCCTGGGACCCACTCTAAACAACATTGCATGTCTGTCACACATGGACACAATGCCAGAAGTCACAGTCACAAAAAAGGGGCACAGTCTAAGCTAGTGGAGTCAGCACCCACCTGCTCCCCTGGTCGACCATGCAGCATGGTGTACTGTGGAAGGATCACATCCACCAATGCCATATTCTCCTCCATGGTGAATGGCTGGGCCCTCTCCACAGACCTGGACATGGTGCCAGAGGAATCACGAGCAGCAGCAGTGTTGTGGAATGAAAGGATGTGCAGGCAAGTGCTCTCTCATGGGACCTGGCTGCCTTATATCTGCCTTGCTGGGCTGTTTCATTTACAGGAGTACAGGGTGATTGGTCAGTCACATTAGCATCCCACGTTTCCTCCAAACCCTTTACACCTACCCCAGTGAGTGGCTTTGCATGGTTTAAAAATTGAGCATGATGTCAAGTCAACAACCACCTTGCAACAAAGTATATTGTTTCCAACCGACTTCTGCTGGCCACCTGATGCAAAAATTCAAACTTTAAACTCGGTCTCCATGACAACCAGCATGCATTTAGGCCCTTATACTTGTCCCTCAAGTGTCCCCTATGTTATTTCAATATTTACACACAGGTACGGTGCGTTCCACAGACCTAGGGCACCCCAAATGCAGTGAAATGAATCGTACAGGCGTGTGTACGGTCCCTATCACTATGGGAGTGCTGGCATATGCGTAAGCCATAGTAATATGGACCGTACAGGTGTGTGTACGGTCCCTATCACTATGGGAGTGCTGGCGTATGCGTACACCATAGTAATACGGACCGTACAGGCGTGTGTACGGTCCCTATCACTATGGGAGTGCTGGCGTATGCGTACGCCATAGTAATGCGGACCGTACACATGCGTGTATGGTCCGTATTACTATGGCGTACGCATACGCCAGCACCCCCATAGTGATGGGGACTGTACACACGCGTGTACAGTCCATATTACTATGGCGTACGCATACGCCAGCACCCCCATAGTGATGGGGACCGTACACACGCGTGTACGGTCCGTATTACTACAGCGTACGCATACACCAGCACTCCCATAGTGATAGGGACCGTACACACGCATGTACGGTCCGTATTACTATGGCGTATGCATATGCGAGCACTCCCATAGTGATAGGGACCATACACACACATGTACGGTCCGTATTACTATGGCGTACACATACGCGAGCACTCCCATAGTGATAGGGACCATACACACGCCTGTACGGTCCGTATTACTATGGCGTACGCATACGCCAGCACTCCCATAGTGATAGGGACCCTACACACGCCCTCAGAGCGTATGTATGGTGCGTTTCACACCTGACAGTGGTGACAGGCGGCACACAGACAGGAATAGAGCTGTCATACTTGGCCAAGGCTGGACATCAAGGCATTGTCTGTGCAGTACTACATGTGACGGGCATACGTGTGTCAGGCTGTGATGTGGCACATTACTCCTGAGGTGTGAAGCAAATAAATGTATGATGAGCTGTGTACACATGTCATGTGTGATGGTGCACTATGTGCCACACATCCCCTTCACTCATTTGACATGTTTGCATGTAGTACAGACTTGTTGAGCCATGCGTCACTGGCATGGCACAGTCACCGACACCCGCAACTGTCCCCTGATGCCAGGTACACGGAATATTACACCTGAGATGTGAATGCCCGCGTTGCACGCTGTAACTATGTCATGTGTGTGTCATGTGTTCCCATAGGTTTGCTGTAGGTCTTTGGTCAAATGCATTGGCAGTTGCTGCAACCAACATGTGTCTGTGTGTAGATGGGCATGGCACACTGTTACGCACACCAGCCCACATGTGTAATCCGACGTAAGGTGTGTATGTATGCATCGACACGGAGTTTCAAAACAAGGACATATCTGCATACTCTCAATGTATGTGTGATCACTGAGTCTTGACATGTACTCCTTCATGGCAAGGTGTGTGGTCTGTCCTTTTTCTATGACATGTGACCTGTGCCTCTAGTGTTCCGCAACCTGTCTGTATGATTAACATACTTATTCTGCACATATGCGGATGTCTGGCACTCCTGTGATGCGTCTGCCTGTTCACTCACAGTGGCCCACGGCTAGTTTCATGCCATGTCATGTTGAGCTTGAGAATCCACGTTTGTGGCTGGCTCTTGGTAGGAATGTCACCTGCCTGACATACGTGTCCAGGATATGTTGCACAGACCTGACTCTGTATGTAGCATATGTGTATTGCCTGTTGAACATGTGCTCAGTACATTGACATTGGTGGTGTACTGTACTCACTCTTCGTTGTCCCTTCAAATTTACTGCAGGGCTCCGCCTCTCCCCCGACCAATGCCAGACGTGGCTGCCCTGAGGGAACGTGACTGTATACGCCGCTACCGCTTCAGCCAACCATTGATTGAGGACTTGACCGCCCGCCTTTGGTACCACCACAGGCACAGGAGGTAGCATATAGGAACCGCAAGCATTACTACTCCATTAATGCCCTTGTGGTGTGTCTTGCCAACATGGTGATATCACATGTCTGTGCTCGTTTTCCAGGATCAGCACACGATGCCTACATCATGAACGTAGCAGGGTGCCTGAAATTATGCTGCATCTGCGCAACGAACGAGCATGTATTGTTGGTGGGTATACTCTGGCAGTCCTGTATTTAGCGTCATCTTCCTGTCTTACTGCTTCTCCTGACCCACTTTTGTCCATGATGTTTCCATGTAGGGGACGCTGGCAATCCCAACATGCCATGGCTGATCACGCCTCTCCGCAACCCCAGCACGGCTGCCGAGCACCGCTACAACGCCCATGGGCGGACCAGGCGAGTGATAGAGAGGACGTTTGGCCTCCTGAAGAGCCGATTCCATTGCCTCCACAAAACCAGCGGCGCACTCCCATATGCACCGGTGAAGGTCTGCAAGATCTTCCTCGTGTGCTGCATGCTGCACAACATGGCAGTGGAGAAAGGTGTGCCACTCATCCTGGATCTGGATGAGCAGGACCATCCACCCGTGGAGGATGAAGGGCTTGGTGACGAGGCAAGTGATGTGGAGGAGGAGGAGGCGGTGGAGGACATCCGTAGTCGGCTCATACGCAACTTCTTTGCTTAGTGGTGAGTTCCAGTGTCTGAGTGTGCACGCATTGGGCCGTGTGTGGCATGGGTTGCAATGTGTGTGTTCATCTGCATGTCTGCCAAGTGAGTCAGACGTGTGTTTGGATGTGTCACTCGAGTGATGGTGCAATAGAAGAATGTTTTTCCAGAGTCATCATTGTCACCTAGCATGTTGACAACCTTATATGTGTCGAGTACATGCACATGCATGCGGATGTGCTTCTTTTGGCTGACTCCTTGTGTGTCTCTCATCCACAGGTACTTGCGCATGCTGTCTGCTGGTGGCATTGTTGTGCTCCTGCTATTCCTCATGAACACAGCAACATGTGCTAAATCAGCGTTACATGCACGGACAAGTTTGAAAATCTCCTTAGGGTAAGGGATGCAGCACGGCTTTTTGGGTGTGGTATTTGTTTGGAATGTGTGTGCACTGCTCCTGTTCATGTTTGGTTACTTAGCATACATGTAGAATCACCATGGGGCACATGACATGCAGCTGAATTCACCTGAATTGATGGTCCGACTTGGTGACAGTCATCTGTAATGGGATACTGGATTGTGATGAAGCCATCAATGTGTGTAACACTGCCCTCGGAAACATACGGGTTGCACCGGGTTGACATGGTGTGTGAATTCCCCATTAGAGGCTCAATGGTCTATAGCAGCCTCTCCGTGAGCAGCAAGGGGTGTTTAGCTGTAACGCGTCACTTGTGTGCCAGTTCTATGGATTTCTAGCATCTGTGGTGCAAAGGGGGGTGCCAGTGTCGGTCCCACATGTTCATCCACATGACCTGTGTATGTGTTGACAGAGTTGCATTAGCATTCCGACACACATGACTAATAAAGGTGTCCCTCTGCCTCCAAGGTGCCTCATCTCTGTCAATGGTGGTCTGTTGCCACTGTGCATGCGGCATGTCTGGCATAGTCATCAGAGATAGTGCATATGAGTCTATGTGTAGAGTAGCAAGATGCAAGATGTTTGTCAGGGATTAGAATCTGTATTGTGCATGATGTCCATGGCTGTGTAGGTATTGTGGCATGTCAGTCTCCACGACGGCAACTGTGCTGCATGTGCATCCATTGTGTGTGTGTGTGCCATGTTGAACCAGACATTCCTTCCTTGACATACACCTTTTGCATAGTTCCTTCCTGAGATCCTTGTCTTTGTGTGCAACTTGTGGCATTGTTTTCTTGACATAGTGCATGCTGCTGCAGGCCCTACAGCAAGGGCACCCAGTGTCCACGCAAACAAGCTGGTGTTCACCATGGATTGCTTGCTGACATGTGCTATGCTGATCAGCAGCATCTGTGCCTCATGCTGCAGCACACTCTGCATTATGCACAAGATCCCCAGTTCCATCCACCTCAAGGCAAGAGAGACCATCCCCTAGGTCAACTACAACATCCGTGTCTAATCCTACCATGCACTCTACGGACATGTGCGTTACAACTCACATGATACTTGTCCACATCCAGGGTGCATCTGCACAGCTCTGCTTCTACATCCGGCAACCAAGCCACATCAACGTCCAATAGAGATGGGGGGAATGGATCACTGCCAGCTGCAGGATGACCATCTCAATCCACGCACACACTCAGGATGCAGCCCACAACCACAACACAACCTTGTGGCACTGTGATCCAAGACCCCATTGTGCCATCTCCATGCATCCAACCTTGGCCGGCCCACCATTCTCCACATCCACTTGACTCAAGCATGCAGGACATGGTTCTGCCACGTGTCTACACATACCTGGGAGTAGCACCCCAGGACACTCCACATGATCCCTGACCTCTGCGCATGACTGTTGCTCTTCTAACTAGGTCTGTAGGCACAGTTGTGCGGGTACCCCCTCAGCTGGTTGGACCCATCACGGGTGAGTATGGTGCTCCATGTCTGTATTGGATGATAAATTGTGACCCATGTGTGTCCTGTGCCAGACTCAGACCCCAGGGTGTGGATGGTTGGAGATACATCTGAAATCAGGCATGGTTTGACTTTACAACACACACATGTAGTGGAATAATGCAAAATGACGGCATCATCTCGTGATTGTGATGATTTTTATTTGTGGTGGGGTACGTGTTTGGGGGGATGACAAGAGGTGCTTGGCAGGAGTGTAGAATCCAAAGTTCACAGGGGGAGTTGGTATCCTTGCCATTGGAAGTCATCAGAGTCTATGCCACAGTCTTTGTCAACATTGGTCAGACAGTGACCAGCAAGTCCATGTGGCAGAGAATGTCATGTGATGATGTGCTGCTGTTGGGCCAGAGGGGCCAGGTGCCAGGCCAGGTGACCTGGGAGATGGTGATGTTCTGCTGACTCTCACGGTCTTTTGCGTGGACGACCCACCTTCCTGCGGTGACCCTCAGAAGCAGGCCATGACGATGCTTGTGATGCTCCGTCAGATGAATCCTCCTCCTCCTAATCCCTCCCTGTGGGTGGTGATGTTCTTCGCCTGGTGGCACAGGGAGGGTTGCCCATGTTTTCGGCAATCTGACAGAGTACACGGGTCATGTCCGTTTGCATCGCCACAAGCTCAGCCTGTCTTGCCTCCATCCGTCCTTGGTGTCGCTGTTGACAGGCATGTTGCTCGGCCTGCAGGGTCGTCATCTCCTCGAGGGTCCCCTTGATGTCTCTGAGGGTAGACGCAATCTGGACCATGCCCCTGGTGCCACGCCGGTATGTGTCCAGGATGTTGCTGACGTGTGACATTACCGGTACCTGAGCCAACTGGTCAGGTTCGCGCCTCCGCCGTCCTCCACTCCCACCACCCCTGCCCACTTGCGCCTGGCCTGCCGTTGTGGGCACATCGGGTCTCCGGGACCCCTGAGGGATGGCATTTGCGGTGTCGCCTGCCTCCTCCTGGGTGCCCGGAGAACCTTGTCCCTCCTGGACAGACTGGCTGTGTTGTTGTGTGCGGGCAGGGCTCCTGGGTGTCTCCTGGGATGTGGCAGGAATGGGGGTGGTGGTTGGCACAGTTGTACCTGACGCAGGTGCTGCAGGTGGTTGGACACCAGAGGGGCCAGGTTGGACTGGGTCATCCACAGAGTGGTGAGAGTCGTCACTGCCGGTGGGGTCCTCTTCACGCAGAGCCTGGTCCTGTGAGTCTTCCCCCCCAGTGTTGGGGGGAGATCGATGACGTTGACCTGTGTGTGAGAGAGACAATGTTAATTGTGTTACATGCGACATCCATGTTTCATTCATTTTTGAGTTGGCACAGTTCCTCTTGGTGGTTGGATTTGGCTTGCATTCCTCTCACAGTGTACTTGTGCATGGGTATGTCCCTTGGCTACAGCTTTCAACACTTTACCTATGTGTGACACAATCTTAGTTGATGCATCTTTTTGGAACGCAGTCAGCAGTGTAGTGAGCGGGTGTAGCAAGCCATGCAGAGCCGCCTTACGTGTTGCACTGTACGTGGCCAAATGGTGTTTTTTCGATAATATTTGAGAATGCAGGTAGGTAACTTAAGCATTTGTGACAGGGTTCTGACAAACACAGTGGGTGGGTATACTGGGTGTAAGGTTAGGTGTGTGCCTGCAGCACGGATGTACTCGTGCACAGATTGACACATGGCCCAGTGTTTATCAAAGGTTAAAGGGGGGGTTCACGCACAGCCCAACCTTGTCTACATGCACACAGTCCACCTGCTGACGAGTGGACATGGCCACACCACCCAAGGTTGATTGGTCTCCCTCTGTCTCCCTTTCTCCCTCCCTCTGTCAGCCTCCTCCCTCTGTCCGTCTCCCTCTGTCTCCCTTTCTCCCTCCCTCTGTCATCCTCCTCCCTCTGTCCGTCTCCCTCTGTCTCCCTTTCTCCCTCCCTCTGTCACTCTCCTCCCTCTGTCCGTCTCCCTCTGTCTCCTCCTCTGGCGCTAGTGGCATGTGTGTGTTTTTGGAGTGTGGTTGTGTCCGGTGCTGGCTTTGGGGGGGTTGCGTGCATGATTGGTATTTTGGTTGTGTATGGCGTTGCCCCCATGTGAGGTGAGTTGTTTGTGTACTCACCAGGCTCTCAGACTCCTTCTAGTCCGTCTACTCCCACCGGCGGCAGCGTGGCCATCACCTTCTCCTCCCAGGGATGGTATTGTACCCGTCTGCGGGGCGGCCCTCCTCCAGTGATGTTCCCCTGTTTGTGATCGTCCGTCATTTTGCGGCGGACCGTCCTGCACAGATTGTACCACCTGGCTTGGCACTCATGCCTGGTCCTTCTGGTGGCCCCAACAGCATTCACAGAATTGACAATCCTCTGCCACATGGCTGATTTTTCAGATATGCTGGTCTGTCTGACCAATGTTCCAAAGAGCTGTGGCTCGACTCTGACGATTTCATCGACAAGGACCTCCAGCTCCTCCTTTGTGAACTTTGGATTCTTGTTAGTGGGCATGGTGTGGGGTGTGGGTGTGGATGGTTGTGGGGGTGTTGGTGTGAATGTGAAGGTGTGTGTGGGAATGTGGAGAGGGGGGTATGTGTGAAGGAGGTTGTGTGAAGGTGTATATGTTAAGGTGGATGGTTGCAGTTGTTGGTGTGTGCTCTCTAGCTGCAGTGGGTCTGTTGCAAAGGCTCATGGTTTGTGTGTGTGGGCCCTTTTTATTGGTCCATTTGTGGGTGGGCCTCAGGTTGAATTTTTGGTGGGTGTGTTATAAGGGGTGGTTGTGAGTTTGGCCCGCTGTTTGCCTGTTTGGATGTGGCCAGGTCAGTCATTTCACTGTAGACGTGTTTTGTGGTGTTGTGCGAGTCGAATAGACACTCCTTGTGCTGTTTTACATTGCCTATGTATGGTGCGTACATACGCGATGTTGTTGTGAGGTGCGTACATACGCGATGTTGGGTCCGCACCATACATATGCGATGATGTTGCTGTGAGGTGCGTACATACGCGATGTTGGGGAACGCACCGTACATACACGATGATGTTGTTGTAAGGTGCGTACATCAGAACTTTCTCGATTCTGATCAAATTTAGCATAGATTTTAAGACACATTTCTTTAAGGAACACTATAGCATGATGGGGTAACAGTCATCGTTCGCTTTTGGAAACCAGGGGGCAGATCTACAAGAAATGAATGCAGCGCTTTGCCGCAAGTCATTTTGCTGCGATGCGTTGAGTTAGTTTCGAAGCACAGGGATGCGACATATTTACAACAGTATGTTGCATCTCTGTGCTTCCCCCTACGCTGGCGATGGCATAGCATTCTGACACATTTCCAGATTTACGATGTCTCGTAAATCTGGAAATGCATCAGTGGACATGGGCGTTGCATGGGAACACCCACAGCAACACCCATGTCACGCCCCTAGCACGCAAAGTGTTGCATGACCAGGGACGATATTTACAAGCATAGGTTAAGTCACGCAGGGTGACTTTACCTGTTCTTGTAAATATCACTTAGCCGGCGGTGCGTCATGCAACATGTCCCACCGGTGGCGAAACAGGCTTGTAAATCTGCCCCCAGATATTTTTCTAATCACCCATTTACTTCATCTTTGCCTTTGATCCTGTTCAGCACCCCATGGCCTTCCGGTAAGGTTTGGCATTACAACATCGCATACATACACACATACATACATACATATATACATACATACATACATATATACATACACATATGGTGTAGGAATAAGTGCTCAGATGGGATGAATATTGTGAATTGTATAATGAAACCTGATAGTTAATACTGTGTTTTATTCCTGAAAAAGTATTTGTGCATTTCGTATAACAACTCGCTTTCACTTATTTATAGAATAGCTGTGTTTCTGCTGGAAATTTTGAGAGATTTCGAATTCTCTGTTGCAATCCATGGACACTATATTTTAAATGCAATAATTCAGGAAAATACTTTTAGGGTACTGCCTTGCTTCATAGGAGTGCATGATTCCTAAACAATTGTCAACGTTTCCCTTGAAGCCAATTTCAGGAGGAGCAATTCCAATTTCATGGTACTCTAGCTTTCATCATTTTTTTGCCAAGGACTTTAACAGGTGCAGCCAATTCCTTGGCTTCTCTTGTCCAGTCCTGTCACATGTATGCCCCAAACGTTTCCCAGCTGCCAGTGTCTTTTGCTCTGTAATGAACGGGCAGGGGGCACCTCACAAAACACTGCAGTGGGGAACGTGTCAGCTATGGCTGTGGATACATAAAAGATTTATGACAACTCAATACATTACATTCTGCTTCCTGTCTCTATTGTGCTGTAGACATTCGCTGGGTAATGAAGTGGCCCTGCCACTCCAACACATGTTCCAAAAAAGAACGAAAATAACTCGAGGAAAGGAAGCGATGAAAGATACCAGCTTTGAGGACTGAACGTGGCTTTTTCCATATCCTTTGACAGCAGTCAAATTCGGCAGGTCATTATGTTATCTCTGTAGCCAACATAAAAACAGGAGGCTAGCAGGATGGTAGCTGACAAATCTCCAATTATAAATGGTGTCTCCAATGTTTCTGTATGACCTGTATAGTCTCAGCTTTAAAAAAAAACTTTGATAGAAGCTCTCAAGATGCATGTCAGCGAAGTTGACTCAGTTACATTTACACTTCTTGATATAAATTAAAGAACTATATTTTTTTACGCTGTTCTTAGGTGTGGAGCGTGCACACATGCTTTGAAGGCAGCATTGAATAAAACACAACATTGGACAGGCATACGCATCTTTAATAACTTTGAATTCATTTTTGGGTGATTTTAAAAAAATATTCAAGGCTGACATTTCCATTTAAAGTGATACAAAACTAGTATTAATCTTTGGCGTAGGAGATTATGTTGAGGTCGTGCTGTCGAGCGACATGTGCGAGCGGGGCCATGTAAATGTTGAACAGTGTCGGGCTGAGGGAGGATCCCTGGGGTACACCGCAGATGATCTCGGAGGCTTTGGATTGGAATGGGGGGAGGCAGGCGCTCTGGGTTCTGCCAGATAGGAAGGAGGTGGTCCATTCCAGAGCCGTCTAAATACACGTAGAACTACAATTCCTCTGGTAAAATGGACCATATTGCGCAGCACATATGTGTGCGCTGGCGCAAAATGCAGCCTACATGGAGAAAAGGCAGAGTGTGAATGACTGGTTTGGTCAGCCCCAGAGGGAGGGCTAACCAAACAGTCAGCGCCCTCTGCACTGGGCAAGCCACTCCTCCCCTACGCAGGACCAGAACCACCCATCCGCCCGCCCCCAACCAAACCGTTATGCTTTCTCGCAGTGCAAGAAGCAGAAACAAAAAAATTGTAGTTTTACCATTTTATAATTCTGCTTCTCGCACTGCGAAAAAGCTGTGGGGGGACGCTCCTCTGCACTAATGGAGGAGCCGCCCCTGATCACAGCCCTCAACGAACGGCCAGACCCCTCAATACACGATTTTAAGCCATGTACAGAGAGGGTGACCGTGAGGCAAGGCAGTGCATCCAAAAGCAGCATACTGTATTGCCCACTACGCAAGTATTTTTGCTGTGAATAGCAGCTCCTAGCATGTCAGGCTCGGTGCAATATCATATCCTTTGTTCAACTGGAGCTATCAATTATTGTTACATTTTGTATTATTTTTAAGTTGTTACCAACATGTGAAGCACCACATGCTTATCGCGATGGACATTTTGTTCCTGTATAGAAATTTATTTAGAATTACTTTTTTCATGTTCCATGAGCATGGACAAAATAAAATACAAATATTCACATTTCACACAAATATATTCGTATTTCGTTGTGAATATCAGTCAAAGTAATACATTGCCAGATCTTTATAAAACAGCACATATTGATTTGGTTGAAAAAGTAACTATGACAACTCTTTAAGTACAGCAAGGACAAGATAGTGTCGGTATCTCCAGTTTAAGGTACATATTTAAAGATATCTTCTAGAATATTTTTGTTCATGGTACGAATGAGACAGCCTACTGAATAGTCACGATGCCATTAATGTTAATAAACATGTCAATTTTCCTTTGTGTCTTCTAATACATTCAGGGTTGTGTTCTGAATAAGAGGGATTTTACTCCTTGGCTAAAGGGCACAGGAAACGCTGAGTAAATATGGGAGAGGCGTTTTACTAAAATGTAATGAGATTTCCTGTGGCCTTGTGCTAGCCGGGAAAAGAAGGGCATCAATCATGCACTGTTTACTAATTCTCTCAGTTTATTCTCAGTAACAAGTTCTGTCATTCCTTTGTCTCGATATTAAATTACTTGAGCGTCACGTGGAGTAGATGCATTTGGATCTATAGCATTAGCATTCTGTAAGAAAGCACCTCAAACATAATATATATGTGCAATTTAAAATATTAGCATACAAACAAGAGATTCGATTCTTATACACATGACAAATATTCAGGACCTTGGAAATTAGTGATCCGTTTGCAAAAGTGCTGACTACAGACATTACAGCGGCCAGTTGAACTTTCAACTGAAAGCGTCAAACGGAAGGAGCGATGGCTGAGTAGTCTTCTGCACTATTCCATCTCATCATCACCCTCACCAACTGCAAAACTTTCCAGAAAGGAACCAATTACAGAAACTATCATGAGAGATATTATTATTATCAGCAGGGTCGGACTGGGAACCAAAACCGGCCTTGGCAAAGTACTTGGCCGCCCCCCACACCTTCCCTCCGGTGGTTGGGCTGGATGGCAGAGCTGATTGACAGGGCCGCTCTCGGCCAATTTTGTTACTGGGCCGATATTGCAAGGGCCCAAAACTGGCTCCCTCCCTGGCGGCCCACCGGGGGCCCTGTGCCCGCTACGACCAGTCCGGCCCTAATCTTGTGTATCTTTAAAATATGCTCTTGTATGTTTTCTATTTATATGCTAGGAATATGCAAAATAAATAAAACTGGAAAGTAAATGTGGCAAATAATTTGACCTAGTCCTCCTTCAATAAAGGTTGCTAAATTGGCAAAAAGGTACTTCCCTCATTGGTATTTTCCAGGGCAACCAGTTTAGAATAGCAACAGTCAGTTAAATGGGATTTAGGAAGTAGTGGGGAAATGCTGCAATTCTTCCAAACCTTTAGTGTGTCGCACATAAATACATCTTGGTGACAGGTTCTCTACAGGTTTATCGCCAAGTATCCCCCCTCCAACTTGGGAGAGTCATATTTTAATATTTCAACATTCCAATCATATTCCAATTCTACTTTCTCACGTCCCACACCAACAAAACACACGCATACCAACAAAACACACACAAACATACACAAGCACACATACACATACACACACACACGCACACACACACACACACACACTGGTTCATATTCTTTAAAGTTAGGCTTTTAAAATGTTTACAACTAAAATTTAAAAATGCTTATTTTTGATTGAAAGAAAAAAAGTTACTTAAGTTTGTTGGATTTAGATAAATGTGCACTATGCTGTTCTTTAAAACATGATGGGCCCGATTCACAGAACTAACTTAAGACAAAATCCTAAACTTACTACCATTTTGGTATTCACAGAAGGCACTTACTCATTTTGGTATTTACAGAAGGCATTTAGGAGTCCTAAAGTTAAGACTCCTAACTTCTTAACTTAATAGATTTATTAACAGGTTTCCTGGCATTGTCAATCTGTGGACAGCATTGAACTGGCCACTTCCATTTCTGTCTTTGACATATATTAGAGTACACCAAAACAGTGTGAGGGAAAAGCAACATCAGTTCTGCAAAGGCCTATCCCAGTCAATGGGCCTAGGATATTGCCACTGCAGCGCACAATCATGATGTGAGGAACTTGGGAATCCAGAATGGATTTAACCAAAGCCAGGAACTGATGAATCTTTAACCCTCTTTGGCCAAACCAAATAATCTGCACATTTGTCCTAACTATAACCACCTACTGGTGACTGAAAGTAGGTAATATAGATATATATGTGTGTGTGTGTATATATCTATTCACTGAAAAAACCATAGGTTTTACAGACGTTATAGTTAGGAATTAGCATGTATCACTGATGACATCTCAAATGACATCACTGATGACATCACTCATGGCATCATCCAGTGAATGTGTGTTTCAATAAGATGTAAATATGTTTTATATATATATGCCAAGGTGTATTGAAGAATGAATGCATTTACAAGTGCCTAAAGGAATGATTTTGTATGTGTGTGACTGACTGTATAAGTGAGTGATTGAACGTGTCTTACTGAATGCATGGGCTAGTGACTAATATGTGTAAAAGTCTGTATTAGTCTATCCATTGGTGTGTAAGCAACTGCATGGGTTGCTGAATACCTACATGAGTGTCTATATAGGTTATTGATTTGTTGTCTGAGTATCTGTATGGGTCCCTGAGTGTCCGTGTGGGTGGGTGGGTGTATGAGTCTGTGGATAGATGTCTGAGTGGGTGATTCAGTGGTTGTATGGATTAAAAAGTGCATCTGGAAAGGGCTGTATGGGTGAGTTAGTGTGTCTATTGGTGTGTTGGTGAGTGAATAAATGTCTCAGTGGTATATCTGTAACTAACTATGTATGTTTTAAGCCACTATATGTGAGTGTTGGAGTATATAAATGAGTACACGTGAGACTAAGTTATTTCAAGAGTGGGTGTATAAATATGTGTCTGCTTCTATCAGTGATTGTATAAGACAGTAAATATGTGTTAGTATCTGTATAAATAAGTGATGTGGTATGTCTAAAAAATAACGAAGTTGGTGTTTATAACTGTATACATGATTAAATGGGTATGTGATTCATTCTTTGCATTACTGACTAGGCGTGTGAGTAACTCTATGGATGAGTGGCAGCGTGTGACTACATGTATAGATGTATGAGTGCATATTATAGTCCTCTATTGATGAGTAACTACATGTATAAGTGACTGGATGTGTGTGTAGACCTAGGAAATAGTGAGTGCTATGTAGTATATGGCATTCTTCTATGTATGGTTTCAAAAATAGTAGTCAGCATTTTAGAATGGGTGTATCAAAGTTTATATTTGATCATCAGTATGTGCATCAGATTCATTCTAGATGTCATCAGTGATGTCATCAGTGATGTCACTTACCATGTCATGATTGATGTAATATGTGACATCATCAGCAGTGCATTGTGGGCGCGTGAGTTATAGTTAGCTCAACTAACTATAACAGGTGAATTCCTCTGGTTTTATATGAGTCAAACTATAACGTCCCTGAAACCCATGGTGTTTTTAGTGAATTTCTAAGGTTTTTTAAATGCTAATTCCTAACTATAACGTCTGTAAAACCTATGTTTTTTTTGGGGGGGAGAAAACTGCACTCCCATACCGGTAGCGTACCAAGCTCTATCACCAAACAAATCCTATCCGCTATATTGCTAAACTCATAAATGATGCGCATTTTGTATCCGACGAGTTTGTGGCACCGCGTCCCGCGTAACATCATATACGCATAAAGTCACCCCAGGTACTACTTTGGTATCCGACGGGTACGCAGTACCAAGCCACGCATTACATCATGTACGTATGGGGTCGCGCCTGCTGCGCGTTGCATATTCGACGAGTACACGCTGCCAGGCCCTGTGTTACGTCACCGACTTATAGTATAGCGCCGGGTACGCCATTCCCTTTTTTTTTTGTCTCAAAAGAATATCTAAATAACTTTAAACAGTAAATGAGAGCACACAAAAATCTAAATTATTTAAAACCTTTATACATTTCTAACTGTAATAAACTTATATTAAGATAAATATATTTTATCAAAATCGCGTCGGGTGCGGCCTCCTTGCACGCTCGGTGCGCGATTGCCATGTGACCTTAAAAAAAGCATTTGATTGGTTCATAACATTTCCCATTGTAACAATTGTAAGACCCTACGCATTTTACTCATTCTCTCTACAGTGTTTGATGAGAGACAACTCTTCTGCTTAGAAAGCTATTTTGAAAAGTGTTTTCCTGTATACACATAGCTTATACTACACACAACATGCAACGATCATCTTGATCAATATTCCTGCTCTGTACATTAGCCTTCCACATGTGATTGCCATGCATCTCAAACGTTCCATCTAAAAACAAATATGTGTTGCACGATGCCCATGGTGTGTGTGTCTCCCCATTATTGTGCTGCCTTTCGGCCTGGGTATTGCTCTAAGCAGCATCATCAGCCACGGGCAGACTGAACATCCTAGATCTAATGCCATCTCATTAACGATAGTTTCTGCCTTCCCGACACATCCTACACTAATCTAAATTGCACACTCTGCGAGGTCCAAACTACAAAAGAAACACACATAAGTACACTTCCTGGCCAGGTAGGAACTGAACAACGTCCAAGTCCCCGGAATAATTATTCACACCCCTACGCTGGCCTGGTGTACGCAAGCCCAGCCCACTTTGCGTACGTATAAATAGGATAACCACGACGCCACACGTCCCTCTTCCTCCACACTACCTGAAATGATTTGCCGCATCCACCTTGCATATCACAATGCGCAATAAAAAAAAGAAATGGATCCATGAGGTGTACTCCATCCTGGCAATCAACTCGGGCTCTAAATTGTGAGCCCTACTGCCCATCGTCTACGAAAGGGATCCATGAGGTGTACACTCTCCTGCAATCAACACTTCATCTGAATTGTGAGCACTGCTGCCCGTAGTGTTTGCTCACACACCAATGACAGCAGGTAAGCAGAGCGGCCTGGGTGCACAGGGCCTCCAATTGAGTGTGCTGCGGTGAGAGGGGTGGGGTGCTTCAGCCTAGCTGCGCAGGTCCGAACAAACGATATTGCCATGTGTTATGATGTGATCTTTGACCTCATTCAGTCACATCTCTGTATCATATTAAAGACCTGTTGGACTGTACTGTAGGCCTAAGCCAGCGGGCAGCACTGCCCTACAGACACCTCTTCAGTGCGGTGCTGCGGGAGGGATGGGATGCATCAGCCAGAGTGCGCACGTGCGAATAAGCGATATTGCCATGTGTTATGATGTGATCTTTGACCTCATTCAGTCACATCTCTGTCTCATTTTAAAGACCTGCTATACCATAAGGTAGGCCTGAACCTACGGGCAGCGCTGCCCTACAGACACCTGTTGAGGGCGGATTTACGGGAGGCGTGGG
This sequence comes from Triturus cristatus, assembly GCF_964204655.1. Classification (NCBI taxonomy): domain Eukaryota; kingdom Metazoa; phylum Chordata; class Amphibia; order Caudata; family Salamandridae; genus Triturus; species Triturus cristatus. Next base: position 857,594,820 of record NC_140588.1, on the reverse strand, counting down.
GTGCATCACCCTGAGTGCACATGTGCAAAAAAGCGATGTTGCCGTGCGTAATGATGTGATCTCTGACCTCATTCAGTCACATGGGTCTAATTTTAAGGACCTGCTGGACTGTACTGTAGGCCTGAGCCAGCGCTGCCCTACAGACACACGGCGTTGGCTTTTAGGACACTGTAGTGAGCTCCTTACTAAGTGTACAAGCACACAGGCTCCCGGCACTGCATTACACGCGCACATTATGCTTCTAGCATGTGCTCTGTTCCTTTGTATGTGAACGTTGGCATAACATATTATTATTTACCCTTGTGTATTCTCGTGCACTCCAACTTCTCTTTGAACCACGATTACCATTAACAGTTGGTAGATCGTACTTCAAAAACGAAGGATGCACTCAACTCCTATTTTCTATCAAGCTTGAAATAAACCTTCATTTACCTCCAGATGTTTCCACCATTAAATTTTTCTCCCTTTTCAGACATTCCATTGATGGCTACAAGAAGGGCGGAGCGGGAGCTGACCCCGCAATGATGCCCTGGCATTCTGACACCTTCCATCGTGGTATCAAGACACCGTCCACGACCGAAGACCTGGTCTATCGTACAAACATACACCGGACTAGGAGCATGCACCAACACATCGTGGAACACACCAGTGGTGGCAGGTGAGCAGTGAAGCCTTGGTGTGCAAGACCTACAATTGAGCACAGTTCGGGGGAAGGGGTTGGGGTGCAGCACCCTGGGTGCACAGGTGCATGCAAGCGATTTTCCCGTAGCTAACAATGTAGGACTATATTATCAAACAACGGTGATAACATTATCACCACTTTAGCAACAGGAAACTGCTGCTAAAGTGACGATAAGGGGTTGATAATATGCCATTGTAAATTCCCATAGAAGCCTAGGTTCACACCAGAACCTGGGCTTCTAAGGGAATTCACAAGGGCATTTTATCAACCCCTTATCGTCGTTTTAGCGGCAGTTTCTGGCGATAATGTCATTGCCCTTCCTTCATAATATGGCCCATAAACTCTGGCCTCATGTATTTAATTTTAATGACTTGCTGAACCACACTCTTTCTCGCAGACCCCAGTGTCCTAGACAAACGGGTGATGGAGGGTAAATACTAAGGGCTGGGTGCAATAGGCCGACACTCTGTCTCCTCCTCCCTCTCTTCTTTTGACTCTCCCTCCCATTCTCCCTTTCACCCACTCCCCCTCCCTTCCATTCTCACTATGGTCCTTTCATTCGCGCTACCTTTCTTTACCTCTTCCACATAGCACACTGGAGTCCAAGCCACGTTTCTTTTATTATACTGTTCTATTAAAGTTACAATTCAATTTATTTCTGTTTTAATAAAGGTTCCTTATTTTTTCAAATACATAACTGAGTGTATAGGTCTTCTTTTTCTAACGACACTTGTCTATTGTTTATTGTGAAAATCATCTGTTTATAGGAGATTTTAAGGACAACATTATTTAATATTAGAGTGCACCTACCAAACATAAACTAACTGACTATTAGACAAATGAAGCCTAGGTAATTGTACAACTGCAAGAGTTCTATGAGTGTATCACTTTATGACAATATAAGTACTGCCCGTGTGATTACAGAACAAATAAGGCACTGCCTAGGACCACCGAGGCTTCAGGGACTGCCGAGGCCCACCCTGCATATTTAAATAAAGACCCAGAGTGTGGCAATCCCCGGACTTCAGTTGGCCTCGAACCCCCGAACAATTAGTAAACAATACCCGGGAAGGTGGTGCTCCCCTAGGTTGCAAAACGTCTCTGTGCCCTTTCGCACCTAATTTACATGTGACATTAAAATCCCCAGTTGGATTGGCCATGGAACATTCATTACCCACCCACCAGGGGCCTCATTTAAAAGAACGGGAGAGACCCTGTTTTTGTTTTTTTGTTTTTTTCTCTCCATTTTTACCATCCACATCCCCTCTGTTACAGCGATACGAGGTTTTCCTCCTCTTGCTTCAAGTAGCCGAACAAGTATTTGCTATCACAGGGTGGAAGCCATGCACCACCCTCTAATAGCAAACATAAATGTCCAGCAAATGCACACCCCGGGACATTGTATGAGCTGCGCCTGAGAGGTTGCCCTCCCTACTACCATGATGCATTTGCTAGTATAATCGCATACTAACACTACTAACACACGTGTAGTAAAGCGACCGGAATGTAGTGAAGAAGCAGAGGAAGTGCAAAATATAAAAATATAAATCCTACCCGAAGTCGGATGACAGATCAATGAGCCGACGACCCTGGCATGAGTAGAAACAGCTACACGAACAAAACGGGTCTTCAGCACAATGCAAGCAATTTTGAAATATTGCTGAGTGGTGCCTTCTTTTTGCCTTCTCCCACTCGTTGCCAAATTTATGTAGTGAAGAGGCAGACAGCAGTTAATCCAATCAGTAGATTTATTACAAGAAAACAAGACACCTGAAACAACCACCAACAGGAGCAGACAGCAAAGCAACGGTCTAATCCAGCACCGTGTACAAACTCCGAAAGGTTCCCCTCATGACGGCCCTACATTCTAACATTACATACTGAGGGCCATATTATCAAGGAACGGCGTTAAAATTATCTCCATTTTAGCGGCAGGAAACTGCCGCTAAAATGGAGATACTGGGCTTGAAATGGGTTAACATGGGCTTCTATTGGAATTCTCTACAGCATATTATCAAGCCCATTATCGCCGTTTTAGCGGCAGTTTCCTGCCGCAAAAGCGGCGATAATTTTAACGCCGTTCCTTGATAATATGCCCCTTAGATTCCAGTAGAATTACATACTAGCATTTTACTATGACTAACAATGGAATACTACACAGAGCACATGACTTTACAGCAATGAGCTCATAGTTTGATCCACGAGTCATGACTCCGGTAGGGGTAAGACTTTCGCTTCCCACTACCGATATTGTATAAACGTAAACCAACACTTCCTCCACAAGTATGCTACAGCGCTCAGAGCACATCACTTTACAGCAATGAGCTCACAATTTAGGCTCACGGTTTAATCCCCGAGTCTCACACCAGTTGGGATGAGTAGTTCGCTTCCCACGCCCTATATACTATAAACACATACTAACACTACTTACACACTTATACTACAGCGGCTAGTATCCTACACCGCCCAGAGCCATCACTTTACAGCAATCAGCTCGATTTCATCCTCAAGTCTTCACACCGGTTGGTGTAACTACTTTGCTTCCCACTTCCGGTATACTATCAACACACAGTAGCGGTCAGTAGTTCGCTTCATACTCCCTGTATGGTATAAACGCCTACTAACACTATTCGAACACGTATGCTACAAACACCAGACCACTTCACTTTACAGCAATGACCTCACGGTTTAGACTCTCGGTTTCATACCCGAGTGTTGCACCATATCATATCACCACCATGCCACTCTGAGCAACACCGCACTTTCAGACCGTTGACAGTGATAACTACCTACTGGCGACTGCCAGTAGGTAATCAAGAACAAATGACAATAGTTCCTTGATTCTTTTAGCTTTCAAAAATTCTCTCTATTACTGTCTTTCTACTTTTCCATATAACTAGTTTTTTTAATATTCAAGTACACATCGAAGTCAGAAATGCAACGTATTCTATCAACACACTTTGTAGAACATTCTACAACACGTGGAGGTTAAAAGTTCATCCATTTTTTTAAACCTAACGATATTTTTATGCAACATGTTCTCGAACATTTAACAGGTTAAAAGTTCGCGGTTATTTTAAGTTCGAACAGTGCCTTCCAAATGCAAGTAGCAGGTGTGGTTGAGTTGAGCAAATTTTATCCTATAATATGTGCTATAATATGTACCTGCAAACTGCTTTTTCTTAACCAATCACAAACATACTTTTCCACAAAACGAATGTGCACCCTACTTTTAAAAAGAAATGCTTTTCATCTCCCAATCAGGTACCGTTTTGTATCCAAAAAGAAACTAGTTCCCCATCTTTAAACATATCTCTTATTCTACGAAGTAACTGCATGAGCTACAGACATCTTTCCATACCTTCCAGCCATACCTTCAAAATGCTAGTGTGGATCGTAGAACATAGCTATGTTTTCTGGTGCACGTGGTATGCAGAACAGAGATGTATTGACTTAGACCTAGGTTTACAAAATGTGGACATTAGGACATTAATTGGTTTGGACAGAGAGGATTGAAGTGGCACCGATTGTTGCCTTTGGTTAAAACCTGTTGGCATCTCCAACACCCTGACCTCATGATTGTGCACTGTGGTGGAAACGACCTAGGCAAGTTGACTGGGGTAGATTTGGAAATGCTTATGAAGGACACCTTTGGACAATTGATGTTACTTTTGCCTCAAACTGTCTTTGTATATTCCAATATATGGCAAAGACAGAAGTGGAATTGGTCCAAACAATTTTGTCCTCAGATTGAAAAATATCAGAAAAAAAGTCAACAATGCTGTCTCTGCATACCTCAGAGACCCCAAAATGGGGTCCATATACAACAACAACATACGTTTTGATATGGCGGATATATACAGAAGTGATGGAGTACACTTCACAGATCAGGGAAACCGAGTTCTCCTGAATAACTGGAAGCTGTGCATCCGCACTTATATGTAGCTCCAACTAATGAACACAAGGGCTCTTTTTAGAGCCACCCTATAACTTACAACTTAGGCCCCCTATTTTAGGGCCATATAACGCCAACTCTCGCACTCTCGCCAAAATGTATTCTCCACACAGCTGTGGCGCAGCGGCTAGACCATCTCACATTGCAGCATAGACCTCTTGCTTTATTCCCTAGCTCTACTCACCCATAGGGGTGAGTAGTTTGTGCTCTACAAATACCATATTGATTTACCTTCACACTCCCTTAACAACACCACCTAAGCACCATACACAAGCTACAATGTTCTAAACAAAAGTTTATCCAAGTACCTATAACTACATGCTGACACTACTTGCACAGATGTGACACAGCGACCAGAGCACATGACTTCACAGCATATGACACACAGTTTGGGCTCAAGCTTTAATCCCCGACTCCGGCAGCAGCTCAGCTTAGCAACATGAGACTCTAGACAATACCTCACATATATTCCGTACCCCAGGACTTTCATACCAGTATGGGTCAGTAGTTCTTCCAATACCTCACTTTATTTCCGTACCCAACCACTTACAGACAGGAATGGGTAAATACTGCACTTCGCACCCCCTCTATAGCACACCCTAAACACCCCACAGAGGCTACAGTGCTCGTACCCTCCTATTTCCCACTTTTGTACCCCTTTTATCTAATTTTCTTCACCTTACTCGCTTCAATGGAATCACAAAATGGCGGCCAACACTTCCTAGTTGCAACCGCTCGCACCGCTTGCAGCCAATCAGCAACAAGCTCGTGCTCGTAACGCCTCAGCCAATCAGATGGCAGAATTCCCAAATATCGATATCTGTAACTTTCAATATTTTTCAAAAACTACTTAATGGATTTACACCAAATAAACAAAGGCGTGCTTTCTAGACCAAGACCCTTCTCCCTGCCAAATTTAAGGTAATTCCGTTTACCTGTTCGACCTGTAGCCTTGTCTAAAGTTTCCTATGGAAATTAACATTGAAAAAACATGTTTTGAGACCCCTCTTTTTTCTCGGCCCCCCATCACGAATCACCCTCAAACTTTCAACATAGGAGCAGATCTCAACAAAGAATTAGTTTTGAAAATTTCGCGAAGATTCGTCAATCGGTTCTAAAGTTATTGGGAATAGAATGTTGCCATTTTCCTATGGTAAATAGGTCCTAACTATAACTACCTACTGGCGACCGCCAGTAGATAATATATGTATATATTATATATATATCAAACCGGAAAGTCTTCCAATATAAAGACGAAGAGCCCACCGATCCAGTACTTCAAAATAATCCTTTATTCACGGGCACAAAAAGACGCGTTTCGAGCTATCCGGCTCTTGGTCAAATTGACCATGGTTCTGATGCATAGGTTTAAATGCTCTTTTCCAGATAACAAAAATAAAGAAATGACTCTGGATTTCACCACCATCCAGAGGCTAGGTAAGTAACAAAACATTGTAATATACCATTTCAATAATAACGAAAATCATAATAGTGGGCTTGCTCAGATTGTACTTTGTAGCTTTTCACTGTGAACACTAATTTAGGTATAGTACCTAGGTCTATAATACCATGTGTAGTGTTGATAATACAATATATACTGGGAACAAAAAGATGCACCAAAAACTTTACTCAGAGGTCTAGGCAAATCTTAGTATCCAAATATGCATATGATTATCTCAGGTCTAGTACCTTGAAAAAGAGATTTATACACACATAAGGTTTCATATTTAATACTATAAGATTTCAAAATCCTATTATCTGGTGTCTACATTAGTTGTCTATTAGAGGAGAGTGTGTTTATAAATACAAACACATGTTCTCCGTGCACGTAGCTTTTAACAGTAGTTGGTGACACACTCACTCCATCAGGTCCAATCTATATGGAGACAAACAGAGAAGGGAAATATGATTAGTAAGAGGTTCACACCTAGTGATCTATAAACCCATAAACAAAAGTTGTTATATACATTTCCTCCCATATTATAATTCTCACATAGTACCTCAATATCAGGAAAATTAAAGGAAACCTGAGCAAGTCCAAAAAATGTATAGAAGTGAAAAGTTTAAAACATTACAGAACAGGAATTCCTATCGGGATATCAGGAGATTGCCAAGTAAACAGATTTAGAGATACACATGCATTTCTTCATCAATGTTCAACCCTATAGGGGCTATACTGCCAGCTTGGAGAATAAACTTAGATTCTGATCCACGTAAGGCCAAGACTCTATTGCCCCCTCTTGGGTTTTTTGGAATGGTACCTAGTGCGAAGTATTTGGCCTTAGTCCAGTCTCCATCATGATGTCGATTAAAATGTCTTACAGTACTGTAGGAAAATTCTTTGTTAGTGATCGCTCGCCAATGTTCAAGTATCCTCTTCTTAACAGGGAAGGTAGGTGAGCCTATGTACCACTTGTCACAAGGACAGGTGTTAACATAGACGACAAATTCTGTGTTACATTGAATATGTTTCCGTATGCTCCATTTTCTGTTTGTTCTTCGTAGTGTCACCTCTCTCACATTATCACTATAACTACAAGCTTTGCATTTACCACACTTGTGAAATCCTCCCTTTCTCGCCAGCCAGGTTAGTTGTTTATTTTCCATTTTACTTCTCACTATTTGATCTTTTATGGATTTACCTTTTCTATATGTTAATGCTGGGTGAGAACCTAGTTTGTCTTTCAGTATTTTATCTTGGAGTAATACATCTCATCTTTTCCTGACTATTTGGCTGAACAGGTAGGATTGTGAGTTGTAGGTGGTAATCAGTCTAATTACAGAGTCAGATTTGGTGACGTTGGTTTTAAGTGGTTTATAGAGTGCTTCCTCTTTATTGCATCTGCTTTCTTCTCTCCTATCCTAAGCATGTTATTAGGATATCCTCTAGCATGAAAACGTTCCCTCATTTAATTTTTGTTTTTTTTATAAGCTGTTTCTGAGCTACAATTTCTCTTAGCACGGAGAAATTTTCCGAAGGGAATACTCCACCTAAAATTAGGTGGATGGCAACTTGCGGCGTGTAACACTGAGTTGCCAGCTGTGTTTTTTCTGAAAACCTCAGTTACAAGTTTGTCCCTCTGAGCTGTAACTCTGATATCGAGGAAGTCTACACTCTCTTGGCTATATTGCATGGAGAATTTGAGATTTACTGAGTTGTTATTGAGTTCTTGGGAGTAAAATTTGACTCTGCGCTCACCTTTCTCCCACACACCACGGCAGTAGAAGGGACATGCTTCAGCCTCATTCAATCCTTAAAAAAATTATTTTACCTCATACCCCTTACTGCCAGGAAATCAGTGGCAGTTGCCCTGATACTCTTGCATATTGATTACTGCAATAGTCTATTAGCAGGTTGCAACAAATCCACCTTAAAGAAGCTGCAAGTTGTCCAGCATGCCGCGGCTCGACTTGTTCTTAAGCTTCCAAGAAGATCCTCAGCATCTGCAGCCCTACAAGCCCTTCATTGGCTCTCTGTACACAGAAGAATTCTTTTTAAAATCCTTCTCATTACATTCAGAGCCAAACACAAACTTGGACCCAAGTATCTCTCTGCAAGATTCTCCCCATAAACCATAACTAGAAATCTCAGGTCCTCCACAGCCAACTATCTCAAGCCACCCACCTTCAAATACAAAACTAAGGGCGGTAGAACAGTGGCCGTCCTGGGATCCAAAGCCTGGAACCTTTTACCACCCCACCTGAGATCACTTGAGACAGAGACACTTTTCAGGAAGGCACTAAAGACTTGGATATTTGCAGCCCCAGAAGAACTGTGTCTCTCTTTCATTTAGAAACGCTAGGGCCCCTCTTACCTCTAACCTCCACAGTGCCAGGATGCTCTTCACGGAGTGACAGCCCGCGCTTTACAAGAACCACCTTACATTTACATTTACATTTACTTGTGTTAGTTGTTAGGCCATTCCATAAGTACATCAGTAGTAATTGGAATGATTACAGTGCTGCAAACAGAGTGCATGGTCAATTCATAAGTGCTTAGGTGTTGGCGGAGTGATAGGATAAGAAGATAGTACTGGATGGGTGATTGAGGAAGTGCATGGGAGTGACAGGGTGTATCCTAGGCTGCATGGGTAGTACCTTAGTATTTACATGACTTTTCCAATAGTATGCATGTTGTTAAATGTCTGCATGTATAGTGCATAGAATGTTGTAGGTGTACTTGTGTTAGTGGCTAGGCACTCCATAAGTACATGGTGAATTTATAAGTGCTTAGGTATTGGTAAATTTATAGCATAAGCAGATAGTGCTGGAGGTGTGATTGGAGAAGTGCATGGGACGGACAGGAAGATTCCTAGACTGTATGAGTACTACCAGGATACTTACAGGAGTGTATAAATAGTATTTTCCCAGTTAAAGGTCTGCATGCATTGTGCTCAGAATATTATAGATGTACTTGTGTTACTGGCTAGACTATTCCATCAGTACATGACTACTAACTATAATGATTACAGTGCTGCAAACAGAGTGCATGGTACATTTATATGTGCTTAGGTATTGGCAGAGTAATAAGATAAGTAGATAGTGGTGGATACGTGATTGGAGAAGTGCATGGTATAGACAGAAGGATACCTAGACTGCATAGTTAGAGTGCTGGCAGTTGACAGCAAGGTGAGTTTATAAGTGCTTTTGTTTTGGTATAGCGATTAGATAAGGACATAGTTCTGCTGAATGATTAGCGTATTGCAAAGAGATCACCTGAGGAAATGCATAACTGCTTGGGTATTGACAGAGGTACTGAATTAGTACATGCTAGTAGTAAATGACAGAAAAACTGCATTACCAGTCACAGAGTGATTGGTGGACTGTATGGTTAGTACCTGAGGTATTTTACACATTAATAAGCAGTGAGTAGGTGTTTAAAGGTGTGTATGAATAGTGCACCGGTGAATGTAGTAGTGGATGGATGGTGTTTGGATTACTTAACCTTACCTTTACAGTAGTAGATATAAAAAAAAAAAAAAATGTTGCAGTTGTTTTTATATTTTAAAGTTTAAAAGCTTTTGAACTTTAGAATTAGGATCTGTAAAAGAGAAGAATAAATAAAGTTATAATATATAATATTATAATTTTTACAACACATCATTTTAGCATTATATAAATTATTTAGTTTACCTTTTATGCTGTTCTCAGAATATATTGAATTTCACTATAAATAGTGATTTCAATGTTACTCATCACATAACAGCGGGCAAAAAAAATCAATAAGATTGTTTAAAAAAAAAACAAATCTGTGTGAAAAATATTTTCAACATAGTCAACTATCTCTGCGCATTGCATAAAAATAACATAACATATAATACAAATCTCACATATATAAAATGCTTCTTTCTAAGAGAATTTTTTCAGTATAATATGAAAGAATAGAAACAATAATTCAATCAACAATTCTTTATAATTTCCATATACTCTAAATGATGTTCTTTAAAATATTTGCTTTCATTATATCCCAGAAAAACTACTTAATTCATATTAATATCTTTCCTCTAGGCCAAATGATATTCCTGAAATCATTTATACTGAAATTGTCCAAAGTAATAGTATTAATACATATTAACATATTCCCAATAGGCCTAATTATGTTGTTAGAACTTTGGCTTTAAAAATTTTAGGTATGAATTTGGTAATTCTTTAGGCAAACGATATCCAAAAACCAAATGAGTATCATTACAATATGTCCATCCTTTATTACATTTTAAATAGACAGTGTAATGTCAGATGTTGTAGAAGGACCATCGTGGAAAATAATTGGTGCTGCTACAAAAGTTCTTCCTGATATTGATAGTTGACTTGCAACAACATTTTTAATTAAAGTTTCCAGTTTTCTTCCATCTGCTCTACAATGTTGTATCATTAAGATATATATTGTCCAAATCTTTGTATAAATAATGTTGATAACATTTCTGATTTGCATTGGCTACACTCCATGTTTTGATTTGCTTCTTTAACTAATTTGTTGAAAGACACTGTTTTACAGTCTGGTATTGTCAAATATATGAATCTTTCAGTGTCTATGTTACTGGTAGAAGTAAATCTATAATTTTCACATTCATGTTCTCATTTATAACGAAGTCCAAACAGATTTTCAATTTGTATTCCTTCATCTTCCAATTCTGCAAGCATATACATTAGAAATTCCTGAGCATTTTGTTGCACATTCTGTGTAAATTGCGTAGAACCAGAACATATATCCAGAAGATTCTGAATATCAGGAACACTTTGAATTTTACTTTTATCAGTTCTCAATTTTTCAAAAATAGAATGCAACAAAGAACAAAACCTCTTTTCTCGATTCTCCATAATTTGCTGTTGCAGATTTCCTAGAACAAATACAACATTTACCACTACATTAGCATAGCAGTTGATACCGGAACTATTTTCTAACTGATATCCGACAATCTCTTCAATAGTGTCCTTTTTCTTTTTGCTTGGAATCTCAACATTATCTTGTTTTTTTTTCTTCTCTTTAAGTTCACTACAGATATTCTCATATCTTCTTTTTTGACCTACTAGACACTTTTCCAATACAGGATATTCACCTAAATTGGGAGCAAACAGTCTTCTTAACCGAATATACTCTCTTACACAATTTGCATCTGCACTAATCTTTCTCTCATCAAAATCAATAAAATGCAATCCAGATAAAGTTCTGACTTGGGACAAAGCAACATATGCCATACCCTCTTTAAATACTGTACTTCAAATGTTTACCAAAGCACTGTCTACACTTAAACCTTGAGATTTATGAATAGTCACCACGTATGCCAAAGAAAGTGGAAACTGTTTTCTACGAACATAAAAATCTTTAACAAGCAAAAAACGACCAGAACAATAAGCAATTTGTTTTACTTCATCAATCTGATCAAATTTGATTTTCAAAAATTGAATTCCATCTTTTTTTAATAAGAAATGAAATCAACACTTTTTACCATTGCTCCATTTACTAAACCTTTTTCCACATCCAAATTACGCCGTAAAAGTACCCGATAGTTTACACATAGATATAAATTCTTTTCTAAACCAGCAGTTTTAGATATAGATTTCTCTAAAGAATCCAATTTTGTTTTTAATTTTTCCGTCAAAATGATAGTAATTCCTTCATGTTCTATTTTATCAATGGCTTTCATTTTTATTATTTGTTCATTTTCCAGCAGTGTTGGCATTAGGCAGATTATAGATTTATTTTCTGCAATTTTTTTGTATATTTTTTCAGGAACTATATTTTCATTTTGAAACAAGTTTGTAAGCAGCCGAATTTGCAAAGCTTGTTTGGCATGTTCTGTCAATACTCCAATTCTTATATCTTTGTGAATGGTTCCATAATCAACATACTTTGCCTGTTGTATATTTTTAATGAGTTCTTTGTATTCAAAATATGACCAAATGTTAACATTTCCAACACTTCCCAAAGACTTTCTGGTGTCTTCATGCACAAGCGTTACAGGAGTAAGTTGCAGTAGATCAGCAAAAACTATCACATGTTTTCCTCCAAATAAGACATCGTATTCTGTTTTTAGAATGTGCTGCATTCTTAAATGCACAAAGGCAAGCATTAAGTTTGAGACCATGCTCACCTCATCAGTAATCAGAAGTTTCATTTTCTTTAGCACTCTTGAAACTTCATAACAAGCTTCTCCAGATAGCTTGTGATATTCCAATTTATTTTCATGCTCTACAGGTAGCATTAGTAAACAATGTAATGTCATTCCTTTAATGTGTGCTGCCAACCCTGTTGGAGCAGTTAAAATACAAGACAAATGGGAGTCAGTTGTTTTCTGTAAAGATAACTGGTCAAAACTTTAATTAAGAAACTTTTTTCCTGTACCAGCTTGACCACTGACATACATTCGGATAGGTTGAAATGATGTGCATGTGCATTCTTTCTTTTCATGAAAAAAATCATGGACGATCTGTTGTCTCACTTGCTGATATATTGTTTCTGTTCAATACTTAGTTGTTCTTCCAAGTCTTCTTGAGCTTGATGCATTGCTGTTTCCACTTCACTCATGGCGATTGCTGCTTAATTTTCAAGAATTGGTTGTCCTAGTGGATCTTGACTCAGTGGAGCAGGACTTTGACTGTCTTGAGAACTGTCTCTAGCAATCTCAGCTGCAATAGTAGCTTCTTGATCAATTTCTTCATTCAACATTTTGAGATAATTTGCAAAATCTGTGCATTCAATGCTATCTTTACACGCATTGATAGAATCTTCATACCACTGAAAATCTCCAAGTAATTCCAATTCCGTACGCCAAGGCTTGAACAGTTGCAAAAGTGCTAAATAGTAAAATTTTCTTCTATCAGGAGTATCACAACTCAGTTTCCTATGATTAATCAGATTTCCTTTACTTTGTTTCACCAAACATCCTTCTGAACCAATCACTGCATATTTTCCTTCATTTATGTTTTCTGTAGTATTTCTCTTAAAACTGTAATATTGCAGCACTTCATAGAGACATATGTTTTGAAGACTTCTATTTGGATAGTATGTATCCAATATGTTTGTTTTGACAATATCTGTGCTTTCGGGTTCATTTACTGCTAAATATTTGATTTCTTGTATGGATTTAAGTATTCGATTTCGCGTTGCAGCAAGACCTAGACTCACCCACATGATTCCTCTTGACTTTGAATATAAACTTGCAGACGAAATCCGATCCGAGCATTCGTACGCTCCAATCTCTCGAAGGGATAACATCTTCAAACTAAAACTGTACAATTTCTTACTAAGACTCTTCTCGTGAGAAATTTCTTCCCACATTTCTTTCAACTCCGTCTTTTCTGATTTTGTATGATGTTACATACCGAGCAACAACAATGGAATTATCTGCAACATACTGAATATCCATATAAGCATTCCACATCAAGAGAATAACTGGATTATAATCATTGATATACTTTGATTCTTCACTTCTTTTCAAATTGTAAGTATTTTTGGGTGATTTTCTAGTGATGGTGTGTCTCACTGCTGACATGAAACTGTTAACTCTTCCTTTGGATATTACTGGTTGTGGAAATCCAAAACGACATTTGGTATGAAACTTTTCCTTCGACTTGTATTTCCGTCGACAGTATTTGCCACATCGATAACTTTGGAATCGTAACACTTGTTGTCTTAAGGTGTTTTCTTCTGTTCTTTTTGGAATAGCACTTGTAACATAATCTTCAATAAAAGATAAAACAGTGTCATCCGAATCAGTTCCAATTTTGGGTGCATCCTTGATCCATAAAAGCATATGTATATGAGGAGCACCTTTAGCTTGATACTCCTTTCTCCAAAAGAAATCAATAACTTCTCCAAGAGGAGGATTCTTTTTATTGCAGATAAAAGACATCATAGCTTCAAACCTATGATTGAAATATCTGCATAAATTTACAGGATCCAAAGAACACAATTCTCCAGGTGTCTTGTATTCAATATTTTTAATATTTGAATTTGCTTCTCGAAGAAATTCAAGTAAATCATCCCAAGCGTATTCAGCACAGCTTAGGGTAACAAACCACGTAGGAGTTCCTAAGTTTCTTACCATGCATTTAAGTTCTCCATGACGATGATGCCAATACTCATTAGTACCACGCTGACATGCCATCAAATGAATCAGTTGAGATTCTAAGTGATCATCTCTGATGAAATATATATGGGATACATTGTCGAAATGTTGGATCTTCTGGATACAATCTTGTTGTCCAATATTTTGATGCAGGAATCTGTACTGATCAATCATCATATCGTACACCTTTTCCAGTTGGGAACAGCTGGGGAAAACAACGAGCTTCCAAACTTTTTTCCCAAACAGTCATGGGAGTCCCCTTCGCTTTATTCATTTGGAATAATTCAATAGTATTCCCCATCGCTTCTTTCAAATTAAGTGGATGTACACTATAATGTTCATAAATTTCTTCACTTTTGGATATGTCCACTTTCTCAATATGACCACTTGACATTTCACTATCATCTCCTAAAAGTATTTCTTCTTCTTCCACATACACATTTTTGTAGTAATCATTGTTTTCTATAAGATATAATGTTGCCTTCTACACTTTCCTGACATCCACTAATTCCTGCCAGATTTTCTTACTCATGGGGGCCGATTCCAATTCCGGCCGTAAAATGAACCGACCGACACGGACCCGGACCGAACACCGAACGATGCAACGCATTTGAATTACAACCGACACGTACGGAATAAAAGCCGTACGACCGAGCCATAGGGAAAATAGTAATCCATCCGGAAAACCGACGCGAATATCACCGACCGACATGAACCCGGAATGAAGCCGACCGACCCGTGCCCGTGATGTACGATTTGCGCAGTACGATGCAATGTGTGTAAAACCAGACCGACTCGCACGGAGAACAAGCCACACGACCGAAACGCACAGACAACCCGGCACAAAAGCAATAGAGACCGCCACGAATGACGCGTACCAAACACAGAAGATAGGCAGCGTGAACGAGGCGGAGAAGCCCGCACGAGACAACAGCAGCGTCCGTTTCCGTCACATGGACGTCTCCTTCATGCCTACAAAACACAAAGGAAAAAAGACAAAAAAAGGACCAAACAAGCAATGACAAAGCCAATAAATACCCCCCCAAAAAATGGGACAAAGACACACCCACCACTCCAACTATATAAAGGACTACAATCTCTACCATTATCCCTTGCTAACAGGAGACACAGCCAGCAGCAAACACCATTACACAGCAACCACAGACACACTCACAACTCACCCATCACACAACTCACACACCATCAGCACCTCATACAAAAGCACGCACACATACACCCAGCAAAACCAACACCAACCCAACATCACTTGCACCCTCACACACACATCCCTCACCACCACCACCCATCACCATGCCTCCAAAGAAGAATCCAAAGTTCACAGATAGTGAGTTAGAAGTGCTGGAAGACGAGATCATCAGAGTAGAGCCACATTTGTTTGGTACATTGGTCCAAAGGACCCCCATGTCACAGAAAACCAAGATGTGGGCGAGGATTGTGGATAAGGTGAACGCCCAAGCACCAGCAAGGCGCACAAAGGACGACATCCAGAACAGGGGGTATGACATGTGCAGGAGGGTCAAGAAACTCATCGAAAAAGATCACACCCTGAGTCAGTGCACCGGCGGTGACCCACCTGCCAAACCAGTCTACTTCAGGACCTGGGAGGAGAAGGTGCGGGACATCCTACCACCAGAGAGCGTCCATGGCCTAACAGACATCCCAGAGCCTGGTGAGTCCACAAACAACATACCCAAGATTGTGTGGCAAGGGGACAGTGAAACCATGCACCGCAAGCAAAGCTACACTAACCAATAGATAATCAGCCCAAGATGTGTATGCCAGTCAGACAAACACAATACCTGCCATCTCACAGTGACTGGGAACTGTGTCATGACATGCACCAACCTACAAACAAATAGAGCAAGCCAGTGGCACTAAGACAAATAGACCCTGCCAGACAGTTTGACACCACAAACACACCACCTCACAGTGCAGCTTACTGTCAGGAAGGAATAGTGGGGATGCATGTGAAGTGAGTGTAGCCAAAAGCATGATGAAGCCTGTCGTCACAGATAATGCTCCCCTTCCTGATTGGCCCAACCAAGACCTCTCAGAAACATGCCCACACCACAGGGTAGTGGAAAATGACTGACAAGATGGCTGACACTGGCTCCTGCTGTGGGGAGCACAAGGCCCTGCTAGGGCTTGTGTGCAAATCAGAAGCAGGACACCACTGACTGACATCCTGAAAGACAACTTGCACGCCCTACAATGGAATCACGTTTCATGGTGGGAAGGAGGACTGACAGCCCTGACCATACTAATCAGCATGGGGAGACTCCCCCTCAACACAAACTCTATACAACTCACCGGGTACAGTGCATTGGCACACACCTCATTGAAATATCAGCAAAAGATACCCCGTACTGGGTGCTGCTGTGTGAAGCACAGGGGCTCGCTTTGGACTTGTAGCCAAACAAACACCAGGATGTCACAGTCAGCCATCTTGCCATTGCTGTCACACCCCCTCACAGGGAAGCAGAGTCAAGATGGAGGAAGTATGGGCATGCTGAGAACTGAGAAGGGGGGTATAGCCAAGAGTATTATGGGACTCGCAGTCACAGAAAACCTACACCCACCCACATGGCCCAGCAAGATCAAACTGAACCATACTTGCCTCACAGGGAGTGGGTAGGGACTGACAAGATGTCTGACACTGGGCTCTGTTGTAGGGAGCACAGGGCCATGCAGGGAAATGGCCAACAACAAACATCAGGAGTTCACAGTCAGCCATCTTGGCATTGCTGTCACACCCCCTCACAGGGAAGCAGAGTCAAGAGGGAGGAAGTATGGGCATGCTGGGAAGGGGGGTGTAGCCAAGAGTATGATGGGACTCGCAGTCACAGACAACCTACACCCACCCACATGGCCCAGCAAGATCAAACTGAACCATACTTGCCTCACAGGGAGTGGGTAGGGACTGACACGATGTCTGACACTGGGCTCTGTTGTAGGGAGCACAAGGCCATGCTGGGAAATGGCCAACAACAAACATCAGGACTTCACAGTGAGCCATCTTGCTATTGCTGTCACACCCCCTCACAGGGAAGCAGAGTCAAGAGGGAGGAAGTATGGGCATGCTGAGAAGGGGAGTGTAGCCAAGAGTATGATGGGACTCGCAGTCACAGAAAACCTACACCCACCCACATGGCCCAGCAAGATCACACTGAACCATACTTGCCTCAGATGTCTGAAACTGGGCTCTGTTGTGGGGAGCACAAGGCCATGCAGGGAAATGGCCAACAACAAACATCAGGAGTTCACAGTCAGCCATCTTGCCATTGCTGTCACACCCCTCACTGGGAAGCAGAGTCAGGAGGGAGGAAGTATGGACATGCTGGGAAGGGGGGTGTAGCCAAGAGTATGATGGGACTCACAGTCACAGACAACCTACACCCACCCACATGGCCCAGCAAGATCAAACTGAACCATACTTGCCTCACAGGGAGTGGGTAGGGACTGACAAGATGTCTGACACTGGGCTCTGTTGTGGGGAGCACAAGGCCTTGCTGGGAAATGGCCAACAATAAACATCAGGACTTCACAGTCAGCCATCTTGCTAATGCTGTCACACCCCCTCACAGGGAAGCAGAGTCAAAAGGGAGGAAGTATGGGCATGCTGGGAAGTTGGGTGTAGCCAAGAGTATGATGGGACTCGCAGTCACAGACAACCTACACCCACCCACATGGCCCAGCAAGATCAAACTGAACCATACTTGCCTCACAGGGAGTGGGTAGGGACTGACAAGATGTCTGACACTGGGTTCTGTTGTGGGGAGCACAAGGCGATAATAAAGGGGATGATGGACGGAGCGTTTGAGCCAATCAAACACTCACCCCCAGTCAACTGATCTGGGTTTAATCCATCATCATTCTGATAGCCTGGCTGACGAGGGTTATGAACCCAAAACCGGTCCCAGGATGCTTGTTTCCGGTCCAGGGAAGACATGGCTTGGCAGTTCGGGCTGTACTGTTCCCATGAGGCACAGGGTCAGACTGATTTGCATATGGCCATGTCTGAACTGGGGTGGCGAAGTGAGCTAAAGAATGATGATGGATTAAACCCAGATCAGTTGACTGGGGGTGAGTGTTTGATTTGCTCTAACGCTCCGTCCATCATCCCCTTTGGTATCGCTTTGTTCGCCCTAAGTTGGCAGGGTATGCCCAGACGTGGATCCCTTGCTCACTTTGCCACTGGATTCTAGATAGAACCTTCCATCCAAAGGTAGATAATACACTCCAAAACCAACCGGACCAAGTCCAGGTGCCTGGATTCTGGTGTATCTGGCTTACAATCTTATGAAGGCGAGTTATGGCTTTATATACAGATGGCGAATTTTCTGGTATGAATACGCAGCAGCTTGATCCGATGACCCTACAAGCTCCGCCCCTATCAGCCAGGATGACGTCAAGGACAAGACGATTTTGAAGCACCACAATCCGCATAGCAGACTGTTCTTCTTTTAAATTGCCTAAGGCGGAAATAGTTTCATTCACTACTGCTTCAAGGGTTCTAGTTAATCTACGTATCAGCTTGCTATTAGTAACAGTACCTATATAGGGAAAGATGCCTTTATTAAAATCTACATACTTATCCCATGCCGTCTCAGTATAATCGACAATTGGGAGATCTCTCCGCTCTCTGTTGTGTACTAAATGAATATTTCTATAATAATCAGGAGGAGCTAGGAAAACAGGTGGCAAAAGGAATGCAATGTAGCAGGTACCATCCCAATCTAGAGGTAGACGCATATATGCAGTCTGACCACATATAAAGTAGGAGTGGCGAGAAGCTCTAAATGAAGATTTGCCTTGATCACTGAATTCTACTGTAGTAGTGCATTTACTATGGCCCATATGTATGGAACCAACCTTTCTTACACACAATTCACCTTTCGCTGGGAATACTGACATTGTTGGTAAAACTAGTTCAACTTCGGATTCGACATTTAGAACCATGAGATTAGGTGTAAAGTTACCTAATCCATATACTTCATTTTCTAGATCAGTTCCTGTTCCTTTGGGGCGACCCTCCTTGTCAGGGTAACAGACTTTGAATAAAACTAGGTTCAGATTTCCCCATACCCACTGGTCTTGATAAACTGCTGTGTCTGAGTCTATGGAATTGATTAAACTAAACCATGCTCCACAGGAGCCATTATGTGTAAACGGATGTGGAAAGAAAGGCAGGACTCCTTCATAATTCTGATAGGGAGGGAGCCGGCCACACACCCAACAATTAGTTGCATTACTAGTCTGATGGGAATGATGTAACATACTAATGAAAGTGTTATTGCGCAGCGCAAGTCTATAAGACAATTCATGCGGGGGTAAGTCACTAAAAGAATGTTCAGCAGTAACATTGTAAACATTTCTGGCAATAGGGTAATATATGTGCAACAATATACTTGCAGTAATTATTAAAAGACTTAAGAAAAACAAGATTAATAATGTCACTATGCAATGGCTACGCAGTGATTTACAATACGCCTGTCGTTTCATCATTTTTCGTGACTGTCCATGATTCAGGTCTAGGGGATACATGTCGGAGACAGATTCAACCGCTTCACCTAGGAGAGGACTTAAACAATCAAATCGTCCGACGGCCTAGGCCTTAATTTTAGTTTATAGAGTTCTTTACTGTCGGCCTCAGCCAGAGGTAATTTTGAGTCAATGGGTGAGGACACACGAGGTGGGCTGTTTACATCTGAAGGAAGTCCATGAAATTTCTTGATATGACTTGAATGAATCCATCCTTTCCTGCCCTCGATCTTCACGGCTGTCCTTGTGGTCAGCAGGACCAACTGGGGTGTCTTCCACCTGGGCTCCAGCTGAGTCTTTCGGTCGAAATTTCTCACAAGCACAAGGTCCCCCGGAACTACGTCATGGGGTTTCACCTCAGTATTGTCGGGAAAGGCTGCAGCTACCTGTGAACGACAAGATTGTAGTGCAGACATCAAGGAAGCCAAGTAATCTGTCAGCATATTACAGTCAATATCAGTTATTTTGCGTGGTATAGGCGTCCCCCACATATTTGGTGGTCTGCCGAAGATCACCTCATACGGGGATAGCCCTGTTCGAGAGTGTGCTACCATTCTCATGTAAAAGAGTGCAACTGGTAACGCTACTACCCAGTCGACACCTTTCTCTCTGCATATTTTGGACAATCTGATTTTCAGTATCTGATTATGTCTTTCTACGAGACCTGCTGCTTCGGGGTGTCGGACACAGTGGAATTTCCACTGATAACCTAACAGAAGTGA
Organism: Triturus cristatus; assembly: GCF_964204655.1. Taxonomy (NCBI): domain Eukaryota; kingdom Metazoa; phylum Chordata; class Amphibia; order Caudata; family Salamandridae; genus Triturus; species Triturus cristatus. Next base: position 857,574,330 of record NC_140588.1, on the reverse strand, counting down.
AACATGTTTCATTAGTTCGGATGAGAACGGCTGGCCGTTATCTGAATGAACAACACGTGGTAAACCGTATCGTGGGAAGAATTCTCGAACTAACTGTTTGGCAGTAGTCGGGGCAGTGTAATCTGAAACCGGGTACGCCTCCGTCCAACGGGACAGAGCGCAGACAACTACGAGAACATATTTGAATCCTCGACATCGTTCCATCTGGATATAATCCATCTGGAGTACTTCAAAAGGGTGATTAGGAGGATGAAATCCACCTTGTTCTACGGGAACACTTTTTCCTGGGTTGAACTGGCAACAGATCATACAGGTACGGACCTTTTGTTTGGCTGCTGCTCGCAAATGTTTATTGAACCAAATGTGTTGAATGCTGTCTAGCATAGCTTTTTCTCCTAGATGTGCTGGACTATGTATAGTGTTAATTATAACTTGGACCATTGAATCAGGAAGGAACCATACAGACTTTTCCTTCATCATCCATCCTTGGTCCGTTTGGATCCCTCCTAATTCAGTCCATTTCTTTATTTCGTCTGGTGTAGCATGTGTCTGTATGTCAATTACGTCAAGAGTAGGATCTTTAACTGTCATACAATGTGTCGGCATCGGGACTATTGTCTTTGTCATGTCGGATGTTTGAGTTTGAGCAGTCTGTTTAGCTGTTCTGTCGGCTAGATCATTGCCTTGAGAAATGATATCAGTAACCTTCGTAAGAGCTTTACATTTCATAATTGATATTGCAGTGGGTAGATGTATTGCATCTAATAAGGCATGAATGAGGGGTCCGTGCTGAATGTGGGCACCGTGGGAAGTTAAATAACCTCTCTCTCGCCATAGCACGCCGAAGTCATGTACAACTCCGAATGCATAACGTGAATCAGTGTATATGTTGACTTTTTTATTTGTGGCTTGAATACAGGCTTGTGTCAGAGCGATAAGCTCTGCGGCTTGAGCTGACAAAGTATTTATACGATTAGTTTCAATGACTTCAGTATCTGTTGTGACTGCGTAAGCAGCCACTAACTCTCCTGTATTTGTTCTCATACATGAACCATCTACATACAATGTTAGGTCTGGATCTGAAAATGGGACATCGGTTAAGTCTTGTCTGGGTTTCGTCGTTATTGTAATAACTTTAATACAGTCATGGGCTAGTGGGTCTGTTCCGGTTACTGGCAAAAGTGTGGCAGGATTCAATGTGTTACAGCGTCTGATTTCTATATGTGGCTGAAACAATGTAAGTTCGTACCCTGTAAGTCGCGCAATAGTCAAGTGTTGTGTTTGCGTTCTATTTACAAGAACCTCTACTGCGTGTGGTACTTGAACTGTCAATGGATGTCCTAACACTATGGCATCGCTTTGTCTGATTGCTAAAGCTGTCGCTGCCACTGATTTTAGGCATGCAGGCAAAGCCTGAGCTACGGGATCTAATGTACTAGAAAAATAAGCACATGGTTTGTGTGCTCCTGCTTGTTCCTGTGTGAGTACTGACAAGGCAGTACCTTCGCGTTCTGTAACAAAGAGTGTAAACTGTTTTCTGTAACATGGCGTTGCTAAAACAGGTGCTTGACATAAAGCTTTCTTTAGGCTTTCAAAAGCTTGTGTATGTTCCTGAGTCCAAGGGAGAACAGTCGACGTGGCTGCCTCCTGTGTTGTCAACTGAATGAGTGGTTTTGCTAGAAATGCGTACTGAGGGATCCACTGCCTGCAATATGACGTGAGGCCTATGAAAGCCCGCACCTCCTTTTGTGTCTTGGGTATTGGCATGTTAGCTATTAACTGAATGCGGTCGGGTGTAAGCTGCCTTCCCTCCTTGGACAGCGAGTGTCCAAGATAAATAACTCGCTGGACACAGAATTGCAGCTTAGAAGGGGACACCTTGTGCCCCTTTTCGGCTAGAAATTGTAAAACTGTCAGTGATGCTTTTTCACATTCCGGTTCGCTTCTCGCGGTGATCAGCAGATCATCGACGTATTGAAGCAGAGCAGTGTTAACTGGCATGTGGATACTGTCGAGTTCTCGTTTCAGTGCTTGGCTATAGATGCTGGGGCTTTCTGTAAATCCTTGAGGTGCGCGTGAGAATTTAAAGCTACGCCCATTTAAACTAAATCCGAACAAATATTGGCTTTCCGGATCTATTGGGACGCTGAAAAAGGCATTCTTGAGATCGATTACAGTAAAGAATGTCGCTTCGGAATCAATAGCTGTCAGTAATGACGAGATATCTGGGACCACAGGAAATTGTGGCACAATGCATTTGTTTAATTCGCGCAGATCAATAACCAATCGATATACTGGCGGGGCCTTTGGATCTGTTCGTTTAAGAATCGGAATTATCGGTGAATTACATACATTGGAGTCTGTTTCTACAACTACTCCTTGGGTAATGAGCTCGTCAATGATTTGTAGTAAAGCCACTACAGCATCTGGTGGTAACTTGTATTGTCGCATTCGTGGTAGCACCACTCCTGCCTTTAATGTGACTCGATATGGTGTAATATTCATGCATCCAACATCAGTAGGGCCTTGTGCCCATAGATGTGTAGGTAAAGTCTGTAGTCGGGGATCCATGTCTCTAGATACATAGTGACCTTTAAAATCACGTAAAAACAATCTTACTCCTTCCGGAGAACAACATATTATAGCTCCTAGAGCTTTCAGTGTTTTTATTCCTAACAGATTTTCTGGACATGATTTAGTAAGCAATAAATCTGTAGTTCGGGTCAAAGGTCCTATCGTAAGTGGGAGAGGCTGTGACACTTCATTAACAATAGGTTTTCCTGAAAAACCAAGGGAAATATTCTGTGAGCCTGAGAGGGGTGCCCCTGGAACTTCACTACGTTTTATGGTTGTTCGACTTGCCCCTGTATCGAGTAAAAATTTTCTATCTTGGCCTAATAATTCACTATGTACATAAGGTCCTTCTTGATCTACAGGGATCTCGATAAGGGGTAAGTCAACTTCCCTCTCTAGGCTGGTTCATGCGTATCGTTGATAATCAGGATAGTCGTACTGTGCGGTCTGGTACAGTTGTCGTGTCGTGGTTTGTGTGGCAGCAACAGGCAGTGCTGGTGCAGCTGGCACAAACTGTATAGACTGTGGTGGAGCTGGCATGGACTGTGCATGCTGCGGAGCTCCTTGTTCATTCTGGTCCTGTCTAGGTGGTCGTGATCTTTCTTGTGTTTTACCTATGCTAATATTATGTTTCAAAACTGGACAATCGTGTACGTAATGACCTGGTTTCTTACAATAATTGCATGTCCCTTTTACAGGTCCTGCTGAATCGGAATGTGTCATACCCTTTTTATGTCCTTCAGCTGGAACTGTCTGAGAAACTAGCATTTTCATTTTCGTGTCTTTCATGCGTCTGTGTTCATGTTCTTGTTCCTCTCTAATTCTATTGTGATGGCACTGTAACATTTGTAACATTTGTGATGGAGTGTTACCTTGCCAGGTACTCTCGAATTTTAATACTCTATTCTTTACTTGGGGCAGGGCATTTTCTACTAATTTTGTTACAAACAGATGTGGGTATGATTCGCTACTTGCTTTTAGGCCACTATTTATACCAAAACATTTTTCAAATCGGGCATAGTAATCACTAGTGTCTTCATCTTGCTTCTGCTTGCAGGCTGAAATTGTACCCCAATCTTCCTTTTTCGTAGTTAGTAAACGTGGCAGTACCTGTACTAGTAAACCTGGTAGTGCTTTAGTTTTATCCCCAAGTCCTGCTCCTGCAGTTCGGGCCTTTTCTTCCGCTTCTAATACTGACCATTCTATCTTTTGGTCTCCTACCTCCCACTCTTTTTCCCTGAGTTTCTCATAAATGCCAGCAGGCATCAATACCTTTAATATTGTCATAATGTCGGGATAGGTATACTCTCCCATGAGTAACATGTCTTTAATTTCTCGGTGAAAACCCGCTGGATCTTTGTCATGACTGGGTACCACTTTCTTCATTTCTAACAATTCTATTTTCGATATGGGCGTATATACAAATACGCGCTTAAACTCGTTGTCCTCGCCCTTTATTGGGTGCACTTCTCGTAAGGGATTCTGTCTATCCATGTAATACGTGGTTCTTTCCTTGATGGGCAATGAGACACGGTCTGAACATACAAAAAGAATATACTGCTTTCTTGATTCTAGAATTTCTTTAATTAATTTAGTACCTGAACCTCTCCATCTATTCATAAGCAATTCAGTCAATATGTCAGGTAAGGGACCGGGGTCCGAATGCTGACTCTGATATAGTATAATGAGTTGTTGAATCATATAAATCCCAGCTAACCGCTGTTCATCTGGGGTGAGATTCAAAAATGTACGTGCTACTGTATCATCACTATATTTTCCGGGACTGTCCACCCAATGAACAGCTGCCCTAGCTAAATCTTGTTCATCCATAGAATCGAGGAAATGATAACCCCTTCGTTCTCGGAGTAGTTTGTCGGCGGCTTGGAACGAATGCTCGTTAGACCTGATGTTAATTATAGGTATTTGGAAATTCCTGTTATTATCTGGACATATCGGACGTATCGGGTCAATAGGACATCTATTACTATTACAAGATCTTCCTCTACCTACATAGGCTTTGGTGTCTGACTGTCCTGCGGGCAGTCCAGACCCTTCCTCCTCGTTTTGTTCGAACTCGTCTACCGCTAATCTTTCTTCGTGTAGGCGTTCTATTTCTTTACGGATCTTTCGGCACATGGCTATTATACAATTTTGTTTATCATGTCTACCTTCTGATATATTCTGGCTCCATCTGGTAAGAATTTGCATTGCTTCCGGGTCTACCCCGGTCGGTCTTGATTTCTGATCACACAATTTATGAGGAAACGTAACAGTTCCCCCTGTATCTCCACTTTCTGGTATTCCATAGCTCTGTTAATACATTCTGGATCTCGCCCTGTTTGGACAAAATGATATATTTTATCTAGATGCGCAGTCATTCCTGGTAACTTCCCTAAATACACTGCGGCTCGTCTGATACGCAATGATGCCATGATCATTTCGTCCTCTTTGCCGGGCACAGGGTCATATCTACAATCTATAAGAAGTTCCTTAAGCGTACGGGCATTTATGAGTTTGGGGGTACGTGAATGTGCTGACTCTTGAAAAGTAAGTTTATTTATTCTGGGTGGCGTAGAAAAAATGTTACTAACACCTCCCGCAGCCCCCTCTGGGGTGTCGGGTGTGAAAGGATTCGTTGAACGTGACACAGCAACTATAGGTGTGGAGACAGCTATAGAAGTAGCTGTAGGAACGGATGTAGAAACAGATGTGCTTGCCGGAACTTGTGACACGATCTGTTGCTGTAGGGATACGGGTACTGGATCTTGGCGTTGAACCTCCCTGGTATGCGGTCTATGTGGGGCGGAATTAGCATATTCGGGAGCTGCGTCGTCTAAATATGAGGAGAGAAAGACATCTTCTGCGGTTCTAGGATGCCCCTTAGGATGTACCTTTATTGGGAATAATGGGGGCGGCAAGTCTTTCGGTATTTCTGGAGTAGCTTTAGGTAATCCTTCGGCCAGAAGGGGATACATACCATTCATAAGGGCATTTCTTTGTCTGTCTACTTGTTCTGATTTCACTCGGATACCTTCTTCAATTAATAAACTTTCTCGAACTTTATTTGAACTCTCTTTATTCTTTTCTTCCTGTCGGAGTGCTTTTTCTGTACGTCTATGAGATTCTTTACGCCATAACTCAATGGCGTCTTTCTGTGACTGTCTGACTTTCCTTTTCCATAACTCTTCTTCTACTTTCATGATGCACTCTGCATCCCAGGTTCCCGCTGTGGGCCACCTCTGACTTTCTGGTAATTCCTTGGTGTAGTCTACCCATAAATCAAGAAATAATATAGCGTCTAAGCCATGTTTATGATACATGAAGTACCCTGGAGTGTCCCTAGGAGGAATAGGAACGGCGTCTTCGAGTACCCCTTTTCTTGTAGTGATCTGTCTTAGTTTCGAAAAGAGCGGCATATTGAGAACTGATCTGATACTTGATTTTTGAACAAACTTAATACAGTAAACACGATAATGAACAGTCATTCACACCACGATATGCAGTACGTACTTAAAACATTTAACATTTAACATTTAACATTTAACATTTTTTAACCTTCAAAATAACCAACAATGATGATCGTCTGCATAACTAATCACCAAGCATAATTTTTGACAATAACTAGATACTTCGGAATACTTGATATACTGCTAAACAGTACATATACACTGCTAAAACAGTGCAGACCGGATTTGTGTACCCAAACCCGTCTTGACCGGCACAACCTATGTGCACGTCAGAAATGCCTCCCCAGTAATGGTACTCACCGGGTAGCTTCGGAAACGGAAGGCCTCGGAAACTGAACTTGGACCGGACTGGACTCGACTCGACTCGTCGGAAACTGGACTCGACTTCGAACTGGTGGGCCTCTGTATACCTCGGATCTTGCTCTCTCAGCTAGGCTCTGGTCGGGATACTTCGCACTTCTCACCGCCTCGTCTGGGTGTTGATCGCAGCCTCAGTCGCCCCCGCTTGACCGGAGGGAGATACAGGAAATCCTGCTGGTACGCGTTATTGTCCGTCCAGCTGTGGCAGGAGACCGGGCCTGCAACTCACCGCCGGCGCATGAGATGAGAAAGTGTCCCTATTCGGGCGCCATTCATGTGGTAAATAATTTCCATTACCGGGACTTAATTTGATACAGAAACATAATAAAATAGCTCAGTAAAATAAGAGGCAGAATCCGTGGTATTAGAGGTTCGGAATGGGCTTTATTCCAATGATCGATTATAATCGGTTGCTCCAAGTTCCATCACCACGGAGGTTCAGGAAGTGAAGTACATACTTTCTTGACAAGAAGTGATTTTTATAGAACATACATTACAATGAAACGAATGCAGTAGGCGTAACAATTGATAAGGAAAATGACGATTCATATGCGTAACCGAAAATGGGTGTAATAAGGAGTAAAAAGGAACATAATTGGTTATGATGTCATATATAGGTGGATCTATAAGATAATACTTGGCATAGATGCGCGCGCAGCAGCATGACGTGTGATTGACGTGCAACTAGGGGGTGAAGGGGACTTGACATTTAGCTCTACATATGGAGACGAAAAGTCTGGGTGGTCAAGTCAACCTAATCCCAAATCATATCTAACATCCTATGTTTAAAGAACTATGTTATCCACAAAAGAAGGACTCTCGGACAGAATCTATTCTATACTGACTGTGCGTGCGTGTACAAGCGTCTAAGTGTCTATACTAAATGCGAGGGGGTAGGAATATTCCATGGTAACAGGACTATGAATTACTTGCATAAAGACAGAGAAGCCGAGCCTTTTGCTCGGTAGCTGGAAGGAATGTTTACTTAAACTACTAGACAGGAATGCATCGGCTGAGGGGTGAAGCAGATAACTCGAAGGTGAAATACAGTTCTTGGCAGAGAATAGGCTGATGTCAGGCTTCGTGAGCCGCGCAGAGAATGAGACAAAGTTCATGGTCACGGATGCAGGCTCAGACTGGAGCTTTCAGAGGCAGAAGGCAAGAAGAGTTTGATGACAGAATCAGGGCCTACTTGCCTGGACTGTAAAATGGCATAAGTGAACCATATAAAGCCGGTGGCCTTTCATACTTAGGAATGGAATATCCGGCCTATTCATGGCGGATCTGACAGAGGACATGTTGACGGTGGACGCACATGTGTTTGCGTCTTCATAACTGGAACTGGAGGGAACATACATGTACTTGTAACATGCACATAGAACCGTTGGGGTCCAAGATAGGGGACATAACTGACCAGAAAAATCCATATTTCCACAATGGTGGTGGAGTGAGCTAAAGAATGATGATGGATTAAACCCAGATCAGTTGACTGGGGGTGAGTGTTTGATTTGCTCTAATGCTCCGTCCATCATCCCCTTTGGTATCGCTTTGTTCGCCCTAAGTTGGCAGGGTATGCCCAGACGTGGATCCCTTGCTCACTTTGCCACTGGATTCTAGATAGCCTGGCTGACGAGGGTTATGAACCCGAAACCAGTCCCAGGATGCTTGTTTCCGGTCCAGGGAAGACATGGCTTGGCAGTTCAGGCTGGACTGTTCCCATGAGGCACAGGGTCAGACTGATTTGCATATGGCCATGTCTGAACTGGGGTGCTGGAGTGAGCTAAAGAATGATGATGGATTAAACCCAGATCAGGTGACTGGGGGTGAGTGTTTGATTTGCTCTAACGCTCCGTCCATCATCCCCTTTGGTATCGCTTTATTTGCCCTAAGTTGGCAGGGTATGCCCAGACTTGGGTCCCTTGCTCACTTTGCCACTGGATTCAAGATAGCCTGGCTGACGAGGGTTATGAACCCAAACCCGAACCCGAAACCGGTCCCAGGATGCTTGTTTCCGGTCCAGGGAAGACATGGCTTGGCAGTTTGGGCTGGACTGTTCCCATGAGGCACAGGGTCAGACTGATTTGCATATGGCCATGTCTGAACTGGGGTGGTGGAGTGAGCTAAAGAATGATGATGGATTAAACCCAGATCAGTTGACTGGGGGTGAGTGTTTGATTTGCTCTAATGCTCCGTCCATCATCCCCTTTGGTATCGCTTTGTTCGCCCGAAACCGGTCCCAGGATGCTTATTTACGGTCCAGGGAAGACATGGCTTGGCAGTTCGGGCTGGACTGTTCCCATGAAGCACAGGGTCAGACTCATTTGTATATGGCCATGTCTGAACTGGGGTGGTGGAGTGAGCTAAAGAATGATGATAGATTAAACCCAGTTCAGTTGACTGGGGGTGAGTGTTTGATTTGCTCTAACGCTCCGTCCATCATCCCCTTTGGTATCGCTTTATTCGCCCTAAGTTGTTAGGGTATGCCCAGACATGGGTCCCTTGCTCACTTTGCCACTGGATTCAAGATAGCCTGGATGATGAGGGTTATGAACCCGAAACCGGTCCCAGGATGCTTGTTTCCGGTCCAGGGAAGACATGGCTTGGCAGTTCGGGCTGGACTGTTCCCATGAGGCACAGGGTCAGATTGATTTGCACATGGCACTGTCTGAACTGGGGTGGTGGAGTGAGCTAAAGAATGATGATGGATTAAAGATAGCCTGGCTGACAAGGGTTATGAACCTGAAACCGGTCCCAGGAGGCTTGTTTCCGGTCCAGGGAAGACATGGCTTGGCAGTTCGGGCTGGACTGTTCCCATGAGGCACAGGGTCAGACTGATTTGCATATGGCCATGTCTAAACTGGGGTGGTGGAGTGAGCTAAAGAATGATGATGGATTAAACCCAGATCAGTTGACTGGGGGTGAGTGTTTGATTTGCTCTCACGTTCCGTCCATCATCCCCTTTGGTATCGTTTTGTTCGCCCTAAGTTGGCAGGTTATGCCCAGACGTGGGTCCCTTGCTCACTTTGCCACTGGTTTGAAGATAGCCTGGCTGACAAGGGTTATGAACCCGAAACCAGTCCCCGGATGCTTGTTTCCGGTCCAGGCAAAACATGGCTTGGCAGTTCGGGCTGGACTGTTCCCATGAGGCACAGGGTCAGACTGATTTGCATATGGCCATGTCTGAACTGGGGTGGTGGAGTGAGCTAAAGAATGATGATGGATTAAACCCAGATCAATTGACTGGGGGTGAGTGTTTGATTTGCTCTAATGCTCCGTCCATCATCCCCTTTGGTATCGCTGTGTTCACCCTAAGTTGGAAGGGTATGCCCAGACGTGGGTCCCTTGCTCACTTTGCCACTGGATTCTAGATAGCCTGGCTGATGAGGGTTATGAACCCGAAACTGGTCCCAGGATGCTTGTTTCCAGTCCAGGGAAGACATGGCTCGGCAGTTCGGGCTGGACTGTTCCCATGAGGCACAGGGTCAGACTGATTTGCCAATGGCCATGTCTGAACTGGGGTGGTGGAGTGAGCTAAAGAATGATGATGGATTAAACCCGGATCAGTTGACTGGGGGTGAGTGTTTGATTTGCTCTAACGCTCCGTCCATCAACCCCTTTGGTATCGCTTTGTTCGCCCTAAGTTGGTAGGGTATGCCCAGACGTGGGTCCCTTGCTCACTTTGCCACTGGATTCAAGATAGCCTGGATGACGAGGGTTATGAACCCGAAACCGGTCCCAGGATGCTTGTTTCCAGTCCAGGGAAGACATGGCTTGGCAGTTCCGGCTGGACTTTTCCCATGAGGCACAGGGTCAGATTGATTTGCATATGGCCATGTCTGAACTGGGGTGGTGGAGTGAGCTAAAGAATGATGATGGATTAAAGATAGCCTGGCTGACAAGGGTTATGAACCTGAAACCGGTCCCAGGATGCTTGTTTCCGGTCCAGGGAAGACATGGCTTGGCAGTTCGGGCTGGACTGTTCCCATGAGGCACAGGGTCAGACTGATTTGCATATGGCCATGTCTAAACTGGGGTGCTGGAGTGAGCTAAAGAATGATGATGGATTAAACCCAGATCACTTGACTGGGGGTGAGTGTTTGATTTGCTCTCACGCTCCGTCCATCATCCCCTTTGGTATCGTTTTGTTCGCCCTAAGTTGGCAGGTTATGCCCAGACGTGGGTCCCTTGCTCACTTTGCCACTGGTTTGAAGATAGCCTGGCTGACAAGGGTTATGAACCCGAAACCAGTCCCCGGATGCTTGTTTCCGGTCCAGGGAAGACATGGCTTGGCAGTTCGGGCTGGACTTTTCCCATGAGGCACAGGGTCAGATTGATTTGCATATGGCCATGTCTGAACTGGGGTGCTGGAGTGAGCTAAAGAATGATGATGGATTAAAGATAGCCTGGCTGACAAGGGTTATGAACCTGAAACCGGTCCCAGGATGCTTGTTTCCGGTCCAGGGAAGACATGGCTTGGCAGTTCGGGCTGGACTGTTCCCATGAGGCACAGGGTCAGACTGATTTGCCAATGGCCATGTCTGAACTGGGGTGGTGGAGTGAGCTAAAGAATGATGATGGATTAAACCCGGATCAGTTGACTGGGGGTGAGTGTTTGATTTGCTCTAACGCTCCATCCATCATCCCCTTTGGTATCGCTTTGTTCGCCCTAAGTTGGTAGGGTATGCCCAGACGTGGTTCCCTTGCTCACTTTGCCACTGGATTCAAGATAGCCTGGATGACGAGGGTTATGAACCCGAAACCGGTCCCAGGATGCTTGTTTCCAGTCCAGGGAAGACATGGCTTGGAAGTTCGGGCTGGACTTTTCCCATGAGGCACAGGGTCAGATTGATTTGCATATGGCCATGTCTGAACTGGGGTGGTGGAGTGAGCTAAAGAATGATGATGGATTAAAGATAGCCTGGCTGACAAGGGTTATGAACCTGAAACCGGTCCCAGGATGCTTGTTTCCGGTCCAGGAAAGACATGGCTTGGCAGTTCGGGCTGGACTGTTCCCATGAGGCACAGGGTCAGACTGATTTGCATATGGCCATGTCTAAACTGGGGTGGTGGAGTGAGCTAAAGAATGATGATGGATTAAACCCAGATCAGTTGACTGGGGGTGAGAGTTTGATTTGCTCTAACGCTCCGTCCATCATCCCCTTTGGTATCGCTTTGTTCACCCTAAGTTGGAAGGGTATGCCCAGACGTGGGTCCCTTGCTCACTTTGCCACTGGATTCTAGATAGCCTGGCTGATGAGGGTTATGAACCCGAAACTGGTCCCAGGATGCTTGTTTCCAGTCCAGAGAAGACATGGCTTGGCAGTTCGGGCTGGACTGTTCCCATGAGGCACAGGGTCAGACTGATTTGCCAATGGCCATGTCTGAACTGGGGTGGTGGAGTGAGCTAAAGAATGATGATGGATTAAACCCGGATCAGTTGACTGGGGGTGAGTGTTTGATTTGCTCTAACGCTCCGTCCATCATCCCCTTTGGTATCGCTTTGTTCGCCCTAAGTTGGTAGGGTATGCCCAGACGTGGGTCCCTTGCTCACTTTCCCACTGGATTCAAGATAGCCTGGATGACGAGGGTTATGAACCCGAAACCGGTCCCAGGATGCTTGTTTCCAGTCCAGGGAAGACATGGCTTGGCAGTTCGGGCTGGACTTTTCCCATGAGGCACAGGGTCAGATTGATTTGCAGATGGCCATGTCTGAACTGGGGTGGTGGAGTGAGCTAAAGAATGATGATGGATTAAAGATAGCCTGGCTGACAAGGGTTATTAACCTGAAACCGGTCCCAGGATGCTTGTTTCCGGTCCAGGGAAGACATGGCTTGGCAGTTCGGGCTGGACTGTTCCCATGAGGCACAGGGTCAGACTGATTTGCATATGGCCATGTCTAAACTGGGGTGGTGGAGTGAGCTAAAGAATGATGATGGATTAAACCCAGATCAGTTGACTGGGGGTGAGTGTTTGATTTGCTCTAACGCTCCGTCCATCATCCCCTTTGGTATCGCTTTGTTCACCCTAAGTTGGCAGGTTATGCCCAGACATGGGTCCCTTGCTCACTTTGCCACTGGATTCAAGATAGCCTGGCTGACAAGGGTTATGAACCCGAAACCGGTCCCAGGATGCTTGTTTCCGGTCCAGGGAAGACATGGCTTGGCAGTTCGGGCTGGACTGTTCCCATGAGGCACAGGGTCAGACTGATTTGCATATAGCCCTGTCTGAACTGGGGTGGTGGAGTGAGCTAAAGAATGATGATGGATTAAACCCAGATCAGTTAACTGGGGGTGAGTGTTTGATTTGCTCTAACGCTCCGTCCATCATCCCCTTTGGTATCGCTGTGGGGAGCACAAGGCCATGCTGGGAAATGGCCAACAACAATATCAAACTCTGTCCGTGATAAGCTGGGAAAAGCAGTGTACAGGCAGGCATCTGTTCGAAAAGTAGAAAATGTCATGTTTGTGAACCAACGATGCATGTAGAAACATAAATCACATTGTGTGTCTCTTCCAAACACAGGTGGTGCTGGGCACCCAGCACCAAATGGTGAGGATACCCAGTCCCAGACTCTGGTGGACACTGAGCTCTCTGGTCTGACTATCTCACTGTCCTCTTCAGATGACAACGACCAACCTGGCCCCTTCGGTGTGAGCCATCATGCAGCACCAGCAGCATCAACATCTGCCCCCCCTGTACCCACGCCTCCAGCATCTGGACACCGACAGGCCACCCCCGCCAACACGGACAGACCAAGGCCAATCAAAACCCACAGCTACAGCAAACACCACTAGCAACACCTCCCAAGGGGTCCCAGTGTCACCTGTGTGTCCTGCCCGTGTGGAGAGGGGTGCTGGGAGGGGTGGGTGGCACAGGGCATGCTTTGCAGAGGGTCTGGACTCCATGATGACCCCCACCTGGCACGCATCTTAGATGCGTACCAGGATAGCACCGGAGGATTTGGCCAATCCTCAAAGACATGCAAGTTGAGCAGGTCACCCACCATGCCCGCATGGAGGCCAATTGGGATGACATTACTGCAGTGCATCGGGACATACTACAATGCCTCTGCCAGATCAACACCAACCTGTCCACACCCCGCTGTGTGCCCACAATATCTGTCGCAACACCATCTGCCAGTGCCACAGGGAGGGAGGAGGACTCTGGCGGAGGCCTGCACATGAGGATCCCCCCAGAAGAAGAATTGTCATCCGAAGAAGGACATGTGAGAGGCAGATGTCCCAGCACATCCCCCAGGGCCTCTAAACCTATTCTGGACAATGTCCTTTGTGCGCAACCCATTCACCTTGTCCAATCGCACACAACTCGCCCACACGATATGGAGGGTTCATGTTGGGCCAATGTATCAGATGACTGTGGACTTTACTCTGGACATTTCATCTACCAGCACTTCCAACTCCAATGTGAACTTTGGATTCCCAAACCAATGTACAGCACCCACCATCCTGTGCACTTCCCTCACACATGTTTGTAAATAAACTCACCAGTACACCATACTTGCCTCTGTTGTGATTCCAACTTGTCATGTTCAGGGAGATGTCGATCTGCTACACAACACAGTGCATGCCAAATACTGCAATAATGTGACCAAAGTAAGGTGAGTCATGGGGATGTGACACATGTGAGGGAGACACACCACTATGGCAACACAAAACATACTCACCATGGCCATGTTACTCACCACACACAATGATGTTGACCTGAAACGCATTGGCATGCACAGACACAACACCAACCCCAGTCAGTGGTAACAAGTCCACAGGTGAGGTAAGCAGATGTCACTCAGATGTGGGAAGACAGACAACGCACATAACAAAGCATAGCACAGGTTCATTACACATCAGCAACACGTTTATTCCACAATAGTTGCACGGTAATTCTACGTAACAGTGGACACACGCTCTCAATGTGTTGGAGAATGGAAGTCCAGGGATGTGTGGTACATCTGTTGATGGGAATTGTCAGCTTCCACACTGGTGTTGGCTTCTGGGTGTTGGGGCCAGTGTTGACCACACAACAGGCAAAGTACCCTGGGAAGGACAGACAAGATACAGTCAAAAGCACAGAAGAACAGGAGAGAAATGCAACACACATGCACAAAACATGCTGCAAGACACCTACACAAACACGAGTTAGCAGTACTACCCTATTGTGGAGTACACACCAGCTGAATGGACACATCACAGCACGCATCTAGTCAAGTGGCACACAAACACACTTAGACAGCAACAGAACTGGCACAACACATTCCAGGCTACCTCCATACATTCACATAACAACCCTGGAAACTCACATTCATGTGAAGAATTTGTTGATGAGCTGTGAGCGGACATTACCATCATCTTCATCACCACTGGCATCTTGGCCCAGGCCGGGATCCTCCACAGGTGCCAATCGTTGGTCATCGTCATCCTGGATGAGAGGCACCTCCTTCCGCACCGCCTTGTTGTGTAGCATGCAGCAGACAAGGATTATTTTGCACACCTTTGCAGGCTCATATGGAAAGGGCCCCTCCGGTCTTGTCCAGGCAGCGAAAGCGGCTTTTCAGGAGGCCGAATGTCCACTCAATCACCCTCCTGCTCCGACCATGTGCCTCATTGTAGCGCATCTCGGCTGGTGTCACAGGGTTCCTGAGGGGTGTCAGCAACCACGGCATGTTGGGGTATCTGGAGTCACCTACACACACAAAAATGAACAAGTAGCTGAGTTTTGTAGGAGTTCGGAATACAACATTGACAAACACACACAATGAGAAACAGTCAGTACACACCGACAAGCCAGGCATGCTGAGCTGGCACCTGTGACATCAGCGTTGCAATGCGACTACTCCTCATAATGTAGGCATCGTGTGCAGAACCAGGGAACCGCGCACACACATGTGTGATCGACATGTCAGCAAGACAGACCACCAGAGCATTGATCGATTGGTAGTGCTTCCTGTTCTGGTATGCCTAATCATGTGCCTGTGGTGGTATAAGGGCAACATGTCTCCTATCAATATATCCGATGACGTTCAGCATCCTCCCCAGTGTAAAAAAGGCATCCTTTATTTCAGGAAGTTCAGCTGGGCTCGGGAACTTGATATACAGGTCGAGGAAATGCAACATCCCCTCCAAGACATCGCGTAGCACCCGACTAAACATTGTTTGCGACATCCCACCAGCAGTAGCCACAGTGTACTGGAAGGTAACAGCAGCAAAGAAGTGCAGGGCTGCCATCACCTTCACCACTGAGGTCAGTGCTGTAGGGTATGTCCGGCCAGGTAGCAGATGTGGCGCCAACTGCTCCGCCAACTCCGCAATCAGTAGCCTGGTGAAGCAGTACCGTCTGATGCAGTCGCGCTCCTGCATGGTTGCAAGGTCTGGGAATGGCCCATGGACAGCTGGTGCCCTGCAGTACAGAGATGCACAAAGGAAGATTGTCAGTACATCCACCCATGTGGCCATGACCATGATCAATATCAAATGCCAGTTCATGACATTACACAATGTTCTGAGGTGTGTGCTGTTGGTCATGGACACATATGTCACCTACAAGACCACCACCTCACATCTCAATTCCACATGTCCACATGTAGTGCAATGGCCAATCATCTTGCTGTGTCACCCAACCCATGTGCTGCTGCAATGTTCCAAACACACACCACAGTGACAATTGAGGCCTCAGGTCTCCCAGGCATCACAGATATTTGTCATGCAGAAACCCAGGCTCCCTGTATTGCCACATCAACACAGCAATGGACATGGCGTAGCACGCACACACCCCAAGGCAAGCGTAAGTTCCATAGGTAGTGGCCACTGTTGTTCCTGCCGGCCCTATATGTACGTCTCTTAGACACACACCCCATCAAGGTTGATACATATACAGCATGGATGTGGAGACTGTTACCCATTGGGAATATTTGATCACATCTGAGACACAGCATGCACACAGACTGTGTGTGCACATTAGTATTGTGGCTACAGGTCTCACTGTGACGTACATGCCATCACCCCCAGGACTCAGCGTGTATGTGACCTGTCCTAAACATACCCAACATGACACTCTGGCTGTGACTCATGCCCATTACTGTCCAACTGCATATCACAGTGGTAATGTGCACAACACACAAAGGATTCTGCCCCCATGTACACGTGCACAGCCTGGGAGTGGCTGCACAAAGTGCCAGCCAAAAAACCAGATGTGGCCCCCCAAACACCCAGGGAATGCAGCCTTACATGCCATGGGACACTGTATGGCCAATGCTGTAGTGTGGTAGGTGTGCACAGGTGTCCCTGGCCAATATATGTGTGTTGCATCAGTATAATAGTCACACTAATGAGGTCTGACGCTGTTGACAATTCGTACACATTGCACGTTTCATGACCGAGCCATGCGTACGCTTTGCCATTGACTGCAATGAGGTCCGATGCGGGTGACAATGCATACGCATTGCACGGTTCATGTCCGAGCCGTGCGTACGCTTTGTCATTGAATGCAATGAGGTCTGACGCGGGTGACAATGCGTACGCATTGCACGGGTCATGTCCGAGCCGTGCGTACGCTTTGTCATTGAATGCAATGAGGTCCGATGCGGGTGACAATGCGTACGCATTGCACGGGTCATGTCCGAGCCGTGCGTACGCTTTGTCATTGAATGCAATGAGGTCCGATGCGGGTGACTATCATGCATACGCGTCGGACAGGCATGGTCCGACACAGGCATACGCCTTGGCCATTGAATTGTATGGAGACCGGTGCATGTGTATATTCAAAATACGCGTTGTACAGTCAGTTGAATGAGCCGGGCGCACCCATTGGCTCTGGACTGTCATGGAGACGGATGCGGATTAAAAACTTGTACGAGTTGTGCACTGGAAATTCAGTTGGATACCTACAACAATGTTGCAATTTCAAGTGTTCCATGAAGGTGAAGATTTGAATGATGCGGAAGGCGTGTACGAGTCGTACTTTTAAATGGATTTGCCAAATTCATAGAATGCAACTGTGTTGGACCTATCACTTGGGACACATGGCACAGAGTCTGCCTCTGCAACACAGATATAAGGCTGGCTGGCCCCAGGGAGCTCACTTGCCTGCACTACATGCTACTGGACCACATCCCTGCTACCACTACTGCTGTCTATGCATCCTCTGGCTCCTGCTATGGGACGTACTCTAGAGAGGGCCCCAGACTTCACTGAGGAGGACCAGGCCCTGCTGGACGGGCTCCTTCCACAGTACAGCAAGCTCTATGGGAAATTAGGGGAGCAGGTGAGTGTGCAGTCCACTGCCTTCCTAATTATGCATGTTGTCTGACTAGCAGTACTAGCAGTGTGTGCACCAGTGGCAAGCATTCTCACTGACTACTTTCATCCCCCAAAGTGTGTAGGTACATGTAATGAATAGTTTTCCTGCTGCTAAAGTGCATTATTGCAAGCTTAAACTATCCAGGCATTGTTAACATGTCAGACATGCTTGCACTACATGTGTAATTAATTTCCCTCTGTGATGATGACATGTATATCCAATTATGTGCTGCACAAATCTGGGGCATGTGTGTTAATGTACCTTTCACTTTGTCCTCCTCACAGGTTGATGCCTACCAGAAGCAGGAGATCTGGCTGACCATCGCCCAGGCTGTTCGTTCTGTGGGGGTCTACAGGCGCTGGATTTTCGGGGCTGGACCCGGAGGATAGCTAGAGTCCAGCTGAAGCTGTCACCTCCACGCAGGAGGGGCGGACACCGGATCCTGACTCCCCACATGCTCCGTATCCTGGCGGTGGTCTTCCCGGACCTGGTTAGGCAGCTGAAGGCCAGACAGCAGCAGGAAGGGGGTGAGTCCATGTTTGACCCGTGTACTATGTCTGACATGCTAATAGCAGTATTTTGTCCTGGTCACACTTCCACATTACATAGGTCTTGTAGTCCAAAACTGAGGTCCCTCAATTGTGTGATGCACCCTCCTCATCTGTTCCACAGGTGTTGCCCCTCCAGTCTGTTGCTTGTGTCACTAGGGCACTGTGTCCCTGCAGTCAGCTATGCTTCAGCTACCGGTCAGCATCAGTTCCCGTGACTCTGTTGTGTGTTTCATGGGTGGATCAATTGTTTACACAATGCCTGAGATCTGACATGTGATCTGTGTGTGCCCTTGAGAGGTGTACCAAATGCTGGTCTGACTCGCAACATGTGGCTGGGGTATTCCAAACAAACCCATGCAGCAGAGGACTCACATTTTTGGGCCTCAGGAGTATGTATTTTGATATTTGATATTTGAGGGGTTATTTGTAGAGCGCGACGTTCGCTCCAGAGGGAGCATCTTGGCGCTGAAGATCCTGACTAATCAATCCTGAGGTTGAAGGGGGGTTTAGATGGCCGCTTTGGCGTAATCATCGGAGAGGTTGAAGATCCAGGTCTTTAAGAGCTTTCTGAAGGATTTTTCAAGCGTCTGATGTCGGAGAGTTTTGGGCAAGCTGTTCCATGCTTTAGTGGCCAGAGAGCTTAGGGTTTTGCCGCCCTTAGTCTTTAGGTTATATTTGGCAGGGAGGATGAGATTGTCAAGAGACGAGCGGAGGGAACGGCTGGGGGTGTAGTGGGGAAAGCGTCTGGAGAGGTACTTAGGGCCGGTTTTGTTGAAGGCACGGAAGGCAATGGTCAGTATTTTGAAGAGAATTCTCTTATGGAGAGGTAGCCAGTGTAGCGAACGGAGGGCAGCAGAGATAGAGGATCTGCGAGGTAGCCTGAGTACCAATCGTGCGGCGGAGTGAAGCACACTTTGAAGTTTTGATAGCGTGTTCTTTTTTGCCCCTGCAAGAAGACCGTTGCAATAGTCTAGGCGGGAAATTATAAGCGCTACTGTCACAGTTTTCCTGGCATCGGTAGACAGGAAGTTGAAGAATTTTCTGAGTGATTTGATTGTTCCAAAGCATTTGCCAGCTACCGTTCTAGCGTGTATGTCAAAGGAGAGGTCAGAGTCAAAGATAACGCCAAGATTTCTGGCGGATGTAACAGTCTGGGGAGGAGCAGCTGAATCATCTGGCCACCAGAGGGCTGGGCAGAAGGACGCGTTTTTTCCAATTGGAAGGATCTCAGTTTTGCTGGAATTGCATTTTAAATGGTTGCGATCCATCCAGCGAAAGACTTCAGTTAAACAGAGTTTAAGGTTGAGCTCGGCATCAGTGGAATTGTCCTCTAGAGGCACGATGAGTTGTGTGTCATCGGCGTACGAGGTGACTGGTATACCGAAGGAATCGATCAGGGATAGGAGTGGGATGAGATAAATATTGAAAAGGAGGGGGCTCAAGATGGACCCCTGTGGTACACCAGACGAGACCATCTTCTCTTTCGAGTGGAAGGGGCCTAGGGTGAGAGTTTGTGAGCGATCGGTGAGGAAAGACTTAATCCAGGCTAAAACAGTGTCGGTGACGCCAATATCCATCAATCTACTGATAAGGATGGAGTGGCAAATGGTGTCAAATGCCGCCGTTAAGTCAAGGAGGATAAGAATTGAATTTTTCCTCTGATCTTGTAACAATTTGATGGTGTCTGATAGCTCTATCAGTGCGGTTTCAGTCGAGTGTTTTGGACGGAAACCTGATTGTTTGGGGTGGAGAATGTTGTTTTCTTCCAAGTGGCGTTTTAACTCTCTGTAGACTAGTTGCTCCGTTATTTTTCCCAAGGCAGGGAGTAGTGAAATCGGGCGGAGGTTGGTCAGATCTGTCGGGGATTTATTGGCCTTTTTCATAAGGGGTTTGACAATTCCCTTCTTCCATCGGCTGGGGACCGACCCTGTGAGGAGTGAGGAATTAACTATTTTGTTGATCGTAGGATTCAACACCTCGATTAGTTGGTGCAGAATTTTTGGGGGACAGGGATCAGATGGTGAGCCAGATTTGCAGGCCAGGATGATTTCTCTGGTTTGCGCTAACGTGGCCGGTGAGAAGCTACTGAGAGTGCCGACACTAGAGTCCGGGAGGGGGGGAACAAGGGGGTATCCGGGGTGGGAAAGTTGTTTTGGATGGAGGCAATTTTATCTTCAAAGTAGTCAGAGATTTGGTCACAGAGATCTTGAGATGGGGGAATTTCCGGTAGGAGTACTTTGGGTTGAGTAAATGATTTTACTATTTTAAACAGCGTCTTTTGTTTTTGGCTGGCATCTTTGATGGCGTTAACGTAAAAGTTTTTTTGGGCTGATTTAATTTTTGAGAGATACGTTTTCCTTATTAGAGTATATGCAAGGCGATTGACCTCATCGTACGTCTTGCGCCATTAACGTTCCGCCTTCCTGCATAGCAAATGAGCGTTAGCTAGGTCAGGTGTGAACCAAGGGGCCTTGGTTTTGGTTTTTTGTTGGGAGGAACCGGGACGCTTGGGGGGGATTCTGGACTTAATTTCCAGTGAGATCCAGTTGTGGAAAAGGTCGGCGTCGATTTCGACGTTCCCCGATAAAGTGGGGGATTGAGAAGGCATTAGGGGTTTGAGACTAATGTTTTCTTGGACCTTTTTCCAGTTGATGGAGTTGGTAAGGAGGGCGTTGGCTTTATTGCAGGGGGGCGGATTCACAGTCTTAATGTGAAATGGGATCAAAGAGTGATCAGACCAGATCTGTGGCAGAGGGGGAAGGGTGGTTAAAGAAGAGAGGTTGGTGCACACACCATCAAGGGTATGACCAAGAGAGTGCGTAGGAAGAGTGATGAGCTGCTGGATGTTAAACATATCCAGGGTTTGGGAAAAATTGACGGATTGGGCGTCGGTTTTAGATTCAAGATGTAAATTGAAGTCGCCGAGTAGGGTAAAATGTGAGTATCTTAGGGAGAAGTGTCCCAAGGAGTCACATAATGAGTCAAGAAACTCAGTAGCGTTTCCGGGTGGGCGATAGATAAGGCCGCCTGAGAAGGAGGTGTGTTCATTTAATTTAATTGAAAAACCTAAACCTTCTGTTTTTTTCAATGGTTCTAGATTGAAAGTATGACAGGAAAAGTTGTTTCTAAGTATAATGGCGACCCCACCACCTCTCCCCTTAGCTCTATCTTGTCTGAAAAACGAGTAGCCTCGGGGTAGGGCGATAGCAATATCGGGGTTGCTCTCTTCCGTTAACCATGTTTCGGTTACCATTAAGCAATCAAGATCGGAGTCAATGATGAGATCGTGTATATCTTGATTGTGCTTGCACATGGATCATGCGTTAATTAGTCCTCCTTTGAATAGAGGCTGGGAAGCGTTGGTGGGTGATGGAGCGGCTGGAGTGAGGCCTGAGTTATTAGAGGTCCAACGGCAGAGCTTGCAGCTAACTGAGCCGGTTAGAGTGGCTGGGTCTAGTATGCAGGGGCAGTGCTTGGAGCCCTGTAGATGGTGGAGGTCACTGGACTGGTAACGAATGTGGGAGGAAGAGTGGACAGAGTTTCCTGCGCCTGTCGCGGTCTTGGCGCGGACGGGCGCAGACGGGCTTGCCTTAGGCGCGCCTTCGGCGCGCAAACGGCGCTCCCGCTGCGCTCGTCCGCTGCGCTTCCTAAACATACACATTATATAGGGGAGAAGGAGAGGGCGTGGCCTATCAGGTGGGCGTGGTTAAGCGCGCACGCCTGTGCTGATGGCGGCGTCTGAAGGTGAATTAAGTGCGCGACAGCGTTCAAATCGGCTGCGTGCAGTTTGCAGTCTTTGGTTTAAAAACAACGATTAGGTCAGTGACACCACACAATGAGTTTAAAAATAGGGCAAATATACAAGTAAGTAGTACCTCCAGCACCCGGCTTCCGCCTCAGGTCTGGGTCAGGAATAAATGTATATCAAGTATGTCACACTTGCTTAGCCACCTGACTACTGTCCAGGGCCAAGCACTGTTTCACGTAAACCTGTCCAGTCATTCCTCCTCAAGGGCATATAGAAACACTCTGTAATCCCACTCCTGTGTATGAAATTGCAGGTTGTGCTTAGTGACATGTGCCCTCAGGTGTCTGCCTCTGTGTCATTAGGGTGTGGCTTGTTGTTACGTACAACTGGGGTATCTATGATTCAGAGGGTCAGCATGACATATGCGATGTGACTGTGAGAGACTAGACCTGTGTGACATACAGGTGTGTGATTTTCTGACAGCACACAATGGTGTATGCAACTGTGTCCTTCATGCAGCTGGGTTACATTCATGGCAGACTGTGATGTGTTAATGTACAGGGATTTGTGTTTGCATAGACTCATATGTCTGATTTGCATGATGTGGGGTCTTCTGGGTCCTGGATATGTTGTTTGCATGGGATGGGCAAGTGCGCCGGTTATCTGCAGAGTTAGCTTTACCCCTGAGCTAGGATTGTGAGTCAGTGCATATTATTGTTGTCTGGATGCCCTGCCCCTGTGACAGGAGACAGTGTTGACTGACTTTCAGGGCATCGCAGTGCCATGGCATTTAACTTGCTATGAGTGAGCCTGCATTGTGTTCAAGTGTGCACCATGCACCCCATTTTGGCATTGCCCATCAGGACATGAGTACATCAAAGTGTGTGTTGCTGGCATGCATCCCAAGCATGTGAAATGAGTCTCTGCCCATCCCTTCATCCGGACACCTGTACTGAGTCAGTAGCAAGAGATGTGCTGTGTGTATAGTGACATACTCCTACATGTTCACTTGCATGTACAACTAATGTGTGGATGGTGCATGTTGGCACATTGAGGTGTTAGCATCCAACATGCAACAGACATATGTGTGAAAGTCAAGGAGGGATATGTGTGCCATGGTTGATGTTGAGAATGACAATTGTCTTATCCTAAACAGTGTTGGCACTTTGAGCTGTGTTCAGCTGATGATGCCAGGGCTTGCCCTGTGATGTGATGTACTCACTGTGGTGTGTGCACTCGGTACAGGTGACTGATGTTGTTCTCTTACTTCCTATTCCTATCCAGATATATCCATGGCCACAGGAGGGGACAGCTTCACAGACCAGGAGGAGCCACAGAGCCTTACAGGGACAGAAGGAGAGGAGTCGGGTGGACCCAGTGGCACGGAGGGCGAGTGGAGCCACACAGAGGAGTCGTCAGCACCATTCCCCCCAGCTGAGGGCCACAGCAGCTTTGAGGAGGCAGGTGTCAGTAGCCACCAAACCCCAGCTAGTGAGGCTGTCCCCATCACCGCCACCCCCACCACCACCACCCCCCACCCATCGGCTCCCATCCCAGAGGTCCCTGTGGGCTCCCGTGTTCATGAGCATGTCTCCAGATGTGGCCCCCCAAACACCCAGGGAATGCAGCCTTACATGCCATGGGACACTGTATGGCCAATACTGTAGTGTGGTAGGTGTGCACAGGTGTCCCTGGCCAATATATGTGTGTTGCATCAGTATAATAGTCACACTAATGAGGTCTGACGCGGGTGACAATGCGTACACATTGCACGTTTCATGACCGAGCCGTGCGTACACTTTGCCATTGACTGCAATGAGGTCCGATGCGGGTGTGTTAGACCTGTCAGCCCTTTGGGTGGTCCCTCCTCATCATTATTTATTTTGTCCCACTTTTGCCTCAAACCCTGTTTGAATTTTTCCTTTTTGGGAACCACCAGACTTTTTAGTGTTGCTACAGATTCAGGGAGCCATTTTACCTACCCCTGAAACTTCTGTCTGAGGGCCTGAAGCACAAAATGGTGGCCACCTGTGACATCACCAGCATCCACTGGAACCTACCAGCACCTTCCAGAACATTCCAGAACCCTATGACAGTTGGAGGCGGTTTAGAATGTTGGGAAGCTAAGAGAGAGAGTTGGCAGTTGGAGCTGGCAGTTGGCACCTGACTGGTGAGGAGTGAGCAGCAAAAACGTGAAGGAGGAAGGAGTGAAGCAGCAGGGGTGGAAACTTGTGCCTGGAGTGGGGTACATAAACCCCCCCTTGATACTAGTCCCTACTGACGGAGCCCAGCCTAGAGCCCTGTGTGGGAAGAAGTCAGAAAAACCATCCTGAGGACCTGGACAGCAGGAACAGGCCTTAGAAACAAGAGAACAGCAAGATCCTGACCTGGAAGCTGGTTTCCCTGAAGTCCGACGTCGAGTAGCCTAAGACCTGGAGCCCGAGGTGGAGAAGCGGCGCTGACTGGAAAAGCAGACGTCGTACCCGGAGCCGCCAGAGGTCGAGAGAGGGCGCCGTCAGAGGTCGTGAGGAATACCAGAGGTCGAGGAGGAAGTCACCCGAGGTCGAGTGAGCGGCGTCATCGGAGGAGTGAAGTCTGCCCTCCGGAGTCGTCGGAGACCGAGGTGAAGTGTAACGGAGGTCGGGAGTGAGGATCGCACTCCAGAGTCGCCGGAACCTGTGGGAATCGTGCCGGAGGTCGGGAGTGAGGATCGCACTCCGGAGTCGCCGGAAACCTAAGGAGAGGAGCACCGGAGGTCGGGAGTGAGGATCGCCCTCCGGGGCCGCCGGAAGTCGACATCAAGGCAAGGCCGGCCGACGTCATCGAATCCGAGGTCGCCATCGGACCGGAGCCGCCCGAAGTCGACATCGAGTAAAGACTGCCCGACGCCATCGAATCGGAGGTCGAGATCGAACCGAGGCCGCCGACATCGAGACCGGAGCCGCCTGCCGGCGTCGTCAAAGAACTGACATTGTGCCGAGGCCGCCGACATCGAGCTGGAACCGCCTCATGGCATCGACACGACTCCAGCGGCGTCGGAGCATCAGAAAAAGGGCAGTAAGTGGAGTAGAGGGCGCCTGAGGCCCTGTGGAGACCTGAGAGACTGCTCTAAGGTGCCAGGGGTGAACTGGGACTAATCTAGAGAGGTTGTGTGGAGAGAGAGAGCCAGGTCTCTGGTATTTCCCCCCTTTATCTACCTCAGTTTAGGCCTCAGCCTTGACCAAGCCAGGGAGTAGACACCCCCAAGCCTTCCACATCCCCACAAGCTGTGCCTGGGCCAAATCAGCCCTTAGGAATTCAAAAGTGATCTGATTCCATGAGTGTCGCTGTCAGCTTTTAAGTATTTATTATGGGCACTGTATTTATTGTATTTAACCTATTTATTGTTCCACTGTATTTATTGGTCCACAGTATTTATTGATGCACAATATTTATTGGTTTACAGTATTTATTGCCTCAGAATATTTAATTGTCTGTATGTATTGCACTTGTATTTATGCCTTCTTTATTTATGATCACCCCTATTTAGTGAATCATTAAGCCAGTATTTATTTGACCTGCACTTTCTAAAAGTTTGTATATTGTGATTGTTATTTATTTTCTCCAATCAGCAACTAAGAGAAAAAGAAGATAAAGAAAGATATTTTTCATAATTTTTACGGTGTAGAGTCGTTTTTGGAACGGATGCACGCATGGTTATTGTATGGGTATGTCGTATGCTTAGCACGGTGCCTGATTCCTGACCACTCGAGCCAAGCTACCACAGTGTGTCCGGAAGACCACCACCCCTTCTAGTGTGGGAGTGGTTTTCCAACATAAATTGGTGTTCAGCGGTGGGATAGAGCTGTGCCTACACATACTCAACAATAACTGTGGGTAGTCCATAGGCCTACACCGGGAGTTTTCTCAAGAGCGGCCTTCCTAATTGTGGGTTTTTGTTTTTTCCAAATTTACTCTGGTGGTGGGAGGAGGTATTATTAAAGGTACCCCCCTGCATAGTTACTGCACAAAACCTGTCCTCTAACCTGAGTGGGCAAGATGGAGTTTGTACTAGAAAATCTAGAAACGTACACTGTGGCCCAACTCAGGGAGTTTTGCCAGCGGGAGGGGGTGTACTGTCCCCCAGGAGCAAAGAAGGGTGCACTCCAAACCAGCTTAAGGGCTTGGGGGGAGGCACGACGGGAAAGCAAGGCTGAGGAGGAAGACAGGGATGGAGAGCCTGACACCGAGGGGGCTGAGATGTACCAACCTGAGGTGGGGAACCTGTCAGCGGGGCCCAGGACACTTTCCAGGAAGGGCAGCAGTGCCTCTAGCGGTGGCTTGTCTGAAGTGGAGTTAACAGACCGGAGGGAGAAAAGGCAGCTCACATGGGACTTAGCAAGGCTGGAAAAAGAGAAGGAGGAACAGAGGATGGCTCATGAGATAAGGCTGAAAGAAATAGATCTTCAGATCCTGAGAATCGGGCCACACCCTGTACCTAACGGTGGCAGCAAAGACCAAGAAAGAGAGTTCACCAGGGAACCCAAACCCTACCTGCCAAAGGACATAGTAGCTAGCTATGGGGCGGGTGACGATATCGCCAAGTGGCTAGCGGCCTATGAGGTCTCGTTGAGGGCCCATGGGGTTCCAGAGAAGTACTGGGGAGGGGGATTGTACAAGTACATGCCTCCAGCTGGTAGGGATGCTTTATTGGCCCTCGAAGAGGATGAGCAGACCCACTACCCCACCATGAAACTGGCGCTCATAAGAAAGTTTGGACTAACACCCGAAAAGTACAGACAGAAGTTCAGGGGTAGTCACAAACTGGGCACACAGAATTGGGTGGACTTCCTGGACTATGCAAAGAAGGCACTAGAGGGTTGGATTCAGGGCAGTGAAGTGAGGAACTACGAGGGGTTGTTTGACCTAGTACTGAAGGAACACCTGCTCGAGAAATGTTTCCCTGAACTGCGGCAACACCTGGTGGATAGCAAGCTGACCAGTCCCCGGAAGCTTGCTGAGGAGGCGGACATTTGGGCTAGTACTCGGGTGTCCACAAGGGGGACTGGAGGGGATACTCAAAAGGCCGGACAGGGCGCCCCCCAGAAGAAAGAGGGAGGGGAAAAGAAAAAGGAGTTCTCCAAAGGCCCCCAAAATAACTTCCAAGGGAAGGGAACAGGATTCACCCCTAGGGCTAACCCACCCAGAAACCCTAATCCTGGCCAGAGTCAGCAGCCAAGGGTTGTCCATTGCTATGAGTGCGGTGGCGTTGGACACTGTAAAGGAGATCCGAAGTGCTTGAAACGACCACCCCCTCCCACTGGAGGAAAGACCCCCGGAGTAGCTAGTGTAGTGCTCGGGGAGGAGATGCCCTTAACTAAGGGAAGGGAGTGGGCGGGTGTCACTTTAGTGTCCCTGGGAGAACGGGAGATGGTTCCTAAGATCCAGGTGCCCGCAAATACCGCAAAGTATGGGCAGTGGGTCACCATCAACGGCCAAAGAGGGGAGGCTCTGAGAGACACAGGAGCCAGTATGACTATGGTGCGTAGCCAACTGGTGTCTCCAGAGCAGGTAATTCCCGATGTACTCCACCCAGCCGCGATGGCTGATGGCAGAACAGGCCACTATCCAGTGGCCGAGGTTCCCTTTGAATGGGGGGGGGTTGCAGGTTCACTTCGAGTTGCCGTAAGCCCTGCCGTGCCAGTCGATTGTCTGCTGGGGAATGACATGGAGCACAACGCTTGGAAGGAGGTGGAATACCGGACTCACACCGAGATGCTGGGTACACCTGACTGGGCCTGTGTTAGCACAAGGTCCACGACTACCCGAAGAGGGAGTTCATTTCGGCTGGAGCCTGGAACAAAGGCCCAGCCAGCTGCCAGTCAAGGGAAGAACCGAGGACAGGAGGAGCCTGCCTCGGCGTCCCCACCCCGTAGGACGGATAGGCCACCGGAGGTGGTGGACCAGGAGTCTGCGGTGGGGGACGTTACCAACCTGGAGGACCTACCCATCCCGGCCGAGTGGCACGTGGAGGGAGGCCCGTCCAGGGAGGAATTCTGCCAGGGCCAGAGGGAGTGCCCTACCCTTGAGGGGCTGAGGCGTCAGGCCGAAGCCCAGGCAGCAGGGAACGTTGAAGGGAACTACAGTGTTTACTGGGAGGATGGCCTCCTCTACAGTGAACCCAAGGCACCCCTTCATGGATCGTCACGAGCCTTGGTAGTCCCTCAACGTTATCGAGCCTTCCTTCTGGAGTTGGCTCACGAGATACCATTGGCAGGACACCTGGGGCAAGACAAGACCTTCGCCCGTCTTGTCCCACACTATTATTGGCCTCAGATGAAAGTGTCGTCCGATACCTACTGCCGGACATGTGTGTCTTGCCAAGCCAGTGGGAAAACAGGGGTGAAGCTGAAAGCTCCCCTGGAACCACTTCCTGTCGTTAGCACCCCCTTTGAAAGGGTGGGCATCGACATTGTGGGTCCGTTAGATCCACCGACTACAGCTGGTCACAGGTTTATCCTGGTTCTGGTGGATCATGCCACACGGTACCCAGAGGCAATACCTCTGAGGACCATAACAGCACCTGTTGTGGCAAGGGCCCTGATGGGAATCTTTACCCGAGTGGGTTTTCCCAAGGAAGTTGTGTCCGACAGGGGGACCAACTTCATGTCAGCGTATATGCGGGCAATGTGGAAGGAGTGTGGAGTGACATACCGGTTCACAACTCCTTACCACCCCCAGACCAATGGTCTGGTGGAGGGGTTTAATAAAACCTTGAAGGGCATGATCAGAAGTCTGCCTGAAAGCCTGCGGAGGAAATGGGACGTCCTCCTACCCTGTTTACTTTTTTCCTACAGGGAAGTGCCACAGAAGGGAGTGGGCTTCAGCCCCTTCGAGCTTCTGTATGGGCACCCTGTACGTGGACCTCTCAACCTGGTGAGAGACGGATGGGAAAGAACTCCCAGAAAGCTTCCCCAGGATGTGGTGAGCTACATGCTGGCCTTCCGGAGCCAAATGGCTAAGTTGTGGAAGCAAGCTTCTGACAACTTGGAAGCCAGCCAAGCAGTGATGAAGGCGTGGTATGACCACAATGCTCACCCGGTGGAGTTGGAGCCTGGCCAGAAGGTGTGGGTGATCGAACCAGGAGAGCTTAGTGCCCTCCAGGATCGCTGGTCAGGACCCTTTGAGGTGTTGGAGAAGAAGGGTAAGGCTACCTACTTGGTGGACCTGAAGACCCCTCGTCAGCCCCTGCGGGTGCTACATGCCAACCGCCTCAAACCCCACCACGAGAGGCCCGAAGTCATCTTGATGATGGTGACTGACGGAGGAGAGGACGTGGAAAGCGAGCCTCTCCCTGATCTGTTTGCGTCTCAAGAGAAGGATGGGTCGGTGGAGGGAGTGATTCTCTCCCCATCTCTAACTCCTGAACAGCAGGAGGACTGTCGCCAGGTCCTGGGGCAGTACTCTTCATTGTTCTCCCTTGTCCCGGGTAGGACTCACCTGTGCGTCCATGACGTGGACACAGGAGACAGCCCACCTGTGAAGTCCAAGATCTACCGGATGTCAGACAAGGTGAAGGCCAGCATTCACAGTGAAGTCACTAAGATGCTGGAGCTAGGAGTGATCGAACCTTCTAGCAGCCCCTGGTCCAGTCCGGTGGTGTTAGTACCAAAAGCTGCACCACCGGGTGCCCAACCAGAACTGAGGTTCTGTGTGGACTATCGGGGACTGAATTCAGTGACCAAAACTGATGCTCATCCGATCCCTAGGGCGGATGAATTGATTGACCGGCTGGGAGCTGCCCAATATCTAAGTACCTTTGACCTTACTTCAGGGTACTGGCAGATCTCCTTGACTGATGGAGCAAAGGAAAGGTCAGCCTTCTCCACGCCCAATGGCCACTACCAGTTCTGTGTGATGCCCTTTGGGCTCAAGAACGCACCTGCCACGTTTCAGCGCCTGGTAAACCAGATCCTCACCGGAATGGAGAGTTTCTCTGCTGCTTATCTGGATGACATAGCCGTCTTCAGTAACAGCTGGGAGGATCACTTGCGTCACCTGCAAGCTGTTCTCCAGGCCCTGAGACAAGCTGGATTGACGATCAAGGCCAGCAAGTGCCAGATCGGGCAGGGGTCGGTAGTGTACCTTGGACACTTGGTGGGTAGGGGAGCGGTGCAACCCCTCCAGGCGAAGATCGAGGCCATCATGGCCTGGGAACCCCCCAAGACACAGACTGAGGTCCGAGCATTTTTGGGCCTCACGGGATACTACCGCCGCTTCGTGAAGGGGTACGGTACCATCGTAGCCCCCCTCACGGAGCTCACATCCAAGAAACAACCTCGACGGGTAGTCTGGACGGAGGCTTGTCAGCAAGCCTTTGAGAGATTGAAGAAAGCCATGTGCGAGGCCCCGGTCTTAAGGGCCCCAGACTTTTCCAAGGAGTTCATTGTCCAGACAGATGCATCAGAACATGGCATTGGGGCAGTGTTATCGCAACTCAACGAAGAGGGTCTGGATCAACCCGTGGTCTTCCTATCCCGGAGACTACTTCCCAGGGAACAGAAGTGGAGTGCAATAGAGCGTGAAGCCTTTGCAGTGGTATGGGCTCTGAAGAAGTTGCGGCCATATCTGTTTGGCTCGCACTTCCTAGTTCAGACCGACCACCGACCCCTTCGTTGGCTGATGCAAATGAAGGGGGAGAATCCCAAGTTGTTGAGGTGGTCTATTTCCCTACAGGGAATGGACTTTCAGGTGGAACATCGGCCTGGAGTGGACCACGCCAATGCAGACGGTCTCTCAAGGTATTTCCGCCTTAGTGATGAGAACTCCCAAGGGGTTGGGTAGCTCTCCCCACTTTCAGCTGGGGGGGACGCGTGTTAGACCTGTCAGCCCTTTGGGTGGTCCCTCCTCATCATTATTTATTTTGTCCCACTTTTGCCTCAAACCCTGTTTGAATTTTTCCTTTTTGGGAACCACCAGACTTTTTAGTGTTGCTACAGATTCAGGGAGCCATTTTACCTACCCCTGAAACTTCTGTCTGAGGGCCTGAAGCACAAAATGGTGGCCACCTGTGACATCACCAGCATCCACTGGAACCTACCAGCACCTTCCAGAACATTCCAGAACCCTGTGACAGTTGGAGGCGGTTTAGAATGTTGGGAAGCTAAGAGAGAGAGTTGGCAGTTGGAGCTGGCAGTTGGCACCTGACTGGTGAGGAGTGAGCAGCAAAAACGTGAAGGAGGAAGGAGTGAAGCAGCAGGGGTGGAAACTTGTGCCTGGAGTGGGGTACATAAACCCCCCCTTGATACTAGTCCCTACTGACGGAGCCCAGCCTAGAGCCCTGTGTGGGAAGAAGTCAGAAAAACCATCCTGAGGACCTGGACAGCAGGAACAGGCCTTAGAAACAAGAGAACAGCAAGATCCTGACCTGGAAGCTGGTTTCCCTGAAGTCCGACGTCGAGTAGCCTAAGACCTGGAGCCCGAGGTGGAGAAGCGGCGCTGACTGGAAAAGCAGACGTCGTACCCGGAGCCGCCAGAGGTCGAGAGAGGGCGCCGTCAGAGGTCGTGAGGAATACCAGAGGTCGAGGAGGAAGTCACCCGAGGTCGAGTGAGCGGCGTCATCGGAGGAGTGAAGTCTGCCCTCCGGAGTCGTCGGAGACCGAGGTGAAGTGTAACGGAGGTCGGGAGTGAGGATCGCACTCCGGAGTCGCCGGAACCTGTGGGAATCGTGCCGGAGGTCGGGAGTGAGGATCGCACTCCGGAGTCGCCGGAAACCTAAGGAGAGGAGCACCGGAGGTCGGGAGTGAGGATCGCCCTCCGGGGCCGCCGGAAGTCGACATCGAGGCAAGGCCGGCCGACGTCATCGAATCCGAGGTCGCCATCGGACCGGAGCCGCCCGAAGTCGACATCGAGTAAAGACTGCCCGACGCCATCGAATCGGAGGTCGAGATCGAACCGAGGCCGCCGACATCGAGACCGGAGCCGCCTGCCGGCGTCGTCAAAGAACTGACATTGTGCCGAGGCCGCCGACATCGAGCTGGAACCGCCTCACGGCATCGACACGACTCCAGCGGCGTCGGAGCATCAGAAAAAGGGCAGTAAGTGGAGTAGAGGGCGCCTGAGGCCCTGTGGAGACCTGAGAGACTGCTCTAAGGTGCCAGGGGTGAACTGGGACTAATCTAGAGAGGTTGTGTGGAGAGAGAGAGCCAGGTCTCTGGTATTTCCCCCCTTTATCTACCTCAGTTTAGGCCTCAGCCTTGACCAAGCCAGGGAGTAGACACCCCCAAGCCTTCCACATCCCCACAAGCTGTGCCTGGGCCAAATCAGCCCTTAGGAATTCAAAAGTGATCTGATTCCATGAGTGTCGCTGTCAGCTTTTAAGTATTTATTAGGGGCACTGTATTTATTGTATTTAACCTATTTATTGTTCCACTGTATTTATTGGTCCACAGTATTTATTGATGCACAATATTTATTGGTTTACAGTATTTATTGCCTCAGAATATTTAATTGTCTGTATGTATTGCACTTGTATTTATGCCTTCTTTATTTATGATCACCCCTATTTAGTGAATCATTAAGCCAGTATTTATTTGACCTGCACTTTCTAAAAGTTTGTATATTGTGATTGTTATTTATTTTCTCCAATCAGCAACTAAGAGAAAAAGAAGATAAAGAAAGATATTTTTCATAATTTTTACGGTGTAGAGTCGTTTTTGGAACGGATGCACGCATGGTTATTGTATGGGTATGTCGTATGCTTAGCACGGTGCCTGATTCCTGACCACTCGAGCCAAGCTACCACAGTGTGTCCGGAAGACCACCACCCCTTCTAGTGTGGGAGTGGTTTTCCAACATAAATTGGTGTTCAGCGGTGGGATAGAGCTGTGCCTACGCATACTCAACAATAACTGTGGGTAGTCCATAGGCCTACACCGGGAGTTTTCTCAAGAGCGGCCTTCCTAATTGTGGGTTTTTGTTTTTTCCAAATTTACTCTGGTGGTGGGAGGAGGTATTATTAAAGGTACCCCCCTGCATAGTTACTGCACAAAACCTGTCCTCTAACCTGAGTGGGCAAGATGGAGTTTGTACTAGAAAATCTAGAAACGTACACTGTGGCCCAACTCAGGGAGTTTTGCCAGCGGGAGGGGGTGTACTGTCCCCCAGGAGCAAAGAAGGGTGCACTCCAAACCAGTTTAAGGGCTTGGGGGGAGGCACGACGGGAAAGCAAGGCTGAGGAGGAAGACAGGGATGGAGAGCCTGACACCGAGGGGGCTGAGATGTACCAACCTGAGGTGGGGAACCTGTCAGCGGGGCCCAGGACACTTTCCAGGAAGGGCAGCAGTGCCTCTAGCGGTGGCTTGTCTGAAGTGGAGTTAACAGACCGGAGGGAGAAAAGGCAGCTCACATGGGACTTAGCAAGGCTGGAAAAAGAGAAGGAGGAACAGAGGATGGCTCATGAGATAAGGCTGAAAGAAATAGATCTTCAGATCCTGAGAATCGGGGCACACCCTGTACCTAACGGTGGCAGCAAAGACCAAGAAAGAGAGTTCACCAGGGAACCCAAACCCTACCTGCCAAAGGACATAGTAGCTAGCTATGGGGCGGGTGACGATATCGCCAAGTGGCTAGCGGCCTATGAGGTCTCGTTGAGGGCCCATGGGGTTCCAGAGAAGTACTGGGGAGGGGGATTGTACAAGTACATGCCTCCAGCTGGTAGGGATGCTTTATTGGCCCTCGAAGAGGATGAGCAGACCCACTACCCCACCATGAAACTGGCGCTCATAAGAAAGTTTGGACTAACACCCGAAAAGTACAGACAGAAGTTCAGGGGTAGTCACAAACTGGGCACACAGAATTGGGTGGACTTCCTGGACTATGCAAAGAAGGCACTAGAGGGTTGGATTCAGGGCAGTGAAGTGAGGAACTACGAGGGGTTGTTTGACCTAGTACTGAAGGAACACCTGCTCGAGAAATGTTTCCCTGAACTGCGGCAACACCTGGTGGATAGCAAGCTGACCAGTCCCCGGAAGCTTGCTGAGGAGGCGGACATTTGGGCTAGTACTCGGGTGTCCACAAGGGGGACTGGAGGGGATACTCAAAAGGCCGGACAGGGCGCCCCCCAGAAGAAAGAGGGAGGGGAAAAGAAAAAGGAGTTCTCCAAAGGCCCCCAAAATAACTTCCAAGGGAAGGGAACAGGATTCACCCCTAGGGCTAACCCACCCAGAAACCCTAATCCTGGCCAGAGTCAGCAGCCAAGGGTTGTCCATTGCTATGAGTGCGGTGGCGTTGGACACTATAAAGGAGATCCGAAGTGCTTGAAACGACCACCCCCTACCACTGGAGGAAAGACCCCCGGAGTAGCTAGTGTAGTGCTCGGGGAGGAGATGCCCTTAACTAAGGGAAGGGAGTGGGCGGGTGTCACTTTAGTGTCCCTGGGAGAACGGGAGATGGTTCCTAAGATCCAGGTGCCCGCAAATACCGCAAAGTATGGGCAGTGGGTCACCATCAACGGCCAAAGAGGGGAGGCTCTGAGAGACACAGGAGCCAGTATGACTATGGTGCGTAGCCAACTGGTGTCTCCAGAGCAGGTAATTCCCGATGTACTCCACCCAGCCGCGATGGCTGACGGCAGAACAGGCCACTATCCAGTGGCCGAGGTTCCCTTTGAATGGGGGGGGGTTGCAGGTTCACTTCGAGTTGCCGTAAGCCCTGCCGTGCCAGTCGATTGTCTGCTGGGGAATGACATGGAGCACAACGCTTGGAAGGAGGTGGAATACCGGACTCACACCGAGATGCTGGGTACACCTGACTGGGCCTGTGTTAGCACAAGGTCCACGACTACCCGAAGAGGGAGTTCATTTCGGCTGGAGCCTGGAACAAAGGCCCAGCCAGCTGCCAGTCAAGGGAAGAACCGAGGACAGGAGGAGCCTGCCTCGGCGTCCCCACCCCGTAGGACGGATAGGCCACCGGAGGTGGTGGACCAGGAGTCTGCGGTGGGGGACGTTACCAACCTGGAGGACCTACCCATCCCGGCCGAGTGGCACGTGGAGGGAGGCCCGTCCAGGGAGGAATTCTGCCAGGGCCAGAGGGAGTGCCCTACCCTTGAGGGGCTGAGGCGTCAGGCCGAAGCCCAGGCAGCAGGGAACGTTGAAGGGAACTACAGTGTTTACTGGGAGGATGGCCTCCTCTACAGTGAACCCAAGGCACCCCTTCATGGATCGTCACGAGCCTTGGTAGTCCCTCAACGTTATCGAGCCTTCCTTCTGGAGTTGGCTCACGAGATACCATTGGCAGGACACCTGGGGCAAGACAAGACCTTCGCCCGTCTTGTCCCACACTTTTATTGGCCTCAGATGAAAGTGTCGTCCGATACCTACTGCCGGACATGTGTGTCTTGCCAAGCCAGTGGGAAAACAGGGGTGAAGCTGAAAGCTCCCCTGGAACCACTTCCTGTCGTTAGCACCCCCTTTGAAAGGGTGGGCATCGACATTGTGGGTCCGTTAGATCCACCGACTACAGCTGGTCACAGGTTTATCCTGGTTCTGGTGGATCATGCCACACGGTACCCAGAGGCAATACCTCTGAGGACCATAACAGCACCTGTTGTGGCAAGGGCCCTGATGGGAATCTTTACCCGAGTGGGTTTTCCCAAGGAAGTTGTGTCCGACAGGGGGACCAACTTCATGTCAGCGTATATGCGGGCAATGTGGAAGGAGTGTGGAGTGACATACCGGTTCACAACTCCTTACCACCCCCAGACCAATGGTCTGGTGGAGAGGTTTAATAAAACCTTGAAGGGCATGATCAGAAGTCTGCCTGAAAGCCTGCGGAGGAAATGGGACGTCCTCCTACCCTGTTTACTTTTTTCCTACAGGGAAGTGCCACAGAAGGGAGTGGGCTTCAGCCCCTTCGAGCTTCTGTATGGGCACCCTGTACGTGGACCTCTCAACCTGGTGAGAGACGGATGGGAAAGAACTCCCAGAAAGCTTCCCCAGGATGTAGTGAGCTACATGCTGGCCTTCCGGAGCCAAATGGCTAAGTTGTGGAAGCAAGCTTCTGACAACTTGGAAGCCAGCCAAGCAGTGATGAAGGCGTGGTATGACCACAATGCTCACCCGGTGGAGTTGGAGCCTGGCCAGAAGGTGTGGGTGATCGAACCAGGAGAGCTTAGTGCCCTCCAGGATCGCTGGTCAGGACCCTTTGAGGTGTTGGAGAAGAAGGGTAAGGCTACCTACTTGGTGGACCTGAAGACCCCTCGTCAGCCCCTGCGGGTGCTACATGCCAACCGCCTCAAACCCCACCACGAGAGGCCCGAAGTCATCTTGATGATGGTGACTGACGGAGGAGAGGACGTGGAAAGCGAGCCTCTCCCTGATCTGTTTGCGTCTCAAGAGAAGGATGGGTCGGTGGAGGGAGTGATTCTCTCCCCATCTCTAACTCCTGAACAGCAGGAGGACTGTTGCCAGGTCCTGGGGCAGTACTCTTCGTTGTTCTCCCTTGTCCAGGGTAGGACTCACCTGTGCGTCCATGACGTGGACACAGGAGACAGCCCACCTGTGAAGTCCAAGATCTACCGGATGTCAGACAAGGTGAAGGCCAGCATTCACAGTGAAGTCACTAAGATGCTGGAGCTAGGAGTGATCGAACCTTCTAGCAGCCCCTGGTCCAGTCCGGTGGTGTTAGTACCAAAAGCTGCACCACCGGGTGCCCAACCAGAACTGAGGTTCTGTGTGGACTATCGGGGACTGAATTCAGTGACCAAAACTGATGCTCATCCGATCCCTAGGGCGGATGAATTGATTGACCGGCTGGGAGCTGCCCAATATCTAAGTACCTTTGACCTTACTTCAGGGTACTGGCAGATCTCCTTGACTGATGGAGCAAAGGAAAGGTCAGCCTTCTCCACGCCCAATGGCCACTACCAGTTCTGTGTGATGCCCTTTGGGCTCAAGAACACACCTGCCACGTTTCAGCGCCTGGTAAACCAGATCCTCACCGGAATGGAGAGTTTCTCTGCTGCTTATCTGGATGACATAGCCGTCTTCAGTAACAGCTGGGAGGATCACTTGCGTCACCTGCAAGCTGTTCTCCAGGCCCTGAGACAAGCTGGATTGACGATCAAGGCCAGCAAGTGCCAGATCGGGCAGGGGTCGGTAGTGTACCTTGGACACTTGGTGGGTAGGGGAGCGGTGCAACCCCTCCAGGCGAAGATCGAGGCCATCATGGCCTGGGAACCCCCCAAGACACAGACTGAGGTCCGAGCATTTTTGGGCCTCACGGGATACTACCGCCGCTTCGTGAAGGGGTACGGTACCATCGTAGCCCCCCTCACGGAGCTCACGTCCAAGAAACAACCTCGACGGGTAGTCTGGACGGAGGCTTGTCAGCAAGCCTTTGAGAGATTGAAGAAAGCCATGTGCGAGGCCCCGGTCTTAAGGGCCCCAGACTTTTCCAAGGAGTTCATTGTCCAGACAGATGCATCAGAACATGGCATTGGGGCAGTGTTATCGCAACTCAACGAAGAGGGTCTGGATCAACCCGTGGTCTTCCTATCCCGGAGACTACTTCCCAGGGAACAGAAGTGGAGTGCAATAGAGCGTGAAGCCTTTGCAGTGGTATGGGCTCTGAAGAAGTTGCGGCCATATCTGTTTGGCTCGCACTTCCTAGTTCAGACCGACCACCGACCCCTTCGTTGGCTGATGCAAATGAAGGGGGAGAATCCCAAGTTGTTGAGGTGGTCTATTTCCCTACAGGGAATGGACTTTCAGGTGGAACATCGGCCTGGAGTGGACCACGCCAATGCAGACGGTCTCTCAAGGTATTTCCGCCTTAGTGATGAGAACTCCCAAGGGGTTGGGTAGCTCTCCCCACATTCAGCTGGGGGGGACGCGTGTTAGACCTGTCAGCCCTTTGGGTGGTCCCTCCTCATCATTATTTATTTTGTCCCACTTTTGCCTCAAACCCTGTTTGAATTTTTCCTTTTTGGGAACCACCAGACTTTTTAGTGTTGCTACAGATTCAGGGAGCCATTTTACCTACCCCTGAAACTTCTGTCTGAGGGCCTGAAGCACAAAATGGTGGCCACCTGTGACATCACCAGCATCCACTGGAACCTACCAGCACCTTCCAGAACATTCCAGAACCCTGTGACAGTTGGAGGCGGTTTAGAATGTTGGGAAGCTAAGAGAGAGAGTTGGCAGTTGGAGCTGGCAGTTGGCACCTGACTGGTGAGGAGTGAGCAGCAAAAACGTGAAGGAGGAAGGAGTGAAGCAGCAGGGGTGGAAACTTGTGCCTGGAGTGGGGTACATAAACCCCCCCTTGATACTAGTCCCTACTGACGGAGCCCAGCCTAGAGCCCTGTGTGGGAAGAAGTCAGAAAAACCATCCTGAGGACCTGGACAGCAGGAACAGGCCTTAGAAACAAGAGAACAGCAAGATCCTGACCTGGAAGCTGGTTTCCCTGAAGTCCGACGTCGAGTAGCCTAAGACCTGGAGCCCGAGGTGGAGAAGCGGCGCTGACTGGAAAAGCAGACGTCGTACCCGGAGCCGCCAGAGGTCGAGAGAGGGCGCCGTCAGAGGTCGTGAGGAATACCAGAGGTCGAGGAGGAAGTCACCCGAGGTCGAGTGAGCGGCGTCATCGGAGGAGTGAAGTCTGCCCTCCGGAGTCGTCGGAGACCGAGGTGAAGTGTAACGGAGGTCGGGAGTGAGGATCGCACTCCGGAGTCGCCGGAACCTGTGGGAATCGTGCCGGAGGTCGGGAGTGAGGATCGCACTCCGGAGTCGCCGGAAACCTAAGGAGAGGAGCACCGGAGGTCGGGAGTGAGGATCGCCCTCCGGGGCCGCCGGAAGTCGACATCGAGGCAAGGCCGGCCGACGTCATCGAATCCGAGGTCGCCATCGGACCGGAGCCGCCCGAAGTCGACATCGAGTAAAGACTGCCCGACGCCATCGAATCGGAGGTCGAGATCGAACCGAGGCCGCCGACATCGAGACCGGAGCCGCCTGCCGGCGTCGTCAAAGAACTGACATTGTGCCGAGGCCGCCGACATCGAGCTGGAACCGCCTCACGGCATCGACACGACTCCAGCGGCGTCGGAGCATCAGAAAAAGGGCAGTAAGTGGAGTAGAGGGCGCCTGAGGCCCTGTGGAGACCTGAGAGACTGCTCTAAGGTGCCAGGGGTGAACTGGGACTAATCTAGAGAGGTTGTGTGGAGAGAGAGAGCCAGGTCTCTGGTATTTCCCCCCTTTATCTACCTCAGTTTAGGCCTCAGCCTTGACCAAGCCAGGGAGTAGACACCCCCAAGCCTTCCACATCCCCACAAGCTGTGCCTGGGCCAAATCAGCCCTTAGGAATTCAAAAGTGATCTGATTCCATGAGTGTCGCTGTCAGCTTTTAAGTATTTATTAGGGGCACTGTATTTATTGTATTTAACCTATTTATTGTTCCACTGTATTTATTGGTCCACAGTATTTATTGATGCACAATATTTATTGGTTTACAGTATTTATTGCCTCAGAATATTTAATTGTCTGTATGTATTGCACTTGTATTTATGCCTTCTTTATTTATGATCACCCCTATTTAGTGAATCATTAAGCCAGTATTTATTTGACCTGCACTTTCTAAAAGTTTGTATATTGTGATTGTTATTTATTTTCTCCAATCAGCAACTAAGAGAAAAAGAAGATAAAGAAAGATATTTTTCATAATTTTTACGGTGTAGAGTCGTTTTTGGAACGGATGCACGCATGGTTATTGTATGGGTATGTCGTATGCTTAGCACGGTGCCTGATTCCTGACCACTCGAGCCAAGCTACCACAGTGTGTCCGGAAGACCACCACCCCTTCTAGTGTGGGAGTGGTTTTCCAACATAAATTGGTGTTCAGCGGTGGGATAGAGCTGTGCCTACGCATACTCAACAATAACTGTGGGTAGTCCATAGGCCTACACCGGGAGTTTTCTCAAGAGCGGCCTTCCTAATTGTGGGTTTTTGTTTTTTCCAAATTTACTCTGGTGGTGGGAGGAGGTATTATTAAAGGTACCCCCCTGCATAGTTACTGCACAAAACCTGTCCTCTAACCTGAGTGGGCAAGATGGAGTTTGTACTAGAAAATCTAGAAACGTACACTGTGGCCCAACTCAGGGAGTTTTGCCAGCGGGAGGGGGTGTACTGTCCCCCAGGAGCAAAGAAGGGTGCACTCCAAACCAGTTTAAGGGCTTGGGGGGAGGCACGACGGGAAAGCAAGGCTGAGGAGGAAGACAGGGATGGAGAGCCTGACACCGAGGGGGCTGAGATGTACCAACCTGAGGTGGGGAACCTGTCAGCGGGGCCCAGGACACTTTCCAGGAAGGGCAGCAGTGCCTCTAGCGGTGGCTTGTCTGAAGTGGAGTTAACAGACCGGAGGGAGAAAAGGCAGCTCACATGGGACTTAGCAAGGCTGGAAAAAGAGAAGGAGGAACAGAGGATGGCTCATGAGATAAGGCTGAAAGAAATAGATCTTCAGATCCTGAGAATCGGGGCACACCCTGTACCTAACGGTGGCAGCAAAGACCAAGAAAGAGAGTTCACCAGGGAACCCAAACCCTACCTGCCAAAGGACATAGTAGCTAGCTATGGGGCGGGTGACGATATCGCCAAGTGGCTAGCGGCCTATGAGGTCTCGTTGAGGGCCCATGGGGTTCCAGAGAAGTACTGGGGAGGGGGATTGTACAAGTACATGCCTCCAGCTGGTAGGGATGCTTTATTGGCCCTCGAAGAGGATGAGCAGACCCACTACCCCACCATGAAACTGGCGCTCATAAGAAAGTTTGGACTAACACCCGAAAAGTACAGACAGAAGTTCAGGGGTAGTCACAAACTGGGCACACAGAATTGGGTGGACTTCCTGGACTATGCAAAGAAGGCACTAGAGGGTTGGATTCAGGGCAGTGAAGTGAGGAACTACGAGGGGTTGTTTGACCTAGTACTGAAGGAACACCTGCTCGAGAAATGTTTCCCTGAACTGCGGCAACACCTGGTGGATAGCAAGCTGACCAGTCCCCGGAAGCTTGCTGAGGAGGCGGACATTTGGGCTAGTACTCGGGTGTCCACAAGGGGGACTGGAGGGGATACTCAAAAGGCCGGACAGGGCGCCCCCCAGAAGAAAGAGGGAGGGGAAAAGAAAAAGGAGTTCTCCAAAGGCCCCCAAAATAACTTCCAAGGGAAGGGAACAGGATTCACCCCTAGGGCTAACCCACCCAGAAACCCTAATCCTGGCCAGAGTCAGCAGCCAAGGGTTGTCCATTGCTATGAGTGCGGTGGCGTTGGACACTATAAAGGAGATCCGAAGTGCTTGAAACGACCACCCCCTCCCACTGGAGG
Source organism: Triturus cristatus (assembly GCF_964204655.1). NCBI lineage: Eukaryota > Metazoa > Chordata > Amphibia > Caudata > Salamandridae > Triturus > Triturus cristatus. Next base: position 857,532,976 of record NC_140588.1, on the reverse strand, counting down.
AAAGACCCCCGGAGTAGCTAGTGTAGTGCTCGGGGAGGAGATGCCCTTAACTAAGGGAAGGGAGTGGGCGGGTGTCACTTTAGTGTCCCTGGGAGAACGGGAGATGGTTCCTAAGATCCAGGTGCCCGCAAATACCGCAAAGTATGGGCAGTGGGTCACCATCAACGGCCAAAGAGGGGAGGCTCTGAGAGACACAGGAGCCAGTATGACTATGGTGCGTAGCCAACTGGTGTCTCCAGAGCAGGTAATTCCCGATGTACTCCACCCAGCCGCGATGGCTGACGGCAGAACAGGCCACTATCCAGTGGCCGAGGTTCCCTTTGAATGGGGGGGGGTTGCAGGTTCACTTCGAGTTGCCGTAAGCCCTGCCGTGCCAGTCGATTGTCTGCTGGGGAATGACATGGAGCACAACGCTTGGAAGGAGGTGGAATACCGGACTCACACCGAGATGCTGGGTACACCTGACTGGGCCTGTGTTAGCACAAGGTCCACGACTACCCGAAGAGGGAGTTCATTTCGGCTGGAGCCTGGAACAAAGGCCCAGCCAGCTGCCAGTCAAGGGAAGAACCGAGGACAGGAGGAGCCTGCCTCGGCGTCCCCACCCCGTAGGACGGATAGGCCACCGGAGGTGGTGGACCAGGAGTCTGCGGTGGGGGACGTTACCAACCTGGAGGACCTACCCATCCCGGCCGAGTGGCACGTGGAGGGAGGCCCGTCCAGGGAGGAATTCTGCCAGGGCCAGAGGGAGTGCCCTACCCTTGAGGGGCTGAGGCGTCAGGCCGAAGCCCAGGCAGCAGGGAACGTTGAAGGGAACTACAGTGTTTACTGGGAGGATGGCCTCCTCTACAGTGAACCCAAGGCACCCCTTCATGGATCGTCACGAGCCTTGGTAGTCCCTCAACGTTATCGAGCCTTCCTTCTGGAGTTGGCTCACGAGATACCATTGGCAGGACACCTGGGGCAAGACAAGACCTTCGCCCGTCTTGTCCCACACTTTTATTGGCCTCAGATGAAAGTGTCGTCCGATACCTACTGCCGGACATGTGTGTCTTGCCAAGCCAGTGGGAAAACAGGGGTGAAGCTGAAAGCTCCCCTGGAACCACTTCCTGTCGTTAGCACCCCCTTTGAAAGGGTGGGCATCGACATTGTGGGTCCGTTAGATCCACCGACTACAGCTGGTCACAGGTTTATCCTGGTTCTGGTGGATCATGCCACACGGTACCCAGAGGCAATACCTCTGAGGACCATAACAGCACCTGTTGTGGCAAGGGCCCTGATGGGAATCTTTACCCGAGTGGGTTTTCCCAAGGAAGTTGTGTCCGACAGGGGGACCAACTTCATGTCAGCGTATATGCGGGCAATGTGGAAGGAGTGTGGAGTGACATACCGGTTCACAACTCCTTACCACCCCCAGACCAATGGTCTGGTGGAGAGGTTTAATAAAACCTTGAAGGGCATGATCAGAAGTCTGCCTGAAAGCCTGCGGAGGAAATGGGACGTCCTCCTACCCTGTTTACTTTTTTCCTACAGGGAAGTGCCACAGAAGGGAGTGGGCTTCAGCCCCTTCGAGCTTCTGTATGGGCACCCTGTACGTGGACCTCTCAACCTGGTGAGAGACGGATGGGAAAGAACTCCCAGAAAGCTTCCCCAGGATGTAGTGAGCTACATGCTGGCCTTCCGGAGCCAAATGGCTAAGTTGTGGAAGCAAGCTTCTGACAACTTGGAAGCCAGCCAAGCAGTGATGAAGGCGTGGTATGACCACAATGCTCACCCGGTGGAGTTGGAGCCTGGCCAGAAGGTGTGGGTGATCGAACCAGGAGAGCTTAGTGCCCTCCAGGATCGCTGGTCAGGACCCTTTGAGGTGTTGGAGAAGAAGGGTAAGGCTACCTACTTGGTGGACCTGAAGACCCCTCGTCAGCCCCTGCGGGTGCTACATGCCAACCGCCTCAAACCCCACCACGAGAGGCCCGAAGTCATCTTGATGATGGTGACTGACGGAGGAGAGGACGTGGAAAGCGAGCCTCTCCCTGATCTGTTTGCGTCTCAAGAGAAGGATGGGTCGGTGGAGGGAGTGATTCTCTCCCCATCTCTAACTCCTGAACAGCAGGAGGACTGTTGCCAGGTCCTGGGGCAGTACTCTTCGTTGTTCTCCCTTGTCCAGGGTAGGACTCACCTGTGCGTCCATGACGTGGACACAGGAGACAGCCCACCTGTGAAGTCCAAGATCTACCGGATGTCAGACAAGGTGAAGGCCAGCATTCACAGTGAAGTCACTAAGATGCTGGAGCTAGGAGTGATCGAACCTTCTAGCAGCCCCTGGTCCAGTCCGGTGGTGTTAGTACCAAAAGCTGCACCACCGGGTGCCCAACCAGAACTGAGGTTCTGTGTGGACTATCGGGGACTGAATTCAGTGACCAAAACTGATGCTCATCCGATCCCTAGGGCGGATGAATTGATTGACCGGCTGGGAGCTGCCCAATATCTAAGTACCTTTGACCTTACTTCAGGGTACTGGCAGATCTCCTTGACTGATGGAGCAAAGGAAAGGTCAGCCTTCTCCACGCCCAATGGCCACTACCAGTTCTGTGTGATGCCCTTTGGGCTCAAGAACACACCTGCCACGTTTCAGCGCCTGGTAAACCAGATCCTCACCGGAATGGAGAGTTTCTCTGCTGCTTATCTGGATGACATAGCCGTCTTCAGTAACAGCTGGGAGGATCACTTGCGTCACCTGCAAGCTGTTCTCCAGGCCCTGAGACAAGCTGGATTGACGATCAAGGCCAGCAAGTGCCAGATCGGGCAGGGGTCGGTAGTGTACCTTGGACACTTGGTGGGTAGGGGAGCGGTGCAACCCCTCCAGGCGAAGATCGAGGCCATCATGGCCTGGGAACCCCCCAAGACACAGACTGAGGTCCGAGCATTTTTGGGCCTCACGGGATACTACCGCCGCTTCGTGAAGGGGTACGGTACCATCGTAGCCCCCCTCACGGAGCTCACGTCCAAGAAACAACCTCGACGGGTAGTCTGGACGGAGGCTTGTCAGCAAGCCTTTGAGAGATTGAAGAAAGCCATGTGCGAGGCCCCGGTCTTAAGGGCCCCAGACTTTTCCAAGGAGTTCATTGTCCAGACAGATGCATCAGAACATGGCATTGGGGCAGTGTTATCGCAACTCAACGAAGAGGGTCTGGATCAACCCGTGGTCTTCCTATCCCGGAGACTACTTCCCAGGGAACAGAAGTGGAGTGCAATAGAGCGTGAAGCCTTTGCAGTGGTATGGGCTCTGAAGAAGTTGCGGCCATATCTGTTTGGCTCGCACTTCCTAGTTCAGACCGACCACCGACCCCTTCGTTGGCTGATGCAAATGAAGGGGGAGAATCCCAAGTTGTTGAGGTGGTCTATTTCCCTACAGGGAATGGACTTTCAGGTGGAACATCGGCCTGGAGTGGACCACGCCAATGCAGACGGTCTCTCAAGGTATTTCCGCCTTAGTGATGAGAACTCCCAAGGGGTTGGGTAGCTCTCCCCACATTCAGCTGGGGGGGACGCGTGTTAGACCTGTCAGCCCTTTGGGTGGTCCCTCCTCATCATTATTTATTTTGTCCCACTTTTGCCTCAAACCCTGTTTGAATTTTTCCTTTTTGGGAACCACCAGACTTTTTAGTGTTGCTACAGATTCAGGGAGCCATTTTACCTACCCCTGAAACTTCTGTCTGAGGGCCTGAAGCACAAAATGGTGGCCACCTGTGACATCACCAGCATCCACTGGAACCTACCAGCACCTTCCAGAACATTCCAGAACCCTGTGACAGTTGGAGGCGGTTTAGAATGTTGGGAAGCTAAGAGAGAGAGTTGGCAGTTGGAGCTGGCAGTTGGCACCTGACTGGTGAGGAGTGAGCAGCAAAAACGTGAAGGAGGAAGGAGTGAAGCAGCAGGGGTGGAAACTTGTGCCTGGAGTGGGGTACATAAACCCCCCCTTGATACTAGTCCCTACTGACGGAGCCCAGCCTAGAGCCCTGTGTGGGAAGAAGTCAGAAAAACCATCCTGAGGACCTGGACAGCAGGAACAGGCCTTAGAAACAAGAGAACAGCAAGATCCTGACCTGGAAGCTGGTTTCCCTGAAGTCCGACGTCGAGTAGCCTAAGACCTGGAGCCCGAGGTGGAGAAGCGGCGCTGACTGGAAAAGCAGACGTCGTACCCGGAGCCGCCAGAGGTCGAGAGAGGGCGCCGTCAGAGGTCGTGAGGAATACCAGAGGTCGAGGAGGAAGTCACCCGAGGTCGAGTGAGCGGCGTCATCGGAGGAGTGAAGTCTGCCCTCCGGAGTCGTCGGAGACCGAGGTGAAGTGTAACGGAGGTCGGGAGTGAGGATCGCACTCCGGAGTCGCCGGAACCTGTGGGAATCGTGCCGGAGGTCGGGAGTGAGGATCGCACTCCGGAGTCGCCGGAAACCTAAGGAGAGGAGCACCGGAGGTCGGGAGTGAGGATCGCCCTCCGGGGCCGCCGGAAGTCGACATCGAGGCAAGGCCGGCCGACGTCATCGAATCCGAGGTCGCCATCGGACCGGAGCCGCCCGAAGTCGACATCGAGTAAAGACTGCCCGACGCCATCGAATCGGAGGTCGAGATCGAACCGAGGCCGCCGACATCGAGACCGGAGCCGCCTGCCGGCGTCGTCAAAGAACTGACATTGTGCCGAGGCCGCCGACATCGAGCTGGAACCGCCTCACGGCATCGACACGACTCCAGCGGCGTCGGAGCATCAGAAAAAGGGCAGTAAGTGGAGTAGAGGGCACCTGAGGCCCTGTGGAGACCTGAGAGACTGCTCTAAGGTGCCAGGGGTGAACTGGGACTAATCTAGAGAGGTTGTGTGGAGAGAGAGAGCCAGGTCTCTGGTATTTCCCCCCTTTATCTACCTCAGTTTAGGCCTCAGCCTTGACCAAGCCAGGGAGTAGACACCCCCAAGCCTTCCACATCCCCACAAGCTGTGCCTGGGCCAAATCAGCCCTTAGGAATTCAAAAGTGATCTGATTCCATGAGTGTCGCTGTCAGCTTTTAAGTATTTATTAGGGGCACTGTATTTATTGTATTTAACCTATTTATTGTAGGCCTGGGCAAAAATTTCGTTCCGTTCGCGGAAATTGCGATAATTTGACATTTTTGCGTTCCGCGGAGAGCGCGAAAATGTCAAAAATTCCGGTTTCCGCAGCTTGGCGATAATTTGTTTCTTGCTCGCGCTGTAAAATGATACATTCTCGCGCGCGCGCGATCGCCTTACCTGAATCCCTGCGTTCGCCGACAAGTTTTCTTGATCCGGTCGCGTTCTCCATGAGATGTTGTATTGTTTTTAGCCATTTGCGCTGTCTCGCGACAGTTCGCGCCCGCAGTGACGTCATGCGTCGCGCGATCACGTCTTTCTTCTCGCGATCATGCACCGCGAGAACAACTCAAAACAAGATGGCCGCGCCCGCAAGCAACCACATGGGTAAGTTGGCGACCCGCAACCATGCAGAAAATCTCGCGAACATGCCGGAAAAAAACTTCCGCATCTTTGCGATATTTCTGCTTGTTTGCGATAATTTTAAACATTCTCGCGATAATTTGCGAAGGTTAATTCCGCAAATTCCGCCCACCCCTAATTTATTGTTCCACTGTATTTATTGGTCCACAGTATTTATTGATGCACAATATTTATTGGTTTACAGTATTTATTGCCTCAGAATATTTAATTGTCTGTATGTATTGCACTTGTATTTATGCCTTCTTTATTTATGATCACCCCTATTTAGTGAATCATTAAGCCAGTATTTATTTGACCTGCACTTTCTAAAAGTTTGTATATTGTGATTGTTATTTATTTTCTCCAATCAGCAACTAAGAGAAAAAGAAGATAAAGAAAGATATTTTTCATAATTTTTACGGTGTAGAGTCGTTTTTGGAACGGATGCACGCATGGTTATTGTATGGGTATGTCGTATGCTTAGCACGGTGCCTGATTCCTGACCACTCGAGCCAAGCTACCACAGTGTGTCCGGAAGACCACCACCCCTTCTAGTGTGGGAGTGGTTTTCCAACAGGGTGACAATGCATACGCATTGCACGGTTCATGTCCGAGCCGTGCGTACGCTTTGTCATTGAATGCAATGAGGTCTGACGCGGGTGACAATGCGTACGCATTGCACGGGTCATGTCCGAGCCGTGCGTACGCTTTGTCATTGAATGCAATGAGGTCCGACGTGGGTGACAATGCGTACGCATTGCACGGGTCAGGTCCGAGCAGTGCGTACGCTTTGTCATTGAATGCAATGAGGTCCGATGCGGGTGACTATCATGCATACGCGTCGGACAGGCATGGTCCGACACAGGCATACGCCTTGGCCATTGAATTGTATGGAGACCGGTGCATGTGTATATTCAAAATACGTGTTGTACAGTCAGTTGAGGGAGCCGGGCGCACCCATTGGCTCCGGACTGTCATGGAGACGGATGCGGATTCAAAACTTGTACGAGTTGTGCACTGGAAATTCAGTTGGATACCTACAACAATGTTGCAATTTCAAGTGTTCCATGAAGGTGAAGATTTGAACGATGCGGAAGGCGTGTACGAGTCGTACTTTTAAATGGATTTGCCAAATTCATAGAATGCAACTGTGTTGGACCTATCACTTGGGACACATGGCACAGAGTCTGCCTCTGCAACACAGATATAAGGCTGGCTGGCCCCAGGGAGCTCACTTGCCTGCACTACATGCTACTGGACCACATCCCTGCTACCACTGCTGCTGTCTATGCATCCTCTGGCTCCTGCTATGGGACGTACTCTAGAGAGGGCCCCAGACTTCACTGATGAGAACCAGGCCCTGCTGGACGGGCTCCTTCCACAGTACAGCAAGCTCTATTGGAAATCAGGGGAGCAGGTGAGTGTGCAGTCCACTGCCTTCCTAATTATGCATGTTGTCTGACTAGCAGTACTAGGAGTGTGTGCACCAGTGGCAAGCATTCTCACTGACTACTTTCATCCCCCAAAGTGTGTAGGTACATGTAATGAACAGTTTTCCTGCTGCTAAAGTGCATTATTGCAAGCTTAAACTATCCAGGCATTGTTACCATGTCAGACATGCAGGTGATTTTTCCTTCCCCATGCTTGCACTACATGTGTAATTAATTTCCCTCTGTGATGATGACATGTATATCCAAATGTGTGCTGCACAAATCTGGGGCATGTGTGTTAATGTACCTTTCACTTTGTCCTCCTCACAGGTTGATGCCCACCAGAAGCAGGAGATCTGGCTGGCCATCGCCCAGGCTGTTCGTTCTGTGGGGGTCTACAGGCGCTGGATCCGCAACTGCCCGAAGAGGTGTCAGGACTTTCGGGGCTGGACCCGAAGGATAGCTAGAGTCCAGCTGAAGCTGTCACCTCCACGCAGGAGGGGTGGACACCGGACCCTGACTCCCCACATGCTCCGTATCCTGGCGGTGGTCTTTCCGGACCTGGTTAGGCAGCTGAAGGCCAGACAGCAGCAGGAAGGGGGTGAGTCCATGTCTGACCCGTGTACTATGTCTGACATGCTAATAGCAGTATTTTGTCCTGGTCACACTTCCACATTACATAGGTCTTGTAGTTCAAAACTGAGGTCCCTCAATTGTGTGATGCACCCTCCTCATCTGTTCCACAGGTGTTGCCCCTCCAGTCTGTTGCTTGTATCACTAGGGCACTGTGTCCCTGCAGTCAGCTATGCTTCAGCTACCGGTCAGCATCAGTTCCCGTGACTCTGTTGTGTGTTTCATGGGTGGATCAATTGTTTACACAATGCCTGAGATCTGACATGTGATCTGTGTGTGCCCTTGAGATGTGTACCAAATGCTGGTCTGACTCGCAACATGTGGCTGGGGTATTCCAAACAAACCCATGCAGCAAAGGACTCAAATTTTTGGGCCTCAGGAGTATGTATATCAAGTATGTCACACTTGCTTAGCCACCTGACTACTGTCCAGGGCCAAACACTGTTTCACATAGACCTGTCCAGTTAGTCCTCCTCAAGGGCATATAGAAACACTCTGTAATCCCACTCCTGTGTATGAAATTGCAGGTTGTGCTTAGTGACATGTGCCCTCAGGTGTCTGCCTCTGTGTCATTAGGGTGTGGCTTGTTGTTACATACAACTGGGGTATCTATGATTCAGAGGGTCAGCAAGACATCTGCGATGTGACTGTGAGAGACTAGACCTGTGTGACATACAGGTGTGTGATATTCTGACAGCGCACAATGGTGTATGCAACTGTGTCCTTCATGCAGCTGGGTTACATTCATGGCAGACTGTGATGTGTTAATGTGCAGGGATTTGTGTTTGCATAGACTCATATGTCTGATTTGCATGATGTGGGGTCTTCTGGGTCCTGGATATGTTGTTTGCATGGGATGGGCAAGTGCGCCGGTCATCTGCAGAGTTAGCTTTACCCCTGAGCTAGGATTGTGAGTCAGTGCATATTATTGTTGTCTGGATGCCCTGCCCCTGTGACAGGAGACAGTGTTGACTGACTTTCAGGGCATCGCAGTGCCATGGCATTTAACTTGCTATGAGTGAGCCTGCATTGTGTTCAAGTGTGCACCATGCACCCCATTTTGGCATTGCCCATCAGGACATGAGTACATCATAGTGTGTGTTGCTGGCATGCATCCCAAGCATGTGAAATGAGTCTCTGCCCATCCCTTCATTCGGACACCTGTACTGAGTCAGTAGCAAGAGATGTGCTGTGTGTATAGTGACATACTCCTACATGTTCACTTGCATGTACAACTAATGTGTGGATGGTGCATGTTGGCACATTGAGGTGTTAGCATCCAACATGCAACAGACATATGTGTGAAAGTCAAGGAGGGATATGTGTGCCATGGTTGATGTTGAGAATGCAATTGTCTTATCCTAAACAGTGTTGGCACTTTGAGCTGTGTTCAGCTGATGATGCCAGGGCTTGCCCTGTGATGTGATGTACTCACTGTGGTGTGTGCACTCGGTGCAGGTGACTGATTTTGTTCTCTTACTTCCTATTCCTATCCAGATATATCTATGGCCACAGGAGGGGACAGCTTCACAGACCAGGAGGAGCCACAGAGCCTTACAGGGACAGAAGGAGAGGAGTCGGGTGGACCCAGTGGCACGGAGGGCGAGTGGAGCCACACAGAGGAGTCGTCAGCACCATTCCCCCCAGCTGAGGGCCACAGCAGCTTTGAGGAGGCAGGTATCAGTAGCCACCAAACCCCAGCTAGTGAGGCTGTCCCCATCACCGCCACCCCCACCACCACCACCCCCCTCCCATCGGCTCCCATCCCAGAGGTCCCTGTGGGCTCCCGTGTTCATGAGCATTGATGAATACAGGCCCCAGCTAGGCCCGCAGAGTACAAGGGTTCGCTCTCCTGTAACAAAACCTGGAAGGAAGTTGGCACGGAAACTGCAAAGTACAAAGACAGAGTTTATTAACCCTTAAGGGTGGTCCTACAACCCATACAACACTCTTCAGTATTGCATAGGGTAGCACAAAGAACTTGCGTACATGGTCCCCTTTTATACACAAAAGAGGGGCTCATAAGTGGGTGGATACAACATGAAGCAAAGAGTATTAACTTTTATGGACATTTTCGATACAGAATCAATATGTGGGCGGAGTTAACTAATTTCCTGAACCTGTGAAAACATGGTCAAGCAAGGACTAACTGATAACAGATGTGGTCAAGTCTGGGCATGCGCCAGACGGACAAAGGAGCTATTTATTGACTGTTACTAGGCAGATTACAAGAACAACTAGCAAAGAGGTAGGACTCTTCTCGTGCTGAGCACGTGGAGACACGACAATACAAAATGGAGTCCGGACATTAGTCAACATAAGACAAGAAACATGTTTCAACTAGAGAGAATTCATGTCTTTAGTGAATGCTTAATCATATCGCTGTTTTAGTTTTCAACAGACGACCCTTTCAGCATTTACTGAAGACATTCGGCTTATTAGGATAATCATCATATATGTCAATTTTCATCATCTCTTCTACCTCCTTAGTTAAATGTTTCTGATAGGTGACATTGGCGATAGCTTTCTTATCAGGAATACAGAATGACACACATAGGGAACAAAGTAAAGGACCACATTGGACACAAATGCAACAAGAAAACAGAATTGCTACAATAATACAAAGACCAGTTAAAACCTTCCATCCCCACGTAGTGATCAATGCCCAAAACCATCCAGACAACGTCCAAGTGGCATTTTCTGTATGGATTTCAGCTGCAATCTTACGTAGTTTATTGATAGCATTATAAACTGATGGCGTATGGTCAGGAATAAACACACAACAACTACTTCCGATAATTTTACACGCTCCACCTCGGTCAGCTAACATAACATCTAATACCATACGATTCTGTAATGCAACAATTCTAGTAATTTGCAATTCTTCCGTAAGATTCCCAAGAGCAGCAGCAGTCTGATTGGTCACAGCCTCTACAACTCTTGTTAATCTTCGAACTTTCCTACTATTTAGGGCAGCTCCAACAAAGAAAAACAAACCTATATTAAAATCAATATACTGCTGTAAGCTAGTATCAGTTTGGTCAACGTCATCAATAGATAGAGTACGTTTATACCTATTTACAGTCACATTATTCAACAACTTCAAATCTTTATGATAGGATGCAGGTGCTAAGAATACGGGAGGTAATAAGAATGCTACATAGCATACTCCAGACCAGCCGGCCGGTAAACGATAATAACCCTTATTCCCACATACGAAGTATGTGTTATGGGAAGCTAAGAAAGTACTGTTATTTAACCTGTCAATGTTCAGGATAATGATACAGTCACTAACACCAACAGGAATATAACCCACACTCTGGACACACAGGTCCGCTTGAGCTTGTGCCACTTGAATCACAAAGCGCTCTTGTCCTGTAGTGTCTCTGGTGTTCGTGAAGATGTAGGGAATTGATTCATTGTCCGGTCGATACTCTTCCCATTCCCACATTGTCCCATTCGCTTGTGGATAACCATCCTTATCTTGATGACACTCCCTATTAAGCCTAAAAAGTAATCGTCCCACTGTAGGTTTCCGTGTGGCAAACAGCAAAGTGTACCATGCTCTACAGGAGCCATTATGAGAAAAAGGAAGAGGTATGAATGGCGTTCCTCCTTTCTTCTGATGAGCTGGCATCATACCACATATCCAACAGTTCGTAGCATTCGTGGCAACGTGGGTATGATGCAACATCTGGATGAAAGTGTTATTCAAATAAGACTGACGATGCTTCAGTTCTTGATACGGAAGTGTATAAAAGTAGCGCTCCTCAGGCACTGGAGTAGTCAAAACAAGCAACTCCCGGGCAGGAGTCACATCCTCAACAAACCATGTGGTTATACCAACAATAGCTACTGTAATGATAAAACCTGTTGCGCAAAGAATCTTCTTCTTCTCCATCTTAGAGTAAAAAGTCAATATCTTCCTGAAACTAAAAGGTTGTCAGAACTCTTCCCCTTAGGCAGCGGTTGATTTCTTCACCATCGGGCCAAGACGGGTGTCGCTACACTAATGCAGGGCTGATCCCCCCCCTTGCCACATTGGCTCTCCGTTTCACTAACCTAAGGGCCGTTCTGACAACTTTGGATACAGCAGTCACTTCCTCGGTCTGAGGTGATATCTTCTTCCTCCAGGAATCGCTTGGTCCGGAAAGAGCTCCTCAGTGTTGTTCGGTTCCACAGCACGGGCTTTCTCCGCAGTCAGAATTTCTCGATGGTCGGTCAATACAGCAGGCTCCACCAATCCGGGCGGCACTTTGCGACAGTGCAAGGAATGGATCCAGTTCTTTCGATTGGAAACCCGCACAGCCGTCCTCGTTGCGAGTAAGACTTGCTCAGGACCAACCCATCTCGGCTCCAGACTGTTCGTCCTTTCGAAGACTTTGATCATGACATGATCACCAGGCCGGAGGTTATGTCCTTCACCTGTGGACCGATCAGGGAGCGCCTCTCGAACCTGTTGATGGATAGAAACCAAATTATCCGTTAACTGTGCCAGATAATCATTCATCATTACACAAGGTACATCATGCAGTGACTTAGGTTTTGGTGGACCCCAAATATTCATTGGGCGTCCAAAGACGATCTCATAAGGTGTGAGACCGGTCCGAGAATGCGGTATCGATCTAATTGACAATAATGCCAGCGGTAAAGCATCTGGCCAAGTCAAAGAAGTCGAAGCTTGGATCTTAGCGATCTTAAGCTTCAGAGTACCGTTATATTTCTCTACCAACCCCGCAGACTGAGGGGTGAAATACTGCATGGAACTTCTGGGTAATGCCTAGACCCTTCAGGATATACTTTATAACATCTGCTATAAAATGAGGTCCGTTATCACTCCATAGCAATCGGAAAACACCGTATCGAGGGAAAAACTCCTTCAATAGCATTTTGGCTGTAGTCATTGCAGTATTGTCTTTCGTAGGGTATGCCTCAACCCATTTGCTGAAGGCACAAACCACTACTAGAACATACTTCAGATTGTTACAGCTCTCAAGCTGAATGTAATCCATCTGTAAAACCTCAAAGGGTGCAGTAGGTGTTGCAAATCCTCCTGCTGGAGTTCGTGTACCCTTTCCTGGGTTATACCTCAGGCAAATCATACAAGTCTGCACTACCCTCTTTGCCGTACTAGCGATCTCCGGATGCTCCCAAACTCGTGAGAGTAATTTGACAATTGCGGAAGCTCTGACATGCGCTAGTCCATGTGCCATCTGAACCATAGGTTGTACGAAGGCTGTGGGTAACTTCCATTTATCCATCTGCTTATTTCTCCAACATCCTTCGTCATCTAATTCTCCATCATTGGACCATTGCTCCCGTTCCTTATCGGAAGCGGTCCTCTGTATTTCCAGCACCTCTCTCCTAGCATCGTGCCATCTTTCTGCCGGTGACTTCACAACATACATTGCAGTAGCACCAGGCTGCATCGCAGTCTCTCGTGCCACCCGGTCTGCCAAAGCATTCCCTTCTCCAATTTTATCAACCACTTTCTTATGGGCACTACATTTAATTATAGCAATCTTCTTTGGATATGTTAATGCAGTCAAGAGGTTGTGGACTAACTCCCCGTACATTATCTGCGCTCCATGTGACGTTAGAAACCCTCTCTCCTTCCAGAGTAGGCCGAAATCGTGCGCTACTCCGAAGGCATAGCGGCTATCTGTATAAACATTCACACACAATCCTGCACTGAGCTCACACGCTCGTGTTAATGCTATCAGTTCCGCTGCTTGAGCTGATTTCTGTGGTATGCGTGCTGTCTCCACATCTGGTAGCTTCAGGCATGATCCGTCCACCCACAGTTCTCCATCTACATCTGTAAAGGGCGTTTCCTGGAGATCAATACGACCCTTTGTCTGTTCCTCACAAGAATACAGTCGTGTGCCTTCCGTGCTTCAGACTGAGTTTCCGGGAACGGCAACAATGTGGCCGGGTTTAACGTTACACACCTCTTTAACGTAATATGAGGAGCCAAAAGCGTCAACTCACATCCCGTTAAACGGGCACTGGTCAAATGCTGCGTCTTTGTCTGATTAAGCAGGGCATCAACAGCATGGGGGACTAATACCAACAGTTTGTGAGATAACACAATTCCCTCACTTTGACGTATTGACACAGCTGTCGCCGCAACCGAGCGAAAACAACCAGGCAATGATCGGGCAAAAGGATCAAGTACGGCTGAAAAATATGCACAAGGGCGCTGCTTGTCGCCGTGCATCTGCACTAAAACTGATAATGCACATCCATCTTTCTCATGCACATACAGTGAAAAGGGCTTCGTATAGTCAGGGGTTCCTAACACTGGTGCTGAACAAAGGGCCTGTCGCAATTGCTGAAATGCAATTTCACACTCGTTCGACCAGGGAGAGGGATTGGTGTGTCCTTTTTCAAAAGGGCTAACAATGGTTTAGCTATGTGTGAAAACCCCAATATCCATTGCCTACAAAAAGAAACAAGACCCAAAAATGCACGCACGTCCTTCTGTGTGGAAGGCACTGGCGTGTCCAAAATTGCTTGAATACGATCTGACGTAAGTGCACGCCCCTCCTTAGACAAAAGGTGACCCAAATAAGTCACCTTTGGTCTACAAAATTGCAATTTCTTCTTCGACACCTTGTGATTGTGAGATGCCAAAAAAGAAAGCATGGATGACGTACTCTTCTCACACAGCTCAGGAGTGTCAGCCGCCAACAAGATGTCATCGGCATATTGTATAAGGTCGACACCCTCGGGCAGAACAAAGGAATCCAATTGCCTTTTCAATGCTTGGCTGTAAATACTAGGGCTTTCTGTATAGCCCTGAGGGACTCTACAAAATCTATAAGACCTATTATTCAGAGTAAAACCGAAAAGATATCGGCTATCAGGGTGAATAGGGATCGAAAAGAAGGCATTTTTCAAATCAATAACTGAAAACGTGGTCGCCGTTGGCGGGACCAAAGTGAGTAACGTCGTGATGTCAGAAACCACTGGATACTGAGGTATCACAATCTTGTTCACTTCCCTTAAATCAATGATAAACCGATAAACCCTGGTATCCGTATCTTTCTTCAAAATGGGTAAGATAGGACTGTTACAAACATTATAGGGAACTTCTTCCACCACTCCCGCCTTAATCAAATCCTGCACAATCTGTATGAGTACCTCCTCCCCCTCCTGGGAAATACGATACTGAGGGAGGCGTGGTAGCACCGCACCCTCCTGGACACTAATGTGGACAGGCGGAATCACCATCCGTCCCACATCAGTATCCGAAGTGGCCCACAAAGAACGAGGGAGGGAAGCTAATGCAGTCTCCTCCGCAACCACACACATCCGGTCTGTCATCGGGTGATTATCATTTAATATCACACGTACTCCAGCTGGGGAGCAGCGGATCGTAGCTCTGAAGTGCTTGAGCATATCAAGACCCATAATGTTATCAGGCGTGTTCGGGGCAAGCAGGAACGGACAGGGTGCAGAAAAGGGATCAACATGGAATGCAAGGGGTCGGGAAAGAGGGCTTCGAGAGAGTGTACCATCAAACCCTACCAATGTAACCATTAAGCCAGATGGGGGAGCCCTCGGAACCAATGTTTGGATAGCGCACTGCGGGTCGCCCCTGTATCAACTAGGAACCGATCAGTAGAACCCAAAACCTTTGCTGAAACGTAAGGACCCTTCTGATCAACCGGCACTTCAACTGATTCCAACCCCCATCCAACGCACTCCTATGCATGCCGCGAATCATGGTACCCAGAGCTATCAATCCCTGCCATTTGGTACTGGTGCTGTCGATCAAATACATTGGGTCTATCTCGCTGCTGCGCGTTAGGTTCAAAGCGAGCACGATCATTAGAGTTCCCTCTATAATTCGAAAAGCCTCCTCTTCCTCTCGGCGGTCCCAGACCACGTCCCGGACGAGATGCATACAACACCGGACAATCTCTGGCCCAATGCCCTGACTGTTTACAATACGCACATTGATTTCTATTTACATCTGACCGACCCGAAGGGGGACCATAGAATCCTCCCCTACCTCTATCGACACCCCGACGAGGCGGACCATACACTTGCGCTAACATCACCTTTGTTTTCAAATCTTTCGATTTCTTCTCCTCCTGCCCCTTCACTTCTTGTTCCTGACGCTCATAATACTGAGCCATAGTCAGGAGGGATGCCGGAGACGAAGTGGACCAGGAACTTTCACTCGCTTTTAAACGAGCCGCTATTCCCGGTAATAAATTCGCCACATATTTATCCACAAAAAGATGTCTACCCATATCATCCGTAAGTGACTGACCACTAAAATCGTGAAATGTCTCCTCAAAACGCGTAAAGAAATCTGAGACTGATTCATCAACCTTCTGTTTACACGATGCTAACATATTCCAGTCAATCTTTTTAGGGGGAATAATCGTTTTCAACTTAGCCAAGATAGCAACGGGAAGATCTAAAATATTCTGCGGTGGTTTTTGCGCGGGTTTTCTTTCCCTATCCTCATCCTCAATTTCAGACCACTTAGCCTTAAAAACGGGAACATCATCCACCTTCCGCACAGATCTCCACATATCCGGTGGTAAGATGAGCCCAAAAAACAAATCTATATCTGCTAAAGTCATAGTACAAGAATTCAAGGCCCCTTCGACCTCTTCATAAAAGGCCGCAGGGTTTTTGCGGGGGTCAGGTAAAGCATTCTTCAATGCCATAACATCAGCCCTATGCCAGGGAGTATAGACCCAATTATACACAAAATATCCCTTAGCATCAGCAGAAGTAATATCCGAACTAGTTCCCGTTCCTTTAGGAGGAACATACAAAGGTGCTGCCTCTCGCATCGGTTCGATAATATCAAAATGGGGTAACCCATTATCCCTCAGAACCTGGGCGGATTATCAAAAATAGTACAAACGGTTCTGTCGGGTAAACAGTATTACTTCAAGAAACAAACTTCATTTGTATGCATATACGAACACACATAGAGACCATAAGTAGTTTTTCAAAAAGGCTTTATGAATTGCATCATTCATAAATAACTAATGACAATGGCTGTCAAATGTAAAACACAGTTGTGACAAAGTGGCATAAAGTGACATAAAGTGCTCAGTGCTGTGGTGAGAAGTGCGTAATATATACAGTGTGATTTTTGCAGGTACTGATAATTTACAAAGGCCAGTTTAAGCGAATAATCGAAACAATCTGCAGATCGATTGAATCAGTCTTTTGTGCAGAGTATTTCCAACTGATCCTTCAACAAGTGTCGACGTTTCAACCCAAGGTAGCGTTATTCGCTAGTCAATACGGGTCTTCATCAGGACAGGGAGTGACAGCCAAAAGTAGGAGGCCCAATGTAGCTTGTAGGGCGATATGTAAAGGGAGGCAAGAGCAGTTGTATCCTGTTCTCCTTGGTAAATGCGTGAATTCTGTTCAATTGTTTAAACAAATCCGCCTGTCGCGTCCTGTCAGTCGCGAATGACAGGACGCTTGCCTGCGCGCTGCTGATTATGAAGCATTTGCTGGAATCGAGACTAACTCAGATGTGAATCGTCCCTCTGAAGGACAAAACTTTGTCTATGCTCACGCATTCCCGCACAGGACGACTAATCCCCAACACGGATTTGTTTAAACAATTGAACAGAATTCACGCATTTACCAAGGAGAACAGGATACAACTGCTCTTGCCTCCCTTTACATATCGCCCTACAAGCTACATTGGGCCTCCTACTTTTGGCTGTCACTCCCTGTCCTGATGAAGACCCGTATTGACTAGCGAATAACGCTACCTTGGGTTGAAACGTCGACACTTGTTGAAGGATCAGTTGGAAATACTCTGCACAAAAGACTGATTCAATCGATCTGCAGATTGTTTCGATTATTCGCTTAAACTGGCCTTTGTAAATTATCAGTACCTGCAAAAATCACACTGTATATATTACGCACTTCTCACCACAGCACTGAGCACTTTATGTCACTTTATGCCACTTTGTCACAACTGTGTTTTACATTTGACAGCCATTGTCATTAGTTATTTATGAATGATGCAATTCATAAAGCCTTTTTGAAAAACTACTTATGGTCTCTATGTGTGTTCGTATATGCATACAAATGAAGTTTGTTTCTCGCATCGGTTCAGCATGCACTAGTTCGCTGTTATCTGAGTGGGAGGTAGATGACTGGTCGTCGCCGACACGTGGATTCGACTGCTCCTGTTCCCCTGCCTTTTGGCGCGCTCTCTCCTTAAGGTCACTCGCCGCGTCCCGTAATGCAAACAGCCGTCGAACCGCCTCAGGTGCCTTAGAGGGAGAAAAAACACCGTTACGCAATGCTTTAGCATCTAATACCACATCCTCAGGCTCAAAAACTTCTGAATATTTCCGAAAGGCAGAAATCACTTCATCAGAAAAGTGTCCCAAAAAATACAACTTCTCTCTATCCTGCCACTTTTCCCAAGAGTCCAACAATTCAGTGAGGGATAACTTGCCCTTAAGTGCACGGAGAGAAATTTTCCAAAGCTCACTCATACGCTCGACTGACAACATAGACCGCGTGTCTACCTTATCCGAAACCAATCCAGACTCCTGCGATCTCGGGGCGGACGCGCCGACATAAGGGGGCGGAGAACGATCTAATAAAGAAAAATCATCTTCAAGATTAGTAAGGACAGGATAAAGTGGCTGGCGGACAGCATATTGACCCGAAACTTGCAACCTACGCTCTTTCTCTTGCCTCTCCGCCAGTTCTCTTTCCTCCCGACGCTTCGCTTCCTGCGCTCTCACATGATCATTCTTCCGTTGCTCTTTATCAAACAGCGCTTTCTCATGTTTCTCTCGCTCACGCACTTCCTTCACCCATAACCGTACACATTCAAACATGTCTTGCCGAGCACGCCGTTTACACATACACTGTTCCACATACTCAATCTTACGCATATCAAACGATCCATACAATGGCCAGCGCAACTCAGGATCCTTTTTGGTGTATTTCCTCCATACTGTGCTGTACATTATAGAAGAAAGACCATGCTTCACGTACATATCCGTATTAGGAGTCCCCTCTGGGGGGGGCTGGAGCAGATTCCTCGAGGTTTAACCGGTTTCCAAAACAGCAGCACCACTTACGGAGTGCGCTAAAAGCAGGCATGCTCAAAAATAATGCAAAATATGCAGTATTATCAAAAAATGGCACTTAAACGTTGCGCCGTTCAAATTTACACAGCTCCGGAGAAATATCTCCACATTACCTGCCTATATGTGTTGCAACGCATATATTCTCACAGTAATCAATACAAAGCATGACCGGTCATCACAAAACCAAACTCAAATAGCCAACCCAGGCTTCAAAACTCGGAGCAAGTACCGTACAACGGTTCTTACCAATCAAGAGTATCCAGATTCCAACTGCCAAGCTCCAAAATTCGCCCACACGGCTGTCACGGCAAAACCGACAGAAGAGGTCTCAGTCGAGGACCGGCGCCACCCAGAAGGTCAGTTCGGAAGGGGAGGAAAAAAACCTCGGGATGCCAGGGCTAAAAGACGCCACTGGTAGTGATCACATCCCCTCCTTCGTCACGACCAGTCCTTCGAGCATCCGAGTCGCCGATGAGCCCCACGTGACGGGCGCCAATTGATGAATACAGGCCCCAGCTAGGCCCGCGGAGTACAAGGGTTCGCTCTCCTGTAACAAAACCTGGAAGGAAGTTGGCACGGAAACTGCAAAGTACAAAGACAGAGTTTATTAACCCTTAAGGGTGGTCCTACAACCCATACAACACTCTTCAGTATTGCATAGCGTAGCACAAAGAACTTGCGTACATGGTCCCCTTTTATACACAAAAGAGGGGCTCATAAGTGGGTGGATACAACATGAAGCAAAGAGTATTACCTTTTATCGACATTTTCGATACAGAATCAATATGTGGGCGGAGTTAACTAATTTCCTGAGCCCGCGAAAACATGGTCAAGCAAGGACTAACTGATAACAGATGTGGTCAAGTCTGGGCATGCGCCAGACGGACAAAGGAGCTATTTATAGACTGTTACTAGGCAGATTACAAGAACAACTAGCAAAGAGGTAGGACTCTTCTCGTGCTGAGCACGTGGAGACACGACAATACAAAATGGAGTCCGGACATTAGTCAACATAAGACAAGAAACATGTTTCAACTAGAGAGAATTCATGTCTTTAGTGAATGCTTAATCATATCGCTGTTTTAGTTTTCAACAAGCATGTCTCCAGATGTGGCCCCCCAAACACCCAGGGAATGCAGCCTTACATGCCATGGGACACTGTATGGCCAATGCTGTAGTGTGGTAGGTGTGCACAGGTGTCCCTGGCCAATATATGTGTGTTGCATCAGTATAATAGTCACACTAATGAGGTCTGACGCGGGTGACAATGCGTACACATTGCACGTTTCATGACCGAGCCATGCGTACGCTTTGCCATTGACTGCAATGAGGTCCGATGCGGGTGACAATGCATACGCATTGCACGTTTCATGTCCGAGCCGTGCGTACGCTTTGTCATTGAATGCAATGAGGTCTGACGCGGGTGACAATGCGTACGCATTGCACGGGTCATGTCCGAGCCGTGCGTATGCTTTGTCATTGAATGCAATGAGGTCCGACGTGGGTGACAATGCGTACGCATTGCACGGGTCATGTCCGAGCCGTGCGTACGCTTTGTCATTGAATGCAATGAGGTCCGATGCGGGTGACTATCATGCATACGCGTCGGACAGGCATGGTCCGACACAGGCATACGCCTTGGCCATTGAATTGTATGGAGACCGGTGCATGTGTATATTCAAAATACGCGTTGTACAGTCAGTTGAATGAGCCGGGCGCACCCATTGGCTCCGGACTGTCATGGAGACGGATGCGGATTCAAAACTTGTACGAGTTGTGCACTGGAAATTCAGTTGATGTTGAGAATGACAATTGTCTTATCCTAAACAGTGTTGGCACTTTGAGCTGTGTTCAGCTGATGATGCCAGGGCTTGCCCTGTGATGTGATGTACTCACTGTGGTGTGTGCACTCGGTGCAGGTGACTGATGTTGTTCTCTTACTTCCTATTCCTATCAGATATATCCATGGCCACAGGAGGGGACAGCTTCACAGACCAGGAGGAGCCACAGAGCCTTACAGGGACAGAAGGAGAGGAGTCGGGTGGACCCAGTGGCACGGAGGGAGAGTGGAGCCACACAGAGTAGTCGTCAGCACCATTCCCCCCAGCTGAGGGCCACAGCAGCTTTGAGGAGGCAGGTGTCAGTAGCCACCAAACCCCAGCTAGTGAGGCTGTCCCCATCACCGCCACCCCCACCACCACCACCCCCCTCCCATCGGCTCCCATCCCAGAGGTCCCTGTGGGCTCCCGTGTTCATGAGCATGTCTCCTTTGTGCCAGGCACCGCACCCCCTGCCCCTGTGTCCCCTGCTACCCTGAGTGAGGAGTCTGTGGACTTACTTCGACAGATCCATGTAGGGCAGACATCGATGCTGAAGGTCCTCCATGCACACACAGGTCTGTTGACACAACTGGTGTCATTCATGGAGGCCATTTCCTCTGGCATGTCTGCCCTACAGAGGACCAATCAGTCCGTGGCCTCCTCCCTGATGGCAGCAGTGTCCCTCCTCCAACAGTCCCGCACCCCTCGTACCCCTGCACCACCCACAATTCCTAGCACCCTACCTGTCCCAAGCACAGAAACCCCCAAACCAAGGTCTAGACGTGCACACAAGCAAGCGCAGAGACTGATTCCACACTCACAGGGGCTGATTTGCAGACACACGCAAAGTCATCCACAACCACTCCACAGTCCTCCGAGACCTCTCCCTCCCAGCCCCTTTCCCTTGCCACACCTGCAACCCCATCCCCCCAGAAGCTCTTTCTCTGTGACCTTGGCCTCTTCCCCACCGAACCTACAGATCCTGATTACAAGGGGAAGAGGAAGTCCCCACACACAGAGGGGAGTGCCCCTCACACCCGGATACCCTCCCCCAGGCGCAGTCAGATAGAGACCCCCACCCGCAAGTCCCACATGCACCAGAAGAGCAAGACCCCCCGCCACCACGCAGCTCCAAGGCAAAGTCTCTGTCCTCCATTCCCCAGGCCACCACTCCAGAGGATCCCCCGTCACTCGCTGCCCCGGGTTCCCCCACCCACAGATACACCATCCCCAAAATGCTAAGGCCATCCCCCCTAGCACTTGCCCCTCCACACCTGGTCAGACAGTTAGTGCCACTGATGTGGGGATCATGTCCCCCCCTGCCCTGCCGACCTCACCTGTCCCCCATTCCGCTCCCATGGATGTAGGCACTGCTTTGGAGTCCACGACCACCCCGTCTGACTTGGGCACTGCAGTGGTGAGCCAATCCACTCCATCTGACCTGCCCACTGGAGTTGTGCCGGCACCCCCACCATCTGACTTGTGCCCCACAGTTGTGACAGCACCCACCACTTCAGTCAGCTCCACTACAGTTGCAAGTGTCTCGCCTGCATCCCCCACCTCTTTACTGCCTCCTTCTGCTGCGCCCTGATCCTGTCCTTGCGGTGCCTGGCCTGTCCCCATGTATGCCCCTCCGAGGGGATGACCCCGGTCCTTAGTAGCTCAGGCAAGCAGGGTGTGACAGCTGTCACTCTAATTCACTCCTTGGCATTTGGACATGGACTGGCATTTGGCCTTTTGTTTGCACAGACGTTTAACTTTTAAAATGCTGAATAAAGCTTTTTTCTTTCTCCATGTGAACTAGATTTAGCTGTACATTATGTTGATGATGTTTAACATTCCCTTGCACCTGTGATGCTTTGTTTACAATGTTGAATTCTGATGTGTTGCTGTGAGGTACTCCCTGTGGTCCATGAGATATGTATCCTATTCTGGTGGGTATCCATGTCATCCTTTGCAGCTACCTGGGTGTGTCAGGATCAACTATTTGTGGACATCTCTCTGTGAGCATTTCATTTGCATGGTCACATCTCTGGCTTGCACCCCTGCACATATGATGTGCTTCCCATTGTCCAATTTGTCACTTCCACATACTTTATGCGCATCAACTCTGGACCTACAGGTGTGGGCATCATTGAAATAGGGGCAACTGGGTCCTCTGTGCAACTTGCCAGACATATGTTTTGGGTATGTGCAGATGACTTAGGGGAGACTCACGTACCCAGGCTGTTGTGACCAGAGCCTTCATTGTGTGGTAACTGATGGCTGACTGACCAAGTGTTCTGCAGACATGAGTGGGACTTGCAGTGAATATGATTGGCACAGCTGGGCTCCCACAGGAGTTGGGTCCCCTCAAGTAAGTATGTTGTCCAGTGACATGGCCTAGGCCCATGGTGTGTGTTGTAGGAGCATGTGTGTGTGTCCACATCCCTGTTCATACACAGAGAGTGTTCTCTTGAAATGTTCCTGTTGTTGATGCTTGCTGAGTGGTACTGGGTTCATCCCACTACTTTTACAATGGGCTACCAGATGTGTGGGTGAATGACACATTACTGTCAATTGGTGTTTCATCATTGGGATTTATCAGTTCTGAGTGGTGATGATGTTGTCAGACACAGATGGGACACAGTCAGGGTTCCTCAAGACACCTGTTTATTTGCTAAATCATGTAGTTGTCCCTAGGTGGTAGTTTTCAGTGATTGAGATATTTGTATGTGTGTGTGACTGCTCCCACTTGTCGGGTTCATGGCTGCGATGCTGGCAGGTGTCAGCATGTGTGCCTTGTGGTTCTCCTTGGCATCTGCATTGTCCTGGGACTGTGGCAGGGATTCTGAAGGTTACGTGAGCTTTGAGGTCATGGCCATGTACCGCATGCTGTGCAGTATGTCTGTCATTCCCCAGGGTTGTAAACTGTCCTTGTGTGATGTGTCTGTGCACCTTAGTTCCTCCCAACATTCCTGTGTTTGTCATAGGTGCATGTGCAATGTCACCTGTCCATGTGGGCTGCAAAGATACACATTGTTGCAGTTCAGGGTGTGTGGTGTTGAGGGTGGACTGATGTGAATGTTTGCATGGATGGTCCCCTAGCTCCCGTTTGTCCATGGATGAGGGGCCATGCTGAGTGATTTGTGTTCATGTATGTGTGATGTACGTTTGTGACACAGGACACATGTCTGGGTTTCCCAGTTTGTACGACATCTGCCTTTAGCACCACAGTGGAGGTGACATGCTTGCTTGTGTCACCCCAATGTCTGTTCCCTGGGGGTAGTGCTGTTTTGTGTCAGTCTCCTGCTATGTTAGTTGGTGTTCATTCCAGCTTGTGTCACATGTGTCTGTTGTGCTCCCGCTCATCTCCCAATGCCTGATTGCCCACTGAGGGTGTCCCAATGATGGTTTACTTTTGTATGGCACTGTGCCCCCATCTGTGTCACTGTGGTTCAGCCCCCCCCCATGTGTTGTGTAATTGCCTGGAGATACTGTGACACACACACACACACACACATGCTGTGTCAGATGTGCAGTGTGAGTTTGCCTGTTTGTGTTTGTGCATCTGCACCAGTGCATTGGTATTGCTGTTGTGGGCCTTTGTCTGGATGCTGTTTCTGTGATTTTGCATGCTGTCCCTGTGAGTCATATCACCTCATTGTGCACATTCAGACTGATTGTTAGGTGACGTTGCTGGCATGGAATGTGAGTTTGGGAGCTGACACCTACAGTCTACACATGTTGTTTTGATTGGTGTTTCTATTTTCGTGATGTGTGCATGCTTGGTGATGGTCACTTCTGCTGTTGTGTCATTGTACACTGTATGCATTGTCAGCCCCCATGTGTGGCGCTTGTCTGCACATGGCCGAGAGTGTGTTATGTTTTCACAGCACTGTCAGCCTCACCACATCTCTGTGTGTATGGGACACAATCACTAGTTTGTCCCAGAAGTGTTTGATGTGTTGGGAGCAGTGATCATACATGCTGTTTGTTATTTGCAGCTTTGACCATGATGACACTTACCATCTGGTCACTGTGATGAGGGGGGTTTAGTCCCCTTCACCACAATGCTCAACATCTGCTGCATTTTGGAAGCCCACACTTAACTTCTGTTCTACACAGTGAGGGGGTGTTCTTTTTACATTGCCACAGTGCTATGGTGATGCTTGCCTTGTGTATGTCACACTCATGTGTTGGTCACACATGTGCTGTTACTTACATTGTATGTTCGTAGCCATAATCACATTTGTCACAGACTACACACTGTTGAGATGATGTTAGGGGGATGTATTCTGCGGACATACCTGATGTTGGAGTATGCTGTATATGTTGCGCATCACCCATCCTATGGCTGGGGGTGGCAGGGGTAATGGGCAACGTCAGCCCTATGGCTGTGGGTGGCAGGGGTGATGGGCAACATACGCCCTATGGCTGGGGGTGACAGTAGTGATGGGCAACATAGTCCCTATGGGTGGGGGTGGCAGGAGTGATGGGCAACATCAGCCCTATGGGTGTGGGTGGCAGTAGTGATGGCCAACATAAGCCCTATGGCTGGGGGTGGCAATAGTGATGGCCAACATAAGCCCTATGGCTGGGGGTGGCAGTAGTGATGGGCAACATATGCCCTTTGGGTGTGGGTGGCAGGGGTGATGGGCAACATAGGCCCTATGGCTGGGGGTGGCAATAGTGATGGGCAACATAGTCCCTATGGCTGGGGGTGGCAGTAGTGATGGGCAACATATGCCCTATGGCTGGGGGTGGCAGGGGTGATGGGCAACATAGGCCCTATGGCTGGGTGTGGCAGGGGTGATGGGCAACATAAGCCCTATGGGTGGGGGTGGCAGTAGTGATGGGCAACATAGTCCCTTTGACTTGGGGTGGCAGTAGTGATGGGCTACCTCAGCACTATGGGTGTGGGTAGCAGTAGGGATGGGCAACATAGTCCCTATGGGTGGGGGTGGCAGGAGTGATGGGCAACATCAGCCCTATGGGAGTGGGTGGCAGTAGTGATGGGCAACATAAGCCCTTTGGCTGGGGGTGGCAGTAGTGATGGGCAACATAAGCCCTATGGCTGGGGGTTGCAGGGGTGATGGGCAATATAACCCCTATGGCTAGGGGTGGCAGTATTGATTGGCAACATAAGCCCTATGGCTGGGGGTGGCAGTAGTGATGGGCAACATTTGCCCTTTGGGTGTGGGTGGCAGGGGTGATGGGCAAAATAGTCCCTTTGGCTGGGGTGGCAGTAGTTATGGGCAACATATGCTCTCTGGGTGTGGGTGGCAGGGGTGATGGGCAACATAGGCCCTATAGCTGGGGGTGGCAGTAGTGATGGGCAACATAGTCACTATGGCAGGGGGTGGCAGTAGTGATGGGCAACATAAGCCCTATGGCTGGGGGTGGCAGGGGTGATGGACAACATAAGTCCTATGGCTGGGGGTGGCAGTAGTGCTGGGCAACATAGTCCCTATGGGTGGGGGTGGCAGGTGTGATGGGCAACATAAGCCCTATTGGTGGGGGTGTTAGTGGTGCTGGCCATGCAACCCCTATGGTGGGCTGTTGTTAGTGGCCAGGATGTGGATCCCTTGTGTGTGTGTGCCATTTTGCGGGTACGTGTCATTTGTTTATGTGGTAGGTGTCTGACTTACCGCCTGCGCCGTCGGTGTCGGTTCCTGATCTGGTCATAGATGTAGAGTACTGGTATGACCTGCGCAATGGGATTCATGATGTGTTTGTGTCGTACACGCTGCTTTTTGTTCCGTCTCGTAGCCGTGTATTGAGTTGTGGCGCGAATCGTAGCTGATATGCTTGTTTTCCGGATGCTGTGGTGTGCCGTATGTGGCGACCCGTCCGGCATGTAGGAAGTACGTATCGTACTTGTCATGCCGGAAACTGCTATGGATACTGCTTCCGGGCGACTCGGTTCATCGTAAGGAGTTACGGCTCGGACGGAGAATGATGCTTGAATCACAGCCTACGTGTCGTCATGTTTTTGGCAGTTATGCGCATCGTACTTACTCTACAGGACGGACCGGCTCCGGGTACGTGTCGGTCGCACGGTAAGGCTACGTACTGCTGTCCGACCGGCTATCGGAATCGGCCCCTTAGTGGGAGCACCATTAACTAGAATAACTAGTGGTTTACTTTCTACATTCTCTTCACCAATAGTTTCAATATTTTCCTTTAAATCTAGTGGTACATATACAACTCTACCTTTTAATCCTCTCTGTAAATCTGTAGGAGGCAATTTACCAGTTTTAGGCTCCATACGAACAATAGCCTGAAATGGGTGCACACATTGAATTAGAATAGACTCATAAGTGTTTAAATCTATCAGTTCTAGAGGAATAGTTCCCAACTCTACATTATAATGGACAGCTCTAGCAGGCAATTTATTATCGTCTAATTTGTTATAACAATATTTACAAATACGCTGATCAGCACCCAAATCAAAGCAATCCTTTACCAACAAATAAGTTGCAAATTCCTTCCACTTATCATTATTTTCTCTTTCACTTTTTAAATACAGATCAACAGTCCTAGTCTGATTTTTATAGTGAGTTCGTCGACAACAAATACAAGTATAATTTGGCCTTTCACACAAAATTACCTTAAACTTTGTAATTTGTTCTTCAAACTTCTCTGTACTACTATTTTCCACATTTTCTTCAACACCTACTTCTATCAAAGTAACGACACTCCATTTCATCACAAACATTTTTTACATCTGATAATGACCCGTGCAAAAGAGCACTATTTAAGTCGTTTAAAATTATTGCTGAGCTTTTTGCGTAATACAATCTTCTGACTAACTTCCGCATTTGACAATGATATACTGCTAACATTCTAAAATGATGAAAAACACTTTGACATACCTTTCTAGAAAGACAAGCCAGAGAATGACCTGTTGTATACTGCAAATACTACTACAATCCCAAGTATACACTGGGGCTTTAGTAGGTCTCCCTAGAACTTCATCAGCTATCACTTCTTCAAAATTTCTGGGCACCATCTTGTCTTTTTCAATTGCACAACCATTTCTAACCACATAAGCACGCCCATTGGTATCAACTGTAAGCAATGATGTATTGGTTTGAAAATAACTCTCTTCCTTCAAAAAAGGCTCTGAACATGAACTGTGTTTCCATTCACCCAAAAAAATATCACAAAAGTTAGTTACGTTAATTACTCTTTTCTTTTTAATTTTGGCCTTCATAAAATGTATTGGCTTATCTAGTGATCGAATTTTGTTTAAAATTAAAATGAATAATTTCGTTTTTAAATCAAAAGCCTTCTCTAAAAAAGTTTCAATCTGTTTCCTTTTTTTTATAAAATGCTGATTTTTTAAAAAATATTTCCTCACATCTTTTAACAAATTAAAGACAACTCTATTGTAAAACATTATTTTCCTTATTTCATCAAATTGATTGTTTCTCCTTTTACCACACATTTGTTTTTTAGAACATGAATTCCCATTATTTTCACTTTTTTTCTTCTTATTCTTTTTTTGTTGAGGTATTCTTTCTACTTTCTACATTGTGCATACTGTTTTTAGCCTTTGAAAGTTTTTTAATGAACTCTTTTGTTCTCTTACCGAAATACTTTTTCTTTTTCCCCACATGTTATTGTTCATCTAATTCTTGCTGTTGTGTTTTCTTCAAATAATAGTCCTTTTTTCTTGTTTCCTCTTTTCTGTTTTTCTAGTCATGGTAAGTTTTTTTTAATGATGATGAACAATATCTGTTTAAAAATATATGTTTATAATATTATTAAAATAAATCTGTAAAATATACTATTATATTACTAAACAAACATGTTCTACATAAAAACCATTTAAACGCTTTGTTTTGAAATCACAATCCATTTACTGCAGTAAACAGGTACTAATTGGGTAATTGTAGGACTGAATAAGTGAATAAGTAGTGTTTACGTGTATAGAGGACTGCATCAATACTGGATGGATGATTGTAATACTGTAAAGTATTAGTACCTGGGTCATTGCATGAGTACATAGGTACTGACTGGATGATTAGAGTACTGCATCAAAAGAGAATAGAGAAATTATAAATGCTCCGTTTTTCCACAGTGATTACATAAGGACATGGTACTGGCTGGATAATTGGAAGACAGCACAGACAGTGACAGTGTGATGGCTGCACTTCATGGGTACTACCAGGAGTTTTGCAGGAGTGAATCAGTAGTCTGCATGAGGTTAGGGGACTGCATAGATTGTGTACATTTGAGTGTAGCACTGTGTGTCTTAATGCCTGAGTCATTCTACAAGTGCATGGACAGTGACTGGATAGTTAGAGTGCTGATAGCTGACAGGAGGGTGAGTTTCTAAGTGCTTGTGTTTCAACACAGTGATTAAATAAGGTCATGGTTTTGTCAGGATGATAGCAGGAGTGGAAAGAGAGTGACACTGTGATTGCTGAACTGCATGGTTACTACTTGGATTTTTGCAGGAGTGAATCAGTAGTCTGCATGGGGTAAGGGGACTGCATAGATTGTGTACATTTGACTGTAGCACTACGTGTCTTAATGCCTGAGTCATTCTACAAGTGCATGGACAGTGACTGGATAGTTACAGTGCTGGTAGCAGGCACCAGGGAGAGTTTATAAGTCCTTTTTTTTGGCACAGAGATTAAATAAGGACATGGTTCTGTCAGGATGAGAGCAGGAGTAGACAGAGAGCGACAGTGTGATTGGGGCACTGCATGAGTATTACCTGGGTTATTGCAGGAGTGAATCAGTAGTCTGCAGGGGCTTAGGGGCCTGCATATATTATGTACATTTGACTGTAGCACTGTGTGTCTTAATGCCTGAGTCATTGTAGAAGTGCATGGATAGTGACTGTATATTTACAGTGCTGGTAGTTGACAGCAGGGAGAGTTTATAAGTGCTTGTGTTTTGGGACAGAGATCAGAGATCAGATAAGGACATGATTCTGTCAGGATGATTTCAGGACTGGAGAGAGAGTGACAGTGTGATTGGGGCACTGCATGAGTACTACCTGGATAATTGCAAAAGTGAATCAATAGTCTGCATGGTCTTAAGGGACTGCATAGATTTTGCACATTTGAATGTAGAATTACGTGTCTTAATGCCTGAGTCATTCTACAAGTGCATGGACAGTGACTGGATAGTTACAGTGCTGGTAGGTGGCAGCAGGGAGAGTTTTTAAGTGATTTTGTTTTGGCACAGAGATTAGATAAGGACATGGTTCTGTCAGGATGAGAGCAGGAGTAGACAGAGAGCGACAGTGTGATTGGGTCACTGCATGAGTATTACCTGGGTTATTGCAGGAGTGAATCAGTAGTCTGCAGGGGCTTAGGGGCCTGCATATATTATCTACTTTTGACTGTAGCACTGTGTGTCTTAATGCCTGAGTCATTGTAGAAGTGCATGGATAGTGACTGGATATTTACAGTGCTGGTAGTTGACAGCAGGGAGAGTTTATAAGTGCTTGTGTTTTGGCACAGAGATGAGATAAGGACATGGTTCTGTCAGGATTATTGCAAGAGTGGACAGAGAGTGACAGTGTGATTGGGACACTGCATTGCTACTACATGGGTGTTGGACCTAGGGACCTACGGCAGCTTGGCTCAGGTGGAAAGGCCTTGTTCCAGAGTAGCATGTCGTGCTTGCATCACACTCACTTCAGCACATCAGCGTACCACCACTAAAAATGACGCCACACCAGAGATTTTGAAAAATTAGAACAGCTTTATCTTCCTTTTATCTTGTTTCTCTTTTCTTTAAAATCAAATCAATCAGTGTTTGCCTATAACACATTTGGGTCAAAACATTTCATTGTTACTAGATTGACAGTACAGCAAATTCACTAGCGTTTCAAATTAAGTCATTAATCATAGCGCTGCACATAGCAATTACTTAGTACTTTAAATAGAGTCAATAAATATAGCGCCGGACATGGCAATGACACGGTGCTTCAAATAGAGTCAAGAAATATAGCGCCGCACATAGCAATGACATGGTGCTTCAAATAGAGTCAATAAATATAGCGCCGCACATAGCAATGACATGGTTCTTCAAAAAGACTCAATAAATATAGCGCCGCACATAGCAATGACATGGTGCTTCAAATAGAGCCAATAAATATAGCGCTTTATACTATGGCATTTCAACATAAGCCCTAACCTTACAGATCTTTGCAGTGCTAACTATTAACAATCCCTGAGGCACTAGGCATCACAGTTCCCTGAGGCGTTCAACATCACCTCCACCGCACATGGAGTTAGAATAGGGAGACAGTGCATGACATCGGGGCCTTGAATCAAAGCCCTACCTCCGAGCATTGGATGGGGCCTTATATCAGAGCCAGAGGTCCCCCCAGCATTTCATTTGGGCCTTAACCCTGGTATGCAAGCGGAGCGCTGAGTTGGCACATTAAGCTCTGACAGTCTGAGGCCGGGGTCTGGTCGTAGAGTTGGCCTGAGGCCTCTTACCCGGCGGGGGTGTACAGACTCCTCTATCCCTCAAAATATGCCTCCAGAGTTATGGCCGCTCTCGGACGGTGTTGGGCCCTATTCGGGTGATGTGGGGCCAACAATCTGACGGTGAATCACCCCGGGGGAGGGGCGTGCTCCGGGCCTTAAGTAGGCCTCCCGCCCTCTTCCCCGTGGGGGGTTACCTTATTCTTCGGCCTCAGCTAGGCCCTTGCGCCGGTCTCTTTTTGGCGGGAGGGCTCTCGGCTCCTAGAGCCTCTTCCGCTCACTGGATGAGTTTCTCGGATTCGTCCGGGGCAGGGAAGGCTTTGGGGGCGTGGCCCAGAGAACAAATCCTGAAGCGGCGGGGGCGGCGTAGAGGAGCCCGCCCCCGTCAGGTGACCCTGACTTCGGCTTCAAAGCCTAGCACGGCCTGCTTTACCCTTCAGCGGCCCTCTTTTCGTGATGGCCGGCGCTGCGTTGACGTCCTTGGTCGCGGTGGGGCCCCGGTCTTCCCCGCGGGCCCCTGGAAGGTTAGGGGATGATCTACTAGACCCGGGCCACAACGGTGAGCGCACTTTGGGTCCCCCTTAACAGGGGGGGTAGAAATTAAGGGTTGGCCTTCAGCGTGAGGGGTGGCGATTGCTTTGGCGCACAGTGCCCCCTTTTTCTCCCAGTAACGCCCCAGCTCAAGGCAGATAGGTAGAGAGGTGGCAGGCCACACGCCAGTGGCATAACAGCTAAGGGAAGACCCCCTGCAAAGTCAGAGAAATGGTGGAGAAGGTTGGAGATGGCCACTCTCTCCCTCAATTCTCCTCAGAGGTCCTGGCTAGGCGGGGATCACAACCAGTTAATGTGATCCCAGGGTCAGAGGTAAAAGGCAAGGCTAGGTCACGAAGTAGGGGGGTAGTGTCAACCGAGGGGGGTGAAAAAGCAGGCCCTAAGAACAGTCAGTTCCCCCCCTTCTGCACTCCTACTTCCCCACTCAGGTGCCTCACTCCTGACTACCTCAGTTCACACCTTCCACACAAAATGGCCGACGCAACTCACCTCTATTTATAGCCTGGGCCCTGACTGGCCAGAGTGGCCCAGAAGGTTCTAGAACCCCTCATGACAGCCTATGGCCCAGGTTCTGAGGTGGCAGTTTAGGCCACCATTTTGTGGTGGAGCTCTCTCCCTCCCTCCATTTTAGATGAGCACCTTGCGCCTCACCCTCAATTAGTGAAAATGGGGCACCCAGATCCTCTACGTCAACCCCCAAAAAAACTAGTGGACAGAAAAATTAGAGGGTAAATGGAAAAAAAATGAGGAGGAAACAGCCAAAGGGCTGACAGGTCTAACACGCGTCCCCCCCAGCCGAAAGTGGGGAAAGCTACCCAATCCCTTGGGAGTTCTCCTCACTAAGGCGGAAATACCTAGAGAGACCGTCAGCATTGGCGTGGTCCACTCCTGGGCGATGTTCCACCCTAAAGTCCATTCCTTGTAGGGAGATGGACCACCTCAACAACTTAGGATTCTCGCCCCTCATTTGCATCAGCCACCTGAGGGGCCGGTGGTCGGTCTGAACCAGGAAGTGCGAGCCAAACAGGTATGGACGCAGCTTCTTCAGAGCCCACAACACCGCAAAAGCCTCCCTCTCAATCGCACTCCACCTCTGTTCCCGGGGGAGTAGTCTCCTAGATAGGAAAACCACAGGTTGGTCCAGACCCTCTTCATTGAGCTGCGACAGCACTGCCCCGATGCCATGCTCCGATGCATCTGTTTGGACAATGAATTCCTTGGAGAAATCCGGGGCACTGGGGACAGGTGCCGCACACATTGCTTATTTCAAGGTGTCAAAGGCTCGTTGACACACCTCAGTCCAGACTACCCGTCGAGGGTGCTTCTTTGATGTAAGCTCAGTCAAGGGAGCTAAGATAGTACCATACCCCTTGACGAAGCGTCGGTAGTAACCGGTGAGGCCCAGAAAGGCTCGGACCTCTGTCTGAGTCTTGGGGGGTTCCCAGGCCATGATAGTTTCAATCTTGGCCTGGAGGGGTTGCACCTTGCCCCGACTCACCAAGTGACCGAGGTACACTACCGACCCCTGCCCGATCTGGCACTTGCTGGCCTTAATCGTCAGACCCGCCTGCTGCAGGGCCTGAAGGACAGCCTGAAGGTGACACAAATGGTCCTCCCAGCTGCTGCCTGAAGACGGCGATGTCATCCAGTTAAGCA
Source organism: Triturus cristatus (assembly GCF_964204655.1). Lineage (NCBI taxonomy): Eukaryota > Metazoa > Chordata > Amphibia > Caudata > Salamandridae > Triturus > Triturus cristatus. The sequence continues at coordinate 857,499,844 of NC_140588.1, read as the reverse complement.
GCCGAGAAAGCCTCCATCCCGGAGAGGACCTGGTTCACCAGCCGCTGAAAAGTGGCAGGGGCGTTCTTGAGCCCAAAGGGCATCACGCAGAACTGGTAGTGACCCTCAGGTGTGGACAAGGCTGACCTTTCCTTTGCTCCATCTGTCAGGGAGATCTGCCAGTACCCGGATGTAAGGTCAAAGGTACTCAGATATTGGGCAGCTCCCAACCGGTCAATGAGCTCATCCGCCCTCGGGATAGGATGAGCATCGGTCTTCGTCACAGAGTTCAGTCCCCTGTAATCCACACAGAACCTGAGTTCTGGAGTGGTGCCCGGCGGGGCAGCTTTGGGTACCAGTACCACCGGACTGGACCAGGGACTGCTTGAAGGTTCAATCACTCCCAGCTCCAGCATCTTGGTGACTTCACCATGGATGCTAACCTTCACCTTATCTGACAAGCGGTAGGACTTGGACTTCACAGGTGGGCTGTCCCCTATGTCCACATCATGGGTACACAGATGAGTCCTTCCCGGGATAAGTGAGAACAGCGAAGCGTACTGCTCCAAAACCTGGCGGCAGTCTCTCCTCTGTTCGGGAGTTAGAGATGGTGAGAGGATCACTCCCTCTACCGACCCATCCTTCTCTTGGGACGCGAAAAGATCGGGGAGAGGTTCACTTTCCTCTTCCTCTGACCCATCAGTCACCATCATCAAAGTGACCTCTGATCTCTCTTGGTGGGGCTTGAGGCGGTTGACATGGAGCACCCGATTGGGATGCCTGGGGGTCTTAAGATCCACCACATAGGTGACCTTGCCTTTCTTCTCAATCACCCCAAAGGGGCCTGACCAGCGATCCTGGAGGGCGCTAAGCTCCCCAGGCTCCATGACCCACACCTTCTGGCCAGGCTCCAGCTCCACCGGGTGAGCATTTTGGTCATACCATTCCTTCATGACCATCTGGCTGGCTTCTAGGTTTTCGGAAGCTTGCTTCCACAACCTAGCCATTTGGCTACGAAAGGCCAGCATGTAGCTCACCACATCCGGGGGAAGTTTTCGGGGACTCCTTTCCCATCCATCCTTCACCAGGCTGAGTGGTCCACGAACAGGGTGTCCATACAACAGCTCGAAGGGGCTAAAGCCCACTCCTTTCTGTGGTACCTCCCTGTAGGAGAACAGCAAACAAGGCAGGAGGATGTCCCATTTCCTCCGCAGGCTCTCGGGCAGACTCCTGATCATGCCCTTCAAGGTTTTATTAAACCTCTCCACCAGACCATTGGTCTGAGAGTGATAAGGAGTGGAGAACCGGTAGGTGACCCCACACTCCTTCCACATAGCCCGCATGTATGCCGACATGAAGTGGGTACCCCTGTCAGACACAACTTCCTTGGGGAACCCCATCCGGGTGAAAATTCCCATCAGGGCCCGTGCCACCGCAGGTGCGGTAATGGTCCTCAGAGGAATAGCCTCTGGGTACCGGGTGGCATGATTCACTAGAACCAGGATAAACCTGTGACCGGCAGACGTTGGTGGATCCAATGGCCCAACAATGTCGATGCCCACCCTCTCAAAGGGGGTGCCAACGACAGGGAGTGGTTCCAGAGGAGCCTTCAGCTTCACCCCTGTTTTCCCACTAGCTTGGCAGGTGACACATGTCCTATAAAAAGTGTCGGACGAAATCCTCATCTGAGGCCAGTAGAAGTGAGGGACAAGCTGAGCAAAGGTCTTGTCCTGTCCCAAGTTTCCTGCCAAGGGTATTTCGTGAACCAATTCCAAAAGGAAGGCTCGGTAACGCTGGGGAACCACCAAGGCCTGGGATGATCCATGCACCGGAGCCTTGGGTTCGCTATAGAGGAGACCATCTTCCCAATATATGTGGAAGTTCCCCGAATCGTTACCCACTGCCTGGGCTTCGGCCTGCCGCCGTAAGCCCTCAAGGGTAGGGCACTCCTTCTGGGCCTGACAAAACTCCTCCCTGGTAGGTCCTCCCTCCACCTGCCATTCTGCAGGGGTAGGCAAACCCTCCAGGGAAGTCACATCCCCTTCTGTGGACTCCGGGACCACCTCAGTTGCCCCATCCATCTTACAAGGTACAGATGCCGGGGCAGGCTTCCCCTGTCCCCGTTTACCCTTTTTGGCAGCTGGTTGGGCCATTGTCCCAGGCCCCAACCTCTGTGAACTCACTCTCCGGGCAGTCCCGGACCGCGTATTGGCACAAGTTCACTCGGGCGACCCCAACATCTCCACATGAGCCTTGAACTCGACCTCCTTCCAGGCCGTATGTTCAAAGTCATTTCCCAACAAACAGTCGACCGGCATGGCAGGGCTTACCGCAACTCGTAGAGGACCCGTAACCCCTCCCCACTCAAAGGGAATCTGAGCCACCGAATAGTGACCCTCTTGGTTGTCAGCCATCACAACTGGGTGGACTACGTTGGGAACCACCTGCTCTGGGGACACCAGCTGACTCCTTACCATAGTCATGCTGGCTCCTGTGTCCCTCAGAGCCTCCACCCTCTGGGCATTGATGGTGACCCATTGCCTGTACTTAGCAGTATTCGAGGGCACATGGGTCTTAGGAACCATCTCACAATCTCTCAGGGACACTAATGTTAGCCCTGCCCACTCACCTCCCTTATCTAGGGGCAACTCCTCCCCGAGCACTACACTCACCACCCCAGGGGTCTTTCCTCCAGTGGGAGGGTGTGGTCTCTTGGGACACTTGGTATCCCCCTTGTAGTGCCCAATCTCGCCACACTCATAACAACGGACAACCCTAGGCTGCTGACCACGGTCAGGATAAGGGGGTTTGTGGGGGCCAACCCTAGGAGGGAATCCTGATCCATTTCCCTGCAAAATTTTTTGGGGGACTTTAGGGAACTCCTTCTTTTTGTCTTCCCCCCCTTTCTTCTGGGGAGTGCACTGACCAGTCCCTTGGAAATTCCCCCCAGTTCCTTTTGACGACACCCGGGTACTAGCCCAGATGTCCGCCTCCTCTGCAAGCTTCCTAGGAGTAGTCAGCTTGCTGTCCACCAGGTGTTGACGCAGCTCCGGAAAACTTTTCTCGAGGAAGTGCTCCCTCAAGAACAGGTTATACAACCCCTCGTAGTCTTTTACCTCGCTGCCCTGCACCCAGCCCTCCAAAGCCTTTTTGGCGTAGTCCAGGAAGTCCACCCAATTCTGGTTGGATAGCTTTTGGCTACCCCGGAATCTCTGCCTGTACTTCTCAGGGGTCAGCCCAAATTTCCTAATCAAGGCGACCCTCATGGTGGGGTAATTGGTCTGCTCCCGTTGTTCTAGGGCTAAAAGGGCATCCCTCCCGACCGGAGGCATGTATCTGTACAGACCACCCCCCCCCCCACTAAGCTTCCGGAAACCCATGGGCTCGTAAGGAGACCTCATAGGCAGCCAACCACTTTGCGATGTTGTCCCCAACACCATAGCTGGCAACTATGTCCTTTGGTAAGTGGGGTCTAGGCTCCCTGGTGACCTCTTTCTGTACGCTGCCACCAACAGGACTACTGGGGGTTCCGAACTGAAGGGCCTTGAGATCCAATTCCTTCAAATGGAGCTCATGAAGGAACCTCCGCTCTTCCCTTTCCTTCTCCAAGTGGGCTAATTCCATTCTGAATTGCCTCTCCTCCCTCCTGTCGGCTAAATCAGCCGAAGACAGGCTTCCCCCTGAAGCGCTACTACCGGCCCTTGAGGGTGGCCTCGGTCCCACATCCATATTGCCGCTCTCAGGGGGGCAAAGTGATTCTGTCCCTTCCGTGGTGTCCGGTTCTGGTTCCGGTCCCTTCTCCTCCCATTCCCCGCTTGGTGGGCCATCACCCAGGCTCTCAAGCTAGTCTGGAGCTCCACTTTCTTTGCTCCCTGCTTGAAAAATACCCCTCTCTCCTGGCAGAATTCCTTTAGCTGGATTACAGTATACTCTTCTAGCCTATCCAGCTCAAACTCCATCCTGCCAGATGGGGCCCTAAACAATGCGGAACAAGATTCAGAGGGTAAGATGAACCTTCTTCTTTTTTTTAAATAAAAACCCACCACAGGACAGGGATACTTTTGGAAAATTCAAAAAATCCAATCAGGGAGACAACCTGGAGAAAACTCCAATAAAAACAAAAATCAGGTGTAGGGTGTGTGGCGCACACTGAACTGCTGATGAGTGGACGCAAGCACAAGCTCAGAATCCCACCGCTGAACACCAACTTGTTGGACCTAGGGACCTATGGTAGCTTGGCTCAGGTGGAAAGGCCTTGTTCCAGAGTAGCATGTCGTGCTTGCATCACACTCACTTCAGCACATCAGCGTACCACCACTAAAAATGATGCCACACCAGAGATTTTGAAAAATTAGAAAAGCTTTATCTTCCTTTTATCTTGTTTCTCTTTTCTTTAAAATCAAATCAATCAATGTTTGCCTATAACACATTTGGGTCAAAACATTTCATTGTTACTAGATTGACAGTACAGCAAATTCACTAGCGTTTTAAATTAGGTCATCAATCATAGCGCTGCACATAGTTTAAATAGAGTCAATAAATATAGCGCCGCACATAGCAATGACACAGTGCTTTAAATAGAGTCAATAAATATAGAGCCGCACATAGCAATGACATGGTGCTTCAAATAGAGTCAATAAATATAGCGCCACACATAGCAATGACATGGTGCTTCAAATAGAGTCAATAAATATAGCGCCGCACATAGCAATGACATGGTGCTTCAAATACAGTCAATAAATATAGCGCCGCACATAGCAATGACATGGTGCTTCAAATAGAGCCAATAAATATAGCGCTTTATACTATGGCATTTCAACATAAGCCCTAACCTTACAGATCTTTGCAGTGCTAACCATTAACAATCCCTGAGGCACTAGGCATCACAGTTCCCTGCAGCGTTCAACATCACCTCCACCGCACATGGAGTTAGAATAGGGAGACAGTGCATGACATCGGGGCCTTGAATCAAAGCACTACCTCCGAGCATTGGATGAGGCCTTATATCAGAGCCAGAGGTCCCCCCAGCATTTCATTTGGGCCTTAACCCTGGTATGCAAGCGGAGCGCTGAGTTGGCACATTAAGCTCTGACAGTCTGAGGCCAGGGTCTGGTCGTAGAGTTGGCCCGAGGCCTCTTACCCGGCAGGGGTGTACATACTCCTCTATCCCTCAAAATATGCCTCCAGAGATATGGCCGCTCTCGGCCGGTGTCGGGCCCTATTCGGGTGATGTGGGGCCAACAATCTGACTGTGAATCACCCCATGGGAGGGGCGTGCTCCGGGCCTTACGTAGGCCTCCCGCCCTCTTCCCCGGGGGGGTTACCTTATTCTTTGGCTTCAGCTAGGCCCTTGCGCCGGTCTCTTTTTGGTGGGAGGGCTTTCGGCTCCTAGAGCCCCTCCCGGTCACTGGATGAGTTTCCCGGATTCGTCCAGGGCAGGGAAGGCTTTGGGGGTGAGGCCAGAGAAAAAATCCTGAATCGGCGGGGGCGGCGTAGAGGAGCCCGCCCCGTCAGGTGACCCTGACTTCGGCTTCAAGGCCTAGCGCGGCCTGCTTTACCCTTCAGCGGCCTTCTTTACGTGATGGCCAGCGCTGCGTGGACGTCCTTGGTCGCGGTGTGCCCCGGTCTTCCCCGCGGGCCCCTGGAAGGTTAGGGGATGATCTACTCGACCCCGGGCAACAACCGTGAGCGCACTTCTGGTCCCCCTTAACAGGGGGGGTAGAAATTAAGGGTTGGCCTTCAGCGTGAGGGGTGGCGATTGCTTTGGCGCACAGCGCCCCTTTTTCTCCCAGTAACGCCCCAACTCAAGGCAGATAGGTAGAGAGGTGGCAGGCCACACGCCAGTGGCAAGACAGCTAAGGGAGGACCCCCAGCAAAGTCATAGAAATGGTGGACAAGGTTGGAGATGGCCACTCTCTCCCTCAATTCTCCTCAGAGGTCCTGGCTAGGCGGGGATCACAACCAGTTAACGTGATCCCAGGGTCAGAGGTAAAAGGCAAGGCTAGGTCACGAGGTAGGGGGGTAGTGTCAACCGAGGGGGGTGAAAAAGCAGGCCCTAAGAACAGTCAGTTCCCCCCCTTCTGCACTCCTACCTCCCCACTCCTGACTACCTCAGTTCACACCTTCCACACAAAATGGCCGACGCACCTCACCTCTATTTATAGCCTGGGCCCTGACTGGCCAGAGTGGCCCAGAAGGTTCTAGAACCCCTCATGACAGCCTATGGCCCAGGTTCTGAGGTGGCAGTTTAGGCCACCATTTTGTGGTGGAGCTCTCTCCCTCCCTCCATTTTAGAGGAGCACCTTGCGCCTCACCCTCCATTAGTGAAAATGGGGCACCCAGAGCCTCTACGTCAAAACCCAAAAAAACTAGTGGACAGAAAAATTAGAGGGTAAAGGGAAAAAAAAATGAAGAGGAAACAGCCAAAGGGCTGACAGGTCTAACACTCGGTTACTGCAGGAGTGACTCAGTAGTCTGCAGGGACTTAGGGGACTCCATAGATTGTGTACATTTGACTGTAGCACTGCATGTCTTAATGCCTGAGTCATTGTAGAAGTGCATGGACAGTGACTGGATAGTTGGAGTGCTGGTAGTTTACAGCAGGGTGAGTTTATAAGTGCCTGTGTTTACGCACAGAGATTAGATAAGGACATGGTTCTCTCAGAATGATTGCAAGAGTGGACAGAGAGTGACAGTATGATTGGGGCACTGCATGAGTACTACCTGGATAATTGCAGCAGTGAATCAATAGTCTGCAGGGGATTAGGGGACTGCATAGATTGTGTACATTCGACTGTAGCACTGTGTGTTAATGGCTGGGACATTGTACACGTGTATGGATAATGACTGGATAGTTACAGTGCTGGTAGTTGACAGCAGGGTGAGTTTATAAGTGCTTGTGTTTCAGCACAGAGATTAGATAAGGACATGGTTCTGTCGGAATGATTGCCTGAGTGGACAGAGAGTGACAGTTTGATTGGGGCACTGCATGAATACTACCTGGGTTATTTCAAGAGCGAATCAGAAGTCTGATGGGGCTTAGAGGCCTGCATAGATTGTGCACATTTGACTGTATCACTGCATGTGTTAATGGCTGAGACATTGTACAAGTGCATGGATAATGACTGGATAGTTACAGTGCTGGTAGTTGACAGCATGGAGAGTTTATAAGTGATTTTGTTTTGGCACAGAGATTAGATAAGGACATGGTTCTGTCGGAATGATTGCCTGAGTGGACAGAGAGTGACAGTTTGATTGGGGCACTGCATGAATACTACCTGGGTTATAGTAGGATTGAATCAGTAGTCTTCAGGGGCTTAGGGGTCTGCATAGATTGTGCACATTTAAATGTGCCACTTTGTGTGTTAATTGCTGAGACATTGTACAAGTGCATGGATAATGACTGGATAGTTACAGTGCTGGTAGTTGACAGAAGGGTGAGTTTGTAAATCCTTGTGTTTTGGCACAGAGATTAGATAAGGACATTGTTCTGTCTGGATGATTGCAAGAATGGACAGTGAGTGACAGTGTGATTGGGGCACTGCATGAGAACTACCTGGGTTATTGCAGGAGTGAATCAGTAGTCTGCAGGGGCTTAGGGGCCTGCATAGATTGTGTACATTTGACTGTAGCACTGTGTGTATTAATCCCTGAGTCATTCTACAAGTGCATGGACAGTGACTGGATAGTTAGAGTGCTGGTAGATGACAGTAGGGTGAGTTTGTAAGTGCTTCTGTTTAGACACAGAGATTAGATAAGGACATTGTTCTGTCAGGATGATTGCAGGAGTGGAGAGAGAAGGGACAGTTTGCTTGGGACACTGAATTGCTATTACCTGGGTTACTGCAGGAGGAGTGATTCAGTAGTCTGCAGGGTCTTAGCGCCTGTATACATTGTGCCCATTTGACTGTAGCACTGCGTGTCTTAATGCCTGAGTCATTCTACAAGTGCATGGACAGTGACTGGATAGCTGGAGTGTTGGCAGTTCACAGCAGGGAGTGTTTATAAATGTTTGTATTTAGGCACAGAGATTAGATAAGGACATGGTTCAGTCAGGATAATTGCAAGAGTGGACAGAGAGTGACAGTGTGATTGCGGCACTGCATGAGTACTACCTGGTTCATTGCAGGAGTGAATCAGCAGTCTGCAGGTGATTAGTGGCCTGTATAGATTATGCACATATGACTGTAACACTGTGTGTTAATGGCTGAGACATTGTACAAGTGCATGGATAAGGACTAGATAGTTACAGTGCTGGTAGTTGACAGCAGGGAGAGTTCATATGTGATTTTGTTTTGGCACAGAGGTTAGATAAGGACCTGGTTCTGTCAGGATGATTGCCTGAGTGGACAGAGAGTGACAGTTTGATTGGGGCACTGCATGAGTACTACCTAGGTTATTGCAGGAGTGAATCAGTAGTCTGCTGGGGCTTAGGGGCCTGCATAGATTGTGCACATTCGACTGTAGCACTGTGTGTGTTAATGGCTGAGACATTATACAAGTGCATGGATAATGACTGGATTTTTACAGTGCTGGTAGTTGACAGCAGGGAGAGTTTATAAGTGATTTTGTTTTGGCACAGAGGTTAGATAAGGACATGGTTCAGTCAGGATGATTGAAAGAGTGGACAGAGAGTCACAGTGTGATTGGGGCACTGCATGAGTACTACTTGGGTTATTGCAGGAGTGAATCAGTAGTCTGCAGGGGCTTAGGGGCCTGCATAGATTGTGTACATTTGACTGTAGCACTGTGTGTCTTAATGCCTGAGTCATTCTACAAGTGCATGGATAGTGAATGGATAGTTAGAGTGCTGGTAGATGACAGTGGGGTGAGTTTATAAGTGCTTGTGTTTAGACACAGAGATTAGATAAGGACATGGTTCTGTCAGGATGATTGCAGGAGTGGAGAGAGAGTGACAGTTTGTTTGGGACACTGAATTGCTATAACCTGGGTTACTGCAGGAGTGATTCAGTAGTCTGCAGGGTCTTAGGGCCTGTATATATTGTGCACATTTGACTGTAGCACTGCGTGTCTTAATGCCTGAGTCATTCTACAAGTTCATGGACAGTGACTGGATAGTTGGAGTGCTGGTAGTTCACAGCAGGGAGAGTTTATAAATGCTTGTATTTAGGCACAGAGATTAGATAAGGACATGGTTTTGTCTGGATGATTGCAAGAGTGCACAGAGAGTGACAGTTTGATTGCGGCACTGCATGAGTACTACCTGTGTTACTATAGGATTGAATCAGTAGTCTGCAGGGGCTTAGGGGCCTGCATAGATAGTGCACATTGAACTGCAGCACTTCGTGTGTTAATTGCTGAGACATTGTACAAGTGCATGGATAATGACTGGATAGTTACAGTGCTGGTAGTTGAAAGCAGGGTGAGTTTGTAAGTCCTTGTGTTTTGGCACAGAACATAGATAAGGACATGGTTCTGTCAGGATGATTGCAAGAGTGGACAGAGAGTGACAGTTTGATTGGGGCACTGCATGAGTACTACCTGGGTTATTGCAGGAGTGAATCAGTAGTCTGCTGGGGCTTAGGGGCCTGTATAGATTGTGCACATTCGACTGTAGCACTGTGTGTGTTAATGGCTGAGACATTATACAAGTGCATGGATAATGACTGGATTTTTACAGTGCTGGTAGTTGACAGCAGGGAGAGTTTATAAGTGATTTTGTTTTGGCACAGAGGTTAGATAAGGACATGGTTCAGTCAGGATGATTGAAAGAGTGGACAGAGAGTGACAGTGTGATTGGGGCACTGCATGAGTACTACTTGGGTTATTGCAGGAGTGAATCAGTAGTCTGCAGGGGCTTAGGGGCCTGCATAGATTGTGTACATTTGACTGTAGCACTCTGTGTCTTAATGCCTGAGTCATTCTACAAGTGCATGGATAGTGAATGGATAGTTAGAGTGCTGGTAGATGACAGTAGGGTGAGTTTATAAGTGCTTGTGTTTAGACACAGAGATTAGATAAGGACATGGTTCTGTCAGGATGATTGCAGGAGTGGAGAGAGAGTGACAGTTTGCTTGGGACACTGAATTGCTATAACCTGGGTTACTGCAGGAGTGATTCAGTAGTCTGCAGGGTCTTAGGGCCTGTATATATTGTGCACATTTGACTGTAGCACTGCGTGTCTTAATGCCTGAGTCATTCTACAAGTTCATGGACAGTGACTGGATAGTTGGAGTGCTGGTAGTTCACAGCAGGGAGAGTTTATAAATGCTTGTATTTAGGCACAGAGATTAGATAAGGACATGGTTTTGTCTGGATGATTGCAAGAGTGCACAGAGAGTGACAGTTTGATTGCGGCACTGCATGAGTACTACCTGGGTTATTATAGGATTGAATCAGTAGTCTGCAGGGGCTTAGGGGCCTGCATAGATAGTGCACATTTAATTGCAGCACTTCGTGTGTTAATTGCTGAGACATTGTACAAGTGCATGTATAATGACTGGATAGTTACAGTGCTGGTAGTTGAAAGCAGGGTGAGTTTGTAAGTCCTTGTGTTTTGGCACAGAGATTAGATAAGGACATGGTTCTCTCAGGATGATTGCAAGAGTGGACAGAGAGTGACAGTGTGATTGGGGCACTGCATGAGTACTATATGGATTATTGCAGGAGTGAATCAGTAGTCTGCAGAGTGTTAGGGGCCTGCATAGAGTGTGCACATTTGACTGTAGCACTGTGTGTCTTAATGGCTGAGACATTATACAAGTGCATGGACAGTGACTGGATAGTTAGAGTGCTGGTAGATAAGAACAGGGTAAGTTTATAAATCCTTGTGTTTTGGCACAGAGATTAGATAAGGACATGATTCTGTCAGGATGATTGCAGGAGTGGACAGTGTGTGACAGTGTGATTGGGGCACTGCATTTCTACTACCTGGGTTACTGCAGGAGTGAATCAGTAGTCTGCAGGGACTTAGGGGACTCCATAGATTGTGTACATTTGACTGTAGCACTGTGTGTCTTAATGCCTGAATAATTATAGAAGTGCATGGACAGTGACTGGATAGTTGGAGTGCTGGTAGTTTACAGCAGGGTGAGTTTATAAGTGCTTGTGTTTACGCATAGAGATTACATAAGGACATGGTTCTCTCAGAATGATTGCAAGAGTGAACAGAGAGTGACAGTTTGATTGGAGCACTGCATGAGTACTACCTGGGTTATTGCAGGAGTGAATCAGTAGTCTGCTGGGGATTAGGGGACTGCATAGATTGTGCACATTTAACTGTAGCACTGTGTGTGTTAATGGCTGAGACATTATACAAGTGCATGGATAATGACTGGATAGTTACAGTGCTGATAGGTGACAGCAGGGTGAGTTTGTAAGTTCTTGTGTTTTGGCACAGAGATTACATAAGGACGTGGTTCAGTCAGGATGCTTGCAAGAGTGGGCAGTGAGTGACAGTGTGATTGGGGCACTGCATAAGTACTACCTGGGTTATTGCAGGAGTGAATTAGTAGGCTGCAGGGGCTTAGGGGCCTGCATAGATTGTGTACATTTGACTGTAGCACTGTGTGTCTTAATGCCTGAGTCATTGTACAAGTGCATGGATAGTGACTAGATAGTTACAGTGTTGGTAGTTGACAGCAGGGAGAGTTTATAAGTGCTTGTGTTTAAGCACAGAAATGAGATAAGGACATGGTTCTCTCAGAATATTTACAAGAGTGGACAGATTAGGCAGTGTGGTTGGGGCACTGCATGAATACTACCTGGGTAATTTCAGCAGTGAATCAGTAGTCTGCAGGGGATTAGGGGTCTGCATAGATTATGCGCATTTGACTGTAGCACTGTGTGTTAATGGCTGAGACATTGTACCCGTGTATGGATAATAACTGGATAGTTACTGTGCTGGTAGTTGACAGCAGGGAGAGTTTATAAGTGCTTGTGTTTCAGCACAGAGATTAGATAAGGACATGGTTCTGTCGGAATGACTGCCTGAGTGGACAGAGAGTGCGAGTTTGATTGGGGCACTGCATGAATACTACCTGGGGTATTGCAGGAGTGAATCAGTAGTCTGCAGGGGCTTAGGGGCCTGCATAGATTGTGTAAATTTGACTGTAGCACTGTGTGTCTTAATGCCTGAGTCATTCTACAAGTGCATGGCCAGTGACTGGATAGTTGGAGTGCTGGTAGTTCACAGCAGGGAGAGTTTATAAATGCTTGTATTTTGGCACAGAGATTAGATAAGGACATTGTTCTGTCAGGATGATTGCAAGAGTGGACAGAGAGTGACAGTTTGATTGCGGCACTGCATGAGTACTACCTGGGTTATTGCAGGATTGAATCAACAGTCTGCAGGGGATTAGGGGCCTGCATAGATTATGCACATTTGACTGTAGCACTGTGTGTGTTAATGGCTGAGACATTATACAAGTGCATGCTCGCAAACAGACTGTGTTTGTTCCCAGCCCGACCGGAGTTGTTTCAGCTACAGGAGTAGCCCTTCTACACCTACCAGCGTTGCTGACCGGCTAGGAAGCCCCAGCACACCTCGTGGCCGCAGAGGAGGGAGAGGCGCTGGCCCCGGGACTGCGAGGACCAGCACACAACAGCTCCAGCTGGTCCTCTTCCCGCGTGAGCCGCGCCCCCTCCCAGTGCCACGCCCCTACAACCAATCACAGCGTAAAGGCGACCCCTGTAACGCGCATCGCGGGACGCGCGCGGGGCGCATTCCGGGGCGAAGACCGGGCAAAGAGCGGGCCGTTTGAGGCCGTTCGAGGCCCGGAGAGACCGAGAGACTGGACTGGGCCCCACCCTTTGTAAGTTATTACTCACCCTTTCCGTATATCTACTATCCAACTAATACTTATTCTAGCCACGGGAAATATCACTTACTACATCGTCTTATAACATCACAAGATGGTAGTTACAAGAGGGACAAAAACACTAGCTCCAGGAAGCGTTAGGAAGTTACTGGGTCCTATGGACGACTTCCTTGCAAAAGCAAACTCCCTCATCGACCAAAGTATTACCCTTATGGAAAAAAGAGTTTCATTGGACTTAGACTTTGCCAAACAATCTTCCCTGGGAAACCTCGCAGAAGCTAGAACCCCCGTCCTGGCAAATAAAAAAGCACCAGGAGCTGTGAACGAAGGTAGACGCAGCCTCCCAAATAATGTAGATCTATCCGTATCTGACCTTGCAGATTCACCCTCATCTTCAGAACTAGAAAAAACCCCTGAGCTACCCCCTCGATCCCCCACCCAGATATCACCCTCGGAAGATATCCAAGCTAGAGGAAGGCGAGAAGGAGCAATTAGCAAAAATAAGCTTACCCGAAAAATCCCAACTATACCTAAAACTGCTCCCCCTCCGAATACTTCTGAGGTTCCACCAATTCTCCTACCAATTTCTTCACCACCACCACACCTAGAACTTGCTACTGCAATTGTTCTTCACGGCCAACTGGAAGGTACTACTCCTATCCTATTGGACTCACCAACCCAACCACCCACGAAAAAGGCCCCGGAAGATTACGAGAATCTCATTTTCATAAATAAGATAACAGAAATCTTCAAACAACTCTTAAGACCCGTAGAACAAAAGCTGACAAAGATAGAAATACAGATTTCGAAGCTTATCTTGCCCCCACAACACATCCAGGGGCCTCCCCCAAAGAAGAAAGGGAGCGCAAATCCTCCTCATAACGCCCTCTCAAACTCTCTGGGTGTTAGCGCAAAATTTTCCATTCCCCAAACAGTCATGCTTCAGACAGTAGTACCTACCGTATCGCTTCCTATCCCAACACCCCCAGTTACCACGACCCAAAGCACATCAAATACTACTACTGTAGGTTCAACCACCTCAAAACAAAGCAAAAATAGACCACCCACAACCACTCGGCCACAACCAGCTCCAAGAAAAACTGTTCCTTTAAAGACCCCGGTATACAACCTCTCTTCCCAACCAACCCAAAGAAACACCCAAAGAGGGAGGGGAGAAGCTAGAGCCCATACTGAGCTTCCTCCTGAGGCCGCCCCTTACGTAGCAGCTATGATTGGAGTAACTGAACTACCTCCTAACAAGGCGGAACCGCAATGGTCCCTAAAAAACAAAGTACACCATTGGTTGCAGACAAATCGCCCCATGCCACCAAATTGCCATGGTAGGATTTCCTCTCTTTGCAGGACCCCGTGGGTGGGGAAAGGCACCAAACAATATCCAGGGGACTGCATCATCATTACCTTTGAGGACCCATGGGTGGCAGACTATGTCACCTCTTGGGAACAACTGAATTTAAATGGAAGCATTAGAATTAAACCCCTCTCATTTTTCTATCCTTTCATTCAAACCTCAAACAATAACTTCTCTGAGGACCCCGCTTTCCCTTGGGTGGAACCACCTCAGCGCCAACCAACTCTCTATGACAACAGACAATATGGCGCCTCTCGCTTCCGGGAGCAGGAAAACCCTTGGCAAATAGTCAATCCACGTCATCAGGGAGCAAACTGGGGAGAATCGGGATACCAACAGCAGAGGATGACTCGCAGAGAACCGCCCAGATGGGATCCCTGGTACAACATTCCAACAACAAATAGATATAGTCCTCTAGAAATGGTGGATTGACCATCAAGGGACCTAGAATATACTACCCCAAACCTGCCACACTCCCCTTCCTTAAGTAACAACATTGTCACGACCCCACCAATTTTAGTCCCGAAAATGAATCCCCACACAATACCTTTTTTATTTTGGAATGTGGCGGGCCTACGAACAAAGATCGAAGACCCCGTTGCCGTTAATTTCTTAGAACAAGGCAAAATAATTTGCCTTCAAGAGACCTGGGCAACCTCAGAGCTCCATTTATTGGGGTACAAAACTTACTCCTCATTTGCTACTCAAAGCGCAATAGGTAGACCCAAAGGAGGCCTAACAATCTACATCGCCAACACCCTATCACATTTAAAAGTGACCAATCTTTCCACCGATTCTAACTGCCAGATATTCTCCCTCTCCTTTGCAAATGAAGACACTATTACCCTTGTCAACTCATATAACAACCTAATGGAAAACGATTTCCTGACTTTTGTCCAAGATATGCAGGAGAGACTAAGATCCTTTCAACACAAGGAGGACAACTCTAAAATGATCCATCTTATTTGGGGAGGTGATTTCAATATTCATCCCTGCCAAATGGCAGACACCCAATGTTGCGGATTTGCAGACGACAACGACGTTCCACTAGCCCATTTCGTCCACAATAAATCTGGCAACGCTCTGAATAACACACTGTCAGAGTTTGACTTATTTATTGCTAATTCCCTGAAGGCGGAGAAAAATCAGTTCAATCCAACTTACGTGGCTAGAGGCCACCAGACAACAGTGGACTACATCCTGCTGTCCCACGGTCTCGCTACAAAAGTCACAGATCACCAAGTAATTGGCAACACACTAAGTGATCACTACGCACTAAAGATTGAATTCCATCCATCTGAATACAAATCTAAGGTCACTGATATAGCAACTGCCCTCGCTCAAGACAGCCTGCAACTGTGTAAACATAATGGTTATTCCATAAAATGGGAAAAGATCGACCCACAAAATCTCACAAAAAAATTAGTTAACCAGGCGTACCCACATATTCTTAATTGTTTGGACCTAGCCCTAAATCATACGGAAGTCCTACTGAACTTCGCAGAAATTCTGACAGTAGCCAAGAGACTACTCATGGGGAATACAACCAACAAACATACAGAAAGGAAAGGTTGGTTTAACCACAACTGTACGAGAGCCCTAACTGATCTAAAAGCTGCCCTCCACAAAAAACCAAGAGACGTGGGCCTTATTCAATCTCTAAGAAGAAAATACAAACTGGAACGCAAACTAAAACTACAACAAATGAAAGAGAAACTCTGGAATGACCTAGACAAGAGCTCCCAATCAAAAAACAGCAAGGATTTCTGGAGAACGATCAGATCCCCATTCCTCTCGGACAACAACTCTCCCAAGATAGAGGTCGCTACAGACGAGGGAACTTGGATTGCCCACTTTGAAAATATATTCAAAGACCATGGAACCACAGACCATCCATCTCACTTCCAAAACGAAGTACAATATCCAATCCCAATTTCTTTTGACATCTCCGAAATCCTGGCGGCTTTGGAAAAGAGTAAAACAGGGAAAGCCCCGGGGCCTGATGGCGTCCCTGTGGACCTTTTTAAATCTAACCAGGAGCTCTGGGCACCCATCTTGACGAGAGTATGCACAGCAGCAGCCAGTGAGGGCATTTTGGACTCCTGGACCAGATCAATCATGGTCCCCATCTTTAAGAAAGGGGACCGACAGGACCCAAAATGCTATCGTCCCATATCCCTCCTGGACTCCCTTGGCAAACTGGTGGGGAGGGTCATTCTGGAGAGACTACATCAGTGGAGTGAGGAAAAGGGTATCATCTCGGACCTACAATTCGGCTTTAGAGAAGGCCTTGGGACAGTAGAGCAGGCACTTAACCTTAGCCTTATAATGGCCAAATACACGCATGCAAAGAAATCGACGGTATACATGGTCTATGTGGACCTGTCTGCCGCTTTTGACTGCGTCGCACACTCCAAATTATGGACAGTCCTAAGAGCAATGAACGTGGACCCCTCACTGCTGGATCTTCTTAGAGAGCTCTACTCCGGGGCCTCGGCTAGAGTTCGGTTTGGAAAGAACGGTGAGCTGACGGCATCATTTGGCGTGGAGCGAGGAGTTAGGCAGGGCTGTGTTCTGGCCCCCTTCCTTTTCTCGCTCTACACAAATGGCCTGGAGGAGGAGATGCTGAGGGGGGCTCAGGACCTCCCAAAAATGAAACAGAGATCGACTCCAGCGCTCCTCTACGCGGATGACGCTGTCATCCTGGCCCGAACGCCGCGCGAACTCCAGCTCTCACTAGATAGATATACCACCTTCATGAACGCCTTGGATCTAAAGGTTAATGTTAAAAAAACGTTCGTCATGATCACGGGGGGCGCGAAGAAAGGAAAAAAAAGTATCTTTCTCGATAGCCAACCATTGGAGGTCGCCACACAATACCCATACCTCGGGATCATGATTGATGATAAGCTAACCTGGGCACCAGCAGTGGAAGCGAGATGCCACCTTTTTAAGCGCTCAATAGCAGCCCTGCAGTCCTTCTCGAGGAAATTGGGAAGGAGGCGGCCAGCAGAACTGCTAAAAATTTACAACGCCAAGTGCCAAGCGATTGCTCTCTATGGAGCAGGGGTCTGGGGCCATATAGATGTTGGAGCCCTACAAAAAATTGAAAATCAATTTATAAGATTCCTTCTTGCTACCCCAAAAGGCTCACCAACCTACGCCTCCCACATGGAACTGGGAATTCCGTACTTGCAGGATCTCCTTAAAATCCAGCCATTGCTTTTGTGGAGGCGTATATGGACTTCGGATGCTAATACGCTATCACAGTCGATAGTGGCTGACACAATGTCACTCGATCACGCCTCTAGATTAAAATGGCTCCGCTACATCAGAAACTTTTTTACAGATATGGGCCTTGAAAAATACTATCTCCACCCAGAATCGATTGTTGCCCTCCCAAAAAAGGAGCTCAAGGAACTTACACTACGGCATCTGGAAACACTAAGACTGTCAACTGAGGCTGCAAAACCCTCAGTGGTTCACGCGAACACAGTCCAGCTAACTTTTGGCATTCAACCATACCTTACTCTGCATACCAAAACATATGAGAGGATGCTGCTCACCAGGCTCAGACTGAACCTCTTTTTCAGACTGGTTGCTTTTCCTCTAAATGAGGCCTGGGACTCAAATCTGCCTCCGTGTCCCTGTGATGCGATATCAACTCAATCAAATATCCACGTCATTATCTTTTGTAAATTTTACCAACCCCACAGAAAACTTTGGATACTTCCGCTATGCAGGCGATGGGGCCTAAGACAATGTCGACCGGCCTTCCTTAGACTGCAAACCTTAGAGTCTGAAGAAGTCTGTTACCTGGTCCTAAACTTTTTAAAATGTATTATGAACCATAGAAAAAACCTTTAACAAACTGCATTAGGAAAAAACATTGATTCCCAGAAGCAAAAAATTCCTCTACTTCTTAAACAAATGACAGCTGTTTCTTCTTTCTTACTGTACATGATTGTTCTCTTTTATGGTTTTCTTCGTGACAAACCGAATAAAGAATTATTAACTAACTAACAAGTGCATGGATAATGACTGGATAGTTACAGTGCTGGTAGTTGACAGCAGGGAGAGTTTGTAAGTGATTTTGTTTTGGCACCGAGGTTAGATAAGGACGTGGTTCAGTCACGATGATAGCAGGAGTGGATAGAGAGTCACAGTGTGATTGGGTCACTGCATGAGTACTACCTTGGTTATTGTAGGATTGAATCAGTAGTCTGCAGGGGCTTAGTGGTCTGCATAGATTGTGCACATTTAAATGTGGCACTTCGTGTGTTAATTGCTGAGACGTCCAAGTGCATGGATAGTGACTGGATAGTTAGAGTGCTGGTAGATGACAGTAGGGTGAGTTTATAAGAGGTTGTGTTTAGACACAGAGATTAGATAAGGACATGGTTCTGTCAGGATGATTGCAGAAGTGGAGAGAGAGTGACAGTTTGCTTTGTACACTGAATTGCTATTACCTGGGTTACTGCAGGAGTGATTCAGTAGTCTGCAGGGTCTTAGGGCCTGTATACATTGTGCACATTTGACTGTAGCACTGCGTGTCTTAATGCCTGAGTCATTCTACAAGTGCATGGACAGTGACTGGGTAGTTGGAGTGCTGGTAGTTCACAGTAGGGATTGTTTATAAATGCTTGTATTTAGGCACAGAGATTAGATAAGGACATTGTTCTGTCAGGATGATTGCAAGAGTGGACAGAGAGTGACAGTTTGATTGCGGCACTGCATGAGTACTACCTGGGTTATTGCAGGAGTGAATCAGTAGTCTGCAGGGGATTAGGGGCCTGCATAGATTATGCACATTTGACTGTAACACTGTGTGTTAATGGCTGAGACATTGTACAAGTGCATGGATAAGGACTGGATAGTTACAGTGCTGGTAGTTGACAGCAGTGAGAGTTTTTAAGTGATTTTGTTTTGGCACAGAGGTTAGATAAGGACATGGTTCAGTCAGGATGATAGCAGGAGTGGACAGAGAGTCATAGTGTGATTGGGGCACTGCATGAGTACTACCTGGGTTATTGTAGGATTGAATCAGTAGTCTGCAGGGGCTTAGGGGCCTGCATTGATTGTGCATATTTGACTGTAACACTGTGTGTCTTATTGCCTGAGTCACTGTAGAAGTGCATGGATAGTGACTGGACAGTTACAGGGCTGGTAGTTCACAGCACGGAGAGTTTATAAGTGCTTGTGTTTTGGCACAGAGATTAGATAAGGACATGGTTCTGTCAGGATTATTGCAAGAGTGGACAGAGAGTGACAGTGTGATTGGGATACTGCATTTCTACTACCTGGGTTACTGCAGGAGGGAATCAGTAGTCTGCAGGGACTTAGGGGACTCCATAGATTGTGTACATTTGACTGTAGCACTGTGTGTCTTAATGCCTGAATAATTATAGAAGTGCATGGACAGTGACTGGATAGTTGGAGTGCTGGTAGTTTACAGCAGGGTGAGTTTATAAGTGCTTGTGTTTACGCACAGAGATTACATAAGGACATGGTTCACTCAGAATGATTGCAAGAGTGGACAGAGAGTGACAGTTTCATTGGAGCACTGCATGAGTACTACCTGGGTTATTGCAGGAGTGAATCAGTAGTCTGCTGGGGCTTAGGGGCCTGCAAAGATTGTACACATTTAACTGTATGTACGGGTCGTCTCATTCCTGGCCATGCCCATCTGAACCCTTGGGTTCCATTTTAGATACGGCGTCTATTTTGTCTCTTGCCCTCAAGTAGCCAGCGAACGGACACTGTCCGCTTCGTGACCCTGGGATTCCCAAGCTTTCGTGGAGGACACATGTTCCTTTGAAGGTGTCTTTATGATGAGGGGGATGACACGGCAAGGGCAGATGGCTCCGCTCGAGGCTCATCTTGCCGTGCTAGTTTATTGTTTCAGTCGTGCATACATTAGGCACGAGTTCTTTGATCCTGCAATCAAGTTTCCGATATTGCTCTCTACACTGTTTTCTAAACTGTTGTGCATCCTTGTTTTTTTTTTCCTTTGCATCTGTTCCTTCCTCTAATTCGTTACGGTCAGAATGGAATGTGCTTAATGTAGGGATAATGTGCTTTTACAGTTGGGAACCGGCAATGTTGCTGTAATTATGTTTCGGGTTTCTGAAAATTCAATTCAATTCAAAATCTTTATTCTCGGTCATTTAGACCATCAAAGATAAAAATACATTACATTTGTATTTGATAAAAAGAAAACTCTGAAAGTTAACAATGTTTTAAGCAAATTCAATCACTCAATAGCCTTCAAAGATTTCATGATTCAAAACATTTAAAAAAACATTAAAAGAATCATAAAAAATGCACTAATGTCTTGATACTTTAAACAGAGGCCCCCGCTTTCAGGATGCGAGATCGAACATACCACATGGCCATTAGATACTTTGATAGTGCAAAAACGATCGGGGTGACAGATCAGTTTTGAGGATTCTAAACGCCGGCAAATATTTCCTAAAACCCATGTTTCTAAGAAGAGGTAAAAGCCAATATTTCCTCGCTCTTTGGTATGCTTCGCAAAAGAGAACCACATGTAGGTCATTCTCATAAGGGTGTGTGCAGGCAGGACACTGCTCTACCCCCGGGGGCCTGGACCAAGAACTCGTGAAGGCCCTCAAAGGGAGAGATCCGTATCTCCATTGTAGGTATCATTTTCTTGCCAGCACAGGACCCATTCCATCCAATACACTTTCCATGTGGTAGGAATCTTTCAGTTGTATAAATGTATGGGTCAATGATCCCATGCGTGTATTAACTATACCATTTGTCAGCTTCGACTGGTAATAGAGTTGTGAGAGTGCCTTTCGCGAGGTCCTCTTGCATGAGTTAGCAGGGTCGGTCCATAGTTCAGAGAGACCTAGGCTTTCACATATACTCCTTATATATTTTAACCAAGGAATATTAGAAATATTTGGTAAAGCCATGAACTCTTGGAGCTCCCCTCAATAATCATCAAGATCCTGGCTACTCCATATTCTTCGCCAAAAGGCCAGGGGCTTCAGCCCTAACTCCTCGGCAATTGGCCTTAGACCTAAGTCCAATCTCAGGGGAAGCAGTGGGGTACTCGAAGGAAGGGCCACTAATTGCCTGAGAAACCTGTTCTCAGTTGTTGTTAAATTATCTGCAGATACATGGCCCCAAAGCTCTGCCCCATAAACAACTGAGCCCCGGGCTTGAGATTTATAAATCTGTATCATAGGGTCCAGTGGGCGATATATAGATTTACTCGCCATTCTTAGAATTCCCCCCGTCTTCTGTGATAATTTCAAATTTGCCCTAGTCAAATGAGTCCCCCATGTCATTTTCTCATTCAGGGTAACCCCCAAATATTCAAATGTAGAAACCCTCTCCAATCGCACCTTGCCCAGGAGTGGGTTTGGACGTGTTGAAGGTGTTGGGTTCAGAATCATGAACTTTGTCTTGGAGCCGTTGATTTCTAAGCCCCTCTCAGTACAAAATTTCAGGAACCCATCCACTATCCTTTGAATTCCCATGGGGGATTTGGAGAGCAGCAGGGTGTCGTCTGCAAACATTACAGCAGGCACCCTGCTACCGTTCAATTTGGGAGCATCAATGTCTTTTAGCCTGGACAAATGGGCGATTACCCCGTTGACAAAGAGGCAGAACAGGGTAGGTGCTAATACACATCCCTGCCTCACCCCCCTGTCAACGGGGAATCTTTCTGTTAGGGCCCCCATCCGCCCGCACCTGACCTGCGCAAAATTGTCCTGGTGTAATTTAATCAGTATAGCCAGGATGTCTGGCGGGACTCCCATATCGCCCAGGACCTTCCAAAGTTTAGGTCTAGGCACCAGGTCGAAGGCAGCCCGTAAATCCACGAATACCATGTACAGGCTGCCCCCTTCCAAAAGTGCCGTCCTCCAATAAATAAGACTAAGGCGAAAGATTTGATCGGTTGTGGATACCCCCTTTCTAAACCCAGCCTGGTAAGGGCTCATAGTAGCGGTCTCCTCTATCCAATTCTGGAGACGGTCTAGAATAAGCCTCCCGAAGAGTTTTTGCGACACATCTATCAAGCTGATGGGTCTGTAGTTGGATGGGAGCAGAGGTGAGCCTTTCTTAAAGATTGGGACCACCTCTGCGCCCAGCCAAGTACAAGGCACATCCATACCCTTGAGAATCGCATTAAATAGCGCCAAAAAGTAGGGGGCCCATATATCTGGCTCCTGTTTAAAGAGATCACCTGGGAGACCATCCAAACCTGGTGCCTTTCCCGCTGACAAGCCTGTTATAGCAAGCCGGACTTCCCTTATGGTGAATGGATCCCCTTCCTTACAAATATGGACCGACAGGATAGTAATGCAACTGCCTTGGCCTGGCACCTCTGAATACAGAGACTGGAAGTGCTCCTGCCAGGTCTTAGAAGAAATATTTGGCTCTATTGCCGAAACAAGTTCCTCGGAGCCTGAGTTGACAATTCTCCAGAACTTCCGCGAGTCCATGGAGGCTAGAGCACTCGCAAGTTGTTCCCATTTGTTCTGATCCCAGTCAATCTTAGCATTGGTAATTAGTTTCTTGTATTCACGTCTCTTGGTTTGGATCTCCGACCTGCTATTGCGGTTCTTAATGCTCGACAAGAGGTCTCTTCTTGCCCTGCGGCACGCCGCATTGTACCAGGTACACTGGTTCCTTCCTCTTCCCCTCCTTGGACCATAATTAAATAGATCCAAAGATAGGGTCTTTACAAGTTCTTCATGGAGCAGCCAAGTTTGTTTATTATTGGCCCCTGTACTAGGTTCAATACTCAAAAGCGCCATTTTTTCCAAAATGGGAATAAAGCTATTATAGAGGCGGGGGAGTTTATCTGCGCCTGTTACTATATTTTCCCACTTAATTCATCTCCTATTGTTTTCTAAAACCAGGTCAGGGTGTGTCTTATAAGGTTCGACTTCCCCACAGCCCCGACCGGGGAGGAGAAAGTCCAATTCTAGGGCGTTATGGTCACTGTCTTCTCTGTCGGTGACCTTGAAATCAATAACATGCGAACAAGAAGATAGTTGCACTAAAATGTAATCAAGTCTTGATTCCCTGCCTTTCCGATTAAATGTAGGTTTACTCGGGATATCAGACTTGACTCGCCCATTGCAAGCCCTAATTCCATGTCTCAAGGTTAGGGCGGTAATCTGTACTGCCAGCGGGCTCCAGGCTTTTGGCGAAATGAATTCTAACGGTGGTACTTGCCATCTTGCCTCTTCCTCTAAACTTGCCCCATCTAAAAGACCTGGTAGGGGTTCATAATGTGAATTCAGATCCCCACCCACTACAAATGGGTACCCCCCAGGCAGTTCAGCTAAAAGATCTGTAAGTTTATCAATGGTAGGGGATTCCTGCGAGGTGGCAATCGGTCTCGAATAGACGTTCACCACCGCTAGTCTACAGCAGTGGGACCATTCCAATAAAACCACTAGTACATCTTCTGAGTCCACTGGAAAGCGAGTAGCTTTGCATCACAAATGGGCTGCGACCCATGTTTCAAGACCACCTGATGGGCGCCCCCTTCCCCCCCATTTAGCGGGAATTGAGAATACTGCGAATCCCTGTCTCGCATGCTCCTTTCTCTCCCACGTTTCCTGGAACATACAAAGGTCTTTGGAATCAATGTATTCAGTCCATTCATTAAAGTCGGACTTATTTCCCAAACCCGCCACATTCCACGATAATATTTTTAGTGGCAGTGGCCTATCACTCCAGGTGTTAGGAGTGCAAATATTCCCTTTATCATTAGTCATAATCTCTATGTGTGACAGGGGGATACTTGTTTCCTCCTTTGCATTCTGAGATATATTACTAATGGAATTGATCGTGGAGGCATAGTGTTCTAGATCAATGGGGTATTCTGTTTCTTGATTTGTTTCATCCTCAGTCTCCTGTGCTACAGAATTAGACTTCCCACAGGAGTCTGTGGGCAGTCAATCAACCATGTCTAGAATGCTATAACTATTCCAGGTTGGAAGATAGAATTGCTGGTGGGGTCTCCAAGAAGGATGATTGTACTCGCCTACTCCCCTATTGCCTCCTTTCCCATGATAAATTTCCCAACCCTCTTCAGCCATGTTGGAGGTATGGTGGGCTAACTCCTCTCTTCGGAGGTTGGGTGATACTCTCCAACCTCTAGGTGGACCCCCGCCCAATCTCTCTGGGTGTAAGTACACTGTGTTGGTTTTGGGATACCCTTGAAGTTGTCTACTAGGGTGATGGAAGACTCCCCTTTTATCTTGAACTCCCCACCCAACCGATCTTTGTGACTGAGTCCCCCAAGTCTCACCTTCCCTGTCGTATGTTAGGGGAGGGTAGAAAAAAGAGAGGGGTAGGGATTGAATGGTGGTCCCCTCTTCATTGGCAGCCCATCCACAAATATAACGGACTGTCCTTTGATCTTTAAAGTTAACTATAACGCAGTCACCGTTAATAGATTTTGTTAGACTGCCCAGCCATGGAACCCTTCGTACCATAAGAACGGGGCTTGATATACCATCGGGAAGTGGTCTATAGGTGCATAGCCAATTAATCACCTTGTTTTTGAGGGACGCAGTATATTCTTTGGAGGAAGCATTCAGTTCCGGTACCCCTACCAGAACAACAGTATATGGGGCTGCTTCTGGGAGGAGGTTTATTGGTCCAGGATTTGGCCTCATACTCGCTCCCTCTGCCATTGGCTCCATACTATTCAGCGAGTCAATAGGGACGACGTTACTTTGCCCAATTTGGTCTGCCCTAGTTGAAGGGGGTGATAAGTGATTGAGCTGAACCGCGGGATTTTTTTGAGCGTCTGCCCTCGATTTAGTATTGGTATTTGTGGGCAAGGTGGATAGTGCCTGCTGTGTGTGGCACTTTTAGCCCGATTGATAGGCTGGGAGGGACCTATTTTTGTAACCCTATCGGTACCCTTTGTTCCACCCTTATTGGCTATTTTCAAATTGTCAGCTAGTTGGACTGTAGATTTTTCAATGACCACTAACCTAGCTTCCATTTTTATTAGCCTTTCCTCCAGTGGGCTAAGGAGGTTTCTTATAAGGGTACCTATATCAGCAAGGGTAATATCCTCCTCAATTGGCTCAACTAAATTTAGCTCGGGTTGGCTACTTGTCTCCCTTGGTGGATTGGAGCAGATGGCCCCAGCTCTATCCATTGGGAATTTTTCCCTGACATTCAGACCGGAACTTCTTGTTATCGGGTTTGTGCAAGGTTTTGTAATAATTGGTTTGCGCACACCCTTGGTCTTGGGACCTCCGCTCTTTTTGGGGATGGCTCCTTCCCTAATCCCCTTTCGCTTATTCGCATTAGCGACTCTGGAGTTGGTATTATCAGTGTCTGGCGTGGGATTTAAATTAATAGATATGGGGTGGGGTTGAGCAGGCGGGAGAGTTAGCATGCTGAAATCAGCACAATCACTAGGGTCCTTTCTGCTTGACTGAGAAGTACAATTTAATATGTCCAGGGACCCAGAAAGATTGTTCATACCATCCACCCCTGTGTCCAACAGAGTAAGTTCCGAGCTTACCACGGGAGATTTAGCCTGGGCCAAGGGGCCCATAGACGATCTCCGCACCCAATCCAGCTCTTGGGATATTCGTCTTTCCAGGAGCGTGATGTCCTCAATTTCACAAAGTATTTATCCAGTGTACCCTTAGATGTAGGTGCAACAGCCGTAGCACTTTTACTTCTTGTTTCGATTGACGACATCTTTGCAGGGAAGTGCCAGTAGCGATCCTCTGAGTCCAACAATGGGCTGGAGGGTCCAGGGGGGATGGCCCAGGCCCGACCTCTCCCGTCCTCTAACGGCCTCAAACGGCCCGCTCTTTGCCCAGTCTTCGCTCCGGGCGCGTTCCGCTGACGCGTAAGGGCGGGGCACTTAAACAGCACGGTTAGTGGAAAAAAATGGGGAGGGGCCGGGAAGAGGACACAGGTGTGCCGGCTCAAGGCAACAGCGAGCACCCTGGTCCTCGTAGTCCCGGGGCAGCAGTGTAGTTCTACAGCCTCCCAAAGATCAAAATCCGTCGTTTTCAGCAGCCCCGAGCGTGGGGGAGACAGCGGCTTCAAGGTCCACCAGGTTAGTCCGGCGAGCGGCTCCCGTGGAGCGGGGGCCGCGAGATGTTATGTACTGAGTGGGGAGGGGCCGGGAAGAGGACACAGGTGTGCCAGCTCAAGGCAACAGCGAGCACCCTGGTCCTCGCAGTCCCGGGGCAGCGGTGTAGTTCTACAGCCTCCCAAAGATCAAAATCCGTCGTTTTCAGCAGCCCCGAGCGTGGGGGAGACAGCGGCTTCAAGGTCCACCAGGTTAGTCCGGCGAGCGGCGCCCGCGAAGCGGGGGCCGCGAGATGTTATGTACTGAGTGGGGAGGGGCCGGGAAGAGGACACAGGTGTGCCGGCTCAAGGCAACAGCGAGCACCCTGGTCCTCGCAGTCCCGGGACAGCGGTGTAGTTCTACAGCCTCCCAAAGATCAAAATCCGTCGTTTTCAGCAGCCCCAAGCGTGGGGGAGACAGCGGCTTCAAGGTCCACCAGGTTAGTCCGGCGAGCGGCACCCCGCTCTGAAAACATGAATGCGACCTTTTTAGGTCTCGTGAGCCAAAGGCTCGAAGAGACATTTTATATCTGGGCTTTTTCAAAGTGCTGCCGTGGCCTAAAGCTACAGTGCACGTGAACGTGCACGCGCGCAGCGCCATGTGTCTTTCCTCCCTAGCCATCGTAATCACGATCACTTTCACTTTCGCGGGCTCCTCTGTTGCTGGCATTCCCCCCTCCCTTCTTGCCCAGCCCTTCTTGTTGAACAGTGTGAATGCTTTTTTTCCTGTGGTATTTGCGCACTACTTGTGCTTTGTTGCTACCGGAGCACCCACTTTATGGGCGCTGCTCTTTCGTCCCTTTAAAGTTGGGCCCTGAATCTCGTTTCACTGGAGCAGTTCCCTTCGTTTACTTTTCGGAAACAGATAAACTAATATAATAGGCAGACACTCTTCTCAGCTCATGCCGCCATTTCATGTTCTCTTGTGTCCGCGGCTGTAAACCATGTCCTTACACAATCACTCTCCTCCTGCTTGTTATTTGAGCTGTGTTGGTGCCGTGTCCTCGCCCGCTTTGGTAATTAACCCACGTTGATTAGCTAAAAATAAACGTAGCATGCGGGAGGCTGTGGGGACTTCCCTGCTAATTTCGTCTTGACTGCCTCTGTTTATTTTCACCAATTAGTAGGCTTATCACACTGCTAGAACCGTACCGGGAAATCAAAAGTACTTGTTTTTTAAGCAGGCGAGGCCCGAAGCTTCGTATTTGTTACATTCATGACGGTCCCTGTTTCACAAAGGCCCGGCACATGTAGCGTGTAAACACCACAGTAATAAACAAGGACATCAATCCTGCCCTGCTCCGCAGCTATTTTCTGAATTTGTAGAGAGTGTGTTTATAACGGAAATGATTACCTTGTCCTTCGAAGCAACCTGTAGCCTCTGAGGTCCATGCACCAGTATCACTGAAGTGCAAATTTCAGTGCATACTGCGTGCACACTATACGACCACTTATAAATGCAGTCACATCCTCGCCTCCAAACTTGAACCCCCACCTCCACATGAGCATAAAAAGAGCATAAAATGTACATTAACAATCGATGCAAATATCTACATTAAGCAAAATACACATACGCTTTGGTAAGTAAAATTCAATATGTACATTTAAATGTGCTGTTAGTCACAAATGCTGAAAAAATGTGTGCTGGATCAATACGAATTCTTGTTTTTCTTTTATGGATGTTTCCAATTCGCTTCCAAGTGCATCACTCAGAATACTAAGGGCAACCTCTGAATTAAGCACAGATCTTTGGTGCGTGTTTTGTAATTGAGTCAAAGTCCGGGGGCTTTCAGTGGTCGGGTGGGGGGAGCTAGAGAGCAGGAGTTGATGCAATTCAAAGATTTGCTAAATATATTTGCCAGCAATTTCTCCTACACAAAGTGCAAAGATCTGTTTTGCAGAGGTTGAAGCTTGCTTTACCTGTGAGGTGGGGCGTGGGATAGTTCAATCATCTGGCCATTACTGACCTAGGAGTATACGCTGTAAGTATTCTGAAGCTGCTCCCTCGGTCGTTGTCTTTCACTCTGCCTGGAAGTCTCTTGGTCTGTGGATGCTAGTCTCCTTCTGTTGGGGTCCTGGTCTTTCTCCTTCTCTTCCTCCCCCTCTCTCTACACACCGCTTTCGCCTATCTCGTTATATTTATGTCTGTCTTCTCTCTCTTAAATACATCACTAGCTTTCTATCTTCCTCTATGGTTGCTTGACTGACTATAGTCTCACCAGCCTCTCCGCTCATGCAGTTGTCAACATCAGTTCATCCTTGTAGCTATCTACCTGCCAATCAATCTCTGATTCTCCAATAAAAAGAAACCAAATCAGTCAGTCAGTTACTGAAATTCTTTAACATGTGTGATGCATGCAAACTGTACACATTTGTGTCTTTTTGGAGTACAGTCTCTGGCACACTGGCTACCATCTTACACATGAGGCCTCCAGAGAGTGCCAAGGTTGGTGGTGCACCCAACGTAGAGGTAGGTAACCACAGACATACCTACAGACATACGTACATACATACATAAAAGCAAAACACAGCCAGCTACCCACACATCTAGCAGACACACACACCAAGTCCTGGTTCTCTTGGCACACCAATAAGCCGTCATTATTTCTCATCAATCACAACCTGCTGCTGTTTGTTTAATTCTGCTGTACTCAAAGGAGAGAATGGTGTTCTGCAGAGCTTTTAATCACATGAAAACTAGGGTGACCAACTGGCATTGGTGCAAATTTAGGGCGGTAAGTGTACAAATTCAGGACAGAGGGTCAATATTCAGGACAAAACGTGGGGACAAAAGGTAAGTTTTACAGACACATCAGAGGAAGTTGCACAATAGTATAAAAGTTAGTAAATAAACAACCACTTAAGTACAAGTCAAAATAAGTTTTATATGAGTTTGAGACAATTGTTTTTCGGTATGCGTGCAGCTTTGAGCAACTGTGCAGATCTGTGGTGGTATTTCATGTGATAATAATCTATTTATATGGTTACTGCACTGGGTTGTCCAGTCTGATATTTTGCTTACAACTCCTGTTCCTGAGCAGGCATGTTTGGTGAGAGAAGTGGTCAGGAAACTTCTGTTCAGATAGACTTTATTACTAGCATCTCATATCTGAGTTCCATTGTGAGATGTAAAGCGGCACCCGTAGGTCAACTAAAAGGAGGATTGCTGTGATTAACCCACTATAGGGAAAGCATTATGGGTGTTTCAGCAA
Organism: Triturus cristatus; assembly: GCF_964204655.1. Taxonomy (NCBI): domain Eukaryota; kingdom Metazoa; phylum Chordata; class Amphibia; order Caudata; family Salamandridae; genus Triturus; species Triturus cristatus. The sequence continues at coordinate 857,470,403 of NC_140588.1, read as the reverse complement.
GTGGAACTTAAAATATGGAATCAGACATTGCTTATTGGGACTTTGCAGAGAGTTGCACAAGCTGACGGAAGTCACAAAGGTGCTTTTCCCTGCAGCTTTCTTAAAGAATGCACTGTCGATACACAATTACATAGTTTATTTTTGACGCCTTGCCTACTGCTATAAACACAATATACATCTCAAGCACAGCTCATGGCACTATGAGGCTCTCCCTAAAACCTTACAACTAAAGAAAAACATGCAAACATTTACAATTACTAGGGTAACATTCAAGTAGCAGTTGGGTGTCAGTCAAAATGTCATATGCATGATGTATAGACACAATAAGCACACAGCAAATACAGAATAGTTACACATAGGCAAGGGAGTAGCCAGAAAATGTAAATACCTCCCACTTTGAACTAAAGCTCTTATGACACCAAGAAAGCAAAGTAAGTCATCACAACCCTCCCTAGAGGAGCTCTCTTGTCCAAGGATCTAGCCATTAATCCTTCCATCAATCCCCTGATATCCACCATTTCAAATGTACATTCTGTCATCTATAAATTCTTACATTCAGTCTTTCACCATTCATTCTTTCATACCATCTGTGTATCCATCGCTATCCAAACCTTTTCAACCATTTGCAAAACTATCCATCATCTATCCTTCCATCCATCATATCACACATCCATCCCTTCATCCACCCTTTCACTCATTCATCCATCATACATCCACCCAATTCATCCTTTCACTCATCCATCCACTCTTCCACCCATCCATCCACTCATCCATCAAACCATTCGCCCTTTCACTCATTCATCCATCCTTTCTTCTAGCTTTCCACCCTCCCGTTCACTCATGTATGCATTCTTTCACTCATCCATCTTTACATTCTTCTTTTCATTCATCCATGCACCCATTTGCCCATTCATTCTGTCAAGCATTCATCCATGCTTTTACTCATCCACCCATCCTCCCTTTCTCTCTCCATTCCCCTTTCACTTAGCCACCCATCCTTCCATCCACCCATCACCCATCTACCCACCCATTCCCCTACCCATCCAGTTGTGGACAAAAGAGGCCCATCAAGAACTTCACCCTAGCTGTAGTTCCTAAAGCAAGGGGTGGGGTGGGGTTGACTATGCCCCTGCACATACGCAATTTGAAAACGTAGTAGTTATGAGTCATGCATGATGGATGCACAGTGCCAGGATGTGAGGTGACTGTGACATGGTGTTGTTTCCAGGGCTTTAAGTGGGATGAAAAAACTGAGGTTCTCTCCAAGGGGCGTGTCTGATGTAATGAAGGGCGTGGCTTAAAACACCTCAGCTAAAAATATGTGCTGAGCATAATGTGCCGCCCGACTGGTATTTTGCTGTTTCTATCATTGCATCCAGGAACATTAGACGTACAAAAAGCCATGACCATTGGCTTTGTCAATGGATGTTAGTTGCATAAAATAAATAATCAAGCAGTGGCATAGCCAATAGGGCTCGCCTTTGGGCCCTTATAAGTGTTTAGCCATGCAACAGTTAATGTTGTTGCACCAAGGATATTGTGCTGCATAACTAAATACTTATAAGGTCCCAAAGGCGAGACCTATTGGCTATGCCAATGCTTGTTGAAGTTTATTGTGGGAACTGAGTTGTAACCTTTTGTTCGCCATGCTGTTCAATGACGAAAATGTGTATAAAAGGAGCGATCCACTTTTGCAATTTGAAGCAGTCTCTCAGAACCTACACGTTGTGTACTTTTTGCGATTTCTGTATCCCTGCAGTAAATAAATGCTGATCTTTGACGCCCCAGGAAGTGTCCTGTGTCTCTATGTTTCGTACGCCGGAACAGGTAACCCACGAAGGTTTCAGGTGTTGTCCCCTGGCACCGCTGGGCCTTAGAATAGCCCAGTCCTTCAGTTGGCGCCCAACGCGGGACGACATCAGCGGTACCGGTCCAAAGCCCGACGATTGTGAGGAACTTCGTGTGAAATCTCCAAGGGAAGGTGCACCCCGCTTCATCGATCCAGTTGTCAAAATAAGTGGCCCGAAGACTTTTCCCGCGAAGATTCCCGCCTCCTGACGGCTGTGACGGACTGATGCCCGACTGTCGACCTGTTTTGGCGCCTGGCGTAGTCCTTTGTACGGCGAGACGATAGACGGGCCTTCCTGGTGACGCCATTGCTCTTTCAGTTAAGTATTTGTGCGTCGCTCCTAGAGTAGACCTGGTTGTTTGCATGGTTCCATTGCATTTGTGGTTCTTAGTTGTTGGTTCTTAGTTGTTGGGTTTTATTTGACAATTGCAATTGCCAAAAACCGAGGGTCTTGCATTTTTTTGCGAGGACATCGTAATTCGATAGCCCTTGAAGTTTGTAAACTCGGTTAGTGTGCACGATGCCTGGCCGTAGTACTTTGTTTGGTTTCCTTAAATGTTGCAGCACGGATTCCCGACTGGAGGATTCATGTCCGATACCTCCAGTTGGAACTCCAATTTATGAGCTCTATAGTCGCCACGGAGTAGGTCCTATCGTATATAATGAATATTGGATTCGTTATACTAAAAAGGATGGTGTTCTTAGTTGGCCACCACATGGTAGTTTCGAAACTGCAATATTGGATAATCTTGAAACTAAATTGTTTAAAAAGAAGGCTAGGCCGGCCATGTTTGATTCCTTTCGGTTATGGCGTAAAGAGGCCAAGCAGAAAGAAATCAAACAGTCTAAGAAAAATAAGAGAGAAGGTGTTATTGCGGTAATGCGAAATGCAGAACAGTATCAGCGAGACAAGGATGAGAAGGAGCAGGAAGTTTTTGTTAGACTGCATCATATGGCGGTGGATAAATGTTACCCGGTTTTACCGTCTAGTCCTGATAAGACAGGAGAAGAAGTGGTCGAGGATCCCTTATTGTCTTATCTATTGAAATCACCACCTCCCTATGCACCAGATACTGTGGGTCCTGTGATCCATCCTGTTCCTCAACCTGTTGTCTTGGCGGCTGCTGGACAGCCTGTCGTTCCTCCTGTTCTTCCGAATCCCCTTGTGCCGCAAATTGTTCATCCTCCGCTACCAGCTCTTTTCCCTATTGCTCCTTCGCCTGTACCTCTTCAGCCTATTGTTCCTACTACTCCTGCTATCTCGACTACTTCTACTATTTCTACGGTTACCCCTAATGTTGTTGCTCCTGTACTCCCTTCTTCTTCCCCTTCTGTTCGTAGTCGTATATTTAATGCTGTCGCTAATCTCTATTCTCCACTTTTTGGGCCGATACTTGGGTCCGATCTTTCTGATGTCTCTCAGAGGCGCAGTCAAATTCCTGACGGTAGAGAACGCGAGTCGTTAGTGAAACTGGCGCGTAAATGGATTAGTCATCCTGCGAAGTACACTTCACGTATAGTTTTCGAGACGTTTTCTCAGTTTAATGAGCCCACACAAAGATTTGTGTACGAGGAAATGTGTAAATCTTTGAGAGAAGAGTGGGATAATGATGCGGTAGACAATGTACCGCCCGAGATCACTGAACTTCAGAATCAATTTTCGAGTGGTATGATTGTGGGTAATAATGTTCGACGTGCTTTAGAGCGTCTGTTATCTTTTCGATCTACGGTATCACCTCGAGCATTGTTTGAGGGTGAAGCTGAGGAGCGGATGGCACAATCTGGTCAGTACCCTATGCGGGAAGTTCCCCCAGTGTGGATGCCAGGTGATCCTGCTGCTAACCCTGCTATTCCACCACACTTTCAGAGAGTTTGGATACACCTCCCCTGGAAGCGATCGGAAGTTTTGCAGGTGAAGCAAACTTTGCCTGACCCCCGCAAAAATCCGGCAGGTTATTATAAGGAGTTATCCCAATTAGTGGATGCTACTATTATGAACCTTGCCGATATCGACATGTTGTTCGGTAATGTAGTACCTCAACCGATTTGGGCGAAAATCCGCCAAGAGAATCACGCAGCTGAGTTAGGCGGTGATTGGGCTGCTCTTGCGGCGGCTGACACACGGCAAGTTGGTGGGGCTAAACCTGAACGGCTCATTGAGAATCTGCCCCAGAGGATAATTACACTTATGAAGACGCTTATGCCAGCAATAAGAGTTAACTGGGACAAACTGTCTGCGTGCAAACAAAAGAAGGACGAGAGTGTCTCCGATTTCTTTACGAGATTTGAGGAGGCATTCATCGATCACAGTGGTCAGGATATGAACACTGAGGGAGGTCAGCGACTGTTTGTTGATAAATTCGTATCGAATCTGCTGCCTGAACTAAGCAACAAATTGAAGAATTCTGAAAGTTTGTGGGCTGTTTCTACCACTGCTCAAATTTTAGCTACGGCCCAATACTACGAAAATAGAGAGAAAGAAGAAAGCGAACGTGCAGATAAGAAAACGAAGGATCTTAAAACTAAGGTCTTATTGCAGCAAGCGTATCCCCGCACGCGATTCCAAATGGCTCGCAACAGCAAAATCGATTACAGTCACAGTTTCCTAGGTCACAGCCGCGTACTGACTCCTCTACACCACGAAATATGCTGGGGTGTAATCAATGCGCGTATTGTAGGGGTGAGGGCCATCTGAAGTTTAATTGTCCAGTCTTGCGTGACCGCAACAATGGTGTTTCGGCTCGAGGAGGTCGTAGTGGTCCTCAACAAGCCTCACGTGGTAGAGGTCGCGGTGTTACTCAGAATCAGAATGAGCGTTTTTCCACTTCAGCAGACTCGCAAAATTGCTTTGATCGGCGCGATTTTTCGGCTGGTAGATCTGCACAGTATCATGTGGATGACTATTATGTCGCGCATGATGTTGCTGCTGACGGTAATTATTAGGACAGCCATAGACAAAGAAAGGGAGTGGTATCGGTCCCGGTTGAGGGCCTTATGTCGCAGTTGCCACATTGGGCGTAGTTGAACCTTTTCTGTTGGATACTGGTGCAGCAAAAAGCTCCATCATGCATTCGAAACTCCCTGGCGTGCCTTTGTCTGGCTTAATGAATGTTTCTGTTGGATTCTCTGGCGCCCCCGTTAGCAATCCAGTTTCTTGCCCGTTGCCCCTTTCAATTGGGTCTTGTGAGTTAGAAGCTCCTTTGCTTTTGACTACTGGTTGTGGTGAGAATCTTTTGGGCCTGGATTTGTTGAAACGGTTATATGCAACTTTGTACTGGTCTCCTGCGGGAGTGGAGCTTACGTTGGGTCGGAAAGTGATCTCTCCTATGTATTTGTCGACTGATAAGCTCCCACCGGAATTGAGTTCTCTTCCTAAGTCTTTGTGGGCGACAGGTCCCAACGATGTGGGCCTGTTGGATATACCACCTTATGTTGTTCAACTGAAATCAAATGTGCGCTTACCACGCATTCCCCAGTATCGTATCTCTCTTGATGGAGAACGAGCACTATTAGCGATCATTTACGATTTGATCGATAAAGATGTCATCGAAGAAACTCGGGGTAACGTGTGTAATAGTCCTGTGTTACCTATTTTGAAACGAACTGATCCATCCAAGCCTCCTGTGTATCGTTTTGTTATTGATTTGAGGGAGGTAAACAAAATTGTAATTCCACAGTTTCCCGTGGTGCCTGACATTACAGCTTTGCTGACTCTGATTCCAGCTTCTGCATCATGGTTCTCGGTAATCGATCTGAAGAATGCTTTCTTTAGCATTCCGATTGCTGAGGAAAGCAGAGATCTATTCGGTTTCTCATTAGGTGGTTGCAGTTTCAGGTTTAAACGCGCACCTCAGGGCTACTGTGAGAGTCCATCGATCTATAGCCAAGCGCTTAAGAGCCAACTTGATGCGTTTGTGTTACCGGCTGGTGCGGCCTTAATTCAGTACGTTGATGATCTGTTGGTAGCTGCTGACACTGAACAGATTTGCAAAACTGCTACAGTATCACTGTTACAGCATCTATGTGACTTACATCACAAGGTGTCACCTTCTAAATTGCAATATTGTTGTCAAGAAGTAACCTATCTAGGTCACTTATTGTCAAAGGAGGGAAGAAGGTTGACCCCAGAAAGAATTGCAGCGATCGCTCGAATGACTGTGCCAACAACTCAGAGAGATGTGCGTGCCTTTCTAGGTATCACGTCATACTGCAGACAGTGGATCCCGAACTTTTCACTGTTAGCGAAGCCATTGATAGCTCTCACGTGCAAGGATGTTTCGACTCCTTTGCCATGGACGGAAGAATGTCAGAAAAGTTTTTCTGAACTGCGTGACGCGTTGTGTTCGGCTCCCGTGTTAGGTACTCCTGATTACAGTAAGCCATTTACACTATACGTTCACGAGAGAGAAGGTTGTGCGTTGAGTGTTTTGACGCAACAATTTGGTGGTAAGCAGCGTCCATGTGCATATTTTTCCTCGACCTTAGACCCGGTAGCTAGAGCGTTGCCGAGTTGCTTGAGAGCGACAGCGGCAGCTGCGGTGTCTATTAGACAATCCGCAGGTCTGGTTATGGATAATATGCTCACAGTGATGGTTCCGCATCCAGTTGACACTCTCCTGAATCGTACAAAAACTCAACATCTGACGAGTGCAAGGTTGTCCGGTTACGAGTTGACACTTTTGGCAAGTCATATACAGATCAAGCGTTGTAATGTGCTGAATCCGGCGACATTGTTGCCGACTAATGTGGAATCAAATGATGTACCACCACATGATTGTTATTTACGAACTGAGGAAGAAACGAAGGGTCGTGTGGACCTGAAAAACACTCCATTGATAGACCCCGATGGCACTTTGTCTGTTGATGGTTCATGTTTTAAGTTGCCGAATGGTAATGTGACGACTGCGTATGCTGTAGTGACGTTGAGTACGGTTGTGGAAACTGCGAGATTAAGTCAGAATTCAGCGCAAGCGGCAGAGTTGATTGCGTTGACGAGAGCGTGTGTTTTGTCTAGAGGAAAGCGAGTGAATGTGTTTACTTACAGTCAATACGCGTTTGGTGTTGCACATAGCTTTGGCCGATTGTGGAGAGAGAGAGGATTCATGACATCGCATGGTACGAAGATCCAACACGGACAGCTTGTGAATGATCTTTTGGATGCACTTACATTGCCTAAACAGGTGGCAATCATTAAGGGCCTCATGTAGGTAGCTAAATACCGGTCGGTAACGGCCGAAATTCGGTAAAAAACTTGTTACCGACCGGTATTTAGATAGTTGAGATGTAGGAGGCCAAAAACCCATATTCGGTAAATATGAATCGGTAAATACCGATTCATATTTACCGAATTCTAAAATACCGCTTCAAATTTACCGAATACATATTTTCCGATTCGGTAAATATGAAGTGGTAAATATGAAGTGGTAATACGGAAAAAGATATGTAGGTAAATTCGGTAATTAAGAAATCCTTGAAAATCGGTAAATAAGAGTCGGTAATTAACACTGATAGAAAGCAGGTGGTAAATGCAACAGCATGGACAACATGGCCGCTCTGTATGTCATTGCAAGGCGGCTACGTCTACAGGCAGCAGGACTGAGGATATGGAGACGGGAGGAACGCATCTACAGACAGCGCATCACACTCTTCCAACTGACTGACGCAGAGATACATGAAAGGTACAGGCTACACCCCCAAACCATCATGGACCTGATAAGGGACCTGCACCCACTCCTGGACCAGCCAACAAGAAGGGCGCATGCCATACGACCACATGTGCAGGTTCTCTGCAGCCTACACCTACTTGCATCTGGCAGTTACCAGGGGGTGATAGCTGCGGTGGGCGGTGTATCCCAGAGTTGCCTGTCCCGTTTCTTCAGGAAGTTCCTGGATGCCATGATGCAGAGAATGCACCACTACATCAGCTTCCCAAACACACAGGCTGAACTGCAGAAAACTAAAACCGACTTTTATCACATGGCACAGTTCCCCCATGTCATTGGCTGTATAGATGGCACACACATCCCAATCTGCCCACCAGCTGCCACTGAGCACATCTACAGGAACAGAAAGTCCACCCACTCCATCAATGTGCAGGTAATCTGCGATGCAGGGAACATCATCACTGATATCGTTGCCAAATTCCCTGGGAGCACCCATGACTCCTACATCTTCCAGAACAGTGGGATCTACACACGACTGCTTGCGGGAGAATTTGGAGAAGGATACCTGCTAGGTGAGTAACAGTGACGCTCCGTAGTTCTCAGTGCAAATCATAGTGTATTGAGGCATGTGACTGATGTCTCCCTTCTACTCACCTAGGGGACAGTGCATATGCCGTGCGGTCATTCATCCTCACTCCCTACCTACACCCATCAACCCAGAGTGAGAGACGATATAATGTGGCACACAAATCTACACGCAATGTGGTGGAGCGCACGTTTGGACTACTGAAGAGCAGGTTTCGCTGCCTCCATACGAGTGGAGGTGCACGCCAGTACACACCCATCCTCTGCTGCAAGATTATTGCCACTTGTGCAATGCTGCACAACCTTGCCACAAAGAGAGGCACAGAGGTCGAAATGACATATATTGAGGACAATGATGATGAGTCTGCACAGGCAGAAGCCAACGCAGCAGGAGTGCCAACAGCAACAGATGGAAGAGTGAGACGGGCAGAGATCACATGTAACTATTTCTGAATGAGTAAGGGGACACAGCCAGTAGTTGGATGCCATAACGTAGTTTAATCAGGCAGCACTACGCCACGACACAAAGGAAAACGTATTCCAACAACAATGAGAAATAAAATTTTGTTAGTTAAGGGTTACTTCACCCAATTGTGTCATTGTTTTGCCTGACTCTTTAATGTTTGCGCCCACGCGCACCAGTGCGGGATGGAATTGAGGGGGCGTCCTCACTGGCTGGGGTACCAGTGGCACCACGTTGACGCCTGTTGCTCCGACGAGTGTCTGGGACAGGGGGGGTTATGCTGCTCCTGCTGGTCGTGTCTTCTGTGTCACCAGCATCCAAAGCGCCAGTTGTTGCAGACTGGCTGGTGAGCAGCACTTCTAGTGCACTCGTGACCCTAACCATCCCCCTGGACACATCTGTGCTGCAGTGTGCAAGGCCCTCCTGCATCGCCACAGAGCGCCTGCAGAGCAGCGATGTGGCAGTCGCCAGCCGGTTCACTGCCCTCGAGGTCAGATCCTTTCTCTGATGTCCCCTGCGCCGTGCTGCCCTGTCCTCATCGTACTTTGAGCACAGCAGCATGATGGATTGGGACATGTCCCGCATGCCCGCTGCCATATCAGCCATGCCCCCTGCCATGGTGCTGATGCCCTTTTCAATGTTTCCAAAGGTATTGTTGAGGCCACGCATTTGTCGCTGTACGGACACCATTGCCCTTGCCTGGATGCGTTGTATTTTCACCATGGTGCCCTCAAGACCTGAGAACACTCCATGGCCCTGCCCAAGGGGAGGTGGACTCTGCGGCCGAGCCCTGCGGCGCCGTCTGCCAACTGTGTGTTCTCCCTCAGAGTCGGAAGGCACACTGGCATGGGTTACATCCTGGGGTACAGTGGACGTTTCCGGCCCCCTCGAGTCTTCGGACGATGAGTCGGTCACATCCAACCTGGCTGCAGGACGCCTCCTCAACCTGTGCAATGCAGGTGGTGAAGATGGTGGTGACACCTGCAGGACTGGGGATGCTGGCAGGAGCGGCGATGCTGGCTGGGGTGGTGTAACTGCCTGTGGTGCCGTTCCCTGGGCAGTACTGGTGGTGGCCTTCTCTGTGCTGGGTTTGTGGTGTGCCCTCTCTCCCTTGTCATGGCCAGTTCTGTGCGCAGTAGTGCCTGTGGACAGAAAAGCGACATCAGCTAAGTGTACCTGAAGCATTGTCTTGATGACATGACAATACATTTTCTGTACAGTATCTCAATGTCCTCTGCCTGCTTCTCGCTACTGTGTGTCACATGCCCTGTTATTCTGTGCTAATCGTATCATGTTTGGGCTTTCAGGGACTACATCTCCCATGATGCATTGCAGGCATGCACTAATACCTGTACTGGAGTGGGATTCTCATAGCACATTTGGGGAGTTGGGATAGGGGTAGGGGGGGGGCACATTGCTGTGCAAGCGTCTTACCTTGTTTGGAGGTGCCTCTGGCGGAGCTGTCAGCGTACCCAATCCCCACGATGCTTTCTGGCTCAATCGTTGTCTCCACTAGCTCCTCCAGTTCTGTCAGGGCTGGTGCCCTGTTGCGTCCACCTCCTGTCTGGCTGGCCTCTTTTTTTAATTCTGCCACCTTCCTCTTCGTGATGATATGGATGTCGTACCACCGCTTCTTCAGGACATCGATGTCCCGGGGGGTCACTCCCATGGCATTCACCTGTGCCTGGATTCCAAGCCAGATCTTTCGTTTCTCTGACTCAGGCACTTGCTGTGACAGTTTTCCAAAAAGTTTCTGGTGCTGCTTCACGACCTCCTCCACCAGTACTTGCAGCTCCTTTTGGCTGAATTTCAGCTTTCGCTTCCTCTCCCCTCCTTCCCTCTCTGTGTCCTGGCTGGCCATTCTTGCAGTCTCCAGGGCTGAATCAGGCAGTTGCTCTCTTCCTCTCCTCAGCACTCCCAGCCTCTCCAGAGTCTGCTGATTGTGTGTACCTGCCTGGGTGTGGCCACTCCCTGGTTGGGTGGGGTTTAGGTAGCACAGGATTGGCTGATTCAAGTCATGTGTTTTTGAACTACCGATTCGGTATTTACAGCGCATCACACTCTTCCAACTGACTGACGCAGAGATACATGAAAGGTACAGGCTACACCCCCAAACCATCATGGACCTGATAAGGGACCTGCACCCACTCCTGGACCAGCCAACAAGAAGGGCGCATGCCATACCACCACATGTGCAGGTTCTCTGCAGCCTACACCTACTTGCATCTGGCAGTTACCAGGGGGTGATAGCTGCGGTGGGCGGTGTATCCCAGAGTTGCCTGTCCCGTTTCTTCAGGAAGTTCCTGGATGCCATGATGCAGAGAATGCACCACTACATCAGCTTCCCAAACACACAGGCTGAACTGCAGAAAACTAAAACCGACTTTTATCACATGGCACAGTTCCCCCATGTCATTGGCTGTATAGATGGCACACACATCCCAATCTGCCCACCAGCTGCCACTGAGCACATCTACAGGAACAGAAAGTCCACCCACTCCATCAATGTGCAGGTAATCTGCGATGCAGGGAACATCATCACTGATATCGTTGCCAAATTCCCTGGGAGCACCCATGACTCCTACATCTTCCAGAACAGTGGGATCTACACACGACTGCTTGCGGGAGAATTTGGAGAAGGATACCTGCTAGGTGAGTAACAGTGACGCTCCGTAGTTCTCAGTGCAAATCATAGTGTATTGAGGCATGTGACTGATGTCTCCCTTCTACTCACCTAGGGGACAGTGCATATGCCGTGCGGTCATTCATCCTCACTCCCTACCTACACCCATCAACCCAGAGTGAGAGACGATATAATGTGGCACACAAATCTACACGCAATGTGGTGGAGCGCACGTTTGGACTACTGAAGAGCAGGTTTCGCTGCCTCCATACGAGTGGAGGTGCACGCCAGTACACACCCATCCTCTGCTGCAAGATTATTGCCACTTGTGCAATGCTGCACAACCTTGCCACAAAGAGAGGCACAGAGGTCGAAATGACTTATATTGAGGACAATGATGATGAGTCTGCACAGGCAGAAGCCAACGCAGCAGGAGTGCCAACAGCAACAGATGGAAGAGTGAGACGGGCAGAGATCACATGTAACTATTTCTGAATGAGTAAGGGGACACAGCCAGTAGTTGGATGCCATAACGTAGTTTAATCAGGCAGCACTACGCCACGACACAAAGGAAAACGTATTCCAACAACAATGAGAAATAAAATTTTGTTAGTTAAGGGTTACTTCACCCAATTGTGTCATTGTTTTGCCTGACTCTTTAATGTTTGCGCCCACGCGCACCAGTGCGGGATGGAATTGAGGGGGCGTCCTCACTGGCTGGGGTACCAGTGGCACCACGTTGATGCCTGTTGCTCCGACGAGTGTCTGGGACAGGGGGGGTTATGCTGCTCCTGCTGGTCGTGTCTTCTGTGTCACCAGCATCCAAAGCGCCAGTTGTTGCAGACTGGCTGGTGAGCAGCACTTCTAGTGCACTCGTGACCCTAACCATCCCCCTGGACACATCTGTGCTGCAGTGTGCAAGGCCCTCCTGCATCGCCACAGAGCGCCTGCAGAGCAGCGATGTGGCAGTCGCCAGCCGGTTCACTGCCCTCGAGGTCAGATCCTTTCTCTGATGTCCCCTGCACCGTGCTGCCCTGTCCTCATCGTACTTTGAGCACAGCAGCATGATGGATTGGGACATGTCCCGCATGCCCGCTGCCATATCAGCCATGCCCCCTGCCATGGTGCTGATGCCCTTTTCAATGTTTCCAAAGGTATTGTTGAGGCCACGCATTTGTCGCTGTACAGACACCATTGCCCTTGCCTGGATGCGTTGTATTTTCACCATGGTGCCCTCAAGACCTGAGAACACTCCATGGCCCTGCCCAAGGGGAGGTGGACTCTGCGGCCGAGCCCTGCGGCGCCGTCTGCCAACTGTGTGTTCTCCCTCAGAGTCGGAAGGCACACTGGCATGGGTTACATCCTGGGGTACAGTGGACGTTTCCGGCCCCCTCGAGTCTTCGGACGATGAGTCGGTCACATCCAACCTGGCTGCAGGACGCCTCCTCAACCTGTGCAATGCAGGTGGTGAAGATGGTGGTGACACCTGCAGGACTGGGGATGCTGGCAGGAGCGGCGATGCTGGCTGGGGTGGTGTAACTGCCTGTGGTGCCGTTCCCTGGGCAGTACTGGTGGTGGCCTTCTCTGTGCTGGGTTTGTGGTGTGCCCTCTCTCCCTTGTCATGGCCAGTTCTGTGCGCAGTAGTGCCTGTGGACAGAAAAGCGACATCAGCTAAGTGTACCTGAAGCATTGTCTTGATGACATGACAATACATTTTCTGTACAGTATCTCAATGTCCTCTGCCTGCTTCTCGCTACTGTGTGTCACATGCCCTGTTATTCTGTGCTAATCGTATCATGTTTGGGCTTTCAGGGACTACATCTCCCATGATGCATTGCAGGCATGCACTAATACCTGTACTGGAGTGGGATTCTCATAGCACATTTGGGGAGTTGGGATAGGGGTGGGGGGGGGCACATTGCTGTGCAAGCGTCTTACCTTGTTTGGAGGTGCCTCTGGCGGAGCTGTCAGCGTACCCAATCCCCACGATGCTTTCTGGCTCAATCGTTGTCTCCACTAGCTCCTCCAGTTCTGTCAGGGCTGGTGCCCTGTTGCGTCCACCTCCTGTCTGGCTGGCCTCTTTTTTTAATTCTGCCACCTTCCTCTTCGTGATGATATGGATGTCGTACCACCGCTTCTTCAGGACATCGATGTCCCGGGGGGTCACTCCCATGGCATTCACCTGTGCCTGGATTCCAAGCCAGATCTTTCGTTTCTCTGACTCAGGCACTTGCTGTGACAGTTTTCCAAAAAGTTTCTGGTGCTGCTTCACGACCTCCTCCACCAGTACTTGCAGCTTCTTTTGGCTGAATTTCAGCTTTCGCTTCCTCTCCCCTCCTTCCCTCTCTGTGTCCTGGCTGGCCATTCTTGCAGTCTCCAGGGCTGAATCAGGCAGTTGCTCTCTTCCTCTCCTCAGCACTCCCAGCCTCTCCAGAGTCTGCTGATTGTGTGTACCTGCCTGGGTGTGGCCACTCCCTGGTTGGGTGGGGTTTAGGTAGCACAGGATTGGCTGATTCAAGTCATGTGTTTTTGAACTACCGATTCGGTATTTACCGATTCGGTATTTACCGAATCGGAAAATACCACTTCGGTATTTACCGATTCGGTAAATTCCGATTCATGTTTACCGAATTTTACCGAATCGGTAATGTTTACCGATTGTTGACCTACATATAACTTACCGATTCTTAAATACCGATTCGGTAAAATTCGGTATTTAAGAATCGGTAAAAATTATTTACCTACATATGGCCCTAAATGTAGTGCGCATCGAAAGGTTACGGATGATGTTGGTCGTGGTAATGCATTTGCGGATGCGATTGCTAAGGAAACGGCTAAGAATCTTGCGTCCCGAATGTATGTTACGAGTCCAGTGAGGTGGCCTATGGAGACTGGTATGTGTGAAGACACTGTTGAGAGCGTGAAAGCAATTCAGAATGAGGCCACTGAAACTGAAAAGACCAAGTGGAAGGAAAGTACGGGAAAGTTAGACACCCATGGATGTTGGGTTGACTTGTCGGAATGTCAGAGGTGGATGTTACCGGATGCACATGTGCTAGCCGTTGTGACTATGGCTCACGGCTTGTCACATATTAGCGCGAAAGGTATATGTAAGTTATTGTCTCTGGTATGGAAGAATGATGGTATCGCCAAATGCGCTGAGAGAGTGGTTAAGAATTGTATGATATGTTTGATGTATAATCCTGGCAAGGGCACCCCCGCTCCACCTGGCCATTTTGCCCCTCCTACGTGTCCCTTTGAGGTTATCCAACTGGACTTCATCCATATGGAGAGATGCAATAATCTGAAGTACGTTTTAGTTGTGGTTTGTGCGTTCTCCAGATGGATAGAGGCCTATCCTCTTAAGGATAATACTGCCCTGTCCACAGCGAAAATCCTACTGAAGAAATACTTTCCTCGGTATGGAATGCCACGGATTGTGTGGTCAGATAACGGAAGTGAGTTTGTGGGAAGTGTGATGCAGAGTGTGTGTAAGGGCCTTGGAATTCGACAGAAATTCCATAGCGCCAATCATCCTCAGGCAGCGGGTTTGGTTGAAGGGTACAATGGTACTCTGAAACTGAAACTTGCAAAGATACAAGCTACGACTGGTTTGTCATGGCCTGATGCTTTGCCTCTGGCTCTCTTATCAACCAGGGCGACTGTGCACTCTCGAGTAGGGCTTAGCCCATATGAGATTGTGTTCGGCCGCCCGGCAAACATTTGGGGAGTCCCGAGGCCTAAGGCCTTTGATAGTCTTGAGTATCCAATGTTAATTGATTATCTTCATGATCTGACTGCTAAACTGAGGTTAATTAATCAACAGGTTTTTGAAGCTTTACCGGCACAGACAGAGGGTCCTGGACATCGGCTCCAAACGGGTGACTGGGTTGTTACCCGCAATTTTGGCAGAAAACGCAATTTGGAGCCAAGATTTGTGGGTCCCTTTCAAGTATTGCTGGCTGCAAGGACTGCAGTTCGGTTGGAAGGCAGAAAGAACTGGGTGCATGCCACCCATACTAAAAAGGTTCCGATCCCTTCACCAGCAGATCATTGGGTGAGAACTGGTATTGCGACAGCGGAAACCGAGACCCCTCTATGTTACGTGCCGTTTAGCGATGCTCAACCTGTAGTAGACAATTCATTGCAGCCAGACACATCTGTTGAGTCGTCAGTCCTGGAGAACTCAAGGTCTGAATTGTCATCTGATTGACTGAATATTGTTTCACCAGCTGAACAATTATTTGAAGAGCAGACTCGACCTGGAAGAAGTCGATATTTTCTTCGTTCACATGACAAAGACTGATAAAATTTTTCTATATTTTCCTTTACTGTTGCCACGAACATTAAGAACAATTGCATCCTTTGCTGATTTTTGAGTTTCTTTCTATGTGTACTTTTTACAGCTAAGAGATTTTTATTAAGTTGGATGTTTGTCTAAGAAAACCTATCATCCGGGTTAACCGTAGGGCCGTGCGGGTACTTCCTTCTGTTTAGCAGGTTCCTGATACTAGGTCAGTTACCTTTTGTCGATTTCTGGGAACTCCTGGGAATTGATAATCGCTACTCAGAACGAAGTGCGTCAAGGACGTCACGGACGGTTTTTAGAGGATGGCGTTCTCTAAGCTGTTGGAAGTAGAAAGGATGTCGGCGCAAAGATCACAATTGCATAAAATTGTACGAACAAAATGTTTTTTGTTTCAGGTATTTCTACTGTTTCTGACTGTTTCTATGCTATTGGTGAGTGGAGTATATTTTGGAATACAGTTGTTATTACCTTCCATTACACCTACTTTTTCTCCTAAACTAGGTTCCATTACTACTGTTTCTCCACATTCCTTTCATCCTCTGCCCCAACATGAACAGGTTAGGCGTGCAGAATTCATGAATAACTCCTTCATTCAACTCCTACATCAGCATCAGTTGGTGATGAATACTACCAACTGTTGGGTGTGTGGGTTAATGCCACATACCATGGATAGGGGTATTCCGTATTTGGTTCTTCCTTACAGTTCCCAGGGGTCAGCTCGAGCATTCCAAACTATGTTCCGTAGTGCACTGGATTCCTACCCCAGTCGAGAGCCACGTTCTGCAAACTTTGGTCCTGGTCCGTACCACAAGCCTTTGGTGATAGCGATTGCTGATCTAGATAGAGATATTTTTGATGCATCGCTTATTCCAGATGAAGAGGTACAAGCATATAAAGATTTGAGTGAGGCTGAGTATAGTATGTCAGTGGGTGATAGACAGCTCAAGAGCTCGTCTCCAATATGGATCGTACCCCACCTCGGTAATTTCTGCTTGAAAGGTCTTGGACGAAATCCGAGAGCCCAGCTTGGGGAGAGTGCTTGTACTGACACGTACGTTCTACCGATGCTCTCTTCCCCTGTTTTCCTGACTGCCAAGGGTACCTATTTCGTATGTTATGAGCGTGCATATACATGGTTGCCCCGTGACTTCTCGGGAACCTGTTATATTGCGAATCTTTTGCCACCGACTTTTACGGTTGCCTCAGACTATCACAAAACTAGAGTTGTGAGAGGCGTTATTAGCGAAGAGGACACCGCTGGTCAAGAAGCAGGAGATTTATTTAAGGGTTTCTTGCCGTTTTGGGGACCTATGGTTAATAGTAGGAACCTGAGACAGTTGACCCGTGTGGTAGAATTGACTGCTAACATAACTGCGAGTGCTCTTGGTAATTTAACAGCGGAACTTCAGGCAGATAGACTTATGACGTTGCAGAACCGTATGGTTCTAGACGTTGTTCTTGCAGACAGAGGTGGTGTGTGCAAAGTGATTCATTCGAGCTGTTGCATTTTCATTCCTGACAACGCTCCAACCGTTTACCAAGCCATCTCGAAGTTGCATAAGATCTCCGAGTCCATACACGTGGACGAAGGTAATTGGACGCTTCTAGGATGGTTTTGGGACCTGATATCAACCTGGGGTTGGAAGATTCTGATGATCGTAGGGGTTGTTGTAACGTTTCTGTTCACGTGTTGTCTTTGCGTGCAGTGTGGTCCGGCCTTATGTGGCCTCTGTGCTACAACGTGTATAAGACGGCCATCAGTTACCAAAGAGACGTTGATGAATAGAATGATGTTCCAGCAGCAACTGAACGATTTGATGAATATCGAAATCGATTCTGATATCGACTAGTGCTTGCCTACATGAGGGCAAAAGGAGCGTCTGAGGTTCCGTGGGAATCTGACTGACATTTTGGGTATGTTCGAATATGGACGAGTTTGGTATCTACGAACCGCAAATGACGAGTTTAGTGGGGGTACGCGTTTTCGCTACGCTACTATGTACGGGTCGTCTCATTCCTGGGCATGCCCATCTGAACCCTTGGGTTCCATTTTAGATACGGCGTCCATTTTGTCTCTTGCCCTCAAGTAGCCAGCGAACGGACACTGTCCGCTTCGTGACCCTGGGATTCCCAAGCTTTCGTGGAGGACACATGTTCCTTTGAAGGTGTCTTTATGATGAGGGGGATGACACGGCAAGGGCAGATGGCTCCGCTCGAGGCTCATCTTGCCGTGCTAGTTTATTGTTTCAGTCGTGCATACATTAGGCACGAGTTCTTTGATCCTGCAATCAAGTTTCCGATATTGCTCTCTACACTGTTTTCTAAACTGTTGTGCATCCTTGTTTTTTTTTTCCTTTGCATCTGTTCCTTCCTCTAATTCGTTACGGTCAGAATGGAATGTGCTTAATGTAGGGATAATGTGCTTTTACAGTTGGGAACCGGCAATGTTGCTGTAATTATGTTTCGGGTTTCTGAAAACATGAATGCGACCTTTTTGAAGTTTATTGTGGGAACTGAGTTGTAACCTTTTGTTCGCCATGCTGTTCAATGACGAAAATGTGTATAAGAGGAGCGATCCACTTTTGCAATTTGAAGCAGTCTCTCAGAACCTACACGTTGTGTACTTCTTGCGATTTCTGTATCCCTGCAGTAAATAAATGCTGATCTTTGACGCCCCAGGAAGTGTCCCGTGTCTCTGTGTTTCGTACGCCGGAACAGGTAACCCACGAAGGTTTCAGGTGCTGTCCCCTGGCACCGCTGGGCCTTAGAATAGCCCAGTCCTTCAGTGTGTTAATGGCTGAGACATTATACAAGTGCATGGATAATGACTGGATAGTTAGAGTGCTGATAGGTGACAGCAGGGTGAGTTTGTAAGTGCTTGTGTTTTGGCACAGAGATTAGATAAGGACGTGGTTCAGTCAGGATGCTTGCAAGAGTGGACAGACAGTGACAGTGTGATTGGGGCACTGCATGTGTACTACCTGGGTTATTGCAGGAGTGAATCAGTAGGCTGCAGGGGCTTAGGGGCCTGCATAGATTGTGTACATTTGACTGTAGCACTGTGTGTCTTAATGCCTGAGTCATTGTACAAGTGCATGGATAGTGACTGGATAGTTACAGTGCTGGTAGTTGACAGCAGGGAGAGTTTATAAGTGCTTGTGTTTAAGCACAGAAATTAGATAAGGACATGGTTCTCTCAGAATATTTACAAGAGTGGACAGATTTGACAGCGTGGTTGGGGCACTGCATGAATACTACCTGGGTAATTTCAGCAGTGAATCAGTAGTCTGCAGGGGATTAGGGGACTGCATAGATTATGCACATTTGACTGTAGCACCGTGTGCTAATGGCTGAGACATTGTACCTGTGTATGGATAATAACTGGATAGTTACTGTGCTGGTAGTTGACAGCAGGGAGATTTTATAAGTGCTTGTGTTTTGGCACAGAGATTAGATAAGGACATGGTTCTGTCAGAATGATTGCAAGAGTGGACATAGAGGGACAGTTTGATTGGAGCACTGCACGAGTACTACCTGTGTTATTGCAGGAGTGAATCAGTAGTCTGCTGGGGCTTATTGGTCTGCATAGATTGTGCACATTTGACTGTAGCACTGTGTGTGTTAATGGCTGAGACATTATACAAGTGCATGGATAATGACTGGATAGTTACAGTGCTGGTAGTTGACAGCAGGGAGAGTTTATAAGTGATTTTGTTTTGGCACAGAGGTTAGATAAGTACGTGGTTCAGTCACGATGATAGCAGGAGTAGACAGAGAGTCACAGTGTGATTGGGGCACTGCAGGAGTACTACCTTGGTTATTGTAGGATTGAATCAGTAGTCTGCAGGGGCTTAGGGGTCTGCATAGATTGTGCACATTTAAATGTGGCACTTCGTGTGTTAATTGCTGAGACGTCCAAGTGCATGGATAATGACTGGATAGTTACAGTGCTGGTAGTTGACAGCAGGGTGAGTTTGTAAGTCATTGTGTTTTGGCACAGAGATTAGATAAGGACATGGTTCTGTCAGGATGATTGCCTGAGTGGACAGAGAGCGACAGTTTGATTGGGGCACTGCATGAGTACTACCTGGGTTATTGCAGGAGTGAATCAGTAGTCTGCTGGGGCTTAGGGGCCTGCATAGATTGTGCACATTTGGCTGTAGCACTGTGTGTGTTAATGGCTGAGACATTATACAAGTGCATGGATAATGACTGGATTTTTACAGTGCTGGTAGTTGACAGCAGGGAGAGTTTATAAGTGATTTTGTTTTGGCACAGAGGTTACATAAGGACATGGTTCAGTCAGGATGATTGAAAGAGTGGACAGAGAGTGACAGTTTGCTTGGGACACTGAATTGCTATTACCTGGGCTACTGCAGGAGTGATTCAGTAGTCTACAGGATCTTAGGGCCTGTATACATTGTGCACATTTGACTGTAGCACTGCGTGTCTTAATGCCTGAGTCATTCTACAAGTGCATGGACAGTGACTGGATAGTTGGAGTGCTGGTAGTTCACAGCAGGGAGAGTTTATCAATGCTTGTATGTAGGCACAGAGTTTAGATAAGGACATGGTTCTGTCAGGATGATAGCAGGAGTGGACAGAGAGTCACAGAGTGATTGAGGCACTGCATGAGTACTACCTGGGTTATTGTAGGATTGAATCAGTAGGCTGCAGGGGCTTAGGGGTCTGCACAGATTGTGCACATTTAAATGTGGCACTTTGTAAGTTAATTGCTGAGACATTGTACAAGTGCATGGATAATGACTGGATAGTTACAGTGCTGGTAGTTGACAGCAGGGTGAGTTTGTAAATCTTTGTGTTTTGGCACAGAGATTAGATAAGGACATGGTTCTGTCAGGATGATTGCAAGAGTGGACAGTGAGTGACAGTGTGATTGGGGCACTGCATGCGAACTACCTGGTTTATTGCAGGAGTGAATCAGTAGTCTGCAGGGGCTTAGGGGCCTGCATAGATTGTGTACATTTGACTGTAGCACTGCGTGTCTTAATGACTGAGTCATTCTACAATTGCATGGCCAGTGACTGGATAGTTGGAGTGCTGGTAGTTCACAGCAGGGAGAGTTTATAAATGCTTGTATTTTGGCACAGAGATTAGATAAGGACATGGTTCTGTCAGGATGATTACAAGAGTGGACAGAGAGTGACAGTTTGATTGCGGCACTGCATGAGTACTACCTGGGTTATTGCCGGAGTGAATCAACAGTCTGCAGGAGATTAGGGGCCTGCATAGATTATGCACATTTGACTGTAAAACTGTGTGTTAATGGCTAAGACATTGTACAAGTGCATGGATAAGGACTGGATAGTTACAGTGCTGGTAGTTGACAGCAGGGAGAGTCTTTAAGTGATTTTGTTTTTGCACAGAGATTAGATAAAGACATGGTTCTGTCAGGATGATAGCAGGAGTGGACGTAAAGTCACAGTGTGATTGGGGCACTGCATGAGTACTACCTGGGTTATTGTAGGATTGAATCAGTAGTCTGCAGGGGCTTAGGGGCCTGCATCGATTGTGCATATTTGACTGTAACACTGTGTGTCTTATTGCCTGAGTCACTGTAGAAGTGCATGGATAGTGACTGGACAGTTACAGGGCTGGTAGTTCACAGCAGGGAGAGTTTATAAGTGCTTGTGTTTTGGCACAGAGATTTGATACGGACATGGTTCTGTCAGGATTATTGCAAGAGTGGACAGAGAGTGACAGTGTGATTGGGACACTGCATTGCTACTACCTGGGTTACTGCAGGAGTGAATCAGTAGTCTGCAGGGACCTAGGGGACTCCATAGATTGTGTACATTTGACTGTAGCACTGCATGTCTTAATGCCTGAGTCATTGTATAAGTGCATGGACAGTGACTGGATAGATGGAGTGCTGGTAGTTTACAGCAGGGTGAGTTTATAAGTGCTTTTGTTTACGCATAGAGATTAGATAAGGACATGGTTCTTTCAGAATGATTGCAAGAGTGGACAGAGTTGAAAGTGTGATTGGGGCACTGCATGAATACTACCTGGGTAATTGCAGCAGTGAATCAGTAGTCTGCAGGGGATTAGGGGACTGCATAGATTATGCACATTTGACTGTAGCACTGTGTGTTAATGGCTGAGACATTGTACCCGTGTATGGATAATAACTGGATAGTTACTGTGCTGGTAGTTGACAGCAGGGAGAGTTTATAAGTGCTTGTGTTTCAGCACAGAGATTAGATAAGGACATGGTTCTGTCGGAATGATTGCCTGAGTGGACAGAGAGTCAGAGTGTGATTGGGGCACTGCATGAGTACTACCTGGGTTATTGCAGGAGAGAATCAGTAGTCTGCTGGGGCTTAGATGCCTGCATAGATTGTGCACATTTGACTGTATCACTGCGTGTGTTAATGGCTGAGACATTGTACAAGTGCATGGATCATGACTGGATGGTTACAGTGCTGATAGGTGACAGCAGGGTGAGTTTGTAAGTGCTTGTGTTTTGGCACAGAGATTAGATAAGGACGTGGTTCAGTCAGGATGCTTGCAAGAGTGGACAGTGATTGACAGTGTGATTGGGGCACTGCATGAGTTCTACCTGGGTTATTGTAAGATTGAATCAGTAGTCTGCAGGGGCTTAGGGGTCTGCATAGATTGTGCACATTTAAATGTGGCACTTTGTGTGTTAATTGCTGAGACATTGTACAAGTGCATGGATAATGACTGGATAGTTACAGTACTGGTAGTTGACAGCAGGGTGAGTTTGTATATCCTTGTGTTTTGGCACAGAGATTAGATAAGGACATGGTTCTGTCGGAATGATTGCAAGAGTGGACAGAGAGTGACAGTGTGATTGGGACACTGCATTGCTACTACCTGGGTTACTGCAGGAGTGAATCAGTAGTCTGCAGGGACCTAGGGGACTCCATAGATTGTGTACATTTGACTGTAGCACTGCATGTCTTAATGTCTGAGTCATTCTACAAGTGCATGGACAGTGACTGGATAGTTAGAGTGCTGGTAGATGAGAACAGTGTGAGTTTATAAGTCCTTGTGTTTTGGCACAGAGATTAGATAAAGACATTGTTCTGTCAGGATTATTGCAAGAGTGGATAGAGAGTGACAGTGTGATTGGGACACTGCATTGCTACTACCTGGGTTACTGCAGGAGTGAATCAGTAGTCTGCAGGGACGTAGGGGACTGCATAGATTGTGTACATTTGACTGTAGTATTGCATGTCGTAATGCCTGAGTCATTCTACAAGTGCATGGACAGTTCCTGAATAGTTGGAGTGCTGGTAGTTTACAGCAGGGTGAGTTTATAAGTGTTTGTGTTTAAGCACAGAGATTAGATAAGGACATGGTTCTCTCAGAATGATTGCAAGAGTGGACAGAGTTGACAGTGTGATTGGGGCACTGCATGAATACTACCTGGGTAATTGCAGCAGTGAATCAGTAGTCTGCAGGGGATTAGGGGTCTGCATAGATTATGCACATTTGACTGTAGCACTGTGTGTTAATGGCTGAGACTTTGTACCCGTGTATGGATAATAACTGGAAAGTTATTGTGCTGGTAGTTGACAGCAGGGAGAGTTTATAAGTGCTTCTGTTTTGGCCCAGAGATTAGATAAGGACATGGTTCTGTCAGGATGATTGCCTGAGTGGACAGAGAGTGAAAGTTTGATTGGGGCACTGCATGAGTACTACCAGGGTTATTGCAGGAGTGAATCAGTAGTCTGCTGGGGCTTAGGGGCCTGCATAGATTGTGCACATTTGACTGTAGCACTGTGTGTGTTAATGGCTGAGACATTATACAAGTGCATGGATAATGACTGTATTTTTACAGTGCTGGTAGTTGACATCAGGGAGAGTTTATAAGTGATTTTGTTTTGGCACAGAGGTTAGATAAGGACATGGTTCAGTCAGGGTGATTGAAAGAGTGGACAGAGAGTCACAGTGTGATTGGGGCACTGCATGAGTACTACTTGGGTTATTGCAGGAGTGAATCAGTAGTCTGCAGGGGCTTAGGGGCCTGCATAGATTGTGTGCATTTGACTGTAGCACTGTGTGTTTTAATTCCTGAGTCATTCTACAAGTGCATGGATAGTGAATGGATAGTTAGAGTGCTGGTAGATGACAGTAGGGTGAGTTTATAAGTGCTTGTGTTTAGACACAGAGATTAGATAAGTACATGGTTCTGTCAGGATGATTGCAGGAGTGGAGAGAGAGTGACAGTTTGCTTGGGACACTGAATTGCTATTACCTGGGTTACTGCAGGAGTGATTCAGTAGTCTGCAGGGTCTTAGGGCCTGTATACATTGTGCACATTTGACTGTAGCACTGCGTGTCTTAATGCCTGAGTCATTCTACAAGTGCATGGACAGTGACTGGATAGTTGGAGTGCTGGTAGTTCACAGCAGGGAGAGTTTATAAATGCTTGTATTTAGGCACAGAGTTTAGATAAGGACATGGTTCTGTCAGGATGATAGCAGGAGTGGACTGAGAGTCACAGTGTGATTGGGGCACTGCATGAGTACTACCTGGGTTATTGTAGGATTGAATCAGTAGTCTGCAGGGGCTTAGGGGTCTGCATAGATTGTGCACATTTAAATGTGGCACGTTGTGTGTTAATTGCTGAGACATTGTACAAGTGCATGGATAATGACTGGATAGTTACAGTGCTGGTAGTTGACAGCAGGGTGAGTTTGTAAATCCTTGTGTTTTGGCACAGATATTAGATAAGGACATGGTTCTGTCAGGATGATTGCAAGAGTGGACAGTGAGTGACAGTGTGATTGGGGCACTGCATGAGAACTACCTGGGTTATTGCAGGAGTGAATCAGTAGTCTGCAGGGGCTTAGGGGCCTGCATAGATTGTGTACATTTGAGTGTAGCACTGTGTGACTTAATCCCTGAGTCATTCTACAAGTGCATGGACAGTGACTGGATAGTTAGAGTGCTGGTAGATGACAGTAGGGTAAGTTTATAAGTGCTTGTGTTTAGACACAGAGATTAGATAAGGACATTGTTCTGTTAGGATGATTGCAGGAGTGGAGAGAGAGTGACACTTTGCTTGGGACACTGAATTGCTATTACCTGGGTTACTGCAGGAGGAGTGATTCAGTAGTCTGCAGGGTCTTAGCGCCGGTATTCATTGTGCACATTTGACTGTAGCACTGTGTGTCTTAATGCCTGAGTCATTCTACAAGTGCATGGACAGTGACTGGATAGTTGCGGTGCTGGTAGTTCACAGCAGGGAGTGTTTATAAATGCTTGTATTTAGGCACAGAGATTAGATAAGGACATGGTTCTGTAAGGATGATTGCAAGAGTGGACAGAGAGTGACAGTGTGATTGCGGCACTGCATGAGTACTACCTGGTTTATTGCAGGAGTGAATCAGCAGTCTGCAGGTGATTAGTGGCCTGCATAGATTATGCACATATGACTGTAACACTGTGTGTTAATGGCTGAGACATTGTACAAGTGCATGGATAAGGACTGGATAGTTACAGTGCTGGTAGTTGACAGCAGGGAGAGTTTATAAGTGCTTGTGTTTTGGCACAGAGGTTAGATAAGGACATGGTTCTGTCAGGATGATAGCAGGAGTGGACAGAGAGTCACAGTGTGATTGGGGCACTACATGAGTACTACCTGGGTTATTATAGGATTGAATCAGTAGTCTGCAGGGTCTTAGGGGCCTGCATAGATAGTGCACATTTAACTGTAGCCCTTTGTGTGTTAATTGCTGATACATTGTACAAGTGCATGGATAATGACTGGATAGTTAGAGTGCTGGTAGATGAGAACAGGGTGAGTTTATAAGTCCTTGTGTTTTGGCACAGAGATTAGATAAGGACATGATTCTGTCAGGATGACTGCAAGAGTGGACAGAGTGTGACAGTTTGATTGGGGCACTGCATTGCTACTACCTGGGTTACTGCAGGAGTGAATCAGTAGTCTGCAGGGACCTAGGAGACTCCATAGATTGTGCACATTTGACTGTAGCACTGCATGTCTTAATGCCTGAGTCATTGTAGAAGTGCATGGACAGTGACTGAATAGTTGGAGTGCTGGTAGTTTACAGCAGGGTGAGTTATAAGTGCTTGTGTTTACGCACAGAGATTAGATAAGGACATGGTTCTCTCAGAATGATTGCAAGAGTGGACAGAGTGTGACAGTGGGATTGGGGCACTGCATGAGTACTACCTGGATAATTGCAGCAGTGAATCAATAGTCTGCAGGGGATTAGGGAACTGCATAGATTATGCACATTTGAGTTTGAGTTTGAGTTTAAAGCATTTATAAAGCGCACGTTCACCTGGCGGTTTCATGACGCTGTAGTGTACAGAACCCAGAGAACAAAAAGATCAGGGGGGAGGCAGAACAAGAGAGTTACAGTGGGACTGTGTGAAGAGAAAAGTTTTTAGCGCCTTTCGGAAGAGTGAGTATTGAGTAGAAGATCTGAGGTGGGCGGGGAGAGAATTCCAAAAAGCGGGGGCAAGTGTGGAAAATTTCGTGCCCCCCCACTTTTTAAGCCTAAAGCGGGGAACTGCCAACAAATGTTGGGAGGATGAGCGCAGCTCCCTAACGGGGGCGTAGACTTTAATTTCCGAAGAAATGAAAGCAGGGGCTGCGCCAATCCGAGCCTGAAAAGTAATACAGCCCATCTTGAACTGAGCTCGTTCTCGGATAGGGAGCCAGTGCAAGGACTTGAGGAGAGGGGTGACATGGTGGAACTTAGCCAGATTATAAACCAGGCGGGCAGCCTGGTTTTGAACCAGCTGTAAACACCGCAGACTGTAATCGGGCATGCCACAATATAGTGCGTTGCCATAATCGAGGCGAGAGATAACCATCGCCAGGACTATGAGTTTTAAGGCAGAAAAAGAAAAGAAACGGGAAACTTTACGAATGGTGCGGAGTGAAAGAAAGGAAAAGGACACCACTAGACTAACCTGGGAGTGCAGAGTGAGGTGGTCGTTCAACTTAATCCCAAGAGTTTTCACAGAGGAAGATGGAGAAGGGGGGGGGACACAGGGAGGGGGGCCAAAAAAGAGAAGTCCAGGGACTGGAGCAACCACCTGTCAAAACCAGCTCAGTTTTGTCTGGGTTTAACTACAGGTGGTTGTAATTCATCCAGTCCCGGATAAAAATCATAACAGACTGGAACTTAACCATGGACTCAGGGGATGGGGACAAATTAAAAATAAGCAGAAGGTCATCCGCATAATTGTAGACGGAGACCTCCATTTGCTGAAGGGCAAAAATAAGAGGGGCAATGTACAAGTTAAATATAAGAGGGGAAAGGGAGGAGCCCTGAGGAACCCCGCATTGTACCTTCCGGAAGTCCGTCGAAAAGTCACCCAGGCGCACTGCCTGGGTGCGGTCCCTCAAGAAGGAGGACAGCCAGACCAAGGCCGAGCCTCCAACCCCCGCCGCCCTGACACGGGAAAGTAAGATGGAATAGTCAACCATGTCGAAGGCGGCGGAGAGGTCGAGGAGGACCAGGGCGACCAGGGCCTGGGGATGGTTAGTGTCCATACCCTCCCTGAGGTTGTCGAGGACCGATAGCACCACGGGCTAAAACGCCATTCTCCTCCACAAAGGTACTGAGCGCTGGTCACATGGTGCTCCAATACCTTCCCCAGAAAGGGCAACAATGAAATGGGGCGGTAGTTGACAAGAGCGGAGGGGTCCGCGCCAGGTTTTTTGAGGATAGGGACGATGATGGACGATTTAAGTGGTTGAATAACAATGCCCTGGGACAGTGAACTATTGAGAAATTTGAGAGGGGGCTGCACACAAACCGAATAGATGTACTTGAGGATGTGGGCAGGACAGAGGTCTAAAGGGGAACCTGATTTAACCATAGAAAGGAGGGAAAGGAAAGACTCTTCTGTCAAGAGGGGGAACGAATCAAGACGTGCCCCGACTGACGGACACTGGGGGTCAACAAAGGAAAGAGGGGGGGGGGGAGGGATATTGGCTTTAATGTTAGATATTTTGTCCAGAAAGTAAGTGATCAGGGAGTCGCATAGGTCCTGGGAAGGGGAGGGTTTGAGGGTAGCTCTATCGGCGAAGGCGAGATTGTGTACAATGGAAATAAATTCTCTAGGCTGATTTTCGGCAGCCAGGATTTTTGAGGAGAAATAAGCAGTCTTAGCAGCGAAAATAGATTTTTTGTACTGGGAAAGGAGGATGACATACTGGGTTTTAAGGTTGGGGCAGTAATCTCGCCTCCAGGCCCACTCAGCGTGGCGCACAGTTAGTTTTTTGGCCTTCAATTCCTCATTAAATCAACGGTTCGCGTCGTTCACACGCCTGGAGGACACCCGCCTGAGGGGAGCGACCGAATCGCAGCCTGTCAGGAGCCAAGAATTAATAGAATCAGCTTGTGCGGAGGACGACAGACCGTGTAGATCAGGACTAGATGCAGAGAGGGTGGCAGACAGAGAGGTCACATCCACCTGGTTCCAAGAGCACGCCCAGATGTTTTTGAGAAGGGGGGGCTTGGTGACTGGACTAAGGTGAAGGGAAAAGGAAATCAAGAAGTGATCGGACCAAGTGCAGGGGGAGATGGACAAGGAGGCTATTGGACAATTAAGGGACCAAATCTGATCAGGATGTGACCCTGAATGTGAGTGCGGGAATGAACGTGGGAGTCAAAATTGAGGGAACGAAGAGTATCCGAGAATTCTTTAGAAGTCGAGCATTCTGCGGGGTCTGAGGGCCAAAAATTAAAATCTCCTAATACCAAGATGGAGGAGTTGTTGACCGCTAAAGTGGCCACCAGATCTTGGAATTCGGAGAGAAAATGTTGAGAAGGTTGAGGGGACCGATACATAAGCAAGCATGTGAGTGGGACTCTAAAAGACGGTGAACGGACAACTAAAAAGTCTGATGAACCAATAGGGGAAAAAGTTAGAGGCTGAAAGGAGAATTCTGTACGGGCAATCAGAGCGACGCCGCCGCCAGACTTGCCGGAGGGTCGGTCGGCGCGCAGGGCATAATATGAGGCAGGAAGGGCAGCTAACAGAGAAGTAAGGGAGTTGTCACAAAACCAAGTCTCTGTGAGAAATAGGAGATCCGGCTTGTGCGAGTCCAATAAGATGAAAAGTTTGTGACAGTGCTTTACTGCTGACCTAGTATTAAGATAGTAAACGGATAGGGTAGCTGGCAAGGGAGGAGCAGGGACATCGGTAGATGAACCAGGGAGGGTAGAAAGAAGGGGGGGTAAGGACGGGAGATAAGGGAGTGGACAAGGAGCTGTAAATCCCAGTCTAGCGATGTGCAAAATCGCAGAATCAGCCAAAGGCCACGGGCCTTGGAGGTTGCGGAGCTGCACAGGAGAGTATTGTACAATTTGGACATGGTGGGGAGCCCCTAGGCCCGGCCGGCCGCGGACGGGCGCAGACGGGCTTTCCTTTGGCGCGCCTTCGGCGCGCAGACGGCGCGCCCGCTGCGCTCGTCCGCTGCGCTTCCGGAAGATGCACATAATTTATACGGAAATGTTAACGGCAGGGGGCGTGTCGTCTCAAAAAGGGGCGTGGGCTGTTGGCTCGGCGAAATGGCGGCAATGGAGTTAATACTTTATCCCGTGGCAGCGCTAAGATCCGCTGCACGGGTATGTCAGGAGCGTAAGAGGTGCCCAGAAACAGAGCGCTGGGAGGATGTCAGGTACAATTTAAAATTACAATGAGAAAAGTGACACTCAAATTCTAAAATTAGCTTTGAAGTCGTGCTCCCGGCTTCCGACTGTAGCACTGTGTGTTAATGGCTGAGACATTGTACAAGTGTATGGATAATGACTGAATAGTTACAGTGATGAGAGCAGGAGTAGACAGAGAGCGACAGTGTGATTGGGGCACTGCATGAGTATTACCTAGGTTATTGCAGGATTGAATCAGTAGTCTGCAGGGGGTTAGGGGCCTGCATACATTATGCACATTTGACTGTAGCACTGCGTGTGTTAATTGCTGAGACAATGTACAAGTGCATGGATAATGACTGGATAGTTACATTGCTGGTAGTTGACAGCAGGGTGAGTTTGTAAGTGCTTGTGTTTTGGCCCATAGATTAGATAAGGACCTGGTTCTGTCAGGATGATTGCAAGAGTGGACAGAGAGAGACAGTGTGATTGGGGCGCTGCATGAGTACTACCTGGGTAATTGCAGGAGTGAATCAGTAGTCTGCAGGGGCTTTGGCGGCCTGCATAGATTGTGCACATTTGACTGTAGCACTGCGTGTCTTAATGCCTGAGCCATTCGACAAGTGCATGCATAATGACTGGATAGTTACAGTGCTGGTAGTTGACAGCAGGATGAGTTTCTAAGTGCTTGTGTTTTGGCACAGAGATTAGATAAGGACATGGTTCTGTCAGGATGATTTAAAGAGTGGACAAAGAGTGACAGTGTGATTGGTGCACTGCATGAGTACTACCTGGGTTATTGCAGGGGTGAATCAGTAGTCTGTAGGGGCTTAGGGGCCTGCATAGATTGTGCACAGTTGACTGTATCAGTGCATGTGTTAATGCTTGAGTCACTGTACAAGTATATGGATAGTGACTGGATTCTTCCAGTGCTGCAAGTTCAGAGCAGGCTGTGTCTATAAGTGCTTAGGTATTGGCGGACTGATAGCATAAGTACATAGGGCTGAATGGATAATTGAAAAAGTGCAAGGGACAGACAGGAGGATTCCTAGACTGCATGGGTACTAACTGGGTATTTACAAGTGTGTATCAATAGTATGTAGCTGGTTAGAGGTCTGCATGCATACGGCACAGAATATCGTACATGTACTAGTATTACTGGCTAGGGTATTCTATAAGTACATGACTAATAACTAGAATATTTATAGTGCTACAAAAACAACACATGGAGAATATATAAGTACTTAGGTATTAGTGTATAGTGCTCTATGGGTGTTTGGAGGAGTGTCTCAGTACTAAGATGGCAATATCTGCTCTGCAAGGACACTCCTTATAGGATTAAAGTACTGCATAAATCTCTACTGTTACTTTACCTTTCTATAACTAGTTTTATTATTACACCTATCCAAATACAAAGCAGAAACCATTCCCATTTCTCTGCTATAAATCTCACCATACCACTGAAAAACAAATGGGTGTCTCTCTACCACAACACTATCTATACCACATAAATTCACAGAACAAACTCCAAATTGAAACCAAAAACCCAAAATGTTATTGCATATTTTAACTGTACCTCTTTAGAGACTTATAAAAACTAGTCTCATCACTAATACTTTATCTCTACATATACATTTCCAATTTGAAATCAACACCTAAAGATATGCAGTATACTACTAATGTACATATCCACACATTAAAACAATCTGTCATATTCAGCAATCCCTATTCCAAAACACACATAATACTATAGAAAATGTATAGTGAATAACATTTAAATACATTACTAAAAACTGCAATAAATATTTCTTCATAACAAAATATATCTCAAACTTCAAATTTTATGATTTATTTAGTATGTTTAAAAACAAAGGCACCACATAGTACATTGCTTTGTAGATTATGAAGTATCAGAATCACACTCCAGATTTTATTATGCACACAATGAATATAGTGCACTGCTCTTATGAAAACCCAAAAATGGCAAAGTTTCCCTCTCATTCTCCACATATACATGTAAATATCAAATCACATTGCTTCCCAGGTTAATTTAAATTCTAAAACACATTTCTATTGGTTACACATATCAACCCTTGCCAACTGATCTCTAACTGAACCAAAATTGCTTCTGGTATTTTCTGGAGTCACGCCTGGACCGTGCACCGTAAGCGATGGAACCGCGGACCCATACAAAAGTTCAAATGTATATTAAAAATAATTTTACCACTTTTTTTTAGTAACACACCACGAACCATAGCACTGACTTGTAAAATCTCACTACAATAACATATTACTTTAATATTTATAACAATTACACATTTTAATGCCACACATAACTTCCAACCCTACCCCCATTCTGTTTAATGCCTATTTCCATAGTAACAGTTCATGGAACACTCAACTGAACTCACAGGTCACAAGTTCAGCACACTATGTTGCAAATACAAACAACAAGTGTGCTTGACTTTCCAAAATATCAGCTTATCCTATCTAATGTACCTTTCAAACATTTTTTAATAACCAATAAGAAACATGATTTTTAGACACAGAAACATGCGTCTTATCCACCATTTTTGATACCTCTTACTCTACCAACTGCCTACTTCAGCTACAGACATCTTTTCAGTGCATCCAGACTTCCCTTCAAGATGCTTAGAGTGTGGATTGTGGAACACAGCTACGTTTTCTGTTGCAAAAGATATGCTGAACACAGAGGTATTGACAGAGATCTAGCTTTGCAAAATGTGGACATTAAATGGATTGCACAAAGAGGATTAAAGTGGCACCAATTGATGCCTTTGGTTAAAACCTTTTTACATCTCCAACCCCCTGACCTCATAATTGTGCACTGTGGTGGCAATGACCTAGGCACATTGAATGGGGTTGGTCTGGAAATGCTAATGAAGAACACCTTTGCAGAATTGATGTTGCTTTTCCCCCAAACTGTCTTTGTATACTCTAACATATGCCAAAGACAGAAATGGAAGTGGTCCAATCAATTTTGTCCTCAGATTGAGAAAGCTAGAAAAAATGTCAATAAAGCTTATCTCAGAGACCATAGTATGGGGTCCATATTCAACAACAATCTGCGTTTTAATATGGATGGCATCTACAGGACTGAAACCTTTGATTTGTTCAGTAAATTTATATGTTTCTTTTAAATTCTATTTCCTAACTATAATATACTTGCAACATTTGTTAATCTCAAAAAAATAAATGAATGTTGTTCCTGGACTATAACCCCTTAACTGAGTTTCTATGTTTTTTTTAATTGTATTTCCTAAATGTAACCACTAACCTTTGACAGTCTGTGAGTGAGTGCATGAGAGGCTATGAGTGGGTGTGTGAGTTGCTGAGTGGGTTTGTGATTCACTGTGAGAGTGTCTAAGTGGGTCTGTGAGTTGGTGTGTGAGTGTTTAAGAGCTCTCTGTTTAGCCCTCTTCTGCTCTGTTTCGCCTTTTCTGCTTGTTTTCTTCCCTCTGTTTTGCCTTTCCTACCCGTTTTTCTACCTTTGTTTTTTTGCTGCTCATTTTATTGCCCTCTATTTTGCCCCTTTCTGCTCATTGCTGATCTTTATTTTGTCTCTTTTTGCTTGTTTCTCATTTGTATTTTGCCACTTGCTGCTGACTCCTGAGCTCTATTTTGCCTCTTTCTGCTTGTTTCTGACCTTTATTCTGCCTCCTTCTACTCCCTTCTGACCTTTACTCTGCCTCTTTCTGCTTGTTGCTGACCTTTATGTTGCCTCTTTCTGCTAGTTTCTCTCCTTTATTTAGACTCTTGCTTCTGGTTTCTGACCTCTATTTGGCCTCTTTCTGCTCATTTCTCAACTATATTTTGCCTCCTTCTGCACCTGACCGGCCATTATTGTGCCTCTTGTTGCTGGTTTCTGACCTCTATTTTGCCTTTTTTCTAGTTTCTCACCTCTATTTTGCCACTTTCTGCTTGTTTCTCACCTCTATTCTACCTTTTTATACTTATTTATTTGGCCTCTCGTTGCTGTATTCTGACCTCAATTCTGCCTCTTTCTGCACGTTTCTCACCTTTATTTTGCCTCTCGCTGCAGGTTTTTGACCTCAATTCTGCCTCCTTGTGCCCTTTTCTCACCTTTATTTTGCCTCTTTCTGCTCATTGCTGACCTTTATTTTGCCTCTTTCTACTAATTGTTCACCTTTATTTTGCCTCTTTGTGCTAGTTTCTCACCTTTATATTGCCACTTTCTGCTTGTTTCTCACCTTCATTTTGCCTCTCTCTGCTCATTTCTCACCTTTATTTTGCCTCAAGCTGCTGGTTTCTGACCTCAATGCTGTCTCTTTCTGCTCATTTCTCACCTTTATTTTGCCTCTCGCTGCAGGTTTCTGACCTCTGACCTTGTGCCCTTTTCTCACCTTTATTTTGCCTCTTTCTGCTCATTGCTGACCTTTATTTTGCCTCTTTCTGCTAATTTCTCACCTTTATTTTGCCTGATTGTGCTAGTTTCTCACCTTTATATTGCCACTCTCTGCTTGTTTCTCACCTTTATTTTGCCTCTTTCTGCTCATTCAGGACCTTTATTTTGACTCTTTCTGCTCATTTTGCCTCATGCTGCTGGTTTCTGACCTCAATGTTATCTCTTTCTGCTCATTACTCACCTTTATTTTTCCTCTCGCTGCAGGTTTCTGACCTCAATTCAGCCTCCCTCTGCTCTTTTCTCACCTTTAATTTTGCCTCTTTCTGCTCATTGCTGACCTTTATTTAGCCTCTTTCCGCTCATTTCTCACCTTCATTCTTCCTCTTTGTGCTAGTTTCTCACCTTTATTTCTACTCTTTCTGCTCTTTTCTCACCTGTATTTTGCCTTTGTACTTATTTCTGACCTTTATTCTGCATCTTCTGACTATGATTCTATATCTTTTTGCCCCTTTCTGACCTATATTCTGCCTCTCTGCTCGTTTCTCACCTTTATTTTGCCACCCTCTGTTCATTGCTGATCATTTTGCCTCTTTCTACTTGTTTCTCACTTATTTATTTTGCTCTTTTTGCTCATTTCTCACTTATATTTTGCCTCTTACTGCTTGTTGCTCACCTTTATTTTGCCTCTTTCTGCTCATTTCTCATCTTTAACTTGCCTCTTTGTGCTAGTTTCTCACCTTTATTTTGCCACTTTCTGCTTGTTTCTCACCATTATTTAGCCTCTTGCTGCTCATTCGGGACCTTTATTTTGCCTCTTTCTGCTCATTTCTCACCTTTATTTTGCCTCTCGCTGCTGGCCTCTAACCTCAATTTTGTCTCTTTCTGCTCATTTCACACCTTTATTTTGCCTCTCGCTGCAGGTTTCTAAACTCAATCCTGCCTCCTTCTGCTCTTTTGCCACCTTTAATTTTGCCTCTTTCTGCTCATTGCTGACCTTTATTTAGCCTCTTTCCGCTCATTTCTCACCTTCATTTTTCCTCATTTGCTAGTTTCTCACCTTTATTTCTACTCTTTCTGCTAATTTCTCACCTGTATTTTGCCTTTGTGCTTATTTCTGACCTTTATTCGGCCTCTTCTGACTTTTATTCTATCTCTTTTTGCCCCTCTTTCTGACCTATATTCTGCCTCTCTCTGCTCGTTTCTCACTTATTTATTTTGCCTCCCTCTGTTCATTGCTGATCATTCTGCCTCTTTCTACTCATCTTTCACTTATTTATTTTGCACATTCTGCTCATTTATCACCTCTTTCTACTTTTTGCTCACCTTTATCTTGCCTCTTTCTGCTTTTTGCTGACCTTTATTCTTCCTCTTTCTACA
Organism: Triturus cristatus; assembly: GCF_964204655.1. Taxonomy (NCBI): domain Eukaryota; kingdom Metazoa; phylum Chordata; class Amphibia; order Caudata; family Salamandridae; genus Triturus; species Triturus cristatus. The sequence continues at coordinate 857,435,513 of NC_140588.1, read as the reverse complement.
CATTTCTGACCTTTTCTGTCTCCTTCTACTAATTTCTGACCTTTATTTTGCCTCTTTCTTCTCTTTTCCTCTGGGACTGTGTGGGATCCCTCAAGTCCCCGCGGTCCAACCCAGCCCCCCACCTTCTGCTCGAAAGGAAGCTCCCACCATGCAGGAGCATTCTGTTTCATCTCATTCCTGCCCGCATGTCTGCTGTCAAAGCTCATGCCAACCAAAAGCAAACAGCTATGTCCTCGGGGTGGGACCTTGGGACAATGCAGAGTGGTGGTCCACAGGGCCATGTATGGCTATTGAAGGGGACCATACGGAGCGCTTCCTCTCTTTTGCACTAGGCGATCCATGGAGGTGGTGGTCCTGGGGACCGAGAATAAACCAGGAAATAGGCTGCACGGCCCTTCCTCCATTCTTCAAAAAAAGATCAAACATTTTGCCGCAGGGAGGTTGGTGATCCCCGGGATTTGGGTAGTCTGAGGGCCCCAAATTTGTTTTAATGAGCGCTGGGAAGGTGTTTGTTCTCAGGGCTTGGGGGTTCCACGTGGCCCCCAATAGTGTTTGCTTGCCCCAGGGTGGTGGTCGTCCTGAGCCTGAGGAGTGGGTCCCATGTACCCCCTCCTTCATTATTTAAATAAAGCCCCGGATAGGTGGTGGTCTCCAGAGCTCTGAGAGCCTTTGAGGGAGGCCCCAAGGTCCCTCCTTCTTATTTTTATAAATGCATCCAGCCCTGGGCCCCCTGCAGGCTTCATTATAAACAAGCGCAGGAACTCGAATTTGTTTTCTCTTTCTTTGCTGCAGATTTACGGCTCCTTCGTATGTCCTCAGTAATTTCTTTTTTTTAAAGTGCTTTTTGGCCCCGTCAGGTTCAAAGGGGGATCCCACACCACAGTTAGGGATCAGAGTATTCCTACCCTGTCCCCTTTTCTTTTTCTAAAACACTTTTAGCACAAGGACTGTAAGATCCTCAGAGGATCCACATCCCTATATATACAAATGTGTTTTCTTTAAATCTCAGAAACTAATAAACAGATTTACACCAAATAACACTTCTGGATTGAGAGCTACCTTTCTGCCAAATTTAGTGTAATTCCGTTGAGTGGTTCAGGCAGTAGTAATGACTAGCTATGGGAATTAATATTGGAGAAACACTTATTTTGACCCCACTTTATTCTTGGCTCCCTTTTGACCAATGGCACTGACACCTTTCATGAACAAGAAGCACCAGGACAGTTTTAAAAAAAAAACATTTCGTGAAGATTTGTCAACTGGCGAAAAAGATATAGGCAAGTCAAAAAATGCTTTTCCTATAGAAAAAATGGTCCTGACTAGAACTACCTACTGCTGACTGCCAGTAGGTAATATGCGTGTGTGGGTGTGCGAAGGGCACTCCTGCCTGCACTAACAAGGGAATGGGTCTACTGAAGATTTCATGGTGTTTTTTTACACTATATCTATTAGATTTTGTCCGCACAAGTGAGATACAGTATGCTGTCCACAGAAAAAGTAGGACACACCACATCACATCCACCATACTTAAAACTTGTTACAGCCATGGTGTTTTTAAGAATATAGAAAAAGCTCTTCTCTAAGGGGGCAATGCTGAAAAAAAATAATAATGATGAAATACAGATACCCAAAATGATTTATTAAATTGCATGTTAGTTGCTGTGGTTTGATTTTACACTGTAATAATGGTAAATGATTTTATTTGTATGTTTCTGGTGCATAGGATTATGTTTTAAAAGAAACATGTATATGTGTTTTTAATGTTTCTCTTGGATGTTTTATAGCGTACTTTTATTGTTTTAATTAACCGAATAAAGTACATTTGACTGAGTAATTTATTAAAGAATTGTAAATAATGGCAATTTCATTTTTGAAGGCATTTCATGATGTTTAGTTTTAAACCCCACATTTCAATTAAGACTCATTGAAGTCCTCACAAACATAGAACCACCCACAAAACAGAAATAGGACATACGACTCCATTAAAAACCAGTAACCCAGAAACATGCGCACAACTTAAACATCCGAAAGCTTGAGAGCAACAGGACGTAACATAGATGTGCTTCAAAAATAGAATTCCATCCATCTAACAGTCAAAGCACGCAGTCTCAGAATGAGCTATCAATCATGCACCCAGAGTAGTGATTTAGTCGACCATATTTTACACACACACACACACACACACTAATGCCCAAATGAATGTCTATTGCTTGAAACGTTCCATTCCATAAGCTAATTGACAGGAGCAACGCTCAACCCATTACAAGATGGAAATTAGGAAAATGACACAAAGTACTAGGTTCTTCGTGATCGAACCTACAATTTCGTCTGTGGAGTTATTTTCTACAGAATTTCATCTCAAAGGTAGACTTTAATATTCCAAAATGAGAAACCTATTTTCTAGAAGGTAGCCAATTCTACTTCGAAATTAGTAACTTAGTTGAATCTAGATTCATCTGGGCCTCGTATATTTTGCAGTCTGTTGCTCAGCAATGTAACATAAGAACTCCGGCTATTTTTGCAGTAATAAAATTAGCTTCAGTTCTGTGCCTCAATATTTCTTGTTTTAATATTTACCAAATCAGCTCTCCATTCTTTGCAAAATGACTAGCTAGTTCCAATACCGTACTGGTGGGATACAGAGAACTCGGAGACACGCTGTTTAGTTCATTATGAGAAACGTTATCAGTTGGAATACTTTAACCACAACTCTGTCTGCATTTTAAAATAAATTCCCACGGGAGATTTTGTAAAATCTGTAATATTGTTTAGCTGGTAAACTGTCATGGGAACTATCTCACCGACATCATGGGAAGGGGCTTAGCCCTGTCTCTTTAGAATGTTGCTGACCTCAGTAATAGTATCTGTGGTGCCTTGATTTGTCAATAAGGTCTGTCAAAAGTTATTGAAAATGGATTCAGGATTTTCAGAATATGCATTCTTACATCATTAGGAAACTCACAGTCAGGGGATGTATTATTGGCTGAAGCAGAGGATGTATTCAGTTTGTGCGTTATTTATTGAAAAGGATAACAACATCAGTAATAAAATAATTTTTCATTTATTCTACATAGGCCTTCATATGTTTACGATTTCAAAGTGATGTAAATTAAAGGTATTGCTATAGTACCAATTATAAAGGTATTGCCTATTATAAGGCATATTTACAAGCCCCTATCACCAAGGGAATGTCACTTTTTGTGACTTTTCCGTGGCGATAGGGGCTTAGCCTTATTTAAAGGGTAGGCTTAACGCTGCCTTGTAAATAAGGCCCCTTTTCACACGATGCTTAGCGTGAAAGGGGTGGGCAGTGGGTGTTGGGATGGGCGTTCCACCGCAACACCCATTGATTTTGACGCTGCCCCCTATTTACAAGGGCAGCATAAATAGGAGGTAGTGTCAAAATTTTGACCAGGGAAAACCTGGTCTTAACTTGGCGAAATGAGGAGAAATGCTTTATTTCTCCTTATTTTTGCTTTTTCCGTGTGTGCAGCACACATGGAAAAAGCAAAACACCGTGGATTGTTTATGTTCAGGAAGGTGACCCTTCCTGCACATAATCAATCCTTAAAAAATAATGAAATGTTGTAACTTTCATGTGTACTGCATTAAGAGCACACATAGAAGTGACAAAATGGCATTTCAAGATTGTTTATGTGCAGGAACATAAACAATCTCGTCCTGCACGCAGACACCCTTGCATTATGGTGCAAGGGTGCCTGCGTTGGTGCTACACTGGTAAGTGTAGCATCAGAGCAGGGGTAAGCGCAAGGTTGCACCATATTTGTGTAAATATGGTGCAAAACTTGAGGGGGCCTCAAGGCACCTGGGGGGGTCCCTCTCCGGGCTCAATCAGGAGCTCTGCAGCCAGAGTGCTGTGCTGAGGGGGCCCCCTGGAGCTTGGGGTCCCCCGCGCCACAGGGGCTGCAGGGACCTGTGTTACGCCCCTGATAAAATCCGGAGCGGGCCCCTTCCTGCACCTTGCAGGGGGGCCTCCTCGTATTTCGTTACGCCACTGAATCCCCGGTGTGAATGCCTCCAAGTAAGTTTAAAAATTAAATGAGTAAAACCACTGAAACAAGTGAAGGGGTTCAGATAAAATATTCCGAGGTACTTTATGTCTTACATTTATGTGGGCACTTAAGTATTCTGCGTGTAGACGCACACCCCAGGGCAGAGACTGACAACCCTTAAAGTGGCACCCACGACTGCTCTGCCTCTGGGTCTCAGGCCCCCTCTCTCCTGGTAGGTAATCTTTTCCTTGGTTTCTCCAGGTCTCTTCATTGTGGAACTTTTCATCTGAGTTAATAGAGGCAATGCATGTTTTATTGATCACACTAATCGTTAGCAGAAAGGAGGAAAGCGAACAGATGACTCCCTTTGTAAGCCGAAGCAGACTCCCTCTGGATATAGTATAGTATATTCGAACCTTTACAATCTGCAGCACTATTTATCTCCCTTTTAAATGATTATTGCTAAGAAGTAGCCAGAGCAGCGCTTTTAAAATAATATCATAGAACTTTTTAGGGAACTGGCCGACTTTTTAAAAACCACACATTTAATTCGTATTGCTATTCGCGTTTTTCTTTCCAAGAGTACATGTTCGGCTCGATTCAAATGTGTGGAGGTCAGCCTGTGAATATAGTGGGTAGCAGTGCTAGGTATAGTCGGTAATTTACTAATACTGGGCTCTGATATAGTGAATTTAGAACATACAATGCATCTTTTCGAAACAGCAGTGACAGTGCACATTTCAGCCCCTTTCAATCAATGTAATCTAATCTTACCCAGAGGAGTAGAAGAGACAGGTGTGTTTGTACATTTATTTTACCCAATGCAACTACGGCCGAAATGGCCTGCAAATATGTTATGTTGTGTCACACATCCCGGGGAGGAGGGGCTTTGCAGATGCTCTTTGCCTACATGACATAGATCTAACAAATCGAGTGAACACAAATGCTGTCTAACGCTGCTTCTCATCAGGATGTTAAAAACAAGTCTTGCGGCAGCATTTTGGACAACCTGAAGTTCATTGAGGAGGTAGCCCGGCAAGCCGAGGTACAAAGCTTTCGCGTAGGCGATCCGAGAGAGTACAAGAGCCCGAGTCACCCTCTCCTTAGCTCCTCTGGGGAGAAACAGGAAAAATTTCCTAGGACCTTTGAGAATCCCAAAGCAATTCCCTGCTAACTTCTTAATCTGGCAGGTGAAGGAAAGATTCTGCTAGCAACAACTACCCAAGATTCTTAGTGGGCTGGAAGAAGTCCAGCACCCTCGACAAAGTCGGTAAGTTGTTTATTGACTATATTTTCGCCAGCTTTAACTGTGATAGGAAGAAGGGAGATGGGGTGGTAATTAACTGGGTTCAGAGGATCCAAAGAAGTTTTTTTTTAAAAGGGGCAGAATCTTGGCCTGCTTCCATACTGAAGGAACATAGGCCTCCTGAAGGGACAGATTGATGAGTCTGTTGACTCTGGGTTCACTATCTCTGCGATCAAGGTCAGAAGTCTGGATGCACAGGGATCATTCAAGGAGCCTGACTTCATGGCCTTAAGGACCCTCAGAGACTCAGGAAGATCAATGGGTGAGAAAGTCGTCAGTGAGGGAGACTCAGCATGCAGCACCTCTAGGGGTGAGGGCCTGACCATAGAGTGATTGCGATTGTTTAAGGGATGGCTGGGGGTCGAGGTAGTGTAAATTAGGGTGCAGGGTTTTAGGCCTTAGGGCAGTGGCAGGTGAATAGGTTGTTGGATTCATTTTTAGGGCTGGGGTCGGGGTAGATTTTAGGGCAGTGGAAGGGGATGGGGTAGTTTAAGGGACTAAGCACCCTCCATCAGGGATAGAGTGAACTCAGTTAGCACTCCAAGCGACAAAGTTGTGGTCGTGATGTGTTGATGATTTTATCCGTATAATCTCCTCTTGGTTGCACATGTATCATTCTCCATAGGAATCACACCCTGATGAATGGCAAGGCCCGAAATGCATTGGGGGACCTGCATAATGTGATTACCCATACTATAATATGATGCATATGAGAAGAATCATATGAACCATGTACATGAAAGAGAAAGCTGAAATAAATTATCAACGAAGATATCAATCTTGGAACTACATTTATTGTATTGAATTTTTAAAAGAAATTCGCAAACCAACACTTTGTCGCTTGGAGTGCTAATTGAGTTCGCTCTATCCCTGATGGAGGGCGCTTCTTTCCAGTAGAATCATACACCTCAAGGACCAGGACGTGATACTCATCAGCACCCAAGAGGAGATTATACGGATAAAATCATCAACACAGCACTGTTAAAAGGTAGGGGCGGTCGCAGTCGATAACATTTCAAGTATTGCCCGGCGGTAATCGCCTCTTATACCATCCGATAATTAACCAACAAAGAGACAGGCGCCGGAAACTGGAAGGCAGGAAACAAAGTTTTATTCCGTCGGAGTAGAACACATCAGATCAGACAGCAAGGTATCGTCACGAGGTGCTCTCCCCGCATCTCTGAGGCCTGGCCTCTTATACAGAGGTTTATGACTTTATTGCCGGTTTATCATACATGGCACATTCTTGAGATCGCTTTGATACATGAAAGAACATCCTCAGAATCCCTACTTCAAGCTCGTTCCCACACATATCTACAGTGGAAGTCCCCACCCCACCCACAGTAGGAGATGGCTATCACACAGCTGGACATTCCACCAATTCCCTTGGGTGTGTGCGACTGGTCGGGTCTCAGGGGGTGGGGGGCCTTGATCTACTGTAATCCCTTTGATGTGGGGTGTTTCCCTTACAGTAGGGGCAATAAACTGCATCCGCAGGGCTAGGTGATGGCCTGGGATCGGCCCGGACAATCGGGCGCAGAGGAAGGGGGTTATCAAAGAGATGTATGACCATGTATGGGATGTCGGTCAGGCGTGGGATGTGGTTCCATGGCAGGGTCGCGCAGAAGGAGAGGGTTTATGGCCCGTGTATGAGAGAGCGGGGGTGGTCAGCGCGTTGGGGGATGTTCGCAGTGCCAGGGGGACGCGTTGGCGATCGACAATGAGCAGGGAGAGAGGCCATGGTGCCTAAAATGGCTGCCGTGTGTTTTTGCGTGTGGTGCTGGGGAAAGACAAGATGGCGCAGATAATGTTCAGATACGAACTAAATTTCCACAGTCCTCCCTTTTAACATATCTCGCCAGCTTGCTTAGTTCGGATCTATCCCCATAATATTACGCATTTCTACCTCATACAAAGCTTTCATAGGTTCGGCTTCAAAGTCCAGAGTCTTAGGACAGATACAGTTTGTAAAAAGTGAACACAGAGGTGGCAAGCATTGAATACCCAGGCAGCATCCACATAGTATCACGATTGGTATCAGGATAAACGTAAACAACCTCCACCCCCAACTTTTAACCCCTTCGGTGCTCATGACGGAATGGTTCCGTCATGACCCACGGTTGAGCTGTGCTCATGACGGAACCATTCCGTCATGACCACGCCCGCGCAAGATTCCGTCAGCACAGCGGCGGAATCTGCGCAGCATCGAAGGGGTTAATAGTGTCCCAAAACCAACTCCCAAGCGACCATCCTTCTTGCTCCTGATGAACCTCTGCGGAAAGTCTGTGGAGGTGTTCAATCGCCTTGTAGTCTGAGGGTGAGTTATCCGGTACGTAGGTACAACAGCTGGACCCAATGATGCGGCATGCTCCTCCACGATCGGCCAGAACTACGTCTAGAACGAGGCGGTTCTGAAGAGCTACCAGGCGGACGGCCTGAAGCTCAGCGGTGTTGTTGGTGAGGATGCCGGCTGTAATGTTCATTGTTGTTTCGACTGCCTGGGTTAAGTGGCGGATGGCACGGCTGTTTGCCATTGGGCCCCAAAGTGGAACAAGTCCTTTTACTGCGTCCATGAACTGTGCTCCGGTGGAGTCGGCTTGCACAATGTCTTTGGCACGTTTCTGTCGGTGATGGTTTGCTGGAGCCACATATGTCGGAGGAAGGACAAAAGCGATGTAGCAGGTGCCTCCCCAACCTTTCGGAAGCCAGGTGTAGGCCTTAGTACCACAGACGAAGTACATATTTGGGGAGGTAACAAAGGAGGGTGGATCAACTGAGTCCAATGTTCAGGTGATGAGGCAGGAGCTGTGGCCCACCAGCTGCGCCCCCAGGCCTTCGAGGCACACAAGTCCAGTGATGTTGATGACGGATAGGGCCACTGTTAGGGTGGCGGCCGTTCGTTTCCGGAGGTAAGAGAAGGTGGGTCTGGCTGGGTTGTTGAACACCTGCATTTCAACTCGTTCTTTGGCAGGGATGTCCATGTGAAAGGAAGTGTTTGATCTCAGAGGACAGAAGGGGGCAGAAGTTTTTCCAGTTTTGTTCAGCCAGAACCCATGGTAGAAGTGTGACACAGTTTTGCCGGAAGTGGCATTGTCCTTGTAGCTTTCTTGCAGGAGGATTAGCCAGGCGAGGCAGGAACCATGGACAGAAAAAGGTGAAGGGATGAAAGGGATAGAGTGTCCAGTGGCATGTGGTAGCAATCCACACATCCAGCAATTAGTGGCATTGGCGGCAAGATTGTGTTGGTGGATCAACTGCACAAAAGAGTTATTCCAGAACTCCTTACGCCTTTCTCGGAGTTGGGGTGAAAGTGAGATCAGATGGTGTTCTTTCATGGTGGTAGGTTGAACGGTGGTCAGCAATGTCTTATGAGCGGGTGCGCTCTCCTCCATGATCCAGAAGGTGACCATGAGGAGAAGGCAAAAGAGAAGGGTAATAAAAAGTGCAATAGTCTTTGAGCTGTGCATTTTGTCAGTCTTTGGGTTTTTGTAGTGGATCTTCGGACGTCCGGTTGCTTCCATCATCTTCATGTCGGGTGCTTCCATCATCTTCAAGGGACTCGGTAGCGGGCAGAACCACAGACTTTGTTTAATTTCTCTTCTGGAGGCCTTTGGGGTGATTAGGCTACCGTTTTGAGATTTCGACTTAGTTCGTGGTCTGCTTAGCCGAGGTTCCCTCCTTTCGTCGCAGGTTATACCCTTCCTTGGATGGCACAGTGGGATCGGGATATTTCATTAATTCAAGTGTCTCTGTATCCGGGTAGCAGCTCAGGGATGGTCGGTCTTTGTCCAGGGGTTCCTCTTGGGCGGTGATGTTGTCGGTTGTCGTCAGGGTCGGTGATGTCTTCTTACAATGGTGTGCGTGCAGCCAATTACGCTTCCCCTCCACTCGAAGAGCTGTTCGGGTGGTGATTAGGACTTGCAGGGGGCCCGTCCACCGGGGCTCCAGACTCTTGGTGCGCTGGAAGTTACGCACTAAGACAAAGTCACCGGGTTGAATGTCGTGCCCGGGGCCCCTGGAAGCATCGGGAATGGCTTGCAGCACCTGCTGATGGATAACAGACAACGTTTTAGTTAGGTTGTACAAATAGTCAGACATGAGGACGTCCGGGACGTCGTGGATGGATGTCGGTTTCGGTGCAGTCCAAAGGTTCATGGGCCGCCCGAAGACGACCTCGTAGGGGGTTAAGTGGTGTTTGGTAGGAGTGGAACGCATTAATAGCAATGCTAGCGGGAGGGCATCTGGCCATTTCAGTCCTGTGGTGGCAACTATTTTGGCTATTTTGAGCTTCAATATGGCATTATGTCGCTCAACCAAGCCTGCAGATTGGGGGTGGAAGACCGCATGGAACTTTTGTTTTACACCCAACCCCTTTAGGATGAGTTGGATAACTTCGGCTACGAAGTGGGGGCCGTTGTCGCTCCACAGAATTCGACAAAGGCCGTAACGGGGGAAGAATTCTTTCAGCAATACTTTTGCGGTAGTCATAGCAGTGTTGTCGCGGGTTGGGTAGGCTTCCACCCACTTGCTGAAGGCACACACAACGACAAGTACGTACTTCAAACCTTGGCACCTTTCTAATTGGATGTAGTCCATTTGTAGGACTTCAAAGGGGTGATTAGGAACCCCAAACCCTCCCCGGGGTACAGCAGTTCCTTTCCCAGGGTTGTGTTGGAGGCATACCAGGCATTGTTGGACCAGACGTTTGGCTGAGTCTGGGATCTTGTCATTGTGCCAAACTTTGGAGATGAGTTCGATCATGGGGGCAGACCCTATGTGTGCGGGGGAGTGTGCCATGGTCAGCATGGGGATCAAGTATGAGTCAGGTAGCAACCATTTGTTCGAGTCTTTAGTTCGCCAGCAACCGTCATCGTCCTTCAATCCCACCCTTGCCCATTCAGTCAATTCGTGTGGTGAGCTGGCTAATTGGATGTCCCTAATCGTTTCTCTAGCATCCTTCCACTTCTCAGTTTGTGACCTGGTCACATACATGCGGGTCGTGGACCTATTCTCGGCTGTGGTTCGGGCAGTAATGTCAGCCAGAGCATTTCCCTGTCCTATAATGTCTGTCACCTTCTTGTGTGCCTGGCATTTGATCACAGCTAGCCGTGTGGGGAGGAGGACTGCTTCAGTCAAAGCGGAGACTAGATCTCCATGTAAGATGGGTGTGCCATGTGAAGTCAGGAATCCCCTCTCTTTCCATAGGAGCCCAAAGTGGTGAACTACCCCGAAGGCATACTGGCTGTCGGTGTAAATGTTTGCGGTTGTCCCCGCTGCTAGGATGCATGCTCAGGTGAGAGCAATCAGTTCAGCCGCCTGTGCGGATCGCTGTGTGATGCGGGCTGTCTCAACAACTGTTCGGGCCGTGGTAACTGCATAGGCGGCTGAGGTGGTGCCATCGGGGAGCTTGATGCATGAGCCATCTACCCACAGTTCTCCGTCAGGGTCCGGGAAGGCAGTATCTCGGAGGTCAACCCTACTCTTGGTCTGTTCGTCGGTGAGGGTCACGCAGTCATGTATAGGGGACGCATTGGGGTCAGTGTCAGGGAGAGGTAGTAGAGTAGCTGGATTCAGAGTGGTGCATCGTTTCAATGTGATGTGGGGTGCAAGCAGAGTCAGTTCATAACCAGTCAGTCGTGCGCTAGTCAGGTGCTGAGTCTTGGTCTGGTTCAGGAGGGTGTCAACCGCATGGGGTACTAACACAGTGAGGGGGTTCGAGAGCACGATCCCCTCACTTTGCCGGATAGAGACAGCAGCGGCGGCTACTGCTCGAAGGCAGGCGGGCAAAGCTCTGGCTACAGGGTCAAGAGTGGCAGAGAAGTAGGCACAAGGGCGTTGTTTAGGACCTATGGACTGGGTTAGAACAGACAACGCGCATCCCTCCCTTTCGTGGGTGAAGAGGGAGAAAGGTTTAGTGTATTCTGGGGTTCCTAGGACTGGTGCTGAACAAAGGGCATCTCGCAATTCTTTGAAGGAGGACTGGCATTCGGGTGTCCAGGGGAGGGGGAAGGGGACGTCTTTAGCCAGCAGGGAAAGCAGAGGTTTTACAATGAGGCTGAAGTTTGGCAACCACTGTCGACAGAAGGAGGTGAGACCAACCAGGGACCGCACTTGCTTCTGAGTTTTGGGGACAGGGGTTTCTAAGATGGTCTGAATTCGGTCAGGTGTAAGTTTCCTCCCGTCTTTGGATAGGAGGTGGCCTAGGTATGTCACTTGGGGTTGGCAGAATTGTAACTTCTTCCTGGAGACCTTGTGACCGTTCTCCGCAAGGAAGTGGAGGAGGTGAATGGTGGCTGTAATTGCAAGTGGAGTGGTGTCAGCCGCCAAAAGAATGTCATCGACGTACTGTATTAACACCACTCCATCTGGTAGTTGGACTGCATCTAGTTGTCTCTTGAGGGCTTGGCTATAGATGCTGGGGCTCTCAGTGTAGCCTTGGGGTGCCCTACAGAATCTGTATGAATGGGCTTTTAGGGTGAAGCCGAACAGGTAGCGGCTGTCTGGGTGGATGGGGATGGAAAAGAATGCGTTCTTGAGATCAATAATGGTAAAGGTGGTGGCAGTGGACGGAATCAGGGTGAGGATGGTGGTGATGTCCGAGACCACGGGGTACTGAGGTATGACTACTTTGTTAACCTCTCGCAAGTCAACAATGAAGCGGTATGCTTTCTCATCTCCCTCGCCTTGCTTCTTTACAATAGGTAGGATAGGGCTGTTGCAAACATTACTGACTACTTCTTCTACCACTCCTGCATCGACTAGGGACTGGATGATTTCCACCAATGCCTTCTCGCCTTCGGGCGATATCCGATATTGTGGAAGCTTTGGGAGCACCGCGTCCGGTCGGACGGTTATGTGTACAGGGTCGATCACCATGCGCCCTACATCTGAGTCAGTTTTAGCCCATAGATGTGAGGGTAACGTGTCGAGTAGGGACAGGTCAGCATCGGTTATAGAGAACATACGTCGTGTGAGACAAGGCCTGAACAGATCTGGGTTATCGTGCAGGATGACTCGAACTCCGTCTGGGGAACATCTGATGGTAGCTCGGAAATGTTTTAGCAAATTGAGTCCCATAATAGCATCGGGGGTGTTGGAGGAGAGCAGAAATGTCGCATCAGTGATGTTATCTTCTAAGTCAAAGGAGATTGGTACGGACAAGGGATTAGTGGAGGGCGTTCCATCAAAGCCTATTGAGGTTACGTGTGAGCCAGACAAGGGTGCCCTAGGAATCAGTCATTTAGATAACGCACTACGTGTCGCCCCAGTATCTACCAAAAATGGAGACTTTGTGCCCAAGACCTTAGCAGTGACGTAAGGACCTTGCTGGTCAACACGGAGTTCGACTGGATTCCCTCCCTTGCCCCTGGCGGTCCTATGCAAAGTCATGGGTGTTCTCGTAGTCGGACTGCTGGCACTGGTTCTGTCGGGGGCGGTCAAAGGTGTTTGGTCTGCCTGGCCTGTCGTTTGTGGCGTCGTTCGTGTACCCTCGTCCCTGTCCTCTACTTCTGGGGTCATGTGCTATGTCTCTGGTGTCTCTATTTCTGTTCATTTCCAGAAGGACCGGGCACTGAGATTTCCAGTGTCCGAACCCTCTACAGAACGCACATTGGTTCCCGTCTAAGTCTCTTCGTCCAGCGTAGGGTGCAGGTGTATGGTCTCTAGGGGGTAGCTTTCTAGGAGCGGTCGGTTGGTAATTTCCTTTGGGAGGCTCCCTTCCTATGGTCACCCCTTGTAACTGAGCTATCATTACTCTTTCCTTCAGTTCCTTTTTCTTTCTTTCGGACGCCCTATCGCTCTCATTCTTTTGGTGTTCATAGTATTGGGCCATCTGAAGGATAGCTGCGGGTTTGGAGGCTGCCCAACTACTTTTGCTGGTCTGTAGCTTCTGGGAGACTTCTTGTGACAGACCCTTCACGTAATTCTGGACAAAGAGGTGATGTCCGGTTGCAGTGGTCATGTCCTGGCCACTATAATCGGAAAACACTGTCTCGAATCGAGAGAAGTATTCAGACACATCCTCCTGGGGTTTCTGGCGACAAGCCGTCACTATCGACCAGTCTACCTTTCTTTTTGGGATTAGAGTCTTCAATTTCTGTACAATCTTGTCTGGGAGCTCCAATATGGCTTTTGGGGGTTTTTGTCCCGATTCTCGCTGTTTATCTATGGTATCGAGTTGTACCCAGGTATATCCGAACGGCTCAGCGTGGTCGACTTTCCGGATTTGCTTCCACACATCAGCCGGCAGACATAACCCGAAGAACAAGTCGATATCTGCTAAGGTCATTATTGTTGAACCTAAGGCTGTACCTAGTTCGGTGTAGAAGGCAGTTGGGTTCTTTCTTAAGTCGGGTAGGGTTTTTCTAAAGGTCAAAATGTCTTGTCGGTCCCATGGCTGGTAGACCCAGTTATATACAACCCTTCCCTTCGCATCTTGGTGGTTGATGTCGTCGTGTGTTCCCTGACCTCGTGGGGGGACCCAGTAGGGGGCGGCTTCTTTGATGGGCATCATGGTATCAGCCCTTCCTGCCTGGGGTTCAGTCGCTATGGGGGTCTCTGCTTTGGTTGTCTGTCTGTGTTCGTTAAGATGCCGGGAGACCTCGAGTGTACGAGTGAAGAGGTCCGTCACATCGCCCTCTCCTCCTTCCCCAATGTCTACCTTCCTATATAGGGTCGCTAAGCCTTCGGGACCTTTATCGTGGTACCTATCCTCATATGTATTCAGGGCGTGATAACAAAGTCGTACGACGAAGTGCCGTCTGTGGTTGTCGGCATACGAGTTATACATGTCTGTTATATACTCCTCACTTTCCTTTCGCTCTACTAGTGTCCTTACTATCTTATCGATTCCGGCTCGTTCATCCTTTGTTAGTCGATTCACTCTGGCGGAATCTTTCTTTCTCATTTCAGGGTCATCTAACGTTATTGCTAACGTTGTGTTCAGTACAAGAGGCTCGGCTTGCGCGGAGGCCGTGAGGACCGAGGCCCTGGTACTGCTTTCACTTGCGTTTGGGGGTTGTGGGTGCTGTACTACAGGTTGGAAGGGGGCGTATGGAGGGGGCATGTAGATGATCGGGGGACCTAATAGTAATTCGTCATTCGTTTGTTGCTTGGAAGGTAACTCAGGGTAGAGCGTAGAGGAGGTCCTAACAGGGCACTGGCCTGATGTTTCAGACTCTTGTTTTAGTTTAGCTTCCTTTCTCTCCTTTATCTCTTCCTCTAACTTTCTAGCGGCAAGGTGAGCTGCCTTTCGTAATTCCCTTTCTGCTTTTACTTCTTCCCTCTTTTTCCGTTGCGTTGCTTCTTTGCGCCACATGCCGATACTGTCAAGCATAGTAGGCGTTGTTTTATTACTACGTAGAGCTATTTCTAGTGTTTCTATTTTGTGATCATCGAAGGATCCCATCAGTGGCCACTGACTCTCGGGGTCCCCCTTTGTATATTTATGCCATAGTTTGCTATAAGCTACAGCGACTAGTCCATATTTAGTGAACATGTCCTTATTAGGGGTGCCTTCCAGTGGAGCCGGATGGTTCACCTCTAATAAGCGGTCCGGGCAGAACCAACTACCAATCAGTGGGGAGAAGACAGGCATGACGGGTTACAACGGGGACAAAAGTCTGCACTACCTATCTTTTCACTGCTTGCAAAGACTAGACAGAATATCTCTATTCCTCGTTATTTGCAAGCAGAGAATACCTCCAAAGAACCAATATCGAACAACTAGTGTTCGGACAATCAATCAATCAATGGGGAGATAAAAATAGGCACGACGGGTTACAATGGGGACAAAAGTCTGCGTTACCTACCCTTCACTATTTGCAAAGACTAGACAGAATATTTCTATTCTACGTTATTTGCAAACAGAGAATATCTCAAAGAGCACTATTCTTCAAAACAATCAATGTTCGGACAATCAATCAGTGGGGAGATAAAAATAGGCACGACGGGTTACAATGGGGACAAAAGTCTGCGTTAGCTACCCTTCACTATCTGCAAAGGAAGAGAGAGTATTCCTACTTTTCTCCGTTTGTAGACAGCGAATATCTCAAAGAGAACAATCAATAAGCAATACTAGTATTTTCAATCAATCAATCAATCGTTTCGCAATTTGTCGTGTTTCACGACCTTACCCGGACCGCATGGACAGTTTCTCGTCTTCCGCCTCCAGCGTCCGATCGTCCTCTACTCTCCGTATTTGCCGCGGCACTCCTAATGGTTCCCAGTCAGGACCGTAGATCACTCGAGAGAGGTCTGCTCGGAACCAGTGAAGTTCGGATGATCGGCTGCCAGACGAGGGTCTATCAGGCAGGAGCTCTCCCGATCGCTGCAGTCGTTCACTCTGTCGTTGGGACCTCTCTCACTGGATCCACGTGTCACTGATGGGCCCCACGCTTGGGACGCCAATTGTTAAAAGGTAGGGGCGGTCGCAGTCGATAACCTTTCAAGTATTGCCCGGCGGTAATCGCCTCTTACACCATCCGATAATTAACCAACAAAGAGACAGGCGCCGGAGACTGGAAGGCAGGAAACAAAGTTTTATTCCGTCGGAGTAGAACACATCAGATCAGACAGCAAGGTATCGTCACGAGGTGCTCTCCCCGCATCTCTGAGGCCTGGCCTCTTATACACAGGTTTATGACTTTATTGCCGGTTTATCATACATGGCACATTCTTGAGATCGCTTTGATACATGAAAGAACATCCTCAGAATCCCTACTTCAAGCTCGTTCCCACACATATCTACAGTGGAAGTCCCCACCCCACCCACAGTAGGAGATGGCTATCACACAGCTGGACATTCCGCCAATTCCCGGGGGTGTGTGCGACTGGTCGGGTCTCAGGGGGTGGGGGGGCCTTGATCTACTGTAATCCCTTTGATGTGGGGTGTTTCCCTTACAGTAGGGGCAATAAACTGCATCCGCAGGGCTAGGTGATGGCCTGGGATCGGCCCGGACAATCGGGCGCAGAGGAAGGGGGTTATCAAAGAGATGTATGACCATGTATGGGATGTCGGTCAGGCGTGGGATGTGGTTCCATGGCAGGGTCGCGCAGAAGGAGAGGGTTTATGGCCCGTGTATGAGAGAGCGGGGGTGGTCAGCGCGTTGGGGGATGTTCGCAGTGCCAGGGGGACGCGTTGGCGATCGACAATGAGCAGGGAGAGAGGCCATGGTGCCTAAAATGGCTGCCGTGTGTTTTTGCGTGTGGTGCTGGGGAAAGACAAGATGGCGCAGATAATGTTCAGATACAAACTAAATTTCCACAGCACGACTACAAAAGGGAGTACAACTGTTACCAACAATTCTTTAGCATTGTATCCACTGATCCAATCGGTTTGCACCCTGGACAATCGACAATGTCATATGAAGAGATCGCTAATTTAACCGGCACCAGAGCCTATACATTTGTTTTTTCTTTAGAAGAGACAAACAGAATCTATGCTTTAATCCAAGAACCTGAATGCATCGCTATAAGCACTACATCAGTCCAAGCTAACATTAGGCAACTGTTATTTTCTGCAAAACGCAAAATAAACCAGTGATTACCGCCAGCACTTTAATTTCTTACCATAAAGTACAACGAATACCAAGAAGGTTACGCATCCCATTGAAGTCTACCTTATGTAAAAACAATGCGAGATTTACAGAACGTTGGTACGCCATTCTAAACAAATGTTCCAAATGACCACGTAGAATACAGTTGGTTTTTATAATGTTCACTTATAATTTGAAGACAGATTTGCAATGTTAATACAATTCACACTGTCGATTATTTGTTGATCGTCATGTACCTTTCCTACGTTGTATTATTATGTTTTGTTTTACTTCAGCAAATATGACGCACATATGATTCACACTGTCGATTATTTGTTGACCATCATGTACCTTTCCTATGTTGTATTATTATGTCTTGTTTTACTTAAGCACATACAACGCACTAACATTTTTTTACATTGAGGATCGCGTGGCTTACGGATCGCGTTACTTTTGTGAAATTGTACATCTTTTTGTGCACATTTAGATTCTTGCACAGTGACTATCGGCTCGTGTTTAATATCACAGACTCGCTGCTTGAGTCTTTTCTTTACACCTGCTTGCGAGTTGAGTCTTTCGTTTATTTCGAGTAGCATTTCCGGGTTCACACAGTATTTACTTCCGGGCCACAGAATATACACGATTGAAAGCCGTTGAATGCACTAATGACAGAACTATGGGGACACAGCTGGTACTCCCAGATTGTTTATATTCTTCACATTTTTTAACACTCTGGCACGATTATTTCACACTTGTTTGGTATCGAGTCGTGCTGGCTCAGCACAGGATTCTTTATGAGCACTGTTTAAGGCATGTATCGTAGGAATTTCACCCGAATGATTACACAGAACGCGCGCGCTCTAGAATCGGACTCACGGTTTTTAACGGTTGAGAATTTTTTCACTTTTACACCCGGCATCTTGCGAGCACTGATTATGACATGCTACTGTGCTTTTTATAACCGGATCACTGTGTAGAACGCACACGTTTACTGAGTAGAGTCACGTTCGCATGAGTGTTGTCATTGAGAATTTTTACTCATGCCTACTCCATCTTGGACCCTCAGAGCATTAAACATGTTGCACCATGAGTTTTGTTTGGGTACACCACCATCTATTTATGTATTATTTGCATCTCGCGAGCACCATGAATACGGTAGCATTGCATTTTGTAATTCTTGGAATTTCGCATTTTAATGCTGTTAGAAAAACCCCACTCCCACACCGGAAAGGGTGGTGGTAACGGGGTCTCTCCAGACATACACAGTGGTAGCTTGGCTCGAGTGGTCAGGGGTCAGGCACCGTGTTAAGCATACGCAATACCCATACAATAACCATGCGTGCATCCGTTCCAAAAACGACACTACACCTTAAAAATTATGAAAATATCTCTGTGTTTATCTTCTTTTCTCTTAGTTGCTGATTGAATAAATAATAATACAATCACAGTACACAAGCTTCTCCTTAAAAAGTGCAGGTCAAATAAATAGTAATACTTTACAGGTGCAATAAATAGAATCAGGTCAAATAAATACTATGAGGGAATAAATACTGTACAGAAATAAGTTAGCTCAGGACAATAAATACATTACAGGAATAACTTAGATAAATACAATAAATACAGTACCCTCAATAAATAATATCAGCCAACCATGACATTTGTAAAATCAGATCACATTTAAAATACTATGGGCTGATTTGGCCCAGTCACAGCTTGTGGTTAGGTGGAGGGCCTGAGGGTGTCTCACCTAGCTTGGGTAAGGCTGAGGCTAAAACTGAGGTAGATCAAGGGTAATCTAGGAATCTGGCTCTCCCAAACTACACCACCCCTCACACAGGTCACTGTATCAGTCTCAGTCCACCCCTGGCACTTCCAGGCTGGTTCTAACACCTCTTTATCCCTTAGGATGGTCTCTTAGAGCTCCACAGGGCCTTAGGCGCCCTCTATTCCACTTACTGCCCTTTTTATGAAGCTCCGACGCCGCTGGAGTCGTGGCGACGCCGTGAGGCGGTTCCGGTTCGATGTCGGCGGCCTCGGCACAATGTCAGTTCTTGACGACGCCGGTAGGCGGTTCCGGTTCGATGTCGGCGGCCTCGGCTCGATGTCGACCTCCGGTTCGATGACGTCGGGCTGTCTTGGCTCGATGTCGACTTCGGGCAGCTCCGGTTCGATGTCGGCGGCCTCGACTCGATGTCGACCTCCGGTTCGATGACGTCGGGCTGTCTTGGCTCGATGTCGACTTCCGCCGGCTCCGGAGTGCGACCTCCACTCCCGACCTCCGGCACGGTTCTCTTCAGGTTCCGGCGACTCCGGAGTGCGATCTCCACTCCCAACCTCCGGCACGCTTCACCTCGGTCTCCGGCGACTCCGGAGGGCGGACTTCACTCCCCGTCGACGCCGCTCACTTGACCTCGGGTGACTTCCTCCTCAACCTCTGGTACTCTCCACGACCTCCGTCGGCGCCCTTCTCTCGACCTCTGGCAGCTCTGGGTACGACGTCTGCTTTCCAGTCAGCACCGCTTCTCCACCTCGGGCTCCAGGTCTCAGGCTTCTCGACGTCGGACTCCAGGGAAACCAATAAACAGGTCAGATTCTTGCTTTTCTTTACTTCTAAGGCCTGTTCCTGCTGTCCAGGTCCTTAAGATGGTTTTTCTTGCTTTCTCCCACACAGGGCTCCAGGCTGGGCTCAGTCAGTAGGGACTAGTATCAAGGGTGGGTTTATGGACCCCACTCCAGGCACAAGTTTCCACCCCTGCTGCCTCACTCCTTCCTCCTTCAGGTTTCTGCTGCTCTCTCCTCACCAGTCAGGTGCCCACTGTCAGCTCCAACTGTCAACTCTGGCTTAGCTTCCCAACATTCCAAACCGCCTCCAACTGTCCCAGGGTTCTGGAATGTTCTGGAAGGTGCTGGTAGGTTCCAGTGGGTTCTGATGATGTCACAGGTGGCCACCATTTTGTGCTCCAGGCCCTCAGACAGAAGTTCCAGGGGTAGATAAAATGGCTCCCTGAATCTGCATCAATACAAAAAAGTCTGGTGGTTCCCAAAAAGGAAAAAATAGTAACAGGGTTTGAGGCAAAAGTGGGACAAAATAAATAATGATGAGGAGGGACCACCCAAAGGGCTGACAGGTCTAACACGCGTCCCCCCCAGCTGAAAGTGGGGAGAGCTACCCAACCCCTTGGGAGTTCTCATCACTAAGGCGGAAATACCTTGAGAGACCGTCTGCATTGGCGTGGTCCACTCCAGGCCGATGTTCCACCTGAAAGTCCATTCCCTGTAGGGAAATAGACCACCTCAACAACTTGGGATTCTCCCCCTTCATCTGCATCAGCCAACGAAGGGGTCTGTGGTCGGTCTGAACTAGGAAGTGCAAGCCAAACAGGTATGGCCGCAACTTCTTCAGAGCCCATACCACTGCAAAGGCTTCATGCTCTATTGCACTCCACTTCTGTTCCCTGGGAAGAAGTCTCCGGGATAGGAAGACCACGGATTGATCCAGACCCTCTTCATTGAGTTGCGATAACACTGCCCCAATGCCATGTTCTGATGCATCCGTCTGGACAATGAACTTCTTGGAAAAGTCTGGGGCCCTTAAGACCGGGGCCTCGCACATGGCTTGCTTCAGCTTCACGAAGGCCTGCTGACAAGCCTCCGTCCAGACTACCCGTCGAGGTTGTTTCTTGGACGTAAGCTCCGTGAGGGGGGCTACAATGGTTCCGTACCCCTTCACGAAGTGGCGGTAGTATCCCGTGAGGCCCAGAAAAGCTCGGACCTCAGTCTGTGTCTTGGGGGGTTCCCAGGCCATGATGGCCTCGATCTTCGCCTGGAGGGGTTGCACCGCTCCCCTACCCACCAAGTGTCCAAGGTACACTACCAACCCCTGCCCGATCTGGCACTTGCTGGCCTTGATCGTTAACCTAGCTTGTCTCAGGGCCTGGAGAACAGCTTGCAGGTGACGCAAGTGATCCTCCCAGCTGTTACTGAAGACGGCTATGTCATCCAGATAAGCAGCAGAGAAACTCTCCATTCCGGTGAGGATCTGGTTTAGGTCTGAAACGTGGCAGGTGCGTTCTTGAGCCCAAAGGGCATCACACAGAACTGGTAGTGGCCATTGGGCGTGGAGAAGGCTGACCTTTCCCTTGCTCCATCAGTCAAAGAGATCTGCCAGTACCAAGAAGTAAGGTCAAAGGTACTTAGATATTGGGCAGCTCCCAGCCGGTCAATCAATTCATCCGCCCTAGGGATCGGATGAGCATCAGTTTTGGTTACTGAATTCAGTCCCCGGTAGTCCACACAGAACCTCAGTTCCGGTTGGCCACCCGGTGGTGCAGCTTTTGGTACTAACACCACCAGACTGGACCAGGGGCTGCTAGAAGGTTCGATCACTCCTAGCTCCAGCATCTTAGTGACTTCACTGTTAATGCTGGCCTTCACCTTGTCTGACATCCGGTAGATCTTGGACTTCACAGGTGGGCTGTCTCCTGTGTCCACGTCATGGACGCACAGGTGAGTCCTACCCGGGACAAGGGAGAACAACGAAGAGTACTGCCCCAGGACCTGGCGGCAGTCCTCCTGCTGTTCAGGAGTTAGAGATGGGGAGAGAATCACTCCCTCCACCGACCCATCCTTTTCTTGAGACGCAAACAAATCGGGGAGTGGCTCGCTTTCCACGTCCTCTGCTCCATCAGTCACCATCATCAAGATGACTTCGGGCCTCTCGTGGTGGGGTTTGAGGCGGTTGGCGCGCAGCACCCGTAGGGGCTGACGAGGGGTTTTAAGATCCACCAAGTAGGTAGCCTTACCCTTCTTCTCCAATACCTCAAAGGGTCCTGACCAGCGATCCTGGAGGGCGCTAAGCTCT
Source organism: Triturus cristatus (assembly GCF_964204655.1). Taxonomy (NCBI): domain Eukaryota; kingdom Metazoa; phylum Chordata; class Amphibia; order Caudata; family Salamandridae; genus Triturus; species Triturus cristatus. Next base: position 857,413,799 of record NC_140588.1, on the reverse strand, counting down.
CCTGGCTCGATCACCCACACCTTCTGGCCAGGCTCCAATTCCACCGGGTGAGCGTTGTGGTCATACCACGCCTTCATTACTGCTTGGCTGGCTTCCAAGTTGTCAGAAGCTTGCTTCCACAACTTAGCCATTTGGCTCCGGAAGGCCAGCATGTAGCTCACCACATCCTGGGGAAGCTTTCTGGGAGTTCTTTCCCATCCGTCTCTCACCAGGTTGAGAGGTCCACGCACAGGGTGCCCATACAGAAGCTCGAAGGGGCTGAAGCCCACTCCCTTCTGTGGCACTTCCCTGTAGGAAAACAATAGACAGGGTAGGAGGACGTCCCATTTCCTCCGCAGGCTTTCAGGCAGACTTCTGATCATGCCCTTCAAGGTTTTGTTAAACCTCTCCACCAGACCATTGGTCTGGGGGTGGTAAGGAGTGGTGAACCGGTATGTCACTCCACACTCCTTCCACATCGCCCTCATGTACGCTGACATGAAGTTGGTCCCCGTGTCGGACACAACTTCCTTGGGAAAACCCACTCGGGTAAAGATTCCCATCAGGGCCCTAGCCACAACAGGTGCGGTTATGGTCCTCAGAGGTATTGCCTCTGGGTACCGTGTGGCATGATCCACCAAAACCAGTATAAACCTGTGACCAGCTGTAGTAGGTGGATCTAACGGACCCACAATGTCGATGCCCACCCTTTCAAAGGGGGTGCTAACGACAGGAAGTGGTTCCAGGGGAGCTTTCAGCTTCACCCCTGTTTTCCCACTGGCTTGGCAAGACACACATGTCCGGCAGTAGGTATCGGACGACACTTTCATTTGAGGCCAATAAAAGTGTGGGACAAGACGGGCGAAAGTCTTGTCTTGCCCCAGGTGTCCTGCCAACGGGATCTCGTGAGCCAACTCCAGAAGGAAGGCTCGATAACGTTGAGGGACTACCAAGGCTCGTGACGATCCATGTAGGGGTGCCTTGGGTTCACTGTAGAGGAGGCCATCCTCCCAGTAAACACTGTAGTTCCCTTCAACGTTCCCTGCTGCCTGGGCTGCGGCCTGACGCCTCAGCCCCTCAAGGGTAGGGCACTCCCTCTGGCCCTGGCAGAATTCCTCCCTGGACGGGCCTCCCTCCACGTGCCACTCGGCCGGGATGGGTAGGTCCTCCAGTTCGGTAACATCCCCCACCGCAGACTCCTGGTCCACCACCTCCGGTGGCCTATCCGTCCTACGGGGTGTGGACGCCGAGGCAGGCTCCTCCTGTCCTCGGTTCTTCCCTTGACTGGCAGCTGGCTGGGCCTTTGTTCCAGGCTCCAGCCGAAACGAACTCCCTCTCCGGGTAGTCGCGGACCTTGTGCTCACACAGGCCCAGTCAGGTGTACCCAGCATCTCAGTATGAGTCCGGTATTCCACCTCCTTCCAAGCATTGTGCTCCATGTCATTCCCCAGTAGACAATCGACTGGCACGGCAGGGCTTACGGCAACTCGAAGTGAACCTGCAACCCCCTCCCATTCAAAGGGAACCTCGGCCACCGGATAGTGGCCTGTTCTGCCGTCAGCCATCGCGGCTGGGTGGAGTACATCGGGAATTACCTGCTCTGGAGACACCAGTTTGCTACGTACCATAGTCATACTGGCTCCTGTGTCTCTCAGAGCCTCCCCTCTTTGGCCGTTGATGGTGACCCACTGCCCATACTTTACGGTATTTGCGGGCACCTGGATCTTAGGAACCATCTCCCGTTCTCCCAGGGACACTAAAGTGACACCCGCCCACTCCCTTCCCTTAATTAAAGGTATCTCCTCCCCGAGCACTACACTAGCTACTCCGGGGGTCTTTCCTCCAATGGGAGGGGGTGGTCGTTTTGGGCACTTCGCATCTCCCTTATAGTGTCCAACGCCACCGCACTCGTAGCAATGGACAACCCTTGGCTGCTGACTCTGGCCAGGATTAGGGTTTCTGGGTGGGTTAGCCCTAGGGGTGAATCCTGTTCCCTTACCTTGGAAATTATTTTGGGGGCCTTTGGAGAACTCCTTTTTCTTTTCCCCTCCCTCTTTCTTCTGGGGGGCGCCCTGTCCGGCCTTTTGAGTATCCCCTCCAGTCCCCCTTGTGGACACCAGGGTACTAGCCCAAATGTCCACCTCCTCAGCAAGCTTCCGGGGATTGGTCAGCTTGCTATCCACCAGGTGTTGACGCAGTTCAGGGAAACATTTTTCGAGCAGGTGTTCCTTCAGTACTAAATCAAACAACCCCTCGTAGTTCCTCACTTCACTGCCCTGAATCCAACCCTCTAGTGCCTTCTTTGCATAGTCCAGGAAGTCCACCCAATTCTGTGTGCCCAGTTTGTGACTACCCCGGAACTTCTGTCTGTACTTTTCGGGTGTTAGTCCAAACTTTCTTATGAGCGCCACCTTCATGGTGGGGTAGTGGGTCTGCTCATCCTCCTCTAGGGCCAATAAAGCATCCCTACCAGCTGGAGGCATGTACTTGTACAAACCCGCTCCCCAGTACTTCTCTGGAACCCCATGGGCCCTTAACGAGACCTCATAGGCCGCTAGCCACTTGGCAATATCGTCGCCCACTCCATAGCTAGCTACTATGTCCTTTGGCAGGTAGGGTTTGGGTTCCCTAGTGAACTCTCTTTCTTGGTCTTTGCTGCCACCATTAGGAACAGTGTGTGCCCCGACTCTTAGGATCTGAAGATCTATCTCTTTCAGCCTTAGCTCATGAGCCATCCTCTGTTCCTCCTTCTCTTTCTCCAGCCTTGCTAAGTCCCATGTGAGCTGTCTTTTCTCTCTCCGGTCTGTTAACTCCACTTCAGACAAGCCACCGCTAGAGGCACTGCTGCCCTTCCTGGAAATGGTTCTGGGCCCGCTACTAGGTTCCCCACCTCAGGTTGGTACAAACCAGCTCCCTCACTGTCGGGCTCTCTATCCCTGTCCTCCTCCTCAGCCTTGCTTTCCCGTCGTGCCTCCCCCCAAGCCCTTAAGCTGGTTTGGAGTGCACCCTTCTTTGCTCCTGGGGGACAATACACCCCTCCCGCTGACAAAACTCCCTGAGTTGGGCCACAGTGTACGTTTCTAGGTCTTCTAGCACAAACTCCATTTTGCCCACTCAGGTCAGAAGACAGGTTTTCACAGAAGCAATGCAGGGGGGTACCTCTTATAATACCTCCTCCCACCACCAGAGTAAATTTGGAAAAAACAAAAACTCACAATTAGGAAGGCCGCTTTGAGAAAACTCCAGGTGTAGGCCTATGGACTACCCACAGTTATTGTCGAGTATGCGTAGGCACAGCTCAATCCCGCCGCTGAACACCAATTATGTTAGAAAACCCCCACTCCCACACCGGAAAGGGTGGTGGTAACGGGGTCTCTCCAGACATACACAGTGGTAGCTTGGCTCGAGTGGTCAGGGGTCAGGCACCGTGTTAAGCATACGCAATACCCATACAATAACCATGCGTGCATCTGTTCCAAAAACGACACTACACCTTAAAAATTATGAAAATATCTCTGTGTTTATCTTCTTTTCTCTTAGTTGCTGATTGAATAAATAATAATACAATCACAGTACACAAGCTTCTCCTTAAAAAGTGCAGGTCAAATAAATAGTAATACTTTACAGGTGCAATAAATAGGATCAGGTCAAATAAATACTATGAGGGAATAAATACTGTACAGAAATAAGTTAGCTCAGGACAATAAATACATTACAGGAATAACTTAGATAAATACAATAAATACAGTACCCTCAATAAATAATATCAGCCAACCATGACATTTGTAAAATCAGATCACATTTAAAATACTATGGGCTGATTTGGCCCAGTCACAGCTTGTGGTTAGGTGGAGGGCCTGAGGGTGTCTCACCTAGCTTGGGTAAGGCTGAGGCTAAAACTGAGGTAGATCAAGGGTAATCTAGGAATCTGGCTCTCCCAAACTACACCACCCCTCACACAGGTCACTGTATCAGTCTCAGTCCACCCCTGGCACTTCCAGGCTGGTTCTAACAGCTCTTTATCCCTTAGGATGGTCTCTTAGAGCTCCACAGGGCCTTAGGCGCCCTCTATTCCACTTACTGCCCTTTTTATGAAGCTCCGACGCCGCTGGAGTCGTGGCGACGCCGTGAGGCGGTTCCGGTTCGATGTCGGCGGCCTCGGCTCGATGTCGACCTCCGGTTCGATGACGTCGGGCTGTCTTGGCTCGATGTCGACTTCGGGCAGCTCCGGTTCGATGTCGGCGGCCTCGACTCGATGTCGACCTCCGGTTCGATGACGTCTGGCTGTCTTGGCTCGATGTCGACTTCCGCCGGCTCCGGAGTGCGACCTCCACTCCTGACCTCCGGCATGGTTCTCTTCAGGTTCCGGCGACTCCGGAGTGCGATCTCCACTCCCGACCTCCGGCACGCTTCACCTCGGTCTCCGGCGACTCCGGAGGGCGGACTTCACTCCCCCGTCGACGCCGCTCACTTGACCTCGGGTGACTTCCTCCTCGACCTCTGGTACTCTCCACGACCTCCGTTGGCACCCTTCTCTCGACCTCTGGCGGCCCCGGGTACGACGTCTGCTTTCCAGTCAGCGCCGCTTCTCCACCTCGGGCTCCAGGTCTCAGGCTTCTCGACGTCGGACTCCAGGGAAACCAATAAACAGGTCAGATTCTTGCTTTTCTTTACTTCTAAGGCCTGTTCCTGCTGTCCAGGTCCTTAAGATGGTTTTTCTTGCTTTCTCCCACACAGGGCTCCAGGCTGGGCTCAGTCAGTAGGGACTAGTATCAAGGGTGGGTTTATGGACCCCACTCCAGGCACAAGTTTCCACCCCTGCTGCCTCACTCCTTCCTCCTTTAGGTTTCTGCTGCTCTCTCCTCACCAGTCAGGTGCCAACTGCCAGCTCCAACTGTCAACTCTGGCTTAGCTTCCCAACATTCCAGACCGCCTCCAACTGTCCCAGGGTTCTGGAATGTTCTGGAAGGTGCTGGTAGGTTCCAGTGGGTTCTGATGATGTCACAGGTGGCCACCATGTTGTGCTCCAGGCCCTCAGACAGAAGTTCCAGGGGTAGATAAAATGGCTCCCTGAATCTGCATCAATACGGAAAAGTCTGGTGGTTCCCAAAAAGGAAAAAATACTAACAGGGTTTGAGGCAAAAGTGGGACAAAATAAATAATGATGAGGAGGGACCACCCAAAGGGCTGACAGGTCTAACAAATGCACATGTAACATTCTCCAAAGGAATTACCCCCTGATGAAGAGCAAGGCCCAAAATGCATTGGGGCACCTGCATTATGTGATTACACATACTATAATATGATGCATATGAAAAGAATCATATGAACCATGTACGTGAAAGAAAAAGATGAAATAAATTATCAATGAAGATATCAATCTTGGAACTACATTTATTGTATTGAATTTTTTAAAGAAATTCGTAAACGCGACACTTTGTCACTTGGAGTGCTAATTGAGTTCGCTCTATCCCTGATGGAGGGCACTTCTTTCCAGTAGTATCATACACCTCAAGGACCAGGAAGTAATACTCATCAGCACCCAAGAGGAGATTATACAGATAAAATCATCAACACATCACGACTACAAAAGGGAGTGCAACTGTTACCCACAATTCTTTACTAGTTTAAGGGACGGCACGGGGCATGCTAGTGTAGGGATTTAGGCCTTAGGGCAGTGGGAGGGGAATGGGTAGTTAAAGGGCCAGCGCAGGGGGACAGAGTGCCGGGGTAGTGTAAGTTAGGGTGCAGGGTTTTAGGCCTTCAGTCAGTGGGAGGGGAAAGGGTAGTTGGGTTAGTTTTTAGGGCAGGGGTCAGGGTAGGTTTTAGGGCACTGGAAGGGGTTGGGGTAGTTTAAGGGATCGTACTGGGGCGGGGTAGCGTAGGGTTTTAGGCCTTGGGGCAGTGGGAGGGGAATGGGTCGTTGGGGTAGTTTTTAGGGCTGGGAGGTCGGGATAGGTTTTAGGGCAGTGAAAGGGGTTGGAGTAGTTTAAGGGACAATGCAGCGGGCCGGGTGGTCGGGGTGGTGTAAGGTAGGGTGCAGGGTTTTAGGCCTTAGGGCAGTGGGAGGGGAATGGGTAGTTGGGGTAGGTTTTAGTGTTGGGGGTCGGGGTAGGTTTTAGGGTAGTTGAAGTGGTTGCGGTAGTGTAAGGGACAGCGAGGTCAGGGTTGTGGGGTGGTCAAGGGGTGGCGGGCTGGTGACAACCTTAGCCACACATACCCCTTTACCACTCAAACCTATATCACGGAATTTCGTGGTAAAGGCATGCGTGGTAAAGGAATGCGTAGTTGAAAGACGCATTTGTGGGTGGGCTGCGTGGTAGAGGCATGTGTGGTAAAATCATTTGTTTTTGTATCATACAACCATCCATCATGAACATGCCTTCCCCAACATTGCACAGTGAGTTCAGCTGACCTATTTTGTCTATAAGTGGGCGGGATTCCACAATCATATTCCATGCCTGTTATATCGCATGTTGATGCAATCCCTTTCTACTAGTTACTGGCTGTACTTTCACACTCAGTCCATGTGCTGAGTTCCTTCCTCTGTTTCTGAGGATCAGTTCACACAGAGCACTTCCAACTCATGGCGTTTGACCAGTACCAATGCTAAATCAAGGAATCTACTCAAAGAATCATCCTTGATCCTTGAGAAATGACCTAACAGGTGCACCATCAGGATGACATGGACATCATGATCTGGAGCCTTGTGAATGGTCTGGAGGATTAAGTTCAGAATTCTCTCAAAGAGGAACATCTCCAAACCATATGAAACAAGTCAGCACCCTCCTCATTGCACATAGGGCATACTGTGTGTCCGCTGGGAAACATTATTCATTCTCTTAGGAGACATGTATGCTCAGTGCAGGTAGTAATCCTGAATAGATGAAAATATAGCATATCTGGAGTCTTCAATAGATTGCTTCAGTGTAGTAGCCCAATCAGCATCAGCCCATGTGCGCCGTAGCTGTAATACTGCACATTTCGAAAGCAGTTGATGTAAGAGTATAATTAATCTGGTTCTGCCCTTCAGTATGAAAATATATTATTAACATTCATGTTCGGGGCGGTTCCCCTGCACCTATTTTACACCACCTGCATTTCCCCACTAATACAAACCATGTGTAGTGAAAGGTGCCCCTCTGGTATATCATATTCCTCACAGAATTTGTGAAAGCCCAGACTAGTTCCTCCTATATATAAACTGCCTGAAGGTGTGAGGCCCATCTCCGCCCAATCCCGCAGCCCCCTCGAACTTTGTTGGAGTGGCCAGACCGTTAAGGAGGATATGGGTATGCCCCTGGTGTAGGGCGTACATATGTGCATTCTCTGCAATAACGTGTCCAGAAAAATCAGAATGTCCTGACCAATATGCACTCATTTTTAGGTCGAACCTGAGTCAGTGCGCATGTGCTGTTCTGCGAGACTGATGTAGTGGAGTATGGAAGGAAAGCCCCGGCCACTCTCCGCTCATATTTTTCATTGGCTTGAGTCTTTGTCCATATATGCTGGCTTCTGATTCAGTAATTGGCTTGTTAGTCCCTTATCAGTACAGCCTTGTCTTCATTTGCAACCTCCCATGGTTACTGGCCCCTTTACTTAGATTGCTACACAGTATGTTCATTTTTGTCTCTAAACTCCATTTTTTTAATGAGTTTCTGGTCCTGCAGGAATGATGTGCAGTGCACCATGCACTTTCAAAGCAGCCTGGGACAATGTTTGTTGTGATCATATTTGAAGTGGCTTGGCAACATGCATGCCTTTTATCTTGCGTACAAAACAGAGTGCAACAAAGGCAGGAAGTCACGGAAACCTGTCCCTGGGCACGGTCATTGCAAGTAAACTGCCTCGGGAGTGGGGAGGCAGTACATATTTCCCTCCCCTCCACATGCTTGCTTTCACTTTAGCAGTGGTAGAGTGCAACACACGTTTGCACGCCATGGTGTGCTCTTCACAGTTCTTGTTCACTCCCACTCCGCATTAAGAGTCCCCGCCTCGGTTTTTCTTTTGCATGCCATGCGTGCTCCTTGAAGCTCTTTTTAGGTCTCGGCTAGCGAAGGCTGCGCTTGCGCAGTCTCGCTCGCGAGATTTAATGACTTGGAGAAGAGGGGCTTGAACCCGCCCCTCTTCTCCCCTGTTCTCCATTGGCTGGCCTCTTGAATGCTGGCCAGCCATTGGAGAAGAGGTCAGTCATTCCGATTAGGCCCCGTCCTTTTCGGATCGGGGGGCGTGTCTTTTGCAAGAAGTCTCATTCTCTCCTCCAGCCAATGGCTGGATGAGAGAAAAGACAAACACGCCCCCGAATCCGAAAATGCCGCTGCCTTTCTCCGAGGCATTTCTGCTCTGCCTCCGCTCTGTTTCGCGGGAAAAGCTACAGCCGCGGTTCTGATTGGTTATTTGACAATCTAATGTCAATTCATTGGCTGGAAATAACAAGAAACACGGAAAAGGACAAGTCCGATTTCTCCAAAACACATGTGGGAACTTGGTGGCCATGTTGGACTTGAAATATTAGGATTTAGTCTACTTACGCGGTGCAAAATTGCAGATTAAAAAATATTATCTGGTGTACGGATAATATTGCTTGTCAGCTGTTGCTGTTAAAGGTTTCTTTAAGGCCACCGCCGCCACCTTACCGAAAGTTTATTCACAAACAATATGCGCTGCTACACCTACTTTTTGTCTTACGAGAAAGGAGTCGTGTCTATACCGATAAACGGCCGTAGGCAAATTACTATAGAGAAGCACATCTCTCAAGAAAGGCTCAGTGCGCTGCCATTGCAGTTGGAGCTACATTTGCACTGATATAGCAAACTGTATTTTCTACCTCACCACCCTCCCATCATAAATCATTAATTGGCAGGTCAATATATAAGCACGTTCAGTTATGCAACTGGCAGACCTATAGGCTTGCTATTGCCAATGTTTGTTTAGTATGTCGAAATAGTGCTCCTCTATTAGTGGCATGTAATGTAAAAGAGAAAAGCACGAACCACCCGGGGCTGTGAATGAACATAGTTGCCATCTTGAAGTGGTTAGCACTTTTAGTGTTGCCGAAATTACTATAGGAATTTCATAGACAGCGCAATATCTCCAGCAATTATGGAACATTTTTCACACTTTTTATGAGGGCACAACAGTGGTAAAGATTGTATCAGAACGTACAACCCGTTTAAATAGTATTAAGCACCTCTGCTTTTTACACAATTATTTTGGTTCGATTGTATTTTTAATTTTTTGGGGATTTTCCATGTTTTTTGGCATTAGTCGTCACTTTTCTTATTACAAGAATTATATTAACTTTCCAAGTACGAACTCACTGCTACTGTAAGCCCAATGAAAATGCCCCTATTTGGTAGAGCAGCTGGTTTGTATGACCTTCCAATTGGAAGACGCGTTTCTGTTGGAAATGACACATGCGTCCTACTATCCAATGGATGGGTGCGTTTCTACGAGTCATGTCAGACTTGGTCCAATGAGAGTGTACGGCTGTGTTTGGGCGGGGCGGCAGTCACATGATCCCAGTGACTCTAGCTGTGTCTCTTGAGGGGTCCCATCATGGTAAGTGGGGTGTGACTGAAGGAAAGTGGGTCTGGGGGCACTTGGGTCACCAGTTGGTCCCGACTGCAGCCGGGGCTCATGATTCTACACTAAGTTGTTTTTCTCTTGCCCAAGCTTTCGTATGCATTTAACGCTGATCTATACCAGGAACCTTCACCTGCCTCTCACAAACCATCCCTGGTGAGGGACCCTGCTATTTCCTTTTCCCCTCTCCAAAGGCCAACCTTTTTTGTCTCGAACCATGCCCATTCTCACCCAATCTTTTCGTCCTCCAATCACCCAGCCGGCCACATAGCACCTATCCCTTACCCTTCCTATCTGTAGCGGTTGAGATAGCATATTATTAGGGCCCCAGAGGTTTATTAGAAGAAGTACAGTAGCATTCTGCCTAAACCACTCATTCCTCCGACCCAGCTCCCTTTCTATCCCAGGTACCCAGCTTGTCTTATGGTTTCTAATCTTCACTCAAACTCGGATTGCGCGGTAATATTAACTTGATTTGAAGATTTGGTCCATACTCATATGACCCCTGTGGTGACACAAGATTTACCTTCCTCTCACTGTATTGTTTGCAGTTTTGAGAACCCCCCCCCCCCCTGCCCATCCATCATTGTTAGAAAAGGTAGACGGACCGGGAGGGTCGGCCGGGGTCAGGAGGAGAGGTCTCCGGGGAGAACCGTCTCCAGCGATCGTACAGACAGGTAACTTCCCCCCCACAGACAGATACCACACACGGATAAGGTTCAGTGTTCTTTATAAGCACTTCTTAAGGTACGGTTGAATGGTACAAGGAGGTCTGGACTCAGGGGTCCCCTCGATTCGAGTCTCGCAAGGTAGGAAAGGGGGTAGCCGGACAGTCTGTTTACCAGTCAGGTAGTTCGGATGAGATGATGAGCTCACAATCCTCGAGCTTGGTGGTTAGGTGGTACGGGCCGCGGCAGCGCCAGCAGGTCCCGGTGATGATGGTCGTTACAACGGGCCGCGGCAGCGCCAGCAGGTCCCAGGAAGATGGTCGATGTACGGTCCGCGGCAGCGCCAGCAGGTCCCGGTGAAGATGGTTGTTACAACGGGCCGCGGCAGCGCCAGCAGGTCCCAGGAAGATGGTCGATGTACGGTCCGCGGCAGCGCCAGCAGGTCCCGGTGAAGATGGTTGTTACAACGGGCCGCGGCAGCGCCAGCAGGTCCCAGGAAGATGGTCGATGTACGGTCCGCGGCAGCGCCAGCAGGTCCCGGTGAGGATGGTGATTGCAGAAGGCCGCGGCAGCGCCAGCAGGCAGAACGATGGGTCACAAGAGCGGGCTACGGCAGCGCCAGTAGACCGTCAAGGCTGAGTTCACTCGGGGTCTCTCGACTCCAGGATACAACTGCCTTCCTGCTCCGGAGCTGCCCCAGTTATAGGGCTGGTGCCCTTTGATGTCCGGACCCTCGCACTTGGAGGTCGGAGGGTCCGGGATGAAGGTGTCCAGACACCCAGCAGGGGGTGGAGCCAGTGCCTGGGGGAGCTGGGGGCGATCGGCACCTGGCGGGGAAGAGCCTTTGACACCTCGTTCTCCCATTGACCTGCCAAGTGGTCCGCTCACCTCCTGGGAGGATGGTGGTGCCGGGATGTCGGGGCCGGCCAGGCCCGGGGTTGGGGTCGGGGTGAGGCCACGCGGCCGCGTGGTGCAGGACCCAAGATGGAGGCTTGACCCGGCCGGGGAAGCCGGTGGGGCTGGACCCCGTGATGAGTAGTGGTCCGAGGGCAGAAGATCCGTCGGGAGACGGGGTACAGGTGCTTGTCGCGGGGGTATGCCTGGTGGGCTGGAGCTCGGGCCCTGTCGTGCGGGGAGGGAGCAAGCCCTCTGTGTGGCCTGTCCAACATGCGTCCCCCCCAGCTGAAGGCGGGGAGAGTCACCCATCTCCTTGGGGACTCTCTTCGTCGAGGCGGAAAAAGCGGGACAGGCCATCCGCGTTGGCGTGGTCTTGGCCTGGTCGGTGCTCCACGGTGAAGTCCATTCCCTGCAGGGAAATGGACCAGCGCAAGAGTTTTGGGTTCTCCCCACGCATCTGCATCAGCCATTGCAGGGGTCGATGGTCGGTTTGTACCCGGAAGTGGGTACCGAAGAGATAGGGTCGGAGCTTTTTGAGGGCCCACACTACTGCAAATGCCTCCCTCTCGATGGTGCTCCAACGCTGTTCTCGGGCCAGGAGACGTCGACTGATGAAGGCCACCGGCTGGTCATGACCTTCGGGGTTCAACTGAGAGAGGACGGCCCCGATGCCGTGGTCGGAGGCGTCGGTCTGCACCACAAATTCCCGACTGTAATCGGGGGCCTGGAGCACGGGGGCGGTGCACAGGGCGGCCTTCAGCTTCTCGAAGGCCGCTTGACAATCAGGAGTCCAGTTAATCCGCTTCGGTTGGTTCTTGGACGTGAGACCCGTGAGGGGCCCCACGATGCTGCCGTAGTCCTTCACGAACCGCCGGTAGTAGCCGGTGAGCCCCAAGAAGGCTCGGACCTCGGTCTGGGTGACGGGGGGCTGCCAGGACTGGATGGCCGCAATCTTAAGTTGTAGGGGGGCCACCAGCCCGCTCCCCACTTGGTGCCCAAGGTAGGTCACAGACCCTTGGCCAATTTGGCACTTGCCGGCCTTAATGGTGAGGCCGGCCCGCTGGAGGGCTTGTAGGACCTCTTGGAGGTGACGGAGGTGGTCGGACCAGTGGCGGCTGTATACAGCGATATCGCCCAGGTAGGCAGCGCTGAACTCTTCGAGCCCCGCCAAGACCTGGTTCACAAGGCGTTGAAACGTGGCGGGGGCATTCTTCATGCCAAAGGGCATGACCTTGAATTGATAGTGGCCATCGGGGGTAGAGAAGGCTGACCGTTCCTGAGCCCTGGGTGTGAGGCCGATCTGCCAGTAGCCCGCTGTTAGGTCGAAGATACTAAGGTAGCGGGCGGCCCCCAGCCGGTCGATCAGCTCGTCTGCTCGGGGGATGGGATGAGCGTCGGTCCGGGTGACAGCGTTCAAGCCCCGGTAGTCGACGCAGAATCTCAGTTCAGGTGCGGTGCCGGGGGCAGCGGCTTTGGGAACCAATACAACCGGACTGGCCCAGGGACTGTCCGAGGGCTCGATGACCCCGATCGTGAGCATCTTGGCCACTTCCTCTTGTATGCAGGCCCGTACCCGATCTGGTACGCGGTAGGCCCGGTGTCGGACAGGGGGACTGTCCCCGGTGTCTACGTCGTGCAAACACCAAGGGGTGACCCCGGGGGTGAGGGAGAACAGGGCAGCGAACTGCAGCAGGAGGTTCCGGCAGTCCTGGCGTTGCTCCGAAGTGAGGGCGTCAGAGAGCCGGACCCTGTCCACGGAGCCGTCACTCTCCTGAGTCTTCAGAAGATCCGGGAGGGGTTCGGAGTCTTCCTCTGCCCCACTGTCCGTAGCCATCAGGAGGCTGAGTTCTGAGCGCACAAAGTGTGGTTTGAGTCGGTTGGTGTGGAGGACCCGAAGGGGGTTCCGGGAGGTCCCCATGTCGATGAGGTAAGTGACGGGGCTTTTGCGCTCGACCACTTTGAAGGGCCCAGTCCACTTATCTTGCAAGGCACATGGTTCGGTGGGGGACATCACCCATACCTGCTGACCAGGCTCGAATTCAACGGAGGAGGCATTGTGATCATACCACCTCTTCATGTCCTCCTGGCTGGCCTCGAGGTTCGCCTTGGCCATCTCCCTGAAGCGCCGGGTCTGGTTTCGTAGGGCCAGGATGTATTTGAAGACGTCTGGGGGGGTTGTTAGGGGGGCCATCTCCCAACCTTCCTTGACTAGGCTGAGGGGCCCTCGCACAGGGTGCCCGTACAGGAGTTCGAAAGGGCTAAAACCGAGGGACTTCTGGGGAACTTCCCGGTAGGCGAAGAGGAGGCACGGGAGTAGTACATCCCACTGGCGACGGAGGGGCTCTTCCAATCCCCCAATCATCCCCTTGAGAGTGCGGTTAAAACGCTCCACTAGTCCGTTCCCTTGGGGGTGATAGGGGGTTGTGAATCTGTAGGTGACCCCGCATTGTTGCCAGAGGGACTTCATGTATTTGGATATAAAGTTCGTGCCTCGGTCGCTGACGACTTCTCGGGGGAAGCCTACCCGGGAGAAGATCCCCATTAGGGCCCGGCCAACCACCGGAGCTGTCACGGTCCGTAGGGGCACCGCCTCGGGGTAGCGGGTGGCATGGTCCACTAGCACTAAGATGAACCTGTGTCCTTGTGCCGTGCGGGGGTCCAGAGGCCCCACAATGTCTATCCCCACCCTCTCGAACGGGGTGGTGACCACAGGGAAGGGTTGCAGAGGGGCTTTCAGCTTCCGACCACTCTTCCCGCTGGCTTGGCATGTGGGGCAAGATCGGCAGTGGTTCAGGACGTCATTCCTCATTTTTGGCCAGAAAAAGTGGGTCACTAGGCGACTGTACGTTTTGTCCTGGCCCAGGTGTCCAGCCAGGGGGACATCGTGGGCTAAGTTGAGCAGAAAGTCTCTGAAGCGGAGAGGTACCACCAGAACTCGACCGGCCCCCAGCTCGGCGATTCTTTGCTCGCTGTAGAGCAGGTCGTTATCCCAGTAGACCCAGTGAGTTCCGGTGGCGTCCCCTGCGTTTTGGGCGCTGGCTTGTTGGCGGAGTCCCTCGAGGGAGGGACAGGTCTTTTGTTCCTGGCGGAACTGTTCTTGGGTGGGCCCCCCTTCTTGACGCCACTGAGCCAGATCCGGAAGGTCCTGGGGTTGCGCGTCCTCTTCGGTCGTCGGGTCCGGGAGGCCGGCCTCGCCGTTGCCCTCTACTGGGGCGACCGGGGGCGGAGGTGCTGGCCATTCGAGTTCTTCTGATCGGGGGGCGGCACGGGCGGCCATGGACCGGGTGGTTATGCAGGCCCAGTCCGGGAGGCCCAGCATCCCCAGGTGCTCTCTTCTCTCGACGGTGGCCCACGGGGAACTCTCGAGATCATTCCCCAGGAGGCAGTCCACGGGGGCATCGTCCCGGACCGTCACTTTCAGCAGGCCGGAGACCCCTCCCCATTCGAATGGGACGCAGGCCATTTTACACATACTCTCAGAGTTATCTGCCGAGCGGACGGGGCAGAGAATGTTCGGCAGGATCTGCTCGGGCTTCACCAGGTGACAGCGGACGGCCGTCACACTGGCACCGGTGTCACGCAGGGCCTCGGCCCTCTGTCCATTAATGGTCACCCACTGACCGTATTTCCTGGTGTTGGCAGGTAGGGGAGCCCGCGGGACCATGTCTCTTCCCCCTAAGCACGCCAGGACCATAGCGGCCGGTTCCCACCCTTGCTGGGCCGGCTCATACTCTTCGGGTTCCTCCGATAATCGCTCTTCCCCCAGGGCGGCGGCCGCTACCTGGCGGGGCTTGGGTGTTTGGTTTAGCGGGCAGCTCGGGTCATTGGCGTAGTGGCCTAGTCGCTGGCACCGGTGGCACGTGACGTTGGCTCGGAACCCGGGCCGCAACGGGGGGTTGCCCCGGCCGGCCGGAGGCGGGGTGCTGGCCACGGGTGTTGCTGGCAAGGCGTCTCTCCCTCGACCCTGGCCCCCTCCTCCTCCCCGAGGACGGTGCTGGCCTTGGCTGCTTCTGTTCTGGTCGTGTGGCCCTTTCCGGCCCACTCGGGTGCTTTCCCATCGGTCAGCTTCGGCGGCGAGCTGCCGGGGGTCAGTCAGCTTACTGTCGAGGAGGTGCTGCCTGAGCTCGACGAAACAGTTGTTTGACAGGTGCTCCCATACCATAAGGTTGAAGCGTTGTTCGTAGGTGGTGACCTGACTCCCCTTGATCCAACCCTCGAAGGCACGGCTGAAATAGTTCACGTATTCCACCCAAGTTGTACCTGGGATCCGGGTGCAATCTCTGAACCTCTGGCGGTACATCTCGGGTGTGAGGCCGTAGCGGGTGAGGAGGGCAGCCTTCATGTGGTCGTAGGACGACATTTGGTGATCTGGGAGCTGTAGTAGGGCATCGCGACCCTCGTTGATAAACCTCCCCCAAAGTCCGGCTCCCCAATCACTCCGGTCGATCCGGTGGGAGGTCATGGCGATCTCATAGGCTTTAAACCATTGCTGTATGTCGTCTTCTCGGACATACTCGCGGACAACATCCTTGGGGATATGGACTTTTTTCTCAATTGGCCCCGGGGTGTGTGGTCGCTCAGGCACCCCCAGTTCCTTATTCTGTTTTCGCAGTTCTATCTCCGCTAGTCTGCGCTCGTGCTCGAGCGTTATTTTTTTCTCCTCCAGCTCTCTCTGTCTCTGCTTCTCTTCTCGTTCATCTCGGAGCCGCATGTGCTCGAGGTTGAGTTTCTGTTCAGCTAACTTGAGTTCCCCATCCATCTTGAGTCGTGCCATCTCCAACTCGTGTAATCTGATTCTGTCTCTTTCTCGGATCTCCTCCTGTGAGAGGCCCGTTCCCCGCTCCTCGGGAGCCGTGGCATTCCCCTCTGGTGTGATGCTGTTTTGGTCTGGTGTGACGCTGCTTTGGTCGGAGGGTCCTGCGACCCCAGTTTCTGTCCATGACTCAAGGGCGCGCTTTAGATCATCCTTGGTACTTAGGCCGGTGGTAGCAATGCCAAGTTCTATGCAAAATTGTCTCAGTTCGCGGTGGTTGTATTCTTCTAATTTCTCCATTTGGAATTTCTCGGTGGGGCTGCTATCTTTGGTCGACATCGTGTTTTTGTCGTGGGGTGAGCTACTCTCTGTACGATTACGCGTTGATTCGGATCGCGCCGCTGGCCACCAATGTTAGAAAAGGTAGACGGACCGGGAGGGTCGGCCGGGGTCAGGAGGAGAGGTCTCCGGGGAGAACCGTCTCCAGCGATCGTACAGACAGGTAACTTCCCCCCCACAGACAGATACCACACACGGATAAGGTTCAGTGTTCTTTATAAGCACTTCTTAAGGTACGGTTGAATGGTACAAGGAGGTCTGGACTCAAGGGTCCCCTCGATTCGAGTCTCGCAAGGTAGGAAAGGGGGTAGCGGGACAGTCTGTTTACCAGTCAGGTAGTTCGGATGAGATGATGAGCTCACAATCCTCGAGCTTGGTGGTTAGGTGGTACGGGCCGCGGCAGCGCCAGCAGGTCCCGGTGATGATGGTCGTTACAACGGGCCACGGCAGCGCCAGCAGGTCCCAGGAAGATGGTCGATGTACAGTCCGCGGCAGCGCCAGCAGGTCCCGGTGAAGATGGTTGTTACAACGGGCCGCGGCAGCGCCAGCAGGTCCCAGGAAGATGGTCGATGTACGGTCCGCGGCAGCGCCAGCAGGTCCCGGTGAAGATGGTTGTTACAACGGGCCGCGGCAGCGCCAGCAGGTCCCAGGAAGATGGTCGATGTACGGTCCGCGGCAGCGCCAGCAGGTCCCGGTGAGGATGGTGATTGCAGAAGGCCGCGGCAGCGCCAGCAGGCAGAACGATGGGTCACAAGAGCGGGCTACGGCAGCGCCAGTAGACCGTCAAGGCTGAGTTCACTCGGGGTCTCTCGACTCCAGGATACAACTGCCTTCCTGCTCCGGAGCTGCCCCAGTTATAGGGCTGGTGCCCTTTGATGTCCGGACCCTCGCACTTGGAGGTCGGAGGGTCCGGGATGAAGGTGTCCAGACACCCAGCAGGGGGTGGAGCCAGTGCCTGGGGGAGCTGGGGGCGATCGGCACCTGGCGGGGAAGAGCCTTTGACACCTCGTTCTCCCATTGACCTGCCAAGTGGTCCGCTCACCTCCTGGGAGGATGGTGGTGCCGGGATGTCGGGGCCGGCCAGGCCCGGGGTTGGGGTCGGGGTGAGGCCACGCGGCCGCGTGGTGCAGGACCCAAGATGGAGGCTTGACCCGGCCGGGGAAGCCGGTGGGGCTGGACCCCGTGATGAGTAGTGGTCCGAGGGCAGAAGATCCGTCGGGAGACGGGGTACAGGTGCTTGTCGCGGGGGTATGCCTGGTGGGCCGGAGCTCGGGCCCTGTCGTGCGGGGAGGGAGCAAGCCCTCTGTGTGGCCTGTCCAACAATCATTCCCTTAAAAAATCATTTAAAAAGGCGTGCCCTTTATGAGAGCTTCACTTGGCAGCTGTGCGGTCGCTAGGTCTGTTGCCTTTAATAGATGAATGGGGATTGAATAATATGCCATATAACGTTTTTCTGTTAAATACTTTACACATTTCATCGCAATCTTTTGTTTATCTGACTCATCTTGTACTTCTAGCAGCAGTTTAGTTTTACACTGATCAATTTGAAAATTTGTATGGCATATGGATAATGTTTCTTATGCTTTACAGTGAACTTGGGTTGACACTTTCTGCTTCATGATCCCAGAAAATATTGCGAAGTGCTTTTAAAGATGCCGCCCAAGAAATGCGCGATGTAGACTTGGAGCCAAAAACTCTTGATGTGCGTAGCCTCGGGTTTAGTTGTGCACAAGAGTTGTATTTACACTTGACTGGTGGATACCTCTGAGGGATTGCTTTGTGGAATAGTTTGTTATGGGATAATGAAGAATACTAGGTCCTTCCTTATGGGAGGCGCACATCGTGATTTTGACACACACTTTTATGTACCCCTGAATGGTGTTTGTATTCTCGACACAGTAAACGGGCACAATTTGTTTTTTACCTGCACAATTTGTCAGGTAAAACATGGCACAAATCACCGTGGCATAAAGCACCTATCACCGTTTGCTTTCCTCTCAGTGGGGAATAATATAATATATTAGAAAGTTATCCGCTGGTCCAAGGAGCTTACATCGAAATGGAGTACAACTTGCACAGCCAGTAAATACTGAAGTCTTCTCAATGTGTTCTTTCTGGGTAAAACATTTGTGGCCCGGACGCCAAGCAATCTGCACCTGTCTAGGGATTAGTGTATAAGTGATTGCATTGGGGTTATGGATTGTGAATAATAATAAAATAACCTGTTTTTTATATAGTGCTTTGTACCGCACTTCTGCAATTTTAAGTTTTGTAAGTGACAGGATTTGTTGTAACTTTTTTTGTACTTACCTAATATTCATCGAAGCTCCCTACAAAGAATTTGCTTGTTAAGTCCAGATATAAAACTGTGCTCAGGGTGTAGTTTTAGTACCTACCCGTCTAATTTGTTGTGGCATTAATATCTGCCCGCCTTACTGTTTAAAAATTAGAGTCAGCCATATGGTGGGGAAGAATATGGGTAGAGATCCCCAGTTTGCAAGTGGCCTTTAACAGGTTTTATAGCGTGTTGACTTTTTAAAGTATTTACATTTGTGATAAACTATGTAACATAGTCTTACCATGTCCGGAATTTCGGCGTCTACATTGACGACTCTCTGTCTTGGCACCAACAAGCCGTCCGGGTCGCGGCCACATGTTTTACCATCTTGAGATGGCTGCGAAAAATTATTTGGATGTTACCCACTGCTACGCAAACAAGCATTTACAATGCAATGGTCTCGGCATTGGTAAAGTTAGAGCTATTGGCATTGCTCATGACATTATTTTTGTTTTATGTTTTTGTTTTTAAAACATTTAAAGAAACGGCATTGTCATGAGCAATGCAAATAGCTCTAACTTTAACAATGCCGAGACCGTTGCATTGTAAATGCTTGTTTGCGTAGCAGTGGGTAACATCCAAATAATTGTAAATGCTTGTTTTCCTCCCTCCCACTTCACAAGCCCCCGTGCTTGCTTTCACTTTGGCAAATGGCAGAGTGCAGCAAAGGCAGGAAGGGGCGGAAACCTGCCCCTGTGCACAGCCATCGCAGATAAACTGCCTCGGGAGCAGTACACATTTCCCTCCTCTTCACATACGTGGGGGGGAAATTGAACTACTGCAAGGCACGCACCCATGCCAGAAGGCCTTACACATCAGCGTGTGCTGCGGTCGTATGTTTTCTAGACCAGTGTCTGCAGCTGTGTGTTTCTTACACATCAGCCGTCTGACCTCCACTTGTGCTGCACACCCTCGGACTCCATGTGCGACTATCTCTGATACCCATCCCAGCCTGCACCAGGCAGGATCTTGTTGTTTTGTCTTTCAGCACCAAATGGGGGACTGCTGCCCTTGCCCTGAGCTGAGGTCGCACCGGACGCCCTTTGCTGCCTGGTGACTCATCTCCTACTGCTGTGCATCCTACTGCCCCCAACATACCAGCAACACCGCACTCAGCTCTGCCACCCACACTGAGCACAGCGTGACCCCACACATTTGGATTGCTGCATTATCACGTCCTATTAGCCAACGGGCCATCAGTGTACGTCTTTGTATTTCTCTGGTCTTTTCTACGCACATGTATGTTTCGCCTTCATTTAACAGAAACACAGCTACCCATCCATCCACACACAGCTGAAAACAGACTGACTTGTGCGAACTCGCAAGGACGTCTACACTTAAACACATGGATGCACACAATTACACACAGACAGGAACGCTCACAGCTACATGTAAACACACGCCGATACTCATAGACACACAGAATCTCTCCCACACTCACAGATACAAACACATACATACATACATACACACAGATACCACGGTGCGCACACTTTAACATATACACACACCCACACTAACAGGCACACAGAATATCTCCCACCCTCACATACACAAATACATGCATGCACACACACACGCACACAAATAGACACAGACTCGCACACTTTCATGTATACACACACCCACTCATGGGCACACAGTCTTTCGCACCCTCACATACACACTCATACATACATACATTCATAGTTGCATTCGCCGATGTACCTAGACTGCCACAAAGATAAGTTTAATTGATTTAATTTAATTGAGAAACCTTGATACGAGTAATTTTTGCACTAGCGCTTCAGCTAACAACATCGTGGGTGCTTTGCTATTGGTGTTTTATCTAAAAAACGTTTTTATGCTTGCTACATTGTTGCTGCTATTTTTGTCATTTTAAATTGAATTGTACTCTGACTCCCCGGTCCACCGCAGCGTTAGGCTGATTGATGTGGAGGGAGTACAGAGCGCGTTCACTTCCTGGTGGTGCCATTATAGGGCGGCCATCTTAGGGGGTTGACGCTCCAGTCTCCTCTGAGCCTTGATTATTTAAGTTCCCAGCACCTGTGCGCTCGAGAAACCTTGATACGAGTCATTTTTGCACTAGCGCTTCAGCTAACAACATCGTGGGTGCTTTGCTATTGGTGTTTTATCTAAAAAACGTTTTTGTGCTTGCTACATTGTTGCTGCTATTTTTGTCATTTTAAATTGAATTGTACTCTGACTCCCCGGTCCACCGCAGCGTTAGGCTGATTGATGTGGAGGGAGTACAGAGCGCGTTCACTTCCTGGTGGTGCCATTATAGGGCGGCCATCTTAGGAGGTTGACGCTCCAGTCTCCTCTGAGCCTTGATTATTTAAGTTCCCAGCACCTGTGCGCTCGAGAAACCTTGATACGAGTCATTTTTGCACTAGCGCTTCAGCTAACAACATCGTGGGTGCTTTGCTATTGGTGTTTTATCTAAAAAACGTTTTTATGCTTGCTACATTGTTGCTGCTATTTTTGTCATTTTAAATTGAATTGTACTCTGACTCCCCGGTCCACCGCAGCGTTAGGCTGATTGATGTGGAGGGAATACAGAGCGCGTTCACTTCCTGGTGGTGCCATTATAGGGCGGCCATCTTAGGGGGTTGACGCTCCAGTCTCCTCTGAGCCTTGATTATTTAAGTTCCCAGCACCTGTGCGCTCGAGAAACCTTGATACGAGTCATTTTTGCACTAGCGCTTCAGCTAACAACATCGTGGGTGCTTTGCTATTGGTGTTTTATCTAAAAAACGTTTTTGTGCTTGCTACATTGTTGCTGCTATTTTTGTCATTTTAAATTGAATCGTACTCTGACTCCCCGGTCCACCGCAGCGTTAGGCTGATTGATGTGGAGGGAGTACAGAGCGCGTTCACTTCCTGGTGGTGCCATTATAGGGCGGCCATCTTAGGGGGTTGACGCTCCAGTCTCCTCTGAGCCTTGATTATTTAAGTTCCCAGCACCTGTGCGCTCGAGAAACCTTGATACGAGTCATTTTTGCACTAGCGCTTCAGCTAACAACATCGTGGGTGCTTTGCTATTGGTGTTTTATCTAAAACACGTTTTTATGCTTGCTACATTGTTGCTGCTATTTTTGTCATTTTAAATTGAATTGTAGTCTGACTCCCCGGTCCACCGCAGCGTTAGGCTGATTGATGTGGAGGGAGTACAGAGCGCGTTCACTTCCTGGTGGTGCCATTATAGGGCGGCCATCTTAGGGGGTTGACGCTCCAGTCTCCTCTGAGCCTTGATTATTTAAGTTCCCAGCACCTGTGCGCTCGAGAAACCTTGATACGAGTCATTTTTGCACTAGCGCTTCAGCTAACAACATCGTGGGTGCTTTGCTATTGGTGTTTTATCTAAAAAACGTTTTTATGCTTGCTACATTGTTGCTGCTATTTTTGTCATTTTAAATTGAATTGTACTCTGACTCCCCGGTCCACCGCAGCGTTAGGCTGATTGATGTGGAGGGAGTACAGAGCGCGTTCACTTCCTGGTGGTGCCATTATAGGGCGGCCATCTTAGGGGGTTGACGCTCCAGTCTCCTCTGAACCTAATCTATTTAATCCACTGTTGCACCGCGCAGCGGCACGCGCAGCGGGAGCGCCATAGACGCGCCGAAGAGGTGCCAAAGAGAAGCCAGTCTGCGCCAGTCCGCGACCGGTCGCTCCAGCTCCAATCCCCATCCCCAGTTCCGCAGACATGGTAGGCAACCGTGTTATTTACAGTGCTCCTTTGCTGCATGCACTTCGTTCTACTACTAAAGCTGCCTGCCTACATTCGGTCTTGCCTATAAACCGTAAGGCCCGCTGCAAAACCTGTGACTGGAGTGTTTCACCTCCAGACTCAGGGAATCATTCCTTTACGCGCAAATGGAAGATGTGTCTCCTCAATTGCCGATCCCTGCCAAAACATCATATTGAACTAGCTATGTTGATAGAAGATCTTAAACCTGATGCCCTTTTTTTAACGGAGACTTGGCTTCAGCTAGATATCGATCCTACAATTGTATGGGCCACCCCCCAAGGCTATACCTGTAAACGTCTGGATCGTAAGACAGGTAGAGGGGGAGGACTGGCCATTATTTACAGGGACAATTTTAGATGTCGTGTCACCCCATCCTCTACGCCAGCCTGTGAGACTTTACACTTTACTCTTGAATTCTCCCCCTTAAACACTTTTTCTGGTATGTTAGTCTATCGACCACCTGGCGCCCTCAGCAATTTTATCACCAATATAACGGACACAGTTGCCGACTTAGTGTTGTCTTCAGCAAATTTTACTCTGCTAGGAGACCTGAACCTGCATTTGGATGTCCCACTTGACGCAGATGCCAATAGCCTTCGATCTAATCTGCAGGCTATGGACCTGCTACAGAAAGGCTTTCAACCGACGCATATCAGGGGCCATCTTCTAGATCACATTTACAGTAATCTAGAGAGCCTAACCGTGGAGACACCTATACCACTACCCTGGACCGATCACTTTTTGGTACCTTTTTCTTGGTCTACCGGCAGCTTTTCTATGTCACACTCCCACAATAAGCGCTGGGGAAGAAAATGGGCTTCACTTCCACTTGCTAAATGGAAACTAGCTCTCATTGATCAGCCAGCCCCGGAGATGACTAACCCCGACACAGCCACTGTCAATTTTGACAATTGGATCTCCAGCACCCTCGATCTAGTCCTTCCAAAGGAATCTTTGCATCTAATAAATAGACCCAAAGTTGCTCCCTGGTACTCGCCTGCTCTCAGGTCTAGGAAACAACTCTGTCGCAAACTAGAGCGAGCCTGGAGACAAGAATATTCTCAATCTAAAAAAGTGGAGTACCGAGCTGCTATAAAGCTCTACAAAAGTGAAATTAAATCTGCCCAAGCTCAGTTTTATGAATCAAAAATTCGTTTAGCTGCCAATTCTCCTAAGGAAATTTTTAAAATTGCTAAATCCTTAATCACTCCCCCTCCCCCTGAGCGTCAGTCACTTGACGGCGCAAAAACCCGTTGCAATAACTTAGCAATTTTCTTCTCCCAGAAGATTTCAACTATCTATTCCTCTTTCTCCATAGCTGGTGGGAACTTGGAGCCTACCACCACAATGGACCCCGACACGATGACTTCTTGCCTGTTGGACAAATTCCCCCTTCTAGACTCCTCCTCATTGGATGGAATAATCCCTAAAGTCAAAATGCGAAGTGGGTCGCACACCGCTCGTCATACTAGCAGTGTGCTAGTATGACGAGCGGTGTGCGACCCACTTCGCATTTTGTATTTAAAGCTCCCTGAGCTATGGGTTGACGAGCCCGGATCCCGCACCCGCGCGCCGTGAGAGGTACTATACCTGATAATGTTTGGCAGTCTACAGCACCCCGCATACTTACCTGCTCCCTGCTGACGAGAGGCAATTACCTCGAAACACGTGTCCAGGGATGGCATTTTAAACTTTTTACTCGTGGCATAGGTGTACCCGCCGCTGTCACTACATCCTCCAGAATCCTATGGGGCTATTTGCTAGTATGACGAGCGGTGTGCGACCCACTTCGCATTTTGTATTTAAAGCTCCCTGAGCTATGGGTTGACGAGCCCGGATCCCGCACCCGCGCGCCGTGAGAGGTACTATACCTGATAATGTTTGGCAGTCTACAGCACCCCGCATACGTACCTGCTCCCTGCTGACGAGAGGCAATTACCTCGAAACACGTGTCCAGGGATGGCATTTTAAACTTTTTACTCGTGGCATAGGTGTACCCGCCGCTGTCACTACATCCTCCAGAATCCTATGGGGCTATTTGCTAGTATGACGAGCGGTGTGCGACCCACTTCGCATTTTGTATTTAAAGCTCCCTGAGCTATGGGTTGACGAGCCCGGATCCCGCACCCGCGCGCCGTGAGAGGTACTATACCTGATAATGTTTGGCAGTCTACAGCACCCCGCATACGTACCTGCTCCCTGCTGACGAGAGGCAATTACCTCGAAACACGTGTCCAGGGATGGCATTTTAAACTTTTTACTCGTGGCATAGGTGTACCCGCCGCTGTCACTACATCCTCCAGAATCCTATGGGGCTATTTGCTAGTATGACGAGCGGTGTGCGACCCACTTCGCATAATCCCTAAAGTCACCTCGGGTTCCCCTAACGACCCAGCACCTCCTCAGACTCTTATCAAAGTAATCGACGTCATCCGTCCTGCCATCCTGGATGTCCTCAATGCTTCCATTGCTTCGAATTCTGTCCCAGTCCAATGGAAGTGTGCGATGGTTAGGGCACTTCTGAAAAAACCCACCTTAGATCAGAACAATTTGGCCAACTTTCGCCCTATCTCCCTACTTCCTTGGATGAGCAAACTTCTTGAGAGACACATTAATAACATCTTAGTGGACTATTTAGAATCTAATAGCCTACTATGTGTCTCTCAGACGGGTTTCCGCCCTCAGCATGGAACTGAAACTGCCCTTATAGCAGTAACAGAAGAGACTAGAGCGGTGCGGGACCAGGGAGGAAAAGCAGCCATCATACTACTCGACCTCAGTGCTGCGTTCGACACTGTCAACCATGCCATCCTATTACATCGTTTGAAAGGCATGGGTGTGTCGGGCGCGCCCCTGGAATGGCTGACTTCCTTCCTGGATGAGCGTTTTTTTCAGGTGTTCGAGGGTGAGACGATCTCGGCCAAGCAACCACTCAGTTGTGGGGTTCCGCAGGGTTCGTCCCTGAGCCCCACTCTTTTTAATGTTTATATGCAACCTCTAGCAAATATAGTTCAGCCCTTTGGTGTGCGTATCGTCACCTACGCAGACGACACCCAACTGGTGGTCTCTTTGGACCACTCGGAGGGGTCATCTAACACCCTGAGTCTGTGTCTAGAGGCTGTTGCTGAGTGGATGCATGCGTCTTGTCTTAAACTTAACGGGGAGAAGACGGAGATCATGTTATTAGGTAATTCCTTACCGAACACTTTGGCCTCTATTTGGCCTACATGCCTTGGCACTCCTCCCCTCCCTAAGCCCCAGATAAAGAGCCTTGGAATCTGGCTTGACAGGGCGCTTGATTTCTCGGTCCAAGCCACCAAGACTGCCTCAACTTGTGCTGGGTTAATGAAAATGCTCCGCAAGGTTCTTCCTTTGCTCCCTTTCCAGGCGAGGAGAGTCATGGTTCAGGCCCTGATTCTCTCTCGCCTGGATTACGGGAACGCCTTATATTTGGGCGCCCCTGTAGCGGTGACCAAAAGGCTCCAAGTCACCCAAAACTGTGCCGCCCGGCTATTGTTTAATATTCCTCGTTGGCAATCAGCCAAGAAAGCCCTTAAGGAGCTTCATTGGCTCCCAATGACTGCCAGAGCTCAGTTTAAGGCGATGTGCATAGTGCACAAATCTTTTCATTGAACAGGCCCTGCCATCTTGTTCCCCTTTGTAGTGCCTTACGTCCCTTCCAGAGCCCTTCGTTCCGGCTCACTGCACTTAGTAACTCCAACAAAGGTTATCAAAGCCCGTTGGGGCGGTCGCTCCTTCTCACACTCTGCCGCCAAACTATGGAATTCCCTTCCTGTGAGTATTAGACAGATCAACAATAGGATGGCATTCAGGAAAGTCCTAAAAACCCATTTGTTTGCGAAAGTGTGCTAATGTACCTTGGAGCTCGTCATAGTAATTGCTGAAGCGCGACGAGGCCTCCGGGTAGTTACGCGCTATATAAATATAATTTTTCATTTCATTTCATTTCATTATGTCAAGTAGCCTCGGTGCAGATAATAAAAGAGATTCCAAAGCGCAGCAGAGTGAAGAGATTGGCATGTCTTCAGATTATTCAATATAAATTAAATACTGTTTTGTACCAATGGAAAATGAGTGTGCCTGTGGATTGTGCACTACTGTAAAGGATGTGCTGATGTCTATAGAGGCCAGGCTTGACTATTTATTCTTTGATCGACGTTTGTTGTAATACAAGTGGGTGTTTAGCGCCTAGAATCTGGTTTCTCCTAGTCTGTTGACTGCCAATTCAGAAATAAATACAGTGCTTAATTTGCTGCTTCTTTTCAGAGCAAACTGTGTAAGCTCAGCCGTAGTGTAATTAGTGCAGCAAGTGCAGTGGCACTTTACCACAATTAAGACTGTCTTACTTACCTGCGGACCAGGGGACATTTGACATGCTTGCATTAGGACACATTGCCCTGTTGCAATGCTACTTAGAGCTGACATAATTCCTCACTTTACTTGTGATTATGTTTGAGTCAAATTATGCCTGATGTCTGATTCCTGATGTCTGATGCTTGTGGATGTCTGATGCCTGATGTCTGATGCTTGTGGATGTGTGATGCCTGATGTCTGATGATCGATGTTTGATGTCTGATGCCTGATGCTTGTGAATGTGTGTTGCCTGATGTCTAATGCATGATGTCTGATGCTTGTGGATGTCTGATGCATGTGGATGTTTGATTCCTGATGTCTGATGCTTGTGGATGTCTGATGCTTGTGGCTGGCTGATGCCTGATGTCTGATGCTTGTGGATGTCTGATGCTTGTGGATGTCAGATGGTTGATGTCTGATGCCTGGTGCCTGATGTTTGTGGATGTCTGATGCCTGATGTCTGATGCATGATGTCTGATGCCTGATGTCTGATGCCTGATGTCTGATGTCTGATGCTTGTAGATGTCTGATACTTGTGGATGTCTGATGCCTGATGTCTTATGCCTGATGTCTGATGTGTGATACCTGATGTCTTATTCCTGATGTCTGATGCTTGTGGATGTCTGATGCCTGATGTTTGATGCTTGTGGATGTCTGATGCCTGATTTTTACGATGTACGTCTTTAACATTATTTAATGCCAACAGAGCGCGGTCTTTCTACATTTTTGTTTGTTTTTAGGTTGCCATGAGCACATAACTGAGCTGCACGCTATGCTTCATAATAATAGCAGCGCACATACTTTTTGTAGTACAAGTTAGTACTTTGCTTTGTTTGCTTTGCTATTATTCCAGCGGACATAATACAACTGAGCACACTGTCTGATGTCTGATGCCTGATGCTTGCGGATGTCTGATGCCTGATGCTTGTGGATATCTTATGCCTGATGTCTGATGCTTGTGGATGTCTGATGCCTGATGCTTGTGGATGTCTGATGCCTGATGTCTGATGCCTGATGTCTTATGCTTGATGTCTGATTCCTGATGTCTGATGCTTGTGGATGTCTGATGCCTGATGTCTGATGCTTGTGGATGTGTGATGCCTGATGTCTGATACTCGATGTTTGATGTCTGATGCCTGATTCTTGTGGATGTGTGTTGCCTGATGTCTAAAGCATGATGTCTGATGCTTGTGGATGTCTGATGCTTGTGGATGTTTGATTCCTGATGTCTGATGCTTGTAGATGTCTGATGCTTGTGGCTGTCTGATGCCTGATGTCTGATGCTTGTGGATGTCTGATGCCTGATGTCTGATGCTTGTGGATGTCAGATGGCTGATGTCTGATGCCTGGTGCCTGATGTTTGTGGATGTCTGATGCCTGTTGCATGATGTCTGATGCCTGATGTCTGATGCCTGATGTCTGATGTCTGATGCTTGTGGATGTCTGATGCCTGATGTCTGATGCCTGATGTCTTATGCCTGATTTCTGATGTGTGATACCTGATGTCTGATTCCTGATGTCTGATGCTTGTGGATGTCTGATGCCTGATGTTTGATGCTTGTGGATGTCTGATGCCTGAGCTTTACGATGTACGTCTTTAACATTATTTAATGCCAACAGAGCGCGGTCTTTTTACATTTTTGTTTGTTTTTAGGTTGCCATAATACAACTGAGCACACTGTCTGATGTCTGATGCCTGATGCTTGCGGATGTCTGATGCCTGATGATTGTGGATGTCTTATGCCTGATGTCTGATGCTTGTGGATGTCTGATGCCTGATGCTTGTGGATGTCTGATGCCTGATGTCTGATGCGTGATGTCTGATGCGTGATGTCTTATGCCTGATGTCTGATTCCTGATGTCTGATGCTTGTGGATGTCTGATGCCTGATGTCTGATGCTTGTGGATGTGTGATGCTTGATGTCTGATACTCGATGTTTGATGTCTGATGCCTGATGCTTGTGGATGTGTGTTGCCTGATGTCTAATGCATGATGTCTGATGCTTGTGGATGTCTGATGCTTGTGGATGTTTGATTCCTGATGTCTGATGCTTGTGGATGTCTGATGCTTGTGGCTGTCTGATGCCTGATGTCTGATGCTTTTGGATGTCTGATGCATGGTGTCTGATGCCTGATGTTTGTGAATGTCTGATGCCGGATGTCTGATGCCTGATGTCTGATGCATGATGTCTGATGCATGATGTCTGATGCATGATGTCTGATGCTTGTGGATATCTCATGGCTGATGTCTGATGCTTGTGAATGTCTGATGCCTGATGGTATGCAGAACTCCAATCAAGGAAAGATCGAGCATGAACTAAAAGATAGGCCCCTATTAACTACGAACACTGTTGAAGACC
This sequence comes from Triturus cristatus, assembly GCF_964204655.1. NCBI lineage: Eukaryota > Metazoa > Chordata > Amphibia > Caudata > Salamandridae > Triturus > Triturus cristatus. The sequence goes on along the minus strand of NC_140588.1, from coordinate 857,384,755 downwards.
TATTAAATTCAATCAAATCGGGGTCACCAAGAGACCCTATTCCAGCTAACATTCTCAAGCAGTTAAATCTATCTGTGATACCTACTATAACGCAGGTACTCAACATGTCAATTAAAGAGGCTAAAGTTCCCTCCCTTTGGAAGCATGCCATGATCCACCCCTTGCTGAAAAAACCTAATGCTGATGCAACGGTTACAAAAAATTACCGTCCCATTTCCTTACTTCAAATCTTATCTAAAATTTTGGAAAAACACATCCACTTCCAGTTGACACAATATGTGAACACTCATCAACTTCTTCACCAGTCACAGTCCGGTTTTAGGGCAGGTTTTTCAACGGAAACCACTCTTTTGGGTGTGACAGAGACGATCCGCCAGAAATTGGATAAAGAAGAAACAGTAGCGCTCATCCTATTGGATTTGAGCGCTGCTTTTGATACCATCTCACACAAGGTGCTCTTAAACACTCTGAGCAACATAGGAATCAGAGGGGATGCTCTGAAATGGATCCAGGATTTTCTCTCAAACAGGACATTTCAAGTGTTTTCTCAAAATGTATGCTCCGAAACCCATTTATTCAGTCATGGCGTACCATAGGGATCCATCCTGAGTCCACTTCTCTTCAACATTTATGTTAAGCCTTTGGCTGAGTTAGTTGAAGAGTCGGGACTCACAATCTATTCCTATGCAGATGATTCGCAAATCATTTTTTCATTGGCGGCCCAAAACGTAAATGACATCTCTACGCTTAAAACTGGACTGAACAAGCTTGCAACCTGGATGAAGGAAAATTTTCTAAAACTAAATGGTGAAAAAACAGAGGTTGTCATTGTAGGAAAACAGAAACATCTATGGAGCCATCAACATTGGCCAGGGAAAATGGGCAACCTCCCAAACCCAATTTCGCAAGTACGTAACCTAGGTGTACTCCTGGATGACACCTTGAGCATGCATGCACAATTAGTTAGAGTGGCAGCCACCTGTTTCTCCATCATACGATGGCTCAGGAAAATCTGCTGGATGCTCCCCGAGTCAACCAGGAAAACGGTGGTGAACGCCTTAATAACATCCCGTTTAGATTACGGAAATGTCCTTTACTTAGGATCAAATAAGGCTAACCTCCATCATCTACAGATGGCCCAAAACGCGGCAGTCAGATTACTATGCAAGGTACCAAAAAGGGAATCAGTCTCTGCATTCCGACGTAAACTTCATTGGCTCAATATTGAAAATCGAGTGAAATTTAAAGCCCTCACCTATATGTATAAAATAAAAGCCAACACAGCCCCGAAGTACCTCTGCTCACTGGTAAATACATATATCCCATCCAGGAACCTCAGATCAGCCACTCAGGGCCATTTTAGGATCCCTAAATTTAAGCGCACTCGCATAGGAAGTAAATCCTTTGCCTACTTAGGCCCGTCTCACTGGAACTCTCTCCCCATTTCACTGAGAAATGCGCCTAACTACTCCAGTTTCCGAAAGTTGCTAAAAACCTGGCTATTCGATAAATACGACTTTTCTCTCCATCTGTAACAGCAAAGATGCGCCGGGAAACCCTTTTTGGGTAGCCGATGCGCAGTACAAGTGCAAACAAAATAAAAAAATAAAATAAATGTCTGATGCCTGATGTTTGTCAATGTCTGATGTTGAATGTCTGATGCCTGATGTCTGATGCCTGATGCCTGATGTCTGATGCTTGTGGATGTCTGATGCTTGTGGATGTCTAGTGCCTGATGTCTGATGCCTGATGTCTGATTCCTGATGTCTGATTCCTGATGGCGGATGCTTGTGGATGTCTGATGCCTGATGTCTGATGCTTGATGCTTGTGGATGTCTGATGCCTGATGCTTGTGGATGTGTGTTGCCTGATGTCTGATGCATGATGTCTGATACCTGATGTCTGATGCTTGTGGATGTCTGATGCCTGATGTCTGATGCTTGATGCTTGTGGAAGTCTGATGCCTGATGTCTGATGCCCGATGTTTGATGTCTGATGCCTGATGCTTGTGGATGTGTGTTGCCTGGTGTCTGATGCATGATGTCTGATGCTTGTGGATGTCTGATGCTTGTGGATGTTTGATTCCTGATGTCTGATGCTTGTGGATGTCTGATGCTTGTGGCTGTCTGATGCCTGATGTCTAATGCTTGTGGATGTCTGATGCATGATGTCTGACACCTGATGTCTGATGCATGATTTCTGATGCATGATGTCTGATGTCTGATGCTTGTGAATGTCTGATGCCTGATGTCTGATGCTTGTGGATGTATGATGCCTGTTGTCTGATGCCTGATGTTTGTGAATGTCTGATGCCGGGTGTCTGATGCCGGATGTCTGATGCCTGATGTCTGATGCATGATGTCTGATGCCTGATGTCTGATGCTTGTGGATGTCTGATGCTTGTGGATGTCTGGTGCCTGATGTCTGGTGCCTGATGTCTGATGCCTGATGTCTGATGCCTGATGCCTGATGTCTGATTCCTGATGTCTGATTCCTGATGTCTGATGCTTGTGGATGTCTGATGCCTGATGACTGATGTTTGATGCTTGGGGATGTCTGATGCCTGATGTCTGATGCCTGATGCTTGTGGATATCTAATGCCTGATGTATGATGCCTGATGCTTGTGGATGTCTGATGTCTGATGTCTGTTGCTTGTGGATGTCTGTTGCCTGATACTTGTGGATGTCTGATGCCTGATGTTTGATGCCTGATGTCTGATGCTTGTGGATGTCTGATGCCTGATGTTTGATGCCTGATGTCTGATGCTTGTGGATGCCTGATGCCTGATGTCTGATGCTTGTGGATGTCTGATGCCTGATGCTTGTGGATGTCTGATGCTTGTGGATGCCTGATGCCTGATGTCTGATGCTTGTGGATGTCTGATGCCTGATGCTTGTGGATGTCTGATGCCTGATGTCTGATATCTGATGCCTGATGTTTGATGTCTGATGCCTGATGCTTGTGGATGTATGTTGCCTGATGTCTGAGGCATGATGTCTGGTGCATGATGTCTGATGCTTGTGGATGTCTGATGCCTGATGTCTGATGCTTGTCGATGTCTGATGCATGATGTCTGATGCATGATGTCTTATGCCTGATGGCTGATGCCTGATGTCTGATGCCTGATGTATGATGCCTGATGTCTTATGCCTTATGTCTTATGCCTGATGTCTGATTCCTGATGTCTGGTGCTTGTGGATGTCTGATGCCTGATGTCTGATGCTTGATGCTTGTGGATGTCTGATGTCTGATGCCCAATGTTTGATGTCTTATGCCTGATGCTTGTGGATTTGTGTTGCCTGATGCATGATGTCGGATGCATGATGTCTGATGCTTGTGGATGTCTGATGCTTGTGGATGTTTGATGCCTGATGTCTGATGCCTGATGTCTGATGCTTGTGGATGTCTGATGCCTGATGTCTGATGCTTGTGGATGTCAGATGGCTGATGTCTGATGCCTGGTGCCTGATGTTTGTGGATGTCTGATGCCTGATGTCTGATGCATGATGTCTGATGCCTGATGTCTGATGCCTGATATCTGATGTCTGATGCTTGTAGATGTCTGATACTTGTGGATGTCTGATGCCTGATGTCTGATGCTTGATGTCTTATGCCTGATGTCTGATGTGTGATACCTGATGTCTGATTCCTGATGTCTGATGCTTGTGGATGTCTGATGCCTGATGTTTGATGCTTGTGGATGTCTTATGTCTGATTCCTGATGCCTGATGCTTGTGGATGTCTGATGCCTGATGACTGATGTCTGATGCCTGATGTCTCATGACTGATGTCTGATGCCTGATGCTTGTGGATGTCTTATGCCTGATGCTTGTGGATGTCTGATGCCTGATGCTTGTGAATAAATTAAAGGCATTGTCATTTACAATACCATTTACAATACCAATAGCTCCAAAACTCGCAGTTGCGAGACCTATTGCATTGCAAATGCTTGTTGAATATACGTGGGACACATATGCATCTGGAAAGGACAGCATATTGAGAAACTGCAGTGGGATCGAGTATTATAATCTGTGCTAGCCTTTCTGTTCAAGAGGGGCATTTAAGCCTGTTTTTTGTTATATGAAATCCAGTTGAGGGTGGTTTAGTGTAGGGTGGTTCCACAGAAAGGAGGGGATGATGGACTTGGAGGGAAGGTCATGTTTGAAGCCCCGATAAAGCACAGGTGATCTTCCAACCTATCCCTTGAGGTGGAGCCATTTGCATTGCTACTCCCTCCTCCCGCACACACGCACCTCAGTATTCTGGTGAAATGGTAAGTACTTATGGTAGGTACTGGCTGTTGATGCTTCTTGGACCGGTCGTGTACTATTAATGATACCTGAGGATGAAGGTTATACCTGTTGCCCTGCACAGCTCACTCAGATCACACCTGGCACTGTTCGTGATTTGCAAGATTGTGTACATTTCTAGACAAGGAGGCCGTGCACTAGCGGCATAGATCACTCCACTGAGAGCACCGATAGAAAAGTAACTGGCGATGCACCGAGCTCAAGCCCGCGCCCATTTGCTCAAGCATTGCTTTGATTCGGATAATGTTCCATCTCCTCTCCAGTGAAGGTTACTCTAATAAAATCTGCTTGGGGTGTTGGTGTCTCCCATACCGAGCCCAACCAGGGCTGCGCTGCTTGGCGTGGCACGCACGCAATGTTGCCGCAGTTATGGTGTTTGTTAAATCTGTATTCTTGCTAAGGTCACAGGCCCTGCTTCCAGTCCCTTTGCCTTTACCGCACATAGCAGCTCATAGAGGTCGTGCATGTGTGCATGTAGGAGGAAGCCAGGTATGAAAGCACATTGTTGTGAAAGGGAAAGTGAGGGCATGTGAAATAGTCCTGTCCCGTGCATGTGCACAACTTGCAGTTGTGCGCCATCTCAGGGCCTTCCTCCAGTCTCCCTTGGGCCCTTAGTGTCCGCACACACACACAAACAACCTGATGTACACAATCTATTTTTCTCTCTCACACACATACATGAATAATCTGACGCAATTTAAAAACTCACAAAATCTGACCTACACAATCAACTCACACACAAACACAATCTGACACAATCGCAGAAAGACACACAGCGATGCAAGCACTGATCGGCACACACTATATTTCTGTGTGTGCTTTTCCTACTTTCGTTCCAGCTGCCCAGTGATGTATGCATGATCACAGCATCCCCCACTGCACAGAGTGCCTAGAAGGAGGCCTGCTCTGACTAGTCCAGAGCAGCTGTAAGAGCCCCACTGTTAGAAATGGGATTTCTGGTTGGCTAAGGCTTGCGCCAAAGCCAGGCAGAAACCATCACTCTAGTCAGGGCGAGGGAGTTACACACTGAAGATAACCCCTGCTCACCCCCTTGGTAGCTTGGCAAGAGCAGTCAGGCTTATCTCAGAGGCAATGTGTAAAGCATTTGCGCAACACACACACAAAGCAGCAACACACTAGGCACACCACAAAAGAAACTCCACACAAGGTTATATCAAAAATAGCCTTTGTATTGTCAGAAACATAATCACACATTTACACTGCGCCAACTGGCACGGGCAATATTCACAGGGGAATTATATACAGGACAAGGCCAATCGGGCCACGGTCAGAACCATCAGAACAGGTAAGTAAATATAAACCACAACCAGTAACTACTGGCACAACAAGGACCTAAGCATTATCACATTAGCATTAGGTATAGACCACATTATGCATAAATCACAAGCATAAACATATTATGCATTCTCATTAGGCGTAAGACACTTGAGGCATCACAATAAGGGCAGCCTGTAACTATTACTTAGGAGTGCCCTTGGCACAACACGTCATACCTAAACCTCATTAGTAGTGCACATTAGGAACTACTTGCAGTGTGGACACGGTACTGGAGAATCACTGCTAGAAAAGGATCACCACATATTATGCAAAACGAAACATAATCAGCAACCTTGCCCCATAGCACCTTACATTTCCTCCGCAGGGGACTCATAGTAGGGTTAACACTAAGCATATCCCACACTACCGTGGGGAACTCTTGTGCCCACAGACTTCCTGGAGCACACCCGAGCGTAGTGCCTACAGCTCATCAGAGGCCCTCATCCCCTCCTGAGGCGGTAACCCTAGAATCAGTGTGGAATACTGAGGTCTCCGTTCTGATCTGCTACTGAGGAAATGATCCAAGTGCCCCGTACACCCAAATCCGGGGTGGGGGGCAAAAATACACTTTGTTTCTACCCACGGCGAGTGCCCCCAAGAATCTGGTCAGTGTGCAGCTGCCACCATGCTGTGTATTTCACCACCGCGGGCCGGGTCAGACACAAAAAGAGGCTCAGCCTCACTTACCACTCCTTGGGGGGCTGAGCGAAAGAAGGCGCTGCCGTCCACACCCAACCATGGTCAGATGCTCCTAATGTAGGCGGTCACTGACCCCACCCTGAGGGGCCAGGTCGACTCAGGCGCTGCTTCTGTCCTCCTTTCCTCTATCGGCTGTGGCTGCGGCTGGAGACGGACACGGAGCACGGTCTCAGTATGCTCCTTCCGCAGGAAACGGCCCGCCCACAACCAGGCTTGTTGTTGCCTGGCTTCTGCTCGCACTTTCTGGTTTTGCAGCTGCCGGGGCTCTCCCTTTCTTCACGGCCTCGGGTCTTTGCTGTATGACGCAGGCGGTCCCAGGCTTCCCAGTTGCAGGACCAGACAACGGGACGGTGGGGGAAGGTTCCCCCAGTTGCCGTGGTATTGGTGGCTACCGGTCACAGCCCTAGCCTGTGCTGGCTGCCAGGGAGAGGGAGAGGGAGAGGGAGAGGGAGAGCGCTTCTCCCGCCTCAGCTCTCCCCTCCCGTCTCTTGGCAGAAAAGTGCGACCCGGTTGCAGCACGAAAACACTCATATGCCATGCACAACACAGCAAGCGCTCCCCATGCACCCTGGGTTCCAAGGCTGCAGAATTGGTGAGAGAAGCACCCCAAGTACTCCCCACGGTCCGCTGGGAGATCCAAGGAAGGGGGATAATTGGCCAGAGCCAGCAAGGGTCTTTCCCCCTTAAGTCCTTTGCGTCCCTAGGATCCTCAACAGGAGGCCAGCACACCCAAGGCACAGTCAAAGTGGCGGTTCCTCCTGGTAGTGCAGCAGCCTACCGGCTGCAAGTAAGCCCCCCTCACACCAGGGCAGAGCTGAGTACAGGCAGGCCAGCATGTAGGGACCCCCCCAGGAGACATCAGCTGGGTCCCACAGCGGTTCCTCCTTGCCCAGCAGTCCTTCAGGTCCAGGCAGGTCCCAAGCAGCACACCCTTTCATGGGGTCACAGCTCCAGTACGTATACTCACATTTTCGTTGTCTGCCCTGGCACAGGGCTTGGGGGAACCAGTTCCAACTGGTTTTGGGGGGTGTTGAAGCACTTTGTTTACAGTGCTCACATCCTCCTTTCGGAGATGGGGCTCTGCCATCAGACACACCACAGGGGGGCAGAGCCAGCATTGTACAGGCCAGGCACTGACCTCTTCAGGGACCGGGATTACTCCTCCCACTACCCCCAGCACAGATGTCCCATTCAGCCTAGTGCTGACTCACCCTGCCCCTCCTGGAGCCACACACACATTCCAACCCCTATAACTCACAAGCAAGACATACAATTCACATCAGGCAGGCAGACACATAGCACACAGAAATGCCAACTTCTAAAAGTGGCATTTCTAAAATACTTATAATAAATCTGCGCACACCATTGTGTAGCATTTATTATCACTATTCCAAACATACCAAACTTGACCACGCTGCACCTCTCATATCAGGAATTACCACTGAAACACTTATCAGTGAATCCCCAATGCATTCCTATGGGAGGGCAGCCCCACAGCAGTGAGAAACCCAAATGGCTGTTTGTCACTAGCAGGACATGTCACACACTTAAGGTACATGTCCTATCTTTTACCTACAATGCACCCTGCCGAAAGGGCTAGCTAGGGCCTGCCCTAGGGGTGAATGACATGTAGTAAAAGGGGGGTCACGGACATGGCACACACTTTAGGTGCCACGTCACAGAGACAGTAACACTGCGCGCACAGGCCCTGCAATGGCAGAGGCCTGAGATAGGTTTGAAAGGCTAATTTGGTGTGTGGCGCAATCAGTACTGCAAGCCCACCAGTAGCATTTAATTTTCCAGCCCTGGGTATATGGGATACCACTTTACAAGGGACTGACAGGTAAATGAAATAGGCCAAACAGGTGTAAAACAATCTTACCATATTTAACACAGAGAACACATGCACTTTACACTGGACAGCTGTGCTAAAGTGCCCAGAGTCCCAAAACCACCAACACCATGTCAGAAAAAAGGCTCTGAGAAAGGCAAAAAGTTTAGGGATGACCCTGCAAAAAGGGCCAAGTCCAACACCCATGAAGCTGCCTGAGTAATGAGGACCGAGCAACCGTGATTTATGGCCCAGGCTGCCTATCATTTCAGACGGGTGCAGACAGTGGCATGTGGCCATTTCACAACTTCCTGTTAAATACCCGTCTATGGGCACAGTGTTCTCTTTGAAAGGAGAGCTTTTTAGGTCAAGCCTGAGTCAAAGCGCATGTGCTGCTCTGCGAGACTGATGTAGTGGAGTATGGAAGGAAAGCCCCGCCCACTCTCCGCCCATATTTTGTATTGGCTTGTGTCTTTGTCCGTAAATGTTGACTTCTGATTCAGTAATTGGCTTGTTAGTCCCTCCTTAGTACGGCCTTGTCTTCACGTGTAACCTCTCATGGCTACTGGGCCCCTTTAGTTCAGTTATGACACGGTATGTTTATTTTTGTCTGTAAGCACTGTTTGTTTAATGAGTTTCTGGTCCTGCAGGCACAGCTTACAGAGCGCCATGCGCGCCTTCACTTTCACAGTAGCCCGGAACAATGTTTGTTGTGATCGTGTGTGAAGTGGCTTTGCTACGTGCGTGCCTTTATCTTGTATACACAACTGAGTGCAACAAAGGCAGGAAGGCACGGAAACCTGCCCTTGGGCATGGCCATCGCAGGTAAACTGCCTTGGGAGCGGGTAGCAGTACACATTTCATAACCCTCCACATGCGTGCTTTCACCTTAGAAGTGGAAAGGGCAACAAACTTTTGCACACCGTGGAGTGCTCTTTGAAGTTCTTTTTCGCCTCCCCTTCACATTAAGAGTCCCCCTCTGTATTTCTTTTGCACGCCAGGCGTGCTCCTTAAAGCTCTTTTTCTTTCGCCCTCCCACTTCACATTAAGGGCCCCCCCATGCTTGCTTTCACTTTTGCAAATGGCAGAGTGCAACAAAGGCAGGAAGGCGGGAAAACCTGCCCCATGGCACAGCTATCGCAGGCAAACTGCCTAGGGAGCAGTAAACATTTCCCTCCCCTCCACATGTGTGCTTTCACTTACAGAATGCACAAGCTTTTGCATGCCTCAGCGTGCTCTTTGAAGTTCTTTTTCGTCCCCAATTTGCATGAAGAGTGCCCTCCTCGGTTTTTCTTTTGCACGCTGTGATGTGCTGCTAGAAGCTCTTTTTCTTCCTCCCTCCCACTTCGCATTAAGAGCCGCCAGCCCATGCCTGCTTTCACTTTTACAAACAGCCAAATGCAACAAAGGCAGGAAGGCCCGGACACATGCCCCTGGGGATGGCCATCGCAGGAAAAATGCCTCGGGAACGGGGAGCAGTACACGTTTCCTAAAGCTTAACCCAAATAGCCGTATCTTGACAAAATCTCAAGCTACAAGAAAAAAGCATGGGTGGCATATCCTTCTCTGTTCAAGCAGCCAAACTATGGAACTCTTTACCCCAACATAAGATCCACGGACAACCACCTTATCTTCAGAAAATACTCAAGAATTGGCTCTTCCCCACAGAAGCACCATACGCAAACAGAAATTTACAGCATATTCCTTTGTATATAAGCAATTATTTTTACTATAGATATGTACCTATCTTTTGTGTATTGCTTTGTATAAACATGTAGAATAATTATTTTGCTATAAAATCAATGAAAATAAAATTTTAAAGTACAATATCACTTGAAAACCAGAGTTTATCTAATGTATATTTAATCTACATATACTTACTTCCTTTATGCATCTATATACCTTCCATGTATTTGTCACCCTATACTTCTCTCAATATATCTTCTACCCCAACGTTCTGACTCATCTCAACCCTCTTTCTACTACTCTTTCCAATGCACTACCCTATTTCTCACCATTTTCCTCCATCAATATATCCTCTATATCCACTCACTCATTTATCCCAAACCCCATACCACTACTATAAACCCCAAAATAACCCTTTCTAGACTCTCCCCTACTCTTCCGCTTCTTGCATCATCTGACACCTATTTTGCTATACCAATCCCCCAAAACAAACCTTTCTAAACTCTTCCCTCTGACTCTTCCCCTCCACATCCCCTTTTTACCCAATCCAAGCCTCCTCCTACTGCTATGACCGCCAAAACAAAATAATAAAAGTCTAAATCCTTCACTCTTCTATTCCTCCACTATCCTTTTCAATCAAAATAACAGACTAACATGTTCACTTCTCAAATTTCATATTCCACTGTACTAATTCACCACTAATCCTTTATGGGTTCCACAGTAGCGTGCTACTCGCCCAAAAATTGCTTCAACACCTCATCAGAGGTACCAAGCACTGTATAAATGCAAACCTTTTTCACTCTTCTATCCCTCCGCTGCCCTTCGCTATCCAAATAACTGAATAAAATATCCACCACTCAAATTACTTTCATATTTCACTATACTAATTTTCAACACTAATCTTTTATGGGTTCCGGAGTAGAGTGCTACTCACCAATAAAGTGCTTCAACACCCTATCAGGGGTAACGAGTGCGATATAAATGCAAACCTTTTTCCCTTTTCTACCCCTCCCCAACCCATCTCAATCCAAATAACTGACAAGTATATCCACCACTCAAATTACTTTCATATTTCACTATACTAATTCAACACTAATCTTTATTGGTTCCAGAGTAGCATGCTACGCGCCAAAAAAGCGATTCTAAACCCCATCAGGGATAGCAAGCGCTATATAAAGGCAAACCTCTTTCCCTCTTCTATCCTTCCGCTATCCTTCTGAATCAAAATAATTGACTAACCTATTCACCACTTAAATTACTTTCATATTTCACTATACTAATTCAACACTAATCCTTTATGGGTTCCGGAGAAGTGTGCTACTCGCCGAAAAAGCGATTTGACGCCTCACCAGGGGTAGTAAGCGCTATATAAATGCAATTACAATACAATGCAATCTGTACAATCAGCCCTAGACTTTCAAAGGGAGCACATTGGTGTGATGTGTGTTTACACAACATCACACCGAGCTGCCCATTGTATGCTTCTTTATTGCACAGTAACTCCCCTTACTCCTCACATCCTTGAAGTTCTGTTTTTTTTCAATTTACCAGGCGTGTGTGGTTGTTAGTAATTTACACCTGTGTCAATTAGTCATTCTTCTTTTTTTCACGTTATGAGTGTTTTCTATTCATTATATCACTATAAGCTGCATTGATCTTTTTTACGTAGTCTATTGCTTATTTAAATTGCCACATATTGGGGTTTTCACACCTGACCTTGCAAGTCATTGTGCAGCGTCCGTCTTTATTATGATGTGTGTTTCTAGGAAGCAAACAAAATCGAAATAAACAGTCAGTGTGAGTATTTTGAAATAGGTGCCTCCATGGTGCGAGTAAAAGCTTGCATTTTTTGTGCAGGGAGGCCCGCAATCCTCTGGGTTCCTGTGGTGTCCGAATTCACGGACCAGCGTGTTATTCAAGCAGGTACCTGCCCTCTAAGAAAAGAACGCAGGGTTTGCACTGCTTCCAGCGATCTGTGTGCTTTTACAAGTGTGTTCCATGTGTGCATTACACGGAAAGGTGTGTTCCTATTTTTTTTACAACAGCACATGTGGCACGTGTCTTATTAAGTTGCAATCAGTTTCAAAGAGACCACAAGTGGAAGGGAACGATATATTTCTCTTCTTCCAAACCGGAGTCTTTAAGCAGGTTTACTTGGGCCGCTGTGCAGATACCTGTACAAGAAAGGATTCAGCTCAAGTGATCGCTGGAAATAATATTCTCCCATCTACAAGTGATCGCCATTATGCATCAGAGGCTTCGGGACATAATTTCATTTTTTATTGTTGTTGCTCTCCATGAGAGTGCATGTTCTAGCAGCTGTCTCCCCTCCTCCCCTGTCTTTACTTGCTCATGCCTCCCACCCCACTCCATGTCGAGGCTGCTTCCACCCGCCCAGTGCCCCCATCAGAGCACTTTAAATGCTTGCATTTTTCAAAGGTGTAAAATAAATAAATAAATAAATATTTAATTGAAACCACCTTACAGGGGTGAGACAAGAGACGCGTGAGTGTGTGCATGTGTATTTGCAAAGGTACGTAGGAGTGCTTGTCTGTGCTTGTACATATGTGCATGCGTGTGTAAATGTATTTCCACTTGGTAATGCTGTATATGTATGTACATGCTTGGTTAGGTACATGTCTATGTGCACGTGTGTGTTTGTTTGTATGTGCTCCTGCCTGCCTGCATGCATATGTGTGGGTGTGTATGATGCTTGTGTGGTTGCATCTATCTGTGTATATGGCTGCAGGTTCTGTGTTTCTAACTCAGTGCATGTCTCTGTGTGTGTGTGTCTGTGTATGTGTGTTTCTTTGTATCTGTGCTTGCACATTTGTATGTGTCTATCTGTGCATCTATGTTTATATTTAAGTTTTTTTCTATTGCACATAAAAGGCCCAGGGGTATTTACAACATAGGACCTGTGCTTTATTTAGACTGATTTGCATATGGGCAGGTCTAAACCGGGGTGGCATGGAGAGCAAAAGAATGATGGATTTAACTCAGATCTCTTGACTGGGGGAGAATGTTTTGATTTGTTCTGCATTCTGTCCATCAAATGTGTGTCTTTTGCTTTCTCGCCCTAAGTGCGCCGGGTATGCCTAGACGTAGGTCCCGGGCTCACTGTGCCACTGGATTCAAGCTATACTGGCTGAAGAGGGGTGATACCCCGAAACCGGTCCTAGGATGCTTGTTTCCGGTCCAGGGAGGACTTGGCTTGGCAGTTCGGACTGGACTGTTCCCATGAGGCACAGGGTTAAGACTGATTTGCATATGGCTAGGTCTAAACTGGGGTGGCATGGTGAGCAAAAGAATGATGGATTTAACCCAGGTCTCATGACTGGGGGAGAATGTTTTGATTTGTTCTGCAGTACGTCCATCAAATGTGTGTCTTTTGCTTATTTTGCAGCACATCACCCACTGTTATATTAGGCTGAAGGTCTTGCTAATGCGAGACTGATTGAAGTTGCAAATGCTTATTAACAAGGTATTTTTTAAATGGGTCCAGAAGCAGCTGCATTAGAAGGGCCCAGAAGAGCACACTAGGGTCACCAGCAGCCACCCCCTCCCAGTAGATAGTCTGCCATCTAGTCATCCACTGAAATTGGGAAGCCAAGTAATAGAGCTCAAAGGTGGGAGTATTTTTGTACACCACAGCAAGACCATCAACATACAGTCCATTTTGTGAAACACTGCTCTAGGGGTCTGTATGGGCAAAGAAGCAAAGACATACAGTAATCTTGACAAAATTATCATTTTCAACAAGCTCACCCTGCTCATGACTGATATCTTCATTGTATTCCAAAATGTGATGGCCTGTCTGAAAGAGGTCAGTTCTGTTGTGATATTCCCTTCCAGTAGCCTACCCTCAGATCTATAAATTGGACACCTAGATATTTCAATGCAGTGGGTTCCAATTCTATAACAGTGCAGAATGAGCTTGGTCCTATCCACTTCTTCAATATCCTTGACCTAGTAACCATATTACTTGTCCACGTTTAACCACAACATTGAGAGACTCCAAATATCTCCTAACACTTTAATTTCCCCTCTTATGTCTGTCTCTTTCAAAAGTAAGTATATACAATGAACGTTCATCAATTTGTTACTCCTTATAAAAGCTCCCCTACCCCTGGATCGTCAATGCAAACAATACAGGGTAGAGGGGGCATCCATGCCTTGTACCCCTACCAATACTACATGGTTCTGATATTATAGTACCTGTTTTGACTCTAGCAAATGGGTTTGTGTATGTAGTTTGATCCATGCCAAGATCCGATGACCCAGTCCCATGCTAGTCTTTAGTGCATAAATTTCAATGGAGGAAATTAAAAGCATTTTCTATGTCAATAGAGAGTACCAATGGCACTCAGCAAGCAGCAAAAGGGTCATGCAACATCTGGATTAGTTTCCTAATGTTAGGCATTGTACGGCACTTAGGGATAAACCCGTTTTGATCAGAATGGACAATGTCATTCACTCTAGGGAGAAGACTGTTCATTAACATCTTGCTTAAAATTTTATAGTCAGTATTAAGCATTGTCAGTGGTTGGTTTGAGAAGACTAATGTGACCTCAATGCTTGCAGCAGGGATCCTACATTCCTAGATTTGTTAAAAACAACCTCAGTTTTGGGGTTTTAACATCTGTGTAAACCATCTAAAATTCAATAGACAGTCCATTAGAACAGAAACTTCCCCCCTAGCCAGGTCCTTCATGGCTGCTCTCACTTCTTACACCACTAAGTAAGATCCCAAGGTGGCTGTCTCCTCCTGCATATTCTTGGGGCATGAGGTGCATACCCCATAGTCTACTATGTCAAGGGTGCACATAATGTCTCTTATCTGAAAAATACCTTGGGTTGAATATTACATTTATCTAAGATTGGAAGTAGTCCATCTGGCCACTCTCCACATAGGCATTAGGAATATTGCTTTGTTCCTGGTTAACCAACTATGCTAGTAGTTTTCCATCCTTATCCGTTTGTCATGCGTCCTCAAAATACAGGACTTATACTCATACCTCTTTAGTCTTTAGGGATGTCCCACTGGAGTAAAGTCAGGAGCAATGGCAATGAAATGTGGTCATAATACACCCTATGTAATCAGAGCATGTGACCTTTGCTTGTGTTTGAGGGCAACACAGCAACGTATCCAGCCTAACATGCAAATCATGCCTACCTGAGTAAAAAGACATGCTTTCCAAAAAAACTATCAATTTGTTTGCTTTTGGGGCATAAATGTTTATTAGTGCTATACCTCTTCCTTCTGGTCTGCCCACCCCCACTATATACCTCTCATCTCGGTTGATTATTTCCATCAGAGATAAGGGTGTGCACAGCCTAATCCAAATTTAAGCTCCATGGGCAAACGCTCCGTATGTCGCAAAATAGATGAAGACTCCACCATCTTTTTTAAGAAATCCTTCCCCTTACCAAATGGCAGGTGCATCTCTTGAAGTATTGCAATTTGGGCACCTCATCTCTCAATGTAGACATACGTTATATCTCTTACTAGGGAAGTTCAGGTCATGCACAATCCACGTCAAAGTCCTAACCTCCCTACTAATTGTGTCTGGCATCAGTCAATGGCATATGATATCCATGAACACAGCTTACCATCCCCTAACAATGCACACTTATTGCTACCTCCACATCTCCACTCCAATCCCTCCTCACATCATTATCAAAACCTTTAACAAGAACAACTTTTTTGCACTCCCCAACTTCGCCCTCCCAGGATGTTGATGACAGAGCATCCCGTCCAAACTTGGTAGTGAAGGTAAATATCCCTGCTCCTCTAGCGAAACCTGTACAGACCTCACTGGTGAGGGCTATGGAGGTGCATAAAAAGCAAAACTATCAGAACAACAGAGGCCTGTGATCTCCTGGTCACCTGGTACATCTCAGCAATGCATACCACATAGAAGGATACTGGCCAAATCGGGCCACACTCCAGGGAATGAGGAGCTAATGCCTGCTGGAGGGACAGAAAGCATGGAGCTCTATGATATCATCTGCAGTGTTGGGAGTGAACTAAGGCACTACACTGCAGTTTCAGAGTCTTCAGTATTATCTGCAACTGTAAAAGAGCCCTTTTCAGTGTTCTGCACCTATACCAGGGGTTTACCTGGAGCCGCCCAAAGTTGCTGCAGATGCACACACCTGCTCCCTCTCTTCTTTGACCTGTTGCCTCTTGGGAGGTGCTTCTCTTGTCAACCTGAAGTGCTGCCTTTTATGCACTGGAGACCTGCTGGGGCCTTCTTATTTGTTAGCCTGTGTCATAGCCCTCAAACCAGTTCCATGCCTCTGCAGGGTCGGTGAACAAATATATGTTCCCTTCCACTGAACCCTCAGATGGCATGAGAACAACAGTGCATATATTAGGTCAGGATTACGCAGGCTCTTCTTTACAGTCAACATTGTGCATTGAGTTAGCACAATCAGCGCAAAGTCCTGGTATTTGGACACCTTCGCGTTTTTCACTGTTAAGGTCCAGCTGAGCTAGCCTGCCTCTGAATGCAGTCCTTATCATGGAAGTGCAACAGTTATGACACCACTAGTCGTGGCGGAGCACCAGGTTTTGGGGGCCATGCTGGTACTCTATCTTCTTTCGCATGGGAGTAGAATTTGGATAGAACCTTTGGCCTCTCAGTCTCCTGTAACCAATCCTGCAGAAAAGACAACATTATTTTTCCACTGCTCTTACATTGCTCTGCCTAACCTGGCCCTTCTGAACATCCAGCATATTTTCTAGTGCTTGAGCCTTCTCTGTCATGACTGTGCTGTCTGCCCGTTGTGGGGGGGAGCTCTGACACAGCACCCCCTGCTTTATTCACACACACAAACGTTTTGTTGTGGGCATTCCTCAGCAGGGCCATATCCATTAATCTATTTTGTTTTTTAATAAGTCTCTAGTGCAGCCTGTGGCTACTAGAATGGCATTAAGTTGGTCTTCATGTGCTTGACCATCAGTAGCCTTAGAAGAGTTGGAAGCCATCTTGGTTCTGCTCCCTTCTACTGGGGCATTACGCATGGGGTTATTCCTGTGCTCTCCCCGTCCTCCCAAGCATACCTCAGTTTCTCCATACCCATTGACAGAGCCTCTTCAGCTGTGCTCCACAGGGTCTTGCACAGCGTTAATTAGCTGCGTTGTTGCGCAAGCAGGCTAGTGCTAAGTGTGCAGCCGTTTGTGAATTATCAGGTTTAGCATGTTCCAAACACAGTCAGTCATTGGACAAGTACTTGTCTTTTGATGTGTGCCCTCAACAAATGTGCTCTGTGTAGTAGGACACATAATATCGAAGGTAGTTTACCCCAGTATGGCTAGCCCTGTATGAAATAGCTAGCTTTCACCCCTTTGTGGGCTAGCCAACGTAGCTGCGAAGTCACATTACATCACGCAGCCCTCTGTTCCTTGCAATCAATGCTACGTCGCCGCAAGCGCTTCACGGTGCAGATTTACAAGCCCCCTGCGCCACCTTTGCGTCATTTTTCCTTTGTTAAAAATGACGCAAAAGTTGTGCAAGGGGCTTCTAAATCTGCCCCCACTTCTAGGTACATGCAGCAAAATGGTACTAGTGCCCACAGAGAAAAGATAGAGCAAGGTTATGAGCTGGTACACTGTTTCAGTGCTTGTCAGTTTCATGATTGTGCACGCACAAGACAAAAAGAGCCCCTCAATGCAGTCCAAGCGAAGGATTGATTTTGAGGCAAAAATATCAATATATCCGTGGCAGCCATCTATCTTATGGCCTGGCAGCGTGCAAAATCCACCCTGGCAGGGGTCCTTCATTGCTGACCTCGTCGAGTGCTGAGCCCCGAAACGCCTGGCAGCGTCTTCCGGTTCCAGCTCCCTGTGCTTGATCGATGAGGCTTGCTGCCCAGGAATATATAGAGGTATCACGTCACGCCATGCCGCTCTCCAGCAGGCAAATGCCATCTGCACCAACATCTATCTGCTCCTTCCTCAGGTCACTGCCACGCGCTACAGAGCGCAGCAGCTAGTGAGGCCCTGCGTGGCGGCCCGGCCCCTATCTCGGCCTTCATGTTGCCACAGATCACACCGATCTTTTTTGTGGCTGCAGCTGGCAGTGCTTACATGCAGTTCACCTCCAACATGCAGAGCAATTTGCTTCTTGTCTCCCTGCTCCGGACCTGCACTGGAGGGGTGGCACAGTGCATGGCCAGATGTCCACCATGGTGCAAGGGTGCCTGCACCGGGCCATGGCAGATGTTTGCGCGCCAATGCAGGGGTGAGCACAGGAATGCGACATATCATTGTAAATATATCACATTCCTGTGCTCTGAAAGTGCTGCAGCATGGTGCAGCCAAATTGTTTGCGGTGCCACGCTGTGGCACTTTCTTGTATATCTGGCCCTCACTTTATAGCTATAAAATATAAACAGGAATTTGCACTCATTTTATTATAAGCTTTTTTTTACAGCCAAACAAGTTTCTATTCTTTAATGTGAAGACCATGTTATGTCCATAACACAACCAATTGTTTTGCCTGTTCAACTAAGAGTATGTTGATGATATCGTTGAAGCAGGATTTCTATACAAAGTACACTGCGTAGAGTCAATATTGGTCCAGCAGTACATGGAACAGCATGCATTAGAAGGGTTTAAGAGAAGCAGGCCATGTAAAGGCACGAAGATTTAGAGAATTCAACTCTTGTCTAAGAATATCGACTGAAGGACAATAATGATGCACGATTATGCTAGTACTGCCTACTAGAACATGGGTAGCAATATAAATAAAATAAAACAAAGGGTGGATGGGCAGTAAGAGAAGTGTACAATCTAAGGCAGCCTTCTTTCAGGTTGGGGAAGAGTTGTGAATGTTGTGGTTTTGAGATTCTGTACATGGAGGTGTAAAAAGGTACATGCACAGTGGCATAAGCATTTTCCTTACAATGTATTGCTTATTCCTTATATATGTAATATTGTACAGCCATCCTTCAAAAATAGATTCTTGAAAATCTCACGTAAACTGCACATCAATCCTGATAACATAGATGTCAAGTCTTATCTTGTCAGTTATAACTGTCCTATCTCCAAATCCATGGATAGTCTGGCCCCCCTAAAACGAAAATATTTACGACATATGATCCTGGTTCACCCTGGAGGGCGAGACGTTTGGATCCAAAGACCAGTACGAGGCTTTCTGATGGATACATCTGCCAGTGGATTCCTCACCTTGTGAATATCCCCTGCGCCAGCATTCCACTGAACTTTTTTCCCCAGCTCTCTACGCCGCCATGGATGTCATAATGCTTCGGCTCCGCTCGCGACTCCGTATGACGTCACCGGAGCCATAAGAGAGCCACGTCGGCGTGATGACGTTAGTTCCCTTTTTTCTGCGCAGTTTTCCAGGACTCTCCTGCTACATTTTAGTCTAGTGGTGGTTATTGTTTCTGGATTCACCATGTCTTCGACGAGGAAGTCTGGTTTCAAACCTTGTAGGGAATGTGGGGGCCACATGTCAATGACTGACCCCCATGAGGATTGTTTGTGGTGTCTTTCTTCTGACCACGACATGGAGGACTGTTCCAGCTGCAGAAGAATGAACCCCAAGGCCCAGAAGGAGAGAGAGGCCAAACTCTTCATGGCCAAAGCAAAGAAGGAAAGAAGAGGTAGGAAGAAGCAGAAATCAAGGCCAGAGTCGTCGACTTCGCAGTCTTCGAAGTCGAAGAAACACAAGAAGAGGAAGCATAGCTCTCGGCGCCGGTCTTCGAGGAGTAAGACTTCGAGATCACCGTCACCTCGACGTCGAAGTAAGGATGTTGTATCTCCTTCTCCATCTCCTAGGAGGTCTCCAGAGAGGTCGCCTTTGCCGAAGCGGTCCCCGGCACGGTCCCAGGCGCAGTCTCCGGCGCAGTCACCGGAGCAGTCACCAGCGCCAGTGGAGTCTTCTCCTTCTAACGCTGAGCAGGAACAAGAGAAAGAGCTTTCTCCAGGACCAGCTGATCCTGCGGCACCTGGTGAGGACACTTCAGCTCTGGTTCCGGATACTCCTCGACCGGATTCGGAATCAATCCCTTATACGCAGTTCCCGGCGCCAGATGCGGATTCAACACATTTCCTTAATGCGATGTATGGGATTTTTCATCGGGCTGCCTTCCCATCCGGCGCACCATCTGGTCCCGTGGGTCCTATGGCATACACCTTGGGAGTGCCGCAGCATTATGCTTAGGCCCCGTTTATGCCCTTTTTGCCGATGGCTCCTTTGTGGCAGTTTCCGGCACCGTCTGGTGATTCATCTCGACTTCGGCTGGAGCGGCCTTCTTCGGAGCCTTCCTCGATGCTGTTGCCGACTCCTTCGGCTCCGCGCCCGGCGCCGCCGACTCCGGCACCGCCGACTCCGGCACCACCGACTCCATGTTCGGTTCCACCGACTCCACGTACGGCGCCGCCAATGCCGGTTCCTCGGATCCGTTCAAGGAGAGAGGCCCAGAGAGTCTTGGAAGAGGAGCGTTATAGGGAGGAAGTGGAAGAAGGCGAGGTGGATGCATCTTCTGATGACTTTGAAGGCATACAGGATGCTAGTGGCCTTGATACCACTCCGGAGTGGGAGCATTCTTCGACCAGGTCTTCGCCACCACAAGAATTGGCCCCCTATCATTTAGTTATCAAGTAGGCCGCAGAGTTGCTGGACTTGCAGTTACCCTCTGCTGAATATAAGCCAAACCTCCTGACCGAAGTCCTGCATTCACCGACTTCGAATGTTGAACCCTTGTTGCCTTTTTATGAGGCTATCTTAGAGCCTGTAATGGATGTTTGGTGTAAGCCACTCTCTTCGCCTGCAGTGTCCAGACAGGTGGCAAGGAGGTATAGGGTAGCTCCGGGAGATCCAATCTTTCTTTCTTCCCACCCTTCTCCAGAAAGCCTTGTGGTGCAAGCTTCATGTTCCCCGCCCGCAACCTCCGCTCTGCCGAGCTCGCCCTCGCCACGGTCCCACGCATCCAGAAAATCACCGGCGGCAGCAGATCCTTCTCCTACCTCGCCGTCAAGACCTGGAACACCCTCCCTACAAACCTATGTCAGACCCAGAACCTTTTAGCCTTCAGACGACTTCTCAAGACCTGGCTCTTCGACCAGTAGCAGCAGCAGAAGCCCCCCCCTCTCCCTCCCCCCCAGCTACTTGAGACCCTCACGGGTATATAGCGCGCTTTATAAATGTTATGATTGATTGACTGATTGTTCAAAGCATTCTTCAGGCACCTTCTCTCAGACTCCTGCGGATATGGATTAAAAAAAGACTGATCAAGCTGCCAGAAAGGTCTTTTCTTCAGGGAGCATGGCGCTTAAATCGACTAATGCCACTTGTTTACTAGGGTGCTATGTTCATGCACTGATAGACTCTATGAAATTATTAGCCCCTAAGCTGCCAGAAGGAGAGAAAGCTTCTTTTATGGAGGTGGTCACTGACACTCAGGCTGCTGCAAGGCAGGTAATTCAGCCGGGACTGGACACGGCTGATTCTGTGGCAAGGATAATGGGGTCTTCGATAGCCACTAGGAGGCAAGCGTGGCTTCGTTCTTCTGGCTTCTCTACTGATGTTAAAGCCACTTTGGTAGACTTGCCTTTTGATGGTGAAAAAATTTTTGGCGAGAAGGATGATTCTGCCTTGCAAAGATTAAAAGATAGCAGGGTTACGGCGAAATCTTTGGGGCTACAGACTCCTGCTAAGGGATTTGGTCTTAGGAAATTTAGAGGCTTTGGGAGATCCTATTTTCGTTCCTTCCGGCAACCTCAGCAGCAGCAGCAACAGCAGCAGCAGAATCCCCTCTATAGGTCGTATAGAGGAAGGCAAAGGGGACGAAGAGGTTCTGGTCGCAACCCATCTTGATCTTCTGCCTCTTCTGCACCCAATGAAGCTTCAGGGAAGCAGCCCTAGATCCCCCATCCTAGATCATGTGAGACCTGTGGGGGTCGGGTGTCCCACTTTCTGCAAGGTTGGAAATCTGTTACGACCAACCTTTGGGTTTTAAACCTCGTGGAGACTGGAGACTGGGTACGCCCTTCCCTTTCGGGAGTTTCCTCCCCCTTACCCTCCTTGCCAGGGTTTTTGCTCGGAAGACCATCTGCTTCTTCTGCAGAAGGAGGTTCTAACTTTGTTGCAAAAAGGTGCGCTAGAGGTGGTTCCGGAGCAGGAAAGGGGTCAGGGATGCTACTCCCGGTATTTCTTGATTCCCAAGAAGGACGGCAGATTGCGTCCAATCCTGGACCTCAGAGTCTTGAATTTTTACCTGAAACAGGAGAAATTCAAGATGCTGACCCTTGCGCAGGTTCTTGAAGCGTTGCAGCAAGGAGACTGGATGGTGTCGATCGACTTGCAGGATGCGTATTTCCACATCCCAATCCTGAAGTCGCACAGGAAGTACCTCCGTTTTATGGTTGGGTCGCAACACTACCAGTTTGCGGTCCTCCCGTTTGGTCTTACTACCGCACCTCGAGTCTTTACGAAGGTGATGGCAGTGGTGGCTGCTCATCTCAGAAGGTCGGGGATTCCAGTTTTTCCATACCTGGACGACTGGCTTCTGAAAGCAAAGTCCCCAGAGATGGTGCAGAATCATCTGCAGGTAACATGTCAGCTGTTATTCGACTTGGGTTTTTCAGTCAATGTGCCCAAATCTCACCTGGTGCCATCTCAACGCAACCTGTTCATAGGGGCGGTACTGGACTAGGGGTGGGCGGAATTTGCGAAATCCACTTTCGCAAATTATCGCGAAAATGTTAAAAATTATCGCAAACACGCGGAAATATCGCAAAGATGCGGAAGTTATTTTCCCGCATGTTCGCGTGATTTTCTGCATGGTTGCGGCTCGCCAACTTTCCCATGTGGTTGCTCGCGCGCGCAGCCATCTTGTTTTCAGTTGTCTCGCGGTGCATGATCGCGAGAAGAAAGACGTGATCGCGCGACGCATGACTTCACTGCGGGCGCGAACTGTCGTGAGACAGCGCAAATGGCTAAAAACAATACAACATCTCATGGAGAACGCGACCGGTGAAGTACTGGGTATTTTAGACCCAGCGGTGCAGGGGCACACACCCTATGACTTCTGGGTTCACCCTGTTCCGGACCTACAGAAACACCGAGTCTTCTGGGTGAAGTCAAAGATTCGTTTATTGGCTGCAGACCAATGACAGGTATCCTAGAAGTACAACAGCGTGTATGTTCTCAGGAGACTGCTGAAAATCATAGGAACGGACTTCATCTTAAATACGCTTTTCCTTGCCTCAAGCATACATTCCTAGGTTTTATGATACGGCAATATACAAGTGTACATTACAAAGAAAAGGCAGAGTCATGATGACCATCCCACATTCCAGTTCGGCCAGCCCATAATGATTTATACAGTAAGGTTCAGATCCCACATCGGATGTAAACAGACCCCCCAATAAACATGAGCATCTCCTGTTTTGGGAAACAAGTCATAAAGCAGGAACAAGCAGGTGTGGAAGAGATTAGCCGGGGGATTGTATAGAATGAAAGGGTTTTATGACGGGTCAAGCCCTGATGCTAATCACAGGTGGACGGAGGAAGGGGAGCTCGTGAGACCGGTTTGGCCTGGGGCAGCAGAGCCAGCTGCCCAGGTCACAGAGAAGTCAGAGGGAAAGCCCATGTACAGAGAGGCCCGTATTCACTCCATTATAGCTTATGTGAGGGCAATGACAAGATGGCCACTGCTTCCAAAATGGAACCCGCGTAGTGAAGCTGAATAACGTGTACACAGTGCATTCATAGCTAGAACGATATATAAAGCACTCGTACATGCCGCATTTACCATTTGCGGTTTGCTAATGCCAAGATAGACAGGGGTAGGGCCCTGTCCCCTACGCGGTCCCGAATATTAAAGTACGACAGACCCTCCTTTTGCCCTTACATAGGCAATCACTATACTCATCTTAATCCTAGTCTAGGTCAATGTCCGCAAAGTCATGGAGATGTTGCTGTAGCATCATCCTATTACTTAGTTCGTCCCTCGATACAGGTTTCCTTACACATAAGGTAGCACAGAGGCCACATATCGCAGGAGCACACTGTATGCACAGACAGAACAGGAAAAGAATGGCTAAGATCATTCCAATGACCATCAGAACTTTCCAACCCCAGGCAGATATCAATTCCCAGAACCACCCCATCAGTGACCAATCTCCCTTATCCACGTGTATGGATTCAGATATTTTATGGAGTTTGGAGATGGCTTGATACACTGTTGGAGCATTATCTGGTATGAAAATGCAGCAACTGGATTGGATGACCTTGCATACCCCACCGCGGTCTGCAAGAATAACGTCTAGAACCATGCGGTTCTGCAAAGTCATAAGGCGATCCGCTTGGAGCTCAGCTGTCAGATTACTAAGGGCACCAGCCGTTACATTGACAGTGGATTCAACCACACGTGTCAGTTGTCTCAGGTTCCTACTATTGACCATAGGTCCCCAAAACGGCAGGAAACCCAAGAAGAAGTCTCCCGCTTCCTGACCAGCAGTGTCCTCCTTACTAATCACACCTCTCACAACTCTGGTCTTGTGCTAGTCAGAGGCAGCAGTAAATGTCGGCGGTAGCAAGTTCGCAATATAACATGTGCCCGAGAAATCAGGGGGCAGCCATGTATATGCTCGGTCATTACAGATGAAATATGTGCCCTTGGCAGCCAAAAACGCAGAGGAAAACTGTGATGGGAAGGTGTACGTTTCAGTACAGTCACTTCTTCCCAGGTGAGCTCTAGGATTCTGACCATTACCCTGTAAGCAGAACCGACCCATGTGGGTTACGACCCAGATTGGAGATGAGATTTTTCGCTGTCTTTCACCCAGACTAATACTATACCCCGTCGCGTTCCATCCTACATAAGGTCTCAACTCTTCTTTGGGAATGGATGAGTATGCATCGATATCTCTACTCATATCGGCCACTCCTTTCATCAAAGCCTTATTATTGGTGATAGGTCTGATGGAACGCGGTTGGCGAGGGGAGTATGTATCTAGAGCATAGAGAAACATGGTTTGGAATGCCCATGACGATCCATTGTAACTATACGGCAGCACCAGGTAGGGAATACCTTTGTTAATGGTATGGGGCATTAACCCGCACACCCAGCAATTGGTCGTATTCATTACCAGTTGGTGCTGGTGCAAGAGCTGGATAAACGAGTTATTTACGAACTCTGATCGTCTGGTCTGTTCGTGCTCAGGCAAAGGGTGAAAAGAGTGAGAGGAGGCAGTAGAAAGAGGTATAGGCTGTTCAGTGGGTTCAATGGGCTTTTGAGCGGAGAAAAACACAAATCCTACAATAAACATTATGATACTACACAGTGTAAAAAGGCACAAAAAGACAAAACATTTACTTTTTACAATTCTACACATCCTTGCGTTAGAGTTCATTTCCTCAATCGGTCTCTCCATCTTAAAAAACTCCATCCTCTACTCGGGCCGCTCGCGGTGGATGAGTTTCTTCTGCTGAGGGGCACGCCTGTCAGTCCAGGGAAACGCCCTAGACCAACCAGAACCGTTGACCTAGCGTCTTCGGCCTGTACCCCAAAGTCTTGGCACCGCGACCCTGCGGCAGAACCCGGATGGTGGTTCGAAAAACAAAAATCAAGAAAGTCCTTCAGATGGGAGAGCAAAAAATGTCAAAAGGGAAATTGTAAGAAAATCTTTACTTGTCCATGGGCCTTGGTCTCAAATTATAGCGGAGACGGCCAGGTGCTGTTTGGTCTTGAAACAAAAGTTCAGGCTCAGTGGTGTCCAGTCGACTTGATGGTGGCACAGCTTCCTGCAGAATATTGTCACTCTCTTGGTCTGAAACTGTGCCTCTTATGCGTGCGTCACTGAATGGTACAAAACGAGGTACAATGTCTGTCTCTGAGTCGGCGATACCCTCCTTGACCCACTGGTCATATGACAGAGGCAAGGGGACTACTTTACAGTGGGTACCATGAATCCAGTGTTTCTTCCCTTTCACTCGCACTGCTGATCTTGTCGAAAGAAGAACAAGATGAGGGCCGATCCAGCGAGGCTCGTTGTTGCTCTTGCGCTGGAAATTTCGGACTAGCACCCACGTACCAGGGTTGATAGGGTGTCCAGGAGGTTCAGAGGCTTGGGGAAGAGTATCATGTGCCTGTTGGTGCAAAACACGCAGTTTAACAGTCAAAACATACAGGTAATCGAGCAGTACTGGATGCTCTATCTCACTAAATTTCGCCGGTCTTGGCACGCCCCATACATTGGCCGGACGGCCAAAAACGACCTCATAGGGACTAAGTCCCACTCGTGAGTGTATGGTCATTCTGGTGGACAGGAGTGCTAGAGGCAGAGCGTCAGGACATTTAAGACCGGTGCTCGCCTGGATTTTGGCCAGCTTGAGCTTTAAGGCTCCATTGTAGCGTTCTACTAGTCCAGCTGATTGGGGGTGATTTGCAGCATGGAACTTCTGCTTTATCCCTAGCCCTTCACATACATTCTTCATCACTTTACCCACAAACTCACTTCCGTTATCACACCACACCATTCTTGGCATCCCAAACCTAGGGAAAAACTCCTTCACAAGGGCTTTGGCTGTGGATAGGGCAGTGTTATCTTTCAGAGGATAAGCCTCTATCCATTTTGAGAAAGCACAAACAACCACCAATACATATTTCAGGTTGTTGCATCTTTCCATGTGAATAAAGTCCAACTGCAAAACTTCAAATGGACATGATGGGGGTGCAAAGTGACCAGCTGGAGTTGGGGTTCCCCTACCAGGGTTGTACTTCAAGCATACTATGCAATTCTTGACCACATTCTCTGCACACTTGGGAATCCCAGCATTCTGCCATACTGGAGCCAACAACTTGCATATACCTTTCGTACTGATGTGTGCCATTCCATGTGCCATAGTAACCACTGGAAGCACATATGCATCAGGCAACAACCATCGCCTATGTTCTGTCAAATCAATCCAACAACCATTCTCATCCAACTTACCCATACTTTCTCTCCACTTGCTTAACTCTTCCTCTGTGGCTTCAGCTTGGAGCGACTTCACACTCTCTATTGTGTTCTCACACATTCCCACATCATTAACCCATCTTGCGGGGCCTGCAACATACATTCTAGTCTTTACATTCTGTGCTGTTTCTTTCGCGGTCTCATCAGCAAACGCATTCCCACGTCCAACATCATCTGTGACTTTCCTGTGCGCACTGCATTTCATAATCGCAACTTGCAACGGTAGGGTCAG
The DNA here is from genome assembly GCF_964204655.1 of Triturus cristatus. NCBI lineage: Eukaryota > Metazoa > Chordata > Amphibia > Caudata > Salamandridae > Triturus > Triturus cristatus. Next base: position 857,357,662 of record NC_140588.1, on the reverse strand, counting down.
CGACTCAAGGAGATCATTCACCAACTTGCCATTCTGAATTTTAGCTCCATGCGACGTCAGGAACCCACGCTCCTTCCACAGTCGCCCAAAATTATGAGCCACGCCAAAGGCGTACTGGCTATCTGTGTATATATTCACTCTCATTCCTTCGGACAACACGCATGCTCTCGTGAGGGCGATTAATTCCGCTGCTTGGGCCGAATTATGTGGCACTCGTGCAGTTTCCACGACCGTGTGCAAAGTCGTGATAGCATATGCAGCAGTCGTGTCACCATTAGGGAGCTTGAAACATGACCCATCTACCCATAAAGTGCCATCACACTCAGTCAGGGGAGTATCTTTTAGATCTACTCTCGCTTTCGTCTCTTCTTCTGTTCTGAACAGACAGTCATGTTGCTCAATCTCATCTGAGTCTGCTGGAATTGGCAACAATGTGGCTGGATTCAGCGTATTGCATCTCTTTATGTGTATGTGATTTGCTAACAGTGTAAGTTCATAACCTGATAACCGCGCACTAGTCAAGTGTTGTGTCTTGGTCCTATTTAATAATGTGTCTACAGCGTGTGGAACCATAACAATCAATGTGTTGTCCATTACCAAACCAGCAGATTGTCGGATAGACATCGCTGCAGCAGCTGTCGCTCTCAGACAGCTTGGCAATGCCCTCGCTACAGGGTCCAAGGTTGATGAAAAATATGCGCATGGGCGCGGTCTGTCACCAAAAGGCTGTGTTAACACTGACAACGCACATCCATCTTTCTCGTGAACATACAATGTAAAAGGCTTACTGTAGTCGGGGGTACCCAACACAGGTGCTGAACATAATGCATTACGCAATTCCACAAAACTTCTCTGGCACTCTTCAGACCATGGGATAGGATTCGGTGTGTCTTTGCATGTTAAGGCTAACAAAGGTTTTGCCAATAAAGAAAAACTAGGGATCCAATGCCTACAGTATGAAGTGATGCCCAAGAAAGCACGTACTTCTCTCTGTGTTTTCGGCACACTCAACTGTGCAATGGCTTGAATTCTTTCTGGGGTCAGTTTCCTTCCCTCCTTCGATAAGAGATGACCTAAGTAGGTCACCTCTTGTCGACAATATTGCAGCTTAGAGAGAGACACTTTGTGATGGAAAGCGGATAAATGGCGCAACAGTGACAATGTGGCTTCTTTACAAATCTTCTCAGTATCCGCGGCGATCAGTAAATCGTCCACGTACTGAATCAGGATAGCGCCACTAGGTAAAACAAGTGCATCATGCTGCGCTTTCAAAGCCTGACTGTATATTGATGGACTTTCACAGTAGCCCTGGGGAGCGCGTTTGAAGCGGAAGCTTCGGCCTCCCAGACTAAAACCAAAAATGTCCCTGCTCTCTTCTGCAATTGGGATACTAAAGAAAGCATTCTTTAAATCGATCACTGAAAACCATGCCGCAGAGGCTGGAATCATTGTTAACAAGGCAGTTATATCGGGGACAACCGGAAACTGTGGCACAACAATCTTATTAACCTCTCTAAGATCAATCACAAACCTGTAAACAGGTGGCTGTGAAGGATCCGTTCGTTTTAAGACAGGTAAAATCGGACTATTGCAAACGTTGCCTCTTGTCTCTTCAATCACACCCTTATTAATCAAGTCGCTGACAATGTCTAGCAATGCTTTCTGCCCTTCATTAGAGATCTTATACTGGGGAATACGTGGCAGTCTGACATTAGCCTTTAAAGTCACCACATATGGCGGTATCTCCAAAAGGCCCACATCATTGGGACCAGTAGCCCAAAGGGCATCCGGAAGGGATGACAATTCAGGTGGCATTGTATTTTTAGACAAGTACATTGGGGAAATCACTTTCTTGCCTAATGTAAGTTGTACTCCTGAAGGAGAACAATACAGTGTAGCGTGCAATCTTTTCAACAAATCTAATCCCAGCAAATTCTCACCACAACCTGTTGTCAGAATCAGGGGTGCTTTCAGCTTGCAAGGTCCAACAGAAAGTGACATGGGACTAGAAATCAGGTTCCTAACTGGGGCGCCAGAAAAACCTACTGAAACATTTATATCGCCAGACAAAGGTGCGCCAGGGAGTTTTGAATGCATGATTGAACTCTTTGCAGCACCAGTGTCTAGCAGAAAAGGCTCCGTTACATTTGCTGTAGTCACCTCAACATACGGTCCATTCTGATCCACTGGCACTGAAACAACTCCCTCTCTCTGTCTATGGCTGTCCTAGTAATCATTACTCTCTGCATCACCGTCCTCTGCATAATAATCATTATTGTAATACTGGGCCATATTACTAATCGCGTTAGCTTGCTGATCAAAGCTATTGATGGTATTTTGAGGCGGCAGAGGACGCGCGTTCTGGGGAACACTTCCACGCCCTCTGCCTCTAGGAGCTTGCTGACCACCCCTACCTCTTGCGCCATACATATTACCGTTCCGCTGCATTAATTTAGGGCAACTATATTTAAAATGACCTTCCTCTTTACAGTATGAACATTGGTTGGGACCTATAGGGACACGTGGTTGGTAATACCCGTTCATTTGCTGATTGTTCTGAAATTGTTGGGGTTGGTGATAGACACCTTGGGGTTGCCTATAATTATTCTGACCTCCACGTGGCGGATAGGCCTGCTGTAAAAGGACCTTTGTCTTCAGTTCCTTCCGATAGAAAAGTAACTGGCGATGCACCGAGCTCAAGCCCGCGCCCATTTGCTCAAGCATTGCTTTGATTCGGATAATGTTCCATCTCCTCTCCAGTGAAGGTTACTCTAATAAAATCTGCTTGGGGTGTTGGTGTCTCCCATACCGAGCCCAACCAGGGCTGCGCTGCTTGGCGTGGCACGCACGCAATGTTGCCGCAGTTATGGTGTTTGTTAAATCTGTATTCTTGCTAAGGTCACAGGCCCTGCTTCCAGTCCCTTTGCCTTTACCGCACATAGCAGCTCATAGAGGTCGTGCATGTGTGCATGTAGGAGGAAGCCAGGTATGAAAGCACATTGTTGTGAAAGGGAAAGTGAGGGCATGTGAAATAGTCCTGTCCCGTGCATGTGCACAACTTGCAGTTGTGCGCCATCTCAGGGCCTTCCTCCAGTCTCCCTTGGGCCCTTAGTGTCCGCACACACACACAAACAACCTGATGTACACAATCTATTTTTCTCTCTCACACACATACATGAATAATCTGACGCAATTTAAAAACTCACAAAATCTGACCTACACAATCAACTCACACACAAACACAATCAGACACAATCGCAGAAAGACACACAGCGATGCAAGCACTGATCGGCACACACTATATTTCTGTGTGTGCTTTTCCTACTTTCGTTCCAGCTGCCCAGTGATGTATGCATGATCACAGCATCCCCCACTGCACAGAGTGCCTAGAAGGAGGCCTGCTCTGACTAGTCCAGAGCAGCTGTAAGAGCCCCACTGTTAGAAATGGGATTTCTGGTTGGCTAAGGCTTGCGCCAAAGCCAGGCAGAAACCATCACTCTAGTCAGGGCGAGGGAGTTACACACTGAAGATAACCCCTGCTCACCCCCTTGGTAGCTTGGCAAGAGCAGTCAGGCTTATCTCAGAGGCAATGTGTAAAGCATTTGCGCAACACACACACAAAGCAGCAACACACTAGGCACAACACAAAAGAAACTCCACACAAGGTTATATCAAAAATAGCCTTTGTATTGTCATAAACACATTAGAAACATAATCACACATTTACACTGCGCCAACTGGCACGGGCAATATTCACAGGGGAATTATATACAGGACAAGGCCAATCGGGCCACGGTCAGAACCATCAGAACAGGTAAGTAAATATAAACCACAACCAGTAACTACTGGCACAACAAGGACCTAAGCATTATCACATTAGCATTAGGTATAGACCACATTATGCATAAATCACAAGCATAAACATATTATGCATTCTCATTAGGCGTAAGACACTTGAGGCATCACAATAAGGGCAGCCTGTAACTATTACTTAGGAGTGCCCTTGGCACAACACGTCATACCTAAACCTCATTAGTAGTGCACATTAGGAACTACTTGCAGTGTGGACACGGTACTGGAGAATCACTGCTAGAAAAGGATCACCACATATTATGCAAAACGAAACATAATCAGCAACCTTGCCCCATAGCACCTTACATTTCCTCCGCAGGGGACTCATAGTAGGGTTAACACTAAGCATATCCCACACTACCGTGGGGAACTCTTGTGCCCACAGACTTCCTGGAGCACACCCGAGCGTAGTGCCTACAGCTCATCAGAGGCCCTCATCCCCTCCTGAGGCGGTAACCCTAGAATCAGTGTGGAATACTGAGGTCTCCGTTCTGATCTGCTACTGAGGAAATGATCCAAGTGCCCCGTACACCCAAATCCGGGGTGGGGGGCAAAAATACACTTTGTTTCTACCCACGGCGAGTGCCCCCAAGAATCTGGTCAGTGTGCAGCTGCCACCATGCTGTGTATTTCACCACCGCGGGCCGGGTCAGACACAACAAGGAAAAAGAGGCTCAGCCTCACTTACCACTCCTTGGGGGGCTGAGCGAAAGAAGGCGCTGCCGTCCACACCCAACCATGGTCAGATGCTCCTAATGTAGGCGGTCACTGACCCCACCCTGAGGGGCCAGGTCGACTCAGGCGCTGCTTCTGTCCTCCTTTCCTCTATCGGCTGTGGCTGCGGCTGGAGACGGACACGGAGCACGGTCTCAGTATGCTCCTTCCGCAGGAAACGGCCCGCCCACAACCAGGCTTGTTGTTGCCTGGCTTCTGCTCGCACTTTCTGGTTTTGCAGCTGCCGGGGCTCTCCCTTTCTTCACGGCCTCGGGTCTTTGCTGTATGACGCAGGCGGTCCCAGGCTTCCCAGTTGCAGGACCAGACAACGGGACGGTGGGGGAAGGTTCCCCCAGTTGCCGTGGTATTGGTGGCTACCGGTCACAGCCCTAGCCTGTGCTGGCTGCCAGGGAGAGGGAGAGGGAGAGGGAGAGGGAGAGCGCTTCTCCCGCCTCAGCTCTCCCCTCCCGTCTCTTGGCAGAAAAGTGCGACCCGGTTGCAGCACGAAAACACTCATATGCCATGCACAACACAGCAAGCGCTCCCCATGCACCCTGGGTTCCAAGGCTGCAGAATTGGTGAGAGAAGCACCCCAAGTACTCCCCACGGTCCGCTGGGAGATCCAAGGAAGGGGGATAATTGGCCAGAGCCAGCAAGGGTCTTTCCCCCTTAAGTCCTTTGCGTCCCTAGGATCCTCAACAGGAGGCCAGCACACCCAAGGCACAGTCAAAGTGGCGGTTCCTCCTGGTAGTGCAGCAAGCTACCGGCTGCAAGTAAGCCCCCCTCACACCAGGGCAGAGCTGAGTACAGGCAGGCCAGCATGTAGGGACCCCCCCAGGAGACATCAGCTGGGTCCCACAGCGGTTCCTCCTTGCCCAGCAGTCCTTCAGGTCCAGGCAGGTCCCAAGCAGCACACCCTTTCATGGGGTCACAGCTCCAGTACGTATACTCACATTTTCGTTGTCTGCCCTGGCACAGGGCTTGGGGGAACCAGTTCCAACTGGTTTTGGGGGGTGTTGAAGCACTTTGTTTACAGTGCTCACATCCTCCTTTCGGAGATGGGGCTCTGCCATCAGACACACCACAGGGGGGCAGAGCCAGCATTGTACAGGCCAGGCACTGACCTCTTCAGGGACCGGGATTACTCCTCCCACTACCCCCAGCACAGATGTCCCATTCAGCCTAGTGCTGACTCACCCTGCCCCTCCTGGAGCCACACACACATTCCAACCCCTATAACTCACAAGCAAGACATACAATTCACATCAGGCAGGCAGACACATAGCACACAGAAATGCCAACTTCTAAAAGTGGCATTTCTAAAATACTTATAATAAATCTGCGCACACCATTGTGTAGCATTTATTATCACTATTCCAAACATACCAAACTTGACCACGCTGCACCTCTCATATCAGGAATTACCACTGAAACACTTATCAGTGAATCCCCAATGCATTCCTATGGGAGGGCAGCCCCACAGCAGTGAGAAACCCAAATGGCTGTTTGTCACTAGCAGGACATGTCACACACTTAAGGTACATGTCCTATCTTTTACCTACAATGCACCCTGCCGAAAGGGCTAGCTAGGGCCTGCCCTAGGGGTGAATGACATGTAGTAAAAGGGGGGTCACGGACATGGCACACACTTTAGGTGCCACGTCACAGAGACAGTAACACTGCGCGCACAGGCCCTGCAATGGCAGAGGCCTGAGATAGGTTTGAAAGGCTAATTTGGTGTGTGGCGCAATCAGTACTGCAAGCCCACCAGTAGCATTTAATTTTCCAGCCCTGGGTATATGGGATACCACTTTACAAGGGACTGACAGGTAAATGAAATAGGCCAAACAGGTGTAAAACAATCTTACCATATTTAACACAGAGAACACATGCACTTTACACTGGACAGCTGTGCTAAAGTGCCCAGAGTCCCAAAACCACCAACACCATGTCAGAAAAAAGGCTCTGAGAAAGGCAAAAAGTTTAGGGATGACCCTGCAAAAAGGGCCAAGTCCAACACCCATGAAGCTGCCTGAGTAATGAGGACCGAGCAACCGTGATTTATGGCCCAGGCTGCCTATCATTTCAGACGGGTGCAGACAGTGGCATGTGGCCATTTCACAACTTCCTGTTAAATACCCGTCTATGGGCACAGTGTTCTCTTTGAAAGGAGAGCTTTTTAGGTCAAGCCTGAGTCAAAGCGCATGTGCTGCTCTGCGAGACTGATGTAGTGGAGTATGGAAGGAAAGCCCCGCCCACTCTCCGCCCATATTTTGTATTGGCTTGTGTCTTTGTCCGTAAATGTTGACTTCTGATTCAGTAATTGGCTTGTTAGTCCCTCCTTAGTACGGCCTTGTCTTCACGTGTAACCTCTCATGGCTACTGGGCCCCTTTAGTTCAGTTATGACACGGTATGTTTATTTTTGTCTGTAAGCACTGTTTGTTTAATGAGTTTCTGGTCCTGCAGGCACAGCTTACAGAGCGCCATGCGCGCCTTCACTTTCACAGTAGCCCGGAACAATGTTTGTTGTGATCGTGTGTGAAGTGGCTTTGCTACGTGCGTGCCTTTATCTTGTATACACAACTGAGTGCAACAAAGGCAGGAAGGCACGGAAACCTGCCCTTGGGCATGGCCATCGCAGGTAAACTGCCTTGGGAGCGGGTAGCAGTACACATTTCATAACCCTCCACATGCGTGCTTTCACCTTAGAAGTGGAAAGGGCAACAAACTTTTGCACACCGTGGAGTGCTCTTTGAAGTTCTTTTTCGCCTCCCCTTCACATTAAGAGTCCCCCTCTGTATTTCTTTTGCACGCCAGGCGTGCTCCTTAAAGCTCTTTTTCTTTCGCCCTCCCACTTCACATTAAGGGCCCCCCCATGCTTGCTTTCACTTTTGCAAATGGCAGAGTGCAACAAAGGCAGGAAGGCGGGAAAACCTGCCCCATGGCACAGCTATCGCAGGCAAACTGCCTAGGGAGCAGTAAACATTTCCCTCCCCTCCACATGTGTGCTTTCACTTACAGAATGCACAAGCTTTTGCATGCCTCAGCGTGCTCTTTGAAGTTCTTTTTCGTCCCCAATTTGCATGAAGAGTGCCCTCCTCGGTTTTTCTTTTGCACGCTGTGATGTGCTGCTAGAAGCTCTTTTTCTTCCTCCCTCCCACTTCGCATTAAGAGCCGCCAGCCCATGCCTGCTTTCACTTTTACAAACAGCCAAATGCAACAAAGGCAGGAAGGCCCGGACACATGCCCCTGGGGATGGCCATCGCAGGAAAAATGCCTCGGGAACGGGGAGCAGTACACGTTTCCTAAAGCTTAACCCAAATAGCCGTATCTTGACAAAATCTCAAGCTACAAGAAAAAAGCATGGGTGGCATATCCTTCTCTGTTCAAGCAGCCAAACTATGGAACTCTTTACCCCAACATAAGATCCACGGACAACCACCTTATCTTCAGAAAATACTCAAGAATTGGCTCTTCCCCACAGAAGCACCATACGCAAACAGAAATTTACAGCATATTCCTTTGTATATAAGCAATTATTTTTACTATAGATATGTACCTATCTTTTGTGTATTGCTTTGTATAAACATGTAGAATAATTATTTTGCTATAAAATCAATGAAAATAAAATTTTAAAGTACAATATCACTTGAAAACCAGAGTTTATCTAATGTATATTTAATCTACATATACTTACTTCCTTTATGCATCTATATACCTTCCATGTATTTGTCACCCTATACTTCTCTCAATATATCTTCTACCCCAACGTTCTGACTCATCTCAACCCTCTTTCTACTACTCTTTCCAATGCACTACCCTATTTCTCACCATTTTCCTCCATCAATATATCCTCTATATCCACTCACTCATTTATCCCAAACCCCATACCACTACTATAAACCCCAAAATAACCCTTTCTAGACTCTCCCCTACTCTTCCGCTTCTTGCATCATCTGACACCTATTTTGCTATACCAATCCCCCAAAACAAACCTTTCTAAACTCTTCCCTCTGACTCTTCCCCTCCACATCCCCTTTTTACCCAATCCAAGCCTCCTCCTACTGCTATGACCGCCAAAACAAAATAATAAAAGTCTAAATCCTTCACTCTTCTATTCCTCCACTATCCTTTTCAATCAAAATAACAGACTAACATGTTCACTTCTCAAATTTCATATTCCACTGTACTAATTCACCACTAATCCTTTATGGGTTCCACAGTAGCGTGCTACTCGCCCAAAAATTGCTTCAACACCTCATCAGAGGTACCAAGCACTGTATAAATGCAAACCTTTTTCACTCTTCTATCCCTCCGCTGCCCTTCGCTATCCAAATAACTGAATAAAATATCCACCACTCAAATTACTTTCATATTTCACTATACTAATTTTCAACACTAATCTTTTATGGGTTCCGGAGTAGAGTGCTACTCACCAATAAAGTGCTTCAACACCCTATCAGGGGTAACGAGTGCGATATAAATGCAAACCTTTTTCCCTTTTCTACCCCTCCCCAACCCATCTCAATCCAAATAACTGACAAGTATATCCACCACTCAAATTACTTTCATATTTCACTATACTAATTCAACACTAATCTTTATTGGTTCCAGAGTAGCATGCTACGCGCCAAAAAAGCGATTCTAAACCCCATCAGGGATAGCAAGCGCTATATAAAGGCAAACCTCTTTCCCTCTTCTATCCTTCCGCTATCCTTCTGAATCAAAATAATTGACTAACCTATTCACCACTTAAATTACTTTCATATTTCACTATACTAATTCAACACTAATCCTTTATGGGTTCCGGAGAAGTGTGCTACTCGCCGAAAAAGCGATTTGACGCCTCACCAGGGGTAGTAAGCGCTATATAAATGCAATTACAATACAATGCAATCTGTACAATCAGCCCTAGACTTTCAAAGGGAGCACATTGGTGTGATGTGTGTTTACACAACATCACACCGAGCTGCCCATTGTATGCTTCTTTATTGCACAGTAACTCCCCTTACTCCTCACATCCTTGAAGTTCTGTTTTTTTTCAATTTACCAGGCGTGTGTGGTTGTTAGTAATTTACACCTGTGTCAATTAGTCATTCTTCTTTTTTTCACGTTATGAGTGTTTTCTATTCATTATATCACTATAAGCTGCATTGATCTTTTTTACGTAGTCTATTGCTTATTTAAATTGCCACATATTGGGGTTTTCACACCTGACCTTGCAAGTCATTGTGCAGCGTCCGTCTTTATTATGATGTGTGTTTCTAGGAAGCAAACAAAATCGAAATAAACAGTCAGTGTGAGTATTTTGAAATAGGTGCCTCCATGGTGCGAGTAAAAGCTTGCATTTTTTGTGCAGGGAGGCCCGCAATCCTCTGGGTTCCTGTGGTGTCCGAATTCACGGACCAGCGTGTTATTCAAGCAGGTACCTGCCCTCTAAGAAAAGAACGCAGGGTTTGCACTGCTTCCAGCGATCTGTGTGCTTTTACAAGTGTGTTCCATGTGTGCATTACACGGAAAGGTGTGTTCCTATTTTTTTTACAACAGCACATGTGGCACGTGTCTTATTAAGTTGCAATCAGTTTCAAAGAGACCACAAGTGGAAGGGAACGATATATTTCTCTTCTTCCAAACCGGAGTCTTTAAGCAGGTTTACTTGGGCCGCTGTGCAGATACCTGTACAAGAAAGGATTCAGCTCAAGTGATCGCTGGAAATAATATTCTCCCATCTACAAGTGATCGCCATTATGCATCAGAGGCTTCGGGACATAATTTCATTTTTTATTGTTGTTGCTCTCCATGAGAGTGCATGTTCTAGCAGCTGTCTCCCCTCCTCCCCTGTCTTTACTTGCTCATGCCTCCCACCCCACTCCATGTCGAGGCTGCTTCCACCCGCCCAGTGCCCCCATCAGAGCACTTTAAATGCTTGCATTTTTCAAAGGTGTAAAATAAATAAATAAATAAATATTTAATTGAAACCACCTTACAGGGGTGAGACAAGAGACGCGTGAGTGTGTGCATGTGTATTTGCAAAGGTACGTAGGAGTGCTTGTCTGTGCTTGTACATATGTGCATGCGTGTGTAAATGTATTTCCACTTGGTAATGCTGTATATGTATGTACATGCTTGGTTAGGTACATGTCTATGTGCACGTGTGTGTTTGTTTGTATGTGCTCCTGCCTGCCTGCATGCATATGTGTGGGTGTGTATGATGCTTGTGTGGTTGCATCTATCTGTGTATATGGCTGCAGGTTCTGTGTTTCTAACTCAGTGCATGTCTCTGTGTGTGTGTGTCTGTGTATGTGTGTTTCTTTGTATCTGTGCTTGCACATTTGTATGTGTCTATCTGTGCATCTATGTTTATATTTAAGTTTTTTTCTATTGCACATAAAAGGCCCAGGGGTATTTACAACATAGGACCTGTGCTTTATTTAGACTGATTTGCATATGGGCAGGTCTAAACCGGGGTGGCATGGAGAGCAAAAGAATGATGGATTTAACTCAGATCTCTTGACTGGGGGAGAATGTTTTGATTTGTTCTGCATTCTGTCCATCAAATGTGTGTCTTTTGCTTTCTCGCCCTAAGTGCGCCGGGTATGCCTAGACGTAGGTCCCGGGCTCACTGTGCCACTGGATTCAAGCTATACTGGCTGAAGAGGGGTGATACCCCGAAACCGGTCCTAGGATGCTTGTTTCCGGTCCAGGGAGGACTTGGCTTGGCAGTTCGGACTGGACTGTTCCCATGAGGCACAGGGTTAAGACTGATTTGCATATGGCTAGGTCTAAACTGGGGTGGCATGGTGAGCAAAAGAATGATGGATTTAACCCAGGTCTCATGACTGGGGGAGAATGTTTTGATTTGTTCTGCAGTACGTCCATCAAATGTGTGTCTTTTGCTTATTTTGCAGCACATCACCCACTGTTATATTAGGCTGAAGGTCTTGCTAATGCGAGACTGATTGAAGTTGCAAATGCTTATTAACAAGGTATTTTTTAAATGGGTCCAGAAGCAGCTGCATTAGAAGGGCCCAGAAGAGCACACTAGGGTCACCAGCAGCCACCCCCTCCCAGTAGATAGTCTGCCATCTAGTCATCCACTGAAATTGGGAAGCCAAGTAATAGAGCTCAAAGGTGGGAGTATTTTTGTACACCACAGCAAGACCATCAACATACAGTCCATTTTGTGAAACACTGCTCTAGGGGTCTGTATGGGCAAAGAAGCAAAGACATACAGTAATCTTGACAAAATTATCATTTTCAACAAGGTCACCCTGCTCATGACTGATATCTTCATTGTATTCCAAAATGTGATGGCCTGTCTGAAAGAGGTCAGTTCTGTTGTGATATTCCCTTCCAGTAGCCTACCCTCAGATCTATAAATTGGACACCTAGATATTTCAATGCAGTGGGTTCCAATTCTATAACAGTGCAGAATGAGCTTGGTCCTATCCACTTCTTCAATATCCTTGACCTAGTAACCATATTACTTGTCCACGTTTAACCACAACATTGAGAGACTCCAAATATCTCCTAACACTTTAATTTCCCCTCTTATGTCTGTCTCTTTCAAAAGTAAGTATATACAATGAACGTTCATCAATTTGTTACTCCTTATAAAAGCTCCCCTACCCCTGGATCGTCAATGCAAACAATACAGGGTAGAGGGGGCATCCATGCCTTGTACCCCTACCAATACTACATGGTTCTGATATTATAGTACCTGTTTTGACTCTAGCAAATGGGTTTGTGTATGTAGTTTGATCCATGCCAAGATCCGATGACCCAGTCCCATGCTAGTCTTTAGTGCATAAATTTCAATGGAGGAAATTAAAAGCATTTTCTATGTCAATAGAGAGTACCAATGGCACTCAGCAAGCAGCAAAAGGGTCATGCAACATCTGGATTAGATTCCTAATGTTAGGCATTGTACGGCACTTAGGGATAAACCCGTTTTGATCAGAATGGACAATGTCATTCACTCTAGGGAGAAGACTGTTCATTAACATCTTGCTTAAAATTTTATAGTCAGTATTAAGCATTGTCAGTGGTTGGTTTGAGAAGACTAATGTGACCTCAATGCTTGCAGCAGGGATCCTACATTCCTAGATTTGTTAAAAACAACCTCAGTTTTGGGGTTTTAACATCTGTGTAAACCATCTAAAATTCAATAGACAGTCCATTAGAACAGAAACTTCCCCCCTAGCCAGGTCCTTCATGGCTGCTCTCACTTCTTACACCACTAAGTAAGATCCCAAGGTGGCTGTCTCCTCCTGCATATTCTTGGGGCATGAGGTGCATACCCCATAGTCTACTATGTCAAGGGTGCACATAATGTCTCTTATCTGAAAAATACCTTGGGTTGAATATTACATTTATCTAAGATTGGAAGTAGTCCATCTGGCCACTCTCCACATAGGCATTAGGAATATTGCTTTGTTCCTGGTTAACCAACTATGCTAGTAGTTTTCCATCCTTATCCGTTTGTCATGCGTCCTCAAAATACAGGACTTATACTCATACCTCTTTAGTCTTTAGGGATGTCCCACTGGAGTAAAGTCAGGAGCAATGGCAATGAAATGTGGTCATAATACACCCTATGTAATCAGAGCATGTGACCTTTGCTTGTGTTTGAGGGCAACACAGCAACGTATCCAGCCTAACATGCAAATCATGCCTACCTGAGTAAAAAGACATGCTTTCCAAAAAAACTATCAATTTGTTTGCTTTTGGGGCATAAATGTTTATTAGTGCTATACCTCTTCCTTCTGGTCTGCCCACCCCCACTATATACCTCTCATCTCGGTTGATTATTTCCATCAGAGATAAGGGTGTGCACAGCCTAATCCAAATTTAAGCTCCATGGGCAAACGCTCCGTATGTCGCAAAATAGATGAAGACTCCACCATCTTTTTTAAGAAATCCTTCCCCTTACCAAATGGCAGGTGCATCTCTTGAAGTATTGCAATTTGGGCACCTCATCTCTCAATGTAGACATACGTTATATCTCTTACTAGGGAAGTTCAGGTCATGCACAATCCACGTCAAAGTCCTAACCTCCCTACTAATTGTGTCTGGCATCAGTCAATGGCATATGATATCCATGAACACAGCTTACCATCCCCTAACAATGCACACTTATTGCTACCTCCACATCTCCACTCCAATCCCTCCTCACATCATTATCAAAACCTTTAACAAGAACAACTTTTTTGCACTCCCCAACTTCGCCCTCCCAGGATGTTGATGACAGAGCATCCCGTCCAAACTTGGTAGTGAAGGTAAATATCCCTGCTCCTCTAGCGAAACCTGTACAGACCTCACTGGTGAGGGCTATGGAGGTGCATAAAAAGCAAAACTATCAGAACAACAGAGGCCTGTGATCTCCTGGTCACCTGGTACATCTCAGCAATGCATACCACATAGAAGGATACTGGCCAAATCGGGCCACACTCCAGGGAATGAGGAGCTAATGCCTGCTGGAGGGACAGAAAGCATGGAGCTCTATGATATCATCTGCAGTGTTGGGAGTGAACTAAGGCACTACACTGCAGTTTCAGAGTCTTCAGTATTATCTGCAACTGTAAAAGAGCCCTTTTCAGTGTTCTGCACCTATACCAGGGGTTTACCTGGAGCCGCCCAAAGTTGCTGCAGATGCACACACCTGCTCCCTCTCTTCTTTGACCTGTTGCCTCTTGGGAGGTGCTTCTCTTGTCAACCTGAAGTGCTGCCTTTTATGCACTGGAGACCTGCTGGGGCCTTCTTATTTGTTAGCCTGTGTCATAGCCCTCAAACCAGTTCCATGCCTCTGCAGGGTCGGTGAACAAATATATGTTCCCTTCCACTGAACCCTCAGATGGCATGAGAACAACAGTGCATATATTAGGTCAGGATTACGCAGGCTCTTCTTTACAGTCAACATTGTGCATTGAGTTAGCACAATCAGCGCAAAGTCCTGGTATTTGGACACCTTCGCGTTTTTCACTGTTAAGGTCCAGCTGAGCTAGCCTGCCTCTGAATGCAGTCCTTATCATGGAAGTGCAACAGTTATGACACCACTAGTCGTGGCGGAGCACCAGGTTTTGGGGGCCATGCTGGTACTCTATCTTCTTTCGCATGGGAGTAGAATTTGGATAGAACCTTTGGCCTCTCAGTCTCCTGTAACCAATCCTGCAGAAAAGACAACATTATTTTTCCACTGCCCTTACATTGCTCTGCCTAACCTGGCCCTTCTGAACATCCAGCATATTTTCTAGTGCTTGAGCCTTCTCTGTCATGACTGTGCTGTCTGCCCGTTGTGGGGGGGAGCTCTGACACAGCACCCCCTGCTTTATTCACACACACAAACGTTTTGTTGTGGGCATTCCTCAGCAGGGCCATATCCATTAATCTATTTTGTTTTTTAATAAGTCTCTAGTGCAGCCTGTGGCTACTAGAATGGCATTAAGTTGGTCTTCATGTGCTTGACCATCAGTAGCCTTAGAAGAGTTGGAAGCCATCTTGGTTCTGCTCCCTTCTACTGGGGCATTACGCATGGGGTTATTCCTGTGCTCTCCCCGTCCTCCCAAGCATACCTCAGTTTCTCCATACCCATTGACAGAGCCTCTTCAGCTGTGCTCCACAGGGTCTTGCACAGCGTTAATTAGCTGCGTTGTTGCGCAAGCAGGCTAGTGCTAAGTGTGCAGCCGTTTGTGAATTATCAGGTTTAGCATGTTCCAAACACAGTCAGTCATTGGACAAGTACTTGTCTTTTGATGTGTGCCCTCAACAAATGTGCTCTGTGTAGTAGGACACATAATATCGAAGGTAGTTTACCCCAGTATGGCTAGCCCTGTATGAAATAGCTAGCTTTCACCCCTTTGTGGGCTAGCCAACGTAGCTGCGAAGTCACATTACATCACGCAGCCCTCTGTTCCTTGCAATCAATGCTACGTCGCCGCAAGCGCTTCACGGTGCAGATTTACAAGCCCCCTGCGCCACCTTTGCGTCATTTTTCCTTTGTTAAAAATGACGCAAAAGTTGTGCAAGGGGCTTCTAAATCTGCCCCCACTTCTAGGTACATGCAGCAAAATGGTACTAGTGCCCACAGAGAAAAGATAGAGCAAGGTTATGAGCTGGTACACTGTTTCAGTGCTTGTCAGTTTCATGATTGTGCACGCACAAGACAAAAAGAGCCCCTCAATGCAGTCCAAGCGAAGGATTGATTTTGAGGCAAAAATATCAATATATCCGTGGCAGCCATCTATCTTATGGCCTGGCAGCGTGCAAAATCCACCCTGGCAGGGGTCCTTCATTGCTGACCTCGTCGAGTGCTGAGCCCCGAAACGCCTGGCAGCGTCTTCCGGTTCCAGCTCCCTGTGCTTGATCGATGAGGCTTGCTGCCCAGGAATATATAGAGGTATCACGTCACGCCATGCCGCTCTCCAGCAGGCAAATGCCATCTGCACCAACATCTATCTGCTCCTTCCTCAGGTCACTGCCACGCGCTACAGAGCGCAGCAGCTAGTGAGGCCCTGCGTGGCGGCCCGGCCCCTATCTCGGCCTTCATGTTGCCACAGATCACACCGATCTTTTTTGTGGCTGCAGCTGGCAGTGCTTACATGCAGTTCACCTCCAACATGCAGAGCAATTTGCTTCTTGTCTCCCTGCTCCGGACCTGCACTGGAGGGGTGGCACAGTGCATGGCCAGATGTCCACCATGGTGCAAGGGTGCCTGCACCGGGCCATGGCAGATGTTTGCGCGCCAATGCAGGGGTGAGCACAGGAATGCGACATATCATTGTAAATATATCACATTCCTGTGCTCTGAAAGTGCTGCAGCATGGTGCAGCCAAATTGTTTGCGGTGCCACGCTGTGGCACTTTCTTGTATATCTGGCCCTCACTTTATAGCTATAAAATATAAACAGGAATTTGCACTCATTTTATTATAAGCTTTTTTTTACAGCCAAACAAGTTTCTATTCTTTAATGTGAAGACCATGTTATGTCCATAACACAACCAATTGTTTTGCCTGTTCAACTAAGAGTATGTTGATGATATCGTTGAAGCAGGATTTCTATACAAAGTACACTGCGTAGAGTCAATATTGGTCCAGCAGTACATGGAACAGCATGCATTAGAAGGGTTTAAGAGAAGCAGGCCATGTAAAGGCACGAAGATTTAGAGAATTCAACTCTTGTCTAAGAATATCGACTGAAGGACAATAATGATGCACGATTATGCTAGTACTGCCTACTAGAACATGGGTAGCAATATAAATAAAATAAAACAAAGGGTGGATGGGCAGTAAGAGAAGTGTACAATCTAAGGCAGCCTTCTTTCAGGTTGGGGAAGAGTTGTGAATGTTGTGGTTTTGAGATTCTGTACATGGAGGTGTAAAAAGGTACATGCACAGTGGCATAAGCATTTTCCTTACAATGTATTGCTTATTCCTTATATATGTAATATTGTACAGCCATCCTTCAAAAATAGATTCTTGAAAATCTCACGTAAACTGCACATCAATCCTGATAACATAGATGTCAAGTCTTATCTTGTCAGTTATAACTGTCCTATCTCCAAATCCATGGATAGTCTGGCCCCCCTAAAACGAAAATATTTACGACATATGATCCTGGTTCACCCTGGAGGGCGAGACGTTTGGATCCAAAGACCAGTACGAGGCTTTCTGATGGATACATCTGCCAGTGGATTCCTCACCTTGTGAATATCCCCTGCGCCAGCATTCCACTGAACTTTTTTCCCCAGCTCTCTACGCCGCCATGGATGTCATAATGCTTCGGCTCCGCTCGCGACTCCGTATGACGTCACCGGAGCCATAAGAGAGCCACGTCGGCGTGATGACGTTAGTTCCCTTTTTTCTGCGCAGTTTTCCAGGACTCTCCTGCTACATTTTAGTCTAGTGGTGGTTATTGTTTCTGGATTCACCATGTCTTCGACGAGGAAGTCTGGTTTCAAACCTTGTAGGGAATGTGGGGGCCACATGTCAATGACTGACCCCCATGAGGATTGTTTGTGGTGTCTTTCTTCTGACCACGACATGGAGGACTGTTCCAGCTGCAGAAGAATGAACCCCAAGGCCCAGAAGGAGAGAGAGGCCAAACTCTTCATGGCCAAAGCAAAGAAGGAAAGAAGAGGTAGGAAGAAGCAGAAATCAAGGCCAGAGTCGTCGACTTCGCAGTCTTCGAAGTCGAAGAAACACAAGAAGAGGAAGCATAGCTCTCGGCGCCGGTCTTCGAGGAGTAAGACTTCGAGATCACCGTCACCTCGACGTCGAAGTAAGGATGTTGTATCTCCTTCTCCATCTCCTAGGAGGTCTCCAGAGAGGTCGCCTTTGCCGAAGCGGTCCCCGGCACGGTCCCAGGCGCAGTCTCCGGCGCAGTCACCGGAGCAGTCACCAGCGCCAGTGGAGTCTTCTCCTTCTAACGCTGAGCAGGAACAAGAGAAAGAGCTTTCTCCAGGACCAGCTGATCCTGCGGCACCTGGTGAGGACACTTCAGCTCTGGTTCCGGATACTCCTCGACCGGATTCGGAATCAATCCCTTATACGCAGTTCCCGGCGCCAGATGCGGATTCAACACATTTCCTTAATGCGATGTATGGGATTTTTCATCGGGCTGCCTTCCCATCCGGCGCACCATCTGGTCCCGTGGGTCCTATGGCATACACCTTGGGAGTGCCGCAGCATTATGCTTAGGCCCCGTTTATGCCCTTTTTGCCGATGGCTCCTTTGTGGCAGTTTCCGGCACCGTCTGGTGATTCATCTCGACTTCGGCTGGAGCGGCCTTCTTCGGAGCCTTCCTCGATGCTGTTGCCGACTCCTTCGGCTCCGCGCCCGGCGCCGCCGACTCCGGCACCGCCGACTCCGGCACCACCGACTCCATGTTCGGTTCCACCGACTCCACGTACGGCGCCGCCAATGCCGGTTCCTCGGATCCGTTCAAGGAGAGAGGCCCAGAGAGTCTTGGAAGAGGAGCGTTATAGGGAGGAAGTGGAAGAAGGCGAGGTGGATGCATCTTCTGATGACTTTGAAGGCATACAGGATGCTAGTGGCCTTGATACCACTCCGGAGTGGGAGCATTCTTCGACCAGGTCTTCGCCACCACAAGAATTGGCCCCCTATCATTTAGTTATCAAGTAGGCCGCAGAGTTGCTGGACTTGCAGTTACCCTCTGCTGAATATAAGCCAAACCTCCTGACCGAAGTCCTGCATTCACCGACTTCGAATGTTGAACCCTTGTTGCCTTTTTATGAGGCTATCTTAGAGCCTGTAATGGATGTTTGGTGTAAGCCACTCTCTTCGCCTGCAGTCTCCAGACAGGTGGCAAGGAGGTATAGGGTAGCTCCGGGAGATCCAATCTTTCTTTCTTCCCACCCTTCTCCAGAAAGCCTTGTGGTGCAAGCTTCATGTTCCCCGCCCGCAACCTCCGCTCTGCCGAGCTCGCCCTCGCCACGGTCCCACGCATCCAGAAAATCACCGGCGGCAGCAGATCCTTCTCCTACCTCGCCGTCAAGACCTGGAACACCCTCCCTACAAACCTATGTCAGACCCAGAACCTTTTAGCCTTCAGACGACTTCTCAAGACCTGGCTCTTCGACCAGTAGCAGCAGCAGAAGCCCCCCCCTCTCCCTCCCCCCCAGCTACTTGAGACCCTCACGGGTATATAGCGCGCTTTATAAATGTTATGATTGATTGACTGATTGTTCAAAGCATTCTTCAGGCACCTTCTCTCAGACTCCTGCGGATATGGATTAAAAAAAGACTGATCAAGCTGCCAGAAAGGTCTTTTCTTCAGGGAGCATGGCGCTTAAATCGACTAATGCCACTTGTTTACTAGGGTGCTATGTTCATGCACTGATAGACTCTATGAAATTATTAGCCCCTAAGCTGCCAGAAGGAGAGAAAGCTTCTTTTATGGAGGTGGTCACTGACACTCAGGCTGCTGCAAGGCAGGTAATTCAGCCGGGACTGGACACGGCTGATTCTGTGGCAAGGATAATGGGGTCTTCGATAGCCACTAGGAGGCAAGCGTGGCTTCGTTCTTCTGGCTTCTCTACTGATGTTAAAGCCACTTTGGTAGACTTGCCTTTTGATGGTGAAAAAATTTTTGGCGAGAAGGATGATTCTGCCTTGCAAAGATTAAAAGATAGCAGGGTTACGGCGAAATCTTTGGGGCTACAGACTCCTGCTAAGGGATTTGGTCTTAGGAAATTTAGAGGCTTTGGGAGATCCTATTTTCGTTCCTTCCGGCAACCTCAGCAGCAGCAGCAACAGCAGCAGCAGAATCCCCTCTATAGGTCGTATAGAGGAAGGCAAAGGGGACGAAGAGGTTCTGGTCGCAACCCATCTTGATCTTCTGCCTCTTCTGCACCCAATGAAGCTTCAGGGAAGCAGCCCTAGATCCCCCATCCTAGATCATGTGAGACCTGTGGGGGTCGGGTGTCCCACTTTCTGCAAGGTTGGAAATCTGTTACGACCAACCTTTGGGTTTTAAACCTCGTGGAGACTGGAGACTGGGTACGCCCTTCCCTTTCGGGAGTTTCCTCCCCCTTACCCTCCTTGCCAGGGTTTTTGCTCGGAAGACCATCTGCTTCTTCTGCAGAAGGAGGTTCTAACTTTGTTGCAAAAAGGTGCGCTAGAGGTGGTTCCGGAGCAGGAAAGGGGTCAGGGATGCTACTCCCGGTATTTCTTGATTCCCAAGAAGGACGGCAGATTGCGTCCAATCCTGGACCTCAGAGTCTTGAATTTTTACCTGAAACAGGAGAAATTCAAGATGCTGACCCTTGCGCAGGTTCTTGAAGCGTTGCAGCAAGGAGACTGGATGGTGTCGATCGACTTGCAGGATGCGTATTTCCACATCCCAATCCTGAAGTCGCACAGGAAGTACCTCCGTTTTATGGTTGGGTCGCAACACTACCAGTTTGCGGTCCTCCCGTTTGGTCTTACTACCGCACCTCGAGTCTTTACGAAGGTGATGGCAGTGGTGGCTGCTCATCTCAGAAGGTCGGGGATTCCAGTTTTTCCATACCTGGACGACTGGCTTCTGAAAGCAAAGTCCCCAGAGATGGTGCAGAATCATCTGCAGGTAACATGTCAGCTGTTATTCGACTTGGGTTTTTCAGTCAATGTGCCCAAATCTCACCTGGTGCCATCTCAACGCAACCTGTTCATAGGGGCGGTACTGGACTAGGGGTGGGCGGAATTTGCGAAATCCACTTTCGCAAATTATCGCGAAAATGTTAAAAATTATCGCAAACACGCGGAAATATCGCAAAGATGCGGAAGTTATTTTCCCGCATGTTCGCGTGATTTTCTGCATGGTTGCGGCTCGCCAACTTTCCCATGTGGTTGCTCGCGCGCGCAGCCATCTTGTTTTCAGTTGTCTCGCGGTGCATGATCGCGAGAAGAAAGACGTGATCGCGCGACGCATGACTTCACTGCGGGCGCGAACTGTCGTGAGACAGCGCAAATGGCTAAAAACAATACAACATCTCATGGAGAACGCGACCGGTGAAGTACTGGGTATTTTAGACCCAGCGGTGCAGGGGCACACACCCTATGACTTCTGGGTTCACCCTGTTCCGGACCTACAGAAACACCGAGTCTTCTGGGTGAAGTCAAAGATTCGTTTATTGGCTGCAGACCAATGACAGGTATCCTAGAAGTACAACAGCGTGTATGTTCTCAGGAGACTGCTGAAAATCATAGGAACGGACTTCATCTTAAATACGCTTTTCCTTGCCTCAAGCATACATTCCTAGGTTTTATGATACGGCAATATACAAGTGTACATTACAAAGAAAAGGCAGAGTCATGATGACCATCCCACATTCCAGTTCGGCCAGCCCATAATGATTTATACAGTAAGGTTCAGATCCCACATCGGATGTAAACAGACCCCCCAATAAACATGAGCATCTCCTGTTTTGGGAAACAAGTCATAAAGCAGGAACAAGCAGGTGTGGAAGAGATTAGCCGGGGGATTGTATAGAATGAAAGGGTTTTATGACGGGTCAAGCCCTGATGCTAATCACAGGTGGACGGAGGAAGGGGAGCTCGTGAGACCGGTTTGGCCTGGGGCAGCAGAGCCAGCTGCCCAGGTCACAGAGAAGTCAGAGGGAAAGCCCATGTACAGAGAGGCCCGTATTCACTCCATTATAGCTTATGTGAGGGCAATGACAAGATGGCCACTGCTTCCAAAATGGAACCCGCGTAGTGAAGCTGAATAACGTGTACACAGTGCATTCATAGCTAGAACGATATATAAAGCACTCGTACATGCCGCATTTACCATTTGCGGTTTGCTAATGCCAAGATAGACAGGGGTAGGGCCCTGTCCCCTACGCGGTCCCGAATATTAAAGTACGACAGACCCTCCTTTTGCCCTTACATAGGCAATCACTATACTCATCTTAATCCTAGTCTAGGTCAATGTCCGCAAAGTCATGGAGATGTTGCTGTAGCATCATCCTATTACTTAGTTCGTCCCTCGATACAGGTTTCCTTACACATAAGGTAGCACAGAGGCCACATATCGCAGGAGCACACTGTATGCACAGACAGAACAGGAAAAGAATGGCTAAGATCATTCCAATGACCATCAGAACTTTCCAACCCCAGGCAGATATCAATTCCCAGAACCACCCCATCAGTGACCAATCTCCCTTATCCACGTGTATGGATTCAGATATTTTATGGAGTTTGGAGATGGCTTGATACACTGTTGGAGCATTATCTGGTATGAAAATGCAGCAACTGGATTGGATGACCTTGCATACCCCACCGCGGTCTGCAAGAATAACGTCTAGAACCATGCGGTTCTGCAAAGTCATAAGGCGATCCGCTTGGAGCTCAGCTGTCAGATTACTAAGGGCACCAGCCGTTACATTGACAGTGGATTCAACCACACGTGTCAGTTGTCTCAGGTTCCTACTATTGACCATAGGTCCCCAAAACGGCAGGAAACCCAAGAAGAAGTCTCCCGCTTCCTGACCAGCAGTGTCCTCCTTACTAATCACACCTCTCACAACTCTGGTCTTGTGCTAGTCAGAGGCAGCAGTAAATGTCGGCGGTAGCAAGTTCGCAATATAACATGTGCCCGAGAAATCAGGGGGCAGCCATGTATATGCTCGGTCATTACAGATGAAATATGTGCCCTTGGCAGCCAAAAACGCAGAGGAAAACTGTGATGGGAAGGTGTACGTTTCAGTACAGTCACTTCTTCCCAGGTGAGCTCTAGGATTCTGACCATTACCCTGTAAGCAGAACCGACCCATGTGGGGTACGACCCAGATTGGAGATGAGATTTTTCGCTGTCTTTCACCCAGACTAATACTATACCCCGTCGCGTTCCATCCTACATAAGGTCTCAACTCTTCTTTGGGAATGGATGAGTATGCATCGATATCTCTACTCATATCGGCCACTCCTTTCATCAAAGCCTTATTATTGGTGATAGGTCTGATGGAACGCGGTTGGCGAGGGGAGTATGTATCTAGAGCATAGAGAAACATGGTTTGGAATGCCCATGACGATCCATTGTAACTATACGGCAGCACCAGGTAGGGAATACCTTTGTTAATGGTATGGGGCATTAACCCGCACACACAGCAATTGGTCGTATTCATTACCAGTTGGTGCTGGTGCAAGAGCTGGATAAACGAGTTATTTACGAACTCTGATCGTCTGGTCTGTTCGTGCTCAGGCAAAGGGTGAAAAGAGTGAGAGGAGGCAGTAGAAAGAGGTATAGGCTGTTCAGTGGGTTCAATGGGCTTTTGAGCGGAGAAAAACACAAATCCTACAATAAACATTATGATACTACACAGTGTAAAAAGGCACAAAAAGACAAAACATTTACTTTTTACAATTCTACACATCCTTGCGTTAGAGTTCATTTCCTCAATCGGTCTCTCCATCTTAAAAAACTCCATCCTCTACTCGGGCCGCTCGCGGTGGATGAGTTTCTTCTGCTGAGGGGCACGCCTGTCAGTCCAGGGAAACGCCCTAGACCAACCAGAACCGTTGACCTAGCGTCTTCGGCCTGTACCCCAAAGTCTTGGCACCGCGACCCTGCGGCAGAACCCGGATGGTGGTTCGAAAAACAAAAATCAAGAAAGTCCTTCAGATGGGAGAGCAAAAAATGTCAAAAGGGAAATTGTAAGAAAATCTTTACTTGTCCATGGGCCTTGGTCTCAAATTATAGCGGAGACGGCCAGGTGCTGTTTGGTCTTGAAACAAAAGTTCAGGCTCAGTGGTGTCCAGTCGACTTGATGGTGGCACAGCTTCCTGCAGAATATTGTCACTCTCTTGGTCTGAAACTGTGCCTCTTATGCGTGCGTCACTGAATGGTACAAAACGAGGTACAATGTCTGTCTCTGAGTCGGCGATACCCTCCTTGACCCACTGGTCATATGGCAGAGGCAAGGGGACTACTTTACAGTGGGTACCATGAATCCAGTGTTTCTTCCCTTTCACTCGCACTGCTGATCTTGTCGAAAGAAGAACAAGATGAGGGCCGATCCAGCGAGGCTCGTTGTTGCTCTTGCGCTGGAAATTTCGGACTAGCACCCACGTACCAGGGTTGATAGGGTGTCCAGGAGGTTCAGAGGCTTGGGGAAGAGTATCATGTGCCTGTTGGTGCAAAACACGCAGTTTAACAGTCAAATCATACAGGTAATCGAGCAGTACTGGATGCTCTATCTCACTAAATTTCGCCGGTCTTGGCACGCCCCATACATTGGCCGGACGGCCAAAAACGACCTCATAGGGACTAAGTCCCACTCGTGAGTGTATGGTCATTCTGGTGGACAGGAGTGCTAGAGGCAGAGCGTCAGGACATTTAAGACCGGTGCTCGCCTGGATTTTGGCCAGCTTGAGCTTTAAGGCTCCATTGTAGCGTTCTACTAGTCCAGCTGATTGGGGGTGATTTGCAGCATGGAACTTCTGCTTTATCCCTAGCCCTTCACATACATTCTTCATCACTTTACCCACAAACTCACTTCCGTTATCACACCACACCATTCTTGGCATCCCAAACCTAGGGAAAAACTCCTTCACAAGGGCTTTGGCTGTGGATAGGGCAGTGTTATCTTTCAGAGGATAAGCCTCTATCCATTTTGAGAAAGCACAAACAACCACCAATACATATTTCAGGTTGTTGCATCTTTCCATGTGAATAAAGTCCAACTGCAAAACTTCAAATGGACATGATGGGGGTGCAAAGTGACCAGCTGGAGTTGGGGTTCCCCTACCAGGGTTGTACTTCAAGCATACTATGCAATTCTTGACCACATTCTCTGCACACTTGGGAATCCCAGCATTCTGCCATACTGGAGCCAACAACTTGCATATACCTTTCGTACTGATGTGTGCCATTCCATGTGCCATAGTAACCACTGGAAGCACATATGCATCAGGCAACAACCATCGCCTATGTTCTGTCAAATCAATCCAACAACCATTCTCATCCAACTTACCCATACTTTCTCTCCACTTGCTTAACTCTTCCTCTGTGGCTTCAGCTTGGAGCGACTTCACACTCTCTATTGTGTTCTCACACATTCCCACATCATTAACCCATCTTGCGGGGCCTGCAACATACATTCTAGTCTTTACATTCTGTGCTGTTTCTTTCGCGGTCTCATCAGCAAACGCATTCCCACGTCCAACATCATCTGTGACTTTCCTGTGCGCACTGCATTTCATAATCGCAACTTGCAACGGTAGGGTCAGCGACTCAAGGAGATCATTCACCAACTTGCCATTCTGAATTTTAGCTCCATGCGACGTCAGGAACCCACGCTCCTTCCACAGTCGCCCAAAATTATGAGCCACGCCAAAGGCGTACTGGCTATCTGTGTATATATTCACTCTCATTCCTTCGGACAACACGCATGCTCTCGTGAGGGCGATTAATTCCGCTGCTTGGGCCGAATTATGTGGCACTCGTGCAGTTTCCACGACCGTGTGCAAAGTCGTGATAGCATATGCAGCAGTCGTGTCACCATTAGGGAGCTTGAAACATGACCCATCTACCCATAAAGTGCCATCACACTCAGTCAGGGGAGTATCTTTTAGATCTACTCTCGCTTTCGTCTCTTCTTCTGTTCTGAACAGACAGTCATGTTGCTCAATCTCATCTGAGTCTGCTGGAATTGGCAACAATGTGGCTGGATTCAGCGTATTGCATCTCTTTATGTGTATGTGATTTGCTAACAGTGTAAGTTCATAACCTGATAACCGCGCACTAGTCAAGTGTTGTGTCTTGGTCCTATTTAATAATGTGTCTACAGCGTGTGGAACCATAACAATCAATGTGTTGTCCATTACCAAACCAGCAGATTGTCGGATAGACATCGCTGCAGCAGCTGTCGCTCTCAGACAGCTTGGCAATGCCCTCGCTACAGGGTCCAAGGTTGATGAAAAATATGCGCATGGGCGCGGTCTGTCACCAAAAGGCTGTGTTAACACTGACAACGCACATCCATCTTTCTCGTGAACATACAATGTAAAAGGCTTACTGTAGTCGGGGGTACCCAACACAGGTGCTGAACATAATGCATTACGCAATTCCACAAAACTTCTCTGGCACTCTTCAGACCATGGGATAGGATTCGGTGTGTCTTTGCATGTTAAGGCTAACAAAGGTTTTGCCAATAAAGAAAAACTAGGGATCCAATGCCTACAGTATGAAGTGATGCCCAAGAAAGCACGTACTTCTCTCTGTGTTTTCGGCACACTCAACTGTGCAATGGCTTGAATTCTTTCTGGGGTCAGTTTCCTTCCCTCCTTCGATAAGAGATGACCTAAGTAGGTCACCTCTTGTCGACAATATTGCAGCTTAGAGAGAGACACTTTGTGATGGAAAGCGGATAAATGGCGCAACAGTGACAATGTGGCTTCTTTACAAATCTTCTCAGTATCCGCGGCGATCAGTAAATCGTCCACGTACTGAATCAGGATAGCGCCACTAGGTAAAACAAGTGCATCAAGCTGCGCTTTCAAAGCCTGACTGTATATTGATGGACTTTCACAGTAGCCCTGGGGAGCGCGTTTGAAGCGGAAGCTTCGGCCTCCCAGACTAAAACCAAAAATGTCCCTGCTCTCTTCTGCAATTGGGATACTAAAGAAAGCATTCTTTAAATCGATCACTGAAAACCATGCCGCAGAGGCTGGAATCATTGTTAACAAGGCAGTTATATCGGGGACAACCGGAAACTGTGGCACAACAATCTTATTAACCTCTCTAAGATCAATCACAAACCTGTAAACAGGTGGCTGTGAAGGATCCGTTCGTTTTAAGACAGGTAAAATCGGACTATTGCAAACGTTGCCTCTTGTCTCTTCAATCACACCCTTATTAATCAAGTCGCTGACAATGTCTAGCAATGCTTTCTGCCCTTCATTAGAGATCTTATACTGGGGAATACGTGGCAGTCTGACATTAGCCTTTAAAGTCACCACATATGGCGGTATCTCCAAAAGGCCCACATCATTGGGACCAGTAGCCCAAAGGGCATCCGGAAGGGATGACAATTCAGGTGGCATTGTATTTTTAGACAAGTACATTGGGGAAATCACTTTCTTGCCTAATGTAAGTTGTACTCCTGAAGGAGAACAATACAGTGTAGCGTGCAATCTTTTCAACAAATCTAATCCCAGCAAATTCTCACCACAACCTGTTGTCAGAATCAGGGGTGCTTTCAGCTTGCAAGGTCCAACAGAAAGTGACATGGGACTAGAAATCAGGTTCCTAACTGGGGCGCCAGAAAAACCTACTGAAACATTTATATCGCCAGACAAAGGTGCGCCAGGGAGTTTTGAATGCATGATTGAACTCTTTGCAGCACCAGTGTCTAGCAGAAAAGGCTCCGTTACATTTGCTGTAGTCACCTCAACATACGGTCCATTCTGATCCACTGGCACTGAAACAACTCCCTCTCTCTGTCTATGGCTGTCCTAGTAATCATTACTCTCTGCATCACCGTCCTCTGCATAATAATCATTATTGTAATACTGGGCCATATTACTAATCGCGTTAGCTTGCTGATCAAAGCTATTGATGGTATTTTGAGGCGGCAGAGGACGCGCGTTCTGGGGAACACTTCCACGCCCTCTGCCTCTAGGAGCTTGCTGACCACCCCTACCTCTTGCGCCATACATATTACCGTTCCGCTGCATTAATTTAGGGCAACTATATTTAAAATGACCTTCCTCTTTACAGTATGAACATTGGTTGGGACCTATAGGGACACGTGGTTGGTAATACCCGTTCATTTGCTGATTGTTCTGAAATTGTTGGGGTTGGTGATAGACACCTTGGGGTTGCCTATAATTATTCTGACCTCCACGTGGCGGATAGGCCTGCTGTAAAAGGACCTTTGTCTTCAGTTCCTTCGTTTTCTTTTCTGTTCTATCTTTCTCGTCTTTATCTCTATTTTCATAATACTGTGCAGTAGCCAGTATTTGCGCTGAAGAAGAAACAGCCCAAGAACTTTCTGAATCTTTTAACTTTTTACACAGGTCAGGAAGTAAATTCTGCACAAACTTATCCACAAATAACCGTTGGCCACCCTCAGTACTCATATCCTGCCCACTGTGATCAATAAACGTTTCTTCAAACCTAGTAAAGAAGTCTGACACTGTCTCATCTTTCTTCTGCTTGCATGCAGATAGCTTGTCCCAATTTACGCGCATCGCAGGCATTATTGTCTTCATATACGTGATGATTCTACCAGGCAATTCAGCTACCAAAGGTTCTGGTTTCGCACCACCCGTTTGTCTAGCATCAGCAGCAACAATGTTAGCCCATGTATCCCCTAGTTCTGCATTGTGATCTACATTACGAATTGATCCCCATAGAGGCTGTGGAACAACATTACCAAACAACATGTCTATGTCGGCCAGATTCATAATGCATGACCCTGCCGTCTGTGACAACTCTTTATAATAACCTGCTGGGTTTTTACGGGGATCAGGCAAGGACTGCTTAAGCGCTAACACCTCAGAGTGCTTCCATGGAACATGCACCCAAACACGCTGGAAATGCGCTGCCACAGCGGGGTTACCACCGGCAGCTGCAACCGCTTCCTTCCATACCGGGGGAACTTCTCTCATAGGGTATTGTCGCGCTTTTGCCTTTTTCCCCACAAGGACATCTTGTTCAAACAATGATTGTTGGCAATCATCATTCCTGAAGGACAATACAACCGCAACTGCTTTATCTACTTCGCGGTCCACAATTATACCAGTTCCAAAATCGAACCTCACTCTACACAACTCCTGCGGGTTCGGATTTTTACCACTATCCTCCAATTCTTCACAGAGAATTTCGCACATTTTCTCGAACACATATCTCTGTTTTGGGGCATCCCATTGATGGAAAACGTTGACAACTGATTCCACATTATACAGTGAAGGAAAAACGATCCATCTACGCGCCATGTTATCTATTACCTTTTTCTCATCGGGGTTAGGCAATTGGCTGCGCAACTGCTTACGCTGTAAACCAGGAGTCGCACCAGATGACTCAAAGAGAGGAGACATTAATGTAGTAACCACATTAGCTAAGCGCTGTCGCGCTGAAGGAGAAGCTGAGGCGAGAACAGGGGGAAAAACAGAGGGAAGAAAAGAGGATGTAGAGACAGGTACTGGAGTGGTGGAAGGAAGAGTGTGAGGGGAGGCAGCTGCTGTATTAGGCAAAGTCGCAGGAAGTGCGGGGGCAGTTGGAAACACAACTGGCGGCGCTTGAGAGGGCTGCGCTACAGGGATAGGAACCGGCTGCAAAGCAACTGGCGGTTGCGGCAAGGCTTGCAGTACATGCACTGGAGGCGGCATATTTACAAGCTGGGGAGGCGCCGTGGCAGTTTGAGCATACGGGGGTGGCGAACTCAACAAATGTGACATCAGGGGATCTTTCTCCTTTTCTTCGGACTCATTCTGCTTAGAATGTGGCAAAGCTGGGTAACATTTGTCAATCCCTAACTTATGCTGCCTGTGCAATTGCTCATTCATCTGTTCCTCCTCATTGTCCTTGAATCGTACAGCTGCTTGCATTACTGTCATACCTTTCTCTCTCTTATTCTTTTTCGCTAACTTAATTTCCTTCTGTTTGGCTTCCTTTCGCCATAAGCGGAAAGAGTCAAACATCCCCAGCCGGGCTTTCTTCTTAAACAATTTAATTTCCAAATTATCTAAAATATCGGTATCGAAACTACCATTTTGGGGCCATTTTAAAACACCATCTTTCCTGGTGTAGTGGATCCATACTTCGTTATATGCAATGGGGCCTACGCCATGTTTTACATAGAGCTCATAAGTTGGAGTTCCAACCGGAGGAACCGGACATGATTCCTCTAGCTGGAAATCTTTTCCACAACCCAAACAGAATAATCTACCAAATAGTCCAGAACCAGGCATCTTTGCTCACTAGTCTAGATCCAAACGTCAAAGGATTATCGAATACGATATTCTCGTGAATACACGAGTCCTCTGGTTTTGGCGTTTGCAAACTCCAAAGTACCAAATTACCAAATCAAACGATCCCGAAGGATACCAAAAACAAATGGGAGACGCTCCACTTATACTTAACTGAATATTGCTGATCGATGGCGTCACCAGAAGACTCTCTCGATTGTTTCGCTCTCTCAAAACTCGTCAAGGGTCCAAAACAGGTCGATTAATCAGGGCAGCAGTCCTTCGTAGCCGTCGGGACGCGGAGAACCTCGCAGAAAAGACTTTCGGACCACGTCGACATGCAGGGGTCGATGAAGTGGCGGCCTTCCTCCGGAATTTCCACACGAAGCTCCTCACGAACCTCTGGCTTGGACTGGTACCGCTGAAATCGTCCCGAGTTGGGCGCCAAACTGAAGTACTGGGTATTTTAGACCCAGCGGTGCAGGGGCACACACCCTATGACTTCTGGGTTCACCCTGTTCCGGACCTACAGAAACACAGAGTCTTCTGGGTGAAGTCAAAGATTCGTTTATTGGCTGCAGACCAATGACAGGTATCCTAGAAGTACAACAGCGTGTATGTTCTCAGGAGACTGCTGAAAATCATAGGAACGGACTTCATCTTAAATACGCTTTTCCTTGCCTCAAGCATACATTCCTAGGTTTTATGATACGGCAATATACAAGTGTACATTACAAAGAAAAGGCAGAGTCATGATGACCATCCCACATTCCAGTTCGGCCAGCCCATAATGATTTATACAGTAAGGTTCAGATCCCACATCGGATGTAAACAGACCCCCCAATAAGCATGAGCATCTCCTGTTTTGGGAAACAAGTCATAAAGCAGGAACAAGCAGGTGTGGAAGAGATTAGCCGGGGGATTGTATAGAATGAAAGGGTTTTATGACGGGTCAAGCCCTGATGCTAATCACAGGTGGACGGAGGAAGGGGAGCTCGTGAGACCGGTTTGGCCTGGGGCAGCAGAGCCAGCTGCCCAGGTCACAGAGAAGTCAGAGGGAAAGCCCATGTACTGAGAGGCCCGTATTCACTCCATTATAGCCTATGTGAGGGCAATGACAAGATGGCCACTGCTTCCAAAATGGAACCCGCGTAGTGAAGCTGAATAACGTGTACACAGTGCATTCATAGCTAGAACGATATATAAAGCACTCGTACATGCCGCATTTACCATTTGCGGTTTGCTAATGCCAAGATAGACAGGGGTAGGGCCCTGTCCCCTACGCGGTCCCGAATATTAAAGTACGACACCGGATCAAGAAAACTTGTCGGCGAACGCAGGGATTCAGGTAAGGCGATCGCGCGCGCACAAGATAGTATTATTTTACAGCGCGAGCAAGAACCAAATTATCGCTAAGCTGCAGAATGCGGAAATTTTGATATTTTCGCGCTTTCCGCGGAACGCGAAAATGTCAAATTATCGCAATTTCCGCGAACGTAACGAAATTTTCGCCCAGGCCTATACTGGACACTACTGTGTGTTGAGCATTTCCTCCTCCTCAAAGAATTCTCGACATTCAGGAGATGATCCCTTTATTCCAAAATGCAGCGGTTGTTCCAGTTCTGCAGGTCCTTCGTCTGCTCGGTCTGTTCACCTCTTGCATTCTGTTGGTCAACCATGCATGCTGGCCCATGAGGGCGCTCCAGTGGTGCCTCCGCAGGCAGTGGTATCAGCACAAAGGAGATCTCAGGGAGTCAGTCAGGATCTCCAGAGAAGCTGCAGCGGATCTATCTTGGTGGAGCGCGGAGGGCAATCTGTCTGAAGGAAAGCCCTTTCATCTACCTCCATCGGTGGCCAAAGTGATAACGGATGCATCCACTTTAGGGTGGGGTGCGCATCTGGGGGATCTGGAAATCAAAAGTCTTTGGGCTCCAGAGGAAAGGTTGCTTCACATCAACCTTCTGGAATTGCGGGCGATTCGTTTGGCGTTCAAGGTCTTCCTCCCTTCCCTTCGCGGTCAGTCGGTTCAAGTCCTGATGGACAACACTACTGCGATGTAGTATGTCAACAAGCAGGGAGGAGTAGGGTCGTTTCGTCTCTGCAGGGAGGCGTTACGGCTTTGGTCCTGGGTTCCGGATCATCGGATTTGGTTGATGGCAAATCATCTGGCCGGGGTGCTAAACGTTCGTGCGGACAGTCTCAGTCGGCAGTTCTGCGCCGACCACGAGTGGAGGCTTCATCCGGAGGTGGTTCATCACGTCTTTCGGACGTGGGGAACTACTCGGATAGACCTGTTTGCCACCCGTGAGAACGCGCATTGCCCGTCATTCTCCAGTCTCCAGTTTCCGATGCAGGGGGCGTTGGGTGACGTGTTTCAGTTGAGTTGGGGCTCACAACTCCTTTACGCGTTTCCTCCCATACCTTTGATTCCTCGTTTTCTGAGGATGATTCGCCAAGACCGGGCCCAAGTTATTTTGGTCGCCCCGGATTGGCCAAGAAGGGTGTGGTACACAGATCTTCTCCACCTCTCCTCGTGCCCTCCGCTCCGTCTCCCTCTGAGGGCAGACCTCCTCTCACAGTCGGAGGGGCAGGTTCTACACCCCCAGCTCCAGAGCTTATACCTTCATGCCTGGATATTGAACGGAGCAACCTGAATTCCTTCTTTCTCCCGCCTGATGTGGTGGATGTTATTTTATCGGCCAGGCGATACTCCTCTAAGTCCATTTACTCCTACAGGTGGTCTAAGTTTGTAAAATGGTGTGCGGAGAGATCCATTGACCCTTTAAAGGCCCATCTTTCCAATGTGCTTTAGTTTGCTCTTTCCTTGACTCAGCAGGGCTGTGCCTTGGCCATGGTTAAGGGCTATCTATCGGCCTTATCGGCTTTTCTGTGTCTTCCAGATCAGCCGTCTTTATTGAAATCTCCTATTGTTTTAAGATTTATCAAAGGCCTTACTAATAGGTTCCCACCTACTCCTTTTGTAATGCCACAGTGGGACCTTAATCTTGTCTTAACTTTCTTGATGGGGTCCCCTTTTGAGCCCCTTCATAGTTGCCTTTTGAGGCTGTTGTCTTTTAAGACGGTCTTTCTTGTAGCCATAACCTCAGCAAGGAGGGTGAGTGAGCTTCAAGCTCTTAGTTCAAAACCCCCGTTTTTATCCTTGCATGCTGAAAGGATGGTGCTCAGGACCAGGGCTGCTTTCCTACCTAAGGTAGTTTTTTTTTTTTTTTCAGAGTCACCCAATCTTTTATTCACATTTATAACCCCAGGACACAGCCAGATGCTTCTTTAGGTGTTAAAGCCCAGCATACAGATACCAGAGAAGCAACGCCCATTTGGGATAAACATTTTACAATACTGTGGTGAATTTATATCCTCTAATAACGTTTTTTATTTTTTTAAATTTATTTATGATTTTAACATAACATACAGCAGCGTATAGCACTACAATGTGCGATGAGCCATAGAATCTTCCAGTGGTTTCTGTCGCCTGGCACCCCATCGGCGCCATCCGCAATTTAGTCATTCTTTTAAGCCATATCAATACAAAAAGAAAGCATATACAACACATATCGTACTGTCATAACATTCTGCATGGGCTAGGGGTAGTTTACTAGGCACTTTGCAATCAGAGACAAACAATCCAACCCCCCGTTGTCAGCATTCAAGAATATATTCGGCCATCCGGACCCGCAGATCCAGCAAGCTGTGGTCTTTGCCAGCGAACCCTCCTACACAACATCCCCGTCCGTCTCTACGCCGTTGCATGCGGAGTAGCATTCCCATCTACCGAGTCGTGCAGGAGCAGGTATCCCCGCAGCGGCTGCCATATATCTCTGGGTTTGGAGGCAGTAGGTACCATCTCGGCATAGATAGCAGACTGTTCTTGACAATATATTAGGTCTGCCAACCACTCTTTAAATTTCGGGGCCCCTACCCCATTTACATGCCACCCTTCGTTTAGCTAGCAGCAATGACGTTGCCAGAAATTTCCTGTAGGCGCAAGGCACTTTCGCCGTGTAACCTAACAGCGCCGTCAGCGGACTTTTCTCGATTTCCCCCCGTCATCTTCTCTAGGGTCACTAGCACTTGTTCCCAGTACTCATGTATTTTCGGGCACTCCCACGCTAAGTGCAGGAACCCAGCCGCCGATTGTTGACATCGCTCACATCGGTCAGTTGTGGCTAATTTAAATTTGTGCTTCTTAAGTGGTGTGTAATAAAGACGGTGCAGGTATTTATAGTGTATGACTCGCAACCTACAGCTTGCTGATATCCGCGCCGTCTGCGAGCAGCAATATTGCCACTGTTCGTCAGTGAGCTCCTCCCCAAGCTCCTCCCCCCACTGTACTCGCGCCGGGCAGGTGTCCCCGTCTCTGTTAGACCGTATAGCAGTGTATAAAGTAGATACTAGATGTCTACCATCTCTGGAGGCGAGCAGTTTGTGCAGCGGAACCAGACTCAGGGGCTCCCGCGGGAAGTCCGGAACAATCAAACGTATACCCTGTCTTAGGCGGACATACAGGAACACATCCAATGGTGTGCACTGCACCCCTTGCGAAAAATGTTCTAATGTGCGAAATTCCCCAGCGTGAAACAGGTCTCCCCATGTGGAGACCCGGACTCGCCGACATAACTCCAAAAACCCCTTCTCCTGCAGCAATGTCAACTTGGGGTGATATGTCAGCGGCAATCGGGGGAAATACAGTACCGGCGCATCCAACAAATCCGCTATCTTATTCCAAGCATCTACCGTGCTTGTGACAGTAGTTGGTGGCGTCGCGCGGGACCGCACAGCCCCATGTATCAATCCACTCAGCGGTATCGGGTCTGCCAGCCAGTCTTCCACCACTATTTGCGGCATATATCTGGGGAGATATATCCAAAAATAGGCATAGTGCGCCTGTGCACTCAGGAAATAAAGTTCAAAATCAGGGATATCAAAGCCCCCCTGATAATACGGTCGTATCAAGGTCGCTCATCTAAGTCGTGGCTGATTCCCTCCCCACACTAGTCTGATCAACTCTGAATGCTGCCCGGGGTGATACGGTATGTTGATGAAAAGGTAAAGTAACTGCGGTAATACAATCATTTTAATGAGGGAAGCCCTCCCCGCCCGCGAGAGCGGCAGCGAGATCCAGCGTGTAACGCTGGCTGCCAGCCGTGTGATAGCCGTACCATAATTAGCCCGTAGTGTTTCCTCTTTATCTCTGGTGATCTGTATGCCCAGATATCGCAAATCACCATCGCACCAGTCCAACGGAAAATCTAAAGGAAATCTAGACACCGCCGGTGTGAGAGGAAAGAATTGCGACTTTCCCCAATTGATATTGAAGCCCGACAGTCTACCAAACCGGATGAACTCACGTAAAACAGTGTTCGTATTCCGCTCTGGGTCCCTAATATATAGTGTCATGTCGTCAGCATACAATGAAATTAGTAGCTGCCGCATGCAGCACCGAAATGCCTTATCTTGATGAACTTGGCGTAATCTGGAGGCCAGCGGCTCCACAGCTATGGCAAACAACAGGGGGGATAGGGGGCATCCCTTACGAGTGCCCCTCGAGATTGCAATTGGCTGGGACACATGCCCATTAATTAAGATCCTGGCAGTGGGGCAGGTATATAGTAACTTGATCCAGGATAAGTAAACAAGCGGGAATCCCATTTTCTGTAGGACCCCGGATAAATAGTCCCACTCTACAGAATCGAATGCCTTGGTAGCATCCAAAAACACTGCGGCCAGAGGAAACTCCGGGTCTACCGTCTGCATTAGGGAGAATAAAGTCCTAAGGTTATGGGAGGTGTTCCTACCTGGCACAAACCCTGATTGGTCCAGGAGTACCAACTTCTCCATTAGTAATGCCATTCGGTTAGCTAGCGTTTTTGCTAAGATTTTGGTGTCGCAGTTTAATAACGATAAAGGACGGTAAGAGTCACAGGACTCAGGGGGCTTGCCAGGTTTCAGCAGAGACGTAACTATTGCTTCCCTCATCGAGGGGGGAAGGACACCCACCTCCAAGGATTTGTCATAAACCTCTTTCAACACTGGTGCCATGATATCGATGTATTGTTTATAAAATTCTGCTGGTAGACCATCAGAACCGGGGCCTTCCAGTTCTGCAGTTGCATAATGGCATCCCTAATTTCATCCACCCCCAAGGGGTGCATAAAACATTCTCTGTGCGCATCACTCAGCCAAGCCAATGCTATATCCCCCACAAAGTCATCCAGCTCCGGCACCCCCTACCGCTGGGATGTGTATAAGGTTCGGTAGTGTGCAAAGAACGTGTCTAAGATGGCTGGTGTGTCACACTGCAGCAGCTCCCCAGGTCCTTGTATCTCTAGGATGTAGGTATTGAAGCGCGGGCTCCTCGTAACTGCAGCCAGTGCCCTGCCCGGCCTCTCCCCCTCCCCGTATTTGCGAGCCGTCCAGTACTTGCCTCTAAATTTAGACTCTCTAAGTGCCGCGTTCTCATAATCAGTTAGTTTGTCCCGAAACTGCGCCTGCACCGAACCCGCTTCTCCTCTCCCCATCCGCCTCTCCAATTCTTGCAGTTCCCGTTCTAGCTTACACAGAGTATTCTGCAGGTCCCGCAACACCCCAAAACTTTTTGACCCGCAGAAGCCCCTGATCGTCACTTTAAATGCTTCCCATATCAGCTCAACACTAGCCACTGATCCTGTGTTCCGGAGAAAGAAATCCTGAATCTCCTCTCCCAATTCTGTCTGGAATACCATATCCAATAATGCTGTGGGTTGCAATCTCCACCACGGCTTAGGTCGACCATACCCCGGCGGAATGATCCCTAATTTCACCAGACAGTGGTCCGAGAACGTCCTGGCTAAGTGCGACACACTGCAAATGGACGGCCCCAGTCCCCTAGACAGCAGACAGTAGTCTATCCTTGCCCAGGTCCCTCTATAGGATGTAAAATGTGTTCCCTCTTTTCCCTGCGGATGAGTATATCTCCAACCATCTATGAGCTCGCCCTCAGCGATGATCCCACCAAGCACCTCCTGGGCATGCGTGTAATGGTGTGCGGCCGCAGTAGATCTGTCATACAGCGGGTTTAGAGCCACATTAAAATCACCACCCCAGATGATATGGGTAGAGCCGGCATTCAGTGTCTTGTCCCACAGTACAGTAAAAAACTCAGGGCTATCAGTATTAGGCCCATAACAGTTCACAATCATGACAGAATCCCTCCCCAGCCTGCCCCATGTGATAACCAACCGGCCCTGCGGATCCACCTCTACTCCCGCCATCTCAAAAGGTGTCTGTTTTTTAAATAAAATGGCAGTGCCTCGAGCATAGGAGGAGTATGATGAAAACAATCGACAATCTGCCCATTTACTAGCAAAGGTATTAACTGCTTGCGGATTAATATGAGTTTCCTGCAGCAAAGCTATTTGTATATGCTGCCGGTCCAGATAGGCCAGAACCTGTCTCCGTTTTCTCGGATCCCCTAAGCCCCTGACATTCCACGACATCACATTCTGTACATCTCTATCCTCCTGTGTCATCACGCTCGTGCCCCCCCATCCAGCTAACACATTGTATATACCTGCACAGTGACAATCCCACATATGGCTCAAACAAAGGACCACCACACAACCACATTTCCGACTCTCTGCAAACTATACGTTCCCGCTCCCAACCCTCCCCCACCCACTGAAACATCCTAAACATGTCAGCAAAAAATTCACCCCCCCACCCCCCATCGCTCCGGCATCAGAACCACACATTCTAAAGTGTCCCAGTTAGCACTCCGAATGCAAATTGTAAGGAGCAAAACCCAACTACAAAACAACAAAGGGGATCTCCCAATTGGGGGATACATCCAGGTGGCTCATGGAAACCTCCTCTCAGTCCAAGTGGACCCAGCCGTCAGCCCGTCCCTGGAGAGAGTTCAAGGGCGTCCAGCTGTAACATAGTTCAATAGTTCCTGCGATGTGTGTAACTTTTCTCAAAAAACCCATCAGCTTCTCCGTTCAGTGAGCGTCCCAGCAGCACCGTGTCTAAGCTCGAGCTGGGACGTGGCGCCCTCCCTCGAGACAACTTCAAATGGCAACGAGCCGCATGCAGAACCAACGAACACTGCACCAACCACAATTAGGATTAGGGGGACTCTTCCTGCGACCCCGCCTGTCGTTGTGACTTATGGAGCCACTTTAGAAACTCTTCTACCTGCTGAGGCTTTGTAAAGAAGGTTTGAGTTCCCTGATGCGTAATGCGCAGGCGAGCCGGATACAATAATGCATAGTCAATCTGGGCTTGCCGCAGCTTCTGCTTCACCGCCATGAACTTTCTGCGTTCCTCCTGTACCGTGAGCGTGAAGTCCGGGTACATAGTGAAAGATATCCCTTCATAGGACAGCTGTTGCTTCTCTCTGGCCACCCTCAAGGCAGTATCTCTGTCCCTATAGTTCAGCAAGCGCGCAATTAT
Organism: Triturus cristatus; assembly: GCF_964204655.1. Taxonomy (NCBI): domain Eukaryota; kingdom Metazoa; phylum Chordata; class Amphibia; order Caudata; family Salamandridae; genus Triturus; species Triturus cristatus. The sequence goes on along the minus strand of NC_140588.1, from coordinate 857,319,234 downwards.
GGGTCTGAGTGGATTGCCAGGGGCCGGTCTCGGGCCCAGCGACCGATGAGCCCTTTCCACTATGAAGTGGGTAGACAGGAGGTTAAGCCTCACCACTGCTGTCAGTAACTTCTCGATGTAGTCTTCCATCTTCCCAGTATTCGTACTTTCTGGTATACCTAAAACGCGGATATTATTGCGCCTACTGCGCGCTTCAATGTCCTCGCTCTTAGCAGCTATGACTTTAAGAAGCTTGTCCATTTGCGCCGCCATTTTCTGTACCTGAGTCGCAGTGTCTTCCACTTCGGAAATGCGGTGCTCCGCTTCCTTGAGGCGTGTTTCATGCCCCTCTATCGTGCGGGCTATCGCGTCCATGCGGTTGCTGATCATGTCCACCTTATCCGCAATGGTCGCAAATCCCTGCCGCATTTCCAGTAGGATTGAGTGAAGATCCACTCCCGGTTGTGACCTAGGATCCGGCTGTGAGTCCTCCACCGTCTTCTCCCGTACCGGTGACTGCTGCTTTGCGGGCTTCCTGCCCTCAAAATGCAGTCGGGATTGACGTGCGTCCGGCTTCCCCATCTCGTCACCTCTCCCCTCACCGCTGAACACCTCGACTTCCAACGCCACGTCCAGCACCGGCACGAAGGAGGCAGCAGACACCACTACCACCCACGCCTTGTCGCACTGCTGCGCAGGTCCGCTCCGCACTGTTCCGGGCCGCAAGTCACAGGCCACTCTACGCAGTCCTCAACGCACACATACCTGTCCGCAAGGGGAGGTGAGACCATCAACCTCTGTCCCACTGCTCTAGTAGGCCACCGCGTGGTGTCTCCCAACGCTGTCACCCCTCAAGCTGCGCGCCAAGCAATATATCACTGCGGTCGGCAAGAGGTATCCTCCGGCGTGGCCAACAGCCACCTCACATGTCCATCCCAGTGACAGGCGAACTCCAGAGATGCAGCAAAGTCCTCCGCACCAACAGTCTCTGTGGGGTCGGCACCCTTCACTCAGCAGCTCCTCGGCCCATGCACCGTGCCCGTCCCCACCAGCAGCGGAGCTCAGGTTCAGGATGCCAGGCGTTCCTCACACCCCAGGGGCTCCCCTCCTCTCCAAACACCGACTCCTGGGCACAGACAGGCAGCTTATAGTGCACCCAGGCCGTCAGGGTCACCATCCAGTGCCCGCCCTGAGGCCTCGCGTCGTGCTTCAGGCCGTTACGCCCGCGAAATGCGTGCAATCTGCCACGCTCGCTGATCTTCAACATCGGAGGGGGTGTCACCGGGCCGGTGCGCTCTCAGTTACCCCGCAGCCCGCCTCCGCTCCACAGCGGCCGTCAGCAGGGAGCCGTCGCACATGCCAGGATGCACCAGAAGGTCCCCAGGCAGTTCGCTGCCTCGTAGCACGGCCTACCTCTCGCGCAGAAGCCGCGTCTCTCTGGTGCCTCGCCCCGCCTCTCCGCTGCCTCAATCGCCGGCTGGCTCCACTCACCGCTCCGCCGTGGCTCCTCCTCACTCGCCAGCAAGCCTCTCCGGCGCTGCACTGCGCTCCCCCAGGTGCCCCTGTCGGCCAGGGGGTCAATGCGCTCTATTTCTCGAGCGACCGTCGCCTCGGAACCAGGATAAATATCGGATGTCTGAGCTGGACTGCGGGAGCCTCACAACGTGGCGGCCATTCCAGACGTGCGCCACCTAGCGCCCCCCAAGGTAGTTACTCCCTTCATCTGGGGCAGTCTATTACTCTCCCTGTTTTTTATCCACCTCCTCATCCCTCCAAGGAGGAGGAAAGACTTCATCGTCTGGACCCAAAAAGAGCTGTGAGTTTTTACTTGGACAGAACGAAAGACTTTCGTTTGGACAATCAGCTCTTCGTGGGCTATGTTGGACAGTCTAAAGGAAAAGCTGTGCACAAGCGCACTCTGTCCAGATGGATCATCCTGACCATCAAGATCTGCTACGCCCTGGCTGGTAAGGTTCCTCCTGAGGGTATTAGAGCTCATTCAACTAGAGCTAAGTCTTCTACCTCTGCTTTGGCCAGGGGTGTTCCTGTGGCAGACATTTGTAATGCCACGACTTGGGCCTCCCTCCATACCTTCGCAAAGCATTATTGCTTAGACTCTGAGATGAGGAGGGAGAGCCACTTCGCGCGCTCTGTCTTACAAGACTTTTTGGTATAGGTAGGTGGACACCCTCCTCCGGGAGTGGGACTGCTGTGGGAATCTATTCACAAGGTGAGGAATCCACTGGCAGATGTATCCATCAGAAGAACAAGTTACTTACCTTCGGTAACGCTTTTTCTGGTGGATACAGTATCTGCCTGTGGATTCCTCACTGGCCCACCGCCTCCCCGTTGTCCACCTTTGTATACCTTAAAGGATGCCTTGTGCGACATGCTGTTTTATCTGGTACACTTTTAGGAAATGCTTTTGTTCCTTAGCTTTCCTTTGTTATATATGTACTATGTATATTTGTTCGAATGTTGTATACTGTGTATACTTTGAATCTGTTGTCGGTCCACCTGTTTGCCTCGGAGGCACGGAAAAAATGGGTGGAACTGATGTCATCACGCCGACGTGGCTCTCTTATGGCTCCGGTGACGTCATACGGAGTCGCGAGCGGAGCCGAAGCATTATGACGTCCACGTCGGCGTAGAAAGCTGGGGAAAAAAGATACGTGGAATGCTGGCGCAGGGGATATTCACAAGGTAAGGAATCCACAGGCAGATACTGTATCCACCAGAAAAAGCTTTACCAAAGGTAATTAACTTGTTCTTCATGCTCGTCGAGAGAGAAATAAAAGAATTCCTTGATTCATGAGAGCTCTAGACATGATTAGTGGACCAATGGATTGAAGTAACTCTACTCCAATAGTCCTTCACTTGGAAAAGAAAAAAAGAAAATAATTAACTTAAAAGATTTTCATTTTCCAATATATCGGCCCTAGATAATACAGGATTACAGGCTGGCAGAATAATTGGTTATTTTTAATACGACTCTACTGAACGACTTTTGTCCTTTGACACGATTGTGCAAGGATCTCTGAGCATCTACATTTGTGGATGTACTGTTCAACTGAAAAGATTGAAAGTACACTCCACGGGAGATTGTAATATTTGTCCTGAAGAAGGTGGTCTTTTATCTTTTGACTTCCACTGAAATGCGTCGATGCAAGGCTTAGAAGGCAGACTATAGATTGTAGTGACATCTGTTTTCTGAACAATCAAGTATTTGAACATCTGTCAAGGAGAACAGTTGATCCGGATCTAATGTCTTCCTATTCTAGTGGATAAGAAAACAACTTTCTTACATGTTCTCCCCACTTTTGTAGTGTTTAGTATTTATTGTATAGAACATAAATTTGTGTTTTTAACTTTTTTAACTTTGTTGTATAATTCTTTTTGTAAGTATATGTGACTATTCATTGCTATTGTGTCAACAAATTTTGTCATATTTTAATAAAATACATTGATATAATTCATGTGAATACCTGACTGGGTCCAGGCTCTGGTGTCTTGTTCTGGTGACTGATTGGTTTTAGATGTGAGTTATTGTGTGGAATTGTATATGTGCCGAAAGGGGGATATTGTTCTTGACTTCACGCTGAACGCAAACAACAGTAGGAAATACATATAGTTAGACCTGGCATTGTCTGCATGGTTTACCCTGTCTTTTTGCCTCTACCTCCTGTATTATTGATGCTATGCTGCGATTCATTTTTGCTGGTTTATGTACTCTGGACTAGATTATTTCTTCTTGGTCCAGATGCCTGCAGGAAATTAACTCCAAATGTCTTTGGTGCTGTTTCCTGCAGAATTGTCTAAGAACTTTTTCTTTCTTAATTATAAATTCTTGTATTCATATGAAGGCACAGAAACTCAGCTCTTGGCTTAATGGTCTTAACAATTAGTGTTTCTTGTGTACCTATTTAGAATGTAGTAGCAATATGCAAGCCATCAACAGTGCATATATTACATTAGTAATTATATGTAAAATCCTGTTTGAATCAATTTTTTCAAACGTTTTATGGAGGGAGAACCTTCCTGTTAGAAATGGGATTTCTGATTGGCTAGGGCATGCGCCTAAGCCAGGCAGAAACCACCACTCTAGTCAGGGCCTGGGATTTACACACCGAAGATAGCCCCTGCTCACACCTTTGGTAGCTTGGTAGAGCGGTCAGGCTTATCCCAGAGGCAATGTGTAAAGCGTTTGCACAACACACACACACAGCAGCGACACACTAGGCACACCACAAAAAAACTTCACACAAGGTTATATCAAAAATAGCCTTTGTATTACTCATAACAACACATTAGAATCTTAATCACATATATACAATGTGCCACCTGGAATGACTTTACTACTCCTAAACTGAGAAAAATCCTAACTTTAAGACTTTCGGTATTCACAGAAGGCATTTAGGAGTCCTTAAGTTAGGACTACTAACTTCTGTAAATATGAGTAAGTGCCTTCTGTGAATACCAAAATGAGTAAGTGCCTTCTGTGAATACCAAATGGTAGTAAGTTTAGGATTTTGTCTTAAGTTAGTTCTGTGAATCGGGCCCACAGAAACTGAAACCATTCCTGCAGCCAGACCACTTAAAAGTGGGTGCCCATGCTCTGATAATATTGAGATTAGACTTTAGCAATGAAGTTCTAGACCGAACTTCACAATCGGCCCTTACTCATCTAAAATATGTCTTGCATGCAGTAGCCAGACTACTGTCTTTCAACCACATCTCTCCAATACTCGCATATCTGCATCAGTAGCCTATTGAGGCCAGAATCACATTTAGGCTGGGATGTTTAACTTTCAATACAATGCATGCAAAAGCCCATCCCTACCTAAATAATCCTCTTGTTAGAAATGGGATCTCTGGTTGGCTAAGGCTTGCGCCAAAGCCAGGCAGAGACCATCACTCTAGTCAGGGCAAGGGAGTTACACGCCAAAGATAACCCCTGCTCACCCCCTTGGTAGCTTGGCACGAGCAGTCAGGCTTATCCTGGAGGCAATGTGTAAAGCTTTTGTGCACGCACACAGCAACAACATACTAGGCACACCACAAAAGGAATTCCACACAAGGTTATATCAAAAATAGCCTTTGCATTATCATAAAACACATTAAAATAGTAATCACACAATATACACTGTGCCAACTGGCACTGGGCAATATTTACAGCGGATTATATACACCTGACAGGGCCCACTGGACCACTGTCAGAACCATCACAAAGTGATCTTAATAAAAGTAAGACATATCATAAACGTACAACCAGTATTCACTGGTAACCACAGTTTTCAGCATCATCCTGTAACATAAACCGCATTATGCACAGTATCACATTATGAAATGAAATGAAATGAAATTAAAAAGGATTTCTAAAGCGCATGGCTGCCCTCGAGCGTCCCAGCGCTAAACAATACATAAAGCCACTACACCAGGACACCAAGAGGAACCTACAGAGGGAAAAGGTAAGTCTTCAATCCTTTACGGAATTTTGCCAAATTTGGTTCTTTACGCAGGGCCAGCGGTAAAGCATTCCATAATTGACCCGCATTAATGGAAAACCGGCAGCTACCCGTTTTCACCTTTTTTGCCCTGGGTATCACTACCAAGTTCCCATCATCAGAGCGAAGGGCTCGCGCAGGTTTATAGGAGCGGACCAAATCTCTTAGAATGGGAGTACCCGATCCTTGCAAAGCTTTAAACACTATACAGAGGGATTTGAATTTAATGCGCGCTCGAATTGGTAGCCAATGCAAGGCCTTCAAGGCAGGCCGAGCCGAAGATCTTTTGGCAGTACCAGTGAGCATACGCGCAGCTGCATTCTGCGCTCTTTGGAGCACATTCAATGTGGATTCAGGTGCCGCAAGAAAAAGGGCATTACTGTAGTCAAGCCTCGAAAGCACAAATCCCTGCACCAATAGTTTCCTGGAATTATCAGGAAGAAGCGACAAGATTTTCCGTGCTGAACGGAGCAGTCCGTAGCACGTCCCCGCCACTCGTTTGGCTTGAGTAGTCATAGACAGCTCAGGTTCCAGCCATACCCCGAAACTTTTTATGGCCTCCTTAGGGGCTGGGGGGACACCCAAACTGGCCGGCCACATACATTTGGGCAGTGATGTGCACAGATTGCCAAGGAGCATCAGCTCCGTTTTGGTCCCATTCAATTTTAGCCGGGAATCCGACATCCATGCCATGATGTTGGTAAGGCATGCGGCAAACTTCACCCCCTGGCTTTCAGACAGGGACAGAGAGACAATCAATTGAGTGTCGTCCGCGTAGGTTGCGATTTTCACCCCAAAGGGTGCAACCACCTCCTCCAGTGGGGCCATATAGACGTTAAAGAGCGTAAGGCTCAGTGAAGAGCCCTGCGGGACTCCACACTGAAGGAGGGTAGGCAAAGATCTAAAATTGCCATCGCAAACCTGATAGGAACGACCACTCAAATATGACTTAAACCATTGAAGGGCCGACCCTCCAACTCCAATCTCCCCCAGACGGTGGATCAGAATATTATGGTCCACCGTGTCGAATGCAGCGCTTAGATCCAGGAGGACCATCGCCGCGGATCCTCCCGAATCTAAGATGCATCTGCCTTCCTCAACCATCGATATCAAAGCCGAGTCCGTTCCCTGGCCTGGACGGAAGCGTGTCTGCGTCCGACCTAGCAAGTTATTAGCTTCCAGGAAGCATGAGAGCTGGCGATTGACATACTTCTCAGCGATCTTATTCAGGCCAGGCAGAAGCAAGATGGGACGGTAATTTGCCAGATCAGTAGGGTCAAGGTCAGGCTTTTTCAAGAGTGCCTTGACAGTGGCCTGCTTCCAGCTAGGTGGAACTATGCCATGGGTGAAAGAGGCATTCAGAAGGTCAGTTGCAGGATCGGCAATGAGGTCCACAAATTGTTTGAGGATCCGGATGGGCATGGGGTCCGACGGGGAACCACTCTTCAGAGCTGAGAGCTCCTCACAGAAATCCTCCCTTGAAATGGGAGAGATTATATCTAGCCCCTTCTCAACTGAGACCACCTCAGGGGCTGCTATGTCCATCTTTCCCGAACTAGGGGGAAGGCTGGCTAAGATGTTCCGTATTTTGGTGTCAAAAAACTGAGCCAGCTGATTGCATTTGTTAGAATTCACCACCTGAGTGGTCGGGGGAGTGGGGACCGTGAGAAGTTCTTTAAGAATCTTATAGGTTTCCCTTGAAGAATTGCCTGCCTTGCTTATTCTATCCTCAAGATGGGCGGCCTTAGTTGATTTACGGGCCGCCTTGTAGGATCTTATGGCTTCACGATAATTGTCTTTGCTATTAGCGGCCTAGTTCGTCCGCCATTCCCGTTCAAGCCTTTTGCAATTCTTTCTCATCCTCCCCAGCTCTGGGGTATACCAAGACGACTTGTGGCTGTTACTTTTATTTGTGATCTTTTTGAAAGGCAAAACAGCATCTAAAGCTTGGCAAAGCCAGTCATGGAAAGCAATGTCAGCTTCCACAGGACCACATCCAGGGGAGGGAGTAGACTCAGCAAGGGTACGTGAGAGATTGTCAATAGAGAGTTGAGACCAAATTCTCTTATAAATAGGAGGTGTCTTCTGGTGCGGAGAGAGAAAAGGGTCCAAGCTGACATTCAACTCCCCTGACACCAGGAAATGATCCGACCAAGGCAGGGGGAACTTGTTTGAAGGTGCGCGATGTTCGAGAACACACAATCCAGCAAGTGACCCTTCACATGCGTAGGTTCCAGGTTGTGTAAATGAAGGTTAGCTGTCCTAAGTTCAGATCTGAGGTCAGTTACATTTTTGTCTTCCTGCAGGCCAAAATGAAGGTTAAAGTCCCCCAGTAGCACAAAATTAGGGGAAGATGCCACTAGGACAGGGACATGGTCCAAGATAGAGCTGGAGAACTGTTTAATCGTCCCCGGGGGGCGATAAACTAACAGTCCTGATAGAGAGTAATTAGGAGAAAGCTGTATCCGAAAATGACCACTTTCAGCGTCCAGAATAAGACCCCTGACTACTCTGCACGTAAACTTGTCCCTGTAAATGATGGCTAAACCACCTCCTTTTCCTTGCGGCCTATGGAGGCACTGGATCAGATAGCCGGGAGGAAGAGTGTTAACTAAGTCAAAGTCTGAAGAAGCTGACGTCCAAGTTTCGGTCAGATACAGGATATCTAAGTTAGTGTCTTGAATCAGCTCGGAGATTTGTATGGAGTGCTTCGGTAAGGACCTACAATTAAGTAGTCCTAACTTAAGGGGCTCCTTAGTAAGGGTTTTGTTACCTCCAGCCTGGTTCCTAAAGGGGCAATACTCAAAAGATGTAAAGGGAACATCAGTTCTGACTCCATGTAAGCAGTAGCGTGAGTCAGAAGGCTTTAACAGGAGTAAGTCTACTTTCGAGTATTTAGGGGGATTACCTGCCACTACCGGCAGGGTCCCTGGTCCTAGGTCCGTCCTGGCCCGGACGGGCCCAGACGGGCTTGCCTCTGGCGCGCCTCCGGCGCGCCATCTGCGCGCCCGCTGCGCCCGCCCGCTGCACGGACGGGGGTTCGCCGCCATTTATAAAGCGCGAGGGGCAGGAAACGCCATCGCACTAGACCGCCAACCGAGCAAACACCTCACCAAAGATGGCGGATGCGTCCGGTCACGCTAGTCGGCAGCCGAGCACAACCCCAGAACCCTAAAACGGCTCAGAGATGCCCCCCAGTGCCTCCAAGCAGTGAAGCAGCAAACACAGTGCAAAAATACAATTTAAAAGAGCAAATAGCAATTCAGTTAAAAACGATCCCAAATGTTTTAAAAAAAAAAAAATTTCAACTCTCTAATGCATTCAGATGTCCAGCATAACTCCCGGCGTGTGCGAGGGAGCAGCCAGTGTATAGATCGAGGCCAAAGAAGTCTGGGCAATTTATAGCGTGAGGGGCAGGAAACGCCCTCGCACTAGACCGCCAACCGAGCAAACACCTCACCAAAGATGGCGGATGCGTCCGGTCACGCTAGTCGGCAGCCGAGCACAACCCCAGAGCCCTAAAACGGCTCAGAGATGCCCCCCAGTGCCTCCAAGCAGTGAAGCAGCAAACACAGTGCAAAAATACAATTTAAAAGAGCAAATAGCAATTCAGTTAAAAACGATCACAAATGTTTAAAAAAAAATAATAATAATAATAATTTCAACTCTCTAATGCATTCAGATGTCCAGCATAACTCCCGGTGTGTGCGAGGGAGCAGCCAGTGTATAGGCGCCAAATACATTCTACGCCAACCTCATTTGCATAAACACATTATGCCCTCATCTCAAAAGTCTCAACGCATTAGACCCTAACCTCCTAACATAACTCACATTAGGAAATAATCTCACTAGCATAATCACGTTATGCACATAACCTCATTCATAAACTACAGTAGAGAATAATTCAAACATAAACACAGTATGCAAAACCTCCTAAGCATAAAACCACATTAGAGGCATAAATCAAGGTGCGTAAATCATAGCATATAAATCACATTTTCTAGCACCACATAAATCACATTAGGGCCTGGCACCCTATAAACCTAACAGTCCCCCTGGCCAACTGGCCTTCTCAAAAGGGACTCAAATGCCCTATGAACAAAATGTCAGGGTGCGCTGCCAATGCAGCAATATCCAAAAGCGCGTCATTGCGCTGGGGCAGGAGTGCATCTCTCTCCTATCTCTCACAATGCCCCCAAAGGAATGATGGCCTAAACGTGGCAGCTGCCCACTACTTGCTGGGCAGCTGTGAATATCAAATGAGGTTTGGACACTCACGGTGCCCTTTGGGTGGACCAATATGCAAAGCATTGTAGCTGCCCATGCTGGTGCGGTGCAGCTGTGAATTAGGTAAATGGGCCCAGGCACAACTGTGCCCTCCGGGCCTCACTGGGGCTCTCCACATAACATGCCCTCATCATTGCAGTTGCCCACTGTCAAGCGGGGCAACTGTAAAGAAATATGGCCAACACGGGGAAAAGCATGGGCCCCTCTGGGCCCTTTAGACAATAATTATGCCCCTCGTTGGAGCAGCCTGCAACGGCGGGTCCGCTCAGGGAAACTAGGCACTGTGCCCTTACTGGCACCAACAACCTGTGCCAAGACATGCCCCTCAAACAATAAAAGCATGGGCCCGTCTGGGCCCTCGATAAACAATTATGCCAGCAACGTTGGAGCAGCCGGCTCTCCTGGCGGGACCGCTCAGACTCTGTGCCTCGACCGGCACACCCAACAGAGAAGCCCCTATTCACCGGGCTCTCCATGCGGCTGGGGACTTTGTCTCTGGCTGCGCTGGCACTCGGCTCTTCGCTCCACTTAGCACCAGCAGCACTTCTCCCGTGCGGCGGGGGCAGGCACCAGCAATGTGCCTCGAGCCCCCTCTGCCTCTTCTCTGGTCACTGGGGCTCTCTCGGCGCAGCATCACACGGGGCTCTGTCCTCATTACATGAGCCCTGCCTGGATTCCTGCTCCTGCTGCCCCACGCGGCATTCTTGAAGGTGGGATGGGCTCCCGCCAAACTTTCTTCTTTGGTTCGCCAGTGCGGGGTGGGCTCCCACCTGGCTTCAGCAACACACGGGGCTCCCACAGCTCACATGAGCCCCGGTCACTTCCTTAGGGAGCGTATCAAGCCCCGCCCACAACCAGGCAATGGTGCCTGTCTTCCGTGTCGTGCTCAGCCGCGGCCCGGCAGTTTCCTTCGGCAGCAATGAGGGGTAGGCTCCCTCGTAATGCGCAAAACTGCGGGTGGGCACCCGCCTTTTCCAAATAACAGAAGAGCGGGTTGGGCCCCCGCTCTCCCACAAATGAGCAATCAAAAATCCAAATGCGGCATAAAAGCGGGGTGGGCACCTGCTACTCCGGCATCACGAGGGAATTCCTACGTGGGGATTCCCCCAGCAGCGCTGTGCAGCCAGGGCAGCAAAGCTCCAGCGCGTCAGGGAAAATCAAGTAAAAGTGCTCCCAGGGGCAAGGAGCCACAGCTCCTTAGCAAAAAGTCCATGAGAATTTCAGGGGGCATAGCTGGGCCCAGGGAGGGCAGCACACAGGGCCCTCCAGCAAGGAGGCAGCCTCCATGGCGGTTCCTCCTGGGCCCCAGCAGCAGCAAGCCCCCTCCATCAGGAACAGCACTCCAGAACAGACTGAACATTTTCATGGGGTCACTGCCCCTATATTTAAATCACACAATACTTTGTCTTTAGTGCAGGGCATGGGGGAACCAGATGCACTTGGTTCAGGGGAGATTTGGAGCACTTTGTTTTGGAAGCTCCTCTTCCCCTCTCTCAGGTGGGGGCTCGCCATCAGACACACAACAGGGGGGCGGAGCGAGAATTCACTAAGGCAGGCACCATCGCATTCAGAGCCAGGGGATTATCCCTCCCACCACTCATAGACCAGGTGTCCCATTCAGCCCAGCGCTGACTCATCCTGCCCCTCCTGGAGCCACCCACACCTCTCAGCTCCTGTCATTCACAAGCCAGACATGCAATTCACATAAGGCAGGCAGACACATAGCACACAGAAATGCCAACTTCTAAAAGTGGCATTTCTAAAATAACCACAATAAATCTGCGCACACCATTGTGCTGCATTTATTCAAACAATTTCGTACATACCAGACTTGACCACACTGCTCCTCTCATAACAGGAATTACCACTGACACACACTGATCAGGGAATCCCCAATGCATTCTTATGGGAGGGCAGGCCAAACTTACAAATGTAACACAGAGAGCGCACGCACTTCACACAGGACCACAGTGCTAGAGCCCAGAGGCCTAAAACCACCAATACCATGTCAGAGAAAATGCAAAAAGTTTAGGGGTGAAACTGCCAAAAAGGGCCAAGTCCAACACTTCTCAAGACAACAGGTGAGTTGAGTACTTTTACACGTAAAGACAATCTAATCCTTGAGATACTTTTATTCTGAACCTCCCATGCTCTAGAGCATTCCTTCCTGGGAGCGGCCATAACCTTCTGAAATTCCCTACCTCTGGATATTAGCCCTGCTCCAACTCTCCTCTAGTTTTGACATCTGCTAAAGACATACATGTTAAAGCTATACCTGGCTCAGTAAGCACCACGTTTTCTTGGCTAATCAGATCCTCACCTCTCTGTCAGAACTGTTGGATTTAAAATTCATTTAAACCTTTACTATTCACAAACTTCTTATTCTCCACCCTTGCTATCACCATCAACATTTCCATCTCTCCTCTCCCTGCCTACTCCCTTTACTCCCACAAGCTCTCTTCCTCTATACCATCTACCAGTACGCCATCTAATAACAACTCCTCAATTCTTCCCCTCTCTTTCACCCATAACCTCCTTTGCAAATCCAGGTCTCTTCTTAAGTCAATATTTATAAGTTCTGTGTAAGAGCTTGTGTCACTGTTATTGTTAACTTGTAAAGCACATCTGTACTTTGGGTGAGCGTGTTCTAGAGAAATCTGCTAACTAAATTAAGAAATAAATAAATGTTTAAGGCTGCTATAATGATGAGTCTTCAGAGCTACATTGATGTGGAGTAATCTTTATCTCTTATTTGCACACCACAACATAGTAACTAATTGCCTTATTAGGCAATTTGGGGCCTCATATACTGAAAGACTGGGATTTTTCTTTAATCAGCCTGTGTTTCGAAAAGGAACTGGTGCTCCATTAAAAAAAAAAATGATAAGATGAGCAAGCAGTGGAACTCTGGACTGCTTCCATGCGACATGGTCATCTGACACGATTTCCAGAAGCAAATCTGTTCATCAGGTACAGCTTCTCATTTGTGAATCAGTTAGCACTTCCTTTGAGGAGGAAATAACTGTTCAATGTTTATCAAATGCAATTAAGATTGCAAACCATCGATACATATCACACCAAAACCTATTTTAGGGGATTAATGCCCTTTTCAAGCCCTTTCCTAATTGCAATTTGGTATAGGCCAGCAAACCCATTTTGTGAGTCAGAAATTCCTTTCCGAGGTGCAACGTGGTTTAAAAGATACCAAAATGCCATTTTGTGGTTGTAAACCCTGTAATGGTAGGCAACAGGCAAGTGAAGAAGAGATAAGAACATATTTTCCACACTACATTCATATTATACATTTACGTGTATGGATAATTTTGCTTTAGGGAAAGAGCTGAGACTACATTCTTGCTTTCACATTCATTTCTACCACTAACTGGAAGGAGGTTAAAACCACAAAAAATAGGAAAAATAGGCTATGTCCCAGTAAAATGCCAAAAATGTGTAGAAAATGTTGGTTTTCTGATAAACGTCTGCCTGTTCCTGAAAGCTGGAAAGATGGTGATTTTAGCGCCACAAATCCTTTGTTGATACCATATGCAGGGAAAAAGCCAGATGCTTTCTGCTGCAGCATTTTTTCTCCCCCCCCCCCAAAAAAAAAAACTTTAGCTGTATTCTGGCTAATTTCTTGGTACCTTACAGGGGAATCAGCAAACCCTGGGTACCTTTAGAATCCTCAGGATGTGGGAAGAAAAGGACGCACATTTGACGTGTATACCTTATGTGGACAAAAAGTTGCAGGGGCCTCAGCACAAACTACCACAAATAGCCCAAAAAAGGCTTAGCACTCGGGAGGGAGGCATAGCAGTGAAGGGGTTAATATATTGCAAAAATACATTTATAAAACCGTTTTTAATTCCTGATTATGTTTGCTTTGTTCACCCTAAGTTTGTAGGGTATGCCCAGACGTGGGTCCCTTGCTCACTTTGCCACTGAAATCATGCTAGCCTGGCTGTCTTATGAGGGGTGTAATCCTGAAACCAGTCCCAGGAGGCTTGTTTCCGGTCCAGGGAAGACCCGGCTTGGCAAATCAGGCTGGACTGTTCCCATGAGGCACAGGGTCAAGAATGATTTGCATATAGCTGGGTCTGAACTGGGGTTGCGAAGTTAGCTAAAGAACGATGATGGATTCAACCCAGATCTGTGACTGAGGGTGAGTGTCTAAAAAGTTTCATCACTCTGACCATCATCTCCTTGTATTTGCTTTAATTGCTCTAAGTTGGTAGGTGTTGGACCTGGCACCTTGGCATGGGTCTCCCTTCCATTTTCTTGCTGTTGCCTCATGTGCTTTTGCTGGTGTTAGATGTTTTGGGCACTGTGCCACTGCTATTCAGTGCCACAGTGCAAGTGCTTCCTATGGTAAATTGATGCATGGATTAGTGACTCCATGATTGGCTTATTTGGTTTACTTGCCAGACCCTAGTACAGTGCACTGAGTGTGCCCAGGGCTTGTAAACCAAATGCTGCTGGTGGGCTTGCAGCACTGGTTGTGCCACCCACAGAAGCAGCCTGTAAACTGTGTCTCAGGTCTGCCATTGCAGAGCCTGTGTGCAGTCTGGTACTGCCATGTTGACTGGGCAAGTGCACCCACTTGCCTGTCCCTAAACCTTCCCTTTTCTGCATAATAGTCACCCCTATGGTAGGCCCAAGGGCAGGGTGCATTGTAGGTAAAAGGTAGGACAAGCCCTGATGTGTGTGGCATGTCCTAATAGTGAATTACAGCCATTTTTGTTTTTCACTATTGCAAGGCTACCTATAGGCCAGACTGGGCAGTTTGATTATTACATCTTATAATCCCAACTGACTCAGGGAACTAGGTAGAAATTCGAGTTTAGTATGCCTGAACTCAGAATGATAAAATACATCTTTTAGTGGAGTTGGTTTTAACATTCTGTGTTTGAAAATACAACTTTTAGAAAGTAGGTATTTTCTTGTCTAATCATCCAAGCCTGCCTCTGCTAGGTTGGGTATTCCTTTGTCTGATGTTTGAGTGACAGGGGCTGGGGATTCCAGGAGACAGGGTGAGTCATCACAGGGCTGAATAGAGAGATCCGCATGTAGATGGGTTGGACCAGTTGCACCTGGGACATGAATAGTGCTGTGCCTTCCCTCCACAATGCTGGCTCCACCTCCTGTGGTGCGTCTGATGTCCCTGGCCTGCACTGTGAAAGGAAAGAGGGAGTCATGTAAACAGAGCGCTCCAGGAATGACCAGAACTGGTTTGGACTAGGCAAATGCCTCACTGCCTTTGGAGAGCAAAGGGAAACTGTGTATTAAAAGGGGGACCCAGACCCCAGAACTTTAGATAACTTTTGGGAAACAAGGAGAAACCTTTGCTGAGTAGAGGGACCAGAGAGACTGAGGAGAGACTATCCATTGGCCTGCAGTGGTTGCCTGACTGATAAAGAGAGGAGAAAGGAACTTTGTGTGTACTTTATTCAACGTGTGAAGGATCTCCAAGGGCTTGAGAAAAGAGCTTGCCTCCTGCTGAAGTCTCAGGGACAACAGACTTCAACAACCAGCTCCCCAAGAGTTATTTGGAAGTGCCTGCAGTTGTGCTGGGCTTTCTGAGGGACTGCGTATCGCAAGGAGCTGGAAGCGTGACTCACGAGCAAGAAGCGAGACACCGAACTGCCGCTGTCTCTTCGCGAAAGCACCTCGCGGAGAGGAGGATCGATGTTGCATCAGATGCTGCCGCATCACTGGGAATCGTGCCGCAGGGCCTGTCGTGGCTCAGAATAATCGTTGAGTCACAGCAGGGCCGCTGAAGCGCCTCGCATTGCCGGAGAAGAAGATCGACGTTGCATCAGATGCCGCCGCATCACCGGGAGGCGTGTTGCAGGGCCTTTCGCGGCTCTGAGGTACCGTTGAGTTGCCGCACGGCCGTCGGACATGCACACATCGTGTCGCATCAAGAAGAAGACGCCATCTTTGTCGCATTGTCCCGGATCTTCATCGCATCACAGCGTTGTGGGCCGCATCGCCACGGAAGCGCAGAAAGAAACTGATGCATCACCTCCCCTCGCAGAGCAGAACCGACGCATCCCCTACGCATCAGTAGGGACCCGACGCATCACTGTTCTTGCGTGTAAAAAAACGACGCATCACCTTCCCTGCAACACTTTCGTTGTATAGCGTTACGCATCAAAAGGTACATTGAACTCCAAGTGTCACATTTAACATCTAAAGAGAACTAAGCTAATTCTACCATTTTAAGTACAGTATTGTGGATTTTTGTTGTTTATGTCTTGTGCTAAAACTATATAAAGAATACTTATTTTTATACTACAACTGGTGTGGTGTCTATCTGTAGTGTTGTCACTGGGTTACTGTATGTGTTCACAAATGCTTTACACACTGCCTCTGAGATGAGCCTGTCTGCTTGCGCCTAGCTACCAGGGTGGGTGAGCAGGGATTATTTTAGGAGTGTACCCCCGTACCCTGACTAGAAGCAAGGGTCCCTATTTGGTCAAAGGTACCTAACTCTGCCAACTAGAGACCCCCAGTTCTAACAGTAGGGTATGCCCAGATGTGGGTCCCTTGCTCACTTTGCCACTGCATTCAAGGTAGCCTGGCTAATGAAGGGTGTTATCCCAAAACCGGTCCCAGGATGCTTTTTTCCGGTCCAGGAAAGACCTGGCTTGGAAGTTCAGGCTGGACTGTTCCCATGAGGCACAGGGTCAAGACTGATTTGCATATAGCTGGGTCTGAACTCGGGTGGTGAATTGAGCTAAAGAACGATGATGGATTCAACCCAGATCTGTGCCTGGGGATGAGTGTCTGAAAAGTTTCAGTGCTCCGTCCATCATCTCCTTGTGTCTGATTGAAAGCACTGACAGTAATCATTTATTATTTTTTTTATTTTTTTTATTTTTTAGTTCTTTTATGGTATCGCAGCAAACGTTATACACCTTAGGTGTAGTCATATTAGTGAAGAAGTTGAGCTTCCAGACCAGGTTTTTCCTGAACCGGAAAACAAGCAACTCAGAAACAGTTTGGCCCTAGTTAGGGTTCATCAGCCAGGTATAGCTTGGTTCCAGTGACACAATGTGCACGGGACCCCAGTCTGGGCATTCCCATGGATTGAATGCTTGAATTATTCTCAGTCACTAGAAATTTCTTGGGCTGCGTCTCATTCATTCATTATTTTGGACACCATGACACCTCAGTTTGGAACCAGCCATAAGGAAATCAGTCTTGACCCTGCTCCACGAGGGGCACTTCAACCCAAATTGCTATACCAGTTCCACCCCAGAACACAAGCAACCCAGGAGGGATTTTGCCCTAGTTAATGTCCATCAGCCAGGTATAGCTTGGTTCCAGTGGTATGGTATGCACAAGACCCACGTCTGAGCATACCCTCTTAGAATGTCACACTCAATCAATCAATCAATCAGGTGTTTGTTAAGCACAACTACTCACCCGTAAGGGTCTCAAGGTGCTGGGGGGTTTGCAGGGTCCAGTCCATCAAGGAGGGGGTCTGTCGAAGAGCCAGGTTTTGACGTTTCTTGCGAAGATGGGGAGCGATGTTATCTGTCTGAGGTGCAGCGGAAGGTCGTTCCAGGTTCTGGCCACGCAGAAGGAGAAGGAGCAGCCTCCCGATCTGGTCTTTCTGGTGCGGGGGCCCACAGCATAGGAGGGCCTTGTGAGCGTGGGTTAGCATCTTGAAGGTGACTCTAGCTTCGATGGGGAGCCAGTAGAGTGTGCGCAGGTGCTGGAAGATGTGGCAGTATCTTGGAAGGTTGAGGACCAGTCTTGCGGTGGCGTTTTGGATGTTCTGTAGCTTGCGGGTGAGGTTTTTGTTTATTCCGGCATAGAGTGCGTTGCCGTAGTCGAGCCTGCTGGTGACCAGGGCATGAGTGACGGTCTTTCAGTGTTCGAGGGGGATTCATTTGAAGGTCTTACGTAGGAGGTGGAGGGTGTGGAAGCAGGAGGACGAGACAGAGTTAATCTGGCAGTCCATTTTGAGCTCTGAGTACAGGATGATTCCCAGGTTGTGTGTGTGGGGATGGGCAGGCTTCTGAGGGCGGGGGGCCACCAGGTGTCATTCCAGGCATCTGGGTTTGGCCCCATGATGAGTACTTCTGTTTTGTTGGTGTTTAGTTGTAGGCAGCTGTTTTTCATCCATTTGGCGACGGCTTCCATGCCTTCTCGAAAGTTGTGTCTGGCGGTGTTGGGTTCGTTGGATAGGGAGAGGATGATTTGGGTGTCATCTCAATATGACACAATGTTGAGTCCATGGGTTCTGACGATGGGGGCGAGCGGAGCCATGTAGACGTTGAAGAGCGTAGGGCTGAGGTAGAACCCCGGGGGGACTCTGCAGGTGGTAGGTGTAGGGTCTGAGAGGAAAGGGGGTAGTCTGACCCACTGCGTTCTGCCAGAGAGGAATGAGAGGATCCAGTCGTGGGCCTTGTCTTGGATCCCTGCGTCATGGAGTCTGCGTATTAGGGTGCGATGAGAGACTGTGTCGAACACCGCTGAGAGGTCGAGGAGGATGAGGGCTGCTGTTTCTTCTTTGTCCAGTAAGGTACGGATGTCATCTGTTGTGGCGAGGAGGGGGGTTTCCGTACTGTGGTTTTTTCTGAAGAAGGATTGGGAGGAGTCGAGGATGTTGTGCTCTTCGATGAATGTGGTGAGTTGGCTGTTGATGGCTTTCTCAATGACTTTTGCTGGGAACGGGAGCAGGGAGATGGGTCTGTAGTTTTTGAGGTCGGTGAGGTCTGCCGAGGGTTTCCTCAGGAGGGGGTTGATCTCAGCGTCTTTCCAGTCATCAGGGAATGAGGCGGTTGCCAGGGAGCGGTTCATGGTGTGGCAGAGCATGGGCGTGATGGTGTCGGCGGCTCTGTTGAAAATGTGGAGGGGGCAGGGGTCCGTGGGGACCCCAGTGTGGGTTGACTTCATCGTCTTCAGTGTGTCTTCGGTGGTGAGGGCTGTCCAGTTGTCGATCGCTGGCTTCAGGGTGTCGGGGGTTGTCCGTGAGGGTTCAGTGTGTTGGTTGTCTTTGTTGAAGTTGTCGTAGATGCTCTTGATTTTGAGGTGAAATAGGTGCTGAGTTTGTCGCAGAGGTCTTGTGCGGGAGGGATGTCGGTGGACTCGCTGGTGGGTTGGGCGAACTCCTTGATGATGTTGAAAAGTTCTTTGCTGTTGTGTGTATGAGTGGAGATTCTGTGTTCAATCGCTTTTTTCCACGTTTTTCTGATGAGTTGGTGGTGGGCGTTGGTGGTAGCTCTGAAGTTGCTGTGGGCTTCTATGGATTTGGTGTTCCTCCAGGCCTTTTCGAGGTGGTGGCAAGTGTGTCTGGACTCTCGAAGTTCAGTGGTGAACCACCCAGCTTTCTTGGCGTGGGTTTTGTTGTTTTTCTTGAGGGGGGCTATGGCGTTGGCGCTGTCCAAGATCCATCTGTTCAGGGTTCTGGCTGCGATGTTGGGGTTGTCGTTTTCCACGATGGTTGGGGTGGAGTTGCTGAGTGATGAGGTTAGCTGGTCGTCAGTGATTCTGGTCCAGTTTCTTCGTGGGAGCAGGTGCTGGTGTCTGTGGATGGTGGGTGTTCTGAAGGTGAAGTGGACACATCGATGGTTAGTCCATGGGAGTTCGGTTGTGTGGCTGAAGGTGATGGAGTTTCCTGTTGTGAAGATGGGGTTGAGGGTGTGTCCTGCTGAGTGCGTGGGTTCATTCACGATCTGGCAGAGTCCAATGTTGTGGAGGTTGTCCAGGAGGGATGTGGTGTAGGGGTCCAGTTGGTTGTCGAGGTGGAAGTTGAGGTCTCCCAGTAGGGTGTAGTTGGTGGGCGCGATGGCATGCGGGGAGATGATGTCCGTGATGGAGTTGGCAAAAAGTCCGCGGGGTCCAGGGGGTTGGTAGATGAGGGTTCCTCGGAGGGTGGAGGTAGGGCTGGCCAGTATCTTGAAGTGAAGGTGTTCCATCAGGCCTGTGGGCTCATCGGGGAGTGTGCTCAGGCAGAGGGTGGATTTGTGGACTGTGATTCTTCCTCCCAGGCGGATGGGGCAGTCCTTCCTGGAGATCTTGTATCCTTGGGGA
Source organism: Triturus cristatus (assembly GCF_964204655.1). Taxonomy (NCBI): domain Eukaryota; kingdom Metazoa; phylum Chordata; class Amphibia; order Caudata; family Salamandridae; genus Triturus; species Triturus cristatus. Next base: position 857,299,420 of record NC_140588.1, on the reverse strand, counting down.
ATGGCGATGGCGATGTCCGGTTCGGAGGTGGTGTTGGTCCAGGTTTCGGAAAAGAATGCTACGTCCAGGGTGGTGCTGTCAAGGTGGTCCCAGATTTCGGTGGCGTGTCTGTGGAGGGATCGGACGTTGAGGAGGATGCATTGCAGGGTCTTCGGTTCGGTTGTGTTCTTGTGGGCGGGTTGCACTGGGTCCATGGCCTTGGCTGTGCTGCAGGTGTGCCAGCAGCGGTGACAGCTGAAGGGTCCTTGGGTGTCAGCTGGTGATGCTAGCTTGCAGTTGTTGTTTGCTGTGCAGAGATCCAGGGTTCCTGGTGCTGGTCACAGTCGGATCGCGGACGGGCGCAGATGGGCTTGCCTTTGGCGCGCATCAGCCGCCATTAAGTAGGGGTCGGGGAGGGCTGGACAGCTGGGAGGCGTGTCAGGGAGGGGAGCTGGATTGGGCCGGTCGCACTGGTCGTACTGGGGGGAGGGGCCACGGGAGCAGCAGCGGTGGGAAAAACTGGCTGAAAAGGCAAAAGGAAAAAGGCAAAAAGAGAGATAAAGTGCAAATAAGGCAGCAAAAGTGCAAGGAAGAGTGGAGGAAAGACACAGAGGACACAGAAGGAGAGTGAAAGGAGAAGATTGAGATGAGAATAAAAACGAGTGAAAAAGGAGAGAAAAAGCGGAGGGAGAGAATGGAGACAGAGGTCCACTGGACCACCAGGGATGAAGCGCAGGCAAAACATGCGGGTGGAGGAGGATCTCGAACACCAACACTCAAGAGTGCAGGGGCTCGGGGGAAGGCTTCACTTAATGGTGGAGCTGCGAGGGAGGGAGAGCAATTTCACTGACAATGAGTCAGTGGTCTTGCTTCCCCACAGCGGCCGCCATAAAGTAGGAGTCGGGGAGGGCTATACAGCTGGGAGGCGGGAGCGGGGAGGGGAGCTGTATTGGGCCGGTTGCACTGGTCGTGCTGGGGGGAGGGGCCACAGGGGCAGCAGCGGCGGGGAAAAAAAGGGCTGAAAAGGCAAAAGGAAAAAAGAGAGAGAAAAGTGCAAATAAGGAAGTAAAAGTGCAAGAATGAGTGGAGGAAAGAAACAGAGGACACAGAAGCAGAGTGAAAGGGGGAGATTGAGATGAGGGTAAAAACGAGTGAAAAGCAGAGGAAAGACACAGAAGGAGAGTGAAGAGGGGAGATAGGAGTGATGGAAAAAAATGACTGAAAAAGGAGAGAAAAAGCGGAGCGAGAGAATTGAGACAAAGGTCCACTGGACCACCAGGGATGAGGCGCAGGTGAAACCTGCGGGTGGAGGAGGGCCTCGAACACCAACACTCGAGAGTGCAGCCGTTTGGGTGAAGATCTCACTTAATGGTGGAGCTATGCGGGAGGGAGAGCAATTTCACTGACAGTGAGTCAGTGGTCTTGCTCTGAAAATTACAAAAAGCCATGGATTGAATGTGTGAATTAATCTCAGCCACTTAGAATTTCTTGGGCTGCATCCAATTCATTCATAATTTTGGAAACCACGTCACCTCAGTTTGGACCAAGCCCCTCACAAATCAGTCTTGACTCTGCTACAATGGGAACAGATCAACCTGAACTGCCAGATGAGGTACTTCCCAAATCAGAAAACAAGCAGCCCAGGAGCAGTTTGCCATGGTTGCGGCTAAACAGCCAGGTATAGCTTGGTTCCTGTGACACGTTGTGCACGGGACCCACATCTGGATATACTCATCATATTAGGGTGACACAATAAAATGTGCAAAAAAGTGATTTATGATGTGCTTGAATAAATCTCATTCACTGGTAATTACTAGGGCCGCATCCAAGTCTACCTCAGTTTAGACCCAGCCATATACAAATCAGGCTTGACCCTGCTCCAATGGTAACAGTACAGTCAGATCAGAACCTTGGTTAGGAAAGAATGTACCTTGTTAGCCTACAATCTGTGCAGCTACATATTTTAGTGCTGAGAATGAGCCATTGCTTTTGTGAATGTCGGAGTAATAGAGCACCTATGGTGTTGATATGTGACAATGGTATGTGTATGCATGTCCCGTTATCTTGTAACTTTCTATGGTGGGTTTTTACTTTGTGGTGGTCCCCAGTAATCCCTCAGGAGATTACCCATTAGTGAGAAGTACACATTCTGCCATGTGGAATCCCGAAGATTGAGTAAGAAGGAAGCACTCTTAAATAGTTTCAGAACTGGTAGTGGTCCAGTGTTCAGAATGTGACAGCCATTTGTGGGATGGGGGGGGGGGCAGTACAATTAGGGATGAAAGTAAAGGATTCTCATATGTCTAAGGGAACAATTCATGGGTAGTCATGAGGATGCTTCACCATCCAATATCATGGCAGTTTTCACTGGGGATCTACATATGTCACTTAGAGTATCCTGGGGGCTCTACTACCCAGTCTTTATTGCCATGTCAGTTTTCAGTGACTTCTTTCGAAAAGGGCAAGCCTGTTACTCCTTTGGGATGCTCCTTTGCGATGCTCTATTTACTTGTAGCATTGGTAGTGTTATGTTCATACTCACTTCATCTAAGAATTTTGCCAGATGCTTTTGGCTTATAAAGTCTGAATTTGCTGGCTTTAGGAGTCCACATTTGATGTCCCATTTTGTGAAGGTTCGTCTTAGGGAATGGTAAAGTCTTATCCTTGCATTTGTTTCAACAGAGAAATTGGCGACTATTTGAATCCTGCTGCATTCCCAGTCATAGGGGCCCTACATGTGTGCTGATGTTAGTAGTTGTTGCATTTGTTTGTGCCAAAGAAGACATGCTATAATTGACCTAGGCATGTCAATGATTTTATTGGGCAGGATCTGTGCTCATATTCCATGTGCACTCTGAAGTTCTAATGGTGGTAAGTAAGTCACTCCTGTGAGGCATGGTAAAATATTGATCAGGAATGCTTTCATGCCATCCTGTGCTAGTTTTTACAGATCCTGTAGAGTCTAACATTGTTGCTGCAAGGTCGATCACTTTCTGCCTCAGGTGTCATACATCAGGGCCGCAGGACTCGGTCCCTTTGTTTTGATTTTCCAACATTTGTATACTTGATTCCATTCTCTCAACTGTGCTCCAATAAATCTCATCTCACAGTTACATCCCATAGAAATTGGCCTCCAGAGGCTTTCAGCAAGGTAGAGGTAACTTTCTAAAATTACCTTTCCAAAAATATTTATTATAAATCTGAATTCGCCAGTAAATTGGTCTTGTAATAAATCTTTCAAAATGGACAAGAATGATATTTGTAGGTGTTTTCTAGCAGAGATAACATTATTAAATGTAATATTATATCCCAATGATTTCCTATGGAACAGCTAGGCTTGCTGTAAGAACATGTGTAAGATTACATATTTACATGTCCTGCTTTTTCAATGCCATGCACCCTGCTTTATGGGCAATAACACCTATTTGGGGAGAAAGGATCATATTTAAAATAAAGGTTTTGATCTGGTGGAATTTGCAGTGTATAAACTGCACAGTCAAGCTACAAATGGTAGGCTGGTATCATGTTTCTACTGTCACTGCAGTGGGTGGCACAATAGGTGTTACAGTTCACTAGTGTCATTCAATTTACAAACCCTGTAAATACTGTGTACCATATACTAAGCACTTATAGATAAGTTAAGTATACCAATCAGGAGTATGCCAATTTCATCACGCTGAAAGGGGGAGCACAAGAATAACCAGAAGTTACCAGGGGTAAAGTTCAGAGAAGTCTACAGCCAACAAAAACAGTCAAGGCACAAATCTGGAGGTACACCATGAAAAAGACGGTAATTATCAACCCCTGTTAGTTCTAGACTCATGGAATTCTCATAGCTTGAACTTTGAAAACTACAGGTTGTGTTTGTGGAGCCCTGCTGAGATACAAGACTACAAAATAGATAAAGCACCAGGATCTTCTCAAGAATGAAATTAGATGAATGAATTATCTTATTCAAATCATTCATAATATATGCCAGAACCAGCCATCTGAAGCCTCTTTCTCACATTTGCACATTTTGCTTCTGGGGCTGGATTGTGCTGTCTCTGTATGTGCTAAATTGCACCTTCAACTTTGTGCACTAGGTACAAACGGGGACAGTGCTCCCAATTATTGACAATGTGCTGCCCAAGCGGAGACATGAACTTGCAGAAGTGCATTAGTTGCAGAAGGACAGGTGCTTGAACTAGTAGTCGCTCTGTCTTTCATGGTGCAGGAGTATGCTTTTCAATATGGATACAGAGAATCCCTGCAGGTGTGTGTAGTGAGTGACTGCACCCACCTACAGAAAAATGTCTTAGGGGTCCATGGGAGCCATTTTCACCCCCAAAGGGCTGTCCACATCTGCCGCACTGACTGTGTGACACCTATTTCTGACACTGTCAGTGCACCACACACTGCCTCTGTGCCTGTCCATTATATGGCACAGGTGCAGAGGCAAAGTTTTCCACTCATTTATGTGAGGCCATGCCCCTATTCAGATGAGGAAATACCCTCTTAAGATAGCACTGAAGCTGTATGTGCAATGGTGCTATCTATATTACAGAGAGTGTGTATAAGGATCCTTTTGCCCCTTCTCTAGTACAAAAGAACAATTGATGTATGGAATGCTGGGCAATGCAAACATTCAAGCTATCCTGGCTGAAGAGGGGTGAAACCCTGAAACCGGTCCTAGGATGCTTGTTTCCAGTCCAGGGAGGAACTGGTTTGGCAGTTCAGGCTGGGCTGTTCCCATGAGGTACAGGGTCAAGACTGATTTGCATATGGATGGGTTCAAACTGGAACGGCAGGGTGAGCAAAAAAACGATGGATTTAGGCCCAGATCTCTGTACTGGGGTGAATGTATGACATTGTTCTGCATTCTGTCCATCAAGTTTTGCTTTTGCATTTGTCACCCCGAGTGGGAAGGGTATGCCCAGACGGGGGTCCCGTGCTCTCCATGCCACTGGAATCAAGCTATCCTGGCTGAAGAGGGGTGAAACCCCGAAACCGGTCCTAGGATGCTTGTTTCCAGTCCAGGGAGGACCTGGCTTGGCAGTTCGGGCTGGACTGTTCCCATGAGGTACAGGATCAAGACTGATTTGCATATGGCTGGGTTCAAACTGGAACGGCATGGTGAGCAAAAAAACGATATATTTAGGCCCAGATCTCTGTACTGTGATGAATTTATGACATTGTTCTGCATTCTGTCCATCAAGTGTTGTTTTTGCATTTGTCGCCTCGAGTGGGAAGGGTATGCCCAGACATGGGTCCCGTGCTCTCCGTGCCACTGGAATCAAGCTATCCTGGCTGAAGAGGGGTGAAACCCCGAAACCGGTCCTAGGAAGCTGGTTTCCAGTCCAGGGAGGACCTGGCTTGGCAGTTCGGGCAGGACTGTTCCCATGAGGTACAGGGTCAAGACTGATTTGCATATGGCTGGGTTCAAACTGGAACGGCATGGTGAGCAAAAATACGATGGATGAATGTATGACATTGTTCTGCATTCTGTCCGTCAAGAGTTGTTTTTGCATCCTTCTCTAGTACAGCAGTGGTCGGGGGAGCAGAAAACAGACAAACATGCCTGTTGCACTTCTGGTGCTCTTTATATTGCATGGCCCCAGATGTCTGGATTTCACACATTGGCTGCTCAGCCCAAACTGGCTTAGTGAAATCTGGTATGCTTTTCAGGGCTCTTCCGTCATGGTACTATTTCCTTTGGAAGTCACGTGGTAATAGTTCCCAGTTGTCCCTCACACTCCTGCTTGTGTCTTTGTGTCTCACATCCACAGTCTTGTTCTTAGTGTGTTTTCCTTGTTGTTGTTTGTTGTTTAATGTTCTAGATTCGGAGCTGTTGTAGAGGTTCAGACAAGTTGCAGCTGATGTCTACTGTTTATGACACCTGGCTCAATAACGGACAAGTGAACCCATTGATGCTTATAGATCTTCCTTACGAATCGTAGCAGCACAATGTGAATGTGATAGAACTTTAGACCTGCTTGCTATGCATTGTTACAACAAAAAAGTACAACAGCCGTTAAGACAGTGTAACACTCCGTCGAGTTAAACAGTTGATATTGTTAAGAGTGTAGTGATATCCGTGAGTTTCATCAAAGAAATGTCTAACGGAAAGTATTCCAGTGAGGGTGTCTGCATCATTATACGAAAGCAATTCACAGAGAAAAGTGATGATAGACTAAACAATAAGTTAAAAATGTAACAGTTGCTGGAGTTCAATGAAAATATTATAGATGTGGTTCGAAGACTCACTTTGCTAATGTCAAAACTGCCCAGAATTGGAGAAAGAATGCCTAAAGTGCAAGAAAGTGGACATTTTGGGCCAGTGTGTAACAATGATTTGAGAAAAATTAATTATATTCTAGATGCAGAAGAAAATGTCGATGATGACAGGGTGCATATTATTTTTAGTGTTTTGATCAAATTCTTCAAAAACATACTTGTTTTAAAATGAAAGTAGTCTAACCTTGACATTTCTGTAATTCAGTGTAACGGAGAGTCAATCAAGGATGTTTACTCTAAGCATTATGTTCCTCATTACTATAAGATTATGACTGATGATATTCTGACAGGAGTTTTAGTTGATAACATTATACAGTGATTTCTGACTCATTCTTTCGGAGAAATGGAAAAATAAATCATTCTGTGAAATACAGGTTAAAGCTTTCCCAGTTGGAACTCCCTCTGCATGCAGCAATTCCTCACAAGATAAATGCTCCGTGGAGGAGAGACCCTTAGAGTCACCAAGCATGCCAATGTATCTGTTACTACAGAAGTGCGTGGTGGGGATGATAGACATGCCATGGTCCTAGATAAACAAGGAGGGGTTGAGAACAAAGTTGCCTCTTTGCTGGATGGGGCAGGGAAATTAATTACAATCTTTGAGAAAAACATGGCAGGTATCAACCTAGCAACAGGTGACATTAAGATCCGGCTAAGCAGCCTAATTGGGGAGCAGACAAACACAGGGGTATATATTACAAAGAAATGATGCAGCGTGGTGCTGTAAAAAATTTAGCTGTGCTATGACATTTAAAAAACACATGATGCAATGTATTTAACAAATATGACGCACCCCTGTGTTTTCCCCTTACACTTACACTAAAACAAGCTTAAATCATGCTTGGAGAAGGACAAATACATTGATAAAAATAAGTAAATAAACAACACATAAACAAAGGGGATTAAAACTACCTAGGAGGATACCCACCTATAAATGTATTACAGGTCCCTCTTGGTGGGAACAGAGTGGGGACATTGCCCTGTAGTAACACACAATCAAAATAAATGATAAAGTGATAGTGTAGCATTTTGGAAAAAAGAACAACCAAGCATATAATCCTAGTTGATGTACTTAAACATATCTCACCTTATTTCCATGTGATAGGGATAAGCTGAGCTCCCATAATATATCCTACATTCGCCTTACACCAGGACATTTCTATTAATATAGGGTAGCTTTAGTAACAGGTATTACCTCGAGAGAGCATCATCTTACGTTGTTATGCATACTCTCATGGGTTTAGCATTAATGAGTTGTCATTCCATACGTATGTTTCACTCTTCCTTTTCACACTTAGGGGCCTATTAGGATGGCGGGCAGACTTACGCCGCCCGCCATCCCTGTGGAGCTGGGACCGTCTGCCATAGGTGCGCCGGTGCCGCCCGCTGTATTAGGATGCACCTGCCACACTGGCGGCTGCATCCTGGTAGGTTAACATTGCGGACGGAGCTGCTGGCTGCAACACCGTACGCAATGTTAAAATACCATGTTTTGCATTGTGATGCACAACGTGGCAGGCACCGCACGGTGCCTGCCACCTTGAGCATGGCAATTTTTTGGGGTACCCTAGGTACCCCCCAAGTGCAGCCACCCACCCCCCCAATCCCCGGGGGCCTGCAATAGGCCCAATGGCAAAACACCATATGCCTTCCCATGGAGCCATCCCCGCCATGGAAATGCTGGTTAAAGCTGACATCCTATTCTGGTGGACAGTGCCTGGTAGGCACCGCCACCAATTTGGGCACCCTGGACCATCCACCAGGCAATCAGGATGATCGCTGGCAGCGGATGGTCTTTGCGTCCGCTGCAGACGCATTCATGTTCCCACCGCCATCCTAATATGGCGGTAGGAAATATCTGTTCGATGGTGGAAGGACTGCCACCGCAGGGCCGGCGGTTGCCACTCTCTAATGAGTTAAAATTTGTTATAGGAAAGTGCAGGATGAGCTTCCACTTAAAGGTGATTTCAATATGAGAGGTGACAAGTTTATCCCACCATAAAATAGGAAGTCTAAGATTATTAAGGTGGCCCAGAGTGGACATTTAAATGACACATTTACTAGAAAGTTAGTCAGAGCTAGATTTTTTAGCAATATATGGATGCCATGATTAGCAGTATTGTCCAAAAATTCTTCTAATTCTGACAAATCATTGAAGAATAACTGGACTCCTTTGCATCCTGTTGAGTATCCCAAGAGACCTTGGGAACTAGTAGGTATTGATGCAATTTCACTGTTTAAGGAGTGAATGTAAATAGTTGATATTTACTGTCAGAAAATAAAGTGCAGTTTGTACCCCACAAGATGAAGAATTCTCTTTCTAAATATAGTATTGCATGCAAACATACACCCTTTTATTCTCACAATAAAATGGAGACAGTAAATAGAAAACTACATGATGGACCATAAAGAGCTTTTGTATGTGGGAAAGACATTAAGAGCTTCATTCAAGAAATATGTGGAATTATCACTTAACTCCACACACTAATACAGGTTTATTTTATTTATTTATTTTATTTTGAAGGTTTTGTATTGCGGGTATCAGAGTGCTTTACAAGGCAATTGTAGGTGATGGACATACACAGAGAAATAATATAAGGTGTACTAATACAGTAGTGGAAACTATTTCAAGGCAATTACAGAATAGCAGATATATACGCGACTGTTTAAAGGAAAAAACTCAAGTGACGGTTAGGTGATAAACAGATACATAAGAATACTATAATTTACAGACTAGCAAATTTATACATGTCTCTGTTAAGAGTTTAAGTGAATTTGGCCATGAGAATCGCTTTCACTTCTTTTTTGAAAAATGTCGCGGATGGGTTCTGTCTCGTTTCTATGGGCAAGGCATTCCAAATCCTGGGAGCCATTCATGAGAAGGTACGGTTGAAAGTTTTCTTCTTAGTAAATCGTTTAGGTTTCAGTAGAAGATTGGAGGAGCTCCTAGTGGTTCATTTAACACCCGATAGTTCCAATTTCTCCGCTAGGTATCTCGGGGTATTGTGATTCAATGCCATGTGTGTCATACTGGCGATTTTCAAATGGATTCTGGCCTCAAAAGGTAGCCAGTTGAGGGCACGAAGGTCCAGGGAGATGTGACAGTTCCTTTTAGAGCCTGTGATGAGTCTGACGGCTGCATTGATTGAGGCTCTTAGAGGGGCCGTCGTCGATCTGGGAAGGCCGCAGAGAGCGACACTCCCATACTCCACTCTGGGGGTTACTAGAGCTTGAACTGCCTGTTTGACATAATTTGCAGGTATGAAGGGTTTCATTCGTCTCAGGGTGTTCATCTGAAAATGTGCTCCTTTAGTTGCAACGCTGATGTATTCCTGCATATTTAGCTTACTGTCCAGAGTAATTCCTAGCGATTTTGCAGAGTTAATAATGAGAGGTTGACTGTCAAGTGCTATTAGATGCTTCATCCACTCACGTATGATGGTAGTTTGGTTGGGGGGAGTGATTAGGAGGAATTCGGTTTTGAGGGTGTTGAGTTTAAGTGGTTTTTGGCCAGCCAGGTATGCGTTTTTTGTAGCTTTGCATTGAGGGATTTGATGCCCTCAAGTGAGTGGACCTTAATGAGTTGAGTGTCGTCAGCATACATGTGGTAGTGGACGTTTGAGGAGTTAAGAATCTCTGTGAGTGGTTCCATAAACAGATTGAAGAGTGTCGTGGAGATGGAAGATCCCTGGGGTACTCCTAAAGAGACTGGTGTGGACTTGGATAGAGATTGATTGATCTTGAATCTTTGAGTTCTATTTTGCAGGAAGGAATTGACCAGTTTAGAACCATTCCCGATAGTCCCATTCTGTGTTTCAAGAGGTCTAGTAAATTTTCGTGTTTGACTGTGTCAAAGGGTGAGGATAAGTCAAGCAGGATTAGTAAACAGGCTTTGTTTTTGGTCTAGTATTTTTAATGCGTCATCTATTATGTGGGTCATGGCTGATTCGGTACTGTGACCTGTTCGATAACCAGATTGGAATTGGTTGAGCAGATTATTCACCATTTCTTTTGTTCTGGAATACAATTCCGTTCTCTGATAAAATCCAATTTTGCTATCTAAGTATATCATTTAAACAAACAATAAATATAAGCATGGGTATTCTTAAGAAAGGGTTTTGAGAAACAAGAAATAATGATGAAATACTGAAAACAATTGGTTATCAGCTGGCTAAAATGAAAGTGGGAGATACAGTTAGAGTGAAAGGTCCTGATTTAAGATCAAAGGGTATAAAAAAAAAAAGGTTCCTCTTTAAGTGGTGAAAAAATGTAATCTGGCAAATAGCAGAGTTTTAATAGAGTTGCTTTCAGTGGCAAAACAAAAGCCCCTGCAGCACCCGCAGTGCGGTGGGCCCCCAAGCTCTGGGGTCCCAGTCCCGCGCTGGCAGGTCCCTGACCTGAGTGCTCCAGACTGGGTCCGGAGCATGGGGGGCCACGTGCAGGTACATTGCTGGGGGGCCCTCAAGTTTTGTTAAGCCTGTGGTTGCATTGGCAAACAGATTGTTTTAGGCTAGACAATGCTGTGACAGACAAGATTTTGATCTTGCCTATCAATAGCTCTCATAATTTAAATTTGCATCATTGTCATAGGAATTACCTAGCACTGTGATTTCACGAGGCCCGTTCAAACAGGCCTTTCATTTGTCGGTCAGGTTTAGTGATTGGGGGATGCGAAACCAATGGACAATTAGTAGCATTATGGGAAGCCCTGGATACTCAAATGATTAAATTTGAAATTATTTTCCATTGTTGCATTCATTCTAATTAGAATTGCTAAAGTTGTATTCAACGTACTTTTTATTCTTGCGTTATTATTGCTATTACTGTTTCAGGGAAGGGGAACGTTTCACATTTGGCACTCTTTGACGTCACTGGGGCCCAGGGAATTACAGAGGCTTCCTGCTGTTCATGTCGCCTGGCTGTGGGGCTTAATCAAGGATATTTTTAAGAATTATTTGTGCATTTCGTCCTTGGAGAGGTGGTATGTGAGCTCAGTCCAAGTTCACATCAATACTGTAATCTGGCTCCCAAAGTCTCACAGTCTGATTCCTAAATTAAATAGTTTGCTCAGGTTTCTATGATCACACGTACCAATTAATTTAAAATTATTACATTCTTATAAGTGATAAGTTTATTTTCTAAACCTATTATCTATATTCTATCACAGGGGGCGATGGGGACCTGGAGGGGCGAGGCACCCTCATAAAACCGTCTGGCCCCTTAAATGCAATGCAACTGGCAGCAGGCTGCTTTAAAAAAAAAACCACTTGCTTCTCAGTGCTTAAGTGAATGTTGAGTACTCCTGGTGAATGAAACAGGAGCTTCCCTTTCACACACGTGCTTTTTGATTTTGCTGATAATTAAGGAGAGAGAAACTACCTGAAAATAATAAGCAGCGCTGCCATAGCCAGAGGCTTATAGATGCTTTTATGAGTAGGGAAAACCGCAACATATTAAGTATTTTCGGAACAAGGATGGAGATTTCACCCGGTCGCTATGCCCTCAGGTAAAACTGGAACAGCCTTGCTGTCCTTTTTGTGGCACCTCTTGAAATTACAGCAACATAAAACACCATGCCCATTAATCTAGTTGGAGGTCAGGTTGCAATTTTCTTTGCAGTTTAAACCGGTAAATGAAAAAAAAGCATCTTTTCCGTGTTCAAAGCTCTCTAAGCTTGGTCTATATGCAGTCACTCTCAGCCCAGAGCACTTGCTACTTGTATGTCGGGGATGAGGAAGGAGAAAGGGGTTCTGACCTCTGTATTCTCATGACTGTGGCCTCAAAACCGTTTGCAGGGGAAAGTGGTCCAGAAAGAGGTCTTGTAAAAATGACCCTGCAAGATAGGAAACAACCTTTTCATTCATTTCTTTAAGAAACAGTCAGTGGGTGGGATAAGCTTCTTGAAGTGCTATATAGTGCATAAGCTTTTAACCTCCTAGAAATCCCTCGTGCTTGTTTCCAAACATGGTTTCTAAGAAGAAACTACCTGACATGACTGTTTCTTTTTGAAGGAGTCCACAACCTTAGAAATGCCCATTATAATAGCTTTTCACTGTACAGATATATGGTCATATGTTTATACCTGTGTGCAGACCTACAGCGTTTTTGGGGTTGGGGTACGGGCATTGGGAACTTAATGAAAATACAGCTTTCAATCACTTTTGATGTGTATATATGTACCTGTACGTCTGTGGAATTGCTATATATGTGTGTGAGGGGAAACAACCTTTTTAACGCAACCGTTACAACGCATGTGATTACATGGCATGCCGTTGCAACGCAAAAGTTTTTCTGCAGTGGGTAGAAGGTGTTGGATTTAACTCCAACACCTTCCCTACTGTTGCACACACTGAAGTTGGAATAGAAAATTAATCTATTCCAACTTCCAGAGCTCCCCCGACAGAAAGTCGGGGTAAAGTTTTGCGTGGCAAGGGCATGCGATGTAATGGCATGCGTTGTAATGTCACATATTCGTGTGTGAGTGTGTGTGTATTTCTGTGTGACTTGGGTGTAGGGAAGATAGCAGGTCTTTCAGTTCCCACCCTCAGACAGGCATACACTACAAATTGTGATGAGAGTCTCATTTCTTAAAAGCATTTTATTCGTTTTGATAGTACACAACAGCATACCACACATATATACCTGGTAAGTAAACATTGGCATCTCGAGGATATCTCCAGAACAAGAATCCATCTACATCCCCAACCCCATCCAACCTCTCATCCACCTGGGCATGACATCAACTCGGTGGCCAAGGCCACCCTTCCATTTGATTGTTATGATGAGATGCAGTTCCCTATCATCCTTATTCGATCCTCCACTTCTCCAATCTCCTCCCTTGGGCCCCATATTTAATTGACTTTCTTCAGGCATTCACATGCCTGGTACACAGTTCTCCCTGCTTGCACGCACCAATCCATATAAATGTGGCTGAGACCCAGGTTGTATTCTCTAAAGTGAAATCTGGATCCCCACTTGATCCAGCCTCACCTGCCATGTTTGAATGGGGCCTGGAGGCTATTTCCCCCCTGCTTTGCAATACACTTAACTTGTCCTTTTCTACCGGTTGTGTACCATCTGACTGGAAACATGCTATGGTTGTACCCTTATTAAAAAAGCTTTTGGTAGATGTTAGAAATGGGGGTCCCTAGTTGGCAGAGGTAGGTACCATTGACCAAATAGGGACCCTTGCTTTTAGTCAGGGTAAGGGGGATACACACTTTAGGTAACCCCTGCTCACCCCCTTGGTAGCTTGGCATGAGGAGACAGGCTTACCCCAAAGGCAATGTGTAAAGTATTTGTACCAACACTCACAGTAACACAGTGAAAACACCACAAATGGACACCACACCAATTTAGAAAAATAAAGTATCTTTATCTAAACTACACAAGACCAAAACAACAAAAATCCAACATACAGATACTCAGCAGAATGACTTTAAAAGGGTTGTTGCAAAAATAAGCTTGCAGATGGTAAATACGCCACTCTACTCTCAAAGTACCTTGGATGTGTAACGCAGAACAAACAAAACGGTTGCAGAGAAGGCGTTGCGTCGATTCTTCCGGAGCTCCGGTTGCGATGCAACAAGATGGCACCTCGATGCATTGCCATGATCCGATGCGACTAAATGTCTTTTGGCACGATGCAACAACGTGGAGGCAATGCATGCACGCCCGATTGCCGTGCGGCGAAATCTGTGGTTTCCTGAGCCGCAACAGGCCCTGCGACACGCTTCTCCGGTGATGTGACGGTGATCAGGGGTGGCGGCACGCTTCCTTGACGATGCAAAGGGCCCAGCGACACGCTTCTCCGGTGATGCGGCGGCGAACAGTGGCAGCGGCGGCACACTTCCTTGGCGATGCGATGGCGGCTGCTGCGGTGGCGACACACTTCTTAATGGGTCGGGCTTCCAGCTCCCAACAGCGAGGGCCTCACACACAGTTACAGGCACCTCCTGGCAGGTCAGAACCCCCAACAAGGAAGCTCAGGGAAACTGGGGGAGAAGTCCTTTTGTTCCTGGGACTTCAAAAACAAAAGGACAGCTCTTCTCATGCCCTTAGAAACTTTTCTTCAGATGGAAACATCACACAGCAAAGTCCCTTTGTCCTCTCCTCAGTAGAAACAGCAAACTGCAGGCCAGCCCCAGACACACAGCAAGGGCAGTACTTCTCCTCAGTCTCTTAAGCTGTCCTCTTTGACAACAGGTCCCTCTTGATCACAAAGTAGTCTGACTTACAAGGGTTTCAGCTCTCATTTTTATACCACAAATGTCTTTGTTCTCTATGTGTGAGGGTTCCTGGACCCAGCTCTGGGTGCACTCTGCCAGTGCACAACTTCTTCCTTTGTCAGTGTGGGCTAGGGTCTTCAGACACACCGCAGGAGTTGGAGCCAGCATTGTAGAAGGCAGGCACAGCCCTATTCAGACCCAAGTGCTACTCCTCCCACCACTCCAAATGCAGATCGGCCTATTCAGCGTAGTGCTGACTCACCCAGACTCCAGGAGCCACCCCAACCCCTGCCACTCTCAAACCAGACAGTCCATCCACAAAAAGGCAGAGTCACACAGAAAGGTTGAACAAGAAAATAGCCACTTTCTAAAAGTACCATTTTCAAACACAGAATTAAAAAAAACATCCTTCCTAAAAGATGTGTTATTAAATTCTGAGTTCATGGATACCAGACTCCAAGTTTCGATCTCACTCCTATGGGAATATATGCTGGTAATATGTTACACAGCATTCCCCATTCTGTCCTATGGGCAAGATAGCCTTCCAATAGTGAAAAAGGAAATTGGCAGTATTCCACTATTAGGACACGTTACACACACTAGTACATGTCCTACCTTTCACATACACTGCACCCTGCCCAGGGGGGTACCTTGGTCATATGTGTAAGAAAAGGGAAGAGTAAGGCTTGGCAAATGGGTACACTGACCAGGTCAAAATGGCAGTTGACAAACTGCGCACAGGCACTGTGGTGGCAGGCCTGAGACCTCTTTTAGGGCTACTCATGTGGGTGGCACAACCAGTGCTGCAAGCCCACTATTAGCATTTGAGTTACCAGCCGTGGCACACTCAGTGCACTTTACTAGGGACCTACTGGTAAGACAAATATGCCAATCATGGAAAACCAATTACAATAACAATTTACACAGGGAGCACTTGCACTTTGGCACTGATCAGCAGTGGCAGAGTGCCCAAAGCATCTAAACCAGCAAAAACGAAATCCAGCATACCATCAAAAATACTGGATGTAGAGGCAAAACATCAGGGGAAACCACGCCAAGGATGCCAGGTCTAACTGCAGAACCAGCTAAACACGAGAACCTTAGACCAATATGCCTACTACCTCTTTTCTTAAAGGTTGCTGAAAAGCAGGTCAACCACCAGTTGATGAAATGTATGGCAGAAAAAAACTACTTCACGAGTCCCAGTCCAGTTTCAAGTCGCTTTTAACACTGAATCCATCCTCCTACTTTCCTCACAGTCTCTATGCCGCACTGCCAATGAGGATAAGACTGCAGTGTTAGTCATGCTAGACCTTAGTGCTTTCTTTGACACCGTGTCCCACAGTCTGTAATTAGAACATCTCTGGAGGCTTGGTGTGTGGGGGGGTGCATTTGAGTAGATTTCAGATTTCCTCCAAGATCGTATCTTTCAGATACTCCACCAGTCATTTACATCTGAGATTCTACCTCTGCAGCAAGGAGCGCCACAGGGTTCGGCCTTGAGCCTAACCCTATTTAACTTATATATGCACCCCTTGGCGAAAGTACTTAAAAGAAATTGCGTCAAGCTGGTGTCATGTGCTGATGAAACTCAGCTGATCATAACATTGACCCAGGATAATGGCAAAGCTATGGTTGATTTCAGGGCATGCCTGGTGGACCTGCCCTATGGATGGACTCCAGATACCTTAGATTAAATGCAGAAAAAACATGAGCCCTGGTGGTAGGAAAGCAACCATCCATTTACTCCATTGTATGGTAGCCAACTGAGTTGTGCTCTATGCCTGCTCCTAAATTTAAGGTATCTGATTTAACCTAAACCTATCCTTCGATAGTTAGATTCCTACTCACGCCGGAACTTGTTTTGAAATATTAAAGAGGCTATACAGAATCCTAAGGCTCCTGCCTGGTTCTGATAGGAAAACTGTAATTTAGGTGCTTGTGGTGTCTTCTTTCGACTACTGCAATGTCCTTTACCTAGGGGCATCTAAGGGCAGTCTGAGAATGTGTCAAAGGGTGCGGAAGGCTGCAGCCCGACCGCTCCTGTACCTGTGGAGATGCTCACCACAGGTACTGCCCCTGCTAAGCTTCATTGTCTCCCTAATAAAGACAGAGTCACTTTTAAAGCTCCATGCTTTGGTCACATAATCCTTAATCAGAAAGTTCATTATTATTTTTTTTCTCTGATCAAACCCTTTCTCCTAAACAGAGGCTTCAGATCCTCTGGAACTGCTTGGGTGGTGAGTCGAAAAATATACAGAGAATGTCTGGGAGGCAGCTCCTTTAGCTTTCTGGCAGCCAGACTGTGGAATTCACTCCAATTGAATCTTAGACTGGAACACTCTGAAGTCCTTTTTGGGGAAAAAATGAAAACTTCGTTCTTTGGATAATCTTTATTAGTCAGCCTTAGGACTGCTTCTACCTGGCTCTCAGATGGAATCTCAGTTGGAATCCAGTTTGGGGACACTCCGAAATGAAGTAGTCACGTGCTCTACAAATTTCTCACATAACATAACATACCTGCATTCTTCTTCCCAGTCAGCATCCCCAATGATCCCCAGGACTGATTCCCACTTTTCTTTCAAATTATCCAGGCGTTATAGGCTGTTCCTAGTAAGAATTGCATAGACCTGCAAGATGCAGTGGTGTCATCAGAATCTTGTATTCTTTGGATACTTCATCCAAGTGGGCTGTGTATTGTGTCAGGGTGTGTTTTACCTGAATACATTTAAATCTTTTGGCATCCGCTAGCCCAAATTGCTCTTGGAATCATTAAAGGACACCATTCCCTTCTACCTCAAAAAGTACCCCACCTTAGAAATACCTATTACATTCCTCTGTTGAATGCTGGACAGGTTTTTCAAATCTGTGAGTACATCTGAGTCCCATAAGGGCATCACAAGGGTGACCCTCCTCTTCCAACCTATAGCCTTTGTCGCGTCTCTCCATTCAGGAACCACCCCGTCAGAATGGTTCTTTTATTCCACTCTGACATCTCTACTGTACAGTGTCCTAGGGGACCCTCTTCTGTCCTCGTGAAAGTCAGGGTAGCTCTACTCTGGCAAGCCCCATCATTTATCACTGTCAACTGGGCTGCCAAATAGCACAATTTAAGACTGGGTCGTACAGTCCCTTCTTCATATTGGCCACACATTTGTCTAGTTTGGGCACTTCTTGCTGGACTCTCTTCCCACAGCAGCACCCTGGTGGTCTCCAGTACTGCTTGATAGAATTTCTCGGGACTCTGTATGGTACCACATACAGGTATTTTGGAAGGTATATCATTTTGTACAACGCTGCCCTTTTCATTAGGGATAATGGAAACCTTCCCCATCAAGCTACATCTGTCTTATATTGGTTAAAGAGTTGTCCTAGGTTTATATTTATAGAATCCGCTGGGACTTTTGAAATAGAGATACCCTGAAATTGAAAGCCTGAAATGCACTCACAATCCATGGGTCTTCACCACCCTGTGGGCGAATAAGCCACCGACTTGCACCAGTTGATATGTATCCCAGAGAATCTTGCAAAAGTGTTTAGTATGACCATGACTCATGTGATAGAGTAGATGGGGTCTGCTAGATTCAGGAGGAGATCATCGGTGTATCGGGAGATAGTGTCCCCCTATACCCGGTCCCATTGTAAGCCCCTGATCAGCACATCCTTCAATACACACCATGCTAGGGACTCAATGGTCAATGCAAATAGCAAAGGGGACAATGGGCATCCCTGTCTGGCATCCCTACCCAGCTCAAATTCCCTTGAAAGTTCCCTTTTGACCCGTACTTTAGCCAGTGGTGCCATATATATTAGTCAGACCCACGCAATAAGTGCCAGGCTAAAACCTATCTTCTTGAACACTGCCTTCAAAATAGGGCCATTCCAGCAAGTCGAATTCCTTTTCGGCATCAAGGAAAAGTATCACTGCCAGCTCCTGGAGAGTTTTGCATTGCTCAAGAACACGGTACAGACAGTGAAGATTATGTTTTGTGGCTCTATGTGGCATAAATCCTGGTTGATCCACAGTAATCAAATTCTCCACAACATCATAGTGGCAGTTGGGCAGTACTCTCCCCAGTATCTTCACCTCTAGTTTCAATAACGGGATGGGCTGATAAGAGTCACAATTATCTGGTTGTTTCACTGGTTGATGAATCAGGACTATGGTGGCCATTCAAATAGCACTTGATAGGCAACCCTTTGCCCGGGCGTCTTGGCACATTCTCAAAAGGGGCTCGCTCTGTTTCCTCCCCAGACACTTAAAAAAGTCCATATGGAATCCATAGGGACCTTCGGTTTTCCCATTCTGAAGCTGCCTTATGGCCTCTACTGCCTTTACCTCCCCCAATTCAGATTAGATCAATTGTTAGTTCTAGTTTGGTAAGGTCCACCAAGAAGTCCTATAGGTCCTGCAAGTCTCTAATTTTTAAGGCACAAATGCCTTTAATTTTGCTTCCTCCACCATGAGAAGATCTACCAATTTAATGGAGTAAATGCAGTTCCACTTTATTTAGTTCATCCCCTTTTCCCTCCCAAGAGAGTGACTTGAAACCTGAACATTTGGACCCCGGATTTATTTAAAAAACAATGATGCCTGCAAGTTTCAGGACCAGCTCATAGCTTCAAGGGAGACAGAACACCATCCCACCTCCTTGATAACCAACTAGAAATATACACAACTCTTCCTGTTGACCACTTTTTATATACCAACCTTGAACAGAATATAAAAAAACATATATATGTAATATAATATTTTTGCAGGAATATTGTAATGCCAAAAATATCATGGACATAAATATATTAAGTATATTGTTTTAAGTCTTGTTTTTATTTTTGTTATAAAATATATAGTTTACTAAGATATCATGATACGTACTGTTGTTTTTATAATACGTTAGTTAAATAGTTCTGTTTGTGTTGAAATGTAACTTATGTACTTCATTTTAGAATATTTTTATACTATGCATTTTTATTTTAAAACGTAACTGTAAGGTTTATTGTATTATATTCTAAAATGTATTTGTTGAGGGATGAGTGGCTTGACGACGATGGAAGATGGCCGCATTTTGAAATAGCTCTGAGGCAATTGCAGACAGATGGGACCCTGTTGGTGGCTGCAAACCTATTTTGCACCATTCAAGTATGTTTCTGGGCATTTTAACATGCCCTGAGCTTTGTGTTTTTGTTAACAATAGTCCCTAGCGTAATTTTGGTTAGGAAAACTAATTCTACATAGACTTCAATGAGCCCTATGTGAGTTCCTCCTGTGTCCAGCCGGACAGAGGAGCATTTAATCTTGAATTACACAAAATTATAAGTTAGAATAGTGAAGACTGATGAAACAAGGGCACAATCCTGTACCGAGTTTTCAACAGAGAGGGAAAAGGAAGATCAAGAAGTGAGAAGAAAATACAAAGTAATAACAGGCAAAAAGGCTTTGGAGCGATCATGGGGGCTTACAATACAATAATCAACTTTAAGTAAGCTCTAGCCAACAGTATCCACAATACATTTACACAATCGATACAATGTGGAACTGTTATAGCAAGTCGACGTGACGTTTCGATCCCTAGCTCCTAGTATAATGGGATCATCATCAGGACTAAAGGGTTTTTCAAAAGATTGCCTGGTATGATTGTAAAGCCTGTGGACGTTAAATGAAGGAAGGAAGGGGAGAATAAAAAATACATAAAATCAGCATTACGTATGACAGTACTCAAAAAGACAACAGTCAAAAGGCAAATGTGTGCTCAGGAGTAGTGCCGCATTCGACAGATGGTGATGGGAGGAACAAGTGATGATGCGACAATTTAGTAGTGTATGTGGCAGTGATGGAGTATCCGCACAAAGGTTTGTGATGGGCGGTCTTATACTGGAGGCTGTTCCGCAATTATCAGTTGCTTGAAGAAGTGCCTGGTGTTGGGCGAGACATGTGAGTGATTCTTCATTATATCCCACAAAGACCTTTGCAACGATGGAGGAAGGTTCATGCGACGATGCGACAATTGGTGTACGGAGCTGCGGTCGTGCGGTGATGGAGGAGTGCGCGGCAAGGAAGACTGGTAGTGGTGAATTGGTAGAGACGTGCAAGTTACATGGCCTGGAGGTTAGCAATGAGTAATGGTGATAAATACCTAAATAGGGTGATTGAGTATGAATTGTGTCAAGGTAGGACACCAATTGGCGGTTGGAAGTTCTTGCGACTTCGTGGGGGTGGGTTCCGCTCTGGGTAAGAACGGGGACGTCCACCTAGGAAGCGGGATTGGCCAGCCACGGTATTGGATCTAAAAATAAAGCTCGTATTAGGAGGTGCCTGGGTTGGTAGCCGGTCAGGGGACAGTAAAGTAAAGGAGGACATGCTTACCAGATCGGTAGTTAAAGGGGACACGCTTTTGGAGCAGTGGATAAAAGAACGCGTCTGGTGGAGTGTCCGGGCGGCAGCTAATAAGGCTGTCCGTGGTTCGTCATAGAGCTA
The DNA here is from genome assembly GCF_964204655.1 of Triturus cristatus. NCBI lineage: Eukaryota > Metazoa > Chordata > Amphibia > Caudata > Salamandridae > Triturus > Triturus cristatus. The sequence goes on along the minus strand of NC_140588.1, from coordinate 857,278,462 downwards.
AATGGGGGGGGAAAATTAAATTAAAAAGTAGAAAGTAAAAAGTAGAATACGTGAATGGCCAGCGGCGATTTATGTACTGACCGCGAAGCTCGTATCAGGAGGTGCTTTGGTGGAGGGCCGGTCAAGGGACAGTCAAATAGAGAGAAGGACATGCTTACCGGATCGGTTGGTTAGGGGGACGCGTACTTCGAGAAATGGATAAAGGAGCGCGTCTGGTGTAGTATCCGGGCGGCAGCTACAATGGCTGTCCGTGTTCCTTAATTGAGCTAAATGGAGGGGAAGGCTCATTAGTGGAATGAAAGTGGGGCGGAAGGTCTCAGGAGTAGTACGGGGTTGGCGCTTACCTCGTCAGAGTCTCAAAGCCGCGATGGGAAGTCAGAGTCGACTAAACTAAAAGCAATCACCCCCCGCCCCCCGTATGTACGCCGCGTACCCCCAACCCCCCATATGTACGGCACGTACCCCCCACCCGCGTGTGTCCGCACCGTACCCCAGGCATACCCCCACCCACATATGTCTGCACCGTACCCCAGGCATACCCTCCACCCGCGTATGTCCGCACCGTACCCAAGGCGTACCCCCCACCCCCGTATGTATGGTGTGTACCCCCCACCCCCATATGTACAGCACGTACCCCCCACCACCGTATGTATGGCGTGTACCCCCACCCGCGTATGTCCGCACCGTACCCCAGGCATACCCCCCACCCATGTATGTCCACACCGTACCCCAGGGATACCCCCCACCCACGTATGTCCGCACCATACCCCAGGCGTACCCCCACCCGCATATGTTCGCACCGTACCCCAGGCATACCCCAATCCTCGTGTATGTACGGACCGTATATACATGACGATTGGGGTACGCCTGGGGTACAGTGCGGATATACGCGGGTGGGGGGTGCGCCTGGGGTATGGTGCAGACAAACATGGGTGGGGGGTACGCCTGGGGTACGGTGCGGACATACACGGGTGGGGGTACGCGCCGTACATACGGGGGTGGGGGGTACGCGCCGTACATACGAGGGGTGGGGGGTACAAGCCGTACATACGGGGGTGGGGGGTACGCGCCGTTCATACGGGGGTGGGGGGTACGGGCCGTACATATGCAATGTTGGGGTACGCACCGTACATGATGACATGAACGATGTGGGTGATGGTGTGTACGTCGCGTGGCGGGCCCCCTTTTCCTCGAGCATCGCAGCATACTCAGTTTTTCCGGCACTTTTTGGCTCCCGTAAAAATATAGCCGTGCGGAGTGCTGTAGGCATGAATCGTACTTGCTGGTCCGTAAAACGCTGCCTGACTCCATGCGGACGTCACGTACGCGCTGTCCAGGATCGGAATTGTATTTATTTTTTAGCCGTACGGTGTTTTGTACGATTCGTACGGAAATGGTATTTCTGAACGAATCGTACTTGCTGGTTTGTACGGTGGAATTCCCGGGTACGAGTCGTACGGAGAAAACGCTCCATACGACCATTTGTACCCGGGTTTTACAGGATCGGAAACGGCACCTTTATATTACCTTTTTCTAGTGATTTCCCTAGGAATATTGTCTTTTTTTTTATATTCCATTTATCGGCCATATACTTTTTTTTTCCGCTACCTCAATCTTTGCTCTTTTTACATCATATTGAGGTGGATTTTGTTTGTGTCGGTCGCGGTTCCATTTTGCTGTTTGACAGACAAGGTATGCTGTTAGTTTTATTTGATATGGTTGTTTAGTGGGACTTTGTATTGCTTTTTAGTGTAGTGTAATGTGGTAGGCCTAACTGCACTCTGGTAGTAGTAGTATTTTATTGCACTTATAGAAATGTACTCTACTATGTTTGTAGAGATGTTATGTTATGTTTGTATTGTATTTTGGATATCTGTATTGAGTGATTGGTTTAGTTATGTTCTTTTATAGTTTAGGAAGTTGGAGTGCAATTTGTGTAGCTATTTTTAATTTGTTTCTATTTTAAAAAGGAAACATCGTTAGCTTAATTTAAACCAACGTTATTTTTTTAAATTTCCTTTGATTTTTCAGATTTCTAGAGTGGTTTTTATTTTCAATTTTATAGGGGGTTTTATGGTGTCAAATGACTGTAAATTACTTGGGTGGATTTAATTTAGACATTCCATTTTTGTATTCTTTTGGGGGGTTTCTTTGTTATTGTTTTGAACTTTTTGGGGGTTTGGATGTTTGGCAGGAGGAAATAGATCAAGATCATTAGATGCACAACTGTAAATGCAATATGTTTACTTTTTTGCTATTTTTTCATTTTGACTTGTTGAGCCATGGTGCTGTTGTATACATTCAGCCAAGATATTTGGAAATCAGGTTGACTCTGATTTAAGAGAACTGCAATCTGCCAACTCAAATATCTATAAAGTAGTTCATTAATGGACTTGGTTTTTGTTAATTTATTTGGTAGAACAGGGATTCTATTATCACATTCTAATTATTAGCTATATCTGTAGCAGGTAGATATGCAGACCCATTAACTTTCTAATTTTCAAAAGCAAACTGGCTGTTTGTTGCATACTCACTTAGCGCCAGATTCACAAAGGTAAACGTACACTTTTGTGTAAGTTTGCAATTATTTGGTATTCACAAATGGATTTACCAGTAGTATCTTTATAAATCCGGAGTCTTTGCACATAAAAAGAGCTATGATTTTATGTGCGGTTTGATCTCGCACTCCCCGTAGCTTAGGGTTCCAACATGCCGCCACCGTCAGCATGGACAGAGGGAGTGACTGCACACCATTGTTTGCGGCCTACGTCATGGGTGTGCCGGACGGCGCTCCTATGAAAACTCAAAATGAGATTAGAGGAGAGTTGGAGGCAAGCCATAAGGAGGAAATTGAAGGTGTTTTCATGGACGCGACCAGTGGAGGAGTTACAGAGAACATAAGAATGAAGGACAACAGATCACATGGTCTGTCTGGAGGACCCTGGGTACAGAACTGTGCTATGGTCCAGTCGTCCTACGAGGAGATGAATGCTGCAACTCCAGCTGCCACAACCCAAGAGGTCCATGGCTTCAGTCAAGTGCCTTTTATTAACTTCTTCTCCTTACGGAGGTGGTGGGGAGGCGAGACTATTGTTACCACGGGGTCAACAGGGAGAGGGAGATCCCTAAGAAAGGAAGCAGCACAAATGCATGGATGTGATGATGGTACAGTTGGAGAATGCCCGCTGAAGGCTGTTGTTTTTTCATGACATTTCCTGTTTACTTTTGATTCTGAGGGTCAGAACACACCTCGTCGTTGGATCACAACGTGACTGGTGTTGGAGGCGAACCTCAGGAGTTGAGCAGATAAAAGCCAACAGAGAAGTTGGAACGGGGTGGAGAAACAGAGAAGATAGGATACCTGTGGACACTTACTAATGGTCTGTGAAAAAAATAAAAAGAAACCTGTTTAAAAACATCAAAGATATAGTGAACAATGTGTAGTTTCCCTATGCAAAGTTAGACTGAACAACAAGCTGCCTTTTCTTAATGGACACACAGTGAGATTTTTGCAAAGTACACAAACACTTACCACCCATAAGTGGGAAAGTGGGAGTTATGTGAACCCAAAACATTGTTGCACTGTTCCACATACATGTTTCAAAGTAAATATGACAATATCGTTACCTAAGGTGAATACCTGTGTGCTCACACAAAAGTTCATCAACAATACATGAGTGTGGCTGATTGTACCAATTCTAGGCAGATACTCATGCTTATAAATCTCATGGATTTGCATTGTGCTTATTTCACACAAAGGTGCACAAGCCTAACCCAAGAGCTTGAATAACAATAGCCAAAATATACCTAGCCCTGTGTATTCTAATACCTATGGAGTAATGCAGAACAGGCCAAAACAGCATGTGTTGAGCCTGAGTACATCCACACATCAACACATTATATAATTTACACATACAATTTGGCATACGTGGCAGACCAGAGAACCTGTAATAACGCAACACCTCCCCAGGGGAGGTCAAATTAGGAGATAAATGGACAGCACAGTTTGCACTGCCTTCTTTTTAAGTGAGCTGTATGATTAGGCACTCAGACTACTACAGTACCGAGACTAACTGTGTTGTGCTGTGTGTAAAATCACTTACAGTGTCTAAAGATTGGAAATGGGTCCTTACATAACTCTAATGTGAGGAAGACCTGCAGATGTCCATATGACTCTGCCAATGCAACATATTCCTACAATGTACTCAAGACAAATTGAACATCATGTACACACCAAACACAATAATACAAACTAATGACAAATAATATCCAACTAGGGAACAAATTATTTATTTATTGAAATGTAAAACCTAACGTCTAAGGGGCCGATTCACAGAACTAACGTAAGACAAAATCCTAAACTTACTACTTTTGGTATTCACAGAACTTAGGATTTTGTCTTAAGTTTGTTTTAAGATAAACTTAAGACAGACTTAAGACAAAATCCTAGCTTAAGTCTGTCTTAAGTCTGTCTTAAGTCTGTCTTAAGTCTGCCTTAAGTTTGTCTTAAGACAAACTTGAGACAAAATCCTAACTTCTGTGAATACCAAAAGTAGTAAGTTTGCGATTTTGCATTAAGTTAGTTCTGTGAATCGGGCTCTAAAAACCCTAACTAACTTACACTATCATTAACACTAGCATATACTGCCTTATCTAATACTTAATCTAGCTTAACCACTATTGACACATGACAAGTTAGACATCAAGGGCCCGATTCACAGAACTAACTTAAGACGAAATCCTAAACTTACTACTTTTGGTATTCACAGAAGGCATTTAGCAGTAGTGAAGTTAGGCTTGTGTCTTAAGTCTGTCTTAAGTCTATCTTAAGTCTGTCCTAAGTTTGTCTTCAGTCTGTCTTAAGTCTGTCTTAAGTCTGTCTTAAGTTTGTCCTAAGTTTGTCTCAAGTTTGTCTTAAGTCTGTCTTAAGCCTGTCTTAAGTCAAACTTAAGACAAAATCCTAACTTTACTACTACTAAATGCCTTTTGTGAATACCAAAAGTAGTAGGACAGACTTAAGACAGACTTAAGACAGACTCACTACAAACGTAGGACAGACTTAAGACAGACTTAAGAAAGTCTTAAGACAAACTTAAGACAAACTTAGGACAGACTTAAGACAGACTTAAGACAGACTTAAGACAAACACTAGACAGAAGAAAATAAGAAACAATGTGATTTTGAAATTTCTTTAATGCAATGGATGATGAATTCCCTTGAATCATACAGATGAGGTAATGCACAAGAAGCAACTGTTGTCAAGTGGTACATTGAGACAGAAACTGCAGTTTTGCATCAACACCTGATACAGGTCCCAGTAGAAATTCCAGAGGATGGTGTTTGAGGTGCCTGAGTCACAGGACTCCCCTGTGAAGTGGAAGGAATTGCGGCAAGAGATTTGGAAAGTATTACCGCAAAGCACAGTTAGGTGTCGATTCCGATCCTGGAAAAACCGGGTACGAATCGTCGGACGGAGCGTTTTCTCCGTCCGACCCGTACCCGGGAAAAAAATCTTACAAACCCGCAAGTACGATTCCTACAGAAACACCGTTTCCATACGATTCGTACAAAACGCCGACCGGCAAAAAAATAACATACAAATCGGATCGGGACACCGCGGACGTGAAGTCCGGACGGAGTCAGGCAGCGTTTCACGAACCAGCAAGTACGATTCGTGCCCACGTCACTCCGCACGGATAATATTTTACTGCAGCCAAAAACTGCCAGGAAATCAGGACGACGCGCAGAAGGAGCACCTGTACGCGTCGGACAGCCATGGACCCCAACCTACGTGTCATCCCGGCCCTCATAGCAGTCCACCTGGTGTACAGGAACCGACGCAGATGCCGCAGAAGGTCAGAACAACACCCAGGGGCAAGGGGGGGGGGCAGGGGCAGGGGCAGGAAACATAACCCCCACCCAAGTCAAAATTCATACATGCCCAGTACATACCTGAACCCCAGGGCATGGTCACTTCGGGGGGTGGGGGCGTCTCCACCAAGGCCTGCGTCCGCCACAACGGAAGTCGACATGGACGCAAACTGGCAACACAACAATTGTGGTACGCACCGTACCCACGCCTCAAAAGCGTGGGTACAGGTCGTACCACGCCCACCCCTACGTCACCCCAACAATGGCGGTACGGCCCGTACCCATGCCTTTGGGACGTGGGTACGGGCCTGTTGGACAGGCCACATGAAGGGCTTGCTCCCTCCCCACCTGACAGGGCCCGAGCCCCGGCCCTCCAGGTGTTACCCACAGAAACAACCCGCACCCCGTCCCCAGACGGGACTCCTGCCCCCGGACCTCTCTGTATCATGGGGCCGAACCACTACCGGCTCCCTCGCCCGGCCCGGCCGCCATCTTGGACACTGCACCATGAGGCCGCGTGGCCTCAGCTCGACCCTAACCCTGGGCCTGGCCAGGCCCCGACATCCCGGCACCACCATCCACCCAGGAGGTGAACGGACCACTTGGCAGGTCGATGGGAGAAAGAAGTGTCGATGGCTCTCCCCCGCCAGGTGCCGATCGCCCCCCAGCTCCCCCGGGCGCTGGCTCCACCCTCCTGCTGGGTGTCTGGACTCCCTCATCCCGGACCTCCCGACCTCCAAGTGCGAGGGTCCGGACATCAAAGGGCGCCAGACCTATAACTGGGGCAGCTCCAGAGCAGGAAGGCAGTTGTATCCTGGAGTCGAGAGACACCGAGAAGAACTCATCCTTGACGGACTACCGGCGCTGCCGTAGCCCTGCCCTGTGAACTATCACTCTGCCTGCTGGCGCTGCCGCGGCCTTCTGCATCCTCCATCCTCATCGCGACCTGCTGGCGCTGCCGCGGACCGTTGTACCTACCACCTTCATTGGGACCTGCTGGCGCTGCCGCGGACCGTTGTAACTACCACCTTCGTTGGGACCTGCTGGCGCTGCCGCGGCCCGTTATAACCTCCACCTTCATCGGGACCTGCTGGCGCTGCCGCGGACCGTGTAACGACCACCTTCACCGGGACCTGCTGGCGCTGCTGCGGCCCGTCCAACTAGAACACCGAGCTCGAGGATTGTGAGCTATCCATCATTTCATCGCATCTACCAGATTGGTAACAAGACTGTCCCGCTACCCCCTTTTCCCAACCAAGAGACTAGAATCGAGGGGACCCCTGAGTCCTGACCTCCTTGTACCATCCTATCGTACCTAAAGAATGCTTATAAATAACGTTAAAACCTATCTTTGTGTGGTGTACATCTGTGGGGGGAAAGTTACTCGTCTGTACGATCGCTGGAGACGGCTCTCCCCGGAGACCTCTCCCCTTGTCCTCGGCCGACCCTTCGGGTCCGTCTAACATTGGTGGCCAGCGGCGCGATCCGAATCAACGCGTAATCGTACAGAGAGTAGCTCACCCCACGACAAAACCACGATGTCAACCAAAGTGAGCGGATCCACCGAGAAATTCCAGATGGAGAAATTGGAAGAGTACAGCCATCGTGAATTGAAACAATTCTGCATTGAACTAGGCATTGCTACCACCGGCCTGAGTACCAAAGACGATTTCAAGCACGCCATCGAGTCATGGGCAGAAACCGGGGCCGCCAGATCCCCGGACCAAAACATTACAGCATCAGAGAGGAACACCACGGCTCCCGAAGAGCGAAGAACGGGCCTCTCGCAGGAAGAGATCCAAGAGAGAGAAAAAAACAGACTACATGAGTTAGAAATGGCACGGCTCAAAATGGACGGTGAACTAAAATTAGCCGAACAAAAACTGAACCTAGAGCATCTGCGGCTCCGAGAAGAACGGGAAGAAAAACAGAGGCAGAGAGAGCTCGAAGAAAAGAGATTAGCATACGAACACGAGCGCAAACTGGCAGAGATAGACCTACGGAAGCAGAACAAAGAACTGGATGTGCCCGAGCGACCACGCACCCCGGGAGCGACAGAAAAGAAAGTCCACATCCCCAAGGATGTCGTTCGAGAGTATGTCCGAGAAGACGACATACAACAGTGGTTCAAGGCCTACGAGATCGCCATGACCTCCCACCGGATCGATCGAAGTGACTGGGGAGCCGGTCTATGGGGGAGGTTCGTCAATGAAGGCCGCGATGCCCTGTTACAGCTCCCAGACCACCTGATGTCATCCTATGACCACATGAAGGCTGCCCTCCTCACCCGATATGGGCTCATACCCGAAATGTACCGCCAGAGGTTCCGAGACTGCACCCGGATCCCGGGTACAACTTGAGTGGAATATGTGAACTATTTCAGCCGAGCCTTCGAGGGTTGGATCAAGGGAAGCCACGTAACGACCTACGAGCAACTTTTTAATCTCATGGTGTGGGAGCACCTCTCTAACAACTGCTTCGTCGAGCTCAGGCAGCACCTCCTCGACAGTAAATTGACTGACCCACGGCAACTCGCCGCCGAAGCTGACCGCTGGGAAAGCACCCGAGTGGGCCGGAGAGGGCCGCACGAACAGAACCGGAACAACCAAGGTCAGCACCGTCCCCGAGGAGGAGGAGGAGGCCAGGGACGAGGAAGAGACACCGTCCCGGCCGCTCCCGCTGCCAGCACCCCGCCCCCGGCCAGCCGGGGCAACCCCCCGATGCGCGCGGGGCTCCGAGCCAATGTCACGTGCCACCGATGCCAGCGAGTCGGCCACTACGCCAATGACCCGAACTGTCCACAGAACCAAACCCCGAGACCCCGCCAGGTAGCTGCCGCCGCCCTGGGGGGAGAACAAATCTCCGAAGAACAGGAAGAATACGAGCAGGGTCAACAAGAGTGGGAACCGGCCGCCATGGTTCTAGCGTGCCTAGGGGGAAGAGACATGGTTCCGCGGGCTCCCCTACCCGCCAACACCAGGAAATATAGTCAGTGGGTGAACATTAATGGACGCCGGGCCGAGGCACTACGTGACACGGGGGCCAGTGTGACGGCCGTCCACTGTCACCTGGTAAAACCAGAGCAGATCCTACCAAACATTCTCTGCCCCGTCCGTTCAGCCGACAATTCGAAGTCTATGTCGGATGGCCTGCGTCCCCTTCGAATGGGGAGGAGTCTCCGGCATGTTGAAGGTGACGGTCCGAGATGATGCCCCCGTGGACTGTCTCCTGGGGAATGATCTTGAGAGTTCCCCGTGGGCCGCCGTAGAAAGAAGAGAGCACCTGGGGATGTTGGGCCTCCCGGACTGGGCGTGCGTAACCACCCGGTCCATGGCCGTCCGTGCCATTCCCCGACCAGAAGAACCAGAATGGCCAGCACCTCCTCCCCCGATCGCTCCAGTAGAGGACACCGACCATACCGACCCCCCAGAGCAAACCCCCGAAGGGCTCGCTCAGCCCCAGGACCTTCCCAACCTGGCTCAGTGGCGTCAAGAAGGGGGGCCCACCCAGGAACAGTTCCGTCACGAACAGAAGACCTGTCCCTCCCTCGAGGGACTCCGCCAGCAAGCCCTCGCCCAGAGCGCAGGGGACACCACCGGAGCCCATTGGATCTATTGGGACAACGAACTATTGTACAGTGAACAGAGAATCGCAGAGTTAGGGGCCAGTCGAGTGCTGGTGGTGCCCCTCCGTTTTAGAGAGTTCCTGTTAAATTTGGCCCACGATGTCCCTCTGGCTGGACACCTGGGCCAGGACAAAACCTACAGTCGCCTGGTGACCCACTTTTTCTGGCCAAAGATGAGAAACGACGTCCTCAACCACTGCCGGTCCTGCCCCACGTGCCAGGCCAGCGGGAAGAGCGGCCGCAAACTCAAAGCACCTCTGCAGCCCTTCCCAGTTGTCACCACCCCATTCGAGAGGGTGGGGATAGACATTGTGGGGCCCCTGGACCCCCGTACAGCACAAGGACATCGGTTCATCCTGGTACTGGTGGACTACGCAACCCGCTACCCCGAGGCTGTACCCCTGCGAACTGTAACAGCCCCGGTGGTCGGCCGGGCCTTAATGGGGATCTTCTCCAGGGTGGGCTTCCCCCGAGAAGTCGTCAGCGACAGAGGCACAAACTTTATTTCGAAGTACATGAAGTCCCTCTGGCAACAGTGCGGGGTCACCTACCGATTCACGACCCCCTATCACCCTCAAGGAAACGGACTAGTCGAGCGGTTCAACCGCACGCTCAAGGGAATGATTGGGGGGTTGGAAGAACCCCTCCGTCGCCAGTGGGATGTACTACTTCCGTGCCTCCTCTTCACCTATCGAGAAGTTCCCCAGAAGTCCCTCGGCTTTAGCCCTTTCGAACTCTTGTACGGGCACCCGGTGCGAGGGCCCCTCAGCCTAGTCAAAGAAGGTTGGGAGCTGGCCCCCCTAAAGACCCCTCCAGACGTCTTCAAGTACCTCCTGACCCTACGCAATAAGACCAGGCGATTCCGAGAGATGGCGAAAGCGAACGTTGAGGCCAGTCAGGAGGACATGAAAAAATGGTACGATCAAAATGCCTCCTCCATCGAATTCGAACCTGGCCAACAAGTGTGGGTGATGTCCCCCACCGAACAATGTGCCTTGCAGGACAAGTGGACAGGGCCCTTCAAAGTGGTCGAACGCAAGAGCCCCGTCACCTATCTCATCGATATGGAATCTCCACGGAAGACCCTCCGGGCCCTCCACACCAACAGACTCAAACCCCACTTTGTGCGCTCGGAGCTCAGCCTTCTGATGGCTACAGACAGTGGAGCGGAAGAAGACTCCGAGCCTCTCCCTGATCTCCTGAAGACTCGTGAAAAAGATGATTCCATGGACGGGGTCCGGCTCTCCGATGCCCTCACCCCGGAACAGCGCCAAGGCTGCCGGGACCTCCTGCTGCAGTTTGCTACCTTGTTTTACCTAACCCCAGGGGTCACCCCCTGGTGCTTGCACGACGTGGACACTGGGGACAGTCCCCCTATCAGACACCGGGCGTACCGCGTACCAGATCGGGTACGGGCCTGCATCCAAGAGGAGGTATCAAAGATGCTCACGCTCGGGGTCATCGAGCCCTCGGACAGCCCCTGGGCCAGCCCGGTCGTGCTGGTCCCCAAAGCTGCTGCCCCCGGCACCACTCCTGAGCTCCGATTCTGCGTCGACTATCGGGGCTTGAATGCTGTTACCAGAACCGACGCTCATCCCATCCCCCGAGCGGATGAACTAATCGACCGCATGGGGGCTGCCCGCTACCTCAGCATCTTCGACCTGACAGCGGGCTACTGGCAGATCGGTCTCACACCCCGGGCCCAAGAACGATCTGCATTTTCTACCCCCGATGGCCACTACCACTTCAAAGTTATGCCCTTCGGCATGAAGAATGCCCCAGCTACTTTTCAGCGACTAGTGAACCAGGTCTTGGCGGGGCTCGAGGAGTTCAGCGCCGCCTACCTGGACGATATCGCTGTGTACAGCCGCCACTGGTCCGACCACCTCCACCACCTCCGAGAGGTCCTGCAGGCCTCACAATCAAGGCCAGCAAGTGCCAAATTGGTCAGGGGTCCGTGACCTATCTCGGACACCAAGTGGGAAGCGGTCTGGTGGCCCCTCTGCAACTCAAAATCACTGCCATCCAGTCCTGGCAGCCCCCAGTCACGCAGACCGAGGTCCGAGCCTTCTTGGGGCTCACCGGCTACTACCGGCGGTTCGTGAGGGACTATGGCAGCATTGTGAGGCCCCTCACGGGACTCACATCCAAAAACCACCCGAAGAAGATCAACTGGACCCCCGACTGTCAAGCGGCCTTCGAGAAGCTGAAAGCCGCCATGTGCACTGCCCCGGTGCTCCAGGCCCCCGACTACAGTCGGGAATTCATCGTACAGACAGATGCCTCCGACCATGGCATCGGGGCGGTCCTCTCCCAGCTGAACTCCGAGGGACTTGACCAACCGGTGGCCTTCATCAGCAGATGCCTCCTGGCCCGAGAACAGCGATGGAGCACCATCGAGAGGGAGGCCTTCGCAGTGGTGTGGGCCCTCAAAAAGCTCCGGCCCTATCTCTTCGGTACCCACTTCCGGGTGCAAACAGATCATCGACCCCTGCAGTGGCTAATGCAGATGCGGGGGGAAAACCCCAAACTATTGCGTTGGTCCATCTCCCTGCAGGGGATGGACTTCACTGTGGAACATCGCCCGGGCCAAGACCACGCCAACGCGGACGGCCTGTCATGCTTTTTCCGCCTCGACGAGGAGAGTCCCCAAGAGGATGGGTGACTCTCCCCGCCTTCAGCTGGGGGGGACGCATGTTGGACAGGCCACATGAAGGGCTTGCTCCCTCCCCGCCTGACAGGGCCCGAGCCCCGGCCCTCCAGGTGTTACCCACAGAAACAACCCGCACCCCGTCCCCAGACGGGACTCCTGCCCCCGGACCTCTCTGTATCATGGGGCCGAACCACTACCGGCTCCCTCGCCCGGCCCGGCCCGGCCGCCATCTTGGACACTGCACCACGAGGCCGCGTGGCCTCAGCTCGACCCTAACTCTGGGCCTGGCCAGGCCCCGACATCCCGGCACCACCATCCACCCAGAAGGTGAACGGACCACTTGGCAGGTCGATGGGAGAAAGAAGTGTCGATGGCTCTCCCCCGCCAGGTGCCGATCGCCCCCCAGCTCCCCCGGGCGCTGGCTCCACCCCCCTGCTGGGTGTCTGGACTCCCTCATCCCGGACCTCCCGACCTCCAAGTGCGAGGGTCCGGACATCAAAGGGCGCCAGACCTATAACTGGGGCAGCTCCAGAGCAGGAAGGCAGTTGTATCCTGGAGTCGAGAGACACCGAGAAGAACTCATCCTTGACGGACTACCGGCGCTGCCGTAGCCCTGCCCTGTGAACTATCACTCTGCCTGCTGGCGCTGCCGCGGCCTTCTGCATCCTCCATCCTCATCGGGACCTGCTGGCGCTGCCGCGGACCGTTGTACCTACCACCTTCATTGGGACCTGCTGGCGCTGCCGCGGACCGTTGTAACTACCACCTTCGTTGGGACCTGCTGGCGCTGCCGCGGCCCGTTGTAACCTCCACCTTCATCGGGACCTGCTGGCGCTGCCGCGGACCGTGTAACGACCACCTTCACCAGGACCTGCTGGCGCTGCCGCGGCCCGTCCAACTAGAACACCGAGCTCGAGGATTGTGAGCTATCCATCATTTCATCGCATCTACCAGATTGGTAACAAGACTGTCCCGCTACCCCCTTTTCCCAACCAAGAGACTAGAATCGAGGGGACCCCTGAGTCCTGACCTCCTTGTACCATCCTATCGTACCTAAAGATTGCTTATAAATAACGTTAAAACCTATCTTTGTGTGGTGTACATCTGTGGGGGGGAAGTTACTCGTCTGTACGATCGCTGGAGACGGCTCTCCCCGGAGACCTCTCCCCTTGTCCTCGGCCGACCCTCCCGGTCCGTCTAACAGGGCCGTACCGCCATTGTTGGGGTGACGTAGGGGTGGGCATGGTACGACCCGTACCCATGCCTTTGGGACGTGGGTACGGGCCGTACCGCCATTGTTGGGGTGACGTAGGGGTGGGCGTGGTATGGCCCGTACCCACACTCTTAAGGCGTGGGTACGGGCCATACCCCTAAGGCACCCCAACAATGGCAGTACGGCCCGTACCCACGTCCCAAAGGCATGGGTACAGGTCGTACCACGCCCACCCCTACGTCACCCCAACAATGGCGGAAAGGCCCGTACCCACATCCCAAAGGCATGGGTACGGGTCGTACCACGCCCACCCCTACGTCACCCCAACAATGGCGGTACGGCCCGTACCCACGTCCCAAAGGCATGGGTACGGGTCATACCATGCCCACCCCTACATCACCCCAACAATGTAATGTATAAATATTTATATAGCGCATAAAAACTGTGACCCTTCGGGTATCCAGGCGCTCCGACCAAACAAGATGTTTTAATACTGAGGGGGGCAGAGTCGGGGGCATCATGCTGCTGGAAAGAGCCAGGTCTTAAGGCTCCTCCTGAATTCCATCAATGATTGCGTCTGTCTGAGTTCAGGTGGGAGCTCGTTCCAGCTTCGGGCTCCGACCACGCTGAAGGCCCTCCCCCCCAATCTTGCCCGTTTGAACCTGGGCTGGGCCAGCAAGCTGGCATTGGATGACTGCAGCTGCTTTGCGGGTGAGTACCTTGAGAATCTCTCCTGGAGTGGGACCGGCCCTGTTCCGTGGATTGCCTTATGAACCAAGCAGAGGGACTTAAAGAGGACCCTCTCTCTAACAGGCAACCAGTGAAGGTCTCTAAGTGCCTGAGTAGAGGAAGAGTCAAACCTACGGCCAAGTGCCAGCTTAGCAGCGGCTGACTGTACTCTCTGTAGCCCCTGCAGAATGTATTGGGGGGCTCCGAGATACAGCGAGTTACAGTAGTCCAATCTGCTAAGTATTGTGCTCCTAACGACCGTGCTACCAGAGTCGGCAGGCAGCAACGGAAGAATCCGACGTAAAAGTCGCAACAATCCATAGAAGTTACTGGATGTTTTATTTGCCTGTGAGTCCAGCTGGAGGTTATCATCGAATAGCACCCCAAGGTTCCGTACTGTGCCCGCTGGAACCAGTGGGGCCGCATCCGGAGCAAGCCTAAAGTCCACTGGTAGATGTTGAGTCCGTCTTGTTGGCGCAAAGTACAGCAGCTCGGTTTTGTCTCCGTTGAATTGCAGGCAGTTTCTCTGTAGCCAGTCCGTAGTCTGCCTCATGCAGCTTTGGAACTGCTCCAGAGACACTGCCTGTTTCCCTTCCAGGGAGAAGGCCAGTTGGGTGTCGTCTGCATAGTTAATCAGCTCCACCCCGAATGCCTTGATGATAGAGAATAACGGTTGCAGATATATATTGAACAGGATGGGGCTGATGCTGGAGCCCTGTGGAACTCCAAAGTCCACAGGGGTATTTTCTGAGGAAAAGGGACCCATGGTCACCCTTTGGTGTCTCCCCACTAGATAGGAGCGGAGCCACTGTAAAGCCTGACCGCCCACTCCAAACTCCATCAGCCGTCCCAGCAAGATTTTATGACTCACGGTATTGAACGCGGCTGACAAATCCAAGAGCACCAAGACAGAGGTGCTCCCAGTGTCAGCCCGTACACGCATCGAGTCCAGCATGGTGACTAATGCTGACTCGGTTTCGTGGCAGGGGCGGAAACCAAACTGGTCCTTGTCCAGCAAAGAATTGACCTCTAGATAGTTCGAGAGGGACCCACTCACCGCCTTCTCTAGGATTTTGATAGGGAACGGGAGGAGAGAGATGGGCCGAAAATTGGCAGGAGCAATAGGATCCAGAGTTGGTTTTTTAATGAGGGGGGAGACAACGGCCTGTTTCCAGCTATCCGGAACCAGGTCCTCTTCCAGCGATTGGTTGCAAATTTGACACAACCAGGGAAAGGTCGGATGGCCAAATAACTTCCACGCCCTCTGGGGCAGAGGATCAAGAGGAGAACCGGATGAAATGCTATTTGCTGTTGTGACGAACGACACTTCCGAAAAGGGTGGGAAAGAGGTCAGAGAGCAAGACCTGCACGGTCTCTCAAAAGCCATCTCATTACCAGGGTCCTCAACCACTCTGTCCATACCTCTGAAGAGATCGGTTATCTTAGTCACCTTGGGCCATATGTAGGTAGAATGGAATTTGCGAATCGGAAATTGCGATTTTTCGCGAATCGCATTTTCCGAATCGCAAATAGCTATGTAGGTAGATTTTAGCGATTAATTAGCGATTAGCAAAAAATCGCAGAATTATTTTGCGATTACCCCAATAGCGATTCCTTAATTGCGAAAACGCTATTAAGGAATCGCAAATCTGGGAATCTGCAATTCAGGTGCAGAATGATGACATCACAACCAGGATGTGTGACTGCCCATGCTGCACCTGATTGCCAGCAGCTGTGTGTGAGCCAGTAGCTGTTTGAGAGCCTGTGTGGAGAGGAGAACAGTGCAGCTCTGCATTTGAAAACCAGCCAAATGGATTCCCAGGGGACTGAAAAGCAGCATGAGGAACCAGCAAGGAAGAGGAAACAGAAATTCAGTGAGAGGGAGCTGGAGGTCCTCACACAGGAGGTGGTCAGCAACCATGATCTCCTATTTGGGAAAAGTTCTCTGAGAGTACCTGAGGCCAGAAAGCGCAAGATTTGGAGTGACATCCAAGAGAAAGTCAATGCCATTGGTGTCACACACCGCAGTGTGGAGGACCTACGTAAAAGATGGTATGACATGCGGCAGAGGTCAAAGGAGAGGGTGGCAACAAGACTGGCAGAGGCAAAAAAAAACGGTGGGGGCCCTTCCACTGCAACCGAACCGACGCCCCTGGAGGAGCTGGTGGAGGGCACACTGCAGCGTGAGAGCGTGAGTGGAGTGGCTGACCTGGACAGCTCAGAACACACAGACACCAGACAAGGTAAGGTGCATGGCAAAACCCCCTGCTACATCCCCGAACCACCCACATCCCCCAAAAGGCAACCTGACTGCAACTCCAGTAAATGTCACACAGCACACACAGAAATGCATAATGGGAAACGTAGTCACATGCACTGATAACTGTGCCAGTGAGACACAGACAGGTGGAATAGGAAGGACTCCATCATGCAGAGATAGAAAAAGACCGATAGTACCCATGAGATTTTATTGCTTGAAACTAATGCATGACAAATACCACACAGGACACAGTACTAATGTGTGTCATTTAATCCACAGCACCACCACCAACACAGGATAGTGAGGCTGAATGTGAGCCAACAGCTGAGATGGAGGACCAGGCATGCCAGAAGGATCAGGGCGCAGCCACAACTGCCGACACAGCACCATGCAGGCGTCGCATAATTGTCCCACCACTACCACTGTTGGAGACACAGGCACCAGACACAGCAGAGGAGCAACAGCCAGTGCACAGGCAGCGTGCAGGACTGCAACAAACACAGTCCCTTGAACAATCAAGAGTAGGGAGAGGGATGAGACGCAGGGAACGGCCGTCCACCAGCACTGCTCCTGTTGAAGAGGACACGGTGTTCTCGGGCCTGGAGGGCAGCATGCTGAAGCAGCAGCGCCTGCAAGTGAAGGGAATCAGGTCAATACAACGGCAGCTGACAGCACATAACCACAACATGACCGAGTCGCGCGCAGGAGTAATGGCCATGACTGGTGCATTGGAGGGACTGTGCAGGGAGATAGCGAGGGACAGGGCAGCGCGGCGCCAGGACAGACATCGCCTTCACACACGGCTGGACCTAAACACAAGGGCTGTGAACCGCCACACAACCACCACATCCCTGCTGGCCAGAAGATGTGTTGGCATGCAGCGCGAGATGGCCCACTGCTGCCAGGACGTAGGCAGTGTCTTGGTGCAGGTCACACATGCGGTGGACCAGATGCGTGCAACCGCCACAGGTGGCATGGGTGCACTTGCAGCCACGGACACTGATGGACAATCGAGCAGGAGCAGCATCACTCCCCCAATACCACAGGAAAGACGCAGGAGTGCACGACAGAGCACAGTGGAGGATGAGTCAAGGGAGGGCACAGCGCGCACACAGCGAGGTGCACCAGGCCGTGCACGTAGGAGGTGAAGGGACACAAGGGACTAATGGCCATGTGTGATGCAACACAGTCCATGTATACTCAGTGTCTGTTGTTATTCTTTGCACTGTGACACAAACAAGTGCATGCAGGGACTTTGACGTCACAACGTGAGATCACTCAATGCCTGATAACACAGAAATAAAAATCCCTGTCAGTCACCAATCAGTTTCATTGTGTCATCCTTACTCACTTAGAAGTAGTTTTGGGTGATATCATCACGTCTCATACGTCCGGCAGCTGCACCAGCACCTCCTGCGGGAGCGCGATGTGGTTCTGGTCCATCCTCATCTGATGATTCAGAGTCTGTCAGGTCCACTGGGGTTCCTTTCTTGGTAGCGATGTTGTGTAGCATTGCACAGGCAACCACTATTTTGCAACACGTCTCAGGGCTGTACTGTAGCGCTCCACCACTCTTATGGAGGCATCGAAAACGGCTCTTTAGGATTCCAAAGGTCCTCTCAATGGCACAGCGTGTAGCTCTGTGTGCGCTGTTGTACCCCCTCTCACCTGCAGTTGATGGATTCAGGTACGGTGTGAGGATGTAGTCTCGTACAGCATACGCACCCGCGGGGCATAAGCAGATTAATGTTCATTAGTGTCCTGCCACTGCATCACTCTACTGCCTCTGTGTGTGTTTAACATGCATTTACCTAGCAGATAGCCCTGTCCAAAATCACCATTTGTGAGTCTGCGATGTAATGCACAGTGACGAAACATGAATGAGTCATGTGTGCTTCCAGGGTATTTGGCCACAATATCAGTGATTATGTGTTGGGCATTGCACACTACCTGGATGTTCAGGGAATGATATGACTTTCTGTTGCGAAATACATACTCATTATGTGATGGGGGTGAAATAGCGATATGTGTCCCATCTATGCAGCCAATGACATGGGGGATTGTGCAATTTGGTAGAAATCTTGCTTGGTCTGATCCAGTGCCTGTGCTGTGCTAGGAAATTGTATGTGGTGATGCAGCCTCTGTACCATTGCATCCAGGAAAGCGTGGAAGAAGCGCGATAGTGCACTTTGGGAGACACCTCCTGCTGTGGCAATGACCCCCTGGAAACTACCTGATGCCAGGAGGTGCAGTGAGCACAGCACCTGTACATTGGTGGGAATGGAGTGTGCCCTGCGTGTGGGGTGGTCAAGTATGGGTGTCAGTTCAGCAATTAAATCCAGGATGCTGTCTGGGTGCAGCCTGTAGTTGACATGGATCTCCTCATCGGTCACTTGGAAGAGGGTGATGCGTGCTCTGTAGATCCTTTCCTGGCGTCTCCTACTCTGTGTGGCATCCCTGATTCGCAGCCGCCTGGCTATCACGTACAGCCCAGCCATGGTGGAAAGGCCCTGTGGCATTGTGGGCCTGTTTAAATAGGTTGCAGTTGGTTACCACCTGCTCAGTGTTGATGGTAATTGGGAAGTGCAAAATTGCGAATTTTGCAGAATCGCTATTTGCGAATTTTCTGAACATGTCATTTTGCGAAATCGCTATTTGCGAGTTCGGTAACAGCGATTTCCGCAAATACTGGTGCGCAGACTGCGATTACGCTGATTTATTCGCAGACTCCACTTTATGCAAAATAGCTAATCGCTAAATTAGCGATTCGCACTGTTCTTCTGCGAATACCTTACCTACATGGCTCAAGTATGTTTTGCGATCGCAAACACCCAAATTCCTGCGAATCGCACTGTTTGCGATCGCAAAACTGTTTCCTACATATGGCCCTATGTCCTTAAAATAGGTGGCTATCTCATCGCACAGCCTCTTTGATGGAACGACTTTATTTTCAAGGCAACTAGGGGCCGATAAGGATTTCATAATTCTGAACAATTCCCTTGCCCCATTTGGGGCGTGCACTATAGAGCTAGTGTAAAAGCTGGCCTTACGTTCCGTAATGAGCTGCTTGTACCTGCTCTGTGCACATCTCAGCGCCATCTTGTCCCCGGCGAAGAATCCCTTCCTCCATTTTCTTTCGGCCTGCCTGCAATGCTGTCTTAGCAGTCGCAGATCGTCATCATACCAAGGCGCAGATGGCCTGCTCCTGACTCTTATCTTTTTGTTCGGAATTAAGAGGTCCAGCTCTTTAGTAATGAACTTGTGGTAGGCGTTGTAATTTGCCTCCACAGACCTAGAGGCCTGAAAAAGGCTGGCTATGGGCGGGGTAAGTAAAGAGCCCGTCTTGGCCAGTTTGATCCAGTTTCTACCTTCTCTAAACACTGCCACGGCTTTTGCTCGGGTGTGAGTGACTTTTAACAGTAGATTAAACTGAATGCAATAATGATCTGTCCAGATTAATAGCAGAACATTTATAAGTTCAGCCTCTGCCTTGCTGACAAACAAAAGATCCAAAATATGACCTCTTTGATGAGTGGGAGAGGTGACTAGTTGGTGAAGTCCAAGGCCGCTGCAGGTAGACGTCAAGTCCCGTAGCTGGCTCTTTGTGCTAGCGTTCTCCCACCAATTAAAATCACCAAGAACGGTCATTTTGGAGTGTGTGAGTGCCAGGTTAATAATGGTATTCAGGAGGGGTTGCAGTGGAGTGTGCAGCCCTGGAGGGCGATAACAGAGCAAGCCTGTAAATAAATTCCCTTGGCCGCTATGTAGCGAGAAGGCCATTGCCTCGATTCCCGCCAGCTCCTCTGTTTGTAGCAGGATAGGACGAAATTCCTCCCTGTAAATTAGTCCCACCCCTCCCCCCTTGCCCCCCTGCCTGGGTTTATGTAAGAACTTAAAACCCTCAGGGTAGGAGGAGCCGACCTCTACTGCTGCGTCTGCCCTTGCCCAGGTTTCTGTAAGGAAAAGCACATCCAGCGACAGGTCTTCTATTAGTAGTGCAATTTCTGTGTTATGCTTAACTAGGGATCTACAATTCAGCAACGCGCAGTTAAGGGTACTCAGCTCCCTCGGGCGTCTGTAGCCTGCCCTCGCTCCCAGACTAGAGAATTGCGTAGCAGACTTAGTCTGAATGGATGCAATATAGCCCATCCTGACCCCTATCTCTAAGAGCTGAGACCTCGAGTACCTGCGGCATACCTTACCGCCAGTAATTAAGCCGAGAGTCGTCTTCTGTGCGTCCGAGGCGCGGACGGGCGCAGACGGGCTTGCCTCTGGCGTGCCTCCGGCGCGCCAGTGGCGCGCGCGCTGCGCGATTGCGTACTGTTCATTTTTATAGGCGACCCCCCCGTGAAGTAGTCGCCCCTACCAATATGGCGCCTGCCCCACGCCTCCACGCCCGTCCCAAGATGGCTCCTATGCAGCGAGGGAACGGGAGAGGATCCTGCTCAATGGCGGTACGGCTCGTACCCATGCATTTGAGACGTGGGTACGGGCCGTACCGCCATTGTTGGGGTGCTGTAGGGGTACGGCCCGTACCCACGCCTTAAGAGCGTGGGTACGGGTCGTACCACGCCCACCCCTACGTCACCCCAACAATGGCGGTACGCCCGTACCCACGTCCCAAAGGCATGGGTACGAGCCATACCGCCATTGTTGGGGTGCTGTAGGGGTACGGCCCGTACCCACGCCTCAAGAGCGTGGGTACGGGTCGTACCACGCCAGTGGACAGACACATAGGGGTGTGTGGCCATCAGCCCCAGCAGTGCCCAGACATATGAGGGGTGGGTGCAGAGTCCTCCCAGCAGTGTTCAGACACAGGAGGGGTGGGTGCAGAGGCCTCCCAGCAGTGCCCAGACACAGGAGGGGTGGGTGCAGAGTCCTCCCAGCAGTGCCCAGACACAGGAGGGGTGGATGCCTATCACACCCAGCAGTGCCCAGACACAGGAGGGGTGGATGCCTATCACTCCCAGCAGTGCCCAGACATAGGAGGGGTGGGTGCAGAGTCCCCCCAGCAGTGCCCAGACACAGGAGGGGTGGGTGCCTATCACTCCCAGCAGTTCCCAGACATATGAGGGGTGGGTGCCTATCACTCCCATCAGTGCCCAGACATAAGAGGGGTGGGTGCAGAGTCCTCCCAGCAGTGCCCAGACACAGGAGGGGTGGGTGCAGAGTCCTCCCAGCAGTGCCCAGACACAAGAGGGGTGGGTGCAGAGTCCTCCCAGCAGTGCTCAGACACAAGAGGGGTGGGTGCAGAGTCCTCCCAGCAGTGCCCTGACACAGGAGGGGTAGGTGCCTATCACTCCCAGCAGTGCCCAGAGATATGAGGGATGGGTGCCTATCACTCCCATCAGTGCCCAGACACAGGAGGGGTGGGTGCGGAGTCCTCCCAGCAGTGCCCAGACATATGAGGGGTGGGTGCATATCACCCCCAGCAGTGCCCAGACACAGGAGGGGTGGGTGCAGAGTCCTCCCAGCAGTGCCCAGACATATGAGGGGTGGGTGCCTATCACTGCCAGCAGTGCCCAGACACAGGAGGGGTGGGTGCAGAGTCCTCCCAGCAGTGACCAGACACAGGAGGGGTGGGTGCAGAGCCCTCCCAGCAGTGCCCAGACATATGAGGGGTGGGTGCAGAGTCCTCCCAGCAGTGCCCGGACACAGGAGGGGTGGGTGCAGAGTCCTCCCAGCAGTGCCCAGACACAGGCGGGGTGGGTGCAGAGTCCTCCCAGCAGTGCTCAGACACAGGAGGGGTGGGTGCAGAGTCCTCCCAGCAGTGCCCAGACACAGGAGGGGTGGGTGCCTATCACTCCCAGCAGTCCCCAGACATATGAGGGGTGGGTGCCTATCACTCCCATCAGTGCCCAGACACAGGAGGGGTGGGTGCAGAGTCCTCCCAGCAGTGCCCAGACACAGGAGGGGTGGGTGCAGAGTCCTCCCAGCAGTGCCCAGACATATGAGGGGTGGGTGCATATCACTCCCAGCAGTGCCCAGACACAATAGGGGTGGGTGCAGAGTCCTCCCAGCAGTGCCCAGACATATGAGGGGTGGGTGCCTATCACTCCCAGCAGTGCCAAGACATATGAGGGGTGGGTGCAGAGTCCTCCCATCAGTGCCCAGACATATTAGGGGTGGGTGCAGAGTCCTCCCAGCAGCGCCCAGACACAGGAGGGGTGGGTGCATAGCCCTCCCAGCAGTGCCCAGACATATGAGGGGTGGGTGCCTATCACTCCCAGCAGTGCCCAGACATATGAGGGGTGGGTGGCTATCACTCCCAGCAGTGCCCAGACACAGGAGGGGTGGGTGCAGAGTCCTCCCAGCAGTGCCCAGACATATGAGGGGTGGGAGCAGAGTCCTCCCAGCAGTGCTCAGACACAGTAGGGGTGGGTGCAGAGTCCTCCCAGCAGTGCCCAGACACAGGAGGGGTGGATGCAGAGTCCTCCAAGCAGTGCCCAGACATATGAGGGGTGGGTGCAGAGTCCTCCCAGCAGTGCTCAGACATATATGGGGTAGATGCCTATCACTCCCAGCAGTGCCCAGAACCAGGAGGGGGTGGGTGCAGAGTCCTCCCAGCAGTTCCCAGACACAGGAGGGGTGGGTGCAGAGTCCTCCCAGCAGTGCTCAGACATATGAGGGGTGGGTGCCTATCACTCCCAGCAGTGCCCAGAAACAGGAGGGGTGGGTGAAGAGTCCTCCCAGCAGTGCCCAGACATATGAGGGGTGGGTGCAGAGTCCTCCCAGCAGTGCTCAGACACAGGAGGGGTGGGTGCAGAGTCCTCCCAGCAGTGCCCAGACATATGAGGGGTGGATACCTATCACACCCAGCAGTGCCCAGACACAGGAGGGGTGGGTGCAGAGTCCTCCCAGCAGTTCCCAGACACAGGAGGGGTGGGTGCAGAGTCCTCCCAGCCGTGCCCAGACATATGAGGGGTGGGTACCTATCACTTCCAGCAGTGCCCAGACACAGGAGGGGTGGGTGCAGAGTCCTCCCAGCAGTGCCCAGACATATGAGGGGTGGGTGCCTATCACTCCCAGCAGTGCCCAGACATAGGAGGGGTGGGTGCAGAGTCCTCCTAGCAGTGCCCAGACATATGAGGGTTGGGTGCCTATCACTCCCAGCAGTGCCCAGGCACAGAAGGGGTGGGTGCAGAGTCCTCCCAGCAGTGCCCAGACACAGGAGGGGTGGGTGCCTATCACTCCCAGCAGTTCCCAGACATATGAGGGGTGGGTGCCTATCACTCCCATCAGTGCCCAGACATAAGAGGGGTGGGTGCAGAGTCCTCCCAGCAGTGCCCAGACACAGGAGGGGAGGGAGCAGAGTCCTCCCAGCAGTGCCCAGACACAGGAGGGGTGGATGCCTATCACACCCAGCAGTGCCCAGACACAGGAGGGGTGGATGCCTATCACTCCCAGCAGTGCCCAGACATAGGAGGGGTGGGTGCAGAGTCCTCCCAGCAGTGCCCAGACACAGGAGGGGTGGGTGCATATCACTCCCAGCAGTTCCCAGACATATGAGGGGTGGGTGCCTATCACTCCCATCAGTGCCCAGACATAAGAGGGGTGGGTGCAGAGTCCTCCCAGCAGTGCCCAGACACAGGAGGGGTGGGTGCAGAGTCCTCCCAGCAGTGCCCAGACACAAGAGGGGTGGGTGCAGAGTCCTCCCAGCAGTGCTCAGACACAGGAGGGGTGGGTGCAGAGTCCTCCCAGCAGTGCCCAGACACAGGAAGGGTGGATGCCTATCACACCCAGCAGTGCCCAGACACAGGAGGGGTGGATGCCTATCACTCCCAGCAGTGCCCAGACATAGGAGGGGTGGGTGCAGAGTCCTCCCAGCAGTGCCCAGACACAGGAGGGGTGGGTGCCTATCACTCCCAGCAGTTCCCAGACATATGAGGGGTGGGTGCCTATCACTCCCATCAGTGCCCAGACATAAGAGGGGTGGGTGCAGAGTCCTCCCAGCAGTGCCCAGACACAGGAGGGGTGGGTGCAGAGTCCTCCCAGCAGTGCCCAGACACAAGAGGGGTGGGTGCAGAGTCCTCCCAGCAGTGCTCAGACACAGGAGGGGTGGGTGCAGAGTCCTCCCAGCAGTGCCCTGACACAGGAGGGGTTGGTGCCTATCACTCCCAGCAGTGCCCAGACATATGAGGGGTGGGTGCCTATCACTCCCATCAGTGCCCAGACACAGGAGGGGTGGGTGCAGAGTCCTCCCAGCAGTGCCCAGACATATGAGGGGTGGATACCTATCACACCCAGCAGTGCCCAGACACAGGAGGGGAGGGTGCAGAGTCCTCCCAGCAGTTCCCAGACACAGGAGGGGTGGGTGCAGAGTCCTCCCAGCCGTGCCCAGACATATGAGGGGTGGGTACCTATCACTTCCAGCAGTGCCCAGACACAGGAGGGGTGGGTGCAGAGTCCTCCCAGCAGTGCCCAGACATATGAGGGGTGGGTGCCTATCACTCCCAGCAGTGCCCAGACATAGGAGGGGTGGGTGCAGAGTCCTCCTAGCAGTGCCCAGACATATGAGGGTTGGGTGCCTATCACTCCCAGCAGTGCCCAGGCACAGGAGGGGTGGGTGCAGAGTCCTCCCAGCAGTGCCCAGACACAGGAGGGGTGGGTGCCTATCACTCCCAGCAGTTCCCAGACATATGAGGGGTGGGTGCCTATCACTCCCATCAGTGCCCAGACATAAGAGGGGTGGGTGCAGAGTCCTCCCAGCAGTGCCCAGACACAGGAGGGGAGGGAGCAGAGTCCTCCCAGCAGTGCCCAGACACAGGAGGGGTGGATTCCTATCACACCCAGCAGTGCCCAGACACAGGAGGGGTGGATGCCTATCACTCCCAGCAGTGCCCAGACATAGGAGGGGTGGGTGCAGAGTCCTCCCAGCAGTGCCCAGACACAGGAGGGGTGGGTGCATATCACTCCCAGCAGTTCCCAGACATATGAGGGGTGGGTGCCTATCACTCCCATCAGTGCCCAGACATAAGAGGGGTGGGTGCAGAGTCCTCCCAGCAGTGCCCAGACACAGGAGGGGTGGGTGCAGAGTCCTCCCAGCAGTGCCCAGACACAAGAGGGGTGGGTGCAGAGTCCTCCCAGCAGTGCTCAGACACAGGAGGGGTGGGTGCAGAGTCCTCCCAGCAGTGCCCAGACACAAGAGGGGTGGGTGCAGAGTCCTCCCAGCAGTGCTCAGACACAGGAGGGGTGGGTGCAGAGTCCTCCCAGCAGTGCCCTGACACAGGAGGGGTTGGTGCCTATCACTCCCAGCAGTGCCCAGACATATGAGGGGTGGGTGCCTATCACTCCCATCAGTGCCTGCCCAGACACAGGAGGGGTGGGTGCAGAGTCCTCCCAGCAGTGCCCAGACATATGAGGGGTGGATACCTATCACACCCAGCAGTGCCCAGACACAGGAGGGGAGGGTGCAGAGTCCTCCCAGCAGTTCCCAGACACAGGAGGGGTGGGTGCAGAGTCCTCCCAGCCGTGCCCAGACATATGAGGGGTGGGTACCTATCACTTCCAGCAGTGCCCAGACACAGGAGGGGTGGGTGCAGAGTCCTCCCAGCAGTGCCCAGACATATGAGGGGTGGGTGCCTATCACTCCCAGCAGTGCCCAGACATAGGAGGGGTGGGTGCAGAGTCCTCCTAGCAGTGCCCAGACATATGAGGGTTGGGTGCCTATCACTCCCAGCAGTGCCCAGGCACAGGAGGGGTGGGTGCAGAGTCCTCCCAGCAGTGCCCAGACACAGGAGGGGTGGGTGCCTATCACTCCCAGCAGTTCCCAGACATATGAGGGGTGGGTGCCTATCACTCCCATCAGTGCCCAGACATAAGAGGGGTGGGTGCAGAGTCCTCCCAGCAGTGCCCAGACACAGGAGGGGAGGGAGCAGAGTCCTCCCAGCAGTGCCCAGACACAGGAGGGGTGGATTCCTATCACACCCAGCAGTGCCCAGACACAGGAGGGGTGGATGCCTATCACTCCCAGCAGTGCCCAGACATAGGAGGGGTGGGTGCAGAGTCCTCCCAGCAGTGCCCAGACACAGGAGGGGTGGGTGCATATCACTCCCAGCAGTTCCCAGACATATGAGGGGTGGGTGCCTATCACTCCCATCAGTGCCCAGACATAAGAGGGGTGGGTGCAGAGTCCTCCCAGCAGTGCCCAGACACAGGAGGGGTGGGTGCAGAGTCCTCCCAGCAGTGCCCAGACACAAGAGGGGTGGGTGCAGAGTCCTCCCAGCAGTGCTCAGACACAGGAGGGGTGGGTGCAGAGTCCTCCCAGCAGTGCCCAGACACAGGAAGGGTGGATGCCTATCACACCCAGCAGTGCCCAGACACAGGAGGGGTGGATGCCTATCACTCCCAGCAGTGCCCAGACATAGGAGGGGTGGGTGCAGAGTCCTCCCAGCAGTACCCAGACACAGGAGGGGTGGGTGCCTATCACTCCCAGCAGTTCCCAGACATATGAGGGGTGGGTGCCTATCACTCCCATCAGTGCCCAGACATAAGAGGGATGGGTGCAGAGTCCTCCCAGCAGTGCCCAGACACAGGAGGGGTGGGTGCAGAGTCCTCCCAGCAGTGCCCAGACACAAGAGGGGTGGGTGCAGAGTCCTCCCAGCAGTGCTCAGACACAGGAGGGGTGGGTGCAGAGTCCTCCCAGCAGTGCCCTGACACAGGAGGGGTTGGTGCCTATCACTCCCAGCAGTGCCCAGACATATGAGGGGTGGGTGCCTATCACTCCCATCAGTGCCCAGACACAGGAGGGGTGGGTGCAGAGTCCTCCCAGCAGTGCCCAGACATATGAGGGGTGGATACCTATCACACCCAGCAGTGCTCAGACACAGGAGGGGAGGGTGCAGAGTCCTCCCAGCAGTTCCCAGACACAGGAGGGGTGGGTGCAGAGTCCTCCCAGCCGTGCCCAGACATATGAGGGGTGGGTACCTATCACTTCCAGCAGTGCCCAGACACAGGAGGGGTGGGTGCAGAGTCCTCCCAGCAGTGCCCAGACATATGAGGGGTGGGTGCCTATCACTCCCAGCAGTGCCCAGACATAGGAGGGGTGGGTGCAGAGTCCTCCTAGCAGTGCCCAGACATATGAGGGTTGGGTGCCTATCACTCCCAGCAGTGCCCAGGCACAGGAGGGGTGGGTGCAGAGTCCTCCCAGCAGTGCCCAGACACAGGAGGGGTGGGTGCCTATCACTCCCAGCAGTTCCCAGACATATGAGGGGTGGGTGCCTATCACTCCCATCAGTGCCCAGACATAAGAGGGGTGGGTGCAGAGTCCTCCCAGCAGTGCCCAGACACAGGAGGGGAGGGAGCAGAGTCCTCCCAGCAGTGCCCAGACACAGGAGGGGTGGATTCCTATCACACCCAGCAGTGCCCAGACACAGGAGGGGTGGATGCCTATCACTCCCAGCAGTGCCCAGACATAGGAGGGGTGGGTGCAGAGTCCTCCCAGCAGTGCCCAGACACAGGAGGGGTGGGTGCATATCACTCCCAGCAGTTCCCAGACATATGAGGGGTGGGTGCCTATCACTCCCATCAGTGCCCAGACATAAGAGGGGTGGGTGCCGAGTCCTCCCAGCAGTGCCCAGACACAGGAGGGGTGGGTGCAGAGTCCTCCCAGCAGTGCCCAGACACAAGAGGGGTGGGTGCAGAGTCCTCCCAGCAGTGCTCAGACACAGGAGGGGTGGGTGCAGAGTCCTCCCAGCAGTGCCCAGACACAGGAAGGGTGGATGCCTATCACACCCAGCAGTGCCCAGACACAGGAGGGGTGGATGCCTATCACTCCCAGCAGTGCCCAGACATAGGAGGGGTGGGTGCAGAGTCCTCCCAGCAGTGCCTAGACACAGGAGGGGTGGGTGCCTATCACTCCCAGCAGTTCCCAGACATATGAGGGGTGGGTGCCTATCACTCCCATCAGTGCCCAGACATAAGAGGGGTGGGTGCAGAGTCCTCCCAGCAGTGCCCAGACACAGGAGGGGTGGGTGCAGAGTCCTCCCAGCAGTGCCCAGACACAAGAGGGGTGGGTGCAGAGTCCTCCCAGCAGTGCTCAGACACAGGAGGGGTGGGTGCAGAGTCCTCCCAGCAGTGCCCTGACACAGGAGGGGTTGGTGCCTATCACTCCCAGCAGTGCCCAGACATATGAGGGGTGGGTGCCTATCACGCCCATCAGTGCCCAGACACAGGAGGGGTGGGTGCAGAGTCCTCCCAGCAGTGCCCAGACATATGAGGGGTGGGTGCATATCACTCCCAGCAGTGCCCAGACACAGGAGGGGTGGGTGCAGAGTCCTCCCAGCAGTGCCCAGACATATGAGGGGTGGGTGCCTATCACTACCAGCAGTGCCCAGACATATGAGGGGTGGGTGCAGAGTCCTCCCAGCAGTGCTCAGACACAGGAGGGGTGGGTGCAGAGTTCTCCCAGCAGTGCCCAGACATATGAGGGGTGGATACCTATCACACCCAGCAGTGCCCAGACACAGGAGGGGTGGGTGCAGAGTCCTCCCAGCAGTTCCCAGACACAGGAGGGGTGGGTGCAGAGTCCTCCCAGCCGTGCCCAGACATATGAGCGGTGGGTGCCTATCACTTCCAGCAGTGCCCAGACACAGGAGGGGTGGGTGCAGAGTCCTCCCAGCAGTGCCCAGACATATGAGGGGTGGGTGCCTATCACTCCCAGCAGTGCCCAGACATAGGAGGGGTGGGTGCAGAGTCCTCCTAGCAGTGCCCAGACATATGAGGGGTGGGTGCCTATCACTCCCAGCAGTGCCCAGGCACAGGAGGGGTGGGTGCAGAGTCTTTCCAGCAGTGCCCAGACATATGAGGGGTGGGTGCCTATCACTCCCAGCAGTGCCCAGACATAGGAGGGGGGTGCAGAGTCATCCCAGCAGTGCCCAGACACAGGAGGGGTGGGTGCCTATCACTCCCAGCAGTTCCCAGACATATGAGGGGTGGGTGCCTATCACTCCCATCAGTGCCCAGACATAAGAGGGGTGGGTGCAGAGTCCTCCCAGCAGTGCACAGACACAGGAGGGGAGGGTGCAGAGTCCTCCCAGCAGTGCCCAGACACAGGAGGGGTGGATGCCTATCACACCCAGCAGTGCCCAGACACAGGAGGGGTGGATGCCTATCACTCCCAGCAGTGCCCAGACATAGGAGGGTGGGTGCAGAGTCCTCCCAGCAGTGCCCAGACACAGGAGGGGTGGGTGCCTGTTGGACAGGCCTCACAGACGGTTTGCTCCCTCCCCGCACGACAGGGCCCGAACTCCGGCCCACCTGGCATACCCCCGCGACAAGCACCCGTACTCCGTCTTCCGACGGACCCTCTGCCCTCGGACCCCTACTCATCACGGGGTCCAGCCCCACCGGCTTCCCCGGCCGGGTCAAGCCGCCCTCTTGGGCCCTGCACCACGCGGCCGCATGGCCTCACCTCGACCCTAACCCCGGGCCTGGCCGGCCCCGACATCCCGGCACCACCATCCACCCAGGAGGTGAGCGGACCACTTGGCAGGTCAATGGGAGAAAGAAGTACCAAGGGCTCTCCCCCGCCAGGTGCCGATCGCCCCCAGCTCCCCCAGGCACTGGCTCCACCCCCTGCTGGGTGTCTGGACACCTTCATCCCGGACCCTCCGACCTCCAAGTGCGAGGGTCCGGACATCAAAGGGCACCAGCCCTATAACTGAGGCAGCTCCGGAGCAGGAAGGCAGTTGTATCCTGGAGTCGAGAGACACCGAGTGAACTCAACCTTGACGGTCTACTGGCGCTGCCGTAGCCGCTCTTGTGAACCATCGTCCTGCCTGCTGGCGCTGCCGCGGCCTTCTGCAACATTCATCTTCCTGGGACCTGCTGGCGCTGCCGCGGCCCGTTGTAACGACCATCCTCACCGGGACCTGCTGGCGCTGCCGCGGCCTTCTGCAACATTCATCTTCCTGGGACCTGCTGGCGCTGCCGCGGCCCGTTGTAACGACCATCCGCACCGGGACCTGCTGGCGCTGCCGCGGCCTTCTGCAACATTCATCTTCCTGGGACCTGCTGGCGCTGCCGCGGCCCGTTGTAACGACCATCCGCACCGGGACCTGCTGGCGCTGCTGCGGACCGTACCACCTAACCACCAAGCTCGAGGATTGTGAGCTCACCATCCTCTCATCCGAACTACCTGATTGGTAAATAGACTGTCCCGCTACCCCCTTCCCTACCTTGCGAGACTCTAATCGAGGGGACCCCTGAGTCCAGACCTCCTTGTACCATTCAACCGTACCTTAAATAAGTGCTTATAAAGAACACTGAACCTTATCCGTGTGTGATATCTGTCTGTGGGGGGGGAAGTTACTTGTCTGTACGATCACTGGAGACGGCTCTCCCCGGAGACCTCTCCCCCTGACCCCGGCCGGCCCTCCCGGTCCGTCTACCTTTTCTAACATTGGTGGCCAGCGGCGCGATCCGAATCAACGCGTAATCGTACAGAGAGTAGCTCACCCCACGACATAAGCACGATGTCGACCAAAGATAGCAGCTCCACCGAGAAATTCCAAATGGAGAAATTAGAAGAATACAACCACCGCGAACTGAGACAATTTTGCATAGAACTTGGCATTGCTACCACCGGCCTGAGTACCAAGGATGATCTAAAGCGCGCTCTTGAGTCATGGACAGAAACTGGGGTCACAGGACCCTCCGACCAAAACAGCGTCACACCAGAGGAGAACGCCACGGCTCCCGAGGAGCGGGGAACGGGCCTCCCACAGGAGGAGATCCGAGAAAGAGACAGAGTCAGATTACACGAGTTGGAGATGGCACGACTCAAGATGGATGGGGAACTCAAGTTAGCTGAACAGAAACTCAACCTCGAGCATATGCGGCTTCGGGAGGAACGAGAAGAAAAGCAGAGACAGAGAGAGCTGGAAGAGAAAAAAATAACGCTCGAGCACGAGCGCCGACTAGCGGAAATAGAACTGTGCAAACAGAATAAGGAACTGGGAGTGCCTGAGCGACCACACACCCCGGGGCCAAGTGAGAAAAAAGTTCACATCCCCAAGGATGTTGTCCGCGAATATGTCCGAGAAGACGACATACAACAGTGGTTTAAAGCCTATGAGATCGCCATGACCTCCCACCGGATCGACCGGAGTGATTGGGGAGCCGGACTTTGGGGGAGATTTATCAACGAGGGTCGCGATGCCCTGCTGCAGCTCCCCGATCACCAAATGTCGTCCTACGACCACATGAAGGCTGCCCTCCTCACCCGCTACGGCCTCACGCCCGAGATGTACCGCCAAAGGTTCAGAGATTGCACCCGGATCCCAGGTACAACTTGGGTGGAATACGTGAACTATTTCAGCCGGGCCTTCGAGGGTTGGATCAAGGGAAGTCAGGTCACCACCTACGAACAACTCTTCAACCTTATGGTATGGGAGCACCTGTCAAACAACTGTTTCGTCGAGCTCAGGCAGCACCTACTCGACAGTAAGCTGACTGACCCCCGGCAGCTCGCCGCCGAAGCTGACCGGTGGGAAAGCACAGGAGTGGGCCGGAGAGGGCCTCACGACCAGAACAGAAGCAACCAAGGCCAGCACCGTCCTCGGGGAGGAGGAGGGGGCCCGGGGCGAGGGAGAGACGCCTTACCAGCAACACCCGTGGCCAGCACCCCGCCTCCGGCCGGCCGGGGCAACCCCCCGATGCGGCCTGGGTACCGAGCCAACGTCACGTGCCACCGGTGCCAGCGACTAGGCCACTACGCCAACGACCCGAACTGCCCGCTAAACCAAACACCCAAGCCCCGCCAGGTAGCTGCCGCTGCCCTAGGGGAAGAGCAATCATCGGAGGGACCCGAAGAGTACGAGCCGGCCCAGCAAGGGTGGGAACCGGCCGCCATGGTCCTGGCATGCTTAGGGGGAAGAGACATGGTTCCGCGGGCTCCCCTACCCGCCAACACCAGAAAATACGGTCAGTGGGTGACCATTAATGGACAGAGAGCCGAGGCCTTGCGTGACACCGGCGCCAGCGTGACGGCCGTCCGCTGTCATCTGGTGAAGCCCGAGCAGATCCTGCCGAACATTCTCTGCCCCGTCCGCTCGGCAGATAACTCTGAGAGTATGTGTAAGATGGCCTGCGTCCCGTTTGAATGGGGGGGGGTCTCCGGCCTACTGAAGGTGACGGTCCGGGACGATGCCCCCGTGGACTGCCTCCTGGGGAATGACCTCGAGAGTTCCCCGTGGGCCACCGTCGAGAAAAGAGAGCACCTGGGGATGCTGGGCCTCCCGGACTGGGCCTGCATAACCACCCGATCCATGGCCGCCCGTGCCGCCCCCCGATCCGAAGAAACCGAATGGCCAGCACCTCCGCCCCCGGTTGCCCCCGTAGAGGACAACGGCGAGTCCGACCTCCCGGACCCGACTACCGAAGAAGACGCGCAACACCAGGACCTTCCGGATCTGGCTCAGTGGCGTCAAGAAGGGGGGCCCACCCAAGAACAGTTCCGCCAGGAACAAAAGACCTGTCCCTCCCTCGAGGGACTCCGCCAACAAGCCAGTACCCAAAACGCCGGGGACACCACCGGAACCCACTGGGTCTACTGGGATAACGACCTGCTCTACAGCGAGCAAAGAATCGCCGAGCTGGGGGCCGGTCGAGTTCTGGTGGTACCGCTCCGCTTCCGAGACTTTCTGCTCAACTTAGCCCACGATGTCCCCCTGGCTGGACACCTGGGCCAGGACAAAACGTACAGTCGCCTGGTGACCCACTTTTTCTGGCCGAAAATGAGGAATGACGTCCTGAACCACTGCCGATCTTGCCCCACATGCCAAGCCAGCGGGAAGAGTGGTCGGAAGCTGAAGGCCCCTCTGCAACCCTTCCCTGTGGTCACCACCCCGTTCGAGAGGGTGGGGATAGACATTGTGGGGCCTTTGGACCCCCGCACGGCACAAGGACACAGGTTCATCTTGGTACTAGTGGACCATGCCACCCGCTACCCCGAGGCGGTACCCCTACGGACAGTGACAGCTCCGGTGGTTGGCCGGGCCCTGATGGGGATCTTCTCCCGGGTAGGCTTCCCCCGAGAAGTCGTCAGCGACCGAGGTACGAATTTCATATCTAAATACATGAAGTCCCTCTGGCAACAATGCGGGGTCACCTACAGATTCACGACCCCCTATCACCCCCAAGGGAACGGACTAGTGGAGCGTTTTAACCGCACCCTCAAGGGGATGATTGGGGGATTGGAAGAGCCTCTCCGTCGCCAGTGGGATGTACTGCTCCCGTGCCTCCTCTTCGCCTACCGGGAAGTTCCCCAGAAGTCCCTCGGTTTTAGCCCCTTCGAACTCCTGTACGGACACCCTGTGCGAGGGCCCCTCAGCCTAGTCAAGGAAGGTTGGGAGATGGCCCCCTTAACGACCCCTCCAGACGTCTTCAAATACATCCTGGCCTTACGAAACCAGACCCGGCGCTTCAGGGAGATGGCCAAGGCGAACCTCGAGGCCAGCCAGGAGGACATGAAGAGGTGGTATGATCACAATGCCTCCTCCGTTGAATTCGAGCCTGGGCAGCAAGTATGGGTGATGTCCCCCACCGAACCATGTGCCCTGCAAGATAAGTGGACGGGGCCCTTCAAAGTGGTCGAGCGTAAAAGCCCCGTCACTTACCTCATCGACATGAGGTCCCCCCGGAACCCCCTTCGGGTCCTCCACACCAACCGGCTCAAACCACACTTTGTGCGCTCCGTACTAAGCCTCTTGATGGCTACAGACAGTGGTACAGAAGAAGACTCCGAGCCCCTCCCGGATCTCCTGAAGACTCAGGAGAAGGACGGCTCCGTGGACGGGGTCCGGCTCTCTGACGCCCTCACCTCGGAGCAACGCCAGGACTGCCGGGACCTCCTGCGGCAGTTCGCTGCCCTGTTCTCCCTCACCCCCGGGGTCACCCCTTGGTGTTTGCACGACGTAGACACCGGGGACAGTCCCCCTGTCCGGCACCGGGCCTACCGCGTACCAGATCGGGTACGGGCCTGCATACAGGCGGAAGTGGCCAAGATGCTCACGATCGGGGTCATCGAGCCCTCGGACAGTCCCTGGGCCAGTCCGGTTGTATTAGTTCCCAAGGCCGCTGCCCCCGGCACCGCACCTGAACTAAGATTCTGCGTCGACTACCGGGGCGTGAACGCTGTCACCCGGACCGACGCTCATCCCATCCCCCGAGCAGACGAGCTGATCGACCGGCTGGGGGCCGCCCGCTACCTTAGCATCTTCGACCTAACGGCGGGCTACTGGCAGATCGGCCTCACACCCAGGGCTCAGGAACGGTCAGCCTTCTCCACCCCCGATGGCCACTATCAATTTAAGGTCATGCCCTTTGGCATGAAGAATGCCCCCGCCACGTTCCAACGCCTTGTGAACCAGGTCTTGGCGGGGCTCGAAGAATGCAGCGCTGCCTACCTGGACGATATCGCTGTATACAGCCGCCACTGGTCCGACCACCTCCGTCACCTCCAAGAGGTCCTACAAGCCCTCCAGCGGGCCGGCCTCACCATTAAGGCCGGCAAGTGCCAAATTGGCCAAGGGTCTGTGACCTACCTTGGGCACCAAGTGGGAAGCGGGCTAGTGGCCCCACTACAACTTAAGATTGCGGCCATCCAGTCCTGGCAGCCCCCCGTCACCCAGACCGAGGTCCGAGCCTTCTTGGGGCTCACCGGCTACTACCGGCGGTTCGTGAAGGACTACGGCAGCATCGTGGGGCCCCTCACGGGTCTCACATCCAAGAACCAACCGAAACGGGTCAACTGGACTCCTGATTGTCAAGCGTCCTTCGAGGAGCTGAAGGCCGCCCTGTGCACCGCCCCGGTGCTCCAGGCCCCCGATTACAGTCGGGAATTTGTGGTGCAGACCGACGCCTCCGACCACGGCATCGGAGCCGTCCTCTCTCAGTTGAACCCCGAAGGTCATGACCAGCCAGTGGCCTTCATCAGTCGACGTCTCCTGGCCCGAGAACAGCGTTGGAGCACCATCGAGAGGGAGGCATTTGCAGTAGTGTGGGCCCTCAAAAAGCTCCGACCCTATCTCTTCGGTACCCACTTCCGGGTACAAACCGACCATCGACCCCTGCAATGGCTGATGCAGATGCGGGGGGAGAACCCAAAACTCTTGCGCTGGTCCATTTCCCTGCAGGGAATGGACTTCACCGTGGAGCACCGACCAGGCCAAGACCACGCCAACGCGGATGGCCTGTCCCGCTTTTTCCGCCTCGACGAAGAGAGTCCCCAAGGAGATGGGTGACTCTCCCCGCCTTCAGCTGGGGGGGACGCATGTTGGACAGGCCTCACAGACGGTTTGCTCCCTCCCCGCACGACAGGGCCCGAACTCCGGCCCACCTGGCATACCCCCGCGACAAGCACCCGTACTCCGTCTTCCGACGGACCCTCTGCCCTCGGACCCCTACTCATCACGGGGTCCAGCCCCACCGGCTTCCCCGGCCGGGTCAAGCCGCCCTCTTGGGCCCTGCACCACGCGGCCGCATGGCCTCACCTCGACCCTAACCCCGGGCCTGGCCGGCCCCGACATCCCGGCACCACCATCCACCCAGGAGGTGAGCGGACCACTTGGCAGGTCAATGGGAGAAAGAAGTACCAAGGGCTCTCCCCCGCCAGGTGCCGATCGCCCCCAGCTCCCCCAGGCACTGGCTCCACCCCCTGCTGGGTGTCTGGACACCTTCATCCCGGACCCTCCGACCTCCAAGTGCGAGGGTCCGGACATCAAAGGGCACCAGCCCTATAACTGAGGCAGCTCCGGAGCAGGAAGGCAGTTGTATCCTGGAGTCGAGAGACACCGAGTGAACTCAACCTTGACGGTCTACTGGCGCTGCCGTAGCCGCTCTTGTGAACCATCGTCCTGCCTGCTGGCGCTGCCGCGGCCTTCTGCAACATTCATCTTCCTGGGACCTGCTGGCGCTGCCGCGGCCCGTTGTAACGACCATCCTCACCGGGACCTGCTGGCGCTGCCGCGGCCTTCTGCAACATTCATATTCCTGGGACCTGCTGGCGCTGCCGCGGCCCGTTGTAACGACCATCCGCACCGGGACCTGCTGGCGCTGCCGCGGCCTTCTGCAACATTCATCTTCCTGGGACCTGCTGGCGCTGCCGCGGCCCGTTGTAACGACCATCCGCACCGGGACCTGCTGGCGCTGCCGCGGACCGTACCACCTAACCACCAAGCTCGAGGATTGTGAGCTCACCATCCTCTCATCCGAACTACCTGATTGGTAAATAGACTGTCCCGCTACCCCCTTCCCTACCTTGCGAGACTCTAATCGAGGGGACCCCTGAGTCCAGACCTCCTTGTACCATTCAACCGTACCTTAAATAAGTGCTTATAAAGAACACTGAACCTTATCCGTGTGTGATATCTGTCTGTGGGGGGGAAGTTACTTGTCTGTACGATCACTGGAGACGGCTCTCCCCGGAGACCTCTCCCCCTGACCCCGGCCGGCCCTCCCGGTCCGTCTACCTTTTCTAACAGTGCCTATCACTCCCAGCAGTTCCCAGACATATGAGGGGTGGGTGCCTATCACTCCCATCAGTGCCCAGACATAAGAGGGGTGGGTGCAGAGTCCTCCCAGCAGTGCCCAGACACAGGAGGGGTGGGTGCAGAGTCCTCCCAGCAGTGCCCAGACACAAGAGGGGTGGGTGCAGACTCCTCCCAGCAGTGCTCAGACACAGGAGGGGTGGGTGCAGAGTCCTCCCAGCAGTGCCCAGACACAGGAGGGGTGGATGCCTATCACACCCAGCAGTGCCCAGACACAGGAGGGGTGGATGCCTATCCCTCCCAGCAGTGCCCAGACATAAGAGGGGTGGGTGCAGAGTTCTCCCAGCAGTGCCCAGACACAGGAGGGGTGGGTGCCTATCACTCCCAGCAGTTCCCAGACATATGAGGGGTGGGTGCCTATCACTCCCATCAGTGCCCAGGCATAAGAGGGGTGGGTGCAGAGTCCTCCCAGCAGTGCCCAGACACAGGAGGGGTGGGTGCAGAGTCCTCCCAGCAGTGCCCAGACACAAGAGGGGTGGGTGCAGAGTCCTCCCAGCAGTGCTCAGACACAGGAGGGGTGGGTGCAGAGTCCTCCCAGCAGTGCCCTGACACAGGAGGGGTTGGTGCCTATCACTCCCATCAGTGCCCAGACACAGGAGGGGTGGGTGCAGAGTCCTCCCAGCAGTGCCCAGACATATGAGGGTTGGGTGCATATCACTCCCAGCAGTGCCCAGACACAGGAGGGGTGGGTGCAGAGTCCTCCCAGCAGTGCCCAGACATATGAGGGGTGGGTGCCTATCACTCCCAGCAGTGCCCAGACACAGGAGGGGTGGATGCAGAGTCCTCCCAGCAGTGACCAGACACAGGAGGGGTGGGTGCAGAGCCCTCCCAGCAGTGCCCAGACATATGAGGGGTGGGTGCAGAGTCCTCCCAGCAGTGCCCAGACACAGGAGGGGTGGGTGCAGAGTCCTCCCAGCAGTGCCCAGACACAGGAGGGGTGGGTGCAGAGTCCTCCCAGCAGCGCTCAGACACAGGAGGGGTAGGTGCAGAGTCCTCCCAGCAGTGCCCAGACACAGGAGGGTGGGTGCCTATCACTCCCAGCAGTGCCCAGACATATGAGGGGTGGGTGCCTATCACTCCCATCAGTGCCCAGACACAGGAGGGGTGGGTGCATATCACTCCCAGCAGTGCCCAAAACACAGGAGGGGTGGGTGCAGAGTCCTCCCAGCAGTGCCCAGACATATGAGGGGTGGGTGCCTATCACTCCCAGCAGTGCCCAGACATATGAGGGGTGGGTGCAGAGTCCTCCCATCAGTGCCCAGACATATGAGGGGTGGGTGCAGAGCCCTCCCAGCAGTGCCCAGACACAGGAGGGGTGGGTGCATAGTCCTCCCAGCAGTGCCCAGACATATGAGGGGTGGGTGCCTATCACTCCCAGCAGTGCCCAGAAATATGAAGGGGTGGGTGGCTATCACTCCCAGCAGTGCCCAGACACAGGAGGGGTGGGTGCAGAGTCCTCCCAGCAGTGCCCAGACATATGAGGGGTGGGTGCAGAGTCCTCCCAGCAGTGCTCAGACACAGTAGGGGTGGGTGCAGAGTCCTCCCAGCAGTGCCCAGACACAGGAGGGGTGGGTGCCTATCACTCCCAGCAGTGCCCAGAGACAGGAGGGGTGGATGCAGAATCCTCCCAGAAGTGCCCAGACACAGGAGGGGTGGGTGCAGAGTCCTCCCAGCAGTGCTCAGACACAGGAGGGGTGGGTGCAGAGTCCTCCCAGCAGTGCCCAGACATATATGGGGTGGATGCCTATCACTCCCAGCAGTGCCCAGACACAGGAGGGGGTGGGTGCAGAGTCCTCCCAGCAGTTCCCAGACACAGGAGGGGTGGGTGCAGAGTCCTCCCAGTAGTGCCCAGACATATGAGGGGTGGGTGCCTATCACTCCCAGCAGTGCCCAGACACAGGAGGGGTGGGTGAAGAGTCCTCCCAGCAGTGCCCAAACATATGAGGGGTGGGTGCAGAGTCCTCCCAGCAGTGCTCAGACACAGGAGGGGTGGGTGCAGAGTGCTCCCAGCAGTGCCAAGACATATGAGGGGTGGATACCTATCACTCCCAGCAGTGCCCAGACACAGGAGGGGTGGGTGCAGAGTCCTCCCAGCAGTTCCCAGACACAGGAGGGGTGGGTGCAGAGTCCTCCCAGCTGTGCCCAGACATATGAGGGGTGGATGCCTATCACTTCCAGCAGTGCCCAGACACAGGAGGGGTGGGTGCAGAGTCCTCCCAGCAGTGCCCAGACATATGAGGGGTGGGTGCCTATCACTCCCAGCAGTGCCCAGACATAGGAGGGGTGGGTGCAGAGTCCTCCCAGCAGTGCCCAGACATATGAGGGGTGGGTGCCTATCACTCCCAGCAGTGCTCAGGCACAGTAGGGGTGGGTGCAGAGTCCTCCCAGCAGTGCCCAGACATATGAGGGGTGGGTGCCTATCACTCCCAGCAGTGCCCAGACACAGGAGGGGTGGTTGCAGAGTCCTCCCAGCAGTGCCCAGACATATGAGGGGTGGGTGCAGAGTCCTCCCACCAGTGCTCAGACACAGGAGGGGTGGATGCCTATCACTCCCAGCAGTGCCCAGACACAGGAGGGGTGGGTGCAGAGTCCTCCCAGCAGTGCCCAGACACAGGAGGAGTGGTGCAGAGTCCTCCCAGCAGTGCCCAGACACAGGAGGGGTGGGTGCAGAGTCCTCCCAGCAGTGGACAGAGACATGGTGGTGTGTACACCATCCTACAAGTAGCAAGACTCCATGGGTGCATGAAGGCATACACAAAGTGCGACTATATTGAGAGTGGCATGCCAACACATCACTACTCCCATGAGGGTGGATGTCCATCCCCCACTGCATGACACACCACATGTGGGTGTGATGACATATGACGCATGCTTACCCACCCCTGGCACTTGCAGCACAATACACACACTGAGAGCATGCAACAAGACTGTATATTCATGTGCCACCCTACTAAACTAAGAGACCCAAAGGGAACACACACTGTCACGCACATTCCAGGACTGATAGGAATGTACAGGTGCTGGGGCAGCCAACAAGTTGGTGCCTCCCGTGGAAGGAAAAGGGTGGAGTACCCACAGATACAAAGCACACAATTGTCAGACAGGTGCCCAAAGACCCTGCAGAACACGTAACACATGTGTGCGAGGCTGGGAGTACACACATGCATAGTGCATAAAGGGAACATGTCCACATGAAGTCATGTCAATATACTCCATACACAAGTACAGTGACCACCAAGGATGCCACAAATGATGCAGGTGGAGACATTGACGAGCATGCATGTCCAAAGTTGAAGGGATCCGTCAAACACCCAGGCAACGTAAACAGAGCTCAGCACAACAATTGGGAAACACCCTGCAGGGAAGATGTCAGGGTCCACAGAGGAAGGAACACACCTTGGGACAATGTCACCATACAGTAAGAGCTTACATGACCAAAGATTTTTTGCAGATACCTTGTCATGGCACACAGATACCAGGGTACACCCCATGAGCAGCACACTACAACATTTCCCAGACACCTAACACATTATCACCACCCCAAATCATGGAGCAGCACCACCAACAGCAAGACCAGTAAAGCATTCGTGTGCAAATGAAAAACAAAATGCTTTATTCAGCATGAAAAATCATAGCTAAAGAAATGTCAACTATATACAGCGCCCATAGGCCGGGCCATGTTTGAAGTCCTGGTGGGGGACACTTGGGGACTCGTCTCCCCTAGCTTGCCTGCACAGTTCACACTTCCATATCATCCACAGAAGGGGGGGGCATCATGTGGGGGGGAAGGACCAGGCACCGCAGGGACAGGAGGGGCAAGGGTAGGTGTCGTGGGTGCAGGGACGGACGACTCCACCACAGGGGGTGGGGCAGCGCCAAAGGTGGAGGTTAGGATGGCGCTGCACACGGTCGCAAGGTCTTCCAGCGTCTCCCCTGCACCCGAATGAACCACAGGCCCCAAGGAGGAGGGGGGCAGAGGGATGGGTTGCAGCGCTACTGGGGGAGGGTGTGGACAGGGGGGGACTCAACTACCCTGGCCGGGCACTGCCTCCACTGCTTGCGGGGTGGTGCCACACAGGGGCTGAGGGACACAATGGCCACGAAGGACTCCTTATCTGACAGTTGGCCAGGAGAGCTAAGGGGGGTGGTTTTGGAGGAAGTGGGTTGTGAGGACTACGCACTCCCACTGTGGCTGCGTGGCTGCGTGGCTGCGGTTTGCCCCCCGACCCAGTGGCTGTGCCTACTTCCCCCTGTGTGTGCGTGACAGGAGGTGTGCGCTTGGCCTTCCCTGGTGGTGTGCTGCCTGTGTCTGGTGGGGTGCGTGCATGGGGACGTCTGGGTGTGCGTGGGACAGACATGGGAGTGGGAAGTGTGGATGGTGCAGGGGTAGGGGGGGACGGAGCGCTGCTGGAGATCCACTGCTGGAGTCAGTGACGAGTCTATGGACCTCAGCAACATCCGTTGGTCCGACATCGCTGCTGATATGCCCTCCATGTACGACACCATCTGTGTCAGCAGTGTGGTGAGGCCATGGAGGACATTAAGCAGCGATGTCTGACCAACCTGCAACTGCCGCAGAATGTCCACAGACTCGGCATTGACGGCAGCAGGGGAGACAGGGGCAGGGGGTGCGGTGCCTGGCACGGAGGAGACATGTTGTCGCCTAGCACGGAGGGAAGGGACCCGAGCAAGTGGGAGGCCGGTGATGGGAATGGAGGGGGCGGCGAGAGATGGAGTGCTGCCTTCAGCTCTGGGAGCATCCTCCGCCCCCTCTGGGAGCTCAGCCTCGGACCCGTCAGCGTCATAGTCAGTGGTGGGACTGGACAGGTCCTCCGCCTCACTCCCCTCGACCTCCGTGCCACTCGCTGCGCCAGACTCGCCAGCACTGGTGGCACCGGTGCTGGATCCCTCCTCAAGGTCCGTGCCAGTGTCTCCCTCAGTTTCCCTCGACGATGCTGTGGGCAAGGTGAAGAGACAGGAATAATCAGACACCTGTATACATATGACACATGATTCAAAACTACATAGCTCACAGTGCATAGCATAAAAAACAACATGAGTAACATCTACAATACTACGCACATATGTAGGCCCTGCACCACACAGTTGGTTGACCCACCATGCCACTGGGAAACAATGGAGAGCATGACACATCAGCAAATGACTTGATATCAAATTAGACAGAGGAGCCAGTCTCTGGGGACAGTCGAGCACAGCATCTGGACCACACACCGTTGCCAAAAAAGGGATGAGCAGGAATCATGCCCAACATGACTGGGTCACTGCATGTTGAGTGTATGTTCAGACAATCATCACACACAGGCCAGACCTGGCAAGGAGACATAGGTTTGGACATGTAGGCCTTCCCTGCGCAAACCCCACCCTACCTGAGACAATGTGATTGAGACAGAGGAAGTACTTACACCTCCTACTCGGGGATTACAAACATGCCCTTCAATAAATCCTGAGTGTACACAAAGTACCCCTCGTGCGCCTGTCCACACATATAATTGACAAATAACCATCATCAGATAGTTGTACCAAGACACACAGGTACTGGCCACTGTGAGTATGCACAAACCAAATTGGGTTACCCTGTACAGTGGACACATGTAGCACACTTTACGTAAATACAAATTAGGCCAGGGTACAATGCCACAGAGCCCAACCTATGCTGAAGA
Source organism: Triturus cristatus (assembly GCF_964204655.1). Taxonomy (NCBI): domain Eukaryota; kingdom Metazoa; phylum Chordata; class Amphibia; order Caudata; family Salamandridae; genus Triturus; species Triturus cristatus. The sequence continues at coordinate 857,235,881 of NC_140588.1, read as the reverse complement.
CACAGAGAATGTCCACAGTGTTAGATGACACACATGATACCTAGGAAAAGGTGCCCCAGGGGACTGTAGTGGCCACACTCCTCCATGGTCCTCTATGGATATGACTGCAACAGAAGCGACCATCCCTGCACTATGCATATCTCACACTCATGCACATCATGTCTGAGGGCACAACATTGGTCATGCATGCTGTAAGGCAGTACACTTTAAAGACACACTCCTATGTCAGGACTCAGCAGCAGTGCCAACTAACATGGACCCCACAATGACTAAACTGGCCAGGGCACAGGCAAGCTCACAACATATGTAACACACCACCCCCACACATGATGTAGCAAGCATTGGGCACTTGGATTAACTGCCAGCCTAGATAACCTTGTGCAAGAGTGACTACCCACTGCCCCGGGAACACATGTCAAGGAGGGTAAGGGAGGAAGAACAGCACGGGTTGACTTTGTGGAACAGGATATGCACTGCACATTTAAACCCTGGCAGTGTATCCATGCGACTGCGCACTTCCAAAAGATGGTGACACACAACAAACACACATGTACCTACCCCCTTCCTGCTGCTGCTTCTCCAGTAGGGGCTTATCCATCTCTGGGAAGACCACCGCCAGGACACCCTTCATTAGGTGGGTCAGTCGGCGACGCCCGCCATGGGGGCGTGGTGGTGAGTCCCCCAGCAGGACCCGGGCGATCCTCCTGGTCCAGCACCGTATATCCTGCCAGCGTTTCCTCACCTGGGCCAGGCGCCGCTTCCGACCCTCCACCGACCTCACAGCCCTGACGGCCGCCTTCCAGATCTCCCCCTTGGCATAGGTGCCTAACTGTGAGGATGACAAAGTGAGACAACATCAATACACCTGCTACATGTCACAGAGACACACATATTAACAATTTGGCAGGTGTGAACAGGGCATAGTATGCAGCCAACTCATTGCACCTTTGTCATAGGGACATTATCCTCTGGGGAAGGCAAAATGCACTACGTGGCTTTTAAAGTACACAGGTGGCATGAGGGGTGCGAGAGAATCAATGATCATGGCTCACACTGTGCATCACAAGCTACACCAGGATTATGTGCAGCACCTCAAAGCAGTCACATGCCCCAGGCCACTGACACAACCTCAGCAGAGTACACAGACACACACAGGCATAGGACAATCACCTGCCATTGGCAACTGCGGGTACAAACCTCACTCTGCACATGTGCCTCTTGACTGGGGGGTGTCACAGGTGTTGGGCTAGCCCAGCACTTCAGACACACAGCACTGCTCCCTGCGCACATCACATGGGTAGGGTATATCCATCCCTCATGCATCTGGGCGGTAACACTCCACATGGACACTCACCCACATGACAGGGGACTTACACACACACCAATGTCCCGGGGACGAACACATCATTTGGACACTCTAACCACGGGTACACTCAACTCACACACATCTGTGGGTACAGTCACCTGTCACACTGGGGGGAACACAGAATCACATCAGGGCTGTAGAAACAACATTACCAAGTGGATTAGCCAGGCTGAATGTGGCATGCACCATGCAGTGATTGTCACAGTAAGCACTGTGCAAGTGAGGAGTGCAGACATGCACTACAGCATGCTCTGCATGGGAGACATGAGGCATTCCCCCCCTGGGACCCACTCTAAACAACATTGCATGTCTGTCACACCTGGACACAATGCCAGAAGTGACAGTCACAAAAAAGGGGCACAGTCTAAGCTAGTGGAGTCAGCACTCACCTGCTCCCCTGGTCTCCCATACAGGCTGGGGTACTGTGGGAGGATCACATCCAGCAATGCCACATTCTCCTCCAGGGTGAATGGCTGGGCCTTCTCCACAGACCTGGACATGGTGCCAGAGGAATCACGAGCAGCAGCAGTGGTGTGGAATGAAAGGTTGTGCAGGCAAGTGCTCTCTCATGGGACCTGGCTGCCTTATATTTGCCTTGCTGGCCTGTTTCATTTACAGGAGTACAGAGTGATTGGTCAATCTCATTTGCATCCTACGTTTCCTCCAATCCCTTTAAACCTACCCCAGTCAGTGGCTTTGCATGGTTTAAAAATTGAGCATGATGTCAAGTCAACAACCACTTTGCAACATAGTATATTGTCTCCAACCGACTCTTGCTGGCCACCTGAAAAAATTTGAAATTGAAACTCGGTCTCCATGACAACCAGCATGCATTTAGGCCCTTATATTTGTCCCTCAGGTGTCCCCTATGTAATTTCACTATACACACACAGGTACAGTGCGTTCCATGCCACTAGGGCACCACCACTCCAGTGATACGGTTCGTACAGGCGTGTGTAGGGTCCGTATTACTATGGCGTACGCCTACGGCTACACAACCATGGTGATACGGACCCTACACACGCCTGTACGGACCGTATCCCTATGGCGTACGCCTACGGCTACACAACCATGGTAATACGGACCCTACACACGCCTGTACGGACCGTATCCCTATGGCATACGCCTACGGCAACACAACCATAGTGATAAGGACCCTACACACGCCCTCAGAGCGTGTGTACGGTGCGTTTCACACCTTACACTGGTGACAGGCGGCACACAGAAAGTAATTGAGCTGTCATACTTGGCCAAGGCTGGACATCAAGTCATTGTCAGTGCAGTCCTATGTTAGACCCGGCCCTCTTAACATAGTCAGACCTGACCCCTGCACCTCACACCAGCCCCTGGCCTGGCCGATCCTTCCCACCAGAACACACACACCCGACCCGGACTTCCCCCGTCCGTAGGCCTTCCTCCTTCATGCACCAAGATGGCCGCCCGGCCCCAGCGCGACCCTAGCCTACAGGCGCCACTCCGGCTGGAGGACATCGCGCTCCCCTTGGGATGAGAGAGGGAGGAGCAATTTTCATCACACCTCTGCGCTTCCCTGGGAAGGTGGGTTTCGATCGACCCGCCGGCCTCCCCGAGGGCTGGCTCCACGCCTGCTGGGTGTCTGGGGTTCCTCCCGACCCGGCCCTGAAAGGATCAAAGGACAATAGCAGGAAACCCCCAACAAGCGACCCCCAGGTGACAAGACCCCTGCCTGCACAGACTCCGGACATCAAAGAGGAGTCGCCCTATAACAAGGGGTGCCCTGGGACTGTCCGGCAGATTCGCCTTGGAAACACCTGAGCCCTGCTGAGTGACTCGCGGCTCCCTGAAGATCGTAAGACCTCCGAACTTGTGCTTGAGCCCTGCTGAGTGACTCGCGGCTCCCTGAAGATCGTAAGACCTCCGAACTTGTGCTTGAGCCCTGCTGAGTGACTCGCAGCTCCCTGAAGATCGTAAGACCTCCGAACTTGTGCTTGAGCCCTGCTGAGTGACTCGCGGCTCCCTGAAGATCGTAAGACCTCCGAACTTGTGCTTGAGCCCTGCTGAGTGACTCGCGGCTCCCTGAAGATCGTAAGACCTCCGAACTTGTACTCGAGCCTGCTGAGTATCTCGCAGCGCCCCCAGACTCCCTTGGTCCCGCCGGACCCCACGACGACAAGCGTAACCCCCAGCTCGAGGATTGTGAGCTGTGCGCCGGATACGCTCCTGCATTTGATCCATTCCCCCAAAGACTGTCCCGCTACCTCCTAACCCCCCTCCAAGACTTTGTGAGCCCGCGCTCTACTTGTATATATATTGCCTTGCTGATTATAAAGATCTTACCACTCCGATCTGATAAAGATTTGCTCTTAAGAACTCTCGGTGTGGTGTCTCTTTGTCGTGTGGTGCCGAGTGTACGATCCTAGATACGAGATTCCTCCCCTGAGGAGTCTCCCACCAGTGCCCGGCTACGATACCTCGAGGGTTGGTCTCAGGACAGTCAGGGCCCCCTCCGGGCCCCTCTGAGGTCGCCTTCTAACATTGGTGGCAAGCGACGGGATTCGGGCCCATAATCTAGAGATCGTACCGTGAACGGCTGACGCACTACCGACAAAGATGGCAGAAGGAAACACCGTGGTTCTCGTAGAAGACGACGCCAGTACCATGTTCCAGGTGGAACAGCTGGAAGAGTACACTCACAGGGAACTAAAGCAATTCTGTAAGGAACTCAGAATCGCTACCACTGGTCTCAACACCAAAGAAGATATGCAAAAGGCACTGAAAGCTTGGGTGGATTCGGGAGCCCCCCGCCCGGAAGGAGCGGTGGAGCCCCACGACGAAGCAGGACCCTCCCAAGGAGAACGCAGCAGCAACCAGGTGCGAGGCTTCGTACCAGACGGGGGCCTATCCCCGGAGGAACTCGCAGACAGAGAAAAAAGTCGCCATCACAAGCTCGAATTAGCCAAACTCAAAATTGAGGGCGAGTTGAAATTAGCCGAGAAAAAGCTAGCAGTAGAACAGTTGCGAGTGCAAGGAGAACTGGAAGAGAAGAAACTCCAACGAGAACACGAGGGAAGGAGACTTCAACTAGAACATGAACGCAGTTTGAAGGAAATAGAACCGAAAGCAAGAAGCGAAGAAGCGCGGCCCCCGGGGAACCGGGAGGCGGCCGCCCCGACGGAACAGAAGGTCTACATCCCCAAGGATGTGGTCAAGGAATATTACAAGAATGATGACATTCAGCAGTGGTTTCGGGCCTACGAGGTCGCCATGACCTCCCACCGGGTCCCGCAGAAGGATTGGGGGGCTGGGTTATGGGGACGGTTCCTGAGCGAAGGAAGAGACACCCTGCTCGACCTACCCACCTCCATGCAGACCTCATATGAACACATGAAAGCGGCCCTCCTCACAAGGTACGGCCTCACCCCGGAGATGTACCGCCAGTGGTTCCGGGACTGCCGGAAGATCCCGGGTACCACCTGGGTGGAATATGTGAATTTCTTCAGCCGTGCCTTCGATGGGTGGATCAAGGGCAGCAAGGTAACCACCCTGGAAGAACTAACTGACCTTATGTTATGGGAACACCTGGCTGCCAACTGCTTTGTGGAACTACGCCAGCATCTGCTCGACAGCAAGCTCACGGACCCGAGAAAGCTGGCTGTCGAGGCGGATCGCTGGACCAACACCCGGGTCTCCCGGGGCCCTGTAGGAGAGTACCCCCGAGCCAGTCAGGGACCACCCCACCAGAGAGGGGGGGGAAACCAGGGAGGGCAGAGAGAGCCCCAGACTAGCCCCCCGAAGTCCCAACCTCCGCCTTTCCCAGCACCCCCACCAGCTGTATCCGGCCCCCCCTGAGACGGGGGCACCGGGTAACCATCACTTGTTTCCGTTGCCAGAAGCCCGGGCATTACGCCAACGACCCTGAATGCCCCATGGCCCCACGCACCAACCAGGCAGCAGCCCCCGCTAGACAGATAGCCAATGTAGCCCTGGGGGAGGAGGTTGAGGAGGCCGAGGAGTGGGAACCCGCCGCTATGGCCCTAGTGTCCTTAGGAGATAGAGAGATGGTCCCTGGGAGCCTCCTGCCCTCTAACACAAAGAAATATGGGCAGCTCGTCACGATCAATGGCCACCAAGTAGAAGCCCTCCGTGACACCGGGGCCAGTATCACCGGTGTCCTCAGCCATTTAGTCCACGAGGACCAGGTCCTCCCCAACGTATTTTGCCCTGTCATTTCAGCCGACAACACAGAAAGCCTATGTAAGGTAGCCCTGGTGCCTTTCGAGTGGGGAGGGGTGGTCGGTAAACTGAAGGTCGCAGTGAGAACATCCCAGCCCGTCGACTGTCTCCTGGGGAATGACCTGGAAAGTTCCCCCTGGGGGCAAGTTGAACGCAAGACCCACCTAGGGATGATGGGCCTCCCTGAGTGGGTGTGCGCCACAACTCGATCCATGGCGGCTCGACTGACCCCCCGAGGGACGTCGACGACGCCCCGACCCCTGAAGATGGGATGGTCCCGGCCGAGGGCCCCCACATCCCCCCACCAGAAGAGTCGCTCGCCAGTGACGAACCACCGCCTTCCGACTCCACCCCAGACACCGAGTTAGGCGATCTGCCCGAATTAGCACAGTGGCGCCACAAAGGGGGCCCCTCCCGAGAGGAGTTCTGCCGAGAGCAGGCTACCTGTCCCTCCCTGGTCGGGCCCCGGCAACAGGCAGAGGCCCAGGCCGCAGGCGACCAGACGGGGACGCACCGGGTCTATTGGGAGAATGACCTTCTGTACAGCGAACAGAAGTCGGTGGAGCTAGGGTCCGGCCGAGTGCTGGTGGTACCCCTACGCTTCAGAGACCTCCTCCTGGGCTTGGCCCACGACGTCCCCCTCGCAGGCCACTTGGGTCAGGACAAAACATACAGTCGCCTCGTGACTCACTTCTACTGGCCCAGAATGAAAGCGGATGTAGAAGCCCACTGCAAGTCCTGTCCCACGTGCCAGGCCAGTGGGAAGAGTGGAGGAAAGCGCAAGGCTCCCCTCCAGCCCTTCCCTGTCGTCAGTACCCCTTTTGAGCGGGTCGGGATCGACATTGTAGGACCTCTGGACCCCCCAACTTCCCAGGGGCACCGGTTCATCCTCGTCCTGGTGGACCATGCCACCCGTTACCCTGAGGCCATCCCCCTGCGCACCATCACGGCCCCCGTGGTGGGCCGGGCGCTGATGGGGATCTTCTCCCGCATGGGTTTTCCCCGCGAGGTCGTGAGCGATCGCGGTACCAACTTTATCTCCCGATACATGAGGTCCTTATGGCAACAGTGCGGGGTGTCCTACAAGTTCACCACCCCGTACCACCCCCAAGGAAACGGCCTGGTAGAGCGGTTTAACCGGACTCTGAAGGGGATGATCGCGGGCTTGGAAGAGCCCCTCCGGCGTAAGTGGGACCTCCTGCTCCCCTGCCTCCTATTCGCATACCGCGAAGTTCCCCAGAAATCCTTGGGTTTCAGCCCCTTCAAGCTACTCTACGGGCACCCCGTCAGGGGGCCCCTCAGCCTGGTCAAAGAAGAGTGGGAGGCGGCGCCCCGAGGCACCCCCTGAGATGTGTTCCGTTACGTCCTGACCCTCCGCAATCAGACTAGGAGGTTCCGGGAAATGGCAGAGGCCAATCTGGAGGCGAGTCAGGAGGAGATGAAGCGCTGGTACGACCAGAATGCCGCGCTAGTCGAGTTTCAGCCGGGCCAGCTGGTGTGGGTCATGGCCCCCGTGAAACCCTGCGCTCTCCAGGATAAATGGACCGGGCCCTTCAAAGTAGTTGAGCGAAAGAGCCCGGTCACGTACTTGGTAGACGTCCAGTCACCCCGGGACCCCCTCCGGGTCCTCCACGTGAACCGCCTCAAGCCCCACTTTGTGCGGACAGGGCTGAGCCTCCTACTGGCCACTGATGACGGGTCCAAAGAAGAGTCGGACCCTCTCTCGATCTTCTATGCACCAAGGAGAAGGACGGCTCCGTAGAAGGAGTGAACCTCTCCCCGTCTCTCACTCCCCAGCAACGTGAGGATTGCCGCCAGCTCCTAGGGCAGTTTCCGGACCTTTTCTCCCTGGTCCCCAAGGTCACCGACTGGTGTGTCCATGATGTGGATACCGGGGACAGCCCACCAGTGAGACACCGAGCCTACCGAGTCCCTGATCGGGTCGGGTCCTGTATCCAAGCCGAAGTCTCGAAAATGTTGACCCTAGGCATGATCGAACCCTCAGATAGCCCCTGGGCCAGCCCCGTGGTCCTGGTCCCAAAAGCAGCCATCCCCGGTGTCGCCCCGGAACTCCGCTTTTGCGTGGACTACCGGGGACTCAATGAGGTCACCCGAGCTGATGCCCACCCCATTCCCCGAGCCGACGAGCTCATTGACCGGCTCGGAGCTGCACGGTTCCTCAGCACCTTCGATCTCACCTGCGGCTACTGGCAAATTGCGCTCACAGAGGGAGCCAAGGAGCGGTCCGCCTTCTCCACCCCGGATGGGCACTATCGCTTTCGCGTAATGCCCTTCGGAATGAAAAATGCCCCGGCCACCTTCCAGCGACTGGTAAATAGAGTCCTGGCCGGGCTGGAAAAATTCAGCGCTGCATATCTCGACGATATCGCAGTTTTAGTTCCGAATGGAGCGAGCACCTCCAACACCTCCGGAGGGTGCTAACCGCCCTACGCCAGGTGGCCCTCACCGTGAAAGCCAGCAAATGCCAGATTGGGGAAGGTTCGGTAACCTACCTGGGGCACCAGGTCGGAAGCGGGCAGGTCGCCCCTCTACAGCCCAAAATCGACGCCATCCTAGCCTGGGAACCTCCCACTACCCAAACAGAGGTCCGAGCCTTTCTGGGCCTCACGGGCTACTATCGGTGATTCATCCGGAATTACGGCAGCCTGGTCGGTCCCCTCACGGGGCTCACGTCCAAGAAGCAGCCCAAGAAGGTACAATGGTCCCCTGCCTGCCAAGAGGCGTTCAATGCCCTGAAAACGGCCATGTGTACGGCCCCCGTCCTCCAGGCCCCCGACTACTCCAAAGAGTTTGTGGTACAAACTGATGCCTCCGAGCATGGCATCGGGGCCGTCCTCTCCCAAGTAAATGACCAGGGTCTGGACCAGCCCGTGGCCTTCCTCAGCCGAAGGCTGTTGCCCCGGGAACAGAGATGGAGTACCATCGAGCGCGAGGCGTTCGCAGTAGTCTGGGCCCTCAAGAAACTACGCCCTTACCTGTTCGGCACCCATTTCAGGGTCCAGACCGACCATCGCCCCTTGCGATGGCTCATGCAGATGCGAGGAGAAAACCCCAAGCTTCTGCGGTGGTCAATCTCCCTCCAGGGGATGGATTTCACCGTGGAACATCGCCCTGGTACGGACCACGCCAACGCCGATGGCCTCTCCCGATTCTTCCGCCTGAGCGAAGAGAACCCCCAAGAAGATGGGTAGTTCTCTCCGGCTTTCAGCTGGGGGGGACGCGTGTTAGACCCGGCCCTCGTAACATAGTCAGACCTGACCCCTGCACCTCACACCAGCCCCTGGCCCGGCCGATCCTTCCCACCAGAACACACACACCCGACCCGGACTTCCCCCGTCCATAGGCCTTCCTCCTTCGGCCACCCCGGGCCCGCGTGCCCACTTCATGCACCAAGATGGCCGCCCGGCCCCAGCGCGACCCTAGCCTACAGGCGCCACTCCGGCTGGAGGACATTGCGCTCCCCTTGGGATGAGAGAGGGAGGAGCAATTTTCATCACACCTCTGCGCTTCCCTGGGAAGGTGGGTTTCGATCGACCCGCCGGCCTCCCCGAGGGCTGGCTCCACGCCTGCTGGGTGTCTGGGGCTCCTCCCGACCCGGCCCTGAAAGGATCAAAGGACTGTTAGAAGGACCGGGAGGGTCGGCCGAGGACAAGGGGAGAGGTCTCCGGGGAGAGCCGTCTCCAGCGATCGTACAGATAAATAACTTCCCCCCCCAGACAGACACCACACAAGGAGAAGATTTAGCGTTGTTTATAGGCAATTTCTTACGGTACGATGAAAGGTACAAGGAGGTCTGGACTCAGGGGTCCCCTCGATTCAAGTCTCTCAAGATGGGGAAAGGGGGTAGCGGGACAGTCTGGTTACCAGTCTGGTAGTTGAGGTGGTATGGTGGATAGCTCACAATCCTCGAGCTCGGTGTTCTAGCTGGGACGGGCCGTGGCAGCGCCAGCAGGTCCCGGTGAAGATGGTTGATACACGGTCCGCGGCAGCGCCAGCAGGTCCCGGAGAGATGGTTGATACACGGTCCGCGGCAGCGCCAGCAGGTCCCGGTGAAGATGGTCGTTACAACGGGCCGCGGCAGCGCCAGCAGGTCCCGACGAGGATGGATGTTGCAGAAGGCCGCGGCAGCGCCAGCAGGCAGGACGATAGTTCACAAGATAGGGCTACGGCAGCGCCAGTAGTCCGTCAAGGCTGAGTTCTCTCGGTGTCTCTCGACTCCAGGATACAACTGCCGTCCTGCTCCGGAGCTGCCCTAGTTATAGGTCTGGCGCCCTTTGATGTCCGGACCCTCGCACTTGGAGGTCGGAGGGTCCAGGATGAAGGTGTCCAGACACCCAGCAGGGGGTGGAGCCAGCGCCTGGGGGAGCTGGGGGCGATCGGCACCTGGCGGGGGAGAGCCCTTGACGCTTCGTTCTCCCATTGACCTGCCAAGTGGTCCGCTCACCTCCTGGGTGGATGGTGGTGCCGGGATGTCGGGGCCGGCCAGGCCCAGGGTTAGGGTCGGGTGGAGGCCACGCGGCCTCGTGGCGCAGGGCCCAAGATGGCGGCTTGATGCGGCCGGGGGAGCCGGTGGTGGCTCGGTCCCGTGATACATGGAGGTCCGGGGGCAGGAGTTCTGTCGGGAGACGGGGTGCGGGTGATTCGTGTGGGTCACGCCTGGCGGGCCGGGGCTTAGGCCCTGTCATGCGGGGAGGGAGCAAGCCCTTCGTGTGGCCTGTCCAACATGCGTCCCCCCCAGCTGAAGGCGGGGAGAGTCACCCATCTTCCTGGGGACTCTCCTCGTCGAGGCGGAAAAAGCGTGACAGGCCATCTGCGTTGGCGTGGTCTTGGCCCGGTCGATGTTCCACGGTGAAGTCCATTCCCTGCAGGGAGATGGACCAGCGCAATAGTTTCGGGTTCTCCCCCCGCATCTGCATCAGCCACTGCAGGGGTCGATGGTCGGTTTGTACCCGGAAGTGGGTACCGAAGAGATAGGGCCGGAGCTTTTTGAGGGCCCACACCACTGCGAAGGCCTCCCTCTCGATTGTGCTCCAGCGCTGTTCTCGGGCCAGGAGACGTCTGCTGATGAAGGCCACCGGCTGGTCATGGCCCTCGGGGTTCAGTTGGGAAAGAACCGCTCCGATGCCGTGGTCGGAGGCGTCTGTCTGTACAATGAATTCCCGACTGTAATCGGGGGCCTGGAGCACAGGGGCGGTGCACAGGGCGGCCTTCAGCTTTTCGAAGGCCGCTTGACAGTCGGTGGTCCAGTTAATCCGCTTCGGCTGGTTTTTGGACGTGAGACCCGTGAGGGGCCCCACAATGCTGCCGTAGTCCCTCACGAACCGCCGGTAGTAGCCGGTGAGTCCCAAGAAGGCTCGGACCTCGGTCTGGGTGACGGGGGGCTGCCAGGACTGGATGGCAGCAATTTTAGGTTGCAGCGGGGCCACCAGCCCGCTTCCCACCTGGTGCCCGAGGTAGGTCACGGACCCTTGACCAATTTGGCATTTGCCGGCCTTAATCGTGAGGCCGGCCCGCTGGAGGGCCTGCAGGACCTCTTGGAGGTGGAGGAGGTGGTCGGACCAGTGGCGGCAGTACACAGCGATATCGTCCAGGTAGGCGGCGCTGAACTCCTCGAGCCCCGCCAAGACCTGGTTCACTAGACGTTGAAAAGTAGCGGGGGCATTCTTCATGCCGAAGGGCATGACCTTGAAGTGGTAGTGGCCATCGGGGGTAGAGAAGGCAGACCGTTCCTGAGCCCGGGGTGTGAGACCGATCTGCCAGTAGCCCGCTGTTAGGTCGAAGATGCTGAGATAGCGGGCGGCCCCCAGCCGGTCGATCAATTCATCTGCTCGGGGGATAGGATGAGCGTCGGTCCGGGTGACAGCGTTCAAGCCCCGGTAGTCGACGCAGAATCTCAGTTCAGGTGTGGTGCCGGGGGCAGCAGCTTTGGGGACCAGTACAACTGGGCTGGCCCAGGGGCTGTCCGAGGGCTCGATGACCCCGATCGTGAGCATTTTGGCCACTTCCTCTTGGATGCAGGCCCGTACCCGATCTGGCACGCGGTAGGCCCGGTGTCGGATAGGGGGACTGTCCCCGGTGTCCACGTCGTGCAAGCACCAAGGGGTGATCCCGGGGGTGAGGGAGAACAGTGTAGCGAACCGCAGTAGGAGGTCCCGGCAGCCCTGGCGTTGCTCTGGGGTGAGGGCATCGGAGAGCTGGACCCCGTCCACGGAACCGTCGTTCTCCTGAGTCTTCAGGAGATCCGGGAGGGGTTCGGAGTCCTCCTCCGCCCCACTGTCCGTAGCCATCAGGAGGCTGAGTTCTGAGCGCACAAAGTGTGGTTTGAGTCTGTTGGTGTGGAGGACCCGAAGGGGGTTCCGGGGGGTCCCCATGTCGAATGATGAGGTAAGTGACGGGGCTTTTGCGCTCGACCACTTTGAAGGGCCCCGTCCACTTATCTTGCAAGGCACATGGTTCGGTGGGGGACATCACCCACACTTGTTGACCAGGTTCGAACTCGACGGAGGAGGCATTGTGATTGTACCATTTTTTCATGTCCTCCTGACTGGCCTCGAGTTTCGCTTTTGCCATCTCCCTGAAGCGTCGGGTCTGATTGCGGAGGGCCAGGAGGTACTTGAAGACGTCTGGAGGGGTCTTTAGGGGGGCCATCTCCCAACCTTCTTTGACTAGGCTGAGGGGCCCTCGCACGGGGTGCCCGTACAGGAGTTCGAAAGGGCTAAAGCCGAAGGACTTCTGGGGAACTTCTCGATAGGCGAAGAGGAGGCACGGGAGTAGTACATCCCACTGGCGACGGAGGGGCTCTTCCAATCCCCCAATCATCCCCTTGAGGGTGCGGTTGAATCGCTCCACTAGTCCGTTCCCTTGGGGGTGATAGGGGGTCGTGAATCGGTAGGTGACCCCGCACTGTTGCCAGAGGGACTTCATATATTTCGAGATAAAGTTCGTGCCTCGGTCGCTGACGACTTCTCGGGGGAAGCCCACTCGGGAGAAGATCCCCATTAGGGCCCGGCCAACCACCGGAGCTGTTACAGTTCGTAGGGGCACCGCCTCGGGGTAGCGGGTGGCGTGGTCCACCAGTACCAGGATGAACCTATGTCCTTGTGCCGTGCGGGGGTCCAGGGGCCCCACAATGTCTATTCCTACCCTCTCGAACGGGGTGGTGACCACTGGGAAGGGTTGCAGAGGGGCTTTCAGCTTACGGCCGCTCTTCCCACTGGCTTGGCACGTGGGGCAGGACCGGCAGTGGTTAAGGACGTCGTTCCGCATCTTCGGCCAGAAAAAGTGAGTCACTAGGCGACTGTAGGTTTTGTCCTGGCCCAGGTGTCCAGCCAGGGGGACATCGTGGGCCAGAGTTAGTAGGAAGTCTCTGAAGCGGAGAGGCACCACCAGCACTCGACTGGCCCCTAGTTCTGCGATTCTTTGTTCGCTGTATAGCAGGTCGTTATCCCAATAGACCCAATGAGTTCCGGTGGAGTCCCCTGCGCTCTGGGCGCTGGCTTGCTGGCGGAGTCCCTCGAGGGAGGGGCAGGTCTTTTGCTCCTGGCGGAACTGGTCTTGGGCGGGCCCCCCTTCTTGACGCCACTGAGCCAGGCCGGGAAGTTCCTGGGGTTGCGCGACCCCTTCGGCCGTTGGTTCTGGGGGGTTGGTCTCGTCGTGGTCCTCTACTGGGGCGACCGGGGGCGGAGGTGCTGGCCATTCTGGATCTTCTGATCGGGGGACGGCACCGGTGGCCATGGACCGGGTGGTTACGCAGGCCCAGTCCGGGAGGCCCAGCATCCCCAGGTGCTCTCTTCTTTCGACGGTGGCCCACGGGGAACTCTCAAGGTCATTCCCCAGGAGGCAGTCCACGGGTGCATCATCCCGGACCGTCACCTTCAACAGGCCGGAGACCCCACCCCATTCGAAGGGGACACAGGCCATTTGACACAGACTTTCGGAATTGTCGGCTGAGCGGACGGGGCAGAGAATGTTCGGCAGGATCTGCTCGGGCTTCACCAGGTGACAGCGGACGGCTGTCACACTGGCGCCTGTGTCACGTAAGGCCTCGGCCCGACGTCCATTAATGGTCACCCACTGGCCATATTTCCGGGTGTTGGCGGGTAGGGGAGCCTGCGGAACCATGTCTTTTCCCCCTAGGCACGCTAGAACCATGGCGGCCGGTTCCCACTCTTGCTGGGCCGGCTCATATTCTTCCTGTTCCTCTGATAGTCGTTCTTCCCCCAGGGCGGCGGCCGCTACCTGGCGGGGCTTTGGTGTTTGGTTCTGCGGGCAGCTCGGGTCATTGGCGTAGTGGCCGACTCGCTGGCATCGGTGGCACGTGACGTTGGCTCGGAACCCCGGGCGCATCGGGGGGTTGCCCCGGCCGGCCGGGGGTGGGGTGCTGGCCACGGGTGTTGCCGGGATGGTGTCTCTCCCTCGCCCCTGGCCTCCTCCTCCTCCCCGGGGACGGTGCTGGCCTTGGTTGTTTCGGTTTTGCTTGTGCGGTCCTCTCCGGCCCACTCGGGTGCTTTCCCATCGGTCAGCTTCGGCGGCGAGTTGCCGGGGGTCAGTCAATTTACTGTCGAGGAGGTGCTGCCTGAGCTCGACGAAACAGTTGTTCGACAGGTGCTCCCATACCATAAGGTTAAAGAGTTGCTCGTAGGTCGTTACATGGCTCCCCTTGATCCAACCCTCGAAGGCTCGGCTGAAATAGTTGACGTACTCCACCCAAGTTGTACCCGGGATCCGGGTGCAGTCTCTGAACCTCTGGTGGTACATCTCGGGCGTGAGGCCGTAGCGGGTGAGGAGGGCAGCCTTCATGTGGTCGTAGGACGACATCTGGTGATCTGGGAGCTGCAATAGGGCATCGCGGCCTTCGTTGACGAACCTCCCCCATAGTCCGGCTCCCCACTCACTCCGGTCGATCCGGTGGGAGGTCATGGCGATCTCGTAGGCTTTGAACCACTGCTGTATGTCGTCTTCTCGGACATATTCTCGGACAACATCCTTGGGGATGTGGACTTTTCTCTCGGTTGCCCCCGGGGTGTGCGGTCGCTCAGGCACCCCCGGTTCTTTATTCTGTTTCCGGAGTTCTATTTCCGCCAGTTTGCGCTCGTGTTCGAGTGTTATTCTTTTTTCCTCGAGCTCTCTCTGTCTCTGTTTTTCTTCTCGCTCTTCTCGGAGCCGCAGATGTTCTAGATTTAGTTTCTGCTCGGCTAACTTTAGTTCACCGTCCATCTTGAGTCGTGCCATTTCCAACTCATGCAATCTGGTTCTTTCTCTTTCTTGGATCTCCTCCTGCGAGAGGCCCGTTCCCCGCTCCTCGGGAGCCGTGGCGTTCCCCTCTGGTGCGACACTGTTTTGGTCGGGGGATCCGGCGACCCCAGTTTCCGGCCACGACTCAAGGGCGCGCTTTAAATTGTCTTTGGTACTTAGGCCGGTGGTAGCAATGCCTAGTTCCATGCAGAATTGTTTAAGTTCGCGGTGGCTATATTCTTCCAACTTATCCATTTGGAACTTTTCAGTGGAACCGCTATCTTTGGCTGACATCGTGGTTTTGTCGTGGGGTGAGCTACTCTCTGTACAATTACGCGTTGATTCGGATCGCGCCGCTGGCCACCAATGTTAGACGGACCGGGAGGGTCGGCCGAGGACAAGGGGAGAGGTCTCCGGGGAGAGCCGTCTCCAGCGATCGTACAGATAAATAACTTCCCCCCCACAGACAGACACCACACAAGGAGAAGATTTAGCGTTGTTTATAGGCAATTTCTTACGGTACGATGAAAGGTACAAGGAGGTCTGGACTCAGGGGTCCCCTCGATTCAAGTCTCTCAAGATGGGGAAAGGGGGTAGCGGGACAGTCTGGTTACCAGTCTGGTAGTTGAGGTGGTATGGTGGATAGCTCACAATCCTCGAGCTCGGTGTTCTAGCTGGGACGGGCCGCGGCAGCGCCAGCAGGTCCCGGTGAAGATGGTTGATACACGGTCCGCAGCAGCGCCAGCAGGTCCCGGAGAGATGGTCGATACACGGTCCGCGGCAGCGCCAGCAGGTCCCGGTGAAGATGGTCGTTACAACGGGCCGCGGCAGCGCCAGCAGGTCCCGACGAGGATGGATGTTGCAGAAGGCCGCGGCAGCGCCAGCAGGCAGGACGATAGTTCACAAGATAGGGCTACGGCAGCGCCAGTAGTCCGTCAAGGCTGAGTTCTCTCGGTGTCTCTCGACTCCAGGATACAACTGCCGTCCTGCTCCGGAGCTGCCCTAGTTATAGGTCTGGCGCCCTTTGATGTCCGGACCCTCGCACTTGGAGGTCGGAGGGTCCGGGATGAAGGTGTCCAGACACCCAGCAGGGGGTGGAGCCAGCGCCTGGGGGAGCTGGGGGCGATCGGCACCTGGCGGGGGAGAGCCCTTGACGCTTCGTTCTCCCATTGACCTGCCAAGTGGTCCGCTCACCTCCTGGGTGGATGGTGGTGCCGGGATGTCGGGGCCGGCCAGGCCCAGCGTTAGGGTCGGGTGGAGGCCACGCGGCCTCGTGGCGCAGGGCCCAAGATGGCGGCTTGATCCGGCCGGGGGAGCCGGTGGTGGCTCGGTCCCGTGATACATGGAGGTCCGGGGGCAGGAGTTCCGTCGGGAGACGGGGTGCGGGTGATTCGTGTGGGTCACGCCTGGCGGGCCGGGGCTTAGGCCCTGTCATGCGGGGAGGGAGCAAGCCCTTCGTGTGGCCTGTCCAACAAGGACAATAGCAGGAAACCACCAACAAGCGACCCCCAGGTGACAAGACCCCTGCCTGCACAGACTCCGGACATCAAAGAGGAGTCGCCCTATAACAAGGGGTGCCCTGGGACTGTCCGGCAGATTCGCCTTGGAAACACCTGAGCCCTGCTGAGTGACTCGCGGCTCCCTGAAGATCGTAAGACCTCCGAACTTGTGCCTGAGCCCTGCTGAGTGACTTGCGGCTCCCTGAAGATCGTAAGACCTCCGAACTTGTGCTTGAGCCCTGCTGAGTGACTCGTGGCTCCCTGAAGATCGTAAGACCTCCGAACTTGTGCTTGAGCCCTGCTGAGTGACTCGTGGCTCCCTGAAGATCGTAAGACCTCCGAACTTGTACTCGAGCCTGCTGAGTATCTCGCAGCGCCCCCAGACTCCCTTGGTCCCGCCGGACCCCACGACGACAAGCGTAACCCCCAGCTCGAGGATTGTGAGCTGTGCGCCAGATACGCTCCTGCATTTGATCCATTCCCCCAAAGACTGTCCCGCTACCTCCTAACCCCCCTCCAAGACTTTGTGAGCCCGCGCTCTACTTGTATATATATTGCCTTGCTGATTATAAAGATCTTACCACTCCGATCTGATAAAGATTTGCTCTTAAGAACTCTCGGTGTGGTGTCTCTTTGTCGTGTGGTGCCGAGTGTACGATCCTAGATACGAGATTCCTCCCCTGAGGAGTCTCCCGCCAGTGCCCGGCTACGATACCTCGAGGGTTGGTCTCAGGACAGTCAGGGCCCCCTCCGGGCCCCTCTGAGGTCGCCTTCTAACATCCTACATGTCTCGGGCCTAGGTGTGTCAGGCTGTGATGTGGCACAAATCTCCTCATGTGTGAACCCAATAGATGTGTGATGAGCTGTGTACACATGTCATGTGTCAAGGTGCGCTATGTGCCACACATCACCTTCACACCTTTGATATGTGTGCATGTAGTACAGACTTGTTGAGCACTGCGTCACTGGCATGGCACAGTCGCCAACACCCGCAACTGTCCCCTGATGCCAGGTACACGGATAATGACACCTGACATGTGACTACCGGCGTTGCACGATGTGAGTATGTCATGTGTGTGTCATGTGTTCCCATAAGCTTGCTGTTGGTGTTCCGTCAAATGCATCTGCTGTTGCTGCATCCAACATGTGCATGTGTGTGGATGGGCATTGCACACTATTATGCACACCAGGACACATGTGGAATCAGACGTAACGTGTGTATGTATGCATCGAACATGGACTTGCGAGACAAGGACATATCTGCGTAGTATCAATATATGTGTGATCAGTTTTGACATGTACCCCTTCATGGCAAGGTGTGTGGTCTGTAGGGGTGGGCGGAATTTGCGGAATTAACCTTCGCAAATTATCGCGAGAATGTTTAAAATTATCGCAAACAAGCAGAAATATCGCGAAGATGCGGAAGTTTTTTTCCGGCATGTTCGCGAGATTTTCTGCATGGTTGCGGGTCGCCAACTTACCCATGTGGTTGCTTGCGGGCGCGGCCATCTTGTTTTGAGTTGTTCTCGCGGTGCATGATCGCGAGAAGAAAGACGTGATCGCGCGACGCATGACGTCACTGCGGGCGCGAACTGTCGCGAGACAGCGCAAATGGCTAAAAACAATACAACATCTCATGGAGAACGCGACCGGATCAAGAAAACTGGTCGGCGAACGCAGGGATTCAGGTAAGGCGATCGCGCGCGCGCGAGAATGTATCATTTTACAGCGCGAGCAAGAAACAAATTATCGCCAAGCTGCGGAAACCGGAATTTTTGACATTTTCGCGCTCTCCGCGGAACGCAAAAATGTCAAATTATCGCAATTTCCGCGAACGGAACGAAATTTTTGCCCAGGCCTAGTGGTCTGTCCTTTTTTCAGGGACATGTGACCTGCGCCTCTAGTGTTCCGCAACCTGTCTGTATGATAAACATCCTTCTTCTGCACACATGTGGATGTCTGTCACTCCTGTAATGCGTCTGCCTGTTCACTTACACTGGCCCACAGCTAGTTTCATGCCATGTCATGTTGAACTTGTGAATCCAAGTTTGTAGCTGGCTCTTGGTAGGAGTGTCACCTGCCTGGCATACGTGTCCAGGACATATTGCACAGACCTGACTCTGCATGTAGCATATGTGTATTGGCTGCTCAGTACATTGACAGTGTTGTTGTACTGTACTCAATCTTCGTTGTCCCTTCCAAATTACTGCAGGGCTCCGCCTCTCCCCCGACCAATCCCAGACTTGGCTGCCCTGAGGGAACGTGACTGTATACGCCGCTACCGCTTCACCCAACGGTTGATTCTGAACTTGACAGCAAGGCTGGCACCACACCTCCAACCGCTACACAGGTATCCTACTGCACTGACACACAAGATGAAGGTGATGGCAGCCCTACATTTCTTTGCCACAGGTACGTTTCAAGAGACCATAGCTTATGTTGGTGGCATGTCCCAGACCATGTTCAGCCGTGTCCTGCATGATTTTTTAGAGGCCTTGTTGGTTCACCTGGATGAGTTTATTAATTTCCCAACTCCTGAGCAGTTGACATGTGTCAAGGGTGACTTCTATGCCCTGGGAGGGATGCCCCATGTCATTGGGTCTATTGATGGGACACATGTGGCTTTGGTACCACCACAGGCACAGGAGGTAGCCTATAGAAACAGGAAACATTACCACTCCATTAATGCCCTTGTGGTGTGTCTTGCTAACATGGTGATTTCCCATGTCTGTGCTCGTTTTCCAGGATCAGCACACGATGCCTACATCATGAGGCGTAGCAGGGTGCCTGAAATGATACTGCAGCTGCGCAACGAACGAGCATGTCTTGTTGGTGGGTATACTCTGTTACTCCTGTATTTAGCGTCATATTTCTGTCTTACTGCTTCTCCTGACCCACTTCTGTCCATGATGTTTCTATGTAGGGGACTCTGGCTATCCCAACATGCCATGGCTGATCACGCCTCTCCGCAAACCCAGAACGGCTACCGATCAACGATACAACAAAGCCCATGGGCACACCAGGCGAGTGATAGAGAGGACCTTTGGCCTCCTGAAGAGCCGATTCCGGTGCCTCCACAAGACCGGCGGCGCACTCCCATATGCACCGGTGAAGGTCTGCAAAATCTTCCTCGTGTGCTGCATGCTGCAACACATGGCAGTGGAGAAAGCTGTGCCACTCATCCTGGATCCGGATGAGCAGGAACATCCACCCGTGGAGGACGAGGGGCTTGGTGACGAGGCAAGTGATGGTGAGGAGGAGGAGGAAGAGGACATCCAGAGTCGGCTCATACGCAACAACTTCTTTGCTTAGTGGTGAGTTGCAGTGTCTGAGTGTGCACGCATTGAGCCTTGTGTGGCATGTGTTGCAATGTGTGGGTCCATCTGCATGTATGGCAAGTGAGTCAGAGGTGTGTTTGGATGTGTCACTCGAGTGATGGTGTAATAAAAGTATGTCTTACCTGAGACACTATTTTCACCTAGCATGTTGACAACCTTATACGTGTCGAGTACATGCCCATGCATGCGGATGTGCTTCTTTTGGCTCACTTCTTGTGTGTCTCTCATCCCCAGGTATTTGCGCATGCTGTCTGCTGGTGCCATTGTTGTGCTCCTGCTATTCCTCATGAATACAGCAACGTGTGCTGAATCAGCGTAACATGCAAGGACATGTCGAAAATTCACCTTAGGGTAAGGGATGCACCACGGCTTTTTGGGTGTGCTATTTGTTTGGAATGTGTGTGCACTGCTCCTGTTCATGTTTGGTTACTTAGCATACATGTAGAATCACCATGGGGCACATGACATGGAGCTGGATTCACCTGAATTGATAGTCACACTTGGTGACAGTCATCTGTAATGTGAATGTGGATTGGGATGAAGGCATCAATGTGTGTAACACTGCCCTTGGAAACATACGGGATGCACCGGGTTGACATAGTGTGGGACATCCCCATTAGTGGCTCAATGGTGAATTGCAGCCTCTCCTCGAGCAGCACGGGATGTTTGCCTCAAACCCGTCACTTGTGTGCCAGTTCTATGGGTTTCCTGCATCTGTGGTGCAAAGGGGGGTGCCAGTGTAGGTTCCACATGTTCTTTCACATGACCTGTGCATCTGTTAATATAGATGCATTTGCCTTCCGGCAAACATGACTAATAAAGGTGTCCCTCAGGCTCCAAGGTGCCTCATCTCTGTCAATGCAGGTCTCTTGCCACTGTGCATGCGGCATGTCTGGCATAGTTGTCACAGATTGTGCATATGAGTCTATGTGTAGAGTAGCAAGATGCAAGCTGTTTGTCAGGGATTATGATATGTATTGTGCATGATGTACATGGCTGTGTAGGTATTTTGGCATCTCAGTCCCCACAACGGCCACTTTGCTGCATGTGCATCCATTGTCTGTGTGTGTGCCATGTTGAACCAGACACTCCTCCCTTCTCATACACCTTTTGCAGTAGTCCTTTCTGACATGCTTGTGTTAGTGTGCAACTTGTGGCATGGTTTTCAGGACATGGCGCCTGCTGCTGCAGGCCCTGCAGCAAGGGCACACAGAGTTTCCATATTTGCACTCACACACACGCCTCTAAGACGCACCCCTCTTCCTCCCTCCACCCATTCATTTTGGTGTAATCTGCTTGTGTGTGACACAGTTGCGGTGGGAAAGGCTGGACCATCTGCACATGCTACGTGCACATTGCACGTGCCTCATGTCCTTGCATGTGCCACATCACGCTACACCATGATGTTGAGGCCACCCACCAAGCAATGTCCATCCAATACATCTGTTGCATGCAATCAGGCATGCACTCATCGCCCACACAACACCTTTGCATAATGAGTGTGCAACTCCAACTGCCTACACAGCGCTGGCACGCCTTCCAGGCCCTGTCACACCAACCAGGTCATGTCCCTCCTACTCCCCACCGGCTCGGTACCCCAACATGGCCATGTGAGTGGTACTCCAGGCCTCTGCATGTAGTATGGTGTTGTTGTGGGACACATGGCACAGGTATCATGTCTCAGCGTGTCAGTCTACAATGTGTCCAGGATCCCCCTCTACACCATGACATGCGCACTGCATCTCATCATCATCTGGTGTCCCATTGACAGGCAGGTGCTCCTCACCCTCCCCAAAGACGCAGTCCTTGCCAGTTCTCATATTGAATAATCCATGGTATCCATTGGCAGATGGCTGCATGTTGGCCACCTGATGCTGGACTTGTACACGACTGAGGTGTTCATCTGCGGATTGTCCCCTTACAGCTGGGCCAATGGCTTGTGTCCCACCCGCAAGGGCCCTGCACAGGCACACAGTGTCCACGCACACGAGCTGGTGTGCATCATGGATTGCTTGCTCACATGTGCTATGCTGATCACCAGCATCTGTACCTCAGGCTTCAGCACACTCTGCATTATGCACAAGATCCACAGTTCGATCCACCTCAAGGCAAGACAGACCATCCCCCAGGTCAACTACAACATCCGTGTCTAATCCTACCCTGCACTCTAGGGAGAAGTACGTTACAACTCCCATGAGACTTGTCCACATCCAGGGTGCATCTGCACAGCTCTGCTTCAACATCCGGCGACCCAGCCACATCACCGTCCAACAGAGATAGCTGCAATGGATCACTGTCAGCTGCAGGATGACCTTCACAATCCACGCCCACACTCAGGATGCAGCCCACGACCACACCCCCAACACAACCTTGTGGCACTGTCATCCAAGACCCCATTGTGCCATCTCCATGCATCCAACCTTGGCCTGGCCACCAATCTCCACATCCACCTGACTCCTGCTTGCAGGACATAGTTCTCCCACCTGGCTACACATACCTGGGACTCCCACCCCAGGACACTCCACATGATCCCTGACCTCTGCGCATGACTGTTGCTCTTCGAAATAGGTCTGTCCGCACAGTTGTGCAGGCACCCCCTCAGCTGGTTGGGCCCATCACGGGTGAGTATGGTGCTCCATGTCTGTATTGGATGATGCATTGTGACCCATGTGTGTCCTGTGCCAGACTCAGACCCCAGGGTGTGCATGGTTGGAGTTACTTCAAAATTCAGGCATGGTTTGACTTTCCAATACACACATGTAATGGAATAATGCTAAATGACGGCATCATCTCGTGATTTCTAAGATTTTTATTAGTGGAGGGGTACGTGTTTGGGGGGATGTAATGTGGTGCTCGCTGGGTGTCTGTAATCCAAAGTTCACAGGGGGAGTTGGGATCCTTGCCTTTGGAAGTCATCAGAGTCCATGCCACAGTCTTTGTCAACATTGGTCAGACAGTGACCAGCAAGTCCATGTGGCAGAGAATGTTATTGGATGAGGTGCTGCTGTTGCGCCAGAGGGCCAGGTTCCAGGCCAGGTGACCTGGGAGATGGTGATGGTCCGCTGACTCTCGCGGTCTTTTGCGTGGACGACCCACCTTCCTCCGGGGACCCTCAGAAGCAGGCCATGACGATGTCTGTGGTGCTCCGTCGGACGAATCCTCCTCCTCCTGATCCCTCCCTGTGACTGGTGGTGATCTATGCCTGGTGGCACAGGGAGGGTTGCCCATGTTGTCGGCAATCTGACGGAGTACACGGGTCATATCCGTTTGCACCGCCACGAGCTCAGCCAATCTTGCCTCCATCCGTCCTTGGTGTTGCTGTTGACTGGCATATTGCTCGGCCTGCAGGTTCTTAATCTCATTGAGGGCCTCCACGGCCTGGCTGATGCCCCTGGTGTCACGCCGGTATGTGTCCAGGATGTTGCGGACGAGTGACATAACCGGTTCCTCAGCTGTCTGGTCAGGTTCGCGCCTCCGCCGTCCTCCACTCCCACCACCCCTGCCCACTTGAGCCTGGCCTGCCGTTGTGGGCACATCGGGTCTCCGGGACCCCTGAGGGATGGCATTTGCGGGGTCGCCTGCCTCCTCCTGGGTGCCCGGGGTACCTTGTCCCTCCTGGTCAGACGGGCTGCGTTGTGTGTGAGCAGGGCTCCTGTGTGTATCCTGGGATGTGGCAGGAATGGGGGTGGTGGTTGGCACAGTTGTACCTGACGCAGGTGCTGCAGGTGCTTGGGCACCAGAGGGGCCAGGTTGGTCGGGGTCATCCACGGTGTGGTGAGAGTCGTCGCTGCCGGTGGGATCATCGTCACGCCGAGCCTGGTCCTGTGATTCTTTTCCCCCAGTGTTGGGGGGAGATCGACGACTTTGCCCTGTGTGTGAGAGAGAGACACTGTTAATGGTGTTACATGCGTCATCCATGTTTCATACATATTCAAGTTGGCACAGTTCCTCTGGGTAGTTGGATATGTCTAGCATTCCTCTCACAGTGCACTTGTGGATGGGTATGTTGCGGGGGACAGATTGATATGTACTCCTGGTTATTTGGCCTGTCTAATGAGTGTTGGGATGCTTATTTGGCTATGGATTGGTCTTGTTGTGTCACATATCCATTGTGGGAGTGCCAATTTGTGTTTTCTGCCCCGGGGGTGTGTGCTTGTGTAAGGGGGGGGTGTGTGACCGGGCATGCTGTTTGGTGTGGTGTGATTTGTCATTGGGTCTACCAGGTGATGTGTCTATCCCCTCATGGTGCCTGCTGGCATGACAGTGAATGTGAGTTCATGTGGTAGGTAGGTGGCATGTGGAGTTGGTGTTTGAGTGTACAGTGGTCACAGGTTTGCCTTGTGCTGTCTACAGCAGGGCCAAGTGTCATCTACCTTTTCTGTACTTGGCAAGTCCCTGTGCATTGTGCATGGTGCATGGGTATGTCCCTTGGCCACAGCTGTCAACATTTTTCCTATGTGTGACACACTCTTTGTTGTTGCATCAGTTTTGAACGCAGTGAGCAGTGTAGCCAGCGTGCGTAGCGAGCGCTGCAGAACTGACTTACGTGTTGCACTGTACGTGGCCAAATGTTGCTTTGTCATGTCTATTGGAGAATGCAGGTAGGTAACTTATGCATTTGTAACTGGGTTCTAACAAACACAGTGAGTTGGTATACTGGGTGTGAGGTTAGGTTTGTGCCTGCAGCAAGGATCGACTCGTGCACAGTTTGACACATGGCCCAGTGCTTTCCAAATGAATGAGGGGTGTTTCACGCACTGCCAGACCTTGTCAACATGCACACAGTCCACCTGCTGATGAGCGGACATGCCCACACCACCCAAGGGGGATTTTGTCTCCCTCTGTCTCCCTCTCTCCCTCCCTCTGTCACCCTCCTCCCTCTGTCTGTCTCCCTCTGTCGCCCTTTGTCTCCCTCCCTCTCTCTCCCTCTCCCTCCCTCTGTCTGTCTCCCTCTGTCGCCCTCTGTCTCCCTCCCTCTCTCTCCCTCTCCCTCCCTCTGTCTGTCTCCCTCTGTCGCCCTCTGTCTCCCTCCCTCTCTCTCCCTCTCCCTCCCTCTGTCTGTCTCCCTCTGTCGCCCTCTGTCTCCCTCCCTCTCTCTCCCTCTCCCTCCCTCTGTCTGTCTCCCTCTGTCGCCCTCTGTCTCCCTCTCTCTCTCTCCCTCTCCCTCTCCCTCTCTCCCTCTGTCTGTCTCCCTCTGTTGCCCTCTGTCTCCCTCCCTCTCTCTCCCTCTCCCTCCGTCTGTCTGTCACCCTCTGTCACCTCAGGCCAGCTTCCTGGGCACACACACTTTGCATGTCTGTCAATGGCCATTGGCTTGTTCATGTGGCTTTGTTTAGAATCTCCCGGACCCCATTGGGCAGAGTGTCTATGAGTCTGCGCTGCAGCGGCGCTGTGTGCTGAAACTCTTTCACAGTGATGCCTCTTCATTAGCTGCTGTTATGTGCAAATTGGGCCTTCATACCCATGTCATCCTGCGACGTGGCCGCCATTTGCAGGCGACACAGTACAGTGTCGGGACACACTGTTTGTATAGCTCTGCCCTAGGCCATATGGGCTGAGGGCATTGGTGTCTGCTTCTGAGTTGCACAATGTGATTTTGGAGGCCCCCCTCCCGGCATCACAGACATCCTGTCTTGTATTGGTGTTTTGTGTGGCCTGTGACTTGGCATGGCCTTGCTTGGTGCATGGGGCATGGAGCTGCTAGTGGCATGTGCATGTTTTTGGAGTGTGGTTGTGTCCGGTGATGGCTTTGGGGTAGTTGCGTGCATTATTGTGAGTTGGGTTGTTGATGCGGTTCCCCCATGTGGGGTGAGTTGTTTGTGTACTCACCAGGCTCGGTGACTCCTCCTACTCCATGTACTCCCACCGGCGGCAGCGTGCGCATCACCTTCTCCTCCCAGGGATGGTAGTGTACCCGTCTGCGGGGCAGGCCACCTCCAGTGATGTTTCCCTGGTTGTATTTGTCTGTCATTTTGCGGCAGACCGTCCTCCGCAGATCGTACCACCTGGCTTGGCATTCATGCCTGGTCCTTCTGATGGGCGCAACAGCATTCACCCTCTCGATGATCCTCTGCCACATGGCTGATTTAGCTGCTACGCTGGTCTGTCTGACCAATGTTCCAAAGAGCTGTGGCTTGACTCTGATGATTTAGTTGACAAGGACGTGTTTTGTGGTGTTGTGCGATTCGAATTGACTCTCCTTTTGGTGTTTTGCAGTGTCCTGGTTCAGTACGTGTGTTTTTCGCGTCTGTGAGGTGCGTACATCGGCCATGTTGTTGTACAGTGCTCACATTTGCTATGGCTTGGTACGACTCGTACATGCGCAAGGCTGGGTGAGGGTGCTGGTGTAGGGGTCTCGGGTAGGGTGCGTACAGGCACAGGCAGGGTGTAGGGGCCTGGGGGTACATGCCGTACATACGTGGACCGAGGGTACGGCGCGTACATGGGGGGGCTGGGGGTACGGCGCATAAATACAGGGTGCTGGGGGTACGGTGTGTGCCCCCACCCCCGAATGGACGGTGCGTACCCCCACCTCCGTATGAACGGTGCGTACCCCCAGCCCCCGTATGTAAGCACCGTCCCCCAGCACATACCCCCAACCCCCCATATGTACGCGCAGTACCCCCAGCCCCCGTATGTACGCGCCGTACACCCGCCCCCCGTATGTACGCGCCGTACCCCCAGCCCCCCCATGGACGGTGCATACCCCCACCCCCGTAGGTATGGAGCATACCACCACCCCCATAGGTACACTGTGGACCCCAACTGTGCATACGGGGGGGCGGGTGGGGGTACGCTCCGTACCTATGGGGTGGGGGTATGCTCCGTGCCTACGGGGTGGGGGTACGCTCCGTACCTAAGGGGTGGGAGTACGCTCCGTACCTACGGGGGTGGTGGTACGCTCTGTACCTAGGGAGGGGTGGGGGTACGCTCTGTACCTATGGGGTGAGGTGGAGGTGCGGCGTGGACATGGGGTGTGCTGGGGTATGGCGCGTACGTGGGGGGGTGTGCTGGGGGGGTGTTCGGCGCGTATGCGGGCACATATTTGGACGTCTTCATAGTTGCTATGGGAGTTCGCACCGTACGGTGTTTTTTCCATACGGTTGTGCATTCGGACGGACGGGACGGATCGTACTTGCGCGCTCGGACTTCAGTTTCCCGATTCGTAGGTAAAACTGTCCGGGGACGTGTCGGACACTTTTTCCGACCTGAGGACGTGTGGGGGAATTTTCCCAATGCGATTCGTATGGATTTTTTCACTTACGAATCGTACTTGCCAGTTGTACGGGACATGTACGATTCGTACGGAAAAAGATCCGGATACGATTCTATCATGTAGACGCTCCTTGTCCCATAAATTTACTTAACAGATAGTTTAGTTTACTTACAGATGAAAAGGCTAAAATCTTGCAGGCAGAGGTGACAACAAAGAATTCCAAATTGGTGGAGATTACTAAATTGGAATACCAGAAATATGGAAACCTGGGAGACAAAGACACTAACAGGTGGGCAAAGAATGAAGGAATGATTATTCCCCTAGACTTACTTAGAACTGTGATTCTTATTTGTCAGCATACACAATACAAACCAGCCACACAGGAGGTGAGGGGCCAGTTGGAAAAAGTAAAATTGCCAGCACAGATAGGGCAGATGGATTGCCCTGGGCCCTTGCCAAATGATCAAGTATGTACTTATTCAGCAGTGTATGTAGAGATAGTGAGGAAGGGGAGTGCCCTAGCCCTTCTTACTGCGCGAAGGGATGGCGGATTTGACTCCACTACCAAGAATCCAGATGCCAATGTGTGGGTAGAATTCTCAGATAATTTCCATGAACCAGTTGAGAACTGCACAGACAGAAAACATAAAACTTTGTTATCTGATCAAAAACAGAAAAAGGAGAACATGTGCTTTCTGCATCTGAGTGTGGCTGTGAGCTTGTTGGAGCCCCCAACCCCTAAGTGACGACCTGATAGTGCAGACTGACACCGTTACTGACATCCTTTGCCTGAGTCAACCAGATGGGCTTATCTAGCACAGACTGTTTTTGAATATGCTTAAATGAGACTGAACAGATTTTGAAAGTGAAAAAATATGATTTCAAGCGTACTTTTAAATGTAAAATGTGAAAATATATCATTTTAAACATAGCAGAAGGGCTGTGTATATTTACACAGTTAGAACTGATGGAGAATATTTTCATTGAATCTAGCATTGCATATCCAGGGTGTTACATGAATAACTGTTCAGCTCCATGAAAATATATGGAGGGTTTTTTATTATTTTTAGATAGGCGATATAAGTTTGGCTGCTTCAATAGTAGAAGTTTCAGGATTAGCCATATACAACATTAGGAGCATTAATAAGTTAACATGTTTGATCTATTTGTGTAGTCATAAAACATTTATTTCTATAGTTGAGTTATTGTTAGATATACATGAGCTATTTTAGATGAAATAATAAGTTACATGCCTTTATAATGTCACTGTTTTAATTTGTGCTTAATTTTATAGTTGTGCTTTCAATTAAAATGTTGATTTTAGATATGTATGTTATGATAGTGAAAGGTAATGGGGTGGAATATAGTGCCAGAGGCACTCCCATGTATTGGAACCGCTTGATGTGACCTTTGACTACTATCGTTTTGATTGACTTTAGGTGTTTTCTTGAATGTATGACATTATGTTCTCTGAATTTACATGGATTTATGATTTCTTTTGTGTCTCCTTATAGTGTGCTCCTTGTTACTTCAAAGTGGGAGTGTTCGCTTTTTACAGCCTTGCCAGGAAGAGAACATGTGGGATGTGCATTTGAAAGCATGAGAGAGAGAAAGGTGTGGAATGTACTTCTCTGTCTTGGAGTGTAATGTTATAGACAGTGGTGCACAAATGGGTGGGCAGTCAAAATATCGAAAATTAAATATCGACCTACACTAATATCGAGTTGAGAATATCGAAGGGACAGAATATCGATGTTAAGAATACCTATGGACAGAATATCGACCCTAAGGTAAGTAATATTGATTTTTTTTTATATCGATGTTAGTAATATCGAAGTTAGTAATATCAAAATCAAATATATCGATGTTACTAATATCGATATTTATAATATTTTTATGTATTTTAATATGTATTTTATATGTATGTGTTATATGTTTTTTGTTAAGTGTTCTACTGGTTTTAAAATAAATGTATACAATTTTTATATGTTAATAATGGTTTTTTAAGTCAATTTTGTGTTTTAGTACCGTAGCGGGTTGTGGGTTTATAGGGGAATAGGGTGGTAAGTAATTTAATTATATGAAATTAATTATACATTTTTAGAAATTATTAATTAATTTTCATTAATTTTTGCGTTTAAGTTCTGTAGCGGGTTGTGGGTTTATAGGGGAATAGGGTGGGAAGTAATTTAATTGTAATTAAGTAATAATTTATTTTCATTTATTGGTATTGATAATTATGTTATTGTTAATTAATTATTAATTGGTAATTAATTTTTATTAATTGGTAATTAGTTTTAATTAATTGATTAATTGATAATTATGTTAAGTGTATTATTTTATTATTGGAGTGTGTTGTGCGTTTATAGGGGAATATTGTTGGAAGTAATTGAAATCTAATTAAGTAATTATTAAATTTGTTGTGTGGTATTGATAATTAATTTATTGGACATTAATTATTAATTGGTAAATATTTTAAATTATAATATGTTGGTTATGAAAAATAATGTGTTGCTTATTAATCATTAATTGGTAATTAAATATGATTACATATTATTCATTGACATTTCAAATTAATATATTAATAAGTAATTATTAATTGGTAATTAATGGTTAACAATTAATAGTTTTTGGTATAAAAATATTTATGTGTTCAATATTTTTTAACTGGTAGTTAATGTTTAATAATTATTATTTTGGGATATAACAAATATTTAATTGTTCAATATATTTTAATTGGTAATTACTTTTTAATAATTAATATGTTTTTTGTTATGAAAAATATTTTATTGTTCAATATTTATGTTGTAATTAATGTTTATTAATTATTATTTATTGTTATTTATTATTAATTTATTGCTAATTAATTATTCATTGGTATTTGTGTTTGTAATAATTATTTATTGGTATTTGTAAATAATTTAGAGTTATTTAATAATAAAATCAATAATTACTTTTAATAATTATTTTATTTATAAGTATGTTATTTTTAACTTTTACGCTATCCAACACTTTCCCTACTGTTGTACTCTCCAGAGATGGAATAGTAATTTTTACCCCTACGCTATCCAACACTTTCCCTACTGTTGCACTCTCTGGAGTGGGAATAGTAATTTTTACCCCTACGCTATCCAACACTTTCTCTACTGTTGCACTCTCTGGAGTTGGAATATAAATTTTTACCCCTACGCTATCCAACACTTTTCCTACTGTTGCACTGTCTGGAGTGGGAATAGTAATTTTTACCCCTACGCTATCCAACACTTTCCCTACTGTTGCACTCTCTGGAGTGGGAATAGTAATTTTTACCCTTACGCTATCCAACACTTTCCCTACTGTTGCACTCTCTGGAGTTGGAATAGTAATTTTTACCCCTACGCTATCCAACACTTTCCCTACTGTTACACTCTCTGGAGTGGAAATAGTAACTTTTAGCCCTACGCTATCCAACATTTTCCTTACTGTTGTTTTTGTTGGAGTTCGAGTAGTAGTTTTATTCTCTCTGATATTTAGGTGCCGATTCCGATCCGTTAAAAATATAACCCGTACGAATTGTATCCAGATTTTTTTCCGTATGAATCGTACAAGACCCGTACAAACTGGCAAGTACGATTCGTATGTTAAAAAATCTATACGAATCGCATTGGGAAAAGTCCCCGACATGTCCTCGGGTCGGAAAAAGTGTCCGACACTAGGCCTGGGCGGCAAATTCCGTTCCGCTCGCGTAATTTGCGTAATTTGCGTAATTTCGCGTTCCGCGGAGAACGCGAAATTGCTCAAAAGTCTGCTTTCCGCGATTTCGCGAAATTTTTGCTTGTTCGCGTTCTCAAAATGCATGTTCGCGAGATATTTCTCCTCGAGCACGCAAGCAGCAATTGCGAACAGGAAAAAAGCATCGCGAACAAGCAATTCCGCGTGTTCGCGGAATTTCTGCGTGTTCGCGGAGATTTTTTACCGTTTCGCGGAGATTTGCGTAACGCAATTCCGCAAATTCCGCCCACCCCTATCCGACACATCCCCGGACAATTTTACGTACGAATCGGGAAACTGAAGTCCGTCCGAATGCACAACCGTATGGAAAAAACACCATACGGAGCGAACTCCCATAGCAACCATGGAGACGTCCAAACATGTGCCCGCATACGCGCCGAACAACCCCCAGCCCACCCCCCCAAGTACGTGCCGTACCCCCAGTCCCCCCATGTACGCGCCGTACCCCCACCCCACCCCTGTAGGTACGGAGCGTACCCCACCCTACCCCGTAGGTATGGAGCGTACCCCCACCCTGTAGGTATGGAGCGTGCCCCCACCCCCTGTATGTACGGTGCGTACCCCCAGCGCGTAGCGCTGGGGGTACGCACCGTACATACGGGGGGTGGGGGTACACACCGTTCATACGAGGGGTACGCACCGTACATACGGGGGTACGCACCGTACATACGGGGGGTGGGGGTACGCACCTGTACATACGAGGGGTACGCACCATACATACGGGGGGTGGGGGTACGGCGTGGACATGGGGGGTGCTGGGGTACGGCGCGGATATGGGGGGGTGCTGGGGTACGGCGCGGACATGGGGGGGACTGGGGGTACGGTGCGGACGTGTAGGGATGGGGGTACGGTGCGTACCGGGCCCCCTTTTCGCCGTGCATCGTGGCGTACTTAGCTTTTCCGGCACTTTTTGGGT
Source organism: Triturus cristatus (assembly GCF_964204655.1). Classification (NCBI taxonomy): domain Eukaryota; kingdom Metazoa; phylum Chordata; class Amphibia; order Caudata; family Salamandridae; genus Triturus; species Triturus cristatus. Next base: position 857,204,308 of record NC_140588.1, on the reverse strand, counting down.
CCCGTAAAAATATTGCCGTGCAAAGTGGTGTGGGTACGAATCGTACTTGCTGGTCCGTAAAACGCTGCCTGACTCCGTGCGAATGTCGCGTACGCGGTGTCCAGGATCGGAATTGTGGGTATATTTTAGCCAGTCTGTGTTTTTTACGATTCGTACGGAAATGGTGTTTCTGTACGAATCGTACTTGCGGGTTTGTAAGGTGGTTTTCCCGGGTAGGAGTCGGACGAAGAAAACGCTCCGTCCGACGATTCGTACCCGGATTTTCCAGGATCGGAATCGGCCCCTTAATATTTTTTTATTATTTTAGCTAATGTAATATATAATTAATAATTAAAAATATTCAAATTAAATGTAATTTTTATAATTTGTTATACGTAATTATTTAATTTTTATTCATGTTCTTGTTTTATGTGTATAGATATATTGAAAATTTATAGTATTTTTAAATAATTTATAAGTTATTAAATAATTATTAAAACTAATTATTAAGTAAGTATATATATTATATATTATGGTGCCAATTCGGATCCTGTAAAAAAAATTACCGTACGACTGGCATCCGTATTTTTTTACGTACGAGTCGCACAAGTACCGTACAAACTGCCAAGTACAATTGGGACGTAAAAAAGAACTACGAATAGGTGCCGATTACGATCCGGTAAAAAAATTCCCCGTGCGACTCGTATCCGGTCTTTTTACCGTACGAATCGTACAAGTGCCGTACGAACTGGCAATCACGATTCGCATGGTAAAAAGTCCATACGAACCGCATCGGGAATGATTACCCACACGTCCACGGGTCGGAAAATGTGTCCGACACGTCCTCGGACGATTTACCGTACAAATGGGAAAGGTGAAGTCCGACCGAGGAATCACGATCCATCCCGTGTGTCCGATGTTACAACCGTATGGAAAAAACACCGTCCGCACCGAACTCCCATAGCAACCATGGAGACATGTGCCCGCATACGCGCCCAACACTCCCCCCCGCCCCCGTACGTCCGAGACGTACCCCCGTGTATGTACACCCCCACCCGTGTATGTACACCCCAGTACGTTCGAGTCGAACCCCCACCCCTGTACGTGTCGTACCACCGTCAATGTACACCCCAGTACTTTCGAGTCGAACCCCCACCCCTGTACGTGTCGTACCACCGTCAATGTACACCCCAGTACGTTCGAGTCGCACCCCCACCCCTGTACGTGTCGTACCACCGTCAATGTACACCCCAGTATGTTCGAGTCGAACCCCCACCCCTGTACGTGTCATACCACCGTCAATGTACACCCCAGTACGTTCGAGTCGTACCCCCACCCCTGTACGTGTCGTACCACCATCTATGTACACCCCAGTACGTTCGAGTCGTACCCCCACCCCTGTACGTGTCGTACCACCGTCTATGTACACCCCAGTACGTTCGAGTCGAACCCCCACCCCTGTACGTGTCGTACCACCGTCAATGTACACCCCAGTACGTTCGAGTCGTACCCCCACCCCTGTACGTGTCGTACCACCGTGCATGTACACCCCAGTACGTTCGAGTCGTACCCCCACCCCTGTACGTGTCATACCACCGTCTATGTACACCCCAGTACGTTCGAGTCCTACCCCCACCCCTGTACGTGTCGTACCACCGTCTATGTACACCCCAGTACGTTCGAGTCGAACCCCCACCCCTGTACGTGTCGTACCACCGTCAATGTACACCCCAGTACGTTCGAGTCGAACCCCCACCCCTGTACGTGTCGTACCACCGTCAATGTACACCCCAGTACGTTCGAGTCGTACCCCCACCCCTGTACGTGTCGTACCACCGTGCATGTACACCCCAGTACGTTTGAGTCGTACCCCCACCCCTGTACGTGTCGTACCACCGTCTATGTACACCCCAGTACGTTCGAGTCCTACCCCCACCCCTGTACGTGTCGTACCACCATCTATGTACACCCCAGTACGTTCGAGTCGAACCCCCACCCCTGTAAGTGTCGTACCACCGTCAATGTACACCCCAGTACGTTCGAGTCGAACCCCCACCCCTGTACGTGTCGTACCACCGTCTATGTACACCCCAGTACGTACGAGTCGTACCCCCACCCCTGTACGTGTCGTATCACCGTCAATGTACACCCCAGTACGTTTGAGTCGTACCCCCACCCCTGTACGTGTCGTACCACCGTCTATGTACACCCCAGTACGTTTGAGTCCTACCCCCACCCCTGTACGTGTCGTACCACCGTGCATGTACACCCCAGTACGTACGAGTCGTACCCCCACCCCTGTACGTGTCGTACCACCGTCAATGTACACCCCAGTACGTTCCCGTCGCACCCCCAACACAACCTCCTAAGTACGGAGCGCACCCCAGGCCCCAACATCACAACCGCATGTACGAGTCGTACCAAGCCACACACAAGGACAGCACCATACAACCAAATGGCCCATGTACACACCGTACACACGCTAAAAACGCACGTGCACAACCAGGACAAATCAAAACTACACAAGAATGCACTATACGAATGGCACAAAGCCACTAAACATGGCCAACAAACACTACAAAAACACCTTCACTGACCTGCAACTGCCAAAAACAAACAGAGGCCCAAAACACCACCACTCCTTATAACACACCCACCCAAACTTCAAACACAGCCACACCCACCAATGGACCAATAAAAAGGGCCCACACACACAAACCATGAGCCTTTGCAACAGACTCACTGCTGCCAGACACCACAGAACCATACTACAAGCTTCACCACACCTTACACTTGCACACCTTCACACAACCACCTTCACAAACACCCCCTCATCACATTCACACACACACACCTGCACAACCATACCCACACACCCACAACCATCCACACACCCCCCCACCATCCACACCCACACCCCTCACCATGCCCACTAACAAGAATCCAAAGTTCAGTAACCAAGAGTTGGAGGTCCTTGTTGATGAAATCCTCAGAGTCGAGCCACAGCTCTTTGGAACATTGGTCAGACAGACCAGCATTGCAGCAAAAACAGCCATGTGGCAGACCATCGTCGATGCTGTGAATGCTGTTGCGGACACCAGAAGGACCAGGCAGGAATGCCAAGCCAGGTGGTACGATCTGCGGAGGAGGGTCCGAGCCAAGATGCTGGAGGAACACAACCAGGCCAACGCCACTGGAGGAGGGCCCTCCCGCAGACCCGTACACTACCAGCCCTGGGTGGAGAGGGTGATGGCCATACAGCCTGTGGAGGCAGTCGAAGGATTAGGAGGACTCCGAGACCCGGGTGAGTACACAAACAACGCACCTCACATGGGGGGAATGTCATCCACAACCAAACTCACAAACAGGCACGCAACCACCCCAAGCTATCGCATGACTCACCCACACTCCATGAACACGCACATGCCACTGCCGCCACCATGCCCCATGCACCCAGCTGGACAATGTCAAGTCACAGGCCACAGCAGACACCATCACATGACACGGTAACCCGGATGGCGGGAGGGTGGGCCCCAAAAATCACATCGTGCAACTCAGAAGCAGACAACAATGCCCACTGCCCATATGGCCCAGGTCACAGCCAGACAAACAGTGTGTCCCCACACAGGAAAGACTAGCCAGCAAATGGCGGACGCCTTGCATCAACACATGGGGGTGAAGGCACTGTTTTGCACATGACAGCAGCTAATGAACAGCCAACACTGTGAAAGAGTGGCAGCACACACAACCACAGCAGCAGCACACACACAGACACTACATCCAATGGGTGCCTGGAGATCAGAAACAAACTCACAGCAACAAGCCAAGGGCCATTCAAAGGACTGGAAAAAGTGTGTGTCTAGGAAGCTGGGCTGAGGTGAGAGAGGGTGACACACAGAGGGAGGGAGAGGGGGACAGAGAGGGAGGGAGACACAGGGACACGGACAGAGGGAGGAGGCTGACACACGGAGGGAGGGAGAGGGGGACAGAGAGGGAGGGAGACACAGGGACACGGACAGAGGCAGGAGGCTGACACACGGAGGGAGGGAGAGGGGGACAGAGAGGGAGGGAGACACAGGGACACGGACAGAGGGAGGAGGCAGACACACGGAGGGAGGGAGAGGGGGACAGAGAGGGAGGGAGACACAGGGACACGGACAGAGGGAGGAGGCAGACACACGGAGGGAGGGAGAGGGGGACAGAGAGGGAGGGAGACACAGGGACACGGACAGAGGGAGGAGGCAGACACACGGAGGGAGGGAGAGGGGGACAGAGAGGGAGGGAGAGGGGGACAGAGAGGGAGGGAGAGGGGGACAGAGAGGGAGGGAGACACAGGGACACGGACAGAGGGAGGAGGCAGACACACGGAGGGAGGGAGAGGGGGACAGAGAGGGAAGGAGAGGGGGACAGAGAGGGAGGGAGACACAGGGACACGGACAGAGGGAGGAGGCTGACACACGGAGGGAGGGAGAGGGGGACAGAGAGGGAGGGAGACACAGGGACACGGACAGAGGGAGGAGGCAGACACACGGAGGGAGGGAGAGGGGGACAGAGAGGGAGGGAGACACAGGGACATGGACAGAGGGAGGAGGCAGACACACGGAGGGGGGGAGAGGGGGACAGAGAGGGAGGGAGAGGGGGACAGAGAGGGAGGGAGAGGGGGACAGAGAGGGAGGGAGACACAGGGACACGGACAGAGGGAGGAGGCAGACACACGGAGGGAGGGAGAGGGGGACAGAGAGGGAGGGAGAGGGGGACAGAGAGGGAGGGAGAGGGGGACAGAGAGGGAGGGAGACACAGGGACACGGACAGAGGGAGGAGGCAGACACACGGAGGGAGGGAGAGGGGGACAGAGAGGGAGGAAGACACAGGGACACGGACAGAGGGAGGAGGCAGACACACGGAGGGAGGGAGAGGGGGACAGAGAGGTAGGGAGACACAGGGACACGGACAGAGGGAGGAGGCAGACACACGGAGGGAGGGAGAGGGGGACAGAGAGGGATGGAGAGGGGGACAGAGAGGGAGGGAGAGGGGGACAGAGAGGGAGGGAGACACAGGGACACGGACAGAGGGAGGAGGCAGACACACGGAGGGAGGGAGAGGGGGACAGAGAGGGAGGGAGAGGGGGACAGAGAGTGAGGGAGAGGGGGACAGAGAGGGAGGGAGACACAGGGACATGGACAGAGGAAGGAGGCTGACACACGTAGGGAGGGAGAGGGGGACAGAGAGGGAGGGAGACACAGGGACACGGACAGAGGGAGGAGTCAGACACACGGAGGGAGGGAAAGGGGGACAGAGAGGGAGGGAGACACAGGGACACGGACAGAGGGAGGAGGCAGACACACGGAGGGAGGGAGAGGGGGACAGAGAGGGAGGGAGACACAGGGACACGGACAGAGGGAGGAGGCAGACACACGGAGGGAGGGAGAGGGGGACAGAGAGGGAGGGAGAGGGGGACAGAGAGGGAGGGAGAGGGGGACAGAGAGGGAGGGAGATACAGGGACACGGACAGAGGGAGGAGGCAGACACACGGAGGGAGGGAGAGGGGGACAGAGAGGGAGGGAGAGGGGGACAGAGAGGGAGGGAGAGGGGGACAGAGAGGGAGGGAGACACAGGGACACGGACAGAGGGAGGAGGCTGACACACGGAGGGAGGGAGAGGGGGACAGAGAGGGAGGGAGACACAGGGACACGGAGAGAGGGAGGAGGCAGACACACGGAGGGAGGGAGAGGGGGACAGAGAGGGAGGGAGACACAGGGACACGGACAGAGGGAGGAGGCAGACACACGGAGGGAGGGAGAGGGGGACAGAGAGGGAGGGAGAGGGGGACAGAGAGGGAGGGAGAGGGGGACAGAGAGGGAGGGAGACACAGGGACACGGACAGAGGGAGGAGGCAGACACACGGAGGGAGGGAGAGGGGGACAGAGAGGGAGGGAGAGGGGGACAGAGAGGGAGGGAGAGGGGGACAGAGAGGGAGGGAGACACAGGGACACGAACAGAGGGAGGAGGCTGACACACGGAGGGAGGGAGAGGGGGACAGAGAGGGAGGGAGACACAGGGAGAGCAAATCAGCCGTGTGGTGTGTGGGAATGTCTGCTTGTCAGCAGGTAGACTGCGTGCATGTAGCCAAGGGTGGCCAGTGCCAGAACCCCCCTCTTCCCCATGGCAAAACACAGGCCCATGTCACAACCTGTTCACGAGCACAACGACAGCTACCTGCATTATATAAGTGTGTGGATCCACCCCATGTGCACATGTACAGTGCTACACGGAAGGCGCCAATGCATGGCTCGCCACACCTGCCCACTCCACTGCTGACTGTAGTCACACTTGACGCAGCAAGTAAGACTGTGCCACACATATTTAAAGGGGCCAAAGTGCTGTCCAAGGGACACACCCATGCACAAGTGCACAAGTGCACTGTGAGTGGAATGCAAGACAGATCCTAATTCCAAGAGGAAAAGTGCCAACTTTGAAACTGATGAAACATGGATGTTGCATGGACCAAAATTAACATTGTCTCTCTCACACACAGGTCAACGTCGTGGTTCACCCCCCAACACTGGGGGGGAAGACTCACAGGACCCGGATCTGCGGGAGCCCGATCCCACCGGCAGCGACGACTCTCACCACTCTGTGGACGACCCCGACCGACCTGGCACCTCTGGTGTCCAACCACCTGCAGCACCTGCGTCAGGTACAACTGTGCCAACCACCATCCCCCACTCCTGCCACATCCCAGGAGACACCCAGGATCCCTGCCCCACCACCACAATGCAGCCAGGCTGGCCAGGAGGGACACGGTGTCCCGGGCACCCAGGAGGAGGCAGGCGACAACGCCAATGCCACCCCTCAGGGGTCCCGGAGACCCGATGTACCCACAAGGGCAGGCCAGGTGCAAGTGGGCAGGGGTGGTGGGAGTGGAGGACGGCGGAGGCGCAAGCCTGACCAGTTGGCTGGGGAACCGGTATTTGCCCATGTCCGTAACATCATGGACACATACCGGCAGGAAACCACGGGCATGGCCCAGGTTGTGTCCACCCTCAATGAGATCAAGGGGACCCTCGATGAGATTAAGACCCAGCAGGCCCAGCAACATGCCTGTCTACTGCAACACCAACGGAGGATGGAGGACAGACAGGCTGAGCAAGTGACGGTGTTCCAGGGGATTCACGATACACTCCATCGGATGGCCGACAACATGGCCGACCCTCCCTGTGCCAGAAGGCGGAGAACATCACCACCCACAGGGAGGGAGCAGGAGGAGGAGGAGGAAACATCCGATGGAGCATCCCAGACGTCGTCACGGCCTGCTTCTGAGGGTCCCCGCAGGAGGGCGGGTCGTCCACGTAAAAGAGCGTGAGGGTCGGCGCAACATCACCATCTCCCAGGACACCTGGCCTGGCACCTGGCCCACTGGAGCAACAGCATCACAGCATCAAGAGACATTTCCTGCCACATGGCCCTGCTGGTCACTGTCTGACCAATGTTGACAAAGACTGTGGCATGGACTCTGAGGATTTCAAATGGCAAGGGCACCAACTCCCCTACTGAACTTTGGATTCCAAACTCCCGGAAAGCCCCTCACTTTATCCCCCCCCCCAAATAAAAATTCACACCATGAAGAGAAGATGCCTGCTGGTTGCATTATTACCTTACATGTGTGTTGTAAAGTCTAAACATGCCTGAGCTCTCTTTTGACTCCAACCATCCACATCCTGGGGCCTGCGTCTGGCACAGGACACACGGGTCACAGTGTATTAGTCAAGACAGACATGGAGCACCATACACACCTGTGTTGGGCCCAACCAGCTGAGGGGGTGGCCGCACAACCGTGCTGACAGACACATTGAGTACAGCAACAGTCATGCGCAGAGGTCAGGGATCATGTCCAGGGTCCTGGGGGGCACCCAGGTATGTGTAGACAGATGGCAGAACCATGTCCTGCAAGCTTGAGTCCGGTGGATGCAGAGAATGGGGGCCTGGCCAACGTTGGATGCATGGGGATGGCACATGTCACAATACCCACACAGTCATGGACATCATGCCCAATACACAGTCTCAGCGAACACACACAGCTTGCATCTTGCTACTCGACACATCGACACATAGCCACTATCAGGGAGACTATGCCAGACATGCTGGATACACCGTGGCAACACACCAGCATTGACGGAGAAGAGGCACCTTGGAGGCATAGGGACACCTTTATTAGTCATGTATTCGGGATTGCTGAGGCAACTTGAAGTACACATGAACACATCTTGTGGAGTAACATGTGGGTCCAACACTGGCACCCCCCTTCTGCAGCACAAATGCGTGTTAGCCATGGAACTGGCACACAATTGTCGGCTAACAGCTAAACACCCACAGCTGCTCACGGAGAGCCTGCCATACACCATTGATCAGCTGATGTGGAAGTCCCACAGCATGTCAACCCAATGCTAACCGCATGTGTCCGAGGGCAGTGTTACACACATTGATGCCATCATCACAATCCACTATCCCATTACAGATGACTGTCAACAAGTCTGACCATCTATTCAGGTGTACCCAGCTGCATGTCATGTGCACCATGGTGATGCGACATGTCTGCAGAGGAACCAAACATCGACAGGGGCAGTGTGCATACATCGTGAACAACTGCCACACCCAATACACCCCTGATGCATCCCTTACCCTATGGAGACTTCCAAACGTGTCCGTGCCTGTAACGCTGAGTCAGCCCACGATGACGTGTCCATGAGGAATAGCAGTGCCACAACAATGCAAGCAGCAGACGGCATGCGCAAGTACCTGGGGAAGAGAGACACACAAGAAGTCAGCCACAAAAAGCACAGCCACTTGCATGTGCATTTACTCGACACATGTATGGGTGACAACATGCTAGGTCACAATTATGACTGGGGAAATACAACCATCACTGCCACCATCACTCCAGTGACACACCCACACACACCTCTGACTCACGTGCCATACATGCAGGTGGAGACACACATCACAACACATGCCACACAGGGACCAATGCGTGAACACTCAGACACTGGTACTCACCACTAAGCAAAGAAGTCGCGTATGAGCCGAGTCCGGATGTCCTCTTGCGGCTCCACATCCTCCACATCACTAGCCCCATTGCCAAGCCCTTCGTCCTCCACGGGTGGATGGTCCTCGTCATGTTGATCCAGGATGAGTGGCACAGCTCTCTCAACTGCCATGATGTGCAGCATGCAGCAGACCATGAAGATTTTGCAGACCTTCGCAGGGGCATATGGGAGCGCGCCGCCGGTCTTGTGGAGGCACCGAAAATGGCTCTTCAGCAGGCCAAACGTCCTCTCTATCACTCGCCTTGTCCGGCCATGGGCGGTGTTGTAGCAGAGCTGGGCCGGCGTGATGGGGTTACGGAGAGGTGTGAGCAGCCATGGCATGTTGGGATAGCCAGCGTCCCCTACATGGGAAGCACATTGACATCGTTAGAAGTGGTGCAGCGGTTGTGCTGGTAGGCTATGCAAAATACAGGACAGACAGACTGTACCCACCAACAACACATGCTCTTTCGTTGCGCAGCTGCATCATCATTTCAGGCATCCTGCTACGCCTCATGATGTAGGCATCGTGTGCTGATCCTGGAAAACGAGCACAGACATGTGAAATCACCATGTTGGACTGACACACCACAAGGGCATTGATGGAGTGGTAGTGCTTCCGATTGCGGTACGCCACCTCCCGTGCGTGTGGTGGTACCAAAGCTACATGTGTCCCATCTATGGACCCAATGACATGGGGCATCCCTCCCAGGGCATAGAATCCACGCTTGACCGCAGTCAACTGTTCAGGGGTTGGGAACTTGATGAAGTCATCCAGGTGAATCAACATGGCCTCTAAGAAATCATGCAGCACACGGCAGAACATGCTCTGGGACATGCCACCAACATGAGCTATGGTATATTGATAGGTACCCGTGGCAAGAAAATGTAGGGCAGCCATTACCTTCAGCTGGGGTGTCAGTGCCGTAGGATACCTGTGCTGCGGTTGCAGGTGTGGTGCCAGTCTCGCCGTCAACTCCAGAATCAACGGTTGGGGGAAGCGGTAGAGCCAGATGCTGTCATTCTCGCGCATGTCAGCCAAGTCCGGAATTGCTCGGGCAAGAGGCGGCGCTCTGCAGTAATTTGGAAGTGACGAGATAGAGTGAGTGCACCACGACAACAATTCATATGTACTGAGCACATGTTAATCTGTCAATACACATATGCTACATAGGGAGTCAGGTATGTGCTACATGCCCAGGACACGTATGGATGCAAGGTGACACCCCTACCAAGACCCAGCTACACACGGAGATTGAGAACCTCCCCATGCCATGCCATGGGAATAGCTGTGTCCCAGTGCAAGTGAACAGCCAGACGCAAGACAGGAGTGACATACGCCCACACATCAGCAGAAGTAGGATGCCGATTGCAGAGACTGGTAGCGGAACACTAGAGCCAGAGGTCACATGACATTACACTAGGACAGCCCACACACCTTGCCATGAAGGTGCACATGTCATGACTCACCACACATTCATTGTGAGGATGCAGACATGTCCTTGTCACAGTACTCCGTGTCCCATGCATACATGTGCACCTCACATCCGCTACCACATGTGGCATGGTGTGCGGAACAGTGTGCAATGTCAATCTACACACAGACACATGTTGGTTGCTGCAACGGCTGCAGCTTTTGAGGGTGCTCCAACATCAACCTGATGGGAAGCCCCCACACATACATGACATTGTCACATTGTGCACTGTGGGTATTGACAAGTCAGGTGTGGTAACCCCTGTACCGGGCATCAGGGGACACTTCCGTGTGTTGGTGTCCGTGCCAGTGACTCTCACCCCAAGTGTGCAGTACGACATGCACACATGTCAAAGGAGTCAAGGGCATGCCTGGCACACATTGCACCATCACACAGTACATCTGTAGACATCTCATCATACATCTGGTGCCTTCTCGACTCAGGAGTAATGTTCCACATCACAGGCCACATGCCTCCCTTCCCCACCTTGCAATGTGTTCCCTGGTCTCTGTGTAGTCACTCCATCACAAAGTTATGTAGCCTGACACCTTCTCCAAGTGTACAATACCTGCAGCATCATGTGTGGGGGTGGTGTGTAACAGGTTTAGTGACCTTGCCTGTGCCCTGTCCAGTTCTGGACTTGTGGGTTCCATGTCAGTTGGCACTAATGCTGATTTCAGACATGGGAGTTAATCTCTTGAGGGCGAGGCCTTCCAGCAGGCATGTCCCATGTGGTGGCCTGTGACATGATGTGCATGAGTGTGCGTTACGCATAGTGCAGGGATGTTAGCGTGTTTTGCAGTCATTTCCATTCAGGAGCATGGAGTTGTGTGGCCACTACTGTCCCCAGGGGCATCTTTTCCTAGGTATCATGTGTGTAATCCGAGAATGTCGACAATCTCTGTGTCTACAGCATAGGTTGTGCTCTGTGCCATTGTCCCCTGGCACCATGTTTCTTGACGTGAGATGTATTACAAGTGACCACTGTCCAGCCTGACCTGATTTTCCAAGTACATACTCACGGTGGCCATTGCCTGTGTGTCTTGTAGCAATCATCTGATGATGCCCATTTGTACATGATTCTTTGGACAGGCGCACCTTGGGTATTTGGTGTGCAATCTTGAATTATTGCATCCCATGTGTATTTCACCCAGACTAAGAGATGTAAGTGCTTCCTGTGTCTCCACAGATTTGTCTCATGTAGGGGGTGGGTGGGGCGGCCATGGCCTACATGTCAAGACCTGTCATCTCCTTGCTCAGACTGGCCAGTGTGTGATATTTGTCTGGACATACACTCAAGGTGCAGCGTGCCAGTCAGGGTGGGCATGTTCTCAGTATTAGCTATGCTGCATGTGCCTCTAGTTCCTGGATTTGGTCCCTGCTCATCCCAATTTCCTGCCACGCTGTGTGGTGCAGATGCAGTGCTGTATTGTCCCCAGGGCCTTGCTCCTCAGTCAGAATAGCATGTCATCTCATTTGCTATTGTGTCATGCTCTCCATAGTTTTTCCATGGCATGGTGGGTCACACAACTGTGTCTTGCAGGGCCTACGTATGTACCTTGTTTTGTAGTTGTAACTCATCCTTTGTTTCAGGCTATGCACTGTAACCTACGTAGATTGTACTCATGTGACATATGTATACAGGTGTATGATTACTTTCTGTCTCTTCACCCTGCCCACAGCATCGTCGGGGGACACGGAGGGAGACATGGACACAGACGGCGCGGAGGGACCGAGCACCAGTGCCAGCGGTGACATCGGGGCTGGCACTTCGAGTGGGACAGATGCGGGGGAGAGTGAACCCGGGGACCTGTCAACTGGCACAACAGAGTATGAAGCTGACGGGTCCAAGGATGATCTCTCCGAGTGGGCGGTGGCTGCACCACCATCTGACAGCAGTCCTACATCTGGCACCGCCCCCTCCATTGGCATCAGCCGCCTCCCACGTGCTCGTGTCCCTTCCCAACGTGCCCGGTCACCACATGTCTCCTTCCTGCCAGGCACCGCACCCCCTGCCCCTGTCTCCACTGCTGCCGCCAATGCTGAGTCTGTGGACATCCAGCGGCAGTTGCAGGTTGGTCAGACTGCGATCCTTAATGTCCTCCATGGCCACAGCCAGGTCCTCAACAACATGGAGGCATACTTGGAGGGCATTCATTCATCGCAGGCTGACCAACGCAACTTGCTGAGGTCCATAGACTCCACACTGACTGCAGCAGTGGGTCTCCTGCAGCGCTACGTCCCACCCCCTACCCCTGCTCCTTCCACAATTCCCACTCCCATGCCTGTCCCACATACACCCAGACGTAAGCATGCACCCACCACAACAGACACAGGCACCACACCAGCAGGGAAGGTCCGCCGCACACCTCCTGACACGCACACACAGGGTGCAGTAGGCACACCCACTGGGTCGGGGGGCAAACGTGTGACACGCAGCCAGAGTGGGAGTCCGCATTCCACCCAATCCACTCCCTCCAAATCCCCTCCCCTCAGCTCTCCTGGCCACATCTCCCCCAAAGACTCCTTCATGGCTGCTCTGTCCCTGAGCCCCACAGTGACACCACCCCGCAAGCGGTCAAGGAGGTCCCCGGTCAGGGTGCTTGAGTCCCCCCCCCTGTCCACACCCTCCCCCAGTGGCACTGCGACCCATCCCTCTGACCCCCCCCTCCTTGGGGCCTGTGGTTCCTTCGGGTGCAGGGGAGTCCCTGGAGGACCTTGCCGAGGTGTGCAGCGCGCTCCTAGAATCCACCTTTGGCCCTGCCCCACCCCCTGTTTTGGAGTCCTCCATCCCTGCACCCACGACGCCTACCCTTCACCCTCCTGTCCCTGCGGTGCCTGTTTCTTCCCCCCCACATGATGCCCTGACCCCTGTGGAAGACAACGGATTGTAACTGTGCAGGCAAGCTAGGGGACACACATCCCACTGTGTCCCCCATCCAGCTGGGACTCCTGGACTGCCCTATGGCCTTTGTTAATCTTGGACTTACGTCATACTAGTTTTTTGCTCATGCTGAATAAAGCTATTTATTTTTTGGCCTTGGAACACTCCTGCATTGCTGGCATTGCTGTTGGTGGGGCTGCTACATGGTTGTGGGTGTTGGTCATGTGTTGGGTGTGTGGGTAATGTAGTGGTGTGCTGCTCATAGGGGGGACCCTGGGATCTGTGTGCCATCACACGGTGTTAGCTACCTTTCTCCATTCATGTAAGCAGTTGCTGCATGTTGCAATTGTCCCAAGGTGTATTCATTTCCTCTGTGTACCCTGACTTCTTCCCTGCAGGGTGTCCCCTGACTTTAGCACAGAGCTGTGTGTCCATTAGCTGGGTGTGTGACGTAGTCCTTCACCTTTGCACATGCATGCTGAGCGATGTCTCCACCTGCATCATTCGTGGCATCCTTGGTAGTCATTGTACTTGTGTATGTGGCCTATTGACATGACTTCATGTGTACATGTTTTCTTTTCTGCGCTATGCATGCGTATACTCCCAGCCTCGCACACATGTGGTACATGTACTGCAGGGTCTTTGTGCACCTGACTGACATTTGTGGGCATGATATCTGTGACTACTCCACCATTTGCGTTCCATGGGCACTGCTGGGAGTGATGGGCACCCACCCCTCCTGCGTCTGGGCACTGCTGGGAGGACTCTGCACCCACCCCTCCTGTCTCAGGGCACTGCTGGGAGTGATAGGCCCCCACCCCTCCTGTGTCTGGGCACTGCTGGGAGGACTCTGCACCCACCCCTCCTGTCTCAGGGCACTGCTGGGAGGACTCTGCACCCACCCCTCCTGTCTCAGGACACTGCTGGGAGTGATAGGCACCCACCCCTCCTGTGTCTGTGCACTGCTGGGAGGACTCTGCACCCACCCCTCCTATCTCAGGGCACTGCTGGGAGTGATAGGCCCCCACCCCTCCTGTGTCTGGGCACTGCTGGGAGGACTCTGCACCCACCCCTCCTGTCTCAGGGCACTGCTGGGAGGACTCTGCACCCACCTCTCCAATTTCACAATATGTGCGCTCATGACATACACGGATGTGGGTACGCTCCATGCATTCGAGGTGGGGGTACATGTCGTACTTACACTGTTGGGGTGGGGGTATGCTCCATACGTACGCGGGTGGGGGTACGGGTCATACTTACACTGTTGGGGTGGGGGTATGCTCCATACGTACGCGGGTGGGGGTACGAGTCGTACTTACACTGTTGGGGTGGGGGTACGCTCCATACGTACGCGGGTGTGGGTACGGGTCGTACTTACACTGTTGGGGTGGGGGTACGCTCCATACGTACACGGGTGTGGGTACGGGTCGTACTTACACTGTTGGGGTGGGGGTACGCTCCATACGTACGCGGGTGGGGGTACGGGTCATACTTACACTGTTGGGGTGGGGGTACGCTCCATACGTACGCGGGTGGGGGTACGAGTCGTACTTACACTGTTGGGGTGGGGGTACACTCCATACTTACGGGGGTGTGGGTACGGGTCGTACTTACACTGTTGGGGTGGGGGTACGCTCCATACGTACGCGGGTGTGGGTACGGGTCGTACTTACACTGTTGGGGTGGGGGTACGCTCCATACGTACGCGGGTGTGGGTACGGGTCGTACTTACACTGTTGGGGTGGGGGTATGCTCCATACGTACGCGGGTGGGGGTACGGGTCGTACTTACACTGTTGGGGTGGGGGTACGCTCCATACGTACGCGGGTGGGGGTACGAGTCGTACTTACATTATTGGGGTGGGGGTACGCTCCATACCTACGCGGGTGTGGGTACGGGTCGTACTTACGCTGTTGGGGTGGGGGTACGCTCCATATGTACGCGGGTGGGGGTACGAGTCGTACTTACATTGTTGGGGTGGGGGTACGCTCCATATGCACGCGGGTGTGGGTACGGGTCGTACTTACACTGTTGGGGTGGGGGTACGCTCCATGCATACGGGGTGGGGGTAGGGTCCGTACATATCCGTCCCCACGCTATGTGATGCTTGTGCGGCCCGTACCCAGGCCTTTGCCACGTGGGTACGAGCCGTCCCGCCATTGTTGGGGTGACGTGGGTGTGGGCGTGGTACGACTCGTACCCACACTCTTCAGGCGTGGGTACGGGACGTACCGGTATGGTTGTGTTGCCGGTTCGCGTCGTGACGGACTTCCGTTGTGGCGGTCACTGGCTTAGCTGGACATGCCCCCACCCCCTCGTAGTGACCAGGGCATGGGAGTCAGGTATGTCCTGGGCATGTGTGCTGTGTGACTTTGTTGGGGGGTTTGTGGCCTGCCCTGGTCCTGCCACCCCCACCCGCCCCACTTTCCCCCCTCCCTTAGTTTTACTGACCTTCTGCGGCGTCTGCGTCGGAACCTGTAGAGGAGGCCGACTGCTATGAGGGCCGGGATGACACGTAGGTTCGGGTCCATGTCTGTCCGTCACGTATGGGTCCTCCTTGTTCGCGTCGTCCTGTCTGTCCGTCGCGTACTGGTCCTCCTTGATCGCGTCGTCCTGTCTGTCCGTCGCGTACTGGTACTCCTTGTTCGCGTCGTCCTGTCGCGTACTGGTCCTCCTTGTTCGCGTCGTCCTGTCTGTCCGTCGCGTACTGGTGGTCCTTGTTCGCGTCGTCCTGATTTCCCGGCAGTTTTTGGCAGCCGGAAAATATTCACCGTGCGGGATGACGTCGGTGCGAATCGAAATTCCTGGTTCGTGAATGGCAGGCTGCGAGCGTCCCGACGTCAGGTCGGCGCTTTCCCGGATCGCATTTGTAGTTTTATTTTGTTCGGTCGGGGTTTTTTACGATTCGTACGGAAATGGTGTTCCCGTGTGAATCGTAATTCCATGTTTGTACATTTTGACGACCGGGTACACGTCGGACGGAGAATATGCTCCGTCCGACGGTTCGTACCCGGATTTTGCCGGATCGTAATCGGCACCATAGTGTTGGGAAAAGTCTACGAGAGTGCGTCGGAAAGTGTCCACGTCCGAATATCGTCGGGAAAAGTGTACGAAAGTGAGCCGGACAGTTTCACTTACAAATCGTAAAACACAAGTCCGAGCGCGCAAGTACGATCCCGACCGCCCGTCCGAATACACAATCGCACGTAAAAAGGCCTGTACGGAGCCAACGCAGTAGCACACATGTACACAGGTAAACTCATGCCGTGTACAAGCTGTACAGTCCCCCCACACCCAAATATGTCAGCACCGTACAACACCCTGTCCGCACTGCACCCCAGGCCCGCAACTGTACGCGCCGTACCCCCCCATGTACGCGCAGTACCCCCTCATGTATGTGCCGTACCACCGCATGTACGCACTGTACCCCCAGCCCCCCACCGCATGTACGCACCGTACCCCTGCACCGCATGTACGCACTGTACCCCATGCCCCCCCACCGTATGTATGCACCGAACCCCTGCACCGCATGTACGCAGTGTACCCCCAGCCCCCCACCGCATGTACGCACCGTACCCCTGCACCGCATGTATGCACTGTACCCCCAGCCCCCCCACCGCATGTACGCACCGATCCCCTGCACCGCATGTACGCACTGTACCCCCAGCCCCCTCACTGCATGTACGCACCATACCCCTGCACCGCATGTACGCACTGTACCCCTAGCCCCCCCTCCGCATGTATGCACCGTACCCCTGCACCGCATGTACGCACCGCACACCAACACCGTACCCCGGGCCCCTCACCCAGCATCGCGTATGTCCGGATCGTACCTACGCGAAAAATACTCTTACAGAACCAGGACACTGTAAAACAGCACAAGGATGGTCAATCCGACTCGCACAACAACACAAAACACGTTGACATGACAAAATACATCTCAAAGACTGACCTGGCACATCCAAACAGGTGCGGTCCGAGAGGCTTGGGCTCCAGTAGGTGTACCAGAGTGTCGTTATCAACGTACAAGTGTACGAGATCTCCACACCCCCTCCGTTGACCATGAGGCATATTGTTGCTTCTTAAAATATATTGCCTGATGTATACTTACGTATGTATTAATTATAACGCATGCCTATTAGTTGCAGCGTCTCACTTTTGCACCTTAATCAGGTCGACTAGGAGTGTTTTTTTTCAAACTGGGCTGGTCCCGGGGGAGTCCTGAAGAAGAGCTGGGGGAAGCTCGAAACTAGTTGACCATATGCTAGGTACACCTATCCATTCTAGTTAGGGCCTTTAGCATATTACCCCTTTTTTAACCAATTAGCTAGGAGCAAGAATAAAATGTATTTGGCCCACTAGTTGATTATTTTAATTCACTTTATCCCACTCCATTCCACTACACTCGCACTTGCACTACACATAATCTGTACCTTTTGAGTGCTCCTACGTAATCCGCAAGTTGCAGCACGCCTCAGCCCGTAGAGGACTGAGAGGACCCCAATGATGAAGCATGTCACCGTGGGGAAACCCTGGTGAGTGAGGGGACTCAAGAAATGAAAAGTCTTGCCCCTTTCTTCATGGTCGGGTGGCCTTCGGAATCCAATTGATTTCTGACACCCTTAGGTTAGGTTCTTTTTACCTGATCATTCAGGTTGTTTATGATACATCCAAATAGGCAAACAGAGGCCCCAAATCACAACCACCACTTATAACACACCCACCAAAATTCAAACACAGCAACACCCAAAAATGGACCAATAAAAAGGGCCCACACATACAACCCATGAGCCTTTGCAACAGACCCACTGCTGTCAGACCCCACTGACAAACAACCCCACACAACTCATACCTTCGCTACACCTTCACTCACACACCTTCACACAACCACCTCCACAAACATCCCCCTCTTCACATTCACACACACACACCCACAACCATCCACACCCACACCCCACACCATGCCCACAGACAAGAATCCAAAGTTCACCACGGCGGAGCTGGAGCTCCTTGTCAACGAAGTCATCAGAGTCGAGCCACAGCTGTTTGGAACATTGGTCAGACAGACCAGCATAGCTGCAAAATCAGCCATGTGGCAGAGGATTGTCGACAAGGTGAATGCTGTTGGGCCCGTCCGAAGGACCAGGCATGAATGCCAAGCCAGGTGGTACGATCTGCGCAGGGTGGTCAAGAGGAAAATGAATGAAGAACATGCCCAGACCAACATCACTGGAGGTGGGCCGCCCCGCAGACCCGTACACTACCATCCCTGGGAGGAGAAGGGGATGACCATGCTACCGCAGGTGGGACTACACAGAGTCGAAGGAGTCGCAGAGCCTGGTGAGTACACAAACAACTCACGTAACTTGGGGGGAATGGCATCCACACCCCAACCATCAGAAGCGCAACTAGAGCCAAATTTCGGGGGAGGCTAAGAAACAATTTCGGGCGGGGGATGAATCTTTTAAGCCATAGGCAGAGTGGAGCTGCAGGGGCTCTTCAAGGGGTGAAACAACAGCGAGGCCTCATTAACATGCAAATGGTCTGTTAAAGACCTGTGAAGGTCTCGGGTGCAGCTGTGAGTGCGCCGGGAAGCGGTCTCATCCCGGGCTGCCACACACGACGGAGGGGGCTGAAGCCCTGTGAGTCCAATGGGTGTTGCGCGCCTGCCAACCACAACAAATGCACGCACCTACCCCCAAGCACTCACCGCACACAACCACACCCAAAAACCACGCCCATGCCACTAACGTCACCATTCACCCATCACAAATCAAGGCAATGCCATGTCCAAGGCTACAACAACCACAAACACAAGACTGGATGTCCGGGAGGCTGGGAGGGTGGGCCACACACAACACATTGTCAAAATGAGACGCAGACAACAATGTCCTCAGCCCATATGGCATAGGTACATACCCATGCACAATGCACAGGGACTGGCAAAGTACTGACAAGGTAGCTGACACTGGGCCCTGCTGTATGCAACAGCACGCCCTCCTGGGACCAATGTACACCCAAACACCAACTCCACAAGCACAGGTATCTAGCACAGGAACTCACACACACTGTCATGCCAGCATGCACCATGAGGGGACACACACATCACCTGGGAGACCCAATGACAACTACACACAACAGCATGCCCAGTCACACCCCCCCCTAACACGAGCACACACCCCCGCGGCAGACAACAGATTCACACACTCCCACAATGGACATGTGACACAACAAGACCAATCCAGAGCCAAGTAAGCATCAGAGCCAACTATCTACAGGTCACACACTCAGGAGAACATCCCAATCTGTCCCCCGCAACATGCCCATCCCCAAGTGGACACTGAGAGGAATGCTAGGGATATCCAACTACCTGGGTGAATGGTGTCAACTTGAATATGTATGAAACATGGATGTGGCATGAAACAGCATTAACATTGTCTCTCTCTCACACACAGGGCAACGTCGACGATCTCCCCCCAACACTGGGGGGGAAGAATCACAGTCCCAGGCACCGCGTGAAGACAATCCCACCGGCAGCGACGACTCTCACCACTCCGTGGATGACCCCGACCAACCTGGCCCCTCTGGTTTACAAGCCCCTGCAGCACCTGCGTCAGGTACATCTGTGCCAACCCCCACCCCCATTCCTGCCACATCCCAGGAGACACCAAGGAGCCCTGCTCGCACTGAACAACACAGCCAGTCTGACCAGGAGGGACAAGGTTCTCAGGGCACCCAGGAGGAGGCAGGCAACCCTGCAAATGCCATCCCTCAGGGGTCCCGTAGACCTGATGTGCCCACAACGGCAGGCCAGGCTCGTGTGGGCAGGGGTGGTGGGAGTGGAAGCAGGCGGAGGCGCGAACCTGACCAGCCAGCTCAGGACCCCTGTATGTCACACATACACAACACTCATACTGTGCCTCTGGCGTGACACCAGAGGCATGGACCAGGTCGTGTCCAGACTTTCCGGGATGCAGGGGACCCTCGATGAGATAAAGAACCTGCAGGTCAAGCATCATGCCAGTCATCAACAACACCAAGGACGGATGGAGGCAAGACTGGCTGAGCTCCTGGCGGTGCACAGGGACGTGAGCCAATCACTTCGTCAGATCGCCCAAAGCCTGGCAAACCCTCCCTGTACCACCAGGCGTAGACCAGCACCAGACACAGGGAGGGACGAGGAGGAGGAGGATTCGTCTGACGGAGCGTCCCTAACATCGTCAAGGTCTGCACTGAGGGTCCCCGGAGGAAGGTGGGTCGTCCACGTAAAAGACCGTGAGACACAGCGGACCATCCCCATCTCCCAGGTCACCTGGCCTGGCACCTGGCCCTCTGGCGCAACAGCAGCACCTCACCCAATGGACTTGCTGGTCACAGTCTGACCAATGATGACCAACACTGTGGCCTGGACTCTGATGACTCCAACTGACAAGGATGCCATCTCCCCCTGTGAACTTTGGATTCTATTCCCCCGGTAGAGCACCTTAGCACATCTACCAAAAGACTCACCCCACCAAAAACAAAATCATAGTGTTCTGCACATGAGATGTTGCTGTCATTTTGCATTATTGAACGACATATGTGTGTGGAAATGTCTAACTATGCCTGAGTGGTGAACTAACTCCAGCCATCCATACCCTGGGATCAGAGTCTGGTACAGGACACACATGGGTCACAAGGTATCATTCAATGTAGGCATGGAGCACAACACTCACCTGTGATGGCCTCTGGCTGCTGAGGGGGGGCTTGCTAAACTGTGCGGACAGACCTATTTGGTAGATCATCATCAAGGCGTAGAGGTCATGGCCCATGTGGATGTACCCGGGGAGGGAGTCCCAGGTATGTGTGGCCAGGTGGGAGAACAATGTCCTGTATGCTGGAGTACGGTGGATTTGAAGAACGGTGGCCAGGGCAAGGTTGGATGCACGGAGATGGCCCAACGGGATCTAGGATGACAGACGTACAAGGTTGGTTTGGGGTCGGGGTTGTGGACTGCCTCCTGAGTGTGGGTGGGGAGTGTGAAGGTCATCCTGCAGCAGACAGTGATCCATTGCAGCTATCTATGGTGGACGGTGAGGTGGCTGGGGCACAGGGTGTAGAAGCTGAGGTGTGCAGATGCCGCCTGGAAGTGGACCAGTTTCCTGGGAGTTCGGATGTACTTGCTCCATTGAGGGCAGGGCAGTATATGAGACGGATGTTGTCATGGACCTGGGGGATGGTCTGTCATAATTTGGAGCGGATCTATCTGTGGATCATGTGCATAATGCAGAGGGTGTTGCAGCATGAGGTACAGATGCTGTGGACTAGCATGGCATATGTGAGCGAGCCAAACATGATGCACACCATCTCGTGTGTGTGGCCACTGGGTGCTTGTGCAGGGCCCGCAGCAGCAGGCGCCATCTCCCTGAAAAATGCCCCATTTTGCACACAGAGACTAGGATGTCAGAAGGACAACTGCAACAGGCGCGTGGGTAAAGTAAGGAGTGTCCAGTGTCACATGGCACACCCAGAGACAATGCATGCACAACCACCAAAGAGCCATTACACCGGATCAGGAAACTGAAGGGTGACCTGCGCACAGGAGATACACCCTCAGCAGCTGGTGATGGCCCATTGCGTGGTCGACCTTGGTAAAATACATACACTACCATGTACTTCATCCCCAATAGAGAGCCTAATCCATGAGCAACTGCATGCATGTCGCTAGACTACACATGGACTCCTATGCATTATCGATAGGCCTGGGCAAAAATTTCGTTCCGTTCGCGGAAATTGCGATAATTTGACATTTTTGCGTTCCGCGGAGAGCGCGAAAATGTCAAAAATTCCGGTTTCCGCAGCTTGGCGATAATTTGTTTCTTGCTCGCGCTGTAAAATGATACATTCTCGCGCGCGCGCGATCGCCTTACCTGAATCCCTGCGTTCGCCGACAAGTTTTCTTGATCCGGTCGCGTTCTCCATGAGATGTTGTATTGTTTTTAGCCATTTGCGCTGTCTCGCGACAGTTCGCGCCCGCAGTGACGTCATGCGTCGCGCGATCACGTCTTTCTTCTCGCGATCATGCACCGCGAGAACAACTCAAAACAAGATGGCCGCGCCCGCAAGCAGCCACATGGGTAAGTTGGCGACCCGCAACCATGCAGAAAATCGCGCGAACATGCCGGAAAAAAACTTCCGCATCTTCGCGATATTTCTGCTTGTTTGCGATAATTTTAAACATTCTCGCGATAATTTGCGAAGGTTAATTCCGCAAATTCCGCCCACCCCTAATTATCGACAGCAAGTATGCCAGAGATGCCGCATGCCAAGTGGCAAGAAACCTGCATTGACAGAGACGAGGCACCTTGGAGTGTGACGAACACTTTTATTACTCAGCCTCACACCAATGGAATTGCATCCATTGGAGCAGAATCACAGGTCATTCGGCTGACCATGTGTGACCTACACTGGACACCCCCTGCAACACACAGATGTGGTAAATCCTACTGAGCTGGCACACACGTGAAGGGGTTGAGCCTCACACCCCTTGCTGCACACGGAGAGTGTAGAATTCCCCATGGAGCCTCATACGGGGATGTCCCACACCATGTTCACCATAGGCATCCCGTATGTTCCTGAAGGACATTATACACACATTGATGCCTTCATCAGAATCCACAATCCATGACAGATGACTGTCAGGAAGGGTGACTATCAATTCATGGGAGCCATGCAACACGTCAGGTGGCCCATGGTGAGTCGACATGTATGCACGGTAACACAACATGCACAGGAGCAGTCCCCATATATCACAAACACGTACCACCAACAAAACTCCTTGCTGTACTCTTTACCCAAAATGACTTTTCACCATGTCTGTGCATGTAACTCTAATCCAGCACACGTTGCAATACTCATGAGGAATAGCAGGAGTGCAATGATGACATGAGCAGACAACAGCCGCAAGAACCTGGGGAGGATAGACACACAACAATTCAGCAAAGAGCTAGTAATCCGCAGACATGTACATGCACTCTACAGGATAAATGTTGTCACCATGCTAATAATGAATTTTGTGTACCCGTTAAAATTTGGGGAATGACATCATCACTTGAATGACACATCAGCACACACCTCCAAGTCCCTTAGCACACAGTCAGCTTGACACACACATTGCAACACATGCCACACAATGCTCTAAGCGTGCACACTCAGACACAGGGACTCACCATCATGAGAAGAAGTTGCGGATAAGCTGACTCTGGATGTCCTCATCCTCATCCTCATCCTCACTTGCCCCGTGCCCGAGCCCTTCATCCTCCACGGGTGGATTATCCAGCTCATCCGGATCCAGGATGACTGGCACGGCCTTCTCCACTGCCATGTTGTGCAGCATGCAGCACACAAGGAAGATTTTGCAGACCTTCACCGGGGCATATGGGAGTGCGCCGCCGGTCTTGTGGAGGCACCGGAATCTACTCTTCAGGAGTCCAAACGTCCTCTCAATCACGTGCCTCTTCTGCCCATGGGTGTCGTTGTACCGGTGTTCTGCGGCTGTTCTGGGGTTGCGGAGCGGCGTCATCAGCCATGGCTTGTTGGGATAGCCAGCGTCCCCTACATGGAAACATCATGGACAGAAGTGGGTCAGGAGAAGCAGTAAGATATTAAGATACCGCTAAATACAGGATTAACAGAGTATACCCACCAACAAGACATGCACGTTCGCTGCGCAGCTGCAGCATCATTTCAGGCACCCTGCTACGCCTTATGATGTAGGCATCGTGTGCTGATCCTGGAAAATGGGCACAGACATGGGATATCATCATGTTAGCAAGACATACCACAAGGGCATTGATGGAGTGGTAATGTTTGCGGTTACAGAAGGCTACCTCCTGTGCGTGTGGTGGTACCAAAGCCACATGTGTCCCATCAATGGCCCCAATGACATGGGGCATCCCTCCCAGGGCATAGAACTCACCCTTGACACCTGTCAACTGCTCACGAGTTGGGAAATGTATGAATTCATCCAGGTGTAACAACATGGCCTCTAACACATCATGCAGGACACGGCTGAACATGGTCTGGGACATGCCACCTACATCAGCTATGGTCAATTGAAACGTACCCGTGGCAAAGAAATGTAGGGCTGCCATCACCTTCATCTTGGCTGTCAGTGCAGTAGGATACCTGTGTAGCAGTTGGAGGTGTGGTTCCAGCCTTGTGGTCAAGTTGTCAATCAACGGTTGGGAGAAGCGGTAGCGGCGAATACAGTCACGTTCCCTCATGGCAGCCAAGTCTGGCATTGGTCGGGGGAGAGGCGGTGCCCTGCAGAATTTTGGAAGGAACAACAAAGATTGAGTACAGCACTACACCACTGTCAATGAACTGAGCACATGTTCAACAGCTAATACACACATGCTACATACAGAGTCTGTACTGTGCAATGCATCCAGGACACGTATACCAGCCAGGTGACACCCCTACCAACAGTCAGCTACACACGTGGGTGCTCAAGGTCAACATGACATGCCATGGAACTAGCTGTGGGCCAGTGTAAGTGAACAGGCAGACGCATTACAGGAGTGACAGACAACCACATATGTGCATGAGAAAAGTTGTTTCATCATACAGACCGGTTGCGTAACACTAGAGGCACAGGTCACATGTCCTTGAAATAGGACAGTCCACACACCTTGCCATGAAGGGGTACATGTCAGGAATGATCACACATACATTGAGACTACGCAGATATGTCCTTGTCTCACAAGTCCATGTGCGATGCATACATACACCTGTTACGTCTGATTCCACATGTGGCCTGGTGTGCGTAATAGTGTGCCATGCCCATCGACACGCACACACATGTTGGATGCAGCAACAGCAGATGCATGTCACAGAACAACTACAGCAAGCTCATGGGAACACATGACACACACATGACATAGTCACATCGTGCAACACCGGTAGTTACATGTCAGGTGTCATAATCAGTGTCCCTGGCATCAGGGGACAGTTGCGGGTGTAGGTGACTGTGCCATGCCAGTGATGCAGTGCTCGACTGTCCCCAGAGAGTAGCTCCTCTGTATCAATTGATTTCAAGTAAATTTCTGTTGTGTCATGCTCCCCATTGTTTCCCAGTGGCATGGTGGGTAAACCAACTGTGTGGTGCAGGGCCTACATATGTTTGTAGTATTGTAGATGTCACTCATGTTGCTGTTCATGCTATGCGCTGTGTCCTATGTAGTTTGTACTCATGTGTCACATGTATGCAGGTGTCTGATCATTTCCTGTCTCTTCACCTTGCCCACAGCATCGTCGGGGGAAACCGAGGGAGACACTGGCACGGACATGGGGGAGGGATCCAGCACCGGGGCCACCAGTGCTGGGGAGTCTGGCGCAGCAAGTGGCACGGAGGCCGAGGGGAGTCAGGCGGAGGACCTGTCCAGTCCCATCACCGCCCTCCCACTTGCTCGGGCCCCTTGTGTCCGTGCTAGGCAACAACAGGTGCGTGAGAGACGGCAAGGAGGTATATTTAAAAGGTGAAGGGTGCACTTCCACTCCGGATCATTCTGTGGTGTGTAGGCAGATTAAATTGCATGGTGCTTGTCATATGCACGCTCATGATTTAGCTTGTATTCTGAAGTGGATTCGTGTGCCAGTTATGACCCCGTCTTGTACGCTGCTTGATAACGGTAATTATGTGCTGTTCAATGATGAAGCTTGCTGTGGGATGCTTCCGGGAATTCCTCACATTGTGACTGCATCACTACGAGTGGTTTTCTGTCATTACGACCTTTTCCCACCCCGCATGGCTGGCTCGATGTATCTATCTGGCCTTCCATTCCAACCTTGAAAGCAGAGTTCAACAAGATGAGCTGAATAAGGGCTCTATTGTCTCAAAAACAAGTTGTGTTGACTTCATCCCGAGAAACATTTGTCCTTCACGTAGCTCACACGCGCACAGAGGTGCAAGCGCTTTTGGACACTGATCTCCCACTACATATTTGGGACTCGGATTCAGACTATCTTTCATGCCTCGTCAACAAGTGGCCTGGATGTTTTTTTCTAAATTGTTTGATCCGGCCTCATGACCTCCTTCCATACTCTGTTTGGTGTGTTCCCCGCATTTCATCATTCGATTTTTCTAGCGTCTTAGGAGGTCTCCCTTTCCTTCTCGCACTCGTGGCTGGGGTGCTATTATTGATCTGCGTACTACGCTGTGGCTTCACAACTTGCGTTAGAAGACAGTGTTGGACAGGCCTCACAGACGGCTCGCGCCCTCCCCGCTCGACAAGGCCAGGACTCCGGGCCACCTGGCATAACCCCGCGACCAGCACCTGTACCCTGTCCCCCGACGGACCCTCTGCCCTCGGACCCCTACTCATCACGGGGTCCAGCCCCACCGGCTTTCCCGGCCGGGTCAAGCCGCCATCTTGGACCCTGTACCACGCGGCCGCCTGGCCTCCCCTCGACCCTAACCCCGGGCCTGGCCGGCCCCGACATCCCGGCACCACTATCCACCCAGGAGGTGAGCGGACCACTTGGCAGGTCAATGGGAGACCGAAGTGTCAAGGGCTCTCCCCCGCCAGGTGCCGATCGCTCCCAGCTCCCCCGGGCACTGGCTCCACCCCCTGCTGGGTGTCTGGACACCTTCATCCCGGACCCTCCGACCTCCAAGTGCGAGGGTCCGGACATCAAAGGGCACCAGCCCTATAACTGAGGCAGCTCCGGAGCAGGAAGGCAGTTGTATCCTGGAGTCGAGAGACACCGAGTGAACTCAACCCTGACGGTCTACTGGCGCTGCCGTAGCCCGCTCTTGTGAACCATCGTCCTGCCTGCTGGCGCTGCCGCGGCCTTCTGCAACCTTCATCTTCCTGGGACCTGCTGGCGCTGCCGCGGCCCGTTGTACCGACCATCCTCACCGGGACCTGCTGGCGCTGCCGCGGCCCTCTGCAACCTTCATCTTCCTGGGACCTGCTGGCGCTGCCGCGGCCCGTTGTACCGACCATCCTCACCGGGACCTGCTGGCGCTGCCGCGGCCCTCTGCAACCTTCATCTTCCTGGGACCTGCTGGCGCTGCCGCGGCCCGTTGTAACGACCATCCTCACCGGGACCTGCTGGCGCTGCCGCGGACCGTTCATCTTCCAGGGACCTGCTGGCGCTGCCGCGGCCCGTTGTATCGACCATCCACACCGGGACCTGCTGGCGCTGCCGCGGCCCATACCACCTAACCACCAAGCTCGAGGATTGTGAGCTCATCACCATCTCATCCGAATTACCTGATTGGTAAATAGACTGTCCCGCTACCCCCTTCCCTACCTTACGAGACTCTAATCGAGGGGACCCCTGAGTCCAGACCTCCTTGTACCATTTTACCGTACCTTAAATAAGTGCCTATAAAGATCACTGAACCTTATCCGTGTGTGATATCTGTCTGTGGGGGGGAAGTTACTTGTCTGTACGATCGCTGGAGACGGCTCTCCCCGGAGACCTCTCCTCCTGACCCCGGCCGACCCTCCCGGTCCATCTACCTTTTCTAACATTGGTGGCCAGCGGCGCGATCCGAATCAACGCGTAATCGTACAGAGAGTAGCTCACCCCACGACAAAGCACGATGTCGACCAAAGATAGCAGCTCCACCGAGAAGTTCCAAATGGAGAAACTAGAGGAGTACAACCACCGCGAACTGAGACAATTTTGCATAGAACTTGGCATTGCTACCACTGGCCTGAGTACCAAGGATGACCTAAAGCACGCCCTTGAGTCGTGGACAGAAACGGGGGTCGCAAGACCCTCCGACCAAAGCAGCGTCACACCAGACCAAAACAGCGTTACACCAGAGGGGAACGCCACGACTCCCGAGGAACGGGGAACGGGCCTCTCACCGGAGGAGATACGAGAAAGAGACAGAGTCAGACTGCACGAATTAGAGATGGCACGACTCAAGATGGATGGGGAGCTCAAGTTAGCTGAACAGAAACTCAACCTCGAGCATATGCGGATTCGAGAGGAGCGAGAAGAAAAACAGAGACAGAGAGAGCTGGAAGAGAAAAAGATAACGCTCGAGCACGAGCGCCAATTGGCAGAGATAGAACTGCGCAAACAGCATAAGGACTTGGGGGTGCCTGAAAGACCACACACCCCGGGACCAACTGAGAAAAAAGTTCACATCCCCAAGGATGTGGTCCGCGAGTATGTCCGAGAAGACGACATACAACAATGGTTTAAGGCCTATGAGATCGCAATGACCTCCCACCGGATCGACCGGAGTGATTGGGGAGCCGGACTTTGGGGGAGATTTATCAACGAGGGTCGCGATGCCCTGCTGCAGCTCCCCGATCACCAAATGTCGTCCTACGACCACATGAAGGCTGCCCTCCTCACCCGCTACGGCCTCACGCCCGAGATGTACCGCCAGAGGTTCAGGGATTGCACCCGGATCCCAGGTACCACTTGGGTGGAATACGTGAACTATTTCAGCCGGGCCTTCGAGGGTTGGATCAAGGGAAGTCAGGTCACCACCTACGAACAGCTCTTCCACCTCATGGTATGGGAACACCTGTCAAACAACTGCTTCGTCGAGCTCCGGCAGCATCTACTCGACAGTAAGCTGACTGACCCCCGGCAGCTCGCCGCCGAAGCTGACCGGTGGGAGAGCACCCGAGTGGGCCGGAAAGGGCCACACGACCAGAACAGAAGCAACCAAGGCCAGCACCGTCCTCGGGGAGGAGGAGGAGGCCAGGGGCGGGGGAGAGACGCCTTGCCAGCAACAACCGTGGCCAGCACCCCGCCGCCGGCCGGCCGGGGCAACCCCCCGTTGCGGCCTGGGTACCGAGCCAACGTCACGTGCCACAGATGCCAGCGACTAGGCCACTACGCCAACGATCCGAACTGCCCGCTGAACCAAACGCCCAAACCCCGCCAGGTAGCTGCCGCTGCCCTGGGGGAGGAGCAGTCGTTGGAGGGTCCCGAGGAGTGTGAGCCGGACCAGCAAGGGTGGGAACCGGCCGCCATGGTCCTGGCATGCTTAGGGGGAAGAGACATGGTTCCGCGGGCTCCCCTACCCGCCAACACCAGGAAATACGGTCAGTGGGTGACCATTAATGGACAGAGAGCTGAGGCCTTGCGCGACACCGGCGCCAGCGTGACGGCCGTCCGCTGTCACCTGGTGAAGCCCGAGCAGATCTTGCCGAACATTCTCTGCCCCGTCCGCTCGGCAGATAACTCTGAAAGCATGTGCAAGATGGCCTGCGTCCCGTTTGAATGGGGAGGGGTCTCCGGCCTACTGAAAGTGACGGTCCGGGACGATGCCCCCGTGGACTGCCTCCTGGGGAATGACCTCGAGAGTTCCCCGTGGGCCACCGTCGAGAGAAGAGAGCACTTGGGGATGCTGGGCCTCCCGGACTGGGCCTGCATAACCACCCGATCCATGGCCGGCCGGGCCGCCCCCCGATCAGAAGAAACCGAATGGCCGGCACCTCCGCCCCCGGTTGCCCCCGTAGAGGACAACGGCGAGGCCGACCTCCCAGACCCGGCCCCCGAAGAAAACGCGCAACCCCAGGACCTTCCGGATCTGGCTCAGTGGCGGCAAGAAGGGGGGCCCACCCAAGAACAGTTCCGCCAGGAGCAAAAGACCTGTCCCTCCCTCGAGGGACTTCGCCAACAAGCCAGCACCCAAGCCGCCGGGGACACCACCGGAACCCACTGGGTCTACTGGGATAACGACCTGCTCTACAGCGAGCAAAGAATCGCCGAGCTGGGGGCCAGTCGAGTTCTGGTGGTACCGCTCCGCTTCCGAGACTTTCTACTCAACCTAGCCCACGATGTCCCCCTGGCTGGGCACCTGGGCCAAGATAAAACGTACAGTCGACTGGTGACCCACTTTTTCTGGCCAAAAATGAGGAATGACGTCCTGAACCACTGCCGATCGTGCCCCACATGCCAAGCAAGCGGGAAGAGTGGCCGGAAGCTTAAGGCTCCTCTACAACCCTTCCCGGTGGTCACCACCCCGTTCGAGAGGGTGGGGATAGACATTGTGGGGCCGCTGGACCCTCGCACGGCACAAGGACACAGGTTCATCTTGGTACTAGTGGACCATGCCACCCGCTATCCCGAGGCGGTGCCCCTACGGACAGTGACCGCTCCAGTGGTTGGCCGGGCCCTGATGGGGATCTTCTCCCGGGTAGGCTTCCCCCGAGAAGTCGTCAGCGACCGAGGTACGAACTTCATATCGAAGTACATGAAGTCCCTCTGGCAACAATGCGGGGTCACATACAGATTCACGACCCCCTATCACCCCCAAGGAAACGGACTCGTGGAGCGGTTCAACCGCACTCTCAAAGGGATGATTGGGGGATTGGAAGAGCCTCTCCGTCGCCAGTGGGATGTACTGCTCCCGTGCCTCCTCTTCGCCTACCGAGAAGTACCCCAGAAGTCCCTCGGCTTTAGCCCCTTTGAACTCCTATACGGACACCCTGTGCGAGGGCCCCTCAGCCTCGTGAAGGAGGGCTGGGAGTTGGCCCCCCTAACGACCCCTCCAGACGTCTTCAAATACCTCCTGGCCTTACGAAACCAGACCCGGCGCTTCAGGGAGATTGCCAAGGCGAACCTCGAGGCCAGCCAGGAAGACATGAAGAGGTGGTATGACCACAATGCCTCCTCCGTGGAATTCGAGCCGGGGCAGCAAGTATGGGTAATGTCCCCCACCGAACCGTGTGCCCTGCAAGATAAGTGGACGGGGCCCTTCAAAGTGGTCGAGCGCAAAAGCCCCGTCACTTATCTCATCGACCTGGGGACCTCCCGGAACCCCCTTCGGGTCCTCCACACCAACCGGCTCAAACCGCACTTTGTGCGCTCCGAACTAAGCCTCTTGATGGCTACGGACAGTGGCACAGAAGAAGACTCCGAGCCCCTCCCGGATCTCCTGAAGACTCAAGAGAAGGACGGGTCCGTGGATGGGGTCCGGCTCTCTGACGCCCTCACTACGGAGCAACGACAGGACTGCCGGGACCTCCTGCTGCAGTACGCTGCCCTGTTCTCCCTCACCCCCGGGGTCACCCCCTGGTGTTTGCACGACGTAGACACCGGGGACAGTCCCCCTGTCCGGCACCGGGCCTACCGCGTACCAGATCGGGTACGGGCCTGCATACAGGAGGAAGTGGCCAAGATGCTCACGATCGGGGTCATCGAGCCCTCGGACAGTCCCTGGGCCAGCCCGGTCGTACTAGTCCCCAAAGCCGCTGCCCCCGGCACCGCACCTGAACTGAGGTTCTGCGTCGACTACCGGGGCTTGAACGCTGTCACCCGGACCGACGCCCATCCCATCCCCCGAGCAGACGAGCTGATCGACCGGCTGGGGGCCGCCCGCTACCTTAGTGTCTTCGACCTAACGGCGGGCTACTGGCAAATCGGCCTCACACCCAGGGCTCAGGAACGGTCGGCCTTCTCCACCCCCGATGGCCACTATCAATTTAAGGTCATGCCCTTTGGCATGAAGAATGCCCCCGCCACGTTCCAACGCCTTGTGAACCAGGTCTTGGCGGGGCTTGAAGAATTCAGCGCTGCCTACCTGGACGATATCGCTGTGTACAGCCGCCACTGGTCCGACCACCTCCGTCACCTCCAAGAGGTCCTACAAGCCCTCCAGCGGGCCGGCCTCACCATTAAGGCCGGCAAGTGCCAGATTGGCCAAGGGTCTGTGACCTACCTTGGGCACCAAGTGGGGAGCGGGCTGGTGGCCCCCCTACAACTTAAGATTGCTGCCATCCAGTCCTGGCAGCCCCCCGTCACCCAGACCGAGGTCCGAGCCTTCTTGGGGCTCACCGGCTACTACCGGCGGTTCGTGAAGGAATACGGCAGCATCGTGGGGCCCCTCACGGGTCTCACATCCAAGAACCAGCCAAAGCGGGTCAATTGGACTCCTGACTGTCAAGCGGCCTTCGAGGAGCTGAAGGCCGCCCTGTGCACCGCCCCGGTGCTCCAGGCCCCCGATTACAGTCGGGAGTTTGTGGTGCAGACCGACGCCTCCGACCACGGCATCGGAGCCGTCCTCTCTCAGTTGAACCTCGAAGGTCAGGACCAGCCGGTGGCCTTCATCAGTCGACGTCTCCTGGCCCGAGAACAGCGTTGGAGCACCATCGAGAGGGAAGCCTTCGCAGTGGTGTGGGCCCTCAAAAAGCTCCGGCCCTATCTCTTCGGTACCCACTTCCGGGTACAGACCGACCATCGACCCCTGCAATGGCTGATGCAGATGCGGGGGGAGAACCCAAAACTCTTGCGCTGGTCCATTTCCCTGCAGGGAATGGACTTCACTGTGGAGCACCGACCGGGCCGAGACCACGCCAACGCGGATGGCCTGTCCCGCTTTTTCCGCCTCGACGAAGAGAGTCCCCAAGGGGATGGGTGACTCTCCCCGCCTTCAGCTGGGGGGGACGCATGTTGGACAGGCCTCACAGACGGCTCGCGCCCTCCCCGCTCGACAAGGCCAGGACTCCGGGCCACCTGGCATAACCCCGCGACCAGCACCTGTACCCTGTCCCCCGACGGACCCTCTGCCCTCGGACCCCTACTCATCACGGGGTCCAGCCCCACCGGCTTTCCCGGCCGGGTCAAGCCGCCATCTTGGACCCTGTACCACGCGGCCGCCTGGCCTCCCCTCGACCCTAACCCCGGGCCTGGCCGGCCCCGACATCCCGGCACCACTATCCACCCAGGAGGTGAGCGGACCACTTGGCAGGTCAATGGGAGACCGAAGTGTCAAGGGCTCTCCCCCGCCAGGTGCCGATCGCTCCCAGCTCCCCCGGGCACTGGCTCCACCCCCTGCTGGGTGTCTGGACACCTTCATCCCGGACCCTCCGACCTCCAAGTGCGAGGGTCCGGACATCAAAGGGCACCAGCCCTATAACTGAGGCAGCTCCGGAGCAGGAAGGCAGTTGTATCCTGGAGTCGAGAGACACCGAGTGAACTCAACCCTGACGGTCTACTGGCGCTGCCGTAGCCCGCTCTTGTGAACCATCGTCCTGCCTGCTGGCGCTGCCGCGGCCTTCTGCAACCTTCATCTTCCTGGGACCTGCTGGCGCTGCCGCGGCCCGTTGTACCGACCATCCTCACCGGGACCTGCTGGCGCTGCCGCGGCCCTCTGCAACCTTCATCTTCCTGGGACCTGCTGGCGCTGCCGCGGCCCGTTGTACCGACCATCCTCACCGGGACCTGCTGGCGCTGCCGCGGCCCTCTGCAACCTTCATCTTCCTGGGACCTGCTGGCGCTGCCGCGGCCCGTTGTAACGACCATCCTCACCGGGACCTGCTGGCGCTGCCGCGGACCGTTCATCTTCCAGGGACCTGCTGGCGCTGCCGCGGCCCGTTGTATCGACCATCCACACCGGGACCTGCTGGCGCTGCCGCGGCCCATACCACCTAACCACCAAGCTCGAGGATTGTGAGCTCATCACCATCTCATCCGAATTACCTGATTGGTAAATAGACTGTCCCGCTACCCCCTTCCCTACCTTACGAGACTCTAATCGAGGGGACCCCTGAGTCCAGACCTCCTTGTACCATTTTACCGTACCTTAAATAAGTGCCTATAAAGATCACTGAACCTTATCCGTGTGTGATATCTGTCTGTGGGGGGGAAGTTACTTGTCTGTACGATCGCTGGAGACGGCTCTCCCCGGAGACCTCTCCTCCTGACCCCGGCCGACCCTCCCGGTCCATCTACCTTTTCTAACAGACAGCATGCACCGGCTGCTCCATCTTCGGCAACATATGCTTGAATTCTATGGCACTCTGCCGCTGGCGACCTTAAGCAGTGCCTATGGATTGTCCTCCGGTTTCCCTTCTTTACCTGCGTGCAACCTGTCTTTCATTGCCTAGATTGTCCATTCGAATGGGCTGTGGATTTGTGCCTGACTAACTCGGTGTTTCCTGACCCGGATTATGATCGAGTGATGAGCCCCTTAGTGGCTCATGAGTTGGACTGTTCTGGCGTCAGGATTATGGCCTGTGCTGCAGCACATGGAGTCCTAGGGAATTGGGACATCGGAACGACTGCAACTGAATTCTTATCCAGAAGTTATCTTGATGTCCCCACCTGTTGTCCACAAATGGTGCAGGATGCCCAGATTGTTGAGGAACACGTGTGTTCTTTCCCCCTGCTGAACTGGATGGCAGATAATTTTGCGGAACGTTCTAATGATTTCCTCTTGGAAGCTGTTGCAACTTATTGTGCTTATACCTTGATGGATTGACTTTAGCTCTGCTCATTTCATGGTGCATCCATCGATGTTATGTTTTTTCCCCTTTTACATGGTTCATTTCCCTGCAACATCGTTCATCATTGACATTTCTTTTCAGACTTTTTCGCTTCCCTTCTATGGACTTCCAGTTCATGCCCTTGGTTCCGTTCTATCAAACTTGAACTCTGCGTTCTCGATTTTGCGCCCCTAGTGGTAAGTGGTATGAACAAGGGGTGGTGTAGTCCTGATTCCTATCTCCCTATGTACAATGCTAAGTTGGTACCACCGCGTTAGTTGTTAGTGAGCCATCTTGCCAATTTTGCTGCTTTTGCACGCGACACTGTAGTTGCGTGTTCTCAATTTTCAAATGCCTACTCGAGTGTGCTTCACATGAGGACTGTCTGTTGTTTGACATCCTTCACAGTGAGCAGCGAGCTTGTACTGTACATTGTGTACACAAACAGTCTGGGTGACTAGACGGTGCATGTTGTTGTGTGCAGGTTGATCGGCCCACTATTTAGCCATTACATGCACGCAGCTGCAGATACCTGATAGATGAATGCTTGCCATATTGCAGTGCAGCTCGTTTGAGTTTCATTGTGATGGGGAACTTTTGCAGGTGAAGAGACTAGATGATCCTGTGATGTGATACCACTGAGCTGATCTGTTTGGTGGGGGGTCCCCCGTTAATGCCTAGAGACCTTCTATTAGTCGAATGATACTACTATTGGTTTACTGGCGACAGGAAGGTTTCTGTTTCCATTGTCATTTTCTCATGATTGCTCCTTTCATTGTCTATGATATTGCAACAATGCTGATGCTTATGAACTTAACCATTTGTCTGCTTATGTTAGCCACAGTACTGCATCTTAGGACGCGAGGTTTATTGAATGAACTCTTTCAACTTTACCGTGTCTGTGTCGATTCTGTTGTTGAACTAATCTGAGAATAATGACGAACAGGTGTGTCTGATGCCCACCATTCCTAAGAATATTGTCATGCGCTTGTTCTGGGTTGTCTATACATTGGGACCGCCGAGCTCAACCTCGGCTAACGAATGGGGCACTAGGCTAGTCGAATAAGGGCTTCTGGGTTCTGAGGGGAGTTTGTGGTACACCAGACATGTCTCCTTCGTGCCAGGCACCGCACCCCCTGCCCCTGTCTCCCCTGCTGCCGTCAATGCAGAGTCTGTGGACATTCAGCGCCAGTTGCAGGTTAGTCAGTGTTGGACTTGGCCCTTCTGGCAGGTTCACCCCTGAACTTTTTGCTTTTACTGGTGACCTGGTGGTAATGATTTTTAGTTTCTGCGCACTTTCCCTGTGTCCCAGAGTAAAGTGCGTGCGCACTCTGAGTGCATGTGGTGAGATAGGCCTGCCCTCCCATAGGAATGCATGGGGAATGTATGTGTCCCTGGTAGTTCCTGATGCATGGGGTGTGCAGGCTCGAGTTTGGTATGTGCGGACTCGTGTGATTGAATGCTTCGCAATGATGTATAATGCGTGATTATGTCATGTGCGGAAGTGCCACTTCTAGGAGTTGGCATATTAGTGTAAAATGTGCAGTGACTGCCTGTCGCGTGATTGGCTGGCTGAGGTCATGTGACGGGCTAGGGAATCCCCAGAGTCAGGAGGAGTCACCCAGTGGTGAATAGGGAGATCAGCAGCTAGATGGGTGGGAGGAGAACACCTGAGTCCTGAATAGGGCTGGGTTTTCCCCACACAATGCTGGCTCCGCCCCCTGTGTTGCGACTGATGGCCCTGGCCTGCACTCTGAATAGGGAGAGGGGCTGAGCAAAACAAAGTGCTCAGGAACCAGTTGTAACTGGTTCGCCCCTTCCCTGCACCTTGAGACAAAGGAAAGCTATGTATAAAAATGGGGCTGTGTCCCCACAGAATCTGTTCTCTTCCAGGATCCTGCCTGAGGGGGGCTGCTGCTGCTGCTGGACCAGAGGACCGCCACTTGGACTACCTCCCTGCCTGGAGGCCCAGTGAGCTGGCTCTGGGTCCAGCCTTGCCCCCCCACCTCTGCCTTGCTGTATGCAGGGGAGAACTTTGCTGGACTTGGTGTTTATTGGCATCCCTAAGCGCCTGGAAGCGCTTTTATTTTCCCTTAGCGCTCGGAGCGCTTTAATTCTGAAAGCCGGTGCCCACCCGGCATTTGCCCCGTTCTGGACTAATCCTGAAGTCCCCTGGCAGGTGCCCACCCTGCCAGGGACATTGCCGCCATATCGAGTGCCCACCTCGATTTATAGTATTTTACATGAGCCGGTGCCCGCCCGGCATCTACCCCGCTTTATTGGAAAGTTACGATCCCTAGCGGGTGCCCACCCCACCAGGGACTTTGCCGCTTTCATTTTTGATCCAAGTACGGGTGCCCACCCCGTATCGCCACCGTCATCGGGAACTCGGGGCCGCCGCGCTGCCTGCGTTGACCCGGAAGCAAAGAGGAGTCACGCCTGGTGGTGGGCGGGGCCTTGAAGCCGCGCCCTGTTGGATGGAAGCGGACGGGAGCCTACCCCGCGCTTCCCTGAGGAGTGAAGAGGAGGCGAGCCTGCGAGCAGCAGCATCGCTGCTGCCCGGCCGGAGTGCTGCCAGTCCCGTGGAGCAGACGGCGGAGGGCGGAGACGATGCGGGAGTCCCCGGAGGGCAGCCCGGTAAGTACAAAGGGCTGGGGGACTCCGCGCATGTGCTAATGGTGCCGGTATCTGTCCTTTAGCCCCGAGAAGGCTCCAACAAGGCGCAGTGTGGGAAGAGCCTAGAGGGCTCCAGAGTACACTGCATTGTGTGCAGTTAGAGTGCTAGTGCGCTCCAGCATAGGGGGACATTCATTGCCTTGGTGAACAGAGCGGCCCCGGAAGGCAGTGGGCCGCTCCAACGTTGTCCCAGGCTGGGCATTACTTATTTTAGAGCGTTAGTGCGCTCCACCATTGGGGGCAGTGTTCCAGAGCCCCGAGTGAGGCTCCACCGACTGGGCAAATTGGCGTTCAGAGCCAGAGAGGCTCCAACGGGGGCATCTCTGTGGTGTTGAGCCTGTGAGGCTCCAACGGGGGCATTTCTTTGTTGTTTAGAGCCCAGAGGGGCTCAGGGGGCCACGAGTGTGGAGTATTCAGAGCCCGGGAAGGCTCCAACGTTGGCCCCAACATCATTGTTCCCAGCTGCCCAGCACTTCGTGGGCAGCTGCTCCGTTTAGGCCCCTGACATTGGGACACAGGGCGTCCTAGCCCCCTACAAGGCCAGTTGGCCTAGGGACTGCCACAGGTGGTGGCTTATGTGACTTTTGCACTATTGTTCCTAACCTGCACCTCTGAATGTGTTTTTATGCATCATGTGTTTTCTTTTCCTGCACCTCTGAATGTGTTTTCATGCATCATGTGTTTTCCTTTCCTGCACCTCTGAATGTGTTTATGCGTCATGTGCCTTGTTCTACACAGGTGAATGTATTTTATGCATCATGTGTTTTCCTTTCCTACACCTGTGAATGTGTTGCGATGCATCATGTGTAATGTGCTTAGACCCCTACAGGTATTGTGATACTTAGGTGGTTGTTTTTCTCATAGTACAGGTGGTGCTAGTGAGGTCCTGATTCCCTGCGTAATATTTTCCTAAGGTGGTTAGGGTTGCGTAGGTGGTACTTACCTGTTACCAGTCGTTACTGGTTGTGTGCTACATTTTCTACTTTGTGCTACAGTAATTTTATATCCTATGTTCTAAGTGCTAATTTCTACAAAGTGCTAATTCCTGACAGTGGTCCATGTGGCCCTGTCCCATGTACATATAATCCCTTGTAAATTCTGCCCGTGCCTGTTGGCACATTGTAGAGTGTGTGTTTTGATCTAATGTGTTTTGGTATAATACAAAGGTTATTTTTATATAATACCTTGTGTGGAGTTTCCTTTGTGGTGGGCCTTGGGTGTTGTTGCTGGGTGCGCGCGCAAACGCTTTACACATCGCCTCCGGGATAAGCCTGACTGCTCGTGCCAAGCTACCAAGGGGGTGAGC
Organism: Triturus cristatus; assembly: GCF_964204655.1. Lineage (NCBI taxonomy): Eukaryota > Metazoa > Chordata > Amphibia > Caudata > Salamandridae > Triturus > Triturus cristatus. Next base: position 857,165,675 of record NC_140588.1, on the reverse strand, counting down.
AGGGGTTATCTTTGGCGTGTAACTCCCCAGCCCTGACTAGAGTGGTGGTTTCTGCCTGGCTTTGGTGAAAGCCCTAGCCAACCAGAAATCCCATTTCTAACAGTCAGACATCGCTCCTGCGTGTCCTCCATGGCCACACCAGACTGCTGACACGGATGGTGTCGTACATGGAGGGCATGTCATCAGCGATGTCTGACCAATGGATGTTGCTGAGGTCCATTGACTCGTCACTGACGGCAGCAGTGGGTCTCCTGCAGCGCTCCGTCCCCCCACACCCCAGCACCCTCCGCATTTCCCACTCCCATGCCTGTCACATACACACCCAGACGTCCCCATGCACGCACCCCACCAGACACAGGCAGCACATCACCAGGGACAGCCAAGCGCACACCTCCTGTCACGCACACACACGGGGGAGAAGGCAGAGGCACTGGGTCGGGGGAAAACAGCAGCCACGCTGTCACAGTAGGAGTCCGCAGTCCTCATGACCCACTACCTCCAGAACCACTCCCCTTGGCTCTCCTGCCCATCAGCCGGACTGAGAGTCCTTCATGGCCAGTCCGTCCCCAGCCCCAGTGTGACACCACCCCGCAAGCATTTGAGGGATTCCCCGGGCATGGTAGTTGATTCCCCCCCCTGTCCACACCCTCCCCAGTTGCGCTGTGACCCATCCCTCCGACCCCCCCCTCCTTGGGGCCTGTGGTTCCTTCGGGTGCAGGGGAGACACTGGAAGAGCTTGCTGCCATGTGCAGCGCTATACTGACCTCCTCCTTTGGCGCTGCCCCACCCCCTGTGGTGGAGTCATCCATCCCTGTACCCACGACACCTACCCGTGCCCCTCCTTTCCCTGCGGTGCCTGGCTCTTCCCCCCCACATGATGCCCCCCACTCTGTGGATGATATGGTACAGTGCACTGTGCAGGCAAGCTATGGGAGACGCGTCCCAACGTGTCTTCCCCCCAGTACTCCGCATCTGCCGTGGCCCATGGGCTTCGGGAATAGTGTACTGTAGCTACTTTTCTTTGACATGCTGAATGTGTTATTTGTTTTTCCTTTGCACACTATGGCTTTTCTGGTATTGCTGTTGGTGCTGCTGCTCCCTGAGTTGGGGTGGTGATGATGTGTTGTGTGTCTGGGAAATGTTGTAGTGTGCTGCTCATGGGGTGGACCCTGGTATGTGCATGCCGTCACAAGGTGACTGCATGTATTCTTAGGTCATGTTAGCTCTTACTGCATGGTGACATTGTCCCAAGGTGTGTTCCTTACTCTGTGGCACCTGCCATCTTCCCTGCAGGGTGTTTCCCAAATGTTGTGCTGAGCTGTGTCAACATTTCCTCGGTGTGTGACACATCCCTTCGACTTTGGCCATGCATGCTCTGCTATGTCTCCACCTGCATCGTTTGTGGCATCCTTGCTGGACACTGTACTTGTGTATGGAGTGTATTGACATTACTTCATGTGGACATTTTCCCTTTTCAGCACTTTGCATGTGTGTACTCCCTGCCTCACACACATGTGTTACGTGTTCTGTAGGGTATTTGGGCACCTGACTGACAATTGTGGGCATTGTATCTGTGTGTACTCCACCCTTTTCCTTCCATGGGAGGCTACAACTTGTTGGCTGCCCCGGCACCTGTACATTCCTATCATTCCAGGAATGTGGGTGACAGTGTGTGTTCCCTTAGGCTCTCTTAGTTTCGTGGTGTTTGACATGAGGATACTGTCTTGTTGCATGATCTCAGTGTGTGTATTTGTGCTGCCTCCACCAGGGGAGGTATGCATGTGTAATTTGTCATCACACCCACATGTGGTGTGTCATGCAGTGGGGGAAGGACATCCATCTTCATGGGAGTGGGACACTGCAGTCAGTGATGAGTTGTCATGGCACTCTCAACATTGTCGCACATTGTGTATGCCTTCATGCACCCATGGAGTTTTGCTCATCGGAGGGTGATGTACACACCCCCATGGCTCTGTCCACTGCTGGGGGTCCTCTACACCCACCCCTCATATGTCTGGACACTGCTGGGAGTGATAGGCACCCACCCCTCATATGTCTGGGCACTGCTGGGAGTGATAGTCACCCACCCCTCATATATCTGAGCACTGCTGGGAGTCCTCTGCACCCACCCCTCATATGTCTGGGCACTGCTGGGAGTGATAGGCACCCACCTCTCATATGTCTGGCCACTGCTGGGTGTGATAGGCACACACCCCTATGTATGTGTCCACTGTCGTGGTACGAGCCGTACCCACACGCTGATGGCCTGGGTGCGGCCCGTACCCCTACGGCACCCCAACTTTGGGGGTGCAGCCCATACCCATGCCTTTGGGACGTGGGTACCGGCCGTACTGCCATTGTTGGTGTGATGTAGGGGTAGGCATGGTATGTTCCGTACCCACGTGCTGATGGCCTGGGTGCGGCCCGTACCCCTACAGCACCCCAACTTTGGGGGTGCGGCCCGTACCCATGCCTTTGGGACATGGGCACCGGCCGTACCGCCATTGTTGGTGTGATGTAGGGGTAGGCGTGGTATGTGCCGTACCCACGCGCTGATGGCCTGGGTACGGCCCGTACCCCTACGGCACCCCAACTTTGGGGGTGCGGCCCGTACCCATGCCTTTGGGACGTGGGTACAGGCCGTACCGCCATTGTTGGTGTGACGTAGGGGTGGGCGTGGTACGGTCCGTACCCACACTCTGGGGGGCGTGTGTACGGTCCGTACACGCATACCCCTACATCACCACTACAATGGTGGTACGGGCCGTACCCACGCTCTGGGGGCGTGGGTACGTCCCCTACCACCATTGTGGTGGTGACGGGTACGCGTCCACATCCACTTCCGTTGTGGTGGGACTTGGGATTGGTGGACACGCCCCCCGAAGTGACCAGACCATGGAGGTAATTATTGTGCAGGTTGTATTAGTGATTTGTGGGGTGTGGGTTATGTTTCCTGCCCCTTGCACCCCCCCCCTTTGCCCCTGGGGGTTGTTCTGACCTTCTGCGGCGTCTGCGTCGGTTTCTGTACACAAGGTGGTAGGCTATGAGGGCCGGGATGACGCGTAGGTTGGGGTCCATCGCTGTCCGTCACGTACCGGTGCTCCTTGTTTGTGTCGTCCTCAATTTCCCGGCAGTTTTTGGCTCCCGTAAAAACTGCTGCGTGCGGAGTGACGTCGGCACGAATCGTACTTGCTGGTCCGTAGAACGCTGCCTGACTCCGTCCGGACGTCGCGTATGCGCCTTCCAGATTCAGATTTGTATGTGTTTTTTAGCCGGTCTTTGTTTTTTACGACTCGTACGGAAATGGTGTTTCTGTGCGAATCGTACTTGCGAGTTTGTAAGGTGTTTTTCCCGGGTACGAGTCAGACGGAAAAAACGCTCCATACGACCATTCGTACCCGGGTTTTACAGGATTGGAATCGGCACCTATATGTATATGTTTAATTAATGTTTTATTAAATAATATATATTAATTATTAATTTTAAACATTATAAAATATATTTAATTATGTTTACTTTATTTATAAGTTTTATTTGGTTTATTTTACTTTTTTTTTACTAAAGAAAAAACAATCTTTTTTAATAACGATATTTTTGACATCGATAATTTATTTTCGATATTTTTGTACTTACAACGTTGTAGATAGAGGTGCCTATTCCGATTCGTTAAAAAAAATTTGCGTACGACTCGTATCCGTATATTTTTACATACGATTCGTACAAGTGCCCTACAACCGGCGAAGTACGATTCGTACGTTAAAAATACATACGAATAGCGTTGGGAAAAGTGTACGAGAGGGAGCCGGACATTTTTACGTGCAAATCGTAAAACAGAAGTCCGAGCGCGCAAGTACGATCCGTACCGCCCATCCGAATACACAACCGCATGTAAAAGGCCCCGTACGGAGCAAACGCTGTAGCACACCTGTACACGGGTAAACTTGTGCCCGGATACGAGTCGTACAGACCCCCCTCCCCCGCATATGTCAGCTTCGTACCCCGTATGTCAGCACCGTACCCTCCTCCGCACCGTACCCCAGGACTGTACCCCAGCCCCGCACCAGTACGTGCCGTACCCCAGGCCCGTACCCCAGCCCCCCACCTGTACACGCCGCACCCCAGGCACATACCCCAGCCCCGTACCTGTACGCACCGTACCCCAGGCCCATACCCCAGCCCCCCACCTGTACGCGCCGCACCCCAGGCCCATATCCCAGCCCCCTGCCTGTACGCACCGTACCCCAGGACCATAGTGGCTGTACGCGCCACACCCCAGGTGCGTACCCCAGCCCCGTACCTGTATACACCGTACCCCAGGCCCATACCCCAGCCCCCCACCTGTACGCGCCGCACCCCAGGTGCGTACCCCAGCCCCGTACCTGTATGCACCGTACCCCAGGCCTGTACCACAGCCCCCCACCTGTAAGCTCTGCACCCCAGACGCGTACCCCAGCCCCGTACCTGTACGCACCATACCCCAGGCCCGTACCCCAGCCCCCCACCTGTACGCGCCGCACCCCAGGTGCGTACCCAAGCCCCGTACCTGTACGCACCATACCCCAGGCCTGTACCCCAGTCCCCCACCTGTAAGCTCTGCACCCCAGACGCGTACCCCAGCCCCGTACCTGTACGCACCATACCCCAGGCCCGTACCCCAGCCCCCCACCTGTACGCGCCGCACCCCAGGTGCGTACCCCAGCCCCGTACCTGTGCGCACCATACCCCAGGCCTGTACCTCAGTCCCCCACCTGTAAGCTCTGCACCCCAGACGCATACCCCAGCCCCGTACCTGTATGCACCATAACCCAGGCCCGTACCCCAGCCCCCCCACCTGTACGCACCGCACCCCAGGTGCATACCCCAGCCCCGTACCTGTACGCACCGTACCCCAGGCCTGTACCCCAGCCCCCCACCTGTAAGCTCTGCACCCCAGACACGTACCCCAGCCCCGTACCTGTACGCACCATACCCCAGGCCCGTACCCCAGCCCCCCACCTGTACGCACCGCACCCCAGGCCCGTATCCCAGCCCTGTACCTGTACGCACCGTACCCCAGGACCCTAGTGCCTGTACGCACCGCACCCCAGGCCCGTACCCCAGCCCCGTACCTGTACGCACCGTACCCCAACACCGTACCCGAGCACCCTCACCCAGCATCGCGTATGTACGGACCTTACCTACGCGAAAAAGACTTGTGCAGAACCGGGACACTCTAAAACAGCACAAGGAGGGTCAATTCGACCCACACAACACCACAACACACATCTACATGACAAAATACATCTTAATGACTGACCTGGCACATCCAAACAGGAAAACAGAGGCCCAAAATCACAACCACCTCTTATAACACACCCACCAAAAATTCAAAGCCAGCCACACCCACAAATGGGCCAATAGAAAGGGCCCACACACACAACCCATGAGCCGTTGCAACAGACCCACTGCTGCCAGACACCACAGACAAACAACTGCACCTTACTAACACCTTAACTACACCTTAACTTACACACCTTCACACAACCTCCTTCACAAACCCCCCCTCTTCACATTCACACACACACCGTCACATTCACACCCACACACCCACAACCATCAACACCCACACCCCACACCATGCCCACAGATAAGAATCCAAAGTTCACAAGGGTGGAGCTGGACCTCCTTGTCAATTAAGTCATTAGAGTCGAGCCACAGCTGTTTGGAACATTGGTCAGACAGACCAGCACAGCCCAAAAAACTAGCCTGTGGCAGAGGATCGTCGATAAGGTGAATGCTGTTGCGCCCATCCGAAGGACCAGGCATGAATGCCAAGCCAGGTGGTACGATCTGCGCAGGGCAGTCAAGCGGAAAATGAATGAGGAATACGCCCTGAGCAATATCACTGGAGGTGGGCTGCCCCGCAGACCCGTACATTACCATCCCTGGGAGGAGAAGGTGATGGCCCTGCTTCCGCCGATGGGAGTACACGGAGTCGAAGGAGTTGCAGAGCCTGGTGAGTACACAAACTACTTACGTAACATGGGGGAAATGGCATCCACACCCCAAATACACCAAATGCACGCAACTACCCCCAAGCCCTCACCGGACACAACCACACTCAATAAGCATGCTCATGCCACTAACATGTCCATGCCCCATTCACAAAGCAAGGCCATGCCATGTCCCAGGCTACACGAACCACAAACCCAAGACTGGATGTCCGGGATGCTGGGAGGGTGGGCCTCACAAAACACATTGTGACACTCAGAAGCAGACACTAATGCCCTCAGCCCATATGGCCTAGGTACATACCCCTGCACCATGCCCAAGGCACAGGGACTGGCAAAGTACTGACAAGGTAGCTGACACTTGGCCCTGCTGTATGCAGCACAAGGCCCTCCTGTGACCACTGTACACTCAAACACCAACTCCACTAGCTCAGATATCTAGCACAGGAACTCACACTCACTGTCATGCCAGCATGCACCATGAGGGGACAGACACATCACCTGGGAGACCCAATGACAAATCACACTACACACAACAGCAGGCCCGGTCAAAACCCCTCCCTTACACAAGCACACACCCCTGGGGCAGGCAACGGATTCATCCACTCTCACAATGGACATGTGACACAACAAGATCAATCCATAGCCAAATAAGCATCCTAGCCACAATTCTACAGATCAAACACTCAGGAGAACATATCAATCTGTCCCCCGCAAAATACCCATCCACAAGTGGACATTGAGAGGAATGCTAGGCACATCCAACTATCTGGAGGAACTGTGCCAACTTGAATATGTATGAAACATGGATGTCGCATGAAACAGCATTGACATTGTCTCTCTCTCACACAAAGGGCAACGTCATGGATCTCCCCCCAACAATGGGGGGGAACAATCACAGTCCCAGGCTCGGCGTGAAGATGATCCCACCGGCAGCGACGACTCTCACCACTCCGTGGATGACCCCGACCAACCTGGACCCTCTGGTGCCCAAGCCCCTGCAGCACCTGCTTCAGGTACATCTGTGCCAACCACCACCCCCATTCCTGCCACATCCCAGGAGACACCCAGGAGCCCTGCTCGCACTGAACAACAGAGCCAGTCTGACCAGGAGGGACAAGGTTCTCCGGGCACCCAGGAGGAAGCAGGCAACCCCGCAAATGCCATCCCTTAGGGGTCCCGTAGACCCGATGTGCCCACAACGGCAGGCCAGGCTCGTGTGGGCAGGTGTGGTGGGAGTGGAGGCAGGCGGAGGCGAGAACCTGACCAGCCAGCTGAGGGAACCGGTATGTCACACATACGCCACATCCTGGACACATACCGGCGTGACAGCAGGGGCATCAGCCAGGTAGTGGGGAGCCTCACAGAGATAAAGGGGACCCTCGACAAGATGAAGAACCTGCAGGCCAAGCAACATGCCAGTCAACAACAACACCAAGGATGGATGGAAGCAAGACTGGGTGAGCTCCTGGCGGTGCAAAGGGACATAAGCCATTCACTCCGTCGGATCGCCGACAACATGGGCAACCCTCCCTGTGACACCAGGCGCAGACCAGCACCAGCCACAGGGAGGGAGGAGGAGGAGGAGGATTTGTCCGACGGAGCGTCCCAAACATCGTCAAGGCCTGCATCTGAGGGTCCCCGGAGGAAGGTGGGTCGTTCACAGAAAAGACCGTGAGAGGCAGCGGACCACCTGCATCTCCTAGGTCACCTGACCTGGCACCTGGCCCTCTGGCCCAACAGCAGCACCACATCCAATGACATTCTCTGCCACATGGACTTGATGGTCACAGTCTGACCAATGATGACCAACACTGTGGTCTGGACTCTGATGACTTCTAATGCCAAGGATACCATCTCCTCCTGTGAACTTTGGATTCCATGCATCCGGTAGAGCACCTTATTTTATCTACCAAAACACGTACCCCACCGCAAATAAAAAGATTTATTTTGTATTATGAGATGTTGCAGTCATTTTGCATTAGTCCACAACATACCCTTGGATCTGAGTCTGGTGCAGGACACACATGGGTCACAATGTATCATGCAATGCACACATGGAGCACAATACTCACCTGTGATGGCCTCAAGCTGCTGAGGGTAGGCTTGCAATACTGTGAGGACAGACCTATTTGGAAGAGTATCAATAAGGCGTAGATGTCATGGCTCATGTGGAGGTTCCCGGGGAAGGAGTCCCAGGTATGTTTTCCCAGGTGGGAGAACTATGTCCTGCATGCTGAAGTACGGTGGATGTGAAGAATGGTGGCCAGGGCAAGGTTGGATGCACGGAGATGGCCCAACGGGGTCTCGGATGACAGTGGTACAAGGTTGGTTTGGGGTCGGGGTTGTGGCCTGCCTCCTGAGTGTGGGTGGGGAGTCTGAAGGTTATCCTGCAGCACACAGTGATCCTTTGCAGCTATCTCTGCTGGACGGTGATGTGGCTGGGGCGCGGGATGTTGAAGCTGAGGTGTGCAGATGCACCCTGGATGTGTACTAGTTTCCCGGGAGTTTGGAGGTACTTGCTCCGTAGAGGGCAGGGCAGTATTTGACACGGATGTTGTCGTGGACCTGGGGGATGGTCTGTCTTTCCTTGGAGTGGATCTATCTGTGGATCATGTGCATAATGCAGAGGGTGTTGCAGCCTGAGGTACAGATGCTGGTGATTACCATGGCAAATGTGAGCGAGCAATACATGATGCACACCATCTTGTGTGCGTGCCCACTGGGTGCTTTTGCAGGGCTCTTGTGGGTGGGACACAAGCAGTTGCCCCAGCTGTAAGGGGACAATCCGCAGATGATTACCTCAGTCCTGTACAAGTCCAGCCTCAGGTGGCTGATGTTCAGCCATTCATCACTGGATCTCATGCATTCTTGATTATTGGAACTGGCAATGTCGGCGTCTTTCGTGAGGGTGAGGAGCACCTGGCTGTCAATGGCATACGAGCTGATGATGAGGTGCTGTGCGCATGTGATGGTGGTGAGGGGGGTCATTGTAGATTGACACGCTGAGCCATGTGCCAGATGACGACACCATACTACATGCAGAAGCCTTGAGTCCCACGCACATGGCCTTGCTGGGGTACAGAGCCAGTGGGGAGCAGGAGGGACATGACCTGGTTGGTGTGACAGGGCCTGGAAGGCGTGGCAGCGCTGTGTAGGCAGTCGAAGTTGCACACTTATCATGCAAAGGTGTTGTGTGTGCGCTTAGTGTATGCCTGAGAGCAGGCGGTAGATATGCGGATGGACATTGCATGGAGGGTGGCTGCAACATCAGACTGTAGTGTGATGTGGGTCATGCAAGGACATGAGGGTCGTGCAATGTGCACGTTGCATGTGCAGACGGTCCAGCCTGTGGCACCGAGTGGCTGCAACAGTGGCACAGACACGCTGATGACAGCCAAATGAATGGGTGGAGGGAGGAAGGGAGGAGCATCTTTGAGGCGTGTATGTTGCCAAATCCAGAAACTCTGTGTGCCCTTGCTGCAGGGGCTGCAGCAGCAGGCGGCATGTCCTGGAAAATATGCCACAAGTTGCACACACAGAAAAGGATGTCAGAAAGGCCAACTGCAACAGGCGTATGTAAAGGAAGGAGTGTCCGGTTTCCCATGGCACACCCAGAGACAATGGATGCACAATCACCAAAGATGACTGACACCGGATCAGGAAACTGAAGGCCGAGCTGTGCACAGGAAACACACCCTGAGCAGGTGTTGAGGGCCTGTTGTGGGGACCAACATGCCCAAATACATACACAACCTTGGACTTCATGCACAATAGAGATTCTATCCATGAAGAACAGCATGCATGTTGCTAATCTACACATAGACTCATATGCACAATCTTTGACAACTTTGCCAGAGATGCGGCATGCACAGTGGCAAGAGACCTGCATTCACAGAGATGAGGCACCTTGGAGGGTGAGGAACACCTTTATTACTCAGGCCCACACCAAGGGAAATCCATCAATATGAACAGACTCACAGGTCATTTGGCTGAACAAGTGGGACCTACACTGGACACCTCCTTCACACCACAGATGCTGTAAATCCATTGAACTGGCACACAAGTGAAGGGGGTGAGCCAAACAACCCCTGCTGCACACGGAGAGGCTGCATTTACCCATTGAGCCTCTTATGGGGATGTACCACACCTGTAGCCTCCCGTATGTTTCAGAGGGAAGTTTCACACACATTGATGCCTTCCTCACAATCCACAATCCCATTACAGATGGGTGACTATCAATTCATGGGAGTCATGCTACATGCCAGGTGCCCCATGGTGAGTCGACATGTATGCATAGTAACAAAACATGCACAGGAGCAGTGCCCACACATTCCAAACAACTACCACACCCAAAATGCCTTGCTGCAATCCTACCCAAAGGAGACTTTTCACCATGTCCGTGCATGTAACGCTGATTCAGCACACGTTGCAATACTCATGAGGAATAGCAGGAGCCCAACAATGCCACGAGCAGACAGCATGCACAACTACCTGGGCATGACAGACACACAAGAAGTCACCGAAAAGATAGTCAACCGCATGCATGGTCATTGACTCTACAGGAATAAGGTTGTCACCATGCTAGTTTTAAATTTACTGTCTCAGCTACAATGTGTGGAATGACATCTTCACTCGAGTGACACATCAGAACACACCTCAAAGTCACTTAGCATACAGTCAGCTGGACACACACATCGCAACACATGCCACACAAGGCTCAAAGCGTGCACACTCAGACCCAGGGACTCACCATTATGAGAAGAAGTTGCGTATGAGCTGACTCCGGATGTCCTCCTCCTCCTCCTCCTCATCCTCACTTGCCTTCTGACCAAGCCCTTCATCCTCCACGGGTGGATGTTCCTGCTCATACGGATCCAGGATGGGTGGCACAGCTTTCTCCACTGCCATGTTGTGCAGCATGCAGCACACGATGAAGATTTTGCAGACCTTCACCGGTGCATATGGGAGGGATCCGCCTGTCTTGTGAAGGCACCGGAATCGGCTCTTCAGGAGGCCAAACGTCTTCTCAATCACTCGCCTGGTCTGCCCATGGGTGTTGTTGTAACGGTGATCTGCAGCTGTTCTGGGGTTGCGGAGAGGCGTCATCAGCCATGGCATGTTGGTATTGCCAGAGTCCCCTACATGGAAACATCATGTAAAGAAGTGGGTCGGGAGATGCAGTAAGATACAAAGATACCGCTAAATACAGGACAAACAGAGTATACCCACCAACAAGACATGCTCGTTCGTTGTGCAGCCGCAGCATCATTTCTGGCACCCTGCTACGCCTCATGATGTAGGCATCGTGTGCTGACCCTGGAAAACGTGCACAGACATGGGAAATCAGCATGTTAGGTAGACACACCACAAGGGCATTAATGGAGTGATAATGTTTTCGGTTTCGATATTCTACCTCCTGTGCCTGTGGTGGTACCAAAGCCACATGTGTCCCATCAATGGACCCCATTACATGGGGCATCCCTCCCAGGGCATAGAACTCACCCTTGACACCTGTCAACTGCTCACGAGTCGGAAAATGGATGAATTCATCCAGGTGCTCCAACATGGCTTCCAAAACATCATGCAGGACACGGCTGAACATGGTCTGGGACATGCCACCCACATCCGCTATGGTGAATTGAAACGTACCGGTGGCAAAAAATGTAGGGCTGCCATCACCTTCATCTTGGGGGTCAGCGCAGTAGCATACCTGTGTAGCGGTTGGAGGTGTGGTTCCAGCCGGGCGGTCAAGTGCTCAATCAACTCTTGCGAGAAGCAGTAGCGTCTTATGCAGTCACGTTCCCTCATGAAACCCAAGTCTGGCATTGGTCGGGGGAGAGGCGGTGCCCTGCAGAAATTTGGAAGGAATAACGAAGAGTGAGTACATCACAACACCAATGTCAATAAACTGAGCACATGTTCAACAGCTAATACACATCAGAGAAATACAGAGTCTGGTCTGTGCAATACATCCAGGACACGTATGCCAGCCAGATGAGACTCCTACGAAGAGCCAGCTACAACCATTGAATGTCAAGTTCTACATTACATGCCCTGAAACAAGCAGTGGGCCAGTGTAAGTGAAACGCCAGAGACATCACAGGAGTGACATACATCCACATATCTGCATTCGAAGGATGTCATCTCATACAGACAGCTGGCGGCAAGCAAGACGCACAGGGCACATGTCATTAAAAATTAGCAGCTCACACACATTGCGATGAAGGGGTCCACGTGAAAAAAGAAAACACAGACATGGAGACGACGCAGATATGTCCTCATGTCAAAAGAACATGTTTGAAGCAGACACACGTAACATGTGAATCCACATGTGGCATGGTGTGCGTATATGTGTGCCATGGCCATCTACGCACAGACACATATTGGATGCAGCAACAGCAGATGCAGTTGAAGGAACACCAACAGCAAGCTCATGGGAACACATGACACACACGACATAGTCACATCGGGCCACGCTGGTAGTGAGATGTCAGGTGTCAGTGTCCCTGTCCCTGGCATCAGGGGACAGTTGCGGGGGTTGGTGACTGTGCCATACCAGTGATGCAGTGCTTGACACGTTTGTACTACATGCACACATGTGCAAAATGTGAAGGGGAAGTGTGCCACATAGTGCTCCATCACACATGCCATCTGTACACAGGTCATCACACACCTATTGAGCAAAAACATGAGGAGACATGTGCCATATCACTGCCTGACACACATAGGCCCTGCACAAGAAGGACTGCACTGACAATGACTTGATGTACAGCCGTGCATGAGTCTGACACCTCCATTCCTGTCCTGTGCACCTCCTATCACCAGTGGAAGATGTGAAATGCACCGTACACACACTCTGAGGGTGTGTGTACGGTACATATCACTATATTGGTGTTGGCGTAGGAGTACGCGTGTGTGTAAGGACCGTACACACGTACGTGTATGACCAGTGTGTACACGTACATGTACAACGGTAGTACACGGACATGTAATACGGTCGTACACGTACGTTTACACACTGGTAGTACACGTACGTGTACGACCAGTGTGTACACGTACGTGTACGACCAGTGTGTACACGTACATGTACTACGGTAGTACACATACGTGTACACACTGGTCGTACACGTACGTGTACACACTGGTCGTACACATACGTGTATGACCAGTGTGTACACGTACGTGTACTACCGTAGTACACGTACATGTACGACCAGTGTGTACATGTACGTGTATGACCAGTGTGTACACGTACGTGTACTACGGTAGTACACGGACGTGTACACACTGGTTGTACACGTATGTGTACACACTGGTCGTACACGTACGTGTACGACCAGTGTGTACAGGTATGTGTCAAACGCACTGTGCAACTGGTGCCGTAGGGGTACGTGTCAAACGTACCGTACCTGTGTGTGGATTGTAAACTTACATAGGGGACACATGAGGGACAAGTATAATGGCCTAAATGCATGCTGGTTGTCATGGAGACCGAGTTTCCAGTTCAAATTTTGTCATCAGGTGGCCAGCAAAAGTCGGTTGGAGACAATATACAATGTTGCAAAGTGGTTGTTGCCTTGACATGATGCAAAAATTTTGAACCATGCAAAGGCACTCACTGGTGTATGTTTAAAGGGATTGGAGGAAACGTAGGATGCAAATGAGTCTGACCAATCACTCTGTACTCCTGTAAATGACGCAGCCCAGCAAGGCAGATATAAGGCAGCCAGAACCCATGAGAGGGCACTTGCCTGCACAACACATCATTGGACACCACTGCTGCTGTCATTGCTTCCTCTGTCATCATGTCCAGGTCTGTGGAGAGGGCCCAGCCATTCACCCAGGAGGAGAATGAGGCTTTGCTGGACGTCATCCTCCCACAGTACCCCAGCCTGTATGGGAGACCAGGGGAGCAGGTGAGTGCTGACTCCACTAGCTTTGACTGTGCACCTTTTTTGTGACTGTCACTTCTGGCATTGTGTCCAGGTGTGACAGACATGCAATGTTGTTTAGAGTGGGTCCCAGAGGGGGGGGAATGCCTTATGTCTCGCATGCAGAGCATGATGTAGTTCATGTCTGTACTCCTCACTTGCATTGTGCTTACTGTGACAATCACTGCATGGTGCATAGCACATTCAGCCTGGCTAATCCTCTTGGGCATTTTTGTTCTATAGTCCTGATGTGATTCAGTGGTACCCCCAGTGTGACAGGTGACTGTACCCACAGATGTGTGTGAGTTGAGTGGAGCTGTGGTGAGAGTCTGCAAATGATGTGTACGCCCCCTGGACATTGATGTGTGTGAATGTTCCTTGTCATGTGGGTGAGTGTCTATGTGGAGTGGTACACCACACCTGCATGGAGGAGGCAAAAGCTCTACCCATCTGATGTGAGAAGTAAGCCGTGCTGTGTGTCTGACGTGCTGAGCTAGCCCCACACCTGTGACACCCCCAGGCAAGTGGCACATATGCAGACTGAGGTTTGTATCCGCTGTTGCCAATGGTAGGTAATTGATCTGTGCCTGTGTGTGTCTGTCTACTCTGCTGAGGTTGCGTCAGTGGCCTGGGGTATGTGACTGCTTTGAGGTGCTGTCCATCAGCCTTGTGTTGCTTGTGATGCACAGTGTGAGCCATGATCAGGGAGTGTGTCGCACCCCTCATGCCACCTGTGTACTTTCAATGCCATGTAGTTCATTGGGGCATCCCCAGAGGCTAATGTCCCTATGACAAAGGTGCTATTAGTTGGCAGCATACTATGCCCTGTTCAAAAAAGCAAAGATGTTCAAATATGTGTCTCTGTGACATGGAGCAGGTGTAGTGATGTTGTCTCACTTTGTCATCCTCACAGTTAACCGCCTACGAGAAGGGGAGAATTTGGAAGTGGGCCGTCAGGGCCGTGATGTCGGTGGAGGGTCGCTGTCGGCGCCTACCCCAAGTGAGGAAACGCTGGCAGGACATCCAGTGCTGGACCAGGAGGATCGCCCGGGTCCTGCTGGGGGACTCACCTCCACGCCCCCACGGCGGGCGTCGACGACTGACCCACCAGATGAAGCGTGTCCTGGCGGTGGTCTTCCCTGACATGGATAGGCAGTTACAGGAGGGACAGCAGCAAGGAGGGGGTAGGTACATGTGTGTTTGTTGTGTGTCACCAGCTTTAGGAACTGCTCAGTCGCATGGATACACTGCCAGGGTTTATATGTGCAGTGCATATCCTGTTGCCCCAAGTAAACAGGGGCTGTTCTTCCTCCCTTCCCCTCCTTGACATGTGTTCCCTAGTCTGTGTGTAATCACTCTTGTACATGGTCATCTAGGCTGCCAGTTAATCCAAGTGCACAATGCTTGCTGCATCATGTGTGGGGGTGGTCTGTGACATGTGTTGGTACCTTGCCTGTGCCCTGTCCTGTTCAGTAATTTGGGCGTCCATAATTGTTGGCACTGATGCTGAGTCTCAACATAGGAGTGTGAGGCTTAAAATGAACAGACTTGCAGCATGCATGACCGATGTTGTGGCCTCAGACATGATGTGCATGAGTGGGAGATATGCATAGTGCCGGGACGGTTGCTCATGTTACAGTCAGATCATTCCAGCACCATGGAGCAGTGTGCCCACTACAGTCCCCTGAGACACCTTTTCCTAGGAATCATGTGTGTCATCCAACACTGTAGACATTCTCGGTGTGTTCAGCATAGGTTGGCCTCTCTGCCATTGTTCCCTGGCCTCATTTGTATTTACGTAAAGTGTGCTACATGTGTCCACTGTACAGGGTGACCCCATTTGGCTTGTGCATACTCACACTGGCCAGTGCCTGTGTGTCTATGTACAACTATCTGATGATGGTTGTTTGTCTCTAATATGTGTGGTCAGCCTCATGAGGTGATGTTGAGTACATTTAGGAGTTCTTGATGCACATTTTAGTAAATCCAGATTAAGAGGTGTAAGTACTTGCTCTGTCTCAATCACATTGTCTCAGGTAGGGGGGGTTTGTGTGGGCAAGGCCTACATGTCCAAACCTTATGTCTCCTTGCCAGGTCTGACCTGTGTGTGATAATTGTCTGGACAGACACTCAACATGCAGTGACCCAGTCATGTTGTGCAGGGTTTAATGTTTGTGCTTTGCAGCATGTGTCAAAAGTTAAAAGACATGGTTCCTGCTCATCCATTATTGGCAACGGTGTGTGGTCCAGATGCTACGTAGTTTGGTCTGTGTGTGCTGACATCTGTGTGGACAATCTTGGTTCCCATGAGGGTGTCTCCTCAGTGCAGGTGCTCCTTGTTCCGACACAATTGCAGGGCCATTAGCTAATGCATTATCCTGTGTTTGGACATGTGTGCCACTCCACATGACAGGTAGTGGGTCAGATGTGTTGCCAAATGTGTCATGATGGTACGGATGACCATGTGACAGGTGGCATGATTCAAGTTGTTAGTCAAGAAGTCTTGTACGTTGCCACTCACTACACTTGTCAACATGTCTCAATAGTTGATATGCATGACTTTGATGTTTTGTGGTGAATGACAATAATGTGCCTGCATGACAGATGTCTCCCAAGGAAGTGCACAAGACACCACCTTTACACTTTTCTGAGACACGCTGGCACATTAAAAACAAAGGCACAGTTTTGAAAAGTATTTGTTTAGAGATTATACATATACATGTTCCCACTGTGTGGTTGTATTTGGGTAAGTCCTTGGTTGTTGATGATACCAACTTACGAGTGTCAAGTCATCCAGACCACCATGATGCCATGTATATGTACTTACTGATACCCCATTTCTTCTTTACAGTGGCTTAGTTGATTTGGGTTGCCAGCTCATACAATGACTGTGTAACTGTAAATGTAGTTTTCTGTGCACCTACTTGTGTGACTTCTGTTATACAGGCACATGTGTGTTCTGATCAAAAAGTGGCACATTCACACATTCCAAACACGTCGATTGTGTAAAGTGTTGTGATTCCCAAGGGTTCCCAATGTATTTCTTTTGGCTTTCCAAATTACTCACAGGTCTCTGAGTGTGGGGACACCTTCAGCATTGGCGGCTGTTATTTGCCCTTGGGTGCACCAATACTGTTTCTTTCACAGTGAACAGGAGGTGGCATGCCTTCATAGTCTGGCTATGCTCAACAATTCCCACACCATATCCTCTGTCTATTTGGATATCAAGTTATTTACTGTTGTGTCCTGATTTTCATTGTTTCAAAGTGGCAGGATGGGTCAACCAACTGGGGAGTGCAGGGCTTACATATGTGCGGAGTATTCTAGATGTTACTCATGATGCTTTTCATGATATGCACTGTTACCTATTTTGTTTGGACTCATGTGTAGCCATGACATTTCTGCTTGATCCCTAATCCCTTCAGGACATATTCGACAACTTGCCCAATAAAATGGGGTCCGTTATCACTCCATAAAGGTTTACAAACACCAAATCTAGGGAAGAATTCCTTCAAAAGTACCTTTGCTGTAGTGAGAGCTGTATTGTCCTTCATAGGGTATGCCTGTATCTATTTACTGAAGGCACATACCACTACCAAAACATACTTTAAGTTGTTACAGCGCTCAAGCTGGATGTAATCCATTTGCAAAACTTCAAAAGGTGCGGTTGGCGTAGCAAACCCTCCTGTAGGAGTTTGTGTCCCTTTACAAGGATTATGCTGAAGACAAATCAGACAAGACTGCACAATCTTTTTAGCTCTGCCGGCAATTTCTGGATGCTCCCAAACTTGCGTGAGCAATTTCGTTATCGAGGAGGCTCCAACATGTGCCGGCCCATGTGCCATATGAATCATAGGTTGTAAATTGTCTGTAGGCAATCTCCACTTGCTCATCTCTTTATTTATCCAACAGCCCTCATCGTCCAATGTTCCCTCCTTAGACCATTGCTCAATTTCTTCTGCAGAAGCAGATCTATGCATATCTAGCACTTCCTGTCTGGTATCATGCCAGCGTTCAGCCTGTGACTTCACTACGTACATAGACGTGGTGCTTCGCTGCATGGCAGTTTCAAGGGCTGTTTGGTCTGCAAAAGCATTGCCTTGTCCTATCTTATCAATTACTTTCTTATGTGCGCTACATTTAACAATTGCTATTCTCTTCGGGTATGTTAAAGCAGTCAAGAGATTATGTACTAATTCTCCATGCATTATTTGCATCCCGTGGGATGTAAGAAAGCCCCTCTCCTTCCAGAGTGGCCCAAAATCATGAGCCACTCCGTAAGCATAGCGGCTATCTGTATAAATGTTCACAGATAAGTCAGTACTAAGTTCACACGCTCGTGTCAAAGCTATTAGCTCAGCTGCCTGAGCTGACTTCTGTGGAATACTAGCTGTCTCAACTACCGTCTGAAGTGTTGTAATTGCATATGCAGCTGACGTTGTACCATCTGGTAGCTTCAAACAGGACCCATCAACCCATAGTTCCCCATCAACACTTGAAAGGGGCTTGTCTTGCAAATCGACACAACCCTTTGTCTGTTCCTCAGTAAGGAATATACAATCATGAGACTCCTGTGACTGAGACTGAGTCACCGGGGATGGCAACATAGTGGCTGGGTTTAGTGTCCCACCTCTCTGCAGTGTAATGTGAGGGACCAATAATGTCAATTCGTATCCTGTTAGACGAGCACTAGTTAAATGCTGCATCTTCGTCTGATTTAAAAGGGCATCAACCGCATGGGGTACTAGCACCAACAGCTTATGTGATAAAACTATCCCTTCACTCTGACGTATTGACACAGCTGTTGCTGCAACTGAACAGAAGCATCCAGGCAACGCACGGGCAGCAAGATTAAGTACTGCTGAAAAATATGCACAGGGACGCTGTTTGTCACCGTGTGTCTGCACTAAAACTGAAAGTGCGCAACCATCTCTTTTGTGTACATAGAGTGTAAAGGCCTTGGTGTAATCCGGAGTGCCTAACACTGGTGCAGAACAAAAGGCTTGTTGCAATTGTTGGAAAGCATTCTGGCATTCAGTCGTCCATGGAAGGGGCATTGGAGCATCTTTAGTCAAAAGAGCCAACAGGGGTTTAACAATATGTGAAAACCCTAATATCCATTGCCTACAAAAAGAAGTAAGACCAATGAATGCACAGACATCTTTCTGAGTACGGGGCACTGGTGTGTCTAAAAAAGCTTGAATGCGATCTGGTGTGAGTGCACGTCCCTCCTTAGACAGAAGGTGACCTAAGTAGGTTACCTTCGGTCTACAATATTGCAATTTCTTTCGTGACACTTTGTGATGATAGGAAGCAAGAAAAGAAAGCAAGGACAAAGTACATTTTTCACACTGTTCAGGGGTATCGGCTGCCAAAAAGATGTCATCGACATATTGTCTGAGAGCCACACCTTCAGGCAAAACGAAAGAATCAAGTTGTCTTTTTAATGCTTGACTGTAAATACTAGGACTCTCAGTATAACCTTGAGGAACTCTACAAAATCTATACGATCGATTATTCAAAGTGAAACCGAACAAATATCGGCTATCAGGATGAATAGGGATCGAAAAGAAAGCATTCTTCAAGTCTATCACAGAGAATGTAGTTGCTGTCGGAGGAACCAAAGTAAGAAGTGTTGTTATGTCAGAAAACCATGGGGTATTGTGGAACTACATTCTTGTTAACTTCTCACAAATCAATAATGAATCGGTAAATCCTAGTGTCAGTATCTTTTTTCAGAATAGGAAGAATCGGACTGTTACAAACATTGTAAGGAACTTCCTCAACAACCCCCACTTCAATGAGATCATGGACAATACTTATGAGTGCTTCTTCGCTTTCCTGTGAAATTTTGTATTGAGGCAAACGTGGCAGCACAGCACCCTTCTTGACACTAATATGTACTGGTGGAATAACCATTTGCCCTACATCAGTGTCTGATGTAGCCCACAAAGTACTAGGGAGTGAAACTAATGCAATGTCCTCTTTAACAAGACAAGCTCTCTCCGTCACAGGATGGTTGTCATTCAAGATAACACGTACACCTTCTGGAGAACATCGTATCGTAGCCCTGAAATACTTGAGCATATCGATTCGAAAAAACTTTATTCGACATTTAAGTCATTAAAGTATCAAAACATCAACCATATACATCAATACAAATTAAAACTAGACATAATTATCAATATAAGTTTACAAAAGATGCTGATGCCTATAGATCCATATTTGTACAATAATATTTGACCCACCTCTGGGTGTAACTGTGGTTCTTTCCATCTCTGATATACACAATCTAGACAACAAGATATCCTGAACTAAGGATTTTATGAATACAGCTTAATAAATAAACAAGTAAATAAAGGCATCTATTAACCCTTTCGCTGCGGCGGGAATTCCGCCGCAGTGCTGGGGGTACGGGGGGCAGCGCGGTGGCACTGTGCTCATGACGGAGCCACTCCGTCATGAGCCACGGTTGAGCTGTGCTCATGACGGAGCGGTTCCGTCATGACTCCGCCCAGTTGCGTTGTCCCCCCGCACAGGCGGGGAAACAGCGCCGCGTGGGCGGAGCGGCCGCCTACGGTCGTGGCATGACGGAACCGCTCCGTCATGAGCACACGGCAACCGTGGCTCATGACGGAGCGGTTCCGTCATGAGCGGGGAAGGGGTTAATAGGTCACGTTAGTACTGATCTGTCTAGACCGTATTATCCAAGCCCACTTAATATATTTTGCTATTGCTATAGCAATATTCTGGCTCGGATCTGAGCACAGGATTCCTAGGGCCACCTCGTGCCTTCGGATTCCTATTAGCCGGCACACAGGTTGTACCCATTTTTTACGCGGTAATACATAAAGGGGACAACAAAAGCACAAAATGACTCAGAGATTCAATCACATCCCCACACTTTGGGCATTTATCATGAGACCCTTTGGCCCACTTAGATGTGAATGTACGAATCGGGAGGGTACCTATCCTAAACTGGAAGAAAAGCTTGCGATCACTTGGTACTTCAATCAGGCCCCAATACAATTCCTGTCTAGGGCAGGCCTTAAATTCTAGGAATCTAGCTGTCAAACCAGATGTACTCCCCTTTACAGATAATTCCAGCTGATCCTTTCCCAATATTTAGCCTTCACAGTTTCTTTTGAAGGGAAGACCGCATTTAGAGGATCATCCCAAAGGATTCTCCATCCCAATTTATACAGTAACATTTTTATAGACCTCAGCCAGTCTATTTTGTGAAAAGTATCTTTTTCCATAATTTCCTTTAAGCCCAAAGCGTAATGCTTGAGCTCCACAGTTGTCCACACCCTACGCCAGTACAGCAGACAGCAGAGGGCGCAGATTAGCCGAATCTTGTAAGGTTTTCAGACCAAAGTGTAGTTAGACATGATACACAGGTACTGTCACAGGTATGCCATCTCCATATTTCAAGTATGGTACTACAGAAGAATGTACTCACACATATGTTGACACAAGATTCACAAAAACATGCCCATTATTTATTTTTTTAGAATCTGTTGATACATATGATGTGTTTGCTCAATGATTCTGAGTGATTTGTTGACTGGTGATCTATACCACCCCATGCACATCACCCTATTACAACTATCATGTATCACACACACACAACACAGAGCTACAACCATGTAGTCATGACACTTACTTTCCGCATTACTATCTCCAAAGCCATCAACTTCACCTTGGGTGGATGGGCCATGTCCATATGCAAAACATTACATTAAACATAGAGCAACTACACACTTCCAAATATTAACTAACCGCTATGACATTCCAGTTTCATGGCACCTTTAGACTCTTTTACACACATATATGTATACATTTTTGGACGATGAAATGCAGCTAGGTCAGAAATGTCTTACATCATATGTCAAAATCAGGTCCATGCACATAATAGTGTAAGACCTGCTTGCCAGCTTCATCACAGGCCCTCTTGTACCATGATACAGGAGTGCAAGCATTGGCACTAGGCAGTCAAATGTCTGGCAGCACTATGAATGGAGATGAATACAATGTAAAATGTTAAATCCAATGCATTCCTGCCCTTTCACACAGTGCAGCACAGCAAGTTGACTTGCTGTGGTGCACTGCATGAAGATTTGATGAATGTGTCCCTTGGTACATACATACTAGCCTTGCCACAAAGACATATCTAATACCTTGTGCACTGTGGATAATGATCTGTATTGTGGATCTAGCCATAGGGGCTAATATAGCCACCTATTGTGCAGTTTATGCATCATATGAGTGAGGGAAAACAGCAATAAATGATTAATATAACTCCATTTACAAGCCCAAACTTTCTTCAGTGCTGGATATTGCTAAATGGTAACCCTCATTTGGACAAAGGGCTATTTTGCAGTACTTAGCGTCAAGAGTAGTAGCTCCCTGTAATGCAACCCATCATTTATGCCAGGTATGCTTCTTTGTGTGATAGTTTGATACATCTGCCACCTAAAGTCACTCTGTTTTGCCTTGTCTGTCTCAGGACATCTACACATTGCTAATACATTTTGATATTCATATGTATCTTAACAAATGTATCTACATTACTACATGCAGTTGGTACATTAATACATACCTATGGGTCCTCCAATGTCCAATCCCAGCAGCTCCACCACATCAGCTTTCCATGCAATGACATCCTGCCAACGATGCTTAAGTTGGGAGACAGAGTGCTCCTCATAGGCTGCCTTGCCCAAATACCAAATCAGCCGCTCCCATCGATCCTTCCAATCTTTGGCTCTGTACCCTTTGCAGAACCTTCCCCCTGCAGCCAGCATAGAGGCAGAAGTGCTTTACCAGCCAGCTCAGATAGCCAACATCTCTTTCCGTTAAGTTCTACCCTCTCTTCTTCCCAGACATGTCCACAAATGACACAAACCCTACCTATCCTATCAAACCAATAAACGAAAAAAACCTTTAAACAGCTAGCTATGCCTAAGTAACTATTACCCCAACAAAGACTCAACAATACAATTACAATTAGAAAAAACAACACTTAGGCAAAAAGACTATACAAAATATTCACAGGGACAGAGCAGACACAGACTACACCAGACACAGCCAAAAACTCCTCTCAAACCACCAGCACTAACCAATAGACACAAATAGAAAGTGAAAGTAAAATTGGCAATTTCTAGTATAGAGACACTCCCATTGTATAATTTCCTGAGTGTGACAGGCACGTTCTCGATGTTTGCATCACTTTTTCTGATGCATTGCTACACAAATGTACATTGCGTGATGCACTGTGCAGTTGCACATATGCAGTAATGCCAAGTGCCATGCAATGGCAGCAAAGTGTTATTTCTGTGCCATGTAACAGAGCCGATGCCCTGGTTCTGTCCCATGCAAGATAAGTGATGCACTGGTTCCGAACCGCTCAACAAAGATAATGAACTGGTTCGACAGAAGATGATTGGCGTCTGCTGGAGCAATCACCTTGAGCACAGTACCAAGGGTCCAGGGCTGGAGTGGCACCACTTGGCAGGGTAGACTGAGAGATGGCAGAGCCCAGGGGCCAAAGCAGGGTGGTTGGACGTCTCAGATCAGGAGGCCAGGCATCTAGCCTTTGGAGTCACTCTGGATTCAAGGGGTGCTTGTGCAGGTTTTCTTACCAAGGAAGAGGAACAGCAGGTAACAGGACAGTACAGCAAGGCAGGACTCCAAAGCTGGTTCATCCCATAAGAAGATTTAGATGAGTTACCAGGTGAGATACCTGGATATCAGCCATAGTCATATGTGCCTTAAAAGGTTGGCCCTCGGCCCCCTTCCCAAACTTTTTCTGATTATCTTTTCAGTCCAATCCCTCTCTTCTTGAAATGTGCTCATGCCCCTTTCTTCTGATCTATCACTGAATCATAAAACACTTAGGAAGGCACAGTGTTTGTCCAGTCCCCAGCTTGAAACTTTGCTGAACTATCAAACTTGGACTGGTGGGATTCCTCTACTCCTCATTGTTGGAAGGCATTCCCCGGGGAGGCTGCGGAATGTGTTCCTGACCACCCTGAGGCCCACCTTTCCCAGAGTTAGGCCGAGCAAGAGCAGGGAGGCCCTTCCTGGAAGGGTCTCGCACCTAGGATCGCACCCACTACGCTTCTTTCTTCTGCGGATAGAGGGACACCACACAGTATTTCGTTGTAAGACAATAGACTTTTATCGGTAGTTGTCAGGGATCTTTATGATCCGGAAGGCAGGTGCAGAATTGATGCCACAAGCGGCAGCGATCTCGTGATGAGGGAAACGGGGTAGCGGGACAGTCTTTGAATCAGTGTCTCTGCGAGGTATCCGGCGCACAGCTCTCAATCCTCGAGCTGATGGGATGTTGCTTCTCTCGGCAATCTCTGCCGTTTCTCTTGGAGGAGCGGGCCGCGAGTCACTCAGCAGGCACCGGAGGTTCGTAGCTCGGGGAGCCGCGACGGCGTCAGCAGGGCTCGGATGGTTCAGAGTTCGGGGAGCCGCGACAGCGTCAGCAGGGCTCAGATGGTTCAGAGTTCGGGGAGCCGCGACAGCGTCAGCAGGGCTCAGAAGGGTCAGAGTTCAGGGAGCCGCGACAGCGTCAGCAGGGCTCAGATGGTTCAGAGTTCGGGGAGCCGCGACAGCGTCAGCAGGGCTCAGATGGTTCAGATTTTTGGTAGCGTTCTTCTGTTCGGGGAGCGATCGAGCCGCGACCAAGTCCGCAGGCTCTCGTCAGTCCAGGTCTTCTCTGGCTCTCGTCCCTTCAGCACCCCTTGTTATACTTCCCCTCCTCTTTGAAGTCCGGAGTCCTCGCGGAGAGGGGTCTGGTGGCTGGGGGGCGGTGTGTCGGGGTTTCCTGTCGCTCGGCCCCTTGATCTGTTCAGGTGGGTCTGGGAGGGACTCCAGACACCCAGCAGGCGAGGCGCCCGCTCACCGGGGGCCTAGTGGTCGATCGAAACCTCCCTCGGGGGAGAGACCAGAGGTGTGACAGGGTCGGCGCCTCTCGGTCTGGTTTGGGGGGGGGTTTCGTTCTCCCTCGGCCGGGCAGGCGCGTTGGGGATCTGGTCGGCCCTCGGGATGTTGGTCCACGGAAGCCGGGAGGCCGTGTCCACGAGGTTCGGCGTGGTTGTAGTGTAACTTGCTGGTCGGGAGGGCCCACGCCACGAGGCCGGTCTCACACGTGCCCCCCCCAGCTGAAAGGCAGGGAGAACTACCCATCCACTTGGGAGTTCTCCTCGCTGAAGCGGAAGAATCGGGACAGGCCGTCCGCGTAGGCGTGGTCAGTCCCGGGGCGATGTTCCACAGTGAAATCCATCCCCTGGAGAGAGATGGACCAGCGTAGCAGCTTGGGGTTTTCCCCTCGCATCTGCATCAACCACCGCAGGGGTCGATGATCTGTTTGTACTCGGAAGTGTGTTCCGAACAGGTAGGGCCGTAGCTTTTTGAGGGCCCAGACTACTGTGAATGTCTCTTGTTCAATTGTGCACCACCGCTGTTCCCGGGGCAGTAACCTTCGGCTGATGAAATCTATGGGCTGATCGATGCCTTTGCCGTCGTACTGTGAGAGGACTGCCCCGATGCCGTGTTCCGAGGCGTCCGTCTGGACCACAAACTCCTGGGCGTAGTCGGGTGCTTTGAGCACTGGGGCCGCGCACATTGCGGCCTTTAGGGTGTCGAACGCCTTCTGGCAGGAGGGAGTCCAGTGTATTTTCTTGGGGTGTTTTTTGGAGGTTAGTTCTGTGAGAGGGCCTGCAATGCTGCCATAGTTTTTAATAAACCTTCGGTAGTAGCCGGTGAGGCCCAGGAAGGCCCGGACTTCCGTTTGGGTTGCAGGGGGTTCCCAGGACAAGATGGCGTCGATCTTCGGCTGGAGGGGGGCAACCTGCCCACTCCCCACCTGGTGCCCCAGATAGATTACGGAGCCGTGCCCAATTCGACATTTGCTAGCTTTGACGGTGAGGCCGGCTCGGCGCAGAGCCAGCAGGACTTGACGGAGGTGCTGGAGGTGCTCGGTCCATTGGGAGCTGAAGACCGCTATGTCGTCGAGGTATGCTGCGCTGAACCCCTCTAGTCCGGACAGGACCCTGTTCACCAGCCGCTGGAAGGTGGCCGGGGCATTTTTCATTCCGAACGGCATCACCCTAAAGCGGTAGTGCCCATCTGGGGTGGAGAAGGCGGAGCGCTCCTTGGCTCCCTCGGTGAGGGCAATCTGCCAGTACCCACTGGTCAGGTCGAAGGTGCTGAGGTAGCGGGCGGCCCCAAGGCGGCCAATGAGTTCGTCGGCACGGGGGATAGGGTGAGCGTCTGCTCGGGTGACTGCATTGAGGCCTCGGTAGTCCACGCAAAACCTCAGCTCGGGGGCAACACCCGGGGTAGTCGCTTTAGGAACCAGGACTACCGGGCTGGCCCAGGGGCTGTCGGAGGGTTCAATCACCCCGAGGTCTAACATCTTTGCCACCTCGGTCTGGATGCAGGTCCGGACCCGATCAGGGACCCGGTAGGCCCGATGTCTCACTGGCGGGCTGTCTCCGGTGTCCACATCGTGGACACACCAGCTGGTGACCCCGGGGGTCAGGGAGAAGAGATCCGCGAACTGCCCTAGTAGCTGGCGGCAGTCGTCGGTCTGTTGGGCTGTGAGGGCGGTCGACAGTCTCACTCCCTCCACGGATCCATCGGTTTCCATCGCCCCCAGGGGGTCTGGAAGGGGCTCGGTGTCTTCTTCGGCCCCATCGTCGGTGGCCAGGAGTAGACTTAATTCGGTCCGTACAAAGTGGGGCTTGAGGCGGTTCACGTGGAGAACCCGGAGGGGGTTCCGCGGGGACTGTACATCGATGAGATATGTGACTTGGCTCTTCCGCTCGACCACCTTGAAGGGCCCAGTCCATTTATCTTGGAGAGCGCAGGGTCTCACCGGGGCCATGACCCAGACTTGTTGGCCCGGCTGAAACTCGACCAGCGTAGCATTCTGGTCATACCAGCGCTTCATTTCTTCTTGACTGGCCTCGAGGTTTGCTACTGCGAGTTCTCGGAATTTTCGGGTCTGGTTGCGGAGCGCCAAGATGTATCGGAACATGTCCGGAGGGGTCCCCCGGGGGGTTGTCTCCCACCCCTCCTTGACCAGGCTCAGGGGTCCTCGGACGGGGTGTCCATATAATAGTTCGAATGGGCTGAACCCCAGGGATTTTTGGGGAACCTCCCGGTAGGCGAACAGGAGACATGGGAGGAGGACGTCCCACCTCCGGCGTAGGGGTTCCTCGAGGCCCATGATCATTCCTTTCAGCGTTTTGTTAAAGCGCTCGACTAGTCCGTTTCCTTGGGGGTGGTACGGGGTGGTGAATTTGTACGATACTCCGCACTGCTGCCAGAGGGATTTCATATAACGGGAGATAAAGTTCGTACCCCGGTCACTCACGACTTCGCGGGGGAACCCCATGCGGGAGGAGATCCCCATCAAGGCCCGGCCCACCACGGGGGCCATCACGGTGCGGAGAGGGATGGCCTCGGGGTAACGGGTGGCATGATCCACTAGGACGCGGATGAACCGGTGGCCCTGGGCGGTCTTGGGGTCCAGCGGTCCCACAATGTCGATTCCTACCCGCTCAAAAGGGGTACTGACGATGGGGAAGGGCTGTAGCGGAGCCTTGCGCTTGCCCCCACTCTTTCCGCTGGCCTGGCACGTGGGGCAGGATTTGCAGTGGGCCTCCACATTTGCTCGCATCTTGGGCCAATAGAAGTGGGTGACGAGCCGTTGGTAGGTCTTATCTTGGCCTAAGTGTCCGGCCAGGGGTACATCATGGGCCAGGCCCAGGAGGAGACTTCGGAAGCGTAGGGGTACCACTAGTACCCGGGCCGATCCCAACTCGGCCGACTTCTGTTTGCTGTACAGGAGGCCGTCCTCCCAGTAGACCCAGTGGGTGCCAGTCAGGTCGCCTGCTGCTTGGGCCTCGGCCTGTTGTCGGGGTCCGATGAGGGACGGGCAGGTGGATTGTTCTTGGCAGAATTCTTCACGGGAGGGGCCCCCTTCGCAGGGCCACTGGGCCAGTTCTGGCAGGTCCTCGAGGTGAGTCAGGGCTTCGGGTATGGAAGGCACTAACCCTTCGTCGGGCGCGGTCGGTTCGTCCAGAAGGGGGTCGTTGGCCTCTGGTGGTGTATTCTGGATCTCGGGGGTGGTGGCGGTGTCTAGCGGTATGGGCTCTTCCCCCTCGGAGGGAGGTGCCCGGAGAGTCATTGAGCGAGTGGTGGCGCATACCTACTCGGGGAGGCCCATCATCTCGAGGTGGGCTCTTCGTTCCACTTGTCCCCACGGGGAGTTCTCAAGGTCATTTCCCAGGAGGCAGTCCACGGGCTGGGAGGTTTGGACCGCCACCTTTAACTTGCCGGTGACTCCCCCCCATTCGAAGGGGACTAGGGCCATCCGACAGAGGCTCTCGGAATTATCTGAGGAGATGACGGGGCAAAAGGCGCCAGGCAGGATCTGATCCTCGGAGATCAGGTGACAATGAACCGCTGTGACACTCGCCCCCGCGTCCCGGAGGCCCTCGATGCGGTGACCGTTGACCGTCACCTGCTGTCGGTACTTCTTCGTGTTGGTGGGCAGGGACGTTCCGGGGACCATCTCTCGATCCCCTAGAGAGACCAAGGCCATGGCGGCTGGTTCCCATTCTTCGTAGTCTTCTATCTCTTCCCCCAGGGCTACGGAGGCCATCTGTCGAGTCGGCGGGGTCGTCGTGGTGGACCGCTGGTACAGGGAACACTGGGGGTCGCTGGCATAGTGTCCGGTCTGTTGGCAGCGGAAGCAGGTGATCCTCACTCGGGCCCCGGCCTCGCTGGTGGCCCGGTGCTGGCCGGAGGTGGAGCTGGAAAGGGCGGAGATTGTCCTCTGGGAGGGCTGAGCGGGGATCCCTCCAGAAGCTCCCTTTGCCGGCCTTGATTCCCTCCGCCCCTCTGGCGGGCGGGTCCCTGACTGTGGCGACCGTAGTCCCCCACGGGGCCCCGGGAGGCCCGGCTGTTCACCCATCGGTCAGCCTCGACGGCCAGTTTTCGAGGGTCTGTGAGTTTGCTGTCCAGGAGGTGCTGACGCAGCTCTACGAAGCAATTCACGGACAAGTGTTCCCATGCGATTAGGTCGAACAGCTCCTCGAAGGTGGAGACCTTGCTGCCCTTGATCCATCCGTCCAAGGCCCGGCTGTAGAAGTTCACGTACTCCACCCAAGTGGTACCGGGTATCTTTTTGCAGTCTCTAAACCGTTGCCGGTACATTTCAGGGGTGAGCCCATATCTGGCTATTAGAGCCTCTTTCATGTGACTGTAGGAGTTCATCACGGTGGAGGGCAGGTCCAGCAGGGTATCTCTCCCCCTCGCTCAGGAACCGGCCCCACAGCCCAGCCCCCCAGTCCTTCTGCGGGACTCGGTGGGAGGTCATGGCGACTTCGTAGGCCTTGAACCATTGCTGAATATCGTCGTTCTTATAGTATTCTTTCACCACATCTTTGGGGATGTGGACCTTTGGTTCCACGGTGGAGGAGATGGGTTGGGTTTCCGAGGGTCGGGCCTCCGCCTTCTTAGCCTTGAGCTCGATTTCTTTTAGGCCACGTTCGTGCTCTAGTTGGAGTTTTTTCTCGTCGTGTTCTCTCTGTCGTTTCTTTTCCTCTAGTTCTCCTTGTAGGCGTAACTGTTCCACCGCCAGTTTTTTCTCAGCCAGCTTTAGCTCTCCTTCAATTTTTAATTTTGCTAGTTCTAGTTCGTGGTTGTGATCTCTTTCTCGGTCCGCTAGTTCCTCTGGGGATAGGCCCCTCTCGGGGGCGCCATTCCTCCCCGGGTTGCTTCGTGGTTCGTTGGGAGGTTCTCCTTCTGTTTGTGTCCGGGGAGATTCTGCCTCGACCCAGGTTTTTAATGCCCCTGGAAGTCCTCTTTCGTGCTTAGTCCGGTGGTAGCGATTCCAAAGTCTTTGCAAAATTGTTTCAGTTCTCGGTGTGTATAAGATTCTAACTGGTCTTTTTGGAATGCCGTGCTCGGGTTGGTGCCTGCGGCACCTAGGGAAGTTTCTCCTTCCATCCTTCTTGGTAATGCGTATGTCGTCTACTGCACGATCTCTAGGTGTTGGCTCGGATCCCGTCGCCTGCCACCAAATGTTGGAAGGCTTTCCCCGGGGAGGCTGCGGAATGTGTTCCTGACCACCCTGAGGCCCACCTTTCCCAGAGTTAGGCCGAGCAAGAGCAGGGAGGCCCTTCCTGGAAGGGTCTCGCACCTAGGATCGCACCCACTACGCTTCTTTCTTCTGCGGATAGAGGGACACCACACAGTAATTCGTTGTAAGACAATAGACTTTTATCGGTAGTTGTCAGGGATCTTTATGATCCGGAAGGCAGGTGCAGAATTGATGCCACAAGCGGCAGCGATCTCGTGATGAGGGAAAAGGGGTAGCGGGACTGTTAGACCTGGCACCTTGGCGTGAGTCTCCCTTCCTCTTTTTGTCGCTGTGCCTCATGTGTTTTTATGGTGTTGGCCGCTCAGCGCGCTGTGCCACTGCCAACCAGTGTCACGGTGCGAGTGCTCCCTATGTAAATTGTATATGTTGGTTGGATTCCATGATTGGATTGTTTGATTTACTATCAGACCCCAGTAAAGTGCGCCAGGAGCGCCAGGGCATGTAAAGGCAAACACCGCTGGTGGGCTTGCAGCACGGGTTGTGCCACCCACAGATGCGGCCGGTAAAATACGTCTAAGGTCTGCCATCGCAGAACCTGCGTGCAGTCGGGTACTGACACGCCGACCGACAAGTGCCCACACTTGCCGGTCCCTGAAACCTTCCCTTAGCTGCATGTTAGTCACCCCTCTGGTAGGCCCACGGGCAGGGTGCATTGTACGCCTAAGGTAGGACAAGCCTGGATGCGTGGCATGTCCTAGTAGTGAATTACCGCCAATGCTGTTCACTACTGCAAGGCTACTCTGTTCCCATAGGCCAGTATGGGCGGCCTGGATTATTACACCCTATGATCCTAACCGACCCAGGGAACATGGTAGGAGATCGAGTTTAGTATGCCTGAACTCGGAATAATAAGGTACATCTTTTCGCAAGGTTTATTTTAATATTCCGGGTTTGCAAATGCCGCTTTTAGAAAGTTGGCCTTTGCTTGCCTAAACCTTTCAGCCGCCTCTGCGTGTTGTGTATCTGATGTCTGGCTGGTGTGAGTGACAGGGCGGGGGGAACCCAGATGGGCAGGGCTAGGTAGCCTGGTATGAATAGGACGATCGACAGGTAGATGGGTGGGAGGAGTGCTCCTAGGCTCTGAATAGGACAGTGCTCCGCTACCTCGATGCCGGCTCCACCCCCTGTGGAGCGTCTGATGACTCTGCCCTGCACTCTGAAAGGAGAAGCCTGCATCACGTAAACAAAGTGCTCAGAAACCGGACTGAACTAGGCAAGGGCCCCCCTGGCCTGGGAGAACAAAAGATTTGTGGTATAAATGGAGGAGCCCTGCTCCTAAGAAACTAGATCCGCTTTTGACCAAGAAGAATCTCTGCCTGAGGAGGAGGCACCGGGAAAGCTGTAGGAGGAAGACTGTCCCTATCCTGGGGGATTGGCCTGTAGTGGTGACCTTGCTGCCAAAGGAGAGAAGAGAAACTGTTGCTGAAGACTTTTACTTTCCTTTTACTTTCAAGACTTGTGCTTTTCCAAAACGATCTCCAAGGGCTTGGAACTGAGCTTGCCCCCTGAACTGAGCCCCAGGACCATTGGGCTCTACCTGATCTTCACTCGCCTGCTGCTGGACTGTGGTGTCCTTTCCCTCGCCGGAGCTGTGCCCCTCGTGCCCAGTCCCTGCCTGAGCCGTGACCAGGACTGCTTAGCCGCCCCCGCCTTGGGAAGAGCCTCGCTCGATCGGAGCCGCTCCCCCTACGCTGTGCTGGGCTGCCCCGTCACCTCGCTCGTTGGAGGCTCGCTGTGCACCTTCACCCTCCCGCCGGAATCGGCGTTTGTGAGCATCTCCAAGCCTTGGACGGCCCGGACGTATCTGCGTGCCCGGCTGCCCCGCTTTGTTCACACGCCACCTGCAACACCCCGCTCTTGTCGTGAGCCTGAAGATCAGACACCCTCGTGAAGTGTGGGAGCCCCGGACGCCGCCTCGCTCTTCTGTCGAAGAGCCGCTGAAATCCCGCACCCGCCTTTGCGTCAAGAAACAAGGTACTGTACTTACGACCTCGACCGCGAGCTCGCATCGGATCCAGGGTCCGCAACGTTCTTATTTCCCTGTCATCTGCTGTGTGCTCCCTGGGCGCTGCCTCAGCACGAAGTGCGCTGAGGCCTACAGTTACCTTGTGCCCGCCTAAAGAACTTTCCGTAAAACCAAGAGAACTTTACCGTATTCCTGCGAATTGTGGCCCCATCAGTTCAACGTTACTGGGCCTTGTATTTGAGTCTGCTGAATCTACATAAAAGCTTATTTTTATATACCTCCTGATTGGTGTCCGTTTGTGGTGCATGCAAGGGGTTTACTGTATGTGTAATTGCATTTGCTTAACCGTGTACGCCTGAGACTTAGCCTAGACTGCTCGCGCCACGCACCTAGAGGGTGAGCAGGGGTTATTCTGGGGAGTCATCCTTCGCCCTGACAAGAAGTAAAGGGTCCCTGCTTGTTGTGGGTTCACACCTGCGTCAACCAGAGCCCCCTCATTTCTAACATTGGTGGCAGCGGTGAGGATTTACGGATTTGCATTTGTGGTTTGCGTATAGTGAATCACTGATCACCACGTAGTGAGAGCAGACCAGTAACACAGCCACAAGGCTAGCATTTGTTTTTGTTTTGCCAAGAGTCTCCGTTGTTAGAGCCATGCCTGGTTCACTTTCCGCCGGAAGGGCGGCTTCCATAATCTCTGGATTTGAAGACGTAGATTGGGAAGAAGACGCACTTCTGAATCGTACCAATGAAGACTTGAAAGGTCTTTGCTCCAAGTTCAGGATTGCCCAGACTGGATTGAAAAACAAGACCCAATTTGTGAAGGCTCTGAGGGCCTGGTATGAGTCAAAGGCACCAGAGAATCAGGTGGAAGTGGTTCCACCAGAAAGTGTCCATGAGTTTGGCAGGTGCCTGTCGCCAGAAGAGTTGGCAGACAGGGCCGCAACCCGGGCACACGAGGTGGAAATGGCAAAACTTCATGGGCAGATGGATATGGAAAAACAAAGATTAGCCATGGAAGAAAAGAAACTACAATTAGAGCATGACATGAAGCTGAGGGAGCTGGAGCTGAAAGCAAAAGGTTTGGAGCTTAATCCCTCTGGTGGCAGCACACCGCCAGTACCGGCGGAACCAAGAGTTTATATTCCCAAGGATGTAGTGAAGGAGTTCTTCAGGAATGACGACATCGGGCAGTGGTTCAGAGCCTACGAGGTAGCCATGTCTTCCCACCGGGTCCCTGAGAAAGATTGGGGAGCGGGGTTGTGGGGAAGGTTCCTGAGTGAAGGGCGGGACACACTGTTAGATTTACCTGTTGATGTTCGTAATTCTTATGCCCATATGAAGGAAGCATTGATGGCTAGGTATGGGTTGACCCCTGAGTTATATAGACAGAGGTTCAGGGGTTGCACTAAGATTCCCAATAGTACGTATGTGGAGTATGTGACTTTCTTTTGCAGAGCGCTGGATGGTTGGGTAAAGGGTAGTAAGGTGAATGATTATCAAGGGCTTCTTGATCTAATGGCATGGGAGCACTTGTCCAGTAATTGTTTTCCTGAGCTACGCCAGCACCTGATAGATAGTAAGCTGACTAACCCGAGGAAGCTTGCTGAGGAGGCGGACCGCTGGGTCAGTACCAGGGTCCACAAGGGTACCGTGGGAGATTCCGCCAAAGGTGGGCAGGGTCCCCAGCAGAAGAGTGGGGGGGGACAGGGGTAAACAGAAGCAGTTCCCAAAAGGGCCCCAAAATAGTCCCCAAGGGAACCAAGGGAAGGGTTCTCAGCCTCCCCCACCCCAGAAACCGACCGGGGCCCCGACAGGTCCTCCTGTTCAAAAGGGGCCCGTGAGATGTTACAGGTGTAACAATTTGGGGCATTTTGCCTCTGATGTAAAGTGTCCATTGTTTGGTAAACCAGCACCCACTGGTGCTCCACCCCGGCAGGTGACTAGTGTAGCCTTGGGGGAGGAGAGGGATGTCCAAGGTGGGTGGGGTCCCGCAGAGATGTCCCTGGTCTCGCTAGGAGACCGTGAAGTGGTCCCTCCAACCCAGCTGCCTGAGAACACTAAGAAGTACAGGCAGTGGGTGACCATAAATGGCCATAGAGTGGAAGCTCTTAGAGATACAGGAGCCAGTGTGACAGCTGTCAGGTGTCACCTGGTGTCTCAGGAGCAGGTGGTCCCCAATGCATTCTATCCCGTTGTTGCCGCTGACAACACAGAGAGACACTGCAAGGTGGCTCAGGTTCCCTTTGAGTGGGGGGGGGGTCTCTGGTACTCTTCAGGTAGCTGTGAGGCCCGCCATGCCTGTAGACTGTTTGTTAGGGAATGATTTGGAGAGCTCACCTTGGGCTAAGGTGGAGCGGAGTGCTCACCTGGAGATGTTGGGTATGCCGGATTGGGCGTGTGTCACCACACGGTCCATGGCAGCCAGTAGAGGTACTCAAGAGGTCCTGGAGCCTGAGAGGGAGGCCCAGGAACCGGCCTCAGAGAGAAGGAGCAAGGGGCGCGGGAAGCCGGTCCCTGAAGTTCCCACGGTCCAGGAGGAAGCAGACCTTGAGGGGGATGCCCTGGAGCCTACAGGGGAGCAGATAGCTGAACTGGGAGACCTGCCGGAGCTGACCCATTGGCAGCAGGAAGGGGGTCCCACCAGGGAGGACTTTTGCAAGGCACAGAAGGAGTGCCCTTCTCTCGTGGGTATGCGGCAGCAGGCTGCAGACCAGGCCGCAGGTGATCAGTCAGGATCGCATTTCGTTTACTGGGAGAACGACCTCCTATATACAGAGCCTAAGGTTGCTGAGCCTGGGTCAGCCCGTGCGCTGGTGGTACCCCAGGACTTCAGAGCCTTCCTACTGGGGCTGGCTCACGATGTGCCATTGGCAGGGCATTTGGGGCAGGACAAGACCTTTGAAAGGCTTGTCACCCACTTTTATTGGCCTCAAATGCGCAGGAGTTCAGATACTCACTGCAGGACATGCCAGACTTGCCAGGCAAGTGGAAAGAGTGGAAGGAAGCAGAAGGCTCCACTCCAGCCATTCCCTGTGGTCGGTACCCCATTCCAGCGAGTGGGGATTGACATTGTAGGGCCACTGGACCCCAGGACAGCGATGGGCAATAGGTTCATCCTGGTCCTGGTGGACCATGCCACCCGGTACCCGGAAGCCATTCCTCTAAGGACAGTGACGGCCCCCGTGGTGGGACGGGCACTGATGGGAATTTTCTCCCGAGTGGGATTCCCTCTAGAAGTGGTGTCTGACCGAGGTACCAATTTCATGTCCAAATACATGAAATCTCTTTGGCAAGAGTGTGGTGTAACCTACAAGTTCACCACCCCTTACCACCCCCAAGGAAACGGGTTGGTTGAGAGATTCAACCGAACCCTCAAAGGCATGATAATGGGCCTAGAAGGAGCCATGAGGCGTAAGTGGGACGTCCTCTTACCATGCCTTCTCTTCGCCTACCGTGAGGTGCCACAGAAGTCTCTGGGGTTCAGTCCCTTTGAGCTTCTGTATGGTCACCCAGTCAGAGGACCTCTAAGTCTGGTCAAAGAAGGCTGGGAGCAATCTCCCAGGAAGCCTCCCCAGAATGTATTTAGTTACATGCTGGCCTTCAGGAATCAGACTAGGCGATTCAGGCAACTTGCTGAGGCAAATCTGGAAGCCAGCCAGGAGGAGATGAAGCGGTGGTACGACCAGAATGCCACTCTGGTAGAGCTTCAGCCTGGACAGAAAGTATGGGTCTTGGCCCCCGTGGAGCCGTGTGCGCTCCAGGATAAGTGGACCGGTCCCTTTGAGGTGGTGGAGCGCAAGAGTCCTGTTACCTACGTGGTGGACCTGAAGTCTCCTAGGAACCCCTTAAGGGTCCTACATGTTAACCGCCTCAAGCCCCACTTGGAGAGGTCCCAAGTGGGCATGCTCTTGGCAACAGATGCTGGAATGGAAGAGGAGACAGAACCTCTTCCTGACCTCCTGTCAGCCAAGGAGCAAGATGGGTCAGTGGATGGTGTCATCCTCTCTTCCACCCTGACCCCTGAGCAACAGGATGATTGTCGCCAGTTGCTGGGACAGTTTTCTGACCTGTTTTCCCTGGTCCCTGGTGTCACTGATTGGTGCGTCCATGATGTGGACACTGGGGATAGTCCACCTGTGCGGCACAAGGCCTACAGGGTGACTGACAGGGTGAGGACCTGCATCAAGGAGGAGGTCTCCAAGATGTTTGCCCTCGGGGTAATTGAGTCTTCTAGCAGTCCTTGGGCCAGCCCCGTGGTCTTGGTCCCAAAGGCTGCAGCGCTGGGAGCCGCACCCGAACTCCGGTTCTGTGTGGACTACAGAGGACTCAATTCGGTCACTAGGACCGACGCACACCCCATCCCCAGAGCTGATGAGCTCATCGATCGGCTAGGGGCTGCCAACTACCTCAGCACGTTTGATTTAACGTCTGGGTATTGGCAGATCGCCTTGACCGAGGGGGCCAAAGAGAGATCAGCATTTTCCACTCCAGATGGGCACTACCAGTTCCGGGTCATGCCATTTGGGATGAAGAATGCCCCTGCCACCTTCCAGAGATTGGTCAACCAGGTGTTGGCTGGGCTGGATTCATCGCCGTGTTCAGCTCCACTTGGGAGGAACACTTGCGTCACCTCTGGGAAGTGTTGATGGCGCTGCGCAAGGCAGGCCTCACGATCAAGGCGAGTAAGTGCCAGATCGGGCAGGGTTCCGTGGTATACTTGGGACACCAAGTTGGGAGTGGCCAGGTGGCACCCCTTCAGCCCAAGATAGAAACCATCCTGAATTGGGAGGCGCCCAAAACCCAGACGGAGGTGAGAGCCTTCCTAGGTCTCACCGGGTACTACAGGAGGTTTGTCAAGGGGTATGGCAACATGGTTGCCCCCTTGACAGCGATGACTTCGAAGAAGCAGCCCAGGAAAGTGATCTGGACTGACACCTGTCAGAAAGCTTTTGAGGCCTTGAAAACTGCTATGTGCACGGCGCCCGTTCTCTTGGCTCCCAACTTCTCCAAAGAGTTTATCGTTCAGACAGACGCTTCAGAGCATGGTGTGGGGGCTGTTCTTTCACAGATTAATGAGGAGGGCCTAGATCAACCCGTAGCCTTTCTTAGCAGGAGGTTACTTCCACGGGAACAAAGGTGGAGTGCTATTGAGCGTGAGGCATTTGCTGTGGTCTGGGCGCTGAAGAAGCTAAGACCCTACTTGTTTGGGTCTCACTTCCGGGTTCAGACGGACCACAGGCCCCTCAGATGGTTGATGCATTTGAGGGGTGAGAATCCAAAGCTGTTGAGGTGGTCCATTTCCCTACAGGGTATGGATTTCATGGTGGAACATCGCCCTGGTACAGATCACGCCAATGCTGATGGTCTGTCCAGATTTTTCCGCCTTAGTGATGAGGAACTCCCTGGGGTAGGGTAGTTCTCCCCACTTTTCAGCTGGAGGGGACACGTGTTAGACCTGGCACCTTGGCGTGAGTCTCCCTTCCTCTTTTTGTCGCTGTGCCTCATGTGTTTTTATGGTGTTGGCCGCTCAGCGCGCTGTGCCACTGCCAACCAGTGTCACGGTGCGAGTGCTCCCTATGTAAATTGTATATGTTGGTTGGATTCCATGATTGGATTGTTTGATTTACTATCAGACCCCAGTAAAGTGCGCCAGGAGCGCCAGGGCATGTAAAGGCAAACACCGCTGGTGGGCTTGCAGCACGGGTTGTGCCACCCACAGATGCGGCCGGTAAAATACGTCTAAGGTCTGCCATCGCAGAACCTGCGTGCAGTCGGGTACTGACACGCCGACCGACAAGTGCCCACACTTGCCGGTCCCTGAAACCTTCCCTTAGCTGCATGTTAGTCACCCCTCTGGTAGGCCCACGGGCAGGGTGCATTGTACGCCTAAGGTAGGACAAGCCTGGATGCGTGGCATGTCCTAGTAGTGAATTACCGCCAATGCTGTTCACTACTGCAAGGCTACCCTGTTCCCATAGGCCAGTATGGGCGGCCTGGATTATTACACCCTATGATCCTAACCGACCCAGGGAACATGGTAGGAGATCGAGTTTAGTATGCCTGAACTCGGAATAATAAGGTACATCTTTTCGCAAGGTTTATTTTAATATTCCGGGTTTGCAAATGCCGCTTTTAGAAAGTTGGCCTTTGCTTGCCTAAACCTTTCAGCCGCCTCTGCGTGTTGTGTATCTGATGTCTGGCTGGTGTGAGTGACAGGGCGGGGGGAACCCAGATGGGCAGGGCTAGGTAGCCTGGTATGAATAGGACGATCGACAGGTAGATGGGTGGGAGGAGTGCTCCTAGGCTCTGAATAGGACAGTGCTCCGCTACCTCGATGCCGGCTCCACCCCCTGTGGAGCGTCTGATGACTCTGCCCTGCACTCTGAAAGGAGAAGCCTGCATCACGTAAACAAAGTGCTCAGAAACCGGACTGAACTAGGCAAGGGCCCCCCTGGCCTGGGAGAACAAAAGATTTGTGGTATAAATGGAGGAGCCCTGCTCCTAAGAAACTAGATCCGCTTTTGACCAAGAAGAATCTCTGCCTGAGGAGGAGGCACCGGGAAAGCTGTAGGAGGAAGACTGTCCCTATCCTGGGGGATTGGCCTGTAGTGGTGACCTTGCTGCCAAAGGAGAGAAGAGAAACTGTTGCTGAAGACTTTTACTTTCCTTTTACTTTCAAGACTTGTGCTTTTCCAAAACGATCTCCAAGGGCTTGGAACTGAGCTTGCCCCCTGAACTGAGCCCCAGGACCATTGGGCTCTACCTGATCTTCACTCGCCTGCTGCTGGACTGTGGTGTCCTTTCCCTCGCCGGAGCTGTGCCCCTCGTGCCCAGTCCCTCCCTGAGCCGTGACCAGGACTGCTTAGCCGCCCCCGCCTTGGGAAAAGCCTCGCTCGATCGGAGCCGCTCCCCCTACGCTGTGCTGGGCTGCCCCGTCACCTCGCTCGTTGGAGGCTCGCTGTGCACCTTCACCCTCCCGCCGGAATCGGCGTTTGTGAGCATCTCCAAGCCTCGGACGGCCCGGACGTATCTGCGTGCCCGGCTGCCCCGCTTTGTTCACACGCCACCTGCAACACCCCGCTCTTGTCGTGAGCCTGAAGATCAGACACCCTCGTGAAGTGTGGGAGCCCCGGACGCCGCCTCGCTCTTCTGTCGAAGAGCCGCTGAAATCCCGCACCCGCCTTTGCGTCAAGAAACAAGGTACTGTACTTACGACCTCGACCGCGAGCTCGCATCGGATCCAGGGTCCGCAACGTTCTTATTTCCCTGTCATCTGCTGTGTGCTCCCTGGGCGCTGCCTCAGCATGAAGTGCGCTGAGGCCTACAGTTACCTTGTGCCCGCCTAAAGAACTTTCCGTAAAACCAAGAGAACTTTACCGTATTCCTGCGAATTGTGGCCCCATCAGTTCAACGTTACTGGGCCTTGTATTTGAGTCTGCTGAATCTACATAAAAGCTTATTTTTATATACCTCCTGATTGGTGTCCGTTTGTGGTGCATGCAAGGGGTTTACTGTATGTGTAATTGCATTTGCTTAACCGTGTACGCCTGAGACTTAGCCTAGACTGCTCGCGCCACGCACCTAGAGGGTGAGCAGGGGTTATTCTGGGGAGTCATCCTTCGCCCTGACAAGAAGTAAAGGGTCCCTGCTTGTTGTGGGTTCACACCTGCGTCAACCAGAGCCCCCTCATTTCTAACAGGGACAGTCTTTGAATCAGTGTCTCTGCGAGGTATCCGGCGCACAGCTCTCAATCCTCGAGCTGAGGGGATGTTGCTTCTCTCGGCAATCTCTGCCGTTTCTCTTGGAGGAGCGGGCCGCGAGTCACTCAGCAGGCACCGTAGGTTCGTAGCTCGGGGAGCCGCGACGGCGTCAGCAGGGCTCGGATGGTTCAGAGTTTGGGGAGCCGCGACAGCGTCAGCAGGGCTCAGATGGTTCAGAGTTCGGGGAGCCGCGACAGCGTCAGCAGGGCTCAGATGGTTCAGAGTTCGGGGAGCCGCGACAGCGTCAGCAGGGCTCAGATGGTTCAGAGTTCGGGGAGCCGCGACAACGTCAGCAGGGCTCAGATGGTTCAGAGTTCGGGTAGCGTTCTTCTGTTCGGGGAGCGATCGAGCCGCGACCAAGTCCGCAGGCTCTCGTCAGTCCAGGTCTTCTCTGGCTCTCGTCCCCTCAGCACCCCTTGTTATACTTCCCCTCCTCTTTGAAGTCCGGAGTCCTCGCGGAGAGGGGTCTGGTGCCTGGGGGACGGTGTGTCGGGGTTTCCTGTCGCTCGGCCCCTTGATCTGTTCAGGTGGGTCTGGGAGGGACTCCAGACACCCAGCAGGCGAGGCGCCCGCTCACCGGGGGCCTAGTGGTCGATCGAAACCTCCCTCGGGGGAGAGACCAGAGGTGTGACAGGGTCGGCGCCTCTCGGTCTGGTTTGGGGGGGGGGTTTCGTTCTCCCTCGGCCGGGCATGCGCGTTGGGGATCTGGTCGGCCCTCGGGATGTTGGTCCACGGAAGCTGGGAGGCCGTGTCCACGAGGTTCGGGGTGGTTGTAGTGTAACTTGCTGGTCGGGAGGGCCCACGCCACGAGGCCGGTCTCACACTCATGTTTTCCCCAGCCAGCCATGGAAGTCACCAAAAAGGAACCCAAGTTCCTCCATGTTATGTAGCACTGCAGAAACTTCTGCACTCAGTGTACAGTCATAGCACATTCAGTGCCCAGAACTGTAATCCATATGTATTATGCAACCACCAGCATATTCACATGCAGCACACACATTCAGTCTCCACACACTGTTCAGTACTACAGTCCTTTTTACTGTACTAAAATGTCAATCACTCAATCAACTGGGATTTGTAGAGTAAGGCTAATCACCTGTGAGGGTATCAAGCCGCTTGGTTCTTGCTGGGCTCAGTCAAAAAGCCAGGTCTTGAGTCCCTTTCTGAATCTCAGGAGGGAGGGTGCTGTTCGGATGTGGAGGGGAAGCTGATTCCTGGACTTGGCGGGTAAGTAGGAGAAGGAGCTCCCTCCACTGTAGCTTCTGTGATGTGGGAAGTGCATGCAAGGGTGATTGAGGCAGGGAGCAGGTGTCTGGAGGGTTGGTGGAAGTTTAGACGGTGGTTGATGTGTAACGGTCCTTGGTTGTGGAGGACCTTGTAGGCATGTATCAGCATCTTGAATTGGTATCTTTTCTGGATGGGGAGCCAGTGGAGGTTCCAGAGGTGTGGGATGATGTGTGTCCATTTGCTGTGGCTGAGGATGTGTCTGGCATCTGAGTTCTGTATCATCTGGAGTCTCTTCAGGAGTTGGGTGGTGATTCCTGAGTAGAGAGTGTTTTCATAGTACAACCGACTAGTGACTTGGGGTTGAGTAACGGTTTTCCTGGTGTTGACGGGGAGCCTCTGCAAATCATTCAGGGCATGCAGAGGGTGTGGAAACAGGGGGAGGAGACTGCGTTTATCTGTGTTTCGAGGTGAGTTTGCTGTTCAAGATGATGCCAGGTTGGGGGCGTGTTCCATGGGGAGCTGTTGTTCCTGAAAATCATTAATTCTGTCTTGCCCATGTTGAGTTTCAGACAGTTAGTATTCATCCAGTAAATGACACTGGTCATGCAGTTGTGAAGGTTTCCCCTAGTTGGGGTGGGGTCTTCTGAGAGCAATAGGATGAGCTGGGTGTCGTTTACATAGGATGTGATGTTGAGCCCACGGATTCTGACATCGTTAGCCAGGGCTTCATGTAAGTGTTTTGACGGGGTGGGGCTCAGGGATGAACCTTGAGGGACACCACTGATGTTGCTCTTTGTTTCCGAGGTGAAGGGTGGTAAGCAAATTCTCTGGGCAAGTCATATGAGGAAGGAAGCGATCCATCTGCGGGTGTCTCCCTGGACCCTGATGTGGTGGAATCTCTTGATGAGCATGTGTTGGGATATGGTATCTAATGCTTCTGAGAGGTCAAGGAGGATCAAAGCTGATGCTTCTCCCCAGTCAAGGAAGGTTCTGATGTAATCGGTGGCAGCAATCAGGGTGGTCTCTGTGCTGTGGTTAGCGTAGAAGCCAGCTTGGGAGACGTCCAGCAGATTGTTGTACTCCAGGTGTTCGGTGAGTTGGAGGTTGATAGTCTTTTGGGGGAATTTGACAGGGAATGGCAGCAGGCAGATGTCAAGGTAGTTCTTGAGATTGCTTGGGTCGGCAGAGGGTTTCTTGAGGAGGGGTCTGACCTCTGCGTATTTCCATGTGTCAGGAAAGGCGTCTGTGTTGATGGACAGCTTGAGAATGGAGGTGAGTTTGTTTCTGATTTCCTTGCTAAAGAGGTTGAAGAAGTGGAGGGGGCAGGGGTCAAGGGTGCTCCAGAGTGGATGGAGCTCATGATGGAAGTGGTGCTGTGTGTGTTGAGCTGTTCCTATTAGGTGAGTGGGTGGTTGTGAGTGGAGGTTGAGGGGGGCGGTGGGTTGCGATTCAAAGTTTCTTGTTCTAAAAGTGGTCTGCCACGGTGTCACGGAATTCCAGAGAAGGGGAGATCATGTTCTCAGTGGCTCATTGGCAGGAGAACTCTCTGATGATGCTGAAGAGTTCCTTGCTGTGGTTGGAGTTGGCTTTGATGCATTCTGCCAGTGCACCTCTTTTTGTGTTTTTAAGGTATTGGAGGTAATTGTTGAGGGCTGCCTTTAAGGTGGCTAAGTCTGTGGGATCTTTTCTGCTGTGCCATTTTCACTCTAGCGGTTTGCAGTTGTGCTTCAATGTCCTGAGTTCTGTTGTTTACCAACTGGCTTGTTTGGCAGATCTGCTGATCTTGGCGGGCTTGATAGGGGTGAATCTGTTGGCGCAGTTGGTGATTCATGACAGCCTGTTCGAGGTGGTTGCTGACTGAGGATTGCTTGGTGTTGAGGGTGTCTGCCCTTTGAGTCTCTGTCACATTGTTCCAGACTCTGTGGGAGTAGCTGGGAAGCTTGGCAGTGGTACATAGGGATCCCGCAATGGTGAAGTGGAAGATGGTGTGATCAGTCCAGGTTAGTTGGTGACATGGCTGTACTTGATTCTATCACTGGCAATGTAGATCGGGTCGAGCATGTGTCCTGCACTGTGTGTGGGTTCGATGACCAGTTGAGTGAAGCCGATGTTGCTCATGCTTTCCAGTAGGTTGGTAGTGTTTGTGTCTTTAGGGTCATTGAGGTAGAAGTTGAAGTCACTGAGGAAGATCTAGTGTTTGGTGTCGATAGCAAGTGGGCGATGTAATCAAGGATGGTGTTACAGAAGTTGGACCATGGTCCAATGGGTCTGTAGTCAAGGTGCCTCTGATGGGTGTTCTTCCATCTGTTTGGAGTTGGAAGTTGAGATGTTCCATGACTGGTGTATTGTTGTCTTTGGTGGTGGTGCAGTGGATGGTGTCTTTGTGAATGATGGCAACGCGGCCTCTGTGTTTGTTGGTTCAGTCCAGGTGTATCATCTTGCAGCCATTGGGCATCGCAGTGGCAATGTCGGGGTGATGAGGGGTTGAGCAAGATCTCTGTGATGAAGGTAACATTGGGGATGAGGCTGCTGATGGAGTACCAGATTTCAGTGGCATGCTTGCACAGTGATTGGGTGTTAAGCAGGAGGCAGCAGAGTAGTTCCGGGGCAGTCGTGGTCGGTGGGGTAAGTGGTGAGATATTCTGTGATATCAATTGGCTCTGGGTTTAAGGAGCAATGTTTCAGCATCTGGAGTCCAGGACCTAGAGCTCTGCAACAGAGTATCTGTGGACGGTTGGAGCGTCAGGGTTCCTGGTGCTGGGCACAGCTCAGGTGCTCACAGGCACAGAGGAGCTTGCCTTTGCCACGCCAGTGTCATGTCTGTGGTACACGTCCACTGCAGCCTCCATTAAGTAGTCTCTTGGTGTCGCACTGGGTGGCAAGAAGCCGGACTGGTGGGAAAAAGATCGTGCAGCTCCAGAAACGGCCCAGTCACAATCTGGAGAAAAACTTGAGTGAATGCTAACTGAGAATGTCCATGCAGCTGAATAACAGAAAGCAAAATAACCTTTAACCTCTTCTGTGCCCATGACGAGATAGTCTCGTCATGGAGCACGGTCGCGCTGTGCCCATGACGAGACTATCTCGTCATGAACCCCACCCACTAATGAAACGCCAGGCACAGGAGGGGGAAAGGGCGTGGCACTGAAGGGGTTAAAGACAATGAAGTGCTAACTGTACAGTAACAATGGGCTGACTAGCAGAGAGGCAAAACAAACTTACAGAC
Organism: Triturus cristatus; assembly: GCF_964204655.1. Taxonomy (NCBI): domain Eukaryota; kingdom Metazoa; phylum Chordata; class Amphibia; order Caudata; family Salamandridae; genus Triturus; species Triturus cristatus. The sequence goes on along the minus strand of NC_140588.1, from coordinate 857,121,380 downwards.
AGCGCCCAAGCACGAATGGCAATTAGAGACAGCACAATAGATGAAAGAGAAGCACACCAGTCCAAGCAAACAAATAGCTGGCAGGCAAAATCTGGGATACCTACCAAGGCTGCAAGCAAGGATCGGATCGAGGATCTGCATGAGGACGGGTGTCACCTTTAAAACACACTACCAGTGCACACATATTTGTCATGTGCACACTGTTCACACATTCACCCTCTATAGTGTATGTCTTGCACAGGCACATACATCCAGCACATGAGTTGCTCACGCACACACGCACACACTTTCAATCAACCTGATGTTGGCCATGGGTGAGTTGAACACACAGCAGCAGACCTTTAGAAGAGGTGAGTGAGACAGTAGGCCTCACTCCAGTGACCCAGAGTAGAGGTCATGTTCACTACAACTGATCACTATACAGTATGCCCCCACGGTTTTAGTCCTGGTTAAGGCAGTAATGTGCCACAACCATGAGGGCAGCTCTTTGTGTGCCCGTCCTAGTATAACAAGAATACAATCCATCACAAACTCCTATGTCATGCCACACATGCATATTCAATGTAGCAGCATTAGAAATCCAGACAACAATATAGTTGGGTACTCAGGGCAGATGTACACAACTCTTACCATGCCGAGGAAAATTCTAATCCAAAATTGCACCATATTTCAAATTACTTTATATGTCCACAATCATTTGTGCTTGCATTATGACATATATGATTCACGCATTTAGCATCTCTGTATTCCTGAAAAGCATCTCTGTATTCCTGAAGGATGGCCATTGTTACTCTAATATAAATTTACCTTAAAAAAACAAATGATAAGAGGAGTTTGGCAAAGCAGGAACAGTTGGGTTAATGAAACACTGGAGCTGGGAGTACAGGATTAAGAAACGGACCTGAGGACTGATTAAAAGTGCAATCGATTTGAGCTCCATTATATACATTTCTTGAAATATCATAAAATAATTCATAGATCCTTTTTACGAAGAGGAATGTGGGCCTAGTCATGCAGTCATAAATTACTCCCACCTGATAAAAAATCCAGGTGGGTCTCGGCCTTTGGTAAACATGATGAGGGCCAGTTGGTAACGTGTCCAGATGTCCAGCTTCGGGTGCACGTCATCCATTCATGTGCTGTCTGTGATGTGTCCTGATTGGCTGAGTGTTCCTAACTTCATGTGACATCTAACATTATTGTGTTTTGGTATTGGATGATTTTGTTAACAGTGATTCAACTTTGATTTTATGCACACAGGTATTAATGTGAACATCAAAATCGATATTAATCTCCCCCCTCAAGCTGAATTTTCAACTACATCATTTACCCCATTATTCATGACAGTCACATTATTAGGGGTTTGTCGTGCTTTGTTGCTTGTATTCTACCCAATTTGAGGACTGTGTTTTTATATCAGGAAACCCACACTCATAGGAAACCACACAAAACAATATGAATATGAGAATGGGCAGCAATGATGTAAACAAATTAGTCAGCCACCGGGGGAGGCAGGAAAACCAATTGCAATATATCATTCCTGCTCTGGGGCACCTCCCTCCTCAAGCATGTGTCTTTGTAAATGGTGCAGTGCTCGGATGGCAAGAGACAAAGTACTGTTGTCCATGTCTTTGCTTGGGATAAATGTGCAACAGGGCGCACCAATCTTGGCACACACCCCTCCGTCCATTGCAGTCATCAAGTTCAACACGTATCGATGTTTCATCACCATGAGACGGAGGGCTCTTAGTTTTTCGTTGATTGTATTAAGGTCGAGCTCAGTACTGTTCAACATTTTCAACATTTCCCATCTGGGTGTTTGCAACCAGTGGATGTTTGCTTTCGTCTGCATGGTGAAGAAGGGTATGGACCCTCCCGCATTTACTTATGGGTCAGAAAATAGTCTGAATTCTTCAGGAATGTCTTTGAAAGGAGCCCATCCAAAACATTAAGCATTTCTTTTTTCTTGAGCTTGATGCAACATAGTTGTCTTCTTCTGTAGCAGGTGTTGGTACAACTCTGACAGATCTTCTCCAGGAATAGCCATTTTCCAGGTATGTATGGTGTTGGAATAGCATAGACCCTGCCATTCTGGGATAAGCTGGGTGTAGGAAAATTCTCTGCACTGGCACTAGGTATCCATCAGTGTGGAGTTGCCCCATTGCAAGTCTGATATGTGTACTATTACACCATAGTTCTCATGTGTGCTGAGTGGAATCGTTCATTTACCTCTGAAACAGAAGGACTACAGTGTAAGTTTCTGTACTATTGAGGTTGTTTCTTCCATTCGAACCACGTGTGCCTATATATCTCAGTATCCTATATTTCTTGACATGGGATATCCATGTTGGTGTTCACCCTTCCCTACAAGACTCACTTCCCTTTGGATCATCAAGGTGTATGACCCTACATTGGAACTCTATATGTGGCATCCATCTGTTGTTAAAGAAGGCTGTCCCAGAGTCTTTTCTGGAAAGTCTTGGGGCCAAAAAGTGTCCTCCCCTACGGTGCCCCTCCAGCGCATCCTATCTAGCTCTGTTTCAATATGGCTAGGCTCAGTGAAGCGGTACAGTACTATGGGATTTTTCTCGTAATGGGTCAGATTTACAACTACACTCTGGGGTTCTACTCTGTTGGGTTGAATCTTTGCCCTAATCCTACATAAGTACAGGTGGAGAAGGCATTTTCCTTTTATGGAGGCTATTTATTGGGACAAGTAAAGCTCTGTAGTGTGTGTGGGATGCTAATGTTGGGATCATGGAAATATATGTGACATGGGAGACGCTGCTTTGCAAGCTCTGTGCAAATGTTGAGGTGAACTCCACTTGACTAGGCAGATCTTTGGCAACATATGGTTGAATATTGCATATCTTGGGGGTGGATCGAGGGATGCTGTCAGTAGTCCTCTGGTGATTGGAGGTTTCTTTACTTTTGGATGAGTTTAAAAAGTTTGGGACCTTTGACTTGCCCACTTGGGTCTTGTTAGGATTACGGAAGTGGTCACCGAAGAGATGGCGGGCCAAATTCAGGGTAGTGCACTTTGGTGGCTCGATTGCGAACCTCATGGTTAAGGGCTGTTGTTCATTGGTTACGACCAGAAAACATTTGCATCCTATGTATACCATCATCAATCATTCTTGTAGATTCCTGTGCTTTTCTTTTGTAGGAGTGTGCTTTTATATTCATACATGATATTTTAGTGGGGCATCGGAAGGTGGTCCCAATCGGGGGTCTGCTTTTCAACTTTTTAAAACAAGGTGTTTATTCACCGGTCACCTTAATTCTAGTCTTGCGGGTCACTGGTTCTCCCCCTCACCATGATAGAAAAGGATGTTTGTTAAGTGGTGGTCTTCATGATTGTGTGGATGATCTCAGCTGCATGAACTAATATTTTATGGGTGTCGCTACACTTCCAACATCCTACTTTCCCAAGTGTGTGCACAGGGGTGCTTTTTGACCTATACATGCATGTGGCCATATATTAACCCCTTCGCTGCCAGGCCTTTTCCCCCTCCTGTGCCAGGCCTTTTTTTGGCTATTTGGGGTAGTGCGCGCTTAGGCCCCTGTAACTTTTTGACCGCATTAGGTAGCCACGCCAAATTTGCGTCCTTTTCTTCCAACATCATGGGGATTCTAAAGGTACTCAGGGTTTCTGGATTCCCCTGGAGGGGTCACAGAAAAGAGCCAAAATACAGCCAAAGTTTGTTTTTTTTGGGAAAAATTGGAAAAACGGGCTGCAAATGAAAGCATCTGGGTTTTTCCCTGCAAATGTTATCAAAAAAGGGTTTGTGGGGTTGAAAGCACCATTTTCCCAGCTTTTCGGGGATACTTGACTTTTGTCAGAAACCCAACATTTTTTACACAGTTTTGGCATTTTTCTGGGACATAGCCTATTTTTGCAATTTTTTGTGCTTTTGACCTCCTTCCAGTTAGTGGCTGAAATGGGTACAAAAGCAATAGTGGATCCTGGAAAGCTATACATTTTCGAAAAGAAGACAACATTCTGAATTCAGCAAGGGGTCATTTGTGTATATCCATCAAGGTTTTTTTATAGAAACAAACAGTTAAATGTGGGATAAATTGAAATTTAGTTGAAAAAAACAGCCTTTTGAGTCAACGTTTTCACCTGTAACTTCTTCTAATTATGACAGCTCTTTGAAAGCAATATACCGTTGCATCCGCTGGACATTACTGGTTGTGGGGATATGTAGGACTTGTAGGTTCACCAAGAACCCGACGAACCCAGAGCCAAAAACTGAGTAGTGACTTGCAATGGTTTTTTATTATGTACCGGGTATATAGTAATTATTCTGTAAAAAAGTGTACATGGAAAAATCGGTATGAAAGACACCTATGTATTTCTGTAATAGGAACAAAATATAGAGTTTAGAAACAGTAGATATTTGCACATTTCTGAAATTGGGAATACTCATACTAGCATGAGAATTATCAGTCATTTTTTAGAATGACTTCTTTTTTACACAATATCTTTCATTTGGAAAGCAGAAATGCATGGAAAGTCAATAGCTAATAACAGTTCCTTTACAAATCTGAATCACCCTAAGTCTCCCGATAAAATTGGTACCTCACTTGTGTGGGTAGGAATAGTGCCCACGACAGGAAACGGCGCAAAACGCAACGTGGTCACACCACATTTTCACAATGCAAAATTACCCTTTTTTTGCAAAGTGCCTAGCTCTAGTTTTTGAACCCTAGCTCTGCGGGCACCTTGGGAAACCTAGCAAACCTATACATTTTTGAAAACTAGACAACGAGGGGAATCCAGGATGGGGTGACTTGACTGCCTCCCACCAGGGTCTGTTACCCAGAATCCCTAGCAAACCTAAAAAATTGTCCAAAAAAACACATTTTCCACACATTTCTGTCGTGGAAAGTTCCGGAATCTGCGTGGAACCACAAATTTCCACCCACCCCGCGTTCCCCAAAGTCTTACAAGAAAAACAGTACCTCACTTGTGTGGGTCGGCCTAGTGCCCGCGACAGGAAACGGCGCAAAACGCAACCTGGTCACACCTCAATTTCGCAGTGAAAATGACCCTTTTATGGAAAAATGACTAGCTGTAGTTTTTGAACCCTAGCTCTGCGGGCACCTTGGGAAACCTAGCAAACCTATACATTTTTGAAAACTAGACACCCAGGGGAATCCAGGATGGGGTGACTTGACTGCCTCCCACCAGGGTCTGTTACCCAGAATCCCTTGCAAACCTAAAAAATTGTCAAAAAAAACACATTTTCCCCACATTTCTGTCGTGGAAAGTTCCGGAATCTGCGTGGATCCACAAATTTCCACCCACCCCGCGTTCCCCAAAGTCTTACGAGAAAAACGGTACCTCACTTGTGGGGGTCGGCCTAGTGCCCGCAACAGGAAACGGCGCAAAACGCAACCTGGTCACACCTCAATTTCGCAGTGAAAATGACCCTTTTTTGGAAAAATGACTAGCTGTAGTTTTTGAACCCTAGCTCTGCGGGCACCTTGGGAAACCTAGCAAACCTATACATTTTTTAAAACTAGACACCAAGGGGAATCCAGGATGGGGTGACTTGACTGCCTCCCACCAGGGTCTGTTACCCAGAATCCCTTGCAAACCTAAAAAATTGTCAAAAAAAACACATTTTCCCCACATTTCTGTCGTGGAAAGTTCCGGAATCTGCGTGGATCCACAAATTTCCACTCACCCCGCGTTCCCCAAAGTCTTACGAGAAAAACGGTACCTCACTTGTGTGGATCGGCCTAGTGCCTGTGACAGGAAACGGCACAAAACGCAACCTGGTCACACCTCAATTTCGCAGTGAAAAATGACCCTTTTTTGGAAAAATGACTAGCTGTAGTTTTTGAACCCTAGCTCTGCGGGCACCTTGGGAAACCTAGCAAACCTATACATTTTTGAAAACTAGACACCCAGGGGAATCCAGGATGGGGTGACTTGACTGCCTCCCACCAGGGTCTGTTACCCAGAATCCCTTGCAAACCTAAAAAAGTGTCAAAAAAACCACATTTTCCCCACATTTCTGTCGTGGAAAGTTCCGGAATCTGCGTGGATCCACAAATTTCCACCCACCCCACGTTCCCCAAAGTCTTACGAGAAAAACGGTACCTCACTTGTGTGGGTCGGCCTAGTGCCCGCTACAGGAAACGGCGCAAAACATAGTGAGGTGACATCAAAATTGCCTATCTCAAAACCACCTGGTTTTGCAAGGGGGGTCTCTTGGGTTTTTGGCCCGGTGCATGGCGGCCATCTAGGGAAACCTACCAAACCCATACATTTCTGAAAACTAGACACCCGGGGGCTTCCAGGGAGGTATGGCTTGCGTGGATCCCCCAACGTTTCCTTACCCAGAATCCCCCGCAAACCTCAATTTTAGCTGAAAAAATCACTTTTTTCACACTTTTTTGTGTGGGAAACTTGTGGCATCCCCGGGCTCACTCAAGGTGTAAAATTTGAGTGAGCCCGGTGATGCCATAACTTTCCCACACAAAAAAGTGTGAAAAAAGTGATTTTTTCAGATAAAATTGAGGTTTGCGGGGGATTCTGGGTAAAGAAACGTTGGGGGATCCGCGCAAGCCATACCTCCCTGGAAGCCCCCGGGTGTCTAGTTTTCAGAAATGTATGGGTTTGGTAGGTTTCCCTAGATGGCCGCCGTGCCCCGGGCCAAAAACCCAAGAGACCCCCCTTGCAAAGCCAGGTGGTTTTGAGATAGGCAATGTTGATGTCGCATCACTACGTTTTGGGCCCTTGCCTGTCGCGGGTACTTGGGCCTCCCACACAAGTGAGGCACCATTTTTACCGGGAGACCCAGGGGAACGCTGGGAGGTGTGAAATTTGAGTGAGCCAGGTGATGCCACAACTTTCCCACACAAACAAGTGTGAAAAAAGTGATTTTTTCAGCTAAAATTGAGGTTTGCGGGGGATTCTGGGTAAGGAAACGTTGGGGGATCCGCGCAAGCCATACCTCCCTGGAAGCCCCCGGGTGTCTAGTATTCAGAAATGTATGGGTCTGGTAGGTTTCCCTAGATGGCCGCCGTGCCCCGGGCCAAAAACCCAAGAGACCCCCCTTGCAAAACCAGGTGGTTTTGAGATAGGCAATGTTGATGTCGCATCACTACGTTTTGGGCCCTGACCTGTCGCGGGTACTTAGGCCTCCCACACAAGTGAGGCACCATTTTTACCGGGAGACCCAGGGGAATGCTGGGAGGTGTGAAATTTGAGTGAGCCCAGTGATGCCACAACTTTCCCACACAAAAAAGTGTGAAAAAAGTGATTTTTTCAGCTAAAATTGAGGTTTGCGGGGGATTCTGGGTAAGGAAACGTTGGGGGATCCGTGCAAGCCATACCTCCCTGGAAGCCCCCGGGTGTCTAGTTTTCAGAAATGTATGGGTTTGGTAGGTTTCCCTAGATGGCCACCATGCCCCGGGCCAAAAACCCAAGAGACCCCCCTTGCAAAACCAAGTGGTTTTGAGATAGGCAATGTTGATGTCGCATCACTACATTTTGGGCCCTTGCCTGTCGCGGGTACTTGGACCTCCCACACAAGTGAGGCACCATTTTTACTGGGAGACCCAGGGGAACGCTGGGAGGTGGGAAATTTGAGTGAGCCCGGTGATGCCACAAGTTTCCCACACAAAAAAGTGTGAAAAAAGTGATTTTTTCAGCTAAAAATGAGGTTTGCGGGGGATTCTGGGTAAGGAAACGTTATGGGATCCACGCAAGCCATACCTCCCTGGAAGCCCCCGGGTGTCTGGTTTTCAGAAATGTATGGGTTTTGTAGGTTTCCCTAGAGGGCCGCCGTGCCCCGGGCCAAAAACCCAAGAGACCCCCCTTGCAAAACCAGGTGGTTTTGAGATAGGCAATGTTGATGTCACATCACTACGTTTTGGGCCCTTGCCTGTCGCGGGTACTTGGGCCTCCCACACAAGGAGGCACCATGTTTACCGGGAGACCCAGGGGAACGCTGGGAGGTGTGAAATTTGAGTGAGCCAGGTGATGCCACAACTTTCCCACACAAAAAAGTGTGAAAAAAGTGATTTTTTCAGCTAAAATTGAGGTTTGCGGGGGATTCTGGGTAAGGAAACGTTGGGGGATCCACGCAAGCCATACCTCCCTGGAAGCCCTCGGTGTCTAGTTTTCAGAAATGTATGGGTTTGGTAGGTTTCCCTAGATGGCAACCGTGCCCCGGGCCAAAACCCAAGAGACCCCCCTTGCAAAACCAGGTGGTTTTGAGATAGGCAATGTTGATTTCGCATCACTACGTTTTGGGCCCTTGCCTGTCGCGGGTACTTGGGCCTCCCACACAAGTGAGGCACCATTTTTACCGGGAGACCCAGGGGAATGCTGGGAGGTGTGAAATTTGAGTGAGCCAGGTGATGCCACAACTTTCCCACACAAAAAAGTGTGAAAAAAGTGATTTTTTCAGCTAAAATTGAGGTTTGCGGGGGATTCTGGGAAAGGAAACGTTGGGGGATCCGCACAAGCCATACCTCCCTGGAAGCCCCCTGGTGTCTAGTTTTCAGAAATGTATGGGTTTGGTACGTTTCCCTAGATGGCCGCCGTGCCCCGGGCCAAAAACCCAAGAGACTCCCCTTGCAAAACCAGGTGGTTTTAAGATAGGCAATGTTGATGTCGCATCACTACGTTTTGGGCCCTTGCCTGTCGCGGGTACTTGGGCCTCCCACACAAGTGAGGCACCATTTTTACCGGGAGACCCAGGGGAACGCTGGGAGGTGTGAAATTTGAGTGAGCCAGGTGATGCCACAACTTTCCCACACAAAAAAGTGTGAAAAAAGTGATTTTTTCAGCTAAAATTGAGGTTTGCGGGGGATTCTGGGTAAGGAAACGTTGGGGGATCCACGCAAGCCATACCTCCCTGGAAGCCCCCGGGTGTCTAGTTTTCAGAAATGTATGGGTTTGGTAGGTTTCCCTAGATGGCCGCCGTGCCCCGGGCCAAAAACCCAAGAGACCCCCCTTGCAAAACCAGGTGGTTTTGAGATAGGCAATGTTGATGTCGCATCACTACATTTTGGGCCCTTGCCTGTCGCGGGTACTTGGGCCTCCCACACAAGTGAGGCACCATTTTTACCGGGAGACCCAGGGGAACGCTGGGAGGTGGGAAATTTGAGTGAGCCCGGTGATGCCACAATTTTCCCACACAAAAAAGTGTGAAAAAAGTGATTTTTTCAGCTAAAAATGAGGTTTGCGGGGGATTCTGGGTAAGGAAACGTTAGGGGATCCACGCAAGCCATACCTCCCTGGAAGCCCCCGGGTGTCTGGTTTTCAGAAATGTATGGGCTTGGTAGGTTTCCCTAGAGGGCCCCCGTGCCCCGGGCCAAAAACCCAAGAGACCCCCCTTGCAAAACCAGGTGGTTTTGAGATAGGCAATGTTGATGTCGCCTCACTACGTTTTGGGCCCTTGCCTGTCGCGGATACTTGGGCCTCCTGCACAAGTGAGGCACCATTTTTACCGGGAGACCCAGGGGAACACTGGGAGGTGGGAAATTTGAGTGAGCCCGGTGATGCCACAACTTTCCCACACAAAAAAGTGTGAAAAAAGTGATTTTTTTCAGCTAAAAATGAGGTTTGCGGGGGATTCTGGGTAAGAAAACGTTGGGGGATCCGCGCAAGCCATACCTCCCTGGAAGCCCCCGCATGTCTAGTTTTCAGAAATGTATGGGTTTGGTAGGTTTCCCTTGATGGCCGCCGTGCCCCGGGCCAAAAACCCAAGAGACCCCCCTTGCAAAACCAGGTGGTTTTGAGATAGGCAATGTTGATGCCGCATCACTACGTTTTGGGCCCTTGCCTGTCGCGGGTACTTGGGCCTCCCACACAAGTGAGGCACCATTTTTACAGGGAGACCCAGGAGAATGCTGGGAGGTGTGAAATTTGAGTGAGCCCAGTGATGCCACAACTTTCCCACACAAAAAAGTGTGAAAAAAGTGATTTTTTTCAGCTAAAATTGAGGTTTGCAGGGGATTCTGGGTAAGGAAACGATTGGGGGATCCGCGCAAGCCATACCTCCCTGGAAGCCCCCGGGTGTCTAGTTTTCAGAAATGTATGGGTTTGGTAGGTTTCCCTAGATGGCCGCCGTGCCCCGGGCCAAAAACCCAAGAGACCCCCCTTGCAAAACCAGGTGGTTTTGAGATAGGCAATGTTGATGTCGCATCACTACGTTTTGGGCCCTTGCCTGTCGCGGGTACTTGGGCCTCCCACACAAGTGAGGCACCATTTTTACCGGGAGACCCAGGGGAACGCTGGGAGGTGGGAAATTTGAGTGAGCCCGGTGATGCCACAACTTTCCCACACAAAAAAGTGTGAAAAAAGTGTTTTTTTCAGCTAAAATTGAGGTTTGCGGGGGATTCTGGGTAAGGAAACGTTGGGGGATACGTGCAAGCCATACCTCCCTGGAAGCCCCCGGGTGTCTAGTTTTCAGAAATGTATGGGTTTGGTAGGTTTCCCTAGATGGCCGCCGTGCCCCGGGCCAAAAACCCAAGAGACCCCCCTTGCAAAACCAGGTGGTTTTGAGATAGGCAATGTTGATGCCGCATCACTACGTTTTGGGCCCTTGCCTGTCGCGGGTACTTGGGCCTCCCACACAAGTGAGGCACCATTTTTACCGGGAGACCCAGGGGAACGCTGGGAGGTGGGAAATTTGAGTGAGCCCGGTGATGCCACAACTTTCCCACACAAAAAAGTGTGAAAAAAGTGATTTTTTCAGCTAAAATTGAGGTTTGCGGGGGATTCTGGGAAAGGAAACGTTGGGGGATCCGCGCAAGCCATACCTCCCTGGAACCCCCGGGTGTCTAGTTTTCAGAAATGTATGGGTTTGGTAGGTTTCCCTAGATGGCCGCCGTGCCCCGGGCCAAAAACCCAAGAGACCCCCATTGCAAAACCAGGTGGTTTTGAGATAGGCAATGTTGATGTCGCATCACTACGTTTTGGGCCCTTGCCTGTCGCGGGTACTTGGGCCTCCCACACAAGTGAGGCACCATTTTTAACGGGAGACCCAGGGGAACGCTGGGAGGTGTGAAATTTGAGTGAGCCCGGTGATGCCACAACTTTCCCACACAAAAAAGTGTGAAAAAAGTGTTTTTTTCAGCTAAAATTGAGATTTGCGGGGGATTCTGGGTAAGGAAACGTTGGGGGATACGTGCAAGCCATACCTCCCTGGAAGCCCCCGGGTGTCTAGTTTTTAGAAATGTATGGGTTTGGTAGGTTTCCCTAGATGGCCGCCGTGCCCCGGGCCAAAAACCCAAGAGACCCCCCTTGCAAAACCAGGTGGTTTTGAGATAGGCAATGTTGATGTCGCCTCACTACGTTTTGGGCCCTTGCCTGTCGCGGGTACTTGGGCCTCCCACACAAGTGAGGCACCATTTTTACCGGGAGACCCAGGGGAACGCTGGTAGGTGGGAAATTTGAGTGAGCCCGGTGATGCCACAAATTTCCCACACAAAAAAGTGTGAAAAAAGTGATTTTTTCAGCTAAAATTGAGGTTTGCGGGGGATTCTGGGAAAGGAAACGTTGGGGGATCCGCGCAAGCCATACCTCCCTGGAACCCCCGGGTGTCTAGTTTTCAGAAATGTATGGGTTTGGTAGGTTTCCCTAGATGGCCGCCGTGCCCCGGGCCAAAAACCCAAGAGACCCCCATTGCAAAACCAGGTGGTTTTGAGATAGGCAATGTTGATGTCGCATCACTACGTTTTGGGCCCTTGCCTGTCGCGGGTACTCGGGCCTTCCACACAAGTGAGGCACCATTTTTAACGGGAGACCCAGGGGAACGCTGGGAGGTGGGAAATTTGAGTGAGCCCGGTGATGCCACAAGTTTCCCACACGAAAAAGTGTGAAAAAAGTGATTTTTTCAGCTAAAATTGAGGTTTGCGGGGGATTCTGGGTAAGGAAATTTTGGGGGATCCGCGCAAGCCATACCTCCCTGGAAGCCCCCGGGTGTCTAGTTTTCAGAAATGTATGGGTTTGGTAGGTTTCCCTAGATAGCCGCCGTGCCCCGGGCCAAAAACCCAAGAGACCCCCCTTGCAAAACCAGGTGGTTTTGAGATAGGCAATGTTGATGTCGCATCAGTACGTTTTGGGCCCTTGCCTGTCGCAGGTACTTGGGACTCCCACACAAGTGAGGCACCATTTTTACCGGGAGACCCAGGGGAACGCTGGGAGGTGGGAAATTTGAGTGAGCCCGGTGATGCCACAATTTTCCCACACAAAAAAAGTGTGAAAAAAGTGATTTTTTCAGCTAAAAATGAGGTTTGGGGGGATTCTGGGTAAGGAAACGTTAGGGGATCCACGCAAGCCATACCTCCCTGGAAGCCCCCGGGTGTCTGGTTTTCAGAAATGTATGGGTTTGGTAGGTTTCCCTAGAGGGCCGCCGTGCCCCGGGCCAAAAACCCAAGAGACCCCCCTTGCAAAACCAGGTGGTTTTGAGATAGGCAATGTTGATGTCGCCTCACTAAGTTTTGGGCCCTTGCCTGTCGCGGATACTTGGGCCTCCTACACAAGTGAGGCACCATTTTTACCGGGAGACCCAGGGGAACACTGGGAGGTGGGAAATTTGAGTGAGCCCGGTGATGCCACAACTTTCCCACACAAAAAAGTGTGAAAAAAGTGATTTTTTTCAGCTAAAAATGAGGTTTGCGGGGGATTCTGGGTAAGGAAACGTTGGGGGATCCGCGCAAGCCATACCTCCCTGGAAGCCCCCGCATGTCTAGTTTTCAGAAATGTATGGGTTTGGTAGGTTTCCCTTGATGGCCGCCGTGCCCCGGGCCAAAAACCCAAGAGACCCCCCTTGCAAAACCAGGTGGTTTTGAGATAGGCAATGTTGATGCCGCATCACTACGTTTTGGGCCCTTGCCTGTCGCGGGTACTTGGGCCTCCCACACAAGTGAGGCACCATTTTTACCGGGAGACCCAGGGGAACGCTGGGAGGTGGGAAATTTGAGTGAGCCCGGTGATGCCACAAGTTTCCCACACAAACAAGTGTGAAAAAAGTGATTTTTTTCAGCTAAAATTGAGGTTTGCAGGGGATTCTGGGTAAGGAAACGTTTGGGGGATCCGCGCAAGCCATACCTCCCTGGAAGCCCCCGGGTGTCTAGTTTTCAGAAATGTATGGGTTTGGTAGGTTTCCCTTGATCGCCGCCGTGCCCCGGGCCAAAAACCCAAGAGACCCCCCTTGCAAAACCAGGTGGTTTTGAGATAGGCAATGTTGATGTCGCATCACTACGTTTTGGGCCCTTGCCTGTCGCGGGTACTTGGGCCTCCCACACAAGTGAGGCACCATTTTTACCGGGAGACCCAGGGGAACGCTGGGAGGTGTGAAATTTGAGTGAGCCCGGTGATGCCACAACTTTCCCACACAAAAAAGTGTGAAAAAAGTGTTTTTTTCAGCTAAAATTGAGGTTTGCGGGGGATTCTGGGAAAGGAAACGTTGGGGGATCCGCGCAAGCCATACCTCCCTGGAACCCCCGGGTGTCTAGTTTTCAGAAATGTATGGGTTTGGCAGGTTTCCCTAGATGGCCGCCGTGCCCCGGGCCAAAAACCCAAGAGACCCCCATTGCAAAACCAGGTGGTTTTGAGATAGGCAATGTTGATGTCGCATCACTACGTTTTGGGCCCTTGCCTGTCGCGGGTACTTGGGCCTCCCACACAAGTGAGGCACCATTTTTAACGGGAGACCCAGGGGAACGCTGGGAGGTGGGAAATTTGAGTGAGCCCGGTGATGCCACAAGTTTCCCACACGAAAAAGTGTGAAAAAAGTGATTTTTTCAGCTAAAATTGAGGTTTGCGGGGGATTCTGGGTAAGGAAATGTTGGGGGATCCGCGCAAGCCATACCTCCCTGGAAGCCCCCGGGTGTCTGGTTTTCAGAAATGTATGGGTTTGGTAGGTTTCCCTAGAGGGCCGCCGTGCCCCGGGCCAAAAACCCAAGAGACCCCCCTTGCAAAACCAGGTGGTTTTGAGATAGGCAATGTTGATGTCGCCTCACTACGGTTTGGGCCCTTGCCTGTCTCGGATACTTGGGCCTCCTACACAAGTGAGGCACCATTTTTACCGGGAGACCCAGGGGAACACTGGGAGGTGGGAAATTTGAGTGAGCCCGGTGATGCCACAACTTTCCCACACAAAAAAGTGTGAAAAAAGCGATTTTTTTCAGCTAAAAATGAGGTTTGCGGGGGATTCTGGGTAAGGAAACGTTGGGGGATCCGCGCAAGCCATACCTCCCTGGAAGCCCCCGCATGTCTAGTTTTCAGAAATGTATGGGTTTGGTAGGTTTCCCTTGATGGCCGCCGTGCCCCGGGCCAAAAACCCAAGAGACCCCCCTTGCAAAACCAGGTGGTTTTGAGATAGGCAATGTTGATGCCGCATCACTACGTTTTGGGCCCTTGCCTGTCGCGGGTACTTGGGCCTCCCACACAAGTGAGGCACCATTTTTACCGGGAGACCCAGGAGAACGCTGGGAGGTGTGAAATTTGAGTGAGCCCGGTGATGCCACAACTTTCCCACACAAAAAAGTGTGAAAAAAGTGATTTTTTTCTGCTAAAATTGAGGTTTGCAGGGGATTCTGGGTAAGGAAACGATTGGGGGATCCGCGCAAGCCATACCTCCCTGGAAGCCCCCGGGTGTCTAGTTTTCAGAAATGTATGGGTTTGGTAGGTTTCCCTAGATGGCCGCCGTGCCCCGGGCCAAAAACCCAAGAGACCCCCCTTGCAAAACCAGGTGGTTTTGAGATAGGCAATGTTGATGTCGCATCACTACGTTTTGGGCCCTTGCCTGTCGCGGGTATTTGGGCCTCCCACACAAGTGAGGCACCATTTTTACCGGGAGACCCAGGGGAACGCTGGGAGGTGGGAAATTTGAGTGAGCCCGGTGATGCCACAAGTTTCCCACACAAAAAAGTGTGAAAAAAGTGATTTTTTCAGCTAAAATTGAGGTTTGCAGGGGATTCTGGGTAAGGAAACGTTGGGGGATCCGCGCAAGCCATACCTCCCTGGAAGCCCCCGGGTGTCTAGTTTTCAGAAATGTATGGGTTTGGTAGGTTTCCCTAGAAGGCCGCCGTGCCCCGGGCCAAAAACCCAAGAGACCCCCTTGCAAAACCAGGTGGTTTTGAGATAGGCAATGTTGATGTGGCCTCACTACGTTTTGGGCCCTTGCCTGTCGCGGGTACTTGGGCCTCCCACACAAGTGAGGCACCATTTTTACCGGGAGACCCAGGGGAACGCTGGGAGGTGGAAAATTTGAGTGAGCCCGGTGATGCCACAAGTTTCCCACACAAAAAAGTGTGAAAAAAGTGATTTTTTTCAGCTAAAATTGAGGTTTGCGGGGTATTCTGGGTAAGGAAACGTTGATGGATCCACGCAAGCCATACCTCCCTGGAAGCCCCCAGGTGTCTAGTTTTCATAAATGTATGGGTTTGGTAGGTTTCCCTAGATGGCCGCCGTGCCCCGGGCCAAAAACCCAAGAGACCCCCCTTGCAAAACCAGGTGGTTTTGAGATAGG
Organism: Triturus cristatus; assembly: GCF_964204655.1. Classification (NCBI taxonomy): domain Eukaryota; kingdom Metazoa; phylum Chordata; class Amphibia; order Caudata; family Salamandridae; genus Triturus; species Triturus cristatus. The sequence goes on along the minus strand of NC_140588.1, from coordinate 857,105,871 downwards.
CAATGTTGATGTCGCATCACTACGTTTTGGGCCCTTGCCTGTCGCGGGTACTTGGGCCTCCCACACAAGTGAGGCACCATTTTTACCGGGAGACCCAGGAGAACGCTGGGAGGTGTGAAATTTGAGTGAGCCCGGTGATGCCACAACTTTCCCACACAAAAAAGTGTGAAAAAAGTGATTTTTTTCTGCTAAAATTGAGGTTTGCAGGGGATTCTGGGTAAGGAAACGTTTGGGGGATCCGCGCAAGCCATACCTCCCTGGAAGCCCCCGGGTGTCTAGTTTTCAGAAATGTATGGGTTTGGTAGGTTTCCCTAGATGGCCGCCGTGCCCCGGGCCAAAAACCCAAGAGACCCCCCTTGCAAAACCAGGTGGTTTTGAGATAGGCAATGTTGATGTCGCATCACTACGTTTTGGGCCCTTGCCTGTCGCGGGTACTTGGGCCTCCCACACAAGTGAGGCACCATTTTTACCGGGAGACCCAGGGGAACGCTGGGAGGTGGGAAATTTGAGTGAGCCCGGTGATGCCACAACTTTCCCACACAAAAAAGTGTGAAAAAAGTGATTTTTTCAGCTAAAATTGAGGTTTGCAGGGGATTCTGGGTAAGGAAACGTTTGGGGGATCCGCGCAAGCCATACCTCCCTGGAAGCCCCCGGGTGTCTAGTTTTCAGAAATGTATGGGTTTGGTAGGTTTCCCTATATGGCCGCCGTGCCCCGGGCCAAAAACCCAAGAGACCCCCCTTGCAAAACCAGGTGGTTTTGAGATAGGCAATGTTGATGCCGCATCACTACGTTTTGGGCCCTTGCCTGTCGCGGGTACTTGGGCCTCCCACACAAGTGAGGCACCATTTTTACCGGGAGACCCAGGTGAACGCTGGGAGGTGGGAAATTTGAGTGAGCCCGGTGATGCCACAAGTTTCCCACACAAAAAAGTGTGAAAAAAGTGATTTTTTCAGCTAAAATTGAGGTTTGCAGGGGATTCTGGGTAAGGAAACGTTGGGGGATCCGCACAAGCCATACCTCCCTGGAAGCCCCCGGGTGTCTAGTTTTCAGAAATGTATGGGTTTGGTAGGTTTCCCTAGAAGGCCGCCGTGCCCCGGGCCAAAAACCCAAGAGACCCCCCTTGCAAAACCAGGTGGTTTTGAGATAGGCAATGTTGATGTCGCCTCACTACGTTTTGGGCCCTTGCCTGTCGCGGGTACTTGGGCCTCCCACACAAGTGAGGCACCATTTTTACCGGGAGACCCAGGGGAACGCTGGGAGGTGGAAAATTTGATTGAGCCCGGTGATGCCACAAGTTTCCCACACAAAAAAGTGTGAAAAAAGTGATTTTTTTCAGCTAAAATCGAGGTTTGCGGGGTATTCTGGGTAAGGAAACGTTGATGGATCCAAGCAAGCCATACCTCCCTGGAAGCCCCCAGGTGTCTAGTTTTCAGAAATGTATGGGTTTGGTAGGTTTCCCTAGATGGCCGCCGTGCCCCGGGCCAAAAACCCAAGAGACCCCCCTTGCAAAACCAGGTGGTTTTGAGATAGGCAATGTTGATGTCGCATCACTACGTTTTGGGCCCTTGCCTGTCGCGGGTACTTGGGCCTCCCACACAAGTGAGGCACCATTTTTACCGGGAGACCCAGGGGAACGCTGGGAGGTGTGAAATTTGAGTGAGCCCGCTGATGCCACAACTTTCCCACACAAAAAAGTGTGAAAAAAGTGTTTTTTTCAGCTAAAATTGAGGTTTGCGGGGGATTCTGGGAAAGGAAACGTTGGGGGATCCGCGCAAGCCATACCTCCCTGGAACCCCCGGGTGTCTAGTTTTCAGAAATGTATGGGTTTGGTAGGTTTCCCTAGATGGCCGCCGTGCCCCGGGCCAAAAACCCAAGAGACCCCCATTGCAAAACCAGGTGGTTTTGAGATAGGCAATGTTGATGTCGCATCACTACGTTTTGGGCCCTTGCCTGTCGCGGGTACTTGGGCCTCCCACACAAGTGAGGCACCATTTTTAACGGGAGACCCAGGGGAACGCTGGGAGGTGGGAAATTTGAGTGAGCCCGGTGATGCCACAAGTTTCCCACACGAAAAAGTGTGAAAAAAGTGATTTTTTCAGCTAAAATTGAGGTTTGCGGGGGATTCTGGGTAAGGAAATGTTGGGGGATCCGCGCAAGCCATACCTCCCTGGAAGCCCCCGGGTGTCTAGTTTTCAGAAATGTATGGGTTTGGTAGGTTTCCCTAGATAGCCGCCGTGCCCCGGGCCAAAAACCCAAGAGACCCCCCTTGCAAACCCAGGTGGTTTTGAGATAGGCAATGTTGATGTCGCATCACTACGTTTTGGGCCCTTGCCTGTCGCGGGTACTTGGGACTCCCACACAAGTGAGGCACCATTTTTACCGGGAGACCCAGGGGAACGCTGGGAGGTGGGAAATTTGAGTGAGCCCGGTGATGCCACAAGTTTCCCACACAAAAAAGTGTGAAAAAAGTGATTTTTTCAGCTAAAAATGAGGTTTGCGGGGGATTCTGGGTAAGGAAACGTTGGTGGATCCACGCAAGACATACCTCCCTGGAAGCCCCCGGGTGTCTAGTTTTCAGAAATGTATGGGTTTGGTAGGTTTCCCTAGATGGCCGCCGTGCCCCGGGCCAAAAACCCAAGTGACGCCCCTTGCAAAACCAGGTGGTTTTGAGATAGGCAATGTTGATGTCGCATCACTACGTTTTGGGCCCTTGCCTGTCGCGGGTACTTGGGCCTCCCACACAAGTGAGGCACCATTTTTACCGGGAGACCCAGGGGAACGCTGGGAGGTGTGAAATTTGAGTGAGCCAGGTGATGCCACAATTTTCCCACACAAAAAAGTGTGAAAAAAGTGATTTTTTCAGCTAAAAATGAGGTTTGCGGGGGATTCTGGGTAAGGAAACGTTAGGGGATCCACGCAAGCCATACCTCCCTGGAAGCCCCCGGGTGTCTGGTTTTCAGAAATGTATGGGTTTGGTAGGTTTCCCTAGAGGGCCGCCGTGCCCCGGGCCAAAAACCCAAGAGACCCCCCTTGCAAAACCAGGTGGTTTTGAGATAGGCAATGTTGATGTCGCCTCACTACGTTTTGGGCCCTTGCCTGTCTCGGATACTTGGGCCTCCTACACAAGTGAGGCACCATTTTTACCGGGAGACCCAGGGGAACACTGGGAGGTGGGAAATTTGAGTGAGCCCGGTGATGCCACAACTTTCCCACACAAAAAAGTGTGAAAAAAGCGATTTTTTTCAGCTAAAAATGAGGTTTGCGGGGGATTCTGGGTAAGGAAACGTTGAGGGATCCGCGCAAGCCATACCTCCCTGGAAGCCCCCGCATGTCTAGTTTTCAGAAATGTATGGGTTTGGTAGGTTTCCCTTGATGGCCGCCGTGCCCCGGGCCAAAAACCCAAGAGACCCCCCTTGCAAAACCAGGTGGTTTTGAGATAGGCAATGTTGATGCCGCATCACTACGTTTTGGGCCCTTGCCTGTCGCGGGTACTTGGGCCTCCCACACAAGTGAGGCACCATTTTTACCGGGAGACCCAGGAGAACGCTGGGAGGTGTGAAATTTGAGTGAGCCCGGTGATGCCACAACTTTCCCACACAAAAAAGTGTGAAAAAAGTGATTTTTTTCTGCTAAAATTGAGGTTTGCAGGGGATTCTGGGTAAGGAAACGATTGGGGGATCCGCGCAAGCCATACCTCCCTGGAAGCCCCCGGGTGTCTAGTTTTCAGAAATGTATGGGTTTGGTAGGTTTCCCTAGATGGCCGCCGTGCCCCGGGCCAAAAACCCAAGAGACCCCCCTTGCAAAACCAGGTGGTTTTGAGATAGGCAATGTTGATGTCGCATCACTACGTTTTGGGCCCTTGCCTGTCGCGGGTATTTGGGCCTCCCACACAAGTGAGGCACCATTTTTACCGGGAGACCCAGGGGAACGCTGGGAGGTGGGAAATTTGAGTGAGCCCGGTGATGCCACAAGTTTCCCACACAAAAAAGTGTGAAAAAAGTGATTTTTTCAGCTAAAATTGAGGTTTGCAGGGGATTCTGGGTAAGGAAACGTTGGGGGATCCGCGCAAGCCATACCTCCCTGGAAGTCCCCGGGTGTCTAGTTTTCAGAAATGTATGGGTTTGGTAGGTTTCCCTAGAAGGCCGCCGTGCCCCGGGCCAAAAACCCAAGAGACCCCCTTGCAAAACCAGGTGGTTTTGAGATAGGCAATGTTGATGTCGCCTCACTACGTTTTGGGCCCTTGCCTGTCGCGGGTACTTGGGCCTCCCACACAAGTGAGGCACCATTTTTACCGGGAGACCCAGGGGAACGCTGGGAGGTGGAAAATTTGAGTGAGCCCGGTGATGCCACAAGTTTCCCACACAAAAAAGTGTGAAAAAAGTGATTTTTTTCAGCTAAAATTGAGGTTTGCGGGGTATTCTGGGTAAGGAAACGTTGATGGATCCACGCAAGCCATACCTCCCTGGAAGCCCCCAGGTGTCTAGTTTTCATAAATGTATGGGTTTGGTAGGTTTCCCTAGATGGCCGCCGTGCCCCGGGCCAAAAACCCAAGAGACCCCCCTTGCAAAACCAGGTGGTTTTGAGATAGGCAATGTTGATGTCGCATCACTACGTTTTGGGCCCTTGCCTGTCGCGGGTACTTGGGCCTCCCACACAAGTGAGGCACCATTTTTACCGGGCGACCCAGGAGAACGCTGGGAGGTGTGAAATTTGAGTGAGCCCGGTGATGCCACAACTTTCCCACACAAAAAAGTGTGAAAAAAGTGATTTTTTTCTGCTAAAATTGAGGTTTGCAGGGGATTCTGGGTAAGGAAACGTTTGGGGGATCCGCGCAAGCCATACCTCCCTGGAAGCCCCCGGGTGTCTAGTTTTCAGAAATGTATGGGTTTGGTAGGTTTCCCTAGATGGCCGCCGTGCCCCGGGCCAAAAACCCAAGAGACCCCCCTTGCAAAACCAGGTGGTTTTGAGATAGGCAATGTTGATGTCGCATCACTACGTTTTGGGCCCTTGCCTGTCGCGGGTACTTGGGCCTCCCACACAAGTGAGGCACCATTTTTACCGGGAGACCCAGGGGAACGCTGGGAGGTGGGAAATTTGAGTGAGCCCGGTGATGCCACAACTTTCCCACACAAAAAAGTGTGAAAAAAGTGATTTTTTCAGCTAAAATTGAGGTTTGCAGGGGATTCTGGGTAAGGAAACGTTTGGGGGATCCGCGCAAGCCATACCTCCCTGGAAGCCCCCGGGTGTCTAGTTTTCAGAAATGTATGGGTTTGGTAGGTTTCCCTATATGGCCGCCGTGCCCCGGGCCAAAAACCCAAGAGACCCCCCTTGCAAAACCAGGTGGTTTTGAGATAGGCAATGTTGATGCCGCATCACTACGTTTTGGGCCCTTGCCTGTCGCGGGTACTTGGGCCTCCCACACAAGTGAGGCACCATTTTTACCGGGAGACCCAGGTGAACGCTGGGAGGTGGGAAATTTGAGTGAGCCCGGTGATGCCACAAGTTTCTCACACAAAAAAGTGTGAAAAAAGTGATTTTTTCAGCTAAAATTGAGGTTTGCAGGGGATTCTGGGTAAGGAAACGTTGGGGGATCCGCACAAGCCATACCTCCCTGGAAGCCCCCGGGTGTCTAGTTTTCAGAAATGTATGGGTTTGGTAGGTTTCCCTAGAAGGCCGCCGTGCCCCGGGCCAAAAACCCAAGAGACCCCCCTTGCAAAACCAGGTGGTTTTGAGATAGGCAATGTTGATGTCGCCTCACTACGTTTTGGGCCCTTGCCTGTCGCGGGTACTTGGGCCTCCCACACAAGTGAGGCACCATTTTTACCGGGAGACCCAGGGGAACGCTGGGAGGTGGAAAATTTGATTGAGCCCGGTGATGCCACAAGTTTCCCACACAAAAAAGTGTGAAAAAAGTGATTTTTTTCAGCTAAAATCGAGGTTTGCGGGGTATTCTGGGTAAGGAAACGTTGATGGATCCACGCAAGCCATACCTCCCTGGAAGCCCCCAGGTGTCTAGTTTTCAGAAATGTATGGGTTTGGTAGGTTTCCCTAGATGGCCGCCGTGCCCCGGGCCAAAAACCCAAGAGACCCCCCTTGCAAAACCAGGTGGTTTTGAGATAGGCAATGTTGATGTCGCATCACTACGTTTTGGGCCCTTGCCTGTCGCGGGTACTTGGGCCTCCCACACAAGTGAGGCACCATTTTTACCGGGAGACTCAGGAGAACACTGGGAGGTGTGAAATTTGAGTGAGCCCGGTGATGCCACAACTTTCCCACACAAAAAAGTGTGAAAAAAGTGATTTTTTCTGCTAAAATTGAGGTTTGCAGGGGATTCTGGGTAAGGAAACGTTTGGGGGATCCGCGCAAGCAATACCTCCCTGGAAGCCCCCGGGTGTCTAGTTTTCAGAAATGTATGGGTTTGGTAGGTTTCCCTAGATGGCCGCCGTGCCCCGGGCCAAAAACCCAAGAGACCCCCCTTGCAAAACCAGGTGGTTTTGAGATAGGCAATGTTGATGTCGCATCACTACGTTTTGGGCCCTTGCCTGTCGCGGGTACTTGGGCCTCCCACACAAGTGAGGCACCATTTTTACCGGGAGACCCAGGGGAACGCTGGGAGGTGTGAAATTTGAGTGAGCCCAGTGATGCCACAACTTTCCCACACAAAAAAGTGTGAAAAAAGTGATTTTTTCAGCTAAAATTGAGGTTTGCGGGGGATTCTGGGTAAGGAAACATTGGGGGATCCGCGCAAGCCATACCACTCTGGAAACCCCCGGGTGTCCAGTTTTCAGAAATGTATGGGTTTGGTAGGTTTCCCTAGATGGCCGCCGTGCCCCGGGCCAAAAAGCCAAGAGACCCCCCTTGCAAAACCAGGTGGTTTTGAGATAGGCAATGTTGATGTTGCATCACTACGTTTTGGGCCCTTGCCTGTCGCGGGTACTTGGGCCTCCCACACAAGTGAGGCACCATTTTTACCGGGAGACCCAGGGGAACGCTGGGAGGTGTGAAATTTGAGTGAGCCCGGTGATGCCACAACTTTCCCACACAAAAAAGTGTGAAAAAAGTGATTTTTTCAGCTAAAATTGAGGTTTGCAGTGGATTCTGGGTAAGGAAACGTTGGGTGATCCACGCAAGCCATACCTCCCTGGAAGCCCCCGGGTGTCTAGTTTTCAGAAATGTATGGGTTTGGTAGGTTTGCCTAGATGGCCGCCGAGCACAGGCCAAAAAGACAGTTGACCCCCTTGCAAAACCAGAACGTTTTGACATTGTTTCTACAACGTGAGAATTTCGGCACAATATTGCATGGACAATGTGACAGATATTTTGAGGTTTGCAGGACATTGAGGATAAAAAACCTTTTTGTAATGCACAAGAGAGACATCACCATGAACTCCCATGGGTTTACGACAATATCTACAGTTGGTGGGTTATTTTTACATCCTGCACAGCCACCTATTCCTCAAATGCACACACATACTGGTTGGATTTGGCACGAGGGCGAGTGATGGTTCAGTATATAACATTTTATTAACAAGAGATTTCACAAAAATGAAATGCACTGTCAATAATTCAATGGAGAAAAAACTGAACCAATGACTCGCAGCTCGTGAGCTGTAAAGCCACGGCAAGGCACCAACCGCTTTACAGGCCATTCACACATCTTTCATACGTGATACACACAAGACCATTCGCACCATCAGGCACAAAAACAACACATTACAAAATTCACAAAAGGGACAAGGTACACCCTGCTTCAGAAAGGCAAATATTACTGCACAGCCATCTAATCCTGAAGCACACACACATACTGGTTGGATTTGGCACGAGGGTGAGTGATGGTTCAGAATATACAATTGTATTAGCAAGTGATTTCACAAAATGAAATGCACTGTTAATAATTGAAAGGGCGAGAAACTGAACCATTGACTCACAGCTCGTGAGCTGTAAAGCCACGACAAGGCACCAATCTCTTTACAGGCCATTCATACACCTTTCATACGCGTGAGACATACAAAACCATTCACACCGCCAGCCGCGGGCCCATCACATAACAAAACTCACACCAACACACAGCGCCATTCAAGGGCCCATCACTTTCACACGCCCACATTCCTGACGCAGCAACTACACAAGCAGATGGATTGCGTGGAGTGGCACTCAGCTAGCAGTGTGTGTAGTGACCAGCAGCAATTCACTACTCACACACAGCCAGCTGAGCGCCAGTCCACGCACACCGCTAGCCGAGCACCAGTCCACGCACACCGCTAGCTAAACACCAGTCCACGCACACCGCTAGCCAAGCGCCAGTCCAGGCACACCACCAGCCAATCGCCAGTCCACGCACACTGCCAGCCAAGCACCAGTCCACGCACACCGCCAGCCAAGCACCAGTCCACGCACACCGCCAGCCAAGCACCAGTTCAACCAACACCGCCAGCCAAGCACCAGTCCACGCACACCGCCAGCCAAGCACCAGTCCATGCACACCGCCAGCCAAGCACCAGTCCACGCACACCGCCAGCCAAGCACCAGTCCACGCACACCACCAGCCAAGCACCAGTCCATGCACACCGCCAGCCAAGAACCAGTCCACGCACACCGCCAGCCAAGCACCAGTCCACGCACACCGCCAGCCAAGCACCAGTCCACGCACACCGCCAGCCAAGCACCAGTCCACGCACACCACCAGCCAAGCACCAGTCCATGCACACCGCCAGCCAAGCACCAGTCCACGCACACCGCCAGCCAAGCACCAGTCCACGCACACCGCCAGCCAAGCACCAGTCCACGCACACCACCAGCCAAGCACCAGTCCACGCACACCACCAGCCAAGCACCAGTCCATGCACACCGCCAGCCAAGCACCACTCCACGTACACCGCCAAAGAAGTGCCAGTCCACACACACTGCCAACACATTTAGGATTTTTTTAGACAAAAATAGAAACACAAACAAATCACAAATAGATACAAATCTACAAACACAAAATCAGAAACTAAACACATTGCACTAACGGCAACCTTGAAACAGAATCTAATTTTTCAAAGACTACAAACCAATCAGTTAACTTTACCACTCATGAATGCTCCCAAAAATTATTTTGCGTATGGTACACTCTAAAACAAGCAGGGACACACAGCCCAGGTTTAGATGGACAGTCGGGGCAATACATACGAATCTCCTTCCGCGTACCTCTTCGCCAACAGACTCTGCATCTCCTAGTGGGAAAATCTTTTGCCGGTGTGGGAGGGATGAAATCAGGAAAGTGGCGATCTTTCAATCGAACCACATCCTCCACCACTCCAAATCTAGGAACACTTGCCTTTTCCACAACAACAAGGCTAGCTATCACAGAGTGCTGAAACTGAAGAAATGTCAACTTTGACGCAGGAGAACACTCCTTGAACACAATAAAAGCATTGAACATTGCTAATTCGAAGAAATGGATGGCCAACTTCTTATACCAAACATAAGCCTTCCGAATAGCAGAGTAAGGTTCCAACCTCTGATCTACTCTGTCAACACCACCCATGTGCTTATTGTAGTCTAGAATGCACACAGGTTTGCGCACTTCAGCAACCTGACCCCAAACAGTCACAGGTGAAGTTCTCTCATCATGGATGGTAGTCAACATGTACACATCCCTCCTGTCCACAAGTTTTACAGCTAGTAGTTCATCACTACGCAAGGAACTGCACTGCCCCCTCTGAATTTTTTTGCAAACAAGCTCTTTCGGATAAGCTTTACGGTTAGAGCGGATTGTGCCACATGCAAAAGTGTCCACTTTATACAATTCCTTAAATAATTGCACAGCAGTATAGAAGTTATCAAGGTACAAATGGTGGCCTCTGTTAAACAGTCTCCTAGCAAGATCCCACACAATTTTCTCTGCAACTCCAAAAGTGGACGGACAACCTGGGGGGTCAATAGCAGAATCTCTACCAGTGTACACACGAAAATTAAAAACATATCCTGTCCTACTCTCAGACAACATATACAGCTTAATTCCATAGCGTGCCCTCTTGCTAGGGATGTACTGCCTAAAAACCAAACGGCCCTTGAACAAGACCAAAGACTCATCAATAGATATTTCTTTCCCTGGAGTATAGATCTCAGAAAATCGATCCACTAAGTGATCAAGAACGGGCCGAATCTTAAAAAGACGGTCACAGTCAGGGTGATCTTGTGGCAACGCCATAGAATTATCAACAAAATGCAGCATACGTAGCAAAAGTAAATACCGATTACGAGTCATAACTGCAGGAAATATGGCAGTTGCCAACAAGGGGCTAGTAGACCAATATGAAGCCAAGGTTGGCTTCCTTACCACACCCATCAATAAAGTCAAAACCAAAAACTTCTTCATCTCTTCCAGATATGTGGGAGTCCACCGGGTAGCTCTAGACTGGGGCCTAAGTTTGTCGCTGCTGTTCCTCAAAAACTGTTCAGCATACAAATTTGTCTGCTCAACAATCTCACCCAAAAATACATCATCCATAAACAACTGAAAAAACTGTATAGGCAAAAAAATTTCACAATTCACTGTACACCCTGCATCACCGCTAAAGGCAGGCAACACCGGCTGCACCATGTTTGGATCAACCCAAAGTCCAGCACTTCCAGTAGGAAGCCTAGCAGCCTCAGACTGCAATCCAGATGCCTCTTGCACCATCGGCACAGCAGTTTCCTCCTCTAAGACAGGCACTTCATCCGCACTGAGAGTTGCTTCATCCACACCAAGCGTACCTTCATCTGCACTGAGAGTACCTTCATCATCCAATGATTCCATGTTGAGAGAAAACTCACTGCCAGAATCTTACCCTCCCTCCTCTCCCTCAGACGCACTGTCAGTCTCATAATCATGCTCAGAGGAAGATTCAAGAAGCATACCGACCACCTGTTGAGCAGTCATTCTACGGCTAGCCATATTGCTTACTAATAAAGGTAACTTGTCAAACAAGTCAACAACAACAAACTCTTTGTAAAATAAGTAATAAACAAAAAGCACCTTTATCAAAAACTCAAATATACCCCAAAACAATACCACTCAGTTGCCAGAGGCAGCTAAACTACTCACCACCACCAACTCTGTACAGACACAGTATGGATCAACAATATCCCACTAAAAAAGAAAGAGAAAAGCAATTACACATAAGACTATGCAAAACACATCACAAAGAATTTCATGCTCAAACCACTAACTAAATATGCCACCATTATGACATCACTTACAAAAAAATTCATTCAGACATTATATTATTACTCATTTGGTGTAAATACAACAACAACATTTTTTTTACCAACACAATGCAACTACACAAAACTGCAGAACAGCCACCGTCGAAAAGCTTTAGACTAGAATAAAAAGAAGAAAAAAAACGTTATTGTAACATATGCATATAATGCTCTAGACCATCACGTACTGCGCAAAATGTATTGCAAGACCCTCCCACTTTCAAAAAGGAAAGATCAATGGCCCAATCCTTTACAAGCAACGCGGCGAGAATCTGGAACTGAGCCTCAGCTCCGGACCACCCCCTCCCTCTTCCCAGTCCTTCAAAACTAACCTCAAAGTTCTCCTCCTGCAAAGACACTTCCAAACTTAATTCACACCCTCTATATTGTGTGAAGGAAGTCTTTACATTATAGGAAATTCTGTTCTCCATGCCCGTAGAAGTGCCTACCCAGTGTGTTCCTGTGTTTTGCGTGTCTGCCATTTATTGCACTTTTATACCTCTACTTGTACTCTTTTGTAAGTTGACACCACTACAGTACACCTGCTTGTGCTAAGACATCAAGCCTTCTAAGGTCTAGTGGGGCCTTCTACGGTGTAGCATGGGAATGTGCTCCCTCAGTACAGTGGTGTGGTGGACTGGTCATGAATGCTGAACCCGGTTCCCCATTTCCAAATTCAACAGCTCCGGCAATAGTGCCACATCCCCACTGAACGCCATACTTGCCCACTGAGAGAAACTCGCACTGCCTTCAGCTATAACCTAATTGTGCCCGCTATAAACACTTGGATGTGGCTCAATTCAAATTATGCACTTGATAAGAGTAATACGCTGCCTAAAAAAAAAAAACACTCCTAGGGAATGCAAAGCATGTGAAATGTAAGCAGAAACAACATGGTTACCTAAACGATCTCTCACTAACTATTCAGAAATCAGCGAGTGGTTTCACCGGAAAAGTTATGGACATGACTAGAGGGCCCTGAAGGGAACCGTTTCACTGTCCATTGCTTACATCCTTACAAAACATAAGCAGTATGGTAGACCACATCCATAAACACAGAACCATGGTGCACATTGTGTTTTCCAATTCACCCATCAACCAGGTATTGCAGTACCCCCAGAAATAGTACACTCTCCCACCCTGGAAACAATAAAGCTGTTCAAAAGAAGACGAGAAAACGAAAGTAGCAATACACTGGCAAACTCTGATGCTGGTGTACTTGGATGCAAATTAAATCAATCTGGCCACTTTGCAACCCCTCTGTCTTACTTTATTTCGCCCCCCCTGGGAACAACAATGCTGTTCAAAGTTAGATGAGAAAACGAAAGAAGCACTTCACTGGCAAACTCTGATGCTGGTGTACTTGGATGCAAATAAAAACAATATGGCCACTTGGCAACCCCTCTGTCTTACTTTATTTCGTCCCCCCTGGGAACAACAATACTGTTCAAAGGAGGACGAGAAAATGAAAGTAGAACTTTACTGGCAAACTCTGATGCTGGTGTACTTGGATGCAAATGAAATCAATCTGGCCACTTTGCAACCCCTCTGTCTTACTTTCTTTCACCCCCCCTTGGTACAACAATGCTGTTCAAAGTTAGGCGAGAAAACAAAAGTAGAACTTCACTGGCAAACTCTGATGCTGGTGTACTTGGATGCTAATACAATCAATCTGGCCACTTTGCAACCCCTCTGTCTTACTTTATTTCGCCCCCCCTGGGAACAACAATACTGTTCAAAGGAAGACAAGAAAACGAAAGAAGCACTTCACTGGCAAACTCTGATGCTGGTGTACTTGGATGCAAATAAAATCAATCTGGCCACTTTGCAACCCCTCTGTCTTACTTTATTTCGCCCCCCCCTGGGAACAACAATGCTGCTCAAAGTTAGACGAGAAAACGAAAGTCGCACTGCACTGGCAAACTCTGATGCTGGTGTACTTGGATGCAAATAAAATCAATCTGGCCACTTTGCAACCCCTCTGTCTTACTTTATTTAGCCCCCCCCTGGGAACAACAATACTGTTCAAAGGAAGACGAGAAAACGAAAGTAGCACTTCACTGGCAAACTCTGATGCTGGTGTACTTGGAAGCAAATAAAATCAATCTGGCCACTTTGCAACCCCTCTGTCTTACTTTATTTCGCCCCCCCTGGAAACAACAATGCTGTTCAAAGTTAGACGAGTAAACGAAAGTAGCACTTCACTGGCAAACTCTGATGCTGGTGTACTTGGAAGCAAATAAAATCAATCTGGCCACTTTGCAACCCCTCTGTCTCACTTTATTTCACCCCCCTGGGAACAACAATGCTATTCAACGTTACACGAGTAAACTAAAGTAGCACTTCACTGGCAAACTCTGTGATGCTGGTGTATTTGCATACTAAAAAAAAAAACCAGGGCACTTTGCAACCCCTCTGACTTATTTTGTTTCACCCCCCACCCCCCTGCCAGCACCCACCGATCACAAGATGTAAAATAAATAAATCTGGCCACTTTGCAATCCCTCTGTCTATCTTTATTTTGCCCCCGGGGAACAACAATGCTGTTCAAAGGAAGACCAGAAAACGAAAGTAGCACTACACTGGAAAACTAAATGATTCTGGTGTATTTGGATGCACATAAAATCAATCTGGCCACTTTTGCAACCCCTAATGCTTACTTTATTTCGCCCCCCACCCCCATCCCACGCTAGCAGCACCCCTAACGTAGAAAACGACAAAGAAACGAATATGAGCGTTTTTTTTTGTTGCAATTTCACATAAAATCACCTGCTCTTGGACGATCCAAGAGCAGGAACAAAGCAGAGTGTACAAAAAAACATTTACACCCCCCCCAACATTGTGCCCCCACCCTACCTACCCCACCGATGCACTAATACCCCCTCCCCAGCCCCAAAAGGCAAGAGACGTTTGGTGAAACAAGAATAGTTGGTTTACTTAAACACTGCGGCAGGGAGTACAGCATACAGAATCAGGTCTGAGGACTGACTCAAAGTGCAATCAATTTGAGCGCCATTACATACCTTTCTTGGAGCATCATAAAACAATTCATGGATCCTTTTTGGAAGTGGAATGTGGACCTATTCATGGAGTCATAAATTACACCCACCTGATAACAAATGCACGTGGGTCTTAACCTTAGGTGGACACGAGGGCCAGTGGGTACCGTGTCTAGATGCCAAGAATGGGGAGGACGTGATCACTGCGTGTGCTGTGTGTTCTGTGTGCTGAGTGGCTGAGTGTTCTTAACTTCATGGGGCATCTAACTTTATAGTGTTTTGAGAATATGTGCCTCTCTGCCAATTTGTGATTTATTGTGGCCAATTTCCCAAGAGCACTGTGGTGTCGCTGCCTATCTGTGGTATTAATCTAGGTTTTTCCTGTTTGCGTTTGTTCTGCTGGTTTCGTGTCATCCCACCTGTGATCTGTCAATCAGTTTCCTCGGTCCTAGGTCGCAGGGTTTGCCTGACCATGTATTTCTGACTCAGGGTGGATGAAGAGGTCATATTGGGTGATTTTGACAAAAGTGATCCGATTTCATTGATATGCACACAGGTATTATTAGTACACCAACATTAATGTTAACATGACGCTTGGCTTACTTTTATATAGATAAATGCTATGCATTGCTACTTCAGCAGTTTGTTATGTTTTGGTACAGGCCTTTGAGCATTCTTGCATTGCCCTGTAAAGCATGGTAAATCTGCATTGTATCAAATGTCGGCAAAGGCAGACCCTAAATTAATCAGCCCATGGAAGGTGTCACATGTGTGCTGTTTTTGGCCCCCCGTATATGCATGAGTGCCAATTTACCATATGACATTTTGACATCTACACCTAATGCTATGCCATGACAGATGTCTCCCATGATCTGTGATGGTATCAGGGGGTTTAACTATCTGGTTAAGAAGCGAATTGAGTCCGACAACTAAGCTTCCCCATACGGGAAGCAGTGATATCCAACTGTTGAGGTTAGACCTTGGATTATTGGGTACAATCGACATATATAATGTGTACGTTAGGGGTTCTAGAGGTGCAAAATCTTCGGTCATTGATGACTTACTTCGCCTGTTTGACCTTTACTCAGCTGACACCTTCGTCATCGTTGCAGGTGACTTTAATACATCATTCGAACCTCTTGTTGATAATAAGTGGGACCTACAGGACAGTGAAGAGTTTTGCTGGGGTATTCCCCCCCTGGAGTTGTCCCCTATACCAAGATGCTCAGATGTCGCCATTCAGATTAATTCCCTTTGCATGGAAAGGGGCCTGAGGGCTCTGAATGGTAGGATGCCAGGCGACCGCGAGGGCGCCTGTACATTTAATAATGGGCTGAGCAGGAGTCGAATTGATTACATCCTGGCTGATATGAAATTATGGCACTCCCTCGTTGACATGGAAATAGTGTCCCTTCCAGAGAGTGATCATAACCCCCTCTGTTTATCACATAAATGGTGGAAGGTGTATGGTGGTCCTGCTGAGGCCAGGGTATCACCCCCTTCCGCTGTGGTGCCATCCAACGATATGCGTCGTCTGAGATGGTCCGGACTTATGGGGAACCCTACCACCCTATCAAAGATTATAGAGGAGGTGAATGGCTCCATCATTGCTATTGAGTCAGTTTTAGCCGCTGAGGGGAACCTGAGGGATGTAACATCAGTGCACGATAGTTTATTTGCAAAACTGAAATCCTATTTCTTCACAAAAGTGAGACCAGGACCAAGAGGCACTAACCAACAAGCCTCTTGGTATAATAGAGAATGCAGGGAGGCAAGGCTATCGCTTGGGTCTGCCCTGAAGGGTGGCGATGTTAGCCTGGTACGGCATAGGAGAATCCTTTACAAGAGCTGTGTCGCTAAAGCTAAACGCCAATGGGATGGCAAAAAGTGGGAGGACCTCCTTGAAGCTAGTCTCCGGAATGATAGTAAATTATTCTGGAGTATTGTAAAGTGGGGTTCTGGTGCACAGTCTGAGTGTCCCCAAAATAATGTTTCACATGAGAAGTGGGTGGACTATTTTAAACCGCAGTATGCTTCTCCTACCGATCCTTCTGATAGCTATGGGTCCCCCCAGTTGTTTAATCCAGAAGATAACTTTTCTATTTCTGAGGTTGATCTGGCACTGGTGGGAGTGGCATCTGGTAAGGCTCCCGGACCTGATGGTGTTCCTGCGGATGTCTTTCTGTATGACAAGCTAAAATGGGGGAGGTATATACAGCTGGTTGCTAACGCGTTGGCCCATGGAGCTCCAATTCCATGCTCTTGGAAAGCCGCGGAAATAATCCCGGTGTACAAAAAGGGTGACCGTTCGCTTCCTGAGAATTATCGGCCTATCAGTTTGATTGATGCGATTCAAAAGATCACTGGTAGACTGATTTTAAATCGTGTTCATCTCTGGATCGCGTCAAATAATATTTTATCCCCATTTCAAGCCGGATTCCGCCAGCACATTAGCACTGTTGACCAAGTCTTCCGTTTTACTCTTCTCTATTGGAAGACTGTGGTCTTGGGTAAGGGAAATTTGTATGCAGTGTTCGTGGATCTAAGGGCCGCCTTTGATTTAGTCCCTCGTTCAAAACTGTGGCAGACCTTAAAAGATTTGGGGCTTCATGGCGGATTGTTGTCCCTAATCCAGAGGCTTCATGAAGATAATTTGGCTAGAATCAGATGGGGCGGCCAGGGCATGTTGACCGAGGATTTTCCGGTCCAGAGAGGTGTCAGGCAAGGCTGTGCAATGGCCCCCACTTTATTTTCCCTATATATTAATGACATAGCGGATCGACTTTTGGAAGCACACGTTGACGCTCCCGTTCTTGGCAACACTAAGGTCCCAATTTTAATGTTCGCTGACGACACACTTTTAATTGCTAAGACACCTGGCGGCCTTCAGCGTTCATTAAATATTTTTGAGTCCTTTTGTGTTGATCGTGGCCTGGAGGTCAATATTAAAAAAACCAAGCTTATGACATTCAGGCCTCACAAATCTTTTAAAAATCAATTTGTTTTGTTTAACAATCCACTAGATCAAGTGCAGGCTTTTAATTATCTTGGAGTTAATATTCAAAATAACTTTGCATGGAAGTTACAGAGAGATCTGACTACTCTAAAACACAGGCAGTTAGCTGGTGTACTAGCTGCTGAATTTAAAAAGTCTCCTTCGAAGCCCATTAGACCCGTGTTACAGGTCTATAGTGCCAAAGCGGTGAGCTCGGCACTTTATGGTGCGGAACTGTGGGGGTACGAGAACCTGTCTTCCTTAACCATCTCGGAAAACAAGTTCTTGCGCAGTATCACCTCCCTCCCGCAGAGCACACCTTTAGTCCCCCTAAGGTATGACCTTGGGAAGAACTCTATAGCTGATGTAGCCAGGCTTCGACCTATCCTTTATTGGCGTCGCCTATGGACCACTCCGGCGTTGGCAGAGTATGCAGAGGGTTTTCTTGACATATTGGCGATGGTGGGCTCCCGGAAGATTGCTTGGCTTAACGAAACTAGAAAATCCCTTGAGGCTTTGGGGTTGAGCGAACTTTGGGATAACCCTACAGCAGCTATTTTTCCATCTAAAGCTCTCTTGAAGGAGAAATACTGGGAGCTGGTAAACACAAAGGTACTCTCTGCCACTAAACCCTTTTCGCTTTCGGACGAATTTATGAACATCAAACTCGTCCCTAGGCTAGAACACTTTTGGGATCTTGTAACTAAAGTTCTTGATAGGAAATTGTTTTTCCAGATGCGGGTGGGAGCGTTGCCCTTAAATTCATTTGTAGCCCAGTGGGAACCCCAGAAAAGTAATTTATGTCCCTTTTGCAAATCCCAGGTGGAAACATTAGCCCATATGTTTTTTGTATGCCCTGCTTACTCGGCCCCGAGGCGTGTGTGGTTGAAACCCGTTTGCCTACTATTGGGCACTAGACAGAGTGTTGAAGCAGGAAGGCTCCTTCGCACCTGCACTGACCCGGTAATTGTTGTGGGGGTTGCCAAATTTCTGGGGTGGGCATGGATTATAAGAGCTAAGAGTATCAGATAGTAAAGTCAGACCTCTGGTATGTTTTACCCAATGATCTTTTTATTATATGCTTTTTAAAACTTGTAAATATTTTAAGTAGTTTCGCTTTTACACTGATTCTTGTTAAATTATTTGTGTATTTTGTACCTGTACTTGTTTTGTCTTGCTTTTATGACTTCTGTCGAATAAAGCTGTTTGGATTGGATTGGTATCCGCAGCAACATTTGTTCCCTCAAAGTGCTGCCACTCTGCATGCTAGTCCATATCTGCAACACACATCAATTTTAAGATTGCCTCAAGGACTGACTTGTTGGTAGAGTTGTGATCCATCATACCACACATTTAACATACTTGCAGCAGAAAACAGCAAGACAGCTTGTTTTGTACTGCACTGCTTAAAAGAGGGAGGGCAGGAATGCCCTTTATCTATCAAGATATGTGGCAATCCTTCCCTCTCCATTTCATGCAGTGCACTGCATCACATTGGCTTGCTGCATTGATTTGTTCTTAACTTGAGATATGACCCCATGTTTTCCAAAAGCTCAAAAATCAAGATTCATACATGCTGAGGCCTACATCTAGTGGAGGTGATTTGAGTGACAATATATGTACCTTAGCATACACACAAAAACACGCAATGGATGGTTTGAGAAAAGCTATTGATTGGATGATAGGTTTACACAATTTCTGTCATTATTATCATCATTTTCGTTTCATAATGAAAACTTTTTTTGCCATTATTTGGTCCCATCTCAGATGACCTGCCATTATGGCCTTTATATCTTTATCTGTCTCATCGTCTTCTTCTGGTTCATATATGGTTTTGGTCTCATTCTCCCATGGCATATTAGTTTTGAGACAGATGTTATGCAATATTGCACACACCCTAATTACATTACACACTCGAGGAAGTGAGTACAGAAGTCTTCATTCCGATTTGCTGAGTCAGCAGAAAGTGGACTTTAGGACCCAAAACATTCGCTCCACAACATTTCTTGTTTTGCGCAGGGAGGAGTTGAACTATTTTTTAGCCCTCCATCGGGGGATTTTGGAATGAGGTCATGGTCCATGACTGCAAACAATGTTCTTAGTCACCTAAAAAGTGGAAAATACCAGCAGTCAATGATTTAGTACATTGTTACTTAGACACAGCTAACTATGTGTGTTATGTATGCAGGCAAAGTCAAAGATACACAATTGATGGACGGAATGCAGAACAAATCAAAACATTCACCCCCAGTCAAGAGATCTGGCTAAAATCCATCATTCTTTTGCTCACGATGCTACCCCAGTTTAGATGTGGCCATATGCAAATCAGTCTTGTCCCTGTGCCTCACGGTAACAGTCCAGCTCGAACTGCGAAGCCAGGTCTTCCCTGGACCAGAAACAAGCATCCTAGGACCAGTTTCAGGGTTTCACCTCTCTTCAGCCTGGATAGCTTGATTCCAGTGGCACAGTGAGCCCAGGACCCACGTCTGGGCATACCTGGTGCACTTAGGGTGAGAAAACAAAAGACACACAATTGATGGGCGGAATGCAGAAGAAATCTAAACATTCACCCCTTGTTAACAAATCTGGGGTAAATCCATCATTCTTTTGCTCACCATGCCACCCCAGTTTAGACCTAGCCATATGCAAATCAGTCTTGACTTGGTGCCTCATGGGAACAGTCCAGCCCGAACTACCAAGGCAGGTCCTCCCTGGACCGGAAACAAGCATCCTAGGACCGGTTTCGGGGTCTCACCCCTCTTCAGCCAGGATAGCTTGATTCCTGTGGCACAGTGAGCCCAGGACCCACGTCTGGGCATACCTGGCGCACTTAGGGCGAGAAAGCAAAAGACACACAATTGATGGATGGAATGCAGAACAAATCAAAACATTCACCCCCAGTCAAGAGATCTGGGTAAAATCCATCATTCTTTTGCTCACCATGCCACCCCAGTTTAGACCTAGCCATATGCAAATCAGTCTTGACCCTGTGCCTCATGGCAAGAGTCCAGCCTGAACTGCCAAGCCAAGTCCTCCCTGGACCGGAAACGAACATCCTAGGACCGGTTTCGGGGTTTCACCCCTCTTCAGCCAGGATAGCTTGATTCCAGTGGCACAGTGAGCCAGGGACCCACGTCTGGGCATACCCGGCGCACTTAGGGTGAGAAAGCAAAAGACACACAATTGATGGACGGAATGCAGAACAAATCAAAACATTCACCCCCAGTCAAGAGATCTTGGTAAAGAAGTCATACACATTTGTTTTCACTTTTAACAGTTATGTCTATGGTACTGTTGACCATTGCTGTACACATGTATGTTAAACATATATATATGTCATTGCACATATTGTCCATGATGTAAATCATACAACACTTCAGCATGCTAACTTTCACAACAAGCCAGAAGATTACTTTGATGATTATTTTAGAATATTTTTATCAGCTATGTTAGACCTGGCACCTTGGCGTGAGTCTCCCTTCCTCTTTTTGTCACTGTGCCTCATGTGTTTTTATGGTGTTGGCCGCTCAGCGCGCTGTGCCACTGCCAACCAGTGTCGCGGTGCGAGTGCTCCCTATGTAAATTGTATATGTTGGTTGGATTCCATGATTGGATTGTTTGGTTTACTGTCAGACCCCAGTAAAGTGCGCCGGGGGCGCCGGAGCATGTAAATGCGAACACCGCTGGTGGGCTTGCAGCACTGGTTGTGCCACCCACAGAAGCGGCCGGTAAAATATATCTGAGGTCTGCCATCGCAGAACCTGCGTGCAGTCTGGTACTGACATGCTGACCGGCAAGTGCCCACACTTGCCAGTCCCTAAAACCTTCCCTTAGCTGCATGTTAGTCACCCCTCTGGTCGGCCCGCGGGCAGGGTGCATTGTAAGCCTAAGGTAGGACAAGCCTGGATGCGTGGCATGTCCTAGTAGTGAATTACCGCCATCTTGTTGTTCACTACTGCAAGGCTACCCTGTTCTCATAGGCCAGTATGGGCAGCCTGGATTATTACACCCTATGATCCTAACCGACCCAGGGAACATGGTAGAAGATCGAGTTTAGTAGGCCTGAACTCGGAATAATGAGGTACATCTTTTCGCAAGGTTTATTTTAATATTCCGGGTTTGCAAATGCCGCTTTTAGAAAGTTGGCCTTTGCTTGCCTAAACCTTTCAGCCGCCTCTGCGTGATGTGTATCTGATGTCTGGCTGGTATGAGTGACAGGGCTGGGGGAACCCAGATGGGCAGGGCTAGGTAGCCTGGTATGAATAGGACGATCGACAGGTAGATGGGTGGGAGGAGTGCTCCTAGGTTCTGAATAGGACAGTGCTCCGCTACCTCGATGCCGGCTCCACCCCCTGTGGAGCGTCTGATGACTCTGCCCTGCACTCTGAAAGGAGAAGCCTGCATCACGTAAACAAAGTGCTCAGAAACCGGACTGAACTAGGCAAGGGCCCCCCTGGCCTGGGAGAACAAAAGATTTGTGGTATAAATGGAGGAGCCCTGCTCCTAAGAAACTAGATCCGCTTTTGACCAAGAAGAATCTCTGCCTGAGGAGGAGGCACCGGGAAAGCTGTAGGAGGAAGACTGTCCCTAGCCTGGGGGATTGGCCTGCAGTGGTGACCTTGCTGCCAAAGGAGAGAAGAGAAACTGTTGCTGAAGACTTTTACTTTACTTTTACTTTCAAGACTTGTGCTTTTCCAAAACGATCTCCAAGGGCTTGGAACTGAGCTTGCCCCCTGAACTGAGCCCCAGGACCATTGGGCTCTACCTGATCTTCACTCGCCTGCTGCTGGACTGTGGTGTCCTTTCCCTCGCCGGAGCTGTGACCCTCGTGCCCAGTTCCTCCCTGAGCCGTGACCAGGACTGCTTAGCCGCCCCCGCCTTGGGAAGAGCCTCGCTCGATCGGAGCCGCTCCCCCTACACTGTGCTGGGCTGCCCCGTCACCTCGCTCGTTGGAGGCTCGCTGTGCACCTTCACCCTCCCGCCGGAATCGGCGTTGTGAGCATCTCCAAGCCTCGGACGGCCCGGACGCATCTGCGTGCCCGGCTGCCCCGCTTTGTTCACCCGCCACCTGCAACACCCCGCTCTTGTCGTGAGCCTGAAGATCAGACCTCCATCGTGAAGTGTGGGAGCCCCGGACGCCGCCTCGCTCTTCCGTCGAAGAGCCGCTGAAATCCCGCATCCGCCTTTGCGTCAAGAAACAAGGTACTGTACTTACGAACTCGACCGCGAGCTCGCATCGGATCCAGGGTCCGCAACGTTCTTATTTCCCTGTCATCTGCTGTGTGCTTCCTGGGCGCTGCCTCAGCCCCAAGGACGCTGAGGCCTACAGTTACCTTGTGCCCGCCTAAAGAACTTTCCGTAACCAAGAGAACTTTACCGTATTCCTATGAATTGTGGCCCCATCAGTTCAACGTTACTGGGCCTTGTATTTGAATCTGCTGAAACTACATAAAAGCTTATTTTTTATATACTTCCTGATTGGTGTCCGTTTGTGGTGCATGCAAGGGGTTACTGTATGTGTAATTGCATTTGCTTAACCGTGTACGCCTGAGACTTAGCCTAGACTGCTCGCGCCACGCACCTAGAGGGTGAGCAGGGGTTATTCTGGGGAGTCATCCTTCGCCCTGACAAGAAGTAAAGGGTCCCTGCTTGTTGTGGGTTCACACCTGCGTCAACCAGAGCCCCCTCATTTCTAACATTGGTGGCAGCGGTGAGGATTTACGGATTTGCATTTGTGGTTTGCGTATAGTGAATCACTGATCACCACGTAGTGAGAGCAGACCAGTAACACAGCCACAAGGCTAGCATTTGTTTTTGTTTGGCCAAGAGTCTCCGTTGCTAGAGCCATGCCTGGTTCACTTTCAGCTGGAAGGGTGGCTTCCATAATCTCTGGATTTGAAGACGTAGATTGGGAGGAAGACGCACTTCAGAATCGTACCAATGAAGACTTGAAAGGTCTTTGCTCCAAGTTCAGGATTGCCCAAACTGGATTGAAAAACAAGACCCAATTTGTGAAGGCGCTGAGGGCCTGGTATGAGTCAAAGGCACAAGAGAATCAGGTGGAAGTGGTTCCACCAGAAAGTGTCCATGAGTTTGGCAGGTGCCTGTCGCCAGAAGAATTGGCGGACAGGGCCGCAACCCGGGCACACGAGGTGGAAATGGCAAAACTTCATGGGCAGATGGATATGGAAAAACAAAGATTAGCCATGGAAGAAAAGAAACTACAATTAGAGCATGACATGAAGCTGAGGGAGCTGGAGCTGAAAGCAAAAAGTTTGGAGCTTAATCCCTCTGGTGGCAGCACACCGCCAGTACCGGCGGAACCAAGAGTTTATATTCCCAAGGATGTAGTGAAGGAGTTCTTCAGGAATGACGACATCGGGCAGTGGTTCAGAGCCTACGAGGTAGCCATGTCTTCCCACCGGGTCCCTGAGAAAGATTGGGGAGCGGGGTTGTGGGGAAGGTTCCTGAGTGAAGGGCGGGACACACTGTTAGATTTACCTGTTGATGTTCGTAATTCTTATGCCCATATGAAGGAAGCATTGATGGCTAGGTATGGGTTGACCCCTGAGTTATATAGACAGAGGTTCAGGGGTTGCACTAAGATTCCCAATAGTACGTATGTGGAGTATGTGACTTTCTTTTGCAGAGCGCTGGATGGTTGGGTAAAGGGTAGTAAGGTAAATGATTATCAAGGGCTTCTTGATTTAATGGCATGGGAGCACTTGTCCAGTAATTGTTTTCCTGAGCTACGCCTGCACCTGATCGATAGCAAGCTCACTAACCCGAGGAAGCTTGCTGAGGAGGCGGACCGCTGGGTCAGTACCAGGGTCCACAAGGGTACCGTGGGAGATTCCGCCAAAGGTGGGCAGGGTCCCCAGCAGAAGAGTGGGGGGGACAGGGGTAAACAGAAGCAGTTCCAAAAAGGGCCCCAAAATAGTCCCCAAGGGAACCAAGGGAAGGGTTCTCAGCCTCCCCCACCCCAGAAACCGACCGGGGCCCCGACAGGTCCTCCTGTTCCAAAGGGGCCCGTAAGATGTTACAGGTGTAACAATTTGGGGCATTTTGCCTCTGATGTAAAGTGTCCATTGTTTGGTAAACCAGCACCCACTGGTGCTCCACCCCGGCAGGTGACTAGTGTAGCCTTGGGGGAGGAGAGGGATGTCCAAGGTGGGTGGGGTCCCGCAGAGATGTCCCTGGTCTCGCTAGGAGACCGTGAAGTGGTCCCTCCAACCCAGCTGCCTGAGAACACTAAGAAGTACAGGCAGTGGGTGACCATAAATGGCCATAGAGTGGAAGCTCTTAGAGATACAGGAGCCAGTGTGACGGCTGTCAGGTGTCACCTGGTGTCTCAGGAGCAGGTGGTCCCCAATGCATTCTATCCCGTTGTTGCCGCTGACAACACAGAGAGACACTGCAAGGTGGCTCAGGTTCCCTTTGAGTGGGGGGGGGTCTCTGGTACTCTTCAGGTAGCTGTGAGGCCCGCCATGCCTGTAGACTGTTTGTTAGGGGACGATTTGGAGAGCTCACCTTGGGCTAAGGTGGAGCGGAGTGCTCACCTGGAGATGTTGGGTATGCCGGATTGGGCGTGTGTCACCACACGGTCCATGGCAGCCAGTAGAGGTACTCAAGAGGTCCTGGAGCCTGAGAGGGAGGCCCAGGAACCGGCCTCAGAGAGAAGGAGCAAGGGGCGCGGGAAGCCGGCCCCTGAAGTTCCCACGGTCCAGGAGGAAGCAGACCTTGAGGGGGATGCCCTGGAGCCTACAGGGGAACAAATAGCTGAACTGGGAGACCTACCGGAGCTGACCCATTGGCAGCAGGAAGGGGGTCCCACCAGGGAGGACTTTTGTAAGGCACAGAAGGAGTGCCCTTCTCTCGTGGGTATGCGGCAGCAGGCTGCAGCCCAGGCCGCAGGTTATCAGTCAGGATCGCATTTCATTTACTGGGAGAACGACCTCCTGTATACAGAGCCTAAGGTTGCTGAGCCTGGGTCAGCTCGTGCGCTGGTGGTACCCCAGGACTTCAGAGCCTTCCTACTGGGGCTGGCTCACGATGTGCCATTGGCAGGGCATTTGGGGCAGGACAAGACCTTTGAAAGGCTTGTCACCCACTTTTATTGGCCTCAAATGCGCAGGAGTTCAGATACTCACTGCAGGACATGCCAGACTTGCCAGGCAAGTGGAAAGAGTGGAAGGAAGCAGAAGGCTCCACTCCAGCCATTCCCTGTGGTCGGTACCCCATTCCAGCGAGTGGGGATTGACATTGTAGGGCCACTGGACCCCAGGACAGCGATGGGCAATAGGTTCATCCTGGTCCTGGTGGACCATGCCACCCGGTACCCGGAAGCCATTCCTCTGAGGACAGTGACGGCCCCCGTGGTGGGACGGGCACTGATGGGAATTTTCTCCCGAGTGGGATTCCCTCTAGAGGTGGTGTCTGACTGAGGTACCAATTTCATGTCCAAGTACATGAAATCCCTTTGGCAAGAGTGTGGTGTAACCTACAAATTCACCACTCCTTACCACCCCCAAGGAAACGGGTTGGTTGAGAGAATCAACCGAACCCTCAAAGGCATGATAATGGGCCTAGAAGGGGCCATGAGGCGCAAGTGGGACGTCCTCTTACCATGCCTTCTCTTCGCTTACCGTGAGGTGCCACAGAAGTCTCTGGGGTTCAGTCCCTTTGAGCTTCTGTATGGTCACCCAGTCCGAGGACCTCTAAGTCTGGTCAAAGAAGGCTGGGAGCAATCTCCCAGGAAACCTCCCCAGAATGTATATAGTTACATGCTGGCCTTCAGGAATCAGACTAGGCGATTCAGGCAACTTGCTGAGGCAAATCTGGAAGCCAGCCAGGAGGAGATGAAGCGGTGGTACGACCAGAATGCCACTCTGGTAGAGCTTCAGCCTGGACAGAAAGTATGGGTCTTGGCCCCCGTGGAGCCGTGTGCGCTCCAGGATAAGTGGACCGGTCCCTTTGAGGTGGTGGAGCGCAAGAGTCCTGTTACCTACGTGGTGGACCTGAAGTCTCCTAGGAACCCCTTAAGGGTCCTACATGTCAACCGCCTCAAGCCCCACTTGGAGAGGTCCCAAGTGGGCATGCTCTTGGCAACAGATGCTGGAATGGAAGAGGAGACAGAACCTCTTCCTGACCTCCTGTCCGCCAAGGAGCAAGATGGGTCAGTGGATGGTGTCATCCTCTCTTCCACCCTGACCCCTGAGCAACAGAATGATTGTCGCCAGTTGCTGGGACAGTTTTCTGACCTGTTTTCCCTGGTGTCACTGATTGGTGCGTCCATGATGTGGACACTGGGGATAGTCCACCTGTGCGGCACAAGGCCTACAGGGTGACTGACAGGGTGAGGACATGCATCAAGGAGGAGGTCTCCAAGATGTTTGCACTCGGGGTAATTGAGTCTTCTAGCAGTCCTTGGGCCAGCCCCGTGGTCTTGGTCCCAAAGGCTGCAGCGCCGGGAGCCACACCCGAACTCCGGTTCTGTGTGGACTACAGAGGACTCAATTCGGTCACTAGGACCGACGCACACCCCATCCCCAGAGCTGATGAGCTCATCGATCGGCTAGGGGCTGCCAACTACCTCAGCACGTTTGATTTAACGTCTGGGTATTGGCAGATCGCCTTGACCGAGGGGGCCAAAGAGAGGTCAGCATTTTCCACCCCAGATGGGCACTACCAGTTCCGGGTTATGCCATTTGGGATGAAGAATGCCCCTGCCACCTTCCAGAGATTGGTCAACCAGGTGTTGGCTGGGCTGGATTCGTTCAGTGCAGCCTACCTGGATGACATCACAGTGTTCAGCTCCACTTGGGAGGAACACTTGCGTCACCTCTGGGAAGTGTTGATGGCGCTGCGCAAGGCAGGCCTCACGATCAAGGCGAGTAAGTGCCAGATCGGGCAGGGTTCCGTGGTGTACTTGGGACACCAAGTTGGGAGTGGCCAGGTGGCACCCCTTCAGCCCAAGATAGAAACCATCCTGAATTGGGAGGCGCCCAAAACCCAGACGGAGGTGAGAGCCTTCCTAGGTCTCACCGGGTACTACAGGAGGTTTGTCAAGGGGTATGGCAACATGGTTGCCCCCTTGACGGCGCTGACTTCGAAGAAGCAGCCCAGGAAAGTGATCTGGACTGACACCTGTCAGAAAGCTTTTGAGGCCTTGAAAACTGCTATGTGCACGGCGCCCGTGCTCTTGGCTCCCAACTTCTCCAAAGAGTTTATCGTTCAGACAGACGCTTCAGAGCATGGTGTGGGGGCTGTTCTTTCACAGATTAATGAGGAGGGCCTAGATCAACCCGTAGCCTTTCTTAGCAGGAGGTTACTTCCACGGGAACAAAGGTGGAGTGCTATTGAGCGTGAGGCATTTGCTGTGGTATGGGCGCTGAAGAAGCTAAGACCCTACTTGTTTGGGTCTCACTTCCGGGTTCAGACGGACCACAGGCCCCTCAGATGGTTGATGCATATGAGGGGTGAGAATCCAAAGCTGTTGAGGTGGTCCATTTCCCTACAGGGTATGGATTTCACGGTGGAACATCGCCCTGGTACAGATCACGCCAATGCTGACGGTCTGTCCAGATTTTTCCGCCTTAGTGATGAGGAACTCCCTGGGGTAGGGTAGTTCTCCCCACTTTTCAGCTGGAGGGGACACGTGTTAGACCTGGCACCTTGGCGTGAGTCTCCCTTCCTCTTTTTGTCACTGTGCCTCATGTGTTTTTATGGTGTTGGCCGCTCAGCGCGCTGTGCCACTGCCAACCAGTGTCGTGGTGCGAGTGCTCCCTATGTAAATTGTATATGTTGGTTGGATTCCATGATTGGATTGTTTGGTTTACTGTCAGACCCCAGTAAAGTGTGCCGGGGGCGCCGGGGCATGTAAATGCGAACACCGCTGGTGGGCTTGCAGCACTGGTTGTGCCACCCACAGAAGCGGCCGGTAAAATATATCTGAGGTCTGCCATCGCAGAACCTGCGTGCAGTCTGGTACTGACATGCTGACCGGCAAGTGCCCACACTTGCCAGTCCCTAAAACCTTCCCTTAGCTGCATGTTAGTCACCCCTCTGGTCGGCCCGCGGGCAGGGTGCATTGTAAGCCTAAGGTAGGACAAGCCTGGATGCGTGGCATGTCCTAGTAGTGAATTACCGCCATCTTGTTGTTCACTACTGCAAGGCTACCCTGTTCTCATAGGCCAGTATGGGCGGCCTGGATTATTACACCCTATGATCCTAACCGACCCAGGGAACATGGTAGAAGATCGAGTTTAGTAGGCCTGAACTCGGAATAATGAGGTACATCTTTTCGCAAGGTTTATTTTAATATTCCGGGTTTGCAAATGCCGCTTTTAGAAAGTTGGCCTTTGCTTGCCTAAACCTTTCAGCCGCCTCTGCGTGATGTGTATCTGATGTCTGGCTGGTATGAGTGACAGGGCTGGGGGAACACAGATGGGCAGGGCTAGGTAGCCTGGTATGAATAGGACGATCGACAGGTAGATGGGTGGGAGGAGTGCTCCTAGGTTCTGAATAGGACAGTGCTCCGCTACCTCGATGCCGGCTCCACCCCCTGTGGAGCGTCTGATGACTCTGCCCTGCACTCTGAAAGGAGAAGCCTGCATCACTTAAACAAAGTGCTCAGAAACCGGACTGAACTAGGCAAGGGCCCCCCTGGCCTGGGAGAACAAAAGATTTGTGGTATAAATGGAGGAGCCCTGCTCCTAAGAAACTAGATCCGCTTTTGACCAAGAAGAATCTCTGCCTGAGGAGGAGGCACCGGGAAAGCTGTAGGAGGAAGACTGTCCCTAGCCTGGGGGATTGGCCTGCAGTGGTGACCTTGCTGCCAAAGGAGAGAAGAGAAACTGTTGCAGAAGACTTTTACTTTACTTTTACTTTCAAGACTTGTGCTTTTCCAAAACGATCTCCAAGGGCTTGGAACTGAGCTTGCCCCCTGAACTGAGCCCCAGGACCATTGGGCTCTACCTGATCTTCACTCGCCTGCTGCTGGACTGTGGTGTCCTTTCCCTCGCCGGAGCTGTGACCCTCGTGCCCAGTCCCTCCCTGAGCCGTGACCAGGACTGCTTAGCCGCCCCCGCCTTGGGAAGAGCCTCGCTCGATCGGAGCTGCTCCCCCTACACTGTGCTGGGCTGCCCCGTCACCTCGCTCATTGGAGGCTCGCTGTGCACCTTCACCCTCCCGCCGGAATCGGCGTTGTGAGCATCTCCAAGCCTCGGACGGCCCGGACGCATCTGCGTGCCCGGCTGCCCCGCTTTGTTCACCCGCCACCTGCAACACCCCGCTCTTGTCGTGAGCCTGAAGATCAGACCTCCATCGTGAAGTGTGGGAGCCCCGGACGCCGCCACGCTCTTCCGTCGAAGAGCCGCTGAAATCCCGCACCCGCCTTTGCGTCAAGAAACAAGGTACTGTACTTACGAACTCGACCGCGAGCTCGCATCGGATCCAGGGTCCGCAATGTTCTTATTTCCCTGTCATCTGCTGTGTGCTTCCTGGGCGCTGCCTCAGCCCCAAGGACGCTGAGGCCTACAGTTACCTTGTGCCCGCCTAAAGAACTTTCCGTAACCAAGAGAACTTTACCGTATTCCTATGAATTGTGGCCCCATCAGTTCAACGTTACTGGGCCTTGTATTTGAATCTGCTGAAACTACATAAAAGCTTATTTTTTATATACTTCCTGATTGGTGTCCGTTTGTGGTGCATGCAAGGGGTTACTGTATGTGTAATTGCATTTGCTTAACCGTGTACGCCTGAGACTTAGCCTAGACTGCTCGCGCCACGCACCTAGAGGGTGAGCAGGGGTTATTCTGGGGAGTCATCCTTCGCCCTGACAAGAAGTAAAGGGTCCCTGCTTGTTGTGGGTTCACACCTGCGTCAACCAGAGCCCCCTCATTTCTAACAAGCTACATGATTATTTCACTCAATACGTATGTGAAGTATCAAACTTATGATCAGATTATCTTGCATACATTTAGCCGTATACAGGTAGTGACAGCACCAACATTTTTGAGACTCGCATATATATATATATTTGTCCTTTTATCACCTATAATGTACTTGCTTGCCTATATAACGGTCACTCAGCCTTACATTAGTTTACATAATTTAGCATGGCTTTTTGCTTGCTTTACATATGTACATAGAGTTAACATTTACAGAAGAATTGATGCTACACTTTCAGTGTATGACATACATGGAAGTAGTTCTTTTTCTATTTGTGCTACTGATACTTTGATCAGGCTACAGATATACTGCCATGTGTGACACATATGGTTAGGATCGCATGATTTGTTCAACAACCGTTATTTTATTGGAGCATTGACAAATAATCCACATTTGCCACACCATTGCAGATTCACACATCTTAAACTTTGCTAAGATTTATCCTTTCTCTTCATATTAAATATAATTGTGGACCATATGATTTGTCAGTTGATATTGATCGACATTGCAGAAGTTGTGGTTGTTTCCACTCACACAGTGTGAGATGATACAATGCTTCTCACTGTGGTATTTTATTCTACTTTCACTGCATGATCAATAAGGGAATCATGCTATGGGACATCATTGACTACATTTTGGAGTAAGTTACTCCCACTATGTGCACATGACACAAGATCCACACACAAACATAGAGATGGCTATCAAGTCATACATTACAACTTGTTAGTTGATATAACGCATATTTTTGCTACCCTTGCCAATGAGTAGGCCATTCCCATAGCTGCCATTCTGAAACCGCTCATTGAATGTACTGTGGTGGAAGATGTACACATCATTTCCATTTCCTGGAAATTTTGCAAGGACATTGAATAACATTCCACAGTGCTCCACTATTGCCCACATAGGGAAAAATTGGTCCGTTTTCAGTAGACAGGAAAGTGTCTGAAACAAAACATGGACACATAACATTTTTCTGCTCAAAACCTGTCCATTTTTCTGCGAAGTAGGTAGCTGTGAATTTTGGGCCCTAGCTCAGCTGTCGTCTAAGGAAACCTAGTAAACCTGCGCATTTTTTTAAAACTAGACACTGGTGTAAATACAGGATGCAGTGACTTGTGTGGCTCTCACTAGGATTTTGTACCCAGAGTCCCCTGCAAACCTCAAACTTTGGCAAAAATATACAATGTCCTCACGATTCTGTGCTGGAAAGTACACAAATTACTGATAAATCAGGCCTTACACACACCCCTAAAGCCTCAACAGTCTTTCTGCTCCCACGCAAACTAAAACATCCCATCTCAATAGCACGCGAGAGGACATTTGATTATTCTATGAGTTGTTTTTACATATGGTCCAGGCTAGTGTGGCAAAATCCAAATATCGTCCCACTAGCCATGATGAATAGCTGCACTTTTTAAGCTTTGGTAGGCTGCCAGCTAGGGAATACTACCAGAGCCTGATATTTTATTTAATTTCAAAAACACTTTATTGCAATCATTAGACCATAAATGTGCAAGTGCATTAAAAAAATAAAAAATACACACAGACATCCACCAGGGCCCAGGCTCATGCCCCGGGGTCCTAAGTTACTATAGCAATCTGTTATCCCGTGCCCCAATATTAAACAGAATACATCGCAACATGTAGATGGGGTCAGAATAATAAAATGTACAATTGATACAAAAACATTAAAGCTAAAACATCTCAGATTAATAGAATACTAAAATGCTCTTTAAAATTACATTAAATTGAGAAAGAAAACCTTATCAACTTAATACTTAATCCCGTACAATGGCTTTCAGGAGCGACTTTTCGCACACACCACATGGAGAGTTATTTCAGAAAACATCCTTCCCTAAGCATTCATCCAAGTCTCTCAATAAACATTGTAATTCACGTGTGTGTGCAGGACTAGTACCAGTGACAGGAAATGGCCCAAAACGCAGCATGGACACATCACAATTTTCCACTAAAAACCAACACTTTTTTTGCAAAGAGGGTATTTGTGGATTTTGGGTCCCAGCT
This sequence comes from Triturus cristatus, assembly GCF_964204655.1. NCBI lineage: Eukaryota > Metazoa > Chordata > Amphibia > Caudata > Salamandridae > Triturus > Triturus cristatus. The sequence goes on along the minus strand of NC_140588.1, from coordinate 857,073,668 downwards.
TACCCGGCACCAAGGTAAATCTAGCAAACCTCTACATTTTCGAATACTAGACTCCTGGGGGAATCCAAGGTGGGGTGACTTAACCGGCTAATGCCTTTTTTTTTTTTTATAATACAAACGACGTTGCAAACCTCAAACTTTGATTGAAAACACATTTTCTTCACATTTCTGTTCTGGAAAGTTCTGGAGATCCACAAATGTTATACCACCCAGAGTTCCCACATGTCTACTAATAACAATGGCTGAGATTATGCCATTATGCCTTATCACATAATTGAGATTTTGTTCCCCAGATTCAAGGTCGCCTGCTTTACCCATTAGGCCACATGCTCTCCCACCGCTTGAGCCATCAGACCACATACTGTCCTCTTTAATGAGCCCAGGGTCCAAGAACATTGTATATGTTAATAAAGTTTGGTGAAAATTAGTGAAAACAGTTTTGATAATTTAGGGGCATATTATCAAGACAGGCGATAAAATTATTGCCCCTTTAGCGGCAGAAAACTGCCGCTAAAACGGCGATAATGGGCTTGATAATATGCACTATGGAATTTCAATTGAATCTCAGGTTAGATGTCCTTCACATCTAACATGGGCTTCAATTGGAATTCCATAGAGCATATTATCATGCCCATTATCGCCGTTTTAGCGTCAGTTTTCTGCCGCTAAAGCGGCGATAATTTTATCGCCTGTCTTGATAATATACCCCTTAGTGTTTGAATATGATCTGTGAAGAAGCTCAAGTTGCAATGAAATTCCACCCAATTTTCTCCAGGTAAAACATTCTGGAATTTATGTGGTAAAGACTGCAATAGTCAAAGTTTTCACATGATAGAATCACCAAAAATGTGATATGTCTACATTATCCCCATTCTAAATGCACAATAATAGCAGACCTTACAGCATCAGTATTTGCCACTCTAAAAAGATCACAGGACTGACTGTGCATTGTGTTAAGCAGAAGAACCTCTGAAACTCCACACCTCAGTGCACCTTCATGACTACCCACCTTTGTTCCTAGCCATCCTGAGAGAATTAAAAAAACCTTAGAAATTCACTGAAAAAAACAAAGATTACAGGGATGTTATAGTTAGGCTGAAATTTGACTCATACAAAACCAGAGAAATTCAGCAGTTATAGTTAGCTGAGCTAACTATAATTTGTGCTCCCATAATGCACAGCCTATGACCTCACATATTACATCACTCATGACATGGTCAGTGACCGCAAAAAACAATACTAACAAAACCATCAGCTGGACTTCAAGCAATCCCCCTAGGGACTTTATCTCCCAACCAGCTGTGTGCCAGAAATGCACATCTACAGAGTGGTGGAGAAAGAGGGTGGGGCCTCTGGCAAGTTGCTGACTTTTTTTTTAATTATTTTTTTGGAAAGGGGGCCTCCTGGAGGCAAAACAGATGGGCACTGATAATTTGAAATTGTATTCAGGTGCCTCTGTCTTTTCTGATCCCCCTCTTTCTAGGTGTCTTACTTAACTTTGGTATTTCTCAGGGGTGCTGGAACAATTTTTAGAATGGGGGCACTGCCCTCAATGTTATATCACATCATAGGGAATGTGAAAAATGAAGCGGCACATAAAGAATAAGTTTAGCAAATGATCCACACCATTTCAGCAGGAAAGAGCCAATCTCATGGTATGTGGCTGGTGGTGCATTTGGAGCATAATTTCGCATTACTGTTACAAAAATGGTCTCAAAATTCACATGCAGTTTTTTTTTTTAAATTCTTTTTATTAAACCAATTCGACAGTCTTGCAACAGATGTTCAGCGGCAGGCGAAATCAAGTACAAATGGCCACATAGTATACATTTCAATACATGTTACAAGCAGATTTCCCAAGCGGTCAGGGGGATACATGAGCCTCATCTACAATCTGCCTGCTCGGTGGGGGACATACATCACCTCTATGGTGGTTCCAAGCTCCCCATACCTTATTCCACTTTCCGGGGCAGCCCCTGGCAACAAACACAGACTTCTGCCTCCACATGCACCAATCTAGGTCTTCTCTCCACTTCCCTAGCCCGGGTGACTGCGCCGCGCCCCACAACTGCGCGATGTTCCTCTTTGCTATCATGAACGCTAGCGTAGCCCACTGTTGAGTGTGCGTGTTGAGGTCATTGGGCTCCCAGACATTTAGCAGGCACCTACGCGCCTCTGGGTGGATGTCTACCCCCAGCACGGCTCGCATAACCCGGTGCACTTCTCTCCAATACGCTTCTATACGCCGACAACCCCAAAGGATATGAAAGAAAGTCCCAGTGTCCCCACACCCCCTCCTACACAACTCGCTGTCCGCCCGCCCCATGCGAACCAGCCCGGGACCCGTTACATATGTCATATGTAGAATATTAAGCTGTACCAGCCTAAGTCTGGCCTGAGTCGCCACCACCCTAGGGGAGGAAACCGCGTCCTGCCAATCCTCACCTACACTATTCCACTTGCCCCTAAGGCACACCAGCGGATCCTCTATATTATTGATCAATTTCCTCTAATTGAGAGAAATAGTTTTCTCAGGAATATGTCCATCTAACACTCTGGCCTCCAGCGGTGAGGCCTCCGGCAGCGATTCACCCCCAGGGACCCGTGCCCGCAACGCATGCCGGACCTGTAAATAACGGAAGTACTCAGCCTCCGCCATGTCATACTGCTCCTTAAGGGTAGCAAACAGCAAGACCGTGCCCTGACCCCACACATCCTTAATCTGAGTGATTCCTATAAGATCCCACTTATCAAAGCCCTTGGATTTCCAGAAGCTCCCTAACTTTTCGGAATTCCATAGAGGCGTTGCTAGCGTCAGTTTACCGTCCCACCCCAAATGCTTATTGACTGCATGCCATACATGGACGGCATGTGCCGTAGGGCCGGTGAGCGGGAACCTACCCTGTCTGGCATACAACGCTCTAGTATGCTCTCCCCCCGGAAGCAGCCACCTCTCCATAGCGTAGCCGGGATCACTCGGGCTGCAGTATATCCCGTGGTTAATCGCTGCCAGCTGGCCGCCCAATAGTATTTCCTAATATCAGGGAAACTAATACCCCCATCATACCAGTTCAGGGTCAGCTTAGAGAATGTGATCCGGGGTCTGCCATCCCATAGGAGTTTCCTCTGGAGGCTTTCAACCTCTTTAAAGTAGGATCCCGGGACCGGATCCATCGTGTTATGAAGTGCATATAGGAAACGTGGAAGGGCCATCATCTTAAAGAGGACCGCCCTCCCCAGCATAGAGAGAGGAAGGGATTTCCAGGGCACTACATCCGCTTTAAGGCGCTGCAAGGGCGGGTCTAAGTTGCAGGCAAAGCGCCGCCTCGGGTCCAGGGACACATAAATCCCGAGGTATCAGAAGCCGTCAGTGGCGATTGTTATTGGGCAACCCGGCGGTATCCTCGGCGGTACGCCAGCAAGCACATAGACGACAGACTTGGACCAATTAACTGAATACCCGGAATACCAACCAAATATAGCTATGACGTCTAACAAGCAGATCAACGACCCAGAAGGTGCGGCAAGGTAGAGCAGAACATCATCTGCGTAAAGGGAGATCTTGTCTTCCCACTCATGGGTCCACCGCAGCCCCCGAATAGAGTGGTCTTGCCGAATCCAAGACGTCAGCGGCTCAAGTGCCAGCGCAAAGAGAAGCGGCGACAGGGGGCAGCCCTGACGTGTGCCTCTGCTCAGCTGGAAAACCTTGGACTTCCGATTGTTTACTACCACCCGAGCCATCGGGCCGGAGTATAACAGACGGATCTAGCTACAGAATACCGGGCCAAACCCGAACTTACTCAGTACTGTGAACAAATAAGGCCACTCGACCATGTCAAACGCCATAGTGGCATCCAATGAGACCAGAGCCGCCGACTCCCTTATCGTTGACGCTCTGCTCAGCACCCCATGAAGGCGGCGCAAGTTGAGTGCCGTATTGTGGTGAGGCATAAAGCCCGATTGATCAGGGTGCACAAGAGTAGTAATTACCTTCCTTAATCTCGTGGCCAACAACTTCGCCAGAATTTTAGGTTCTGCATTGAGGAGTGATATAGGCCTGTAAGATGCGCGATGTGTTGCCGGCTTACCCTCTTTACGTATAACAACTATGTTGGCGACCCTTTGGTCATGCGGTAGCATTCCCTTATTTCTACTATCTTCAAACATTGCACGGACATGGGGAGCGAGCCTACTCGCTGCCAGCTTGTATAGTTCAACCGGGATTCCATTCGGACCGGTGGCCTTCCTGGATCGCACCTCTCTGATCGCCTGCGCCACCTCCTCACCAGAAAACGGGGACTCCATATACGCCCCGTTGTCCTCTGAGAGTGCGGGGAGCCTTACGTCCCTCAGCATTTCCCCGTTCTCTTCTTCCGAGTACGCCCCGGAGGCGCTATATATCGAGTGGTAATAGTCAGCGAAAGCATCGGCTATGGCCTGCGGCTCCGTGATAGGCTGGGAATCGTCACCTAACAACTCGGGCACCAACCGCGAGGCCCACTCCCTCCTGTCTAGCCACGCTATCAACTTCCCAGCCTTATCCCCCAATTCGTACACTCTGCTCTGTACCCTGCCGCACTGCGCTTGCGCCATATGTTTGGCAATATTATGCAGGTCCTCCTGCCTCAACCACAGCCGGTGAAGGCCCTCCGGGGTTACCCCCTGAGCTAACTCATCCTCCGACCTCAGCACCTCTTCCTCCGCCCGCACCAGCTCGGCCCGCCCATCTCTCTTCTTCCCCGCTATGGCAGAAACCATCTCTCCCCTGATGACTGTCTTGTATGCCTCCCACAGGGTCTGCGCGGAGCCTACTGTAACCCCATTCTCTTGGAAGTAGGCGTCCGTGGCCTTAACAGCAGTTTTACGGATAATTGGATCTGACAAATACCATGGATTTTTGGAGCAATCCTGCCAGCCGCGGCACTCCCCTCCCTCATTTGAAGCCACACAGGGGAGTGATCGGAAATACCGCGCCCCAAATGACGGATCTCTTGGATGGAGTGGACCTGTGCCGGTGGAACCAGGATATAGTCAATGTGCGACAAACTACGATGCACGCTCGATACATGTGTATACTGTGTCCCAGTGGGATTGAAGGTGTGCCACCCATCCACCATCCCCGTTATTTCTAGAAAATTGGACAACCATTTCTGAGAGGGCAGCAGGTCCCGCGGCGGGTGCCTGTCCACCTCGCCGGTCACCACCGCGTTGAAGTCTCCCCCCATCACCAGGATACCCAGTGGGAAGGTCAGGAAAATGGAACCCAGATCTTTAAATGTATCCGCCTGCAAACCCGGGGGGACATAGACGGAGATAAACATCACGGTTCTCCCCTCCCACTGACCCGAAACCCCAACATACCTACCACGGACATCGGTCCAGGAAGACTTTATCGTGTAAGGGAAGGAGTTCTTAACCAGTATGCCCAAGCCTCGGGATCCGGACGTGAACCCCGAGTGCGCCACCATTTTGTATCCCCCTCTGTGCAGGGCCAAACATTCATTCCCAACTAGGTGGGTTTCCTGGAGGAGGACAACATCTGGGGCGTGCCTCTTGACAAATTGGCTGACCATCCCTCGCTTCAGTCTGTTCCCCAATCCATTCACATTCCAACTGAGGACTTTGATCCCCAAATCTCGCTCATTCCCCATTCCGCCAGTGTGACCGATGCCCCTCTCGCTCCGCCCAAAAGTCAGACAGTGTTGAATAATAAAATACAACTACAAATTCAAACACAAAACAAATCCCCCTCCTCCCCCAACACCCCCCCTCCCTGCACCCCTGCTGACTGGGATAACCCATAACAAACTGGCAGAGTGCCTGTCGCCTAACCCCTATAACGAAAACCACTAAATGTAGTACTGAGGAGGTAGCCCACTCACCACCCCCGGGTCCCCAATTTCTAACGGTATTTGTCTCTTAGTGTCCTTCAGCAGATCATACTACGGTGCCTCGCTCCCACTGCACCAGTCTCTCTTGGGGCCCAGCACCCCCATACCTGACCATAAGAAAAGCGTCCTCCTCGACTCGTCGCCGCCCTCCAGCACCCCGATCCTGTCTGCTCTCGATCCAGTCTGCAGCCCCTTCGGGGGAGTCGAAGAACCACACCCTCCCCTCACTCTCCACCCGCAGTCGCGCCGGAAACATCATGGCGTACTTAACCCCTTTTTCCTGAAGTTGTTTCTTGACTGCCAGGAATGTCTTCCGTTGTTTCTGCACTAACTGGGTGAAGTCCGGGAAGAAAGATAGGGTGGCGTTTTCAAAGCGCAGAGGAGCCGATGCCCGTGCCGACTGCAGGATAGCATCTCTGTCTCTGAAATTCAGAACTCGCGCAATCAGAGGACGGGGGGGGGGGGGGCGGCTTGGGGCGCCCACCCGGGACCCTGTGAGCCCGCTCGATGATAAAGAATTTCCCAAGGCCCTTAGGTCACATGCAGTTTTATTCATTAAACCATGGCACATAGATGATAATGTGTGGAAATCGGGTTTCAGCAAATACTTTTTGTTTGCAAACCTCCATGCAAAGTGTGTTAATTTCTTTTAATCTTATTAAAATCTTTGATTTCATCACACTTCAGAATTTGAAAAACATGTGCTTAATTCCTGGTTTCCTATCTGCTGATATATTTTAAAATGCTTGTAGATTTAATTTGCAGGTATTTAAATGTTGTAGTGTGTTAGAAAAAAACTGACATCCTACAGCCTATCCTTTCACAATCCCTAAACCCCAGCAATATTGTCAGATAGATCACCTCTAACTTTGCAGTCAGAGAAAGAAAAGTAAACACCAATCATCATGGTTAAAGCAATTTGACAGAAGGCATATCCTGTTATTTGAACTCTGTCTTTGAGTGCTCCATGAAGGATTCAAGATAAAAACAAAATATAAAGGTATATTTACTGCTCATTTACATTCTGAACTCAAGCATGGTAGTTTTGGGGTGCTACAGCACTATGCTCGGGTGAAGTTTGTGTAGTCACGCTACATATAGCTCTGCAAAGTGTGGAAAAACACTGCTCACCACGCCTGTTTGCATGACTATTTACATCATATGCAACACGTATGAACAAGAAATCATAATCAAACTTCACCACATGTTTTCCATTGGAATGGCCATCTTGTTTTTGTTCTGTTTATGTTTCTGGGGCCTACCTTTGAATCTCTGCTTAATCTCTTTAAACCTAACCCTTTTAAACTTATCTAGCCCTCATTTCTATTTGATATATTACTGCGTCTTTGTATTTGTATATTTCATGTTTTTCTAATTTGTTTGTGTTTTTGCGTAATATTTGTACTTTTTCATTTTTCACTTTACTTTCTTATTTTTTTCCTTATTTTATTTATTTTCCTGTTTTTTCTCTTCCCCCCCACTGAGCACAATGGCAGAGCAGGGAAGCGGCAGCACCAGGCCCCCTGAACACCGATGGCACCAGCACCTAACTTGTGGTCAGTGGTGCTGTGAAGGTATGCAGCCCGTGCCATTTATTCAGAGGTGGAGGTGGCTTTGCAAGATTTTTATTTGCAGCACAACCACCCCTCCACATTGCCAGCAGGCCTCACAGTTGGTACTGCCTCCGGAAACATAACCAGCACTGGGAGAGGGTGCGCTGGTCTGTGAAACTGGACCTGAGGTTCGGTGCATCCAATAACAGCTTATGCACCTGCTCAACCTGCTGGATTTGGAGGTTGCAGGACTCAGTGAGTAATAATTATTTATTTGTTGTGTTTTATGCTAACATTTGCTTCCCAAATAGCAATCATGCTGCTCACACTCAGGTAAGTTAAGTTTATATAAAAAATATCATGTGGTCATCATCTATACAGGTGCTCAGTGGTGCTACCTAATCCTACCCATTGGCAATCACTTGGGCTGATTATTTAAGAAGTCATGCAGAGACTTCTCTGACCTGTCACTAAGATATTAGTTATTAGTGTTAGTGAGTTAGCGCGTTCTCTTACTTCACTGTGCCTTTCTTTTTTGTAGCTCGGACATTCTGAATTCCAAGCAATTTCTTAGTAATCTGTAGTGTGCATGCATCTATGCATTGAAAAAAATGCAGACTGAGCTGGCCCATCAAAGGGGGTTGAACTTGAGACTGAGAATGAGATGAGAAGCAAAGATCATTTGTTTTAATTTATTAGTAGTTGCAAAATGTAGTTCAGGAAAATTGGAATAGGATTACATGTAGGAAATTAGGAATACGTCCACGATATTAGTTACATAGGATATCTGATTTAGAGAAGTTCTATGTCGCTGAGTTTGCCTTTCCCTGTCAGAATATTTTTGGAGAGATTATTCACTGTGCCACTAATCTTTTTTTATTTTCTTTATTTCTTACATTAGCATCTAGGGGAAAGAAAAGGGCTGGGCCTGGAACCACCGAGGCAGGTGAGGGACCATATGTGCCCCACAAGTGTTGATTCTGAAGGCTCTGCTGGCCCCAGTAAGTCCCCTCTTGTTAATATTTTTATTATGTCCCTAACTTTACAGCTGCACACCTTTTACTGTGCCTGTCTGCAAATTTGTTTCCAAATCCTCTTTGATCTATCTGTTTCCTAAATTCTTCTTATCCCTGCATTATACTATCTACCAGTTTTATATATATCAAGTTTCTGTACTTGACTTCAAACTGTCTTTACTAGTCTGTAGCTTTTTTTCTTCTGCTTTCAGTAAGCTGTCCCTTTTTCCCTATCTTTCTTGTGAAAGGATGTTTGCCTCTGTGGCTAAAAGGAGTGCTCGGTTGGGTTAAAGGCAAAGCAGGATAGGTGAATGGCTTCAAGGATGCATGGATGGGTAAATGGATGTTGGTTAAGGTTTGTTGAGAGGCATGTTTGGATGGATGGATTGGATATATACATATAGATGAACAATGTTCAATGTTGAAAGACTGGATGAGAGAATGTATGATGTGTATCAAAGCCAAGGATGAAGATTAAGAATACTAAAAGAACAATGCAATGGTGAATGGATAATTAATTGACTTTTGCAGATGAGATAGTCTGTGTCAAACATGCTTAAGCTATATCCTGTGCTTTAATCCTTTCCCTGAACTGCAATACTTCGCTTTTCCTTCCATCTACTTACGGCAGACAGGATGTCCGCATGATTTATTTATTTTATATGTGACATGTATCACTCATTTTATTCATATGTCTTGTAGTCAGGGTAAATTGAAAGGCCTTTTGGAGAAGAGCAGGGCCATTGGAATGAGATAATTGTCAACAATTCTGCCCCAGCTGGAGACTGCAGAGAGTAGCAAAGTTCAACTAATGAGTACAACTATGGTGCCAGCAGAGCTAGCATGTCGCCATTAATTAATTTAGTACCACAAGAGAGATAATACTTGAACTCCATAGTGCAAGATGCCTTCCTTATTAATGAGAGATAATGTATTTGTACTTTTCCATACAAAGTGTCTGTTTGGTTTTTAGGAGGAAATTCATCAAAAGAAAAAATAACAGTTTTTTATTTTAAACTGGTGTGTTGTGCTGCATTTGTTTTGCATTAATTCATTTCAGACAGTTAGTGCATTTGCCTATAGTTTAATGCGAGGCATGTGTGGGTACTGGCTGTGACTTTAATCACATCAAATCTAAAGGCCCTTGGGGATCATCATTGTACTGCTACTCTGCCACCCACTTTTGCACAGAGCATTGTCTACAATTTGTCTTTTTTCTTTCCAGCTACTCCTGCAGGCCAAAAATCTTGGCAGGATGTAGCAGCCTGGCTGTGGCAGCAGAGGCTGGAGGCCATCCGGCCAGAGTACCAGTAGCTAGTGGCCAGGAGGAGGAGGACGCAGCTGCACACGGCTCCAGCCACCACCCAGCACCTCCAGCCTCTCACCAACACCTGCACCACAGTCCGCCCGAGCTGCCCACTGCCATTTCTTCACTGCTTTCCCCCACTTATACCACACATTCCAATGCTGTGTCTTGTTGAGGCTGGCATGTCTTGAAGCCAGGAAGGCCCAGATGAAGGGACACCTCAGAAAGCTCCTGGCCGCCATGTGCAGCACCCTCTTCTGCCCCTCTTTTAACATTTGTATTGGTGGGTGGAACTTGCTGTGGGTGGAGAGGGTGGGAATGTGAAAGTTGGTAGTGTGACAGTTTGGAGTAGGTTTTCTTTGTTGTGCAATGGACACTTTGGTTGGGCAATGGTAGTGGATGAGAAATTTGTTTGCGGGGAGAGGTGGGCCAGTTGCGGGTGCAAGGAGTAGTTTTATTGTATTGTTAGGATAATAAATATTTATTGTACGTTATTTATACCTCAAATCTTTTTGGGGGGTGTTTTACTCTGCACTGCTGCCTTTTAGCGCAGCTTGTTTTTAATTTCTTTTGATAGAGTATAACAATTGATCATGCAGTAACCTTGTCCTACTTCTCTCCTCCTAGTCTCTGCATTCTGCGACTGTTACCAATAAAGTGGGAGGGCTGCCATTGCATATATTGCCTACAACTTAGAAGAAGAATGGCACATAGTTCTCCTACCGAATAGATGAAGCTTGGGCTGCAGGTTTTCCCAAGGTGCCATGGTGTTGGTAGTAGTAGCAGGCCAGCGCACTGACAGTGAATGATTCAGAAGTGAGGTCCCACTCCCACCTAGGTGAACTCCAACTGTAGGATTAATTGGAAGGATTATTCATCGCAGGCAACTAAATTGAAATAAAAACTGAGTAAGTGAATTATATATTATTTTGTCATAGCTTTTCAAACAATTGGGAGCAGACTACTACACAACAAAGAATACCTGGTAATTAAAATAAAACAAGCAATACTGAATTACTCAGAGCAATAGTGAGCTACTTTTTTATTAAAAAATGCTCGAATCGTGAAGTGGACTTTAAGTCTGGATTGTACAAGGTTAAGCATTTACACAACACAATGCCGAAATGATGATGGTGTCAAACTATTTTCTTCTGGATCTAAAATAACGGTCAGTTTTTATATGTGGTTGGGTATGGGAAGTAACAACGCTTGTAGAGTTATGAGTCTATTTAACATATTCCATCAAACGCTATCAATTCAGGTTGAGTTGCCATTTCTAAACACAACACTGGGACACCCGATAGGAAATACACAGTGGACAGACTAGAGCATTGGTTATTGCTCTAGATTCTGAGCACGTCGAGGATATTTCTAGGCATCTGACGAATAACATCACGTGCCCACGCCCCATGGAAGGTGGCAAACGTGACAGGAAGCCACTCCCCTTATCTGTACCAGTGAAGCCTTCTAGCTACGTACCTACACGGCTTTTGGAGGAACCAATTTGGTGGCGGCGCACCACCCTTGACGAAGTAAGGAGAGGGGGTGAACAACCACATATGTGGCATTTTAAATAGAAGGACCACTACTGGGCGGAGCTATCACATTGTCCAGGGTCCCTGGGGGATATGTAAGGGCTGAGTAGGTTTTCTGCTGCCTTACCAGCCCGGCTGTATCACAGGCTAACACCATGGACGCAGTAAGCTTCTCCTCCAGTGTGAGCCCTTCTTTTTACATTACTTACCTGACTGAAATTTCTCCTAAAAGTGTGTGACTACAAGGGATTGCCCTCTACTCCCGTGCCAGTTCTAGCGCTCGACTCAATAAACTCGGTATGATTTGCCGAGTGTTGGGTAATGTGTGAACTTCAGCACATTAATAGATATATCTTATGTTATGAGTACTGTTGGGGCATGGTTACCAGCATTATCATTTTTATACAGGTGTGTTCGTTTTCCTCTTGGACATAGACACCATATTTGGTTGATGATATCCACTCAGCAGCCTTGTGATTACCAAATCAAGTAATCAACATACCTTTCACCGGCCCACAGAGTTTAGTAGGCCTCTTAGAATCATCTCTATGCTTCCTTGAAGCTGATAACTAAATTCTTCTGGTAGTTTTTGAAGTAGTCACGGCCTGAGTCCTTCCATCATCCTCCTGAATCCAAGAAACAAATTTTCCAACTCCATTGTCCGTATCGACTCCAGTCCTAACTCAAATCATAGAGCTCTACCTGTATTGAAATGCTGTTGATGAACAACAAGAGAAACATTGAGTCATTTGTTTGTGTAGATTAGATATGTTTGTTGGTAAACTGACTGGTCAAATCTTTGAGGAGTGTGAACCAAAAAACAAAACAGTGTGTGCCCAGCAAACAAATCTGGATAAGTGTCAAAGGGGAAGGAAAAAAGTCACCTTCAGGAAACAAATTGATTGTCCATTAGGCCAACAACATTGCAAATCATCACAAACACAATCAAACATAATCATCCACTCTTACTGTCTGCCACTACATGAATCATCTCAACACACTGTCAAACAGCAATCAGATATCATTCATTGGTGCATTTACCTGTTCCAATTCAAGCACAGTGGAATATTGCTGAGCTTCCTTGATTCACGAAACACACATTGGCAAGACTTATAAATCAATTTTTTTGGAGCAGCTCCTAATAGGGGATTAAAGAAAGGATAGGCACAGGATGGATGAAGGCATTGTCTCCCCAATGTCCTTAAAGGAAATGGGGGAGGTGTTTTCACTGCACAACTCCAATCAGGCCATACATGTGTCTAAAATGGTGGGGCTGCATTAGTCAGTCAGACACAGACAAACACAATAATATAACATTCCCCTAGCTTTATCCTTTTTTTTTGCAAGATAGAAAGTTCTATGTGGCCCAGACCTACTGAGTAGTCAGGGAAGAAGAGGTTGTCCTCAAACTCAGATGGTTCACCCAGAAGTTAGTCAGCTAACACACTACCATGACCAATCACCCTCATCCTTCTCTTGTCATACTTCAGGTATTGTGTAATTAAGTGGTGCAAAGTGATTATTCATTTTGATCATGGTTAATCTTTTTATGTTTTGGGGTGAGAGACTGGTCCTTCTGACTGTGACAACTGCACCAGCTGCACTGAACACACGCTCAGCAGACACATGGATACCAGACAAGGCAGATACTTCGCTGCCAGCCAATTTTGATCCAGATAGACCTCTGTTGGGTCATCCAGATAGGTTTGGACCATTCTCCTAATAGTCATTGGTGCTCCAGCTTGCCTAACATCTTTTGCCTTCGCCTCTGCACTGGACTTAAGTCCTGCCTTTAGAAACCAATCAAATGCAGATTTTGGGGCTAATGATCCTGTTCCTGGTGTGGTTACTGGTGTTCTTTTGTTGGTTTTGGCTGTTGTTAGCCCACAACACTTCCCTCAGGCTCTATTGAAGAACTCTTGTGTGGATCTCTAATTCCCAGCTGTTTTGTTTTTAGGTCGCTGGCTTATTCAGCAGTCCACGTCTTGTAGTTTGAAACATCCCCATCTGAAAAAGGATGAACGTGGGCAGCAATTGTTTGTACCATGGATCATGATTTGTGGCACATATGTAATGTTTGGATGACACAATGTCTCTTTGCAGCCTTGTATTAACAGATAAGTGAAGAATTAATCTTTCCAGCTACTCATGCCCATTTTTTTCATCCACACCTGCATACATTTCAGACACCACTTTTAGCTTTAACAACAGGGAAGATTGGCCATGGTACTGTCCTCCTTGCTGACATTCCGTGTGAAAATCTTAAAAGGAAGCAGCATTTCTGTCAGGAATATTTGACTAGGCCCTATTGGTCCATGACATTCTCATTGATCCATCTGTACTGCTCAAACAGACATTGCAACATGTAATAAGTTGAGTTCCAACATGTTGGCACCTCCCTTATGAGGGCTTTAACTGGCATTTAATTATCATGCTGAATGATCCTCAACTGATTTCGGGGTTTAGAAAGAATGGCTGAAATAAGTGCAGATTTTTCTGTAGGTGGACAATAAGTTGCTGACTTAGTCTTCTTTTTTGAGAAAGTCCTGTACCAAGATGTTGATGCAGTGCACCAAACACAGGACCCTGAAATAGCCATCATCTCTCATTGCCTTAACTATATTACTGCCTTTGTCTGTGGCAACAAATCCAATGCTAAGCCCTCTGGGCTGCAGCCATTCAAAGACCTTTTTGTTAAAGTCATCCGTTATGTTTGCAGCTGTATGGGACTTCTCCATGGTAAACATACTACTGTTGCATGCTTCCAAACACTATTAAAAATGTTAGCAGTATAAGCACCTGCGGAAATCATTTCTCTAACCCCCACAAAAGGGATCCACTTTGAAGTGATGCACATATAATCAGTAGCTTGGCAACTGCTCCCTTTGTCTGTCGTCAGGTAGCTAGTGTGAACACCGATCTGCAGCAAAGCTTTTCCAACCAATTCGGCACTGGAAAAACAACTCTGGCAAAAGAGGTCCAGCTGGGGCAGATGACTGCTACAAATTCTAGATAACCCACTCCTTCCACAAAAGAAAAAAGGAGGGGGTCCATCCTAACATTGTACACACATAGCGTTGTGTAGTTGCATTTGTACTGCTCCTCCTGCCTAAACTTGCCAGGAATAGTAGCCTGGATTTTTTTCTTTTATGGTGCCACTGATGCAGGTGACTTCTTGAGAGCAGAATGTAGTAGGCTCAATGTGCGTCTCAGCGGGGCATTCACTGTAGACTCTTTCTTTGGTGTCTCAACCTGACTCAGAGTCTTGTGCCATTGTAATGTTGCTGATGTGAGAGATACTACTGCTCTGCTGGGGGCAGGGCTGATTTGCATAGCACAAATGTTACCCACTTCTTCATCTTCACCTTCTACCATGATCAGATTGGATTCCCTTCTCTCCCCCCTTCACAAATCCCATTTGCTGTTTTTTGGCTGCTATGGTGCTCTTCTCAACAGATTGCATGGTGTTTTCTCAAATGGGTTGTTTGGCCTCCAGCATCACAGTTTGTGCAAAGCTTACCTTGACTAACACTTGCTCGGCAAGTGGAGCATACAGCAATGTTCAGCTCTTTATTGCTAACCGTATAGAAGTCCCAAACTGGCGAGCCCAACTTTCTGACAGTACTGACACTGCCAATGTCGGAAGAAGTGGCAGAAGGTGGGCATTTTGACATTTTCCTACTTCTACTGAGGAGGATGTGGATGTAGATTGCAGCCAGGTCTTTGCAAATATGGAAGTTGGCAGTGGTGGTATCTGTGCCACTTGGCTCAAGAGCAGGTTGAGATGGGGTAACATCGGTCTCCACTGGGGTTGGGCAAACATCCATGATGAGTGGTCCGTCTTCATCCTTCTCTTCTTCATCCATAACTCCCAGAATTTCAGTAACCTTCCTTTTCACTAGCCTCTCCTGGCATGTCTCAGACTGAGGCGGCATCTAAGTGGAGTCTTAATCATCAGAAGGGGAGTTTCCAGAAGAGGATGGTGGAGTACCCCTCCTTTTCCTTGCTGGTGATCTGAAAGACAATGGATAATTTGAAAGAGGGGCTTCTTCTACTTCCTCATCATGGAGCTCATTTCTCCTGAAGTGCTCCAACCTTAGGAGGATGGGCTATTGCTGGCTGCAGCTGTTGTTTCCATTTAGCTGAGTTACGGGCAACAATTGTGTACTACTTTGCAAAATAGATAACTCAAATTCATTGTCACTGCTCGTTTGCGTTGCCTTGATTAGAGTAGTTGCCTCTATGCCTGACACCGGCTTGGGCTTAGGTTGGGGCAGGGCAGCTGATGCAGGAGTGCTGCTTTCAGCTTACTCCATAGGGGCTGGTGAGGCAGGCACACATTTTTGCCAGAAAAAAGTCTGGGTGGCATACCACTGGTGGTAAGCCCCTTCTTATCACTGGCACTTTCTTGGTAGCACCTTTCTTTGGAGCCATCTTGAAGCTGTCAGTTGGCAGTGGTACTTAGCTTCCCAAGCTAAAGAGATATCTGTGTTGTGTGGTCATGCGTCACATTGTGCACAGGCCTTCTGTCGGGCAGTACTGTGGGTGATGTCTCTTCTCTTGTGAACCTAAAAGCAAAAAAGCAAGAAGATCAGTGAAACATTGCATTGTTTCAGTTGAATAAATACTACCAACAATATCATTTAGCGTAGTTACTTAAGTTAAAAATAATTAACAACAATAAAGGGTATCCAGTCATAAAATCCCACCAACATAAATTTCATGTACACTCAGGAAGGATAAGAAAGAGCAACAACATACAGATGTAACTGCTTGCTTTTTGTGTATCAAGTTGGGATGTGGAACTTAGGGAGATACAGGTGACAATGGAATAATAATAAGAAAATGTATGTTGTTGTGTGGCTGTCCGCTTATGGCACTCATGGGGATGATGATGGATGTTAAGCAAATTATGAAAACATTTTAATAAAGTCAAATTAGTTTTTTAATGTAATTTGTTTTTTACATTTACAAATAAATTAATTCTTACAGACAATTAAAATAAAATTCAATACAATGAAATAATATGTAATTAAAAAAATAACAAATACATGAAAAAAATTGAAAAACGAAAATAAATAAGAAAATGTTTGTAAAAAATTATCAAAAAGAATAAAAATGGGAACGATACTATTGCTGATGTACTAGGGGACTACCTTGAGAAACCCATTGAGATTTGGGAGGCAAGGTGTGGTGCTGGTGAAAGATGCAAACAAGTATATATTATAAAACAATGTTCATACAGTACATTTTATAGAAATCGAGTCACTAGGCCTCAAGCATATTGACTTATTAAACTGATATCAGGGAAAAGTAGAAAACAAAATGAGCACAAGCAAAAAGGCTTAAGACACTCTATACTAATTAAAATGGCTTTGAAAACTGATGGTTGCACAAAATGGTCACATGGTCAAACGACAAGCACGGAGGCACGGCTACACAAAATGCCTGCCAGCCACATGGTCAAACAACAAGCAGGAGGCATGGCCACAATAAAGTACACATGCAGGCCTATGGCAAAATCACACTGGCTGGCTACATAAAATGTGTGGTAGTCACACAGGCAAACAACAAGCAGAAGGCATGACCAAAACAAAGAACACATAGAGGCTTATGGCAAAATCACAGTGAATGGCTACACAAAATGGCTACCAACCACATGGTCAAACAACAAGCAGGAGGCATGGTCGCAACAAAGACCTGCAGGCCTATTGCAAAAGCACACTGGCTGCCTACACAAAATGTATGCTATCCACATGGTCAAACAACAAGCAGGAGGCATGGAAAACAAAGAACACATGCTATGGATACAGACTATACAAAATTACCCCTGTCCACATTACATGGGTTTCAAAGACAAATGGTGGCCTATGGCAAACACACTCACTCACTGGGCAGACAAAGGAGGCATGGAAACATAGGAGAAAACGGCATTAATTCAGTAATGCCAAAACCGAAAATTAACTAGGTGAAATATTTTTACAAAAACAGACAACCTCCAAATGCATTAAATGTATTACCCCACCTACAAATTGTTTGCAGCAAAAAAACATGAAGTACACCAAAACCGTCCCCATTTTGGTATTAAATCCAATGCCATCTATGGCCTAAATAATGTTTCAATTCAACAGACACCACAGAAACAGTTGTGTCATGCAACCTTGACTAGTAATAGACCTACTGGATGGAAGGCCCATTGGCAGACTAGACCACATAGTGAATACAATGAATATTGCAAATGTATTAAAAAAAACATGGAGACAATGTACTAAACTGTGCAACATTTTCCCTTGTTAAAAGAAAAACATATGAGCCGTACGTGTGTTTACCGACTGACTCGTACAGCTGTATGAGCAAGCAAGTACGATGCGAGAAATGCAAAATCGCCGACCAACTCGTTTCCGGGTTTGAACCGCTCCGTACGCCTCGTACATAAGCAAACCGTGCCGTGCAATGGAGGCGAATTTCGACCAAGCCAGTACAATGCACGCATCGGACAGCCGTATCGAGCCAAAGTTTCTGGCTCGCAAAACGTCCGTGTAACTGCCTTTCGGGGTCCGCGTCAGACCCCCCCCGTCACCCGCATTACGACTTGGACACAGGGGGAGACCCAAGGGTCTCCCATATACAGGCATGTATGGTACGGATGACACCGATAAGTACACACTGTAGGGGGTGCCCTTGTCTGAGACGTACCCATTCAGTTAATGGGAGCCCATGTACACGTCGTACGACTGGCTCCCATTGACTTCTATGGGAGTCCGACCGAACCGAGTCCTTCAGCATGCGGCCGCATCGTACTCGCTCGGTAGGACTGCAGGAGTCCGGCTCGGTCGGAAAACATTCCGGATCCGGCTCGGTCAGAGAGCTTTCCGACCCAGATCGGAATATGCCCCTGAGTTTTGAACTACTTTAGATGTTCACCTCTCTCTTTATTAGTAGCTCTATATCATTAACTTTAATGTAACTCGCCTTTTACAAGATTGATATTGCAAATTGCTTTGTAGAATCAGAGCCTCATTTACAATATGCTGACGCAGGGCAGTGCCGCCTGGCTTCTTGCTTTAGTGCCCTGCATAGAAAGAAAAGGGTAGGAATGCACTGTAGGTATAAGATACGGCATATTCCTCTCCTTTTTCACTACGCTGGAACACAAAATGCTGCCATGAGCCAACGCAGGCACCCTTGCACCATGGTGCAAGGGTGCTTGTGTTGAAATCGGGTTGTGTTTGTGCTGGAAGGGACATCTTCCTACACAAAAACAACTGGTGCGCCTGCCCTGGGCTGGCTCACAGATTTGACACATTTCCAGATTTTTGCTATGTTGTAAATCTGGTAATGTGTCAAAAACTATGAGCATTGAGCCGGAAATCCCACTGCAAAGACCATGGTACACCTCCCCGATTCAGTGTGAGTCAATGCAGTGACTTTCACTGTGTTGCCTTACACCATATATATACGAAGCCATAAAAAGCCATGCAGGGTGGGTTTCCATGGTCTCGTAGATATGGGCTAGCCCAGTGCACCACCAGAATATCAAGAAAAGTGACATTCCTGCGGCACACTGGGCTTGTAAACCCATGTTTTGTGACACATTCCCAGATTTATGCTATGTTGTATATCTGGGAATGTGTAAAAACAAATTGGGTGTTGAGTCCAAACACCCCTCACAAAGCCCATAGCATTCCTCTCCCATGCAGTCTGAGGCAACGCAGTGACGTTCGCTGTGTTGCCTTACATCATATCAATGAGGCCATGAAAAGCCATGCAGGGTGGTTTATTGTGGCCTTGTATATAGGGGTAAGCCCAGTGCGCCCACAGAACATCAAGAAAAGTGACGTTCTGGCTGCACACTTTGCTTGTAAACAAGCTCATCAGTTTGTTTAGGAAAATGCAGCTATAGTTTCCTGCATTTTCCAGCTAATCTTCCTTTAATTACCATAAAGGTTATCAGTTTGTATTTATATCTGGAAAGTTAGAATGAAAAATTATGTATTGAAAAAGAAACAATTGTCATAAGGAGTTAATTCACTTATCACGTGTTCTTACAAAATGAGCGAAAACAGTTATGCAAACACCATTCATTGGACGTTGATACAGGCAGGTGATTATGTTTCTATGGGCAATTATAACTGTTAATTGCCCATAAAACTGTAGGTATTGCAGTAGGTTATTATCTATGAAAAACGCTTGCATTTGTCACAATGGATTCACCCAACTGTTTTATTCCACAGTGAGCTTCATCAATCATGTAGCATTTGTAATATAATTAACATGATGCATCACTAACTGATGCAAAGTCTAGAGTGCTATGGAAATCTGAATAAAGATAAGTATATTTTATACATCAATGTCGGATAGAAGTAGCAGCATGATTAATGATAAGAACATATGTATATATAAAAAAATATTCAAGAGACCTATATGCATGAATGCTTTCAAAGGTTGTCAAACCCATTTCTCTATTCAGCCTACCAAAAGCTCGAACATTATTATCATGCTAAAGCATCCAAAAATAATCTATTCCATATTTAAGCACATAGGCTTGCAGTATTGGTTTTGAGAAAGTACTGTGTGGAATAATGTGAAAGGGAATAACTGAGGCGTTTCTTTTTGTCGCTTAGTAAAATAACTGTTCTTTAGGTTACATATTTGCAGTAAACCTTCATTAAGGTACATGTATAATGCTGCCCTTGGTGTAGTTCTTTGTTTTGCCAAACAACACAACAAACTAAAGAGAGAGGTTTCCACCATCTGCAGACAATCAAACACATTATTTGGGTAAAGCAATTTAAATAGACATTTGCAGTGTATTTGCAGTGTATTCTGCATGAGAAAAAAGAGTGTGTATGTTTGAAATACAAACCAGTTCTATTGTCTATAAGTGGTCAATTTGGAACTGGAAAAACCCTCTTGATCAAAGTACTGACACGTTTTCTGCAGAAGACAGCAGCTTCCAATTTGTCATGTGTAGTCACTGCACCAACAGGCTTAGCTGCAAATAGTATTAAAGCAGTTATCCTTCATCAATTATTAATGCTGCCCATTAAACATGACAAAAAATAGAATGCAGCATAATTATCTGGTGATGCTTGTCATAAAGTGGCAAGACTAATAAAGAAATGAAAGCTACTAATTATTGATGAAATCAGCATGGTGTCTAACCTAATGCTAGCTTTCATACATTTAAGAATGCAGCAAATATTAAAAACTAACTATGAGGTGCTTTTTGGAGGAAAACAATTAATAGTCTTTAGAGACCTACTTCAACTAACCCCAGTCAAAGGACTACCTGTATTCAAGGCACTACTACATAATGAAACTAGGAATTTACTAAGAAGTATAGGAAATGTAAACATTTGGGAAAACTTTTAATACAAAGAGTTAATCAGAAACATGCACCAAGCAGCAGATATGCAATACAGAGATATGCTAACGGACATAAGAGTGGGAGTCCTCACAAAAGAAGGAAAGAGAGCATTACAATCTTGTGTAATCAAAAATCTATTTCCAACTAATGTTTCAACTGCAGAAGTAATGTATAATTTTGTTAAGGAAGAGAAGTCTATTGTTTGTTTGATGCCAACCCTTGAGGAGTGTGGTAAACTCAATGAACAATTACTGCAACTGGAAAAAGAAGTGATCATCGAAATTAGAGCAAATGATAAAATAGAACTTTAAAAAGTTGCTGTGCTACTAACAGGAAAACCTGGAATCAAAATTGGATAGTTTATTTTTGAACAAAAGTATATAGGAAACAATTTTAACAAAGATAATGCACAAACAATCAAACACTTAAGATTTAAATCCCCATTGGTTGAATATAACTACTAATAGACATAATTTTCATTAAATCATTTTATTTCTTGTTACTTATATCTTTGTTTGTCTTTTAATCTTTTGTATTATATTAGAGGGTCATTCCTTTCTTACTCTTATTTTGTATACAGAACCCTTCCTTATACATATTTTTTATCAAAATCATTATATCATTTCATATTCATATAGACAATTGTATTTATACTACACATAGAAATACCAAAGGGAAAAACAAAAAAGAAAAGTGCGAGAAGTAATCATCAGTTATGGCTAATGCTTGATTCTACGCGCGTTTCGGCGTTCACCCTTCCTCAGGTGGCCATAATTTTGATAACTCCTACAATAAGAGAAACATAAACTATAATTGCTTGTACATATCAATACATGTTCAAGTGCACATTTATAATTTTAAAAATGCTTTCTATACCTACAGCTATCTACAAACATATTGATCCCAATCTTTATACACATTCCTGTACATATTATTTACAAAAAATCAAAAAAATCAATGTCATTCATTTTCATTTCACTTTTCAGGTCAGCAGTATTCTACATGGCATCATAACAGGTCCTGTGCTAAAAAGACTTGAAACTATCCATATATCTAAGACGATATAGTCAACCCATCTATTGTTATTCCGGTTACCTTTACACTTTTTCTTAAACTTTTTTTATATATTATGATTTATATTTATGTATCCCGTGACCTGATTTAGGAACTATTAAGGCAATTCATCAGCGAAAGATAAAATTCATTTGGTTTCTATTTTCTCGCTATACATTAGAACATTATCTGTATTACCTTATTTTTTTATTTTATGTATTCCATGCCGTTAACTGATTTCCACTGGAAAGAAAATTAGAAGGTTGTTTTCGCCTTGTATTAAGATGTCTTATGACTTCTAGAGAGTGAAGGGACGTGTTTAGAGCCACTGGTTCTACAATAGAACATAACATAATAGGGATAATGTGGATATTTTTGTATTTTTATGTTATTCTAATTAACACAATCTCTATGATTCGAGTCTGTATATATAGCTCTAGCTAACTTACTCTCAAATCTTCACGTGCTTCAAATGTGCATCGGATAAATGTTCCCGCCAGATTGAGGTTTATCCGCAAATGATCACTTTTCAAATTAAGTTCTCGCGTCGTCTGGAAGAAAGCGCCATGTCAATATTTCTTTGCATTGCTACCTCTTTTTTTGTAGATGTTACTTACTACTACACAGAACCTGTAATTTCAGTACATTACTTACTAGAACATGGTGGCGTGTCACAAACTTGCGATGGATTGACAGTCTGTGGGATGCCACTCGTGTTTTAAAGATGCAACAACGCGTGTTGGAAAAAACTCATTGATCAGGTAGTATTGCCCTTCAATCTCAAAATTGGATAGTTTATAAATTGTCTGAGTTGAAAAACTGCAGGATTAGAAAAACAGTTACGGATCTGTAAAAATTATTGTGTAATCTTATGTCGTAATTTAAATGTTGAAATGGTGCAATGGGTAAAGTAAGGAAATGTATTCATTATCCAAAGAAGAATGACGTGGAATACTTAGACATAAAGGTTGATGATGTTGGTAAAGTTATCAGATTGGTAGATGCGTAGTATGTTTCCTGCTTGTATGCACAGCAAAATCAGTTCCCAGTGTCTTTAGCGTATGCAGTAACCATCTACAAATAACAAGGTTTACGTGTAGATACAGCTCTTGGTAATATTGGTAGTAATGTATTCAAAGAAAGAATGTCATATGTAGCTTTGTCATGCATTAGAACATTGTCTGGTTTATTTCTGATTGATTTTGATGCGAAGAAAGGAAGTGCTGAGGTTAGCTGTGTAAGGGACTATAATTGGTTAAGAGGTCAATATGCCCCTCATTTAGGCCAATATCCTGTGTTTGAAAACCAGATAAAATGTCCAAAGCATAACATATAAAAGCCTACTATCAGAGCTGAACAGAAAAAAGAAGATAAAGAAAAACAACAAGGTCCTAAGAAAAGAAAACTACAACACAATGAGGAAATGGAAGTCTATCACTTTTGAAGTTGAAGGTGGCAAGAAAACATAAAAAGTGAAGAGAACAAAAAAACTGTGCTATTTAAAGAAAAGTTAAAAGAGGATATTAAATGAAGCGCAGAAGGTTACACAGGAAAAAAACTCTTCTGGTAAGAGAACTAAACAGTTTCTTGAAACAGTTTTAAGTTACATTTTCAAAGGGCACAGCTTTACAATTTGGTAATATCAAATAGAAGAATCGTTCTGAATTGATTTTAGTGCATCTAAGAAGTTGCTATGATTCGTAATGTACCCAAATATAGGCCTGGTAGTCACCTAACCTTTCACCTATATTTACAATGCCACTTTACCACATAACAGGTTTGGTGCTGACGTTTTACTTAGTTAGGTGCTGCATAAATGTCATGTGGTTTTCCCCAAAAACTAGCCTCATTTATTATGCATGAGGATTCTCAGAATCACAGCAGGATTACCATCTTCTGCATAATAACTGTGTATAAGGCTCATCACGAACGTCATCCTCAGCCGACATAACACAGCAAGGTCGATCCCCTGAGGGTACCTTTTGGGTATGTAAGCATCATATATTTGCTGGGGCGAACAGAGGAGAAAGACTTCCATGCTGACACACTGATGCGAGACGCTGAGGTTCCTGCACGCAGACACTCTAGCACGCAGTGGTCTAACATCCCTCGCGGGGTATCCATCTCGAAACCAAGATGGGGTCCTTCGTTCTCTCATACCAGGTAATGAGATTGATTTTATAAGTACGCATTATTACTGCCATGTATTTATATGCTTGCATATATTCATTGTTTTAGCACTATGGTAGAAATCTACCATCCATTTACTCTGTTGGTGCTTCTAATCGTTTATATCTGTTTCTGCCGCATGGTTGTTTCAGCACACTTATTTTACACTAGTATGACGCTGGTTCAATAAATGCTTATTGAAAACATCCCCATCTTTTATTCTGTGTATCTCTCTGAGACAAAGTGAGAACGAGTGACTAGGGGAAAAGTACTGTACTGTTTCCACGATCCCTGATGGGACAGGGTTGTCATGTTCGATAGTTGCTAGAAACTATTCTCTCCTTGGTAAGAGGAGTTAGTAGTGGGACTGTGAGCTAGCTGGTACATAGGCGAACATACTCGGTGGGGGTGTCTGGAATCAGTAAGGACACCAATCCCACAGTTTATTTTATCTAAACGCACAGCTCCTATATAGATTTATAGGAACTACACGACAAAGTCTCTTCACCACTAAAAAAATAAACCTTTCTGTTTCTGCTATGGTTTTCGTACTTGGACCAAGAAGGTTTAGATATCATTTGGCCTAACAAGGATGATGTTTACAAAATGATATCCAAAAATGAAGATTGCTTCATCAATTGTTGGACATTTTTTACCAGTTATATAAATATCAGAAACAGTTTTAATATATAGTTTCTTTCATTACGGTAGTAACCTATCAGCAAGCCACTATTTATAAACTTGTAGTGAGTGGAATGCACAGTTTCACATAGTTGTAATGATATACTGTGCACATTTGGTATTTTTTTTTACAATCCATTGATTGTTTTCCCTACTGTTTGATTATAATGCTTCATACAGACCACCTATGAAAGTGACTCATCAATCACTCACCACTACACATACAGTCATCCAAACATTCAGACACTACTCATGCACTCAAACAATCACCCAGGCAGTACCCATACAGCCTTCCAATCACCAAAGTGCTACCCATGCACTTGTATAATCACTTAGGCATTACCCTTGCTCTCAGTACCAGGCACTAATCCAATCAACCAGGCAACCCATGCAGTCATACAATTACCAAAGCTCTAACCAAACACACATCTAATCACCCAGGCACTACTTTGACACTCATCAAAACTCCCTGGCACTACCCATACACTCATGCAATCGCCCAGGCAGTACCCATGCAGTCATCCAATCACCTAAACACTACCCATGCACTCATTCAATCACCCAGGTACTACACATGCACTCATCCAATGACTGGCACCACCCATACACTCATCCAACTACCCAAGCACTACCCATGCACTCATGCAATCACCCAGGGACTACTCATATACTCACACAATTACCCAGGCACTACCCATGCACTCATCCATTCACCCAGGAACTACACATGCACACATCCAATCACCCAGGCACTACTTGTGCAGTGATCTAATCTCCCAGGCACTACTTATGAAATTATCCACTCACTCAGGCAATACTGATGCACTTATTCAGTCACTGAGGCACTGCTTTTTCAGTCATCCAATCAGCCAAGTGCTACACATGCACTCATCCAATCACCCTGGTACTACCCATATTCTAATTATTTCACCCAGACACTACCCATGCACTCACTCACCCATGCAGTCATCCAATCACTCAAGCACTACTCATACATGCAAGCACTCACTCACGCACTACCCATACACTCCTACGATCAACCACGCACTACCCATGCAGTCATACAATTACCTAGGCACTACCCATACACACATCCAATCACCCAGTGATGGACTTGACCCTGCTTGCAGGGTTATCCCGAACTTTTTTGCCTCTCCACCGCTACCATTTTTGCTGTATGTGCATGATTGAATGCTGCACAATGTTGTGCAGAGGTTTATTTTCACCAGTGAAGAAAATGTCACCTTTAAAATGGACGCCATTGCTGTGTGCTTTGTGCCGCCTGTCTGAGGTGGGTTGCCGGTCTAGTTGTCTGTCACCCAGCTTTTGGAGGGAAGCCTGGCAGACAGGGTGCTCTACACATCCCCCAAAACCAGTTGGGACCGGATTACCAGAGAGCCTTCTAGAAGGTTCTAGCACTTTCTGGTAGGTGGGGTGAGGGGTGTATATATAGTGGGGCTGTGCCTCCATAAGACAGACTGAGCGTGGACTTGATTGAGAGGGGACACTCTGCCAGGAGCTACCGCCGCAAGGGCCTGTGTGCTGGGGCATGCCGGTGATGTGAGCAGGCCCATGAGAGACCAGCAAGAAGAGCGGGGGAGCCTGGAGTCAGGACGAGTTCCAGAAGAGTCGGTGAGTGGGGCTTTGTGGTGGATCAAGGGGGTTGGTCGAGGCACAGTGTCAGTGCCTTCCTCCTGTTTTCCTATGCCCAAGAGTCGGGCTCCCTCGTGCCCAGTGCTAGTTGGCCTCGTTCTCTTCAGCTACACCAGCGGGCAGCTGTAGCGGGCGGGGGATTTTCTTTGAGCTCCAAAGGGGAGGTGTGTCGGGACACATTTCCGGTGCCCGCCCCTGGTGCCAGTATTCTGTTGGGGGCTACACAGGGGCACCACAGTTGCGGGCCACTGCAACGATTTTGGGCCATCTTTGCTTCGGGGGCCCTAGAGTGGGGCCCAGAGGCCCTGTAGGTGCCAGTGACCCTTTGTTTCTTTTTGGCATCACAGCTGGGGCATTGTTGACTTCAGAGTCCCGGAGGGGGCTCCAACTTGGGCAGTACTGCGTTGACTCATCCCAGCTGCACCACACATGCGGGTAGCTGCATCGTTGGTGGCACTGATTAGGTGCACCGGTTTTCCCTAATGCTTCCCCGGCTGATTGGTGCATATAGTAGTTGATGACGCCGAATGCTATAATGTATGCATAACGTGTTGTGACACTAAGGATATTGTTTTCATGTCCAGGGGTAGTTACATAAGGGGCTGAGGTTACCCATAATATGTTTTACACGTCAGGCTCCTATGCCTATTGTTGTGCCTAGTACCTCTATGCTGATGATTTACTGCCTAAAGGGTTGCTCGCGCTTTGAGGCTCATGAGGGTGCCCTGGGTCCACATGTTATGCCTCATGCTCAGGTGTTCAGGCCCACTGTGACCTATGCCTATTTTCTATGCATAGGGTAATGGTTTTCTGCCCCATGCTAATGCGTTAATAGGTCAATGTTGATGCATATGCTAATTTTGTGTTATGCCACTGCTAAGGCTGCTTATGCCAATGGGATTTATACCTAATAGTTTCTTTCCCCCTAAGGCGTACAGGGTTGGTGTTCTGCCTAATGTGAGATGCCACATGCACATGTTTGAGCCTACCTGATTTATGCGTAATGATCTTGCAGTTATGCCGCTATGTTCCCATGTTGATGCCTAATGCTAACTAGATACAGGCGTAATGTACATATGCTAATAGGAGTAGTCCGAAGGTTACGCATGATGTGAGCTATGCTCAGGAGGATGCCTAATGCATTTATGCTAATGAGGTTTGGATGCCTAATGTTTTCCCCTACTGCTTAAATGGCTAGTTTTTGGCCTAATGAGAAGGCAGAAGATGTTTATGCCCCACCCTAAGGTTATGCCAAGGTGGGGCTTCTGCCTACTCGGATTTAGGCCAACATGACCTACACTAATGGGATTTATGCTTACAGGGTCCCTATCTGTCCTACTAGGGCTATGTATAATGTAATGTTTTGTTTATGCCCTAATGATGCCTACTGCAGATGTTCCTGCCTAATGTTTCCTGCTAATGTGATTTTCTGTTGCTAGGGGATGGGGCTGAGGTCCTTTATTCACCAGTAGGTACTGGCTATCACTACTGGCGGTTGCACATTTGTTACTGGACTTTCATTTATTCTTTGCCCTATGATGGCTCTGGCAGCGGCCCGATTGGCCCTGCCTTATAAATAGTCCCCCTGTAAATGGTTACCCGGTGCCAGCTGGCACGGTAGATATGTACCTATGTTTGCATTCTGATGTGTTTTTATAATACACAAGTTATTTTTCATGCAACCTGGTGTGGAGACTCCTTTTGTTGTGTGCTCGGTGTGTCGCCTGTGAGTGTGCTGCGCAGATGCTTTGCACAATGTTCCTGGTATAGGCTACCCGCTCCGCACCACGCTACCCCGTTTCTAACATTGGTGGCAGCGGTGGGATAGGACTTGTGTTTGCGCACTTCCACAGCGACAACTGGTTACACTACAAACGGTGCACTTAGAACAATCACAGAGTTGGAGATTATTATTCCTGATTGTGCTTTCCTCCTGTAAGTGTTGTTGTTGAATTGTGTTCCCCTGTTGCACTGTGGGTTGTGTATCCCGGGTGTATCTCACCAGGATGGGGTTAACCTACAACGAGGATGACCTTTGGGAGTACACTGAGGAGGAGGCCATGAGTCTATGCAGAGAGAGAGGGATACCCACAGGAGGCAACATCCATAGGAAATTGTACCTCTATGAGGCCCTAAAAAGGGGGGAACCCTTAGAGCCCTGTGGGGACCTTTCAGATTACCCCTCCGCGTATCTAAAGGTTGGATTTTGGGGAGACCGTGTGGAGGACCCCGAGACTGAGGAGGACTCTGAGAGTGAGGGTTCCCAGTCCATAACCCTGGAGGGTGGTGACATTGAGGAGGAAAAAGATGACAGGTCGGACATGCCAGTAGCTAATGAGGACAGCCCCGGGGGCACTGCCCCATCCTTTTCTCTGTCCCCAGAAGAGTGGGTAGGTAAGAGGGAAGAAAGGGAGCACCAGCTGGCTTTGGAGAGGCACAGGTTAGAGCACGCCAGGGAGATAGCACAGCTGAGGGTGCAAGAAAAAAAGCTGGAGACCGAAAAGGTGCACAGGAAAGGATGGCTGAGGCTGAAAGGGCCTTCGCCAGGGAGAGACTGGCTCAGGAGGGTAGGTTGTCCCCTGAGAGTGGTTTATGTGGTCTGGATTCCCCAGTGAGGGTGGGATCCAGTGGTGGTAGCCAGAGTGAATCCAGTGTAGGGAGTCCCACTCCCAGAGCCCGGAAGACAGTGCCTGATTCCCAGGAAGAGGGGGCAGGTTGGAGTTCAAGGGCAGTGGAAAACTATCCCACCAGTCCTGGGGAGAGTTTGCAGATGTGATTTGGACTGCATTGGAGGATTGGGTGGTGGGTAGCACAGTGAATGATTGGGAAGGACTGTTCCATGTAGTTATCAAGGAGCACATGCTAAGAACTGTTTTCCCAAAGTTGCTCCACCACCTGTTGCAGTGTGGGTTCTCTGACCCCCAGGGAGCTTGCACGGGAGGCAGACCTTTGGGTGAGTGCCAGAGAGTCTGAGAGGGCATCAGGGAGTGATCCTGAAGGGAATGGTGCAGGGATCTTCCAACCCAGCGAGGTAGGAGAGGTGCAGAATAGCCCAGCTAGGTCATAGGGTAGTGAAAGGGTTGTAGGGCCTCACGTCCTATCTATAAGAAGGAGTGAGATGGGGAGGTGTCCCAAGTTGCCCCAACCGCAGTTGCAGGGCCTGGAGAGTTCCATAAGGGAACCACAGATTGGGAGCCTAGAATGTCCTGATAGGCCGTCCATTGAAGGGGAGCCCCTAGTGCCAGGAGAACCAGGGCTGTCTGTAATCAGAGCTCCAGGGGGACTGGGGTCTGGTCGCAAGGTTTAGATCCTGGGCTGGGATGGCAGGTTCAGGGACTGACCTGGAGGGTGGGACACCTGTAGTCAGTGTCCCTACCAAGTTGACTTCCAGGGGTTCTTCTCCAGGTGGGAGGGTGCGGAACTCTGGAAGGGGGTGCAGAGGGAGGAAGGACTCGCCTCTGGCACTGGCTCAACCACAGGGCTTCAATCCTGGGTTGGGGGGCCCGGGTCAGGTATTGCCTGACCTGGCGGGAAGGACGTCTATAAGCAATGTCCCCCCGGAGTTGTCTTCCTGGGGTACTACTCCAGTTGGGAGGGTGCGGAACTCTGGGAGGGGGTGTAGAAGGAGGGAGGACTCGCCTCTGTCACCGGTTCAACCTAAGGGTTTAGACCCTGGGTTGGGGGATCGGTTGCAGGGTCACGGCAATGGACGAGTGGGAGAGTGGTGGTCTGAGGGTGCCCTACATAGGATGAGAGTGCGGAACCCCAGAAGGAGAGAAACAGGGAGGAGAGCCTCACCCCTGACTGTTGGTCAGCCTGAGGGTGTGGACCCCAGGTGGGAGGTCCAGTGGCAGTTTGGAACTGCATGGTTACCCGGTGCCGGCTGGCACGGTAGATGTGTACCTATGTTTACATTCTGATGTGTTTTTATAATACACAAGTTATTTTTCATGCAACCTGGTATGGAGACTCCTTTTGTGGTGTGCCCGGTGTGTCGCCTGTGAGTGTGCTGCGCAGATGCTTTACACATTTCTCCTGGTTTAGCCTACCCGCTCTGCACCAAGCAACCCCGTTTCTAACACCCAGGTACTACTCAGGTACTCATCCAATCACCCTCATACTACCCATAGACTCATCTAATCACCCAGGCACTGGACAGACACTCATCCAATCAATCAGGCACTACCCAAGCCGGCATACAATTACCCAGGCACTGCACAGACACTCATCCAATTATTCAGACTCTACCCTGCCGGCATACAATTACCCAGGCTCTACCAATACACACATCCAGTCACCCTGAAACTAATCATGCACTCATTCAATCATCCAGGCACTGTTCATGCAGGTATCCAATCACCCAAGTGCTACCCATGCTTTCATCCAATCCCCCTGGTATTATCCATACACTCAACCAATCACCCTGGCACTACCCATGCACTCATCCAATCACCCAGGCACTACCCTTGCAGTCATACAATTACCCAGACACTACCAATGCACTCATGCAATCACCCAGGCACTACCAATGTGCTTATAGAATTACAGATACAACACTCTTGCACTCATTCTAATATTCACAGACTACTTATACTCATTCAATCATCCATTTACCACTCATGTACTCATTCTAACATTCGAACACCACTCACGCATTCATTCTATCATTCAACTTATCTTTTTTCAACTGATTTTGTTTAGTTTTTGTTAATCCCCAAAAATAAAAGGCAACAAAAATACCATAATTGTGATCACTGACTAAAATAATAGGGGTTGGAGTGCTGCAATAAAAAAGCAAACAAAAATGAACAAGTATGGTTTTTCACATTCTGCAATACTACATCTAGAGACTGCTGCCCTGTTACGATGGTGTTACAGTCCATGCAGAATGTAGCAAAACGTTTTAGTTCTAGTGACATATCACTACATCTTCTCTCAACTTCAGGTAGAACTTTTTAGCCAGGAACAGGGTTTGGAGTTCTGGAGGGTGATGATCCCTCTCCTTTCTCTCTCTCTCTCTCTGCAATTTTAATTTGCTTCTTGTGGTATGTTTTTTAAGTTGTACAACATACTTGTTGTACCACATGCATATTGTTTTGCTGTGCCTCGAGATAATGTTGTCTTACATATGCTGCACCTCACCAATTTAGCTATGGTCTTTGATCCAACTGATGGAATAGTGAAAAAATCCCAAGCTTTGCTTTGTTTCTACATTGGTGGTTCTTCATCAGGAGACTTTTCATGCGCAGCTGGGATCTCCTGCTCTTGAACAACTTTCAGCAGTTGTAGGTCTTTCTGTGGTTCTTCTGATGCCGTTTTATTTTTGCAAAACAATATCCAAAAGAGCAAAAAAAGCATAATCTTGAAAATCAATTTTATACAGCTCCT
Source organism: Triturus cristatus (assembly GCF_964204655.1). NCBI lineage: Eukaryota > Metazoa > Chordata > Amphibia > Caudata > Salamandridae > Triturus > Triturus cristatus. The sequence goes on along the minus strand of NC_140588.1, from coordinate 857,042,053 downwards.
ATTATAAACTAACAAGTACCTGGAAATTTGAAGAAGGGAGAAATGGATGTGTACTTCCTTTCATAAAGGAACATGTGTAAACCAATAAAATGTCTTTATTTGGTAGTCACGTGCTATTCGTGAGTGCCGGTGTCATTGTGACGTCCAGCGTCTCAGAGAAGATGGAAGATTATTTTGGGTGAAGGAAGTGGCCCGATTAGGGTCACCCGAATCACTAATGACCACCTCTCAGCCTTCCATACCAAATGAAGAGTCGGTCAGACAGTAGAGAATAGAAACCAATATCTGTTTATTCAGGTACACTCAGAGTGGAGCCCAGTCTGCCAAGTCACTAGGAGTGCTACAGATGGACTGAAATTGACAAGCATAAATATACATTATGTACATTTCATAACTGGGCTGGGCAGGGACATGCCCATAATATAATTTTCTAGGCGGATGGTGCAAAACAATGGAATATGAGAGAAAAACAATCTCAGTGCTCATATCTTACAAAGTTACAAAGTCCAGGGTTACTCCAGTCGGGCCCATCACCAGACAAGTGGGAGAAGGCCTGTATCTAGTGAGAAAGGTATGTGCTACTAAGAACAGTCTATTCATTTGTAAAGCAAAACCCAACCTTGGAGAAATGAAACCTAGCAGAAGTCTTTTCTCAGAAATAGCAAAGGATTCGTTTTGATCATGATTTAAAATGGCGTCTTAACAGAAAATGGTGCTGCAAATGCTAACTTACATAGGATAATGCGCAAGCAGAAACAATTCTATTTTAACAGACCCTCCTTTTAGCATGAGCTAAAACATTTTCTGACAGCAAGAAAAAATATTGTTCACAAAGCTTTATTTCGACAGTTTGTCATAAAAGCACAACAATACAACACATAACAATCAATAAATAACACATATACAATTACAAGGTAAAAAGTTATTAAATTCGATGACTGTCTAATATCTAAAAAAATTAAGAAGAGTACATTACTGTAACAACTGTTTTCTTACAGATCTTATCCTCCAAGCCCAGCCCAAAAATTTAGCCAAGCAACAGGCATAGAAGGGACGGACGTCTGAACGTAATATGCGTAAAGCTTCCAGACAGGATCTTGTGCCTAGACACCTACATAAGGGCTTTAACCATCTCGACCTGGGCACAGAATAAGCATAGCACTCAAATAACAAATGGGCTGTAGACTCGACCCTAGAATCACAAAAGGGGCAATAGGGTATAGTTTGGTATGGAGGTTTCCAAGTAGACGTGAACAGACCTAATGGAAGAACGCCCACCCTAAATTTAAAGTATAATGCTCTGTCACCCGGGTTAAGGATTGAATCCAAGTAGGGTTCTCTGCAAGGGATCTCCTTAACCAAGAAAAACTGGGCGACAGATTTACAATGGTTAGGGTTACACAACCTCTCATTATCCACCCAGAGCCAATAGATCTTCTTAAGCAATTGTTTTGAGGGTGCTGTTCTATTTGCCCAGGCATCTCCTAATCCCAGGTCCAAAAGGAGACGCTTAACCTCCCTGAGCCAGGTAACCTTATGCCAGCCCGATAAGGATAGAATTTCGCTAAGGGCATCTGCATAACTACTCAGTTCAGGGACATTCCATATCCTGGCCCATAATAAGAGAGGACGTAGCCTAGCTTGCTCACAAATTGGGCGTGTGCCTGCGTCTAACAAAAGAGGAATAGTAGGGGTGCTATGGGGTAACCTCATAAGATCTTTGTGGAAATTATTTTCGAGGTATGTCAAGGTGTCAACACTCTGTATACCCCACAGTTCAGCACCATACAATGCTGCACTCACCACCCTTGCCCTATAGATATCAAGCAGTGCCCCTATAGGTTTTAAAGCTGAGGCACGATGTTCCTTGAGCAGGGCCCCTGAAACTCTCTTGTGTGTCAGAAACACCTTCTGGTGGTGCGCCTTCCAACTCATATTGGCACACAAACGAATACCAAGGTAGTCAAATTCATTGACTCTATCCAAAGGAACAGAGTCCAAGGTAGGGGGAACAACCGTTTTCCTGGGAGGATTAAGAACGAGGAATTTGGTCTTGCTTATGTTTATAGACAGGCCCTTGGTATCACAAAAGGCCTTAAAGCTAGAAAGCAACTTTTGGATACCTACTGGTGACTTGGAAATTAGGAGGGTATCATCCGCAAACAGGAGCGTAGGAACTTTCCTACCAGCCAAGGATGGTGCATCTGACGGCTGTTGAAGCAGATGCTCCACCACTCCGTTAACGTATAGAGAAAACAGAGTGGGGGCGAGCACGCAACCCTGGCGGACGCCCCTGTCTACGGAGATACGAGATGTTTTATCCCCCTGGGTACCCCATCTAATCTGGGCAAAGTTGCTTTCATGAAACTTTATAAGCAAGGCCAGCAAATAGGGAGGTATGCCCAACCTATCTAAGACATTCCATAGTTGGGCTCGAGGGACCAGGTCGAAGGCAGTTCGCAAGTCTATAAAGACGAAGTACAAGCTGCCCCCACCCAGCACAACCACCTTCCAGTAAATCATTAAAAGACGGAACGTCTGCTCGATAGTACCCATCCCAGATCTGAAACCTGCCTGGAAATCTGACAAAACCTGGTTTTCTTCAACCCACTGCAGGATCCTACCTAGAACCACTTTGCCCGCAACCTTTTGCGTTGAATCAAGCAGGCTAATAGGGCGATAGTTAGCTGGGTCGTCCCGACTGCCTTTCTTAAAAATGGGGACGACCTCAGCACCACTCCATGAGTCAGGAAGAGAACCACCCAACACCGCCTCATTCAGAAGAGCGGCAATTAATCTACTCCACAATGATGGATATTTCTTCAACAAGTCCCCCGGAATTCCATCGGGACCAGCAGCCTTACTAGAAACAATACGACTGATTGCCCCTTCAACTTCCTCTATGCTGAAGGGGGAGGCATTGGTAGAAATCTCAGGTGGTAGGCTGGCATGAAGGCCCGTTTTAAGGATGGGTACCCCACTTTGAACAGAGTACAATTTGGAAAAGTGGGCAAACCAGAGATCGCCAGAAATATTACAAGTGAACTGCGAATCAAGGGGTTTGTCCCTGGCTCTTAGCAGATCCCAGAACCCTTTGGAGTCTTTTCTGGTACTTGCCTCCGCTAAATCCCACCAAAAGCTAAAGTCATGGGCCTCCTTCACCTCTGCCACAACTTTTTTATAGAGATTCCTCGCCAATCTGATGGTGCCTGGATCCTTGTTTTTAACTGCGGTAATAAGTTCCCCCTTGGCAACCCGACATTTTGAAGAATACCATTTATTTCTTGCCCTGGGAGCACCCTTCACAGAAACCTTTGCGCTGGATTGAGGTATAATAAACAAATCGCTTAGCACCACAATGGTTTCTGTGAATAAAGGTAAAACAGATTGGCTGGAGACACCCAGGGCATCCAGGCGCTGCCCTGCCGCTAACATTGCGGTCCCTGCCTGTGCCATCCTTCCCTCATCCGCTTCTACTTTAGCCCATTTTAGGCGCCTACCACAGGCCGAGGGGACAAGCTCATGGGAGGTTTTCCACTTGTAGGGAATCTTATTTTGACTTCCCACCTGCCAGGGCGGAATCAATGATAAGGAGAGAGGATTGTGGTCACTATCACAAGACGCAATGACCTCCATATCATAATGGAATGCCCACAAATTATAATTCAGCACAACATAGTCTATTCTGGAGGTACGGCCTATCCGGTTGTAAGTGTGCGCACCCAGGATATCCGATTTAGATCGGCCGTTAGTTGGTCTTAAGTCATGTTCCATACAGAGCGCGTTGATGTCTACCGCACTCTGGGTCCACTTGGGAATCGGATCTAGGGTCAGGATGGGAATACCTCTCCTTGTGTCCTCATCCCAAGTATCCAGTATATCCTCCACAGCCAATGGCTCAAAACAGCAATTAAAGTCGCCTGCCAGAAGAACATAAGAGTCGATACTGCAGGCGGCTAAATCGCTGCCCAGACCTGTAGAGGATAATGTGGATGACCCGCCCCTGGCCCCCCTTAGATAAAGGTTAAAGACTTCCAACTTCCTACCCCCTGGGCATAGAATGGTTATCCTCTGGAGGTCAGGAGAATGCGTGGGCTTTTGAGTGACACTTAGACCTAGAGCAATGTTAACCCATATGAGAAGGCCACCTGACGGGCGACCTTTACCTCCATTTTGGTGGGAAGCTGGAACAAAGTAAGTCGTGAAGCCCACTCTATGCCTAGGCTCAAGACACCAGGTTTCCTGCAAAAGACAGATGTTGTAGGGGGCCAGAAAGGCATTCCATTCTGGAATTTCGAAGTTACGGGCGAGCCCTGCCACATTCCAACATATGATCTTTATCAAGGGGTCGGCAGAGGTAGTCTGTCTTGGAGGGTCATCTAATGTGGCCAATTTAATCACAGGACCTGCCCCCCCCGCAGCAGATCTATTTGGCCTAGATAATGGCTCAATCTGATGGTAATAGGGAGCCATTGTTACATCAGTCAGCTTCCTAGCTAAAGGAACATGCTGGATTGAGATCGTGGGAAACGGGCAAGGTAGGGCCAGTTGGTCCATTACAGGTTGAGAATCAGAAGAATACAGCGTAATCGAGGCCGCCTCCATAGATGGAACAGACAGCATTCCCTCTGAAGTTGGTGGGCTAACAGCCGAGGGTTCGGTCACACAAGGAGAGGAAGATGGTTCATTATGCCCTAGTACCAGTGGTAAAGGATCCTGGGGAACAGGTTGACATGCCAGTCAATCTACCTCCTCAAGCCCAGTAAACCGATTAGAAGTGGAAAAGACATTCCAATTTATGGGGAAAACTTGGGATTTTTTGGGGTGGCTCCTCCAGTTGCGGTGGTGTACTAGAGACCAGTCCTCATCACGTGTAGATCTAAGACACGGTGGATAAAAGAAGGACAAAGGCCTAGGTATAACGAGAGAACCTTCGCCAATGGGCCAGGAACAGATGTGGTGTACCATGAAAGGATCTTCAAAGGTCACCACTATGCAATCCCCAGCGCTAGATTTCCTTGAGGGGCCCACCCAGGGGGTTCTACGTACCATTAAAATTCTACTTCTCTGACCATTAGGGATTGGTCTATTCGCATTGAGCCAATGGATTGTCTTATTCTTCAGAGACCAATGGTTCTCGTATTGGCCATTTCCTAACTGGGGGACATTCGTCAGCACAACCACATAATCATTAGCCTCTGGAGGGAGATCGATAAAACCCCCTCTAAAGTTATTCTTAGCAGGAGGGCTCTTGGTTGATTGGAGCACCGCTTCCCTAGGAGGGGGTCTATGCAACACACCTATATTAGGTTTAACTACTGGTTGGGGGGTGGGACATTTAGGAGCTTTAGGTATAGAGGCGGTTGAGCTATGATGCCCAGCCGCAGGCCCCGATGTAGGCACCGATCGTGCGATAACTGGTAAAGGAGGGGAAGGTTGTGGAACTTGAGGGATCATATCATGGGGAAGAGGCTCAGCAACAGGAAAACCCTGGTTTTCTAGACTTCTCAGACCGAGAGTGGCCAGAGCAATAATGCTCTTTTCCATCTCGAGTAAATGGTTCTCAATGCGTGAGAGTCTAAGATCAAGAGGAGAAAGAAGTTTCTTAAGGGTTTCCCAAACTAAACTTATAAATTCCCCTTCGTTCCTGTCCCCACTCTCAACATGTATGCCCTCTTCTCCTGCCTCAATAACCAAGGAGGTGGTCAAGGAAGCAGGAGCTGGCTCATCTTTAACCCCCTCAAAATGTGAATGTTCCCCGGTCACACCCCCTCCTATAGGATTTGAGACCGGAGCACTAGTCGCATTCAGATGTTCAGTAATCACAATTTTGGCCTTCTTACGACGGTAAGCAGACCGAGAGGTGCATTTTCTTTTAGCTTGATGGGCTCTACTAAGAGTGTGCCTAGAGGAGAACATTGCCGAGGTAGGATTATTAGAACCAGTATCTTGCTTGAGAGGGGTTATGGACAGGTTCGCAGCACTATCCTGAATCAGTGGCTCCAATGTGGGGGGTAGTACAGAGAAAGCCGGAGTGTGGTGGACATCAACATGTGTAACTACACAATGGGGGATAGCTGGACGTGGCGGGGTAACCGCTGTGGCTATATTGCCCAGGGAAGATTTTTTCGACAAATCGATTACCTGGGACAATCTCCTAGCGGACGCCAATTCCAGGGAAACACGAGTCTGGAGTTTGGAAATTTCATGGTCTATAGCTGTATTGGTACGAGTAATAAAATCGTCCATAGGACCATTGATAGGAAGACCACCAATTGGGGCCTTGCTCCGTGTTAACCTGCTAGACATAGCTCAACAACCAACAGGGGCAACCCCCAACCTTACTGTGTGGATATGATAATAATAAATTGTATAACAATTACACTCGCACAGACTAGTTTGAACAATACAAAAGGGGGTAGCCCAGACCGGACCTCACAGACCTCGAACGGCCTCAAACGGCCCGCTCTTTGCCCGGTCTTCGCCCCGGGGTACGCCCCGCACGCGTCCCGCTTACGCGTAGGCGGGGAGACAGTTATAGTAATCGAGGAGGGAGTGGCCGGGAAGAGCCAGCAGCTGCAGCAAATAATCAGCAAGGCAGTAGGGCTGCTGGTACTCACAGTCCCGGGTACCCGTGTGGAAGAAGAAAGTCACCACTCCCGCACTTCTCCGCCCAACAGATACCTCCGGTGAGTTGAATGCTGGTAACAAAGTTCGTGGACCAAGACAGATTCCGAGCGGCTCCCGCGAAGCGGGGGCCGCGAGGCGCTTTATAGTGGGAGGGAGGGGCCGGGAAGAGCCAGCAGCTGCAGCAAATAATCAGCAAGGCAGTAGGGCTGCTGGTACTCGCAGTCCCGGGGACCCGTGTGGAAGAAGAAAGTCACCACTCCCGCACTTCTCCGCCCAACAGATACCTCCGGTGAGTTGAATGCTGGTAACAAAGTTCGTGGACCAAGACAGATTCCGAGCGGCTCCCGCGAAGCGGGGGCCGCGAGGTGCTTTATAGTGGGAGGGAGGGGCCGGGAAGAGCCAGCAGCTGCAGCAAATAATCAGCAAGGCAGTAGGGCTGCTGGTACTCGCAGTCCCGGGGACCCGTGTGGAAGAAGAAAGTCACCACTCCCGCACTTCTCCGCCCAACAGATACCTCCGGTGAGTTGAATGCTGGTAACAAAGTTCGTGGACCAAGACAGATTCCGAGCGGCAAGAAAAAATATATAAAATTAGGAAAACAAAAGACCATAAGTATAACTTCTTATGAACATTCCATATTATCAGTATTGGAAGGGAGACTGTAAGGAGGGACGAAGTCTCGAAAAAGCCCTCATCTATCTGCATTAGGTCGTCTATCTCTTTCTGCACCATAATTGCAGCATTAGTATCATGACTCAATATTTTCCTTTTAGGAGTGAAAAGGGTGGTACAATAAGAGCAACAGAAGGGAAGGCACTGAAGATGGGCACAGCTAAGCACTAATACGAAAATCAGATTCACATTTTCAAGAATCCAATCCCAGCCACCAAAAAGAGACCAACTCCAATTTCCGCTTTTCATTCCCTTGACATTCTAGAGAATTTCTAATATGTGTTTAGTAATGTTCTTTTCCATATTTTTGATCTCTACTACACATTGGTCTCCCACTACTGCACAACACCTCCACTTTTGGCTAAAATGAAATCCACTGCGTATCTAGTTTGTTCAGAATATATTTGTATACTCTCCAACTGAGTAATGATGTTGCGTAAAGCAGCCACGGTAGTGTAGTGTTAGATGAAAATTGTAACTTGCACCCAAAATATTCTCTAGCTTTCTCACCCCGGGCCATAAAAGTACCACCCAAAGTGAAAATAGACGAGAGGATGTATCTAAAGGTGATCCCGTTACTATAGTTATTGACCTCTATATCAGTCACTCCTTCACATAATTCTTTGGTCAGAGAATTCTTAAGCCAACGAACTTTAGGCTTTGCATATTTACAGGGCACACCTAAGGGTAACACCATCCAAAGAGCGAAATCGTTGGTATCATTATGAACATTAGAATAAGTATCATTAGATAAAAAAACAATGTGGGTGTGCATAAATCGGTCCTTCATAATCTACTGTGGCATATCTGGTGTTCATTCCAAAGGTACTTGGATCTATGTAATTCACCAGGGGCATTGTATTTTTGTACAGCACTATTCCCGAACAATTGATATACAGAGAAGTGTCCGTTCTATTCACAAAGGTGCAACACGCAGGATAATAACCAGCCTCCTGGGTAACTATCAATTCCTGCCAACCCACCAATGTGACATGTAAACGTTGTCACGATATGTGTTATTATAACACCCTGGATAACCCATTCCCAGTGGCTTTCTATAATATAGAGAAGGACCTGGATAGCCAAAACCAAAAACTCCTTTCACTTCAGTAAATTGCTCTGCGCGAGTGTAGGTATAGTTCACAAGAGATAATGGGTACGCAGCCCATAAGCTAGTGACAGACTCAGTGGGGTAACAAGCAGTCCCTTCTCTGAAAAAATCTCTTATGTGTATCTAGAAACACATTACTCGGGGCTGTTCTTTTCTTTCGTGGTGGGGAAATAATTTTAACCTTGGTATGCATCCTGACCATTTTCCAAAACCTATGACAACCCACACAATATGATCAGCAATAAAACCACAAAAGCAACACATATCATTATCTTCTTATGGAACCATACCACACTATGCGGGGCAACAAGAATCATTGGCTGCTCTTCCTCAGCAACCATCCTACCAAAGGGATTTATAAATAATGATGAAAATGGGGGTAAAATGCGAAAGAAATATACAAGTTCCCAGTGTCCGTTAGAGCCTCACTGGTACAGGCTCCTATTGTCCATCAATATGGTATACTTTGGTCTTCCCTATCTAATGTTCAGGCAACTAAACTAAACCAAGCTCAATAAATCTCCGTTGGTACTATAACTCAGTACAACCTATCTTACACAGTCCATCCCTAATCTATCTTTTTTCTCCTTAAATGCATTTTCCCTCAGCCGAGGGCACAATTTGTACCTGACAGCTCCAGGCACCGTCTGATCAACAAATAAGGGATCTTGGATAGCTCGTATTTCCGAAGGAACAGCCGCATTCAGCACATCTTCATTATCCTTATCTGTTTGCATCCATGTCAGTTGGGCATCACTAAAGGGAACAAACCGAGGCACTTGTTTGCACTAGGAGTCCCCAATGCCATCCTTGACTGATCATAGGGTAGAGGTAAAGGAACCCTCCAACAATGGGTGGCATGCACCCAGTTCTTACGGCCAGCAACCTTTACAGCATTGTGGGTCACCAACAGGACTTGTTCTGGCCCCTTCCAGCGTGGCTCCAAACTTTTCTTTCACTGAAAATTCTTCCAAAATACATAATCGCTGGGCTGGATATCATGGCCAAGGCCATCTGGTGTGGACGGCAGAGATTCACGCACCTGTTGGTGAATAGAATGGCCAAGAATGGCCAAGATAATCAAGTAACATAGGGTACTCAATTTCAGAGAACCAACGAGGGCGCAGGAGGCCCCAGACATTTGCCATGTGTGCAAACACAACCTCGTATCGTGACAATCCTGTTCTAGAATGTGCTGTCGTTCTTGTTGACAAAAGAGCCAGCAGCAAAGCATCTGTCCACTTCAATCCTGTCGTCTCCTGTATCTTTGCCAGTTTCAGTGTGAGAGTACCATTGTACTTCTCAACCAAACCCGCTGACTGAGGATGATTGGCAGCATAAAATTTCTGCTTTACATGAAGACCCTCACAAATCAATTGAATCACTTTTGTATTAAAATGACTTCCGCTGTCACTCCAGATCACTCGGGGCAAGCAGAAACGAGGAAATAACTCCTTCAGAAGTACCTTTGCAGTCGTAATGGCGGTATTGTCTTTAGTGGGGTAAGCCTCAACCCATTTTCTGAATGCACATACAACTATCAGAGCATACTTCAAAATATTACATTTCTTTAACTCAATGTAGTCCATTTGAAGGACTTCAGAAGGTAAGGTGGGTGGCGCGAAATTACCAGGCGGTATAGGGGTACCCTTCCCAGGATTATGCATCATGCATATCATGCAGTACTTCACTAAGTGTGCAGCTGTCTTAGAGATATTGTCATTCTGCTGTATGGGATCTAACAATTTATAAATGCCTTTAGCACTAATATGAGCTGGACCGTGGGCCATAATAACCACAGAAAGAATATGTGCATCTGGTAACATCCATCACTGCTCCCTGATTTATCAATCCAACATCCTTTGTCAACCAACTGTGCTATACTTTCCTGCCACACTGCTAATTCTTCTATCGTGGCTTCACTCTGTATTTCCTTTACACTTTTTAGGATATCTTCAGGCATGACAACCTCAGGGACCCACCTAGCTGCACCTGCTACAAACATTCTTTTCGTCTTTGTCCGGGCCATTTCCTTAGCTGTCTGATCTGCAAAAGCATTTCCTCTACCTATATCATAATTGACCTTCAGGTGGGCGCTACACTTCACTATTGCCAATTTCTTGGGGAGTGTCAAAGCAGACAAAAGCCTCGATATGAGGTACCCATGTTGGATTTTGGTGCCATGTGAGGTAAGGAACTCTCTCTCCACCCTGAGTTGCCCAAAATTATGCGTGACCCCAAATGCATACTGGCTGTCCATATAAATATTGACAAACAGTCCCTCGCTTAATTTGCAAGCTCGAATAAGGGCAGCTAACTCAGCAGCTTGAGCTGACTGATAAGAGGCGTGCAATGTCTCTACCACCATGCACAGTGTGGGAATAGCATAGGCTGCAGTGGTGGTGCCATCTAGTGATTTAAAACAAGAGCCATCGACATATAGTTCCCCTTGTGGGTCAGACAAGGGAACATCAGTCAAGTCTACCTGTCCTTTCATCTCTTCCTCCGTTCGGAGACACAATCATGTTTGACAACTTCATTGCTCTCGGAAGGGAGGGGTAGTAACGTGGCTGGATTTCTTTTAATCATGATATGTTTAGCAAACAATGTCAGTTCATAACCAGTAAGATGTGCACTGGTGAGGTGCTCGGTCTTTGTCTTATTCAAGAGCGTGTCCACAGCATCAGGTACCATGATTGTGAGTATAGTATCAAGTACGAGTCAAGTCGATTGTCTCTTCGAAGTGGCCACAGCCGTGACCGCTCTTAGACAGCTCTGGAGGGCTCTCGCAACAGGATCAAGCACAGTGGAGAAATAAGCACATGGCCGTTGCGTATCCCTATATTTTTGTGTTAAGACAGAAAGTGCACAACCAGCCATCTCATGGACGTATAACACAAATGGCTTACCATAGTTAGGTGTACCCAGCACAGGAGCTGAACAAAGCGCAGCTTTCAATTCCTCAAAACACTGCTGACATTCAGGCGTCCAAGGCAAATGCTCATGCACTTCTTTAGTGGTTAATGCAAGCAAGGGTTTGATTAGTAAGGAGTAGTTAGGTATCCACTGGCGATAGTAGGAGGTGATACCTATAAAAGTGCGCACATCTTTCTGAGTTTGTGGAATGGGCATTTTAACAATGGTACTGATGCACTCAGAGGTCAACCTCATACCCTCCTTCGACAGTAGGTGACCTAAATAGGTGACCTCCTGTTGACAATACTGAAATTTAGAAGGAGAAACTTTATGTCCATGATGAGCTAAACGCAGTAACAATTTAATCGTCCTATCTCTACAACTTTGTTCAGTGTCAGAAGCAGTGAGGAGGTCATTGACAAATTGCACCATTACCTTACCTGAGGGAAGTGAAAGGAAATCCAACTGACTCTTTAAAGCTAGATTATAAATACTCAGACTCTCTGTAAAGCCCTGAGGAGCTCGACAGAATCTAAAACTTCTACCAGCTAGTGTGAACCCAAACAAATATCTGCTATCAGGATGAATAGGAATACTAAAGAATGCATTTTCCCTGACTCTGCCCTGGTTTCCTAGCTATAAGACATCCCTGTTGCTTCATCCATATCATAATCATCATGGTAATACTGTCCATCGCAAGGGTCATCAAAATAATTGGTATCAGAATGACCACGTGAGACCGCAGCACTTTTAGCTCTATCAGTCCCACGGGCTCTTCCACGAGGACTAGAGATCCTCTAGGAACAGCAACCTTCTGTAATAGTGCAGGGCAATCGCTACACCAATGGCCCTCCTCCTTACAGTATGCACTCTGATTCGGCCCCAAAGATGTCGTGGTCGGCTGCCTACTAGTGCTTGGAAGCTGTCTGGCAGCACCACCATGTCCTCCACCATTCCCTCTAAATGCTTGCTGCAACAGCACCTTCATCTTTAAATCCTTATGCGTTTTATCTGTCTTCTCTTTCTCCTCTTGATCATGCTATCCATAATATTGAGCTATATTCTAAATAACAGAGTGGGAATAGGTGGACCAAGTGCTCTCAGATGCCTGTAAATGAGTCGCAATTTCAGGAAGCAAACTAAAAACAAACCTATCAACAAACAACTGAAATCCTCCCTCAATAGACATATCCTGCCCAGAATAATCCAAAAAGGTATCTTCAAACCAGGTAAAGAAATCAGACACACTTTCACCCTTCTTCTGTCTACAAGCTGTCAACTTGTCCCAACTTAATTTCTTCGGTGGAGTAAGCAAATGCATATATGTAATTATATGACCGGGTAAAACAAGTATCTCAGCTCTGAGCTTATCACCTGGCTTCCATTCCTGATCCAATCCCTTAATCGCCTCTCAAGTGCCCCCCAACTCCGCTACATGATCTTGAGTATGACCCTGTCTTCAAATGTCAACCGGAGCAAGAAGGCCAAAAACATTTCAATATAAGCAAGGTCCATTACAGTAGAAGAGGCAGCCTCTGTCAGTTATTTATAATAAGCAGTAGGATTTTTCCTAGGATCAGTCAAATGAGTCTTAACCCCTTGTGTGCCCATGACGTGCTGGACACGTCATGGAGCACAGTCGCGCTGTGCCCATGACGTGTCCAGCACGTCACGACACCCACCCACGGGGGAAGCGCTGGCGCTCCCCCCGTGAGTGGTCGATCTTTTTTTTTTTTACTGGGAAGGCAGGGGAAGACCTTCCCCTGCCTCCCCCCGCCCCCCACCCCCGCATCATCAATGACGTCAGCGCGCGAGCCGCGCTGACGTCATTGGAGGTTTCCCCTTTGTTCTCCGAGGCGCAGGAAGCCATTTGCTTCCTGCACGTCGGAGAGGAAAGGTGAGTTTTGGGGCTGGGGAGGGGAGTATTTCACGATCGGTGGGTTAGGTAGGGTGGGGGCACAATGTTGGGGGGAGGACAAATGTTTTAGTCAAGGCTCCGCTCGGTTCGTGCTTATTGTAGTTGCTTCCCTGTGAAATGGATCCAAAAAAGTAACACATGCTTGCGAGAGATGCCCTTTTTCTCTCATTGTTCCATTCCAAAGTGCAGCGGGTTGGAGAGAAATACGAAAATTAAATGCTTAACTAAATAAAGCAAGACAGAGGGGTTGCAAAGTGGCCAGATTGATTTTATTTACATCCAAATACACCAGCATCACAGAGTTTGCCAGTGAAGCGCTACTTTCGTTTTCTCGTCTTTCTTTGAACAGCATTGTTGTTCTTAGGTTGGGCGAGTGTACCATTCCTGGAGGTACTGCAATACCTGGTTGATGGGTGGATTGGAAAACACAATGTGTACCATGGCTCTGTGTTTATGGATGTGGTATTTTTATACCATACTGCTTACGTTTTGTAAGGATATAAGCAATGGACATTGAAACTGTTCCCTTCAGGGCCCTCTAGTCATGTCCATAACTTTTCAGGTGAAACCACTCGCTGATTTCTGAATAGTGAGTGAGAGATCGTTAAGGTAACCATTTTGTTTCTGCTTACATTTCACATGCTTTATTTAATCTTGCATTCCCTATGAGTGGTTGCTTTTACTTTTTTTTAGGCAGCATATTACTCTTATCAAGTGCATAATTTGTTTTGAGCCACACCCAAGTGTTTATAGCGGGCACAATTAGTTTGTGGCTGAAGGCAGAGCGAGTTTCTCTCAGTGGGGAAGTATGGTGTTCAGTGGGGGAGAGGATGTGGCACTATGGCCAGAGCTGTCGAATTTGGAACTGGGGAACCGGGTTCAGCCTTCATGACCAGTCCACCAGACCACTCTACTGAGGGAGCACATTCCCATGCTAGACCGTAGAAGGCCCCACTAGACCTTAGAAGGCTTGATGTCTTAGCACAAGCAGGTGTACCCTAGTGGTGTCTTTTGTGGGCTAACCTTGAAGGCCTGTCCACCACAATCGATCTCCAGTCTTGCGGGCAGGCCTACAAAGCAGGACACCCTAGAGCAACAGTGATCCAGTCGCTGTGACTCTGTCACTGAGGTCACATGAACCTTGAGCAGATTAGGGCAATGCGAACTGTGTGACCTCACTGGGTACCTATTTTGGGTGGGTGCGTAGTGTTTGCAAGTATATTATGGTTTGAAAAAAACTTGCTGCCTCCTTCCTGGCCTCCAGCAATTTTCAGAAACAATAAAAATGTCATGATAACTTTGATGGTTAATGTTCTTCCTAGAGGGAGATGGAGTTTTGTCTAGTGGAAGGGTTGACTCCTGGAAAGGTAGCACAGAGTGTTAATGTGCCTGCTGCAAAGAACATGTACCATGCAGATCACAAAGTGCACTGCTTTAATGAGGGGACCATGATGAATGGTCATTTAATGTCAGCTGTATATGATGGATCCCTGAACAGTGTCATGTATGTGCATGTTTGCATTGTGCGGAGGGGATTACCAGGTAATTATTCCCGCAGCTCTCTGATGGATGTCACATGCGGTTTTTCTGAGTCCCCAGATAGATCATGCAGTCTGTGTGTTCTCTTTTGTACTGCCAGTCACCGGTTTATTCAACTGTGTAGCCTTGGACCGTGTCATGTATGTGCAGGTAACTTGCATGATCGAGGTAACTATTAGCGGCGATACTACGCGTCTCTCGGACCTCTTTCAAGTGGTCGCTGTTTTTTTTCCCAAGCAAACCCCCTCCCCAGGGGTGGCAATCTGCGAGATAGCCCTGGGCGCCACAAGCTCTAGCTACGCCTCTGCCCCCAATGTTTCTTTTATGCATTCCTGCTGCACGATCGTGCAGCAGGAATGGCCACTAGCGCCAGTTTTTTTTCTTCGTTTTTTAGGTTTGGGGTTGTTTGTGGGAGCGGCGCCTTAGTCAAGGGTTGCTCCCCTTATGGCCACATTATTTTTTAAATATTTTAAAGTGCAAACAAAATCAAAGAGGTAGCAGAAGATATGTTACAAGAGGAAAAAGTGATGTGTGCATGTTACAAAAGAGTACAAAATACAAGTAGAGGTAAAATACTGCAATAAATGGCAGACACTCAGAAAACAAGAGCAAACGTTACGTTACATGAGGCAATGGTGGTAATTGTGCATGTATCAAAAGCAAAAAAATACGTTACAAGAGGAAACGTGACATGTTTGCAAGTTACAAAAGAGTACAAAGTACAAGTAGAGGTATAAAAGTGCAATAAATGGCAGACACTCAAAACACAGGAACACACTGGGAAGGCACTTCTATAGGCATGGAGAACAGAATTTCTTATAATGTAAAGACTTCCTTTAGACAATAGAGAGGGCGTGAATTAAGTTTGGAAGTGTTTGTGCAGGAGGAGAACTTTGAGGTCAGTTTTGAAGGACTGTGAAGAGGGGGTGGTCCGGAGCTAAGGCTGAGTTCCAGATTCTCGCCACATTGCCTGTAAAGGATTGGGCCATCGATCTTTCATTCTTGAAAGTGGGAGGTTCAAGAATGGTCTAGAGCATTATATGCATATGTGACATTAATGTTTTTTTCTCCTTTTTATTCTAGTCTCAAGCTTTTGATTCCTGTTTCCGGTTTCGACAGTGGTTGTTCTGCAGTTTTGTGTAGTTGCATTGTTTTGGTAATAATTTTGTTGTTGTTGTATTTACTCCAAAAGAGTAATATTGTAATGTTTGAATGAATTTTTTTGTAAGTGATGTCATAATGGCAGCATATTTAGTTAGTGGTTTGAGCATGAAATGCTTTGCGATGTGTTTTGCATAGTCTTACGTGTAATTTCTTTTCTCTTTCTTTTTTAGTGGGATATTGTTGATCCATACTGTGGCTTTGCAGAGTAGGTGGTGGTGAGTAGTTTAGCTGCCTCTGGCAAGTGAATGGTATTGTTTTGGAGTATATATGTGTTTTTGATAAAGGTGCTTTTTGTGTATTACTTATTTTACAAAGTGTTTGTTGTTGTTGACTTGTTTGACAAGTTACCTTGTTTAGTAAGCATTATGGCTAGCCGTAGAATGACTGCTCAACAGGTGGTTGGTATGCTTCTTGAGTCTTCCTCTGAGCATGATTATGAGACTGACAGTGCGTCTGAGGGAGAAGAGGGAGGGGAAGATTCTGGCAGTGAGTTTTCTCTAAAAATGGAATCATCGGATGATGAAGGTACTCTCAGTGCAGATGAAGGTACTCTTGGTGTGGATGAAGCAACTCTCAGTGCGGATGAAGTGCCTGTTTTAGAGGAGGAAACTGCTGTGCCGATGGTGCAAGAGACATCTGGATTGCAGTCTGAGGCTGCTAGGCTTCCTACTGGAAGTGCTGGACTTTGGGTTGATCCAAACATGGTGCAGCCGGTGTTGCCTGCCTTTAGCGGTGATGCAGGGTGTGCAGTGGATTGTGAACACTTTTTGCCTATACAGTTTTTTCAGTTGTTTATGGATGATGTATTTTTGGGTGAGATTGTTGAGCAGACGAATTTGTATGCTGAACAGTTTTTGAGGGACAACAGTGACAAACTTAGGCCCCAGTCTAGAGCTACCCGGTGGACTCCCACATATCTGGAAGAGATTAAGAAGTTTTTGGGTTTGACTTTATTGATGGGTGTGTTAAGGAAGCCAACCTTGGCTTCATATTGGTCTACTAGCCCCTTGTTGGCAACTGCCATATTTCCTGCAGTTATGACTCGTAATCGGTATTTACTTTTGCAACGTATGCTGCATTTTGTTGATAATTCTATGGCGTTGCCACGAGATCTCCCTGACTGTGACCGTCTTTTTAAGATTCGGCCCGTTCTTGATCACTTTGTAGATCGATTTTCTGAGATCTATACTCCAGGGAAAGAAATATCTATTGATGAGTCTTTGGTCTTGTTCAAGGGCCATTTTGTTTTTAGGCAGTACATCCCTAGCAAGAGGGCACGCTATGGAATTAAGCTGTATATGTTGTCTGAGAGTAGGACAGGATATGTTTTTAATTTTCGTGTGTACACTGGTAGAGATTCTACTATTGACCTCCCAGGTTGTCCGTCCACTTTTGGAGTTTCAGAGAAAATTGTGTGGGATCTTGCAAGAAGACTATTTAACAGAGGCCACCATTTGTACCTTGATAACTTCTATACTGCTGTGCAATTATTTAAGGAATTGTATAAAGTGGACACTTTTGCATGTGGCACAATCCGCTCTAACCGTAAAGGTTATCCGAAAGAGCTTGTTTGCAAAAAACTTCAGAGGGGGCAGTGCAGTTCCTTGCGTAGTGATGAACTACTAGCTGTAAAATTTGTGGACAGGAGGGATGTGTACATGCTGACTACCATCCATGATGAAAGTACTTCACCTGTGTCTGTTTGGGGTCAGTTTGCTGAAGTGCGCTAACCTGTGTGCATTCTAGACTACAATAAGCACATGGGTGGTGTTGACAGAGTAGATCAGAGGTTGGAACCTTACTCTGCTATTCGGAAGGCTTATGTTTGGTATAAGAAGTTGGCCATCCATTTCTTCGAATTAGCAAATTTCAATGCTTTTATTGTGTTCAAGGAGTGTTCTCCTTCGTCAAAGTTGACATTTCTTCAGTTTCAGCACTCTGTGATAGCTAGCCTTGTTGTTGTGGAACAGGCAAGTGTTCCTAGATTTGGAGTGGTGGAGGATGTTGCTAGATTGAGAGATCGCCACTTTCCTGATCTCATTCCTCCCACACCCTCAAAAGATTTTCCCTGTAGGAGATGTAGAGTCTGTTGGCCAAGAGGTACGCGGAAGGAGATTCGTATGTACTGCCCCGTCTGTCCTTCTAAACCTGGGCTGTGTGTCCCTGCTTGTTTTAGAGCGTACCACACTCAAAATAATTTTTGGGAGCATTCATGAGTGGTAAAGTGAACTGCCTAGTCTGTATTCTTTGAAAAATTTGATTCTGTTTCAAGGTTGGCGTTAGTGCAATGTATTTAGTTTCTGATTTTGTGTTTGTAGATTTGTATCTATTTGCGATTTGTTTGTGTGTTTATTTTTGTCTAAAAAAATCCTAAATGTGATGGCGGTGTGTGTGGACTGGCACTTGGTTGTCGGTGTGCGTGGAAGGGTGCTTGGCTAGCGGTGTGTGTGGACTGGTACTTGGCTGGCGGTGTGCGTGGACTGGCGGTGTGCTTGCACTGGTGCTTGGCTGGCGGTGTGTGTGGACTGGCGCTCGGCTGGTGGTGTGTGAGTAGTGACTTGCTGCTGGTCACTACACACACTGCTAGCTGAGCGCCACTCCACGCAATTGTGTAGTTGCTGTGTCAGGAATGTGGGTGTGTGGAAGTGATGGGCCCTTGAATGGCACTGTCTGCTGGTGTGAGTGTTGTAATGTGATGGGCCCGCGGCTGGCGGCGTGAATGTTTTGTATGTGTCACATGTATGAAAGGTGTATGAATGGCCTGTAAAGAGGTTGGTGCCTTGCCGTGGCTTTACAGCTCACGAGATGTGAGTCATTGGTTCAGTTTTTTCTCCATTTAATTATTGACAGTGCATTTCATTTTTGTGAAATCTCTTGTTAATAAAATTTAATATACTGAACCATCACTTGGCCTTGTGCCAAATCCAAGCAGTATGTGTGTGTGTTTGAGGAATAGATGGCTGTGCAGGAATCTTTGTCTTTTTAGTTTCTCTGCCAAGGTGTATGTTCCATGTAAGAATAACCCACCAACTGTAGATGTTGTCGTAAACCCACGGGAGTTCATGGTGATGTCTCTCTTGTGAATTCCAAAAAGTAATTTTATCCACAATGTCCTGCAAACCTCAAAATGTCTGTCACATTTTCCTTGCAATATTGTGCCGAAATTCTCACGCTGTAGAAACCAAAAACGAATTATGTCAAAGCGATCTGGTTTTACAAGGGGTCAACTGTCTTTTTGGCCCGGTGCTTGGCGGCCATCTAGGGAAACCTACCAAACCCATACATTTCTGAAAACTAGACACCCGGGGGCTTCAAGGGAGGTATGGCTTGCATGGATCCCCCAACGTTTCCTTACCCAGAATGCCCTGCAAACCTCAATTTTAGCTGAAAAAATCACATTTTTCACACATTTTTGTGTAGGAAAGTTGTGGCATCACCAGGCTCACTCAAATTTCCCACCACCCAGCGTTCCCCCGGGTCTCCCGGTAAAAATGGTGCCTCACTTGTGTGGGAGGCCCAAGTGTCCACGACAGGCAAGGGCCCAAAACGTAGTGAGGCGACATCAAAATTGCCAATCTCAAAACCACCTGGTTTTGCAAGGGGGGTCACTTGGGTCTTTGGCCCGGTGCTCGGCGGCCATCTAGGTAAACCTACCAAACCCATACATTTCAGAAAACTAGATACCCGGGGACTTCCAGGGAGGTATGGCTTGCGTGGATCCCCCAACGTTTCCTTACCCAGAATCCCCTGCAAACCTCAATTTTAGCTGAAAAAATCACATTTTTCACACATTTTTGTGTGGGAAAGTTGTGGCATCACCAGGCTCACTCAAATTTCCCACCACCCAGCGTTCCCCCGGGTCTCCCGGTAAAAATGGTGCCTCACTTGTGTGGTAGGCCCAAGTACCCGCGACAGGCAAGGGCCCAAAAACTACGCACAGGAGGGGGAAAAGGCCTGGCAGCGAAGGGGTTAAGGGATAACACCTCACTTCTTTTCCAGGGAGTATAAACCCACTGTTCTTGAAAACGGGCTGCTGCACCCTGTCTGGTGACAGTACCGCACTGATCCATTATTTCTGGGTGATATATAGGATGAACCACTTGTATCGGAAACTGAGACACTGGGGTAGGACTCTTCTGATGCAACCTACCCCTATAAGCAATTAACGTTGTAACATTCCCAAAAACTTGTACGGGCTCCAAACCACTAGCATACACACAATCTCTAATATCAAATAGAATTTGTGGTGCACCATCCCCAAAGTGTTGCTGCCAAAGACTAATCAACATAGCAGACATATGCTTAAGAGCTTGCTGCTGTACAAAGGGCTCAAAATCTCATATAATTGCCCAAACATTGCCCAAACTATAAATGGGATAATGACCCCACTTCTCAGTCTGATCAGCTACTACCTTCTTCTCCTCATTCCTCACCCCAGATCGCACCAAGGGGCCCATTCGCTCCTTAATTTTCTTCCAATCTTTATCCTCAAATCCGCGTACTGGTGTCTCAACACTAAAAAATGCCAGGGGAGGAAGAACCATAGAAGGAGAAGCAACAGAAGTAACAGGTACAGTCGTCGCTGGCAATTGCGCCGAAGGCAAGAGAGCAGGAGGTATAGGAGTTGAGACAGTAGGTGTGCTAACAGTCACAGTCGCCACAGATGGCAAAGACAAAGAGGGAGCTGGGGGTGCCGTAGCCAAAGCCCTCGCAATGACAGCAGCAGTAGACAGAGGAACAGTTGGACCGGTTGTAAAAGGCTGCTGCAATAACTAAGGAACAATGGGGTGTATCCTCTGCTAGGCATATGGGGCCGGGGGTCAAGTGTCTAACAGTTCCTCCACACAAGTTTGATTTTCCTCTTGGCCCAAATAAGATTTATTAATCAAAACCTCCTATCCTCACATTCAACTCCTGCCTCCTGCTTTTCTCTATCATATGCTCCAAGTTTCTGGGTCAGTGCTTGCGTCTTCCCTTTCTCTGCATCTTTTTCCATCTTTAATTGTCTCTGCCTAGCTGCTTTCTGCCATGATCTGAGGGAATCAAACATAGACTGTCTACTTTGTCTTTTGAATAACTGTTCCTGTAAAAACCCAAACTTTTGCTCAGCAAAGGTGCCCATCAACGGCCACTGTAACTCGGCATTGTCCCTCATATATTTGTGCCATAATAGGGCAAAAACCATGCTTCACATACATATCAAAATTAGCAGTGCCTTCTGGAAGCACCGGCTGGGCTTCTTCTAATCGAGCATCTACAGAACAATATCGACAACGCAAAGAGAACAATTTACTAATTCCAGACATTTTTCAAAAGGAAAACAAGTTTGTTATTTATGCCTGGCAAAGCAATTGCACATGCTTTTATCAAAAGCGGTCCTCAGACCGTACCATACTCAAACCACAATGGTACCATATCCACATAGATCCACAAACAACTCACCTGATATGAGTAGCACAAACAAACCGATTCTCCACTGCCAACTCTTCAGACCAAACGGTCAGATCCAAGAGTTTCGCCATTCAGGACTCCAGTTGGGATGACCACTGGGTGAGGCATCATCCAGCAAGACGAAAGAGGGAGCTGCGAGCAATCAGTACTCCTCGTGCAGGGACCCCTGAATCGTAATTCTGACCCGACGATAGCCTCGACCTCCCCTCCGTCCGCAGATAGAGGATGTGTCACTCACCCGGAGGAGTCCCTGTTCAGGCGCCAACTGAAGGAAGTGGCCTGATGCGGGTCACCCGGGTCACTAATGACCACCTCTCAGCCTTCCATACCAAATGGAGAGTCAGTCAGGCAGTAGAGAATACAAACCAGTATCTAGTTTTTTAGGCACACTCAGAGTGGAGCCCAGTCTGTCCAGTCTCTAGGAGTGCTGCAGACTGACATCAACAAGCATAAAGATATATTATGTACATTTTGTAACTGGGCTAGGACACACCCATAATGGAATTTTCCACCAGGTGCTGCAAAGCAATGGAATACGAGAGAAAAACAATCTCAGTGCTCATATCTTGCAAAGTTACAAGTCCAAGTGTCAGACCTAGCACCATGGGCCTGGGTCTCCCTTCCATATTTTGCTGTTGTCTCCTGTGTTTCTGATGTGGGTTGGACTCCGTTTTTCTGGCATAGACACTTTGGGCACTTTGCCACTGCTGTTCAGTGCCAAAGTGCAGGTGTTCACATTGTAAATTGTTGTCATGGATTACTGATTCCATGATTGGCATATTTGATTTACTTGTCAGACCCTAGTATAGTGCACTGTGTTTGCCCAGGGCCTGTAAATCAAATGTTGCTAGTGGCTGCTGCATGATTGTGCCACCCACAGAAGCAGCCTGTAAAATGTTACTCTGGCCTGCCATTGCAGAGCCTGTGTGCAGTCTGAGACTGCTGTGTCGACTTGGCAAGTGCACACACTTGCCAGTCCGTAAACCTTCCCTTTTCTACATGTTAGTCACCCCTAAGGTAGGGCCAAGGTAACCCTGTGGACAGGGTGCAATGTATGTAAAAGGTAGGACATTTCCTGGTGTGTGTGGCATGCCCGGATAGTGAATTACTGCCAATTTCGTTTTTCATTGGTGCTAGGCTACCTGTTCCCATAGGACAGAATGTGGAGTTTTGTTAGGGTCAGTTATATCTTATAAACATAACTGACCCTAGGAACATGGTAGAAAAATAAAATCTAGTATGCCTGAACTCAGAATATTAAAGTGCATCTTTTAGTGAGGGTGACTTTTTCATTCTGTGTTTGAAAATACCACTTTTAGAAAGTAAGTCTTTTCTTGCCTAACCATCTAGTGTGCCCCTTCTAGGTTTGTGTATTGCAAGTCGGACTTTTGGATGACAGAGGCTGGAGAGGGGCAGCGGCTCTAGAAGTCTGATGAGTCAGGGCTGGGCTGAATAGAACTGGGCTACATTTAGAGTAGGGGGAGGAGATTTCCTTTTCACCTGAATGGGCCTGATTTACCCTCAACAATGCTGTCTCCACCTCCTGCCAGGAAGCTGCACCAGTGAGGACAGAACTGGTTTTGGCTGAGTACAGACACCCTTCAGAAAACAAAGGATTTGTGTGTATAAAAACTGGGGCCTAGACCCCAGACTTTTAGATCACTTCTGGGAAATCAAGAGGAAACTCTGCCAAGGAGAAGAGCCGGATAAACTGAGGAGGAATACTGCCACTGTGCTGTTTGCTGTCTGGGGTTAGCCTGCAGGGGCTGCTTGCTGACAAGGAGAGGAGAAAAGGACTTTTCTGTTTGCTTTGTCATCTTGAGGAAGATCTCCAAGGGCTTGAAACTGAGCTTGCCTCCTGTTCTGAAGTCTCGGGGATTCAAAGACTTCACCACCAGCTCCCCTGAACTGCCCTGCTGAGAGTTCTGATCTGCAAGATGTGCCTGCTGTTGTTTTACGCAGGGAGCTGGAAAATCAACGCAAATTGGAAGAAGCGAGACTCATCTGCACCCGTTTTCTGATGCATCGCTAAAGAAACCGTCACAGCGCCTGCCACGGCTCGAGAAATCACCGCACGCCACATCGAGTGCTCCAATATTTGAAGTCTGAGACCGACACACCGATTTCGACGCAAGGCCTGCAGTGTGGTTGCAAAAGTTCATGCATCATACCGGATCATCGCATCTCATTGAGGCGCCAAGTTTGTGGCATCATTGAGGGAAGCAGTATGAAACAGACGCATCATCTCCCCATGCAGTAAGAAATCGATGCACTATCTCCTCTCTGGTAAGGAACAGACACATCACTTCCCCTGCTCTACAGTAAGGAATCGACGCATCAGCTCCCCCGAAGCAAGGAATCAACGCATTACCTTCCCTGCGTGTAAGGAACTGACGCATCACCTTCCCTACTGCCATTTTTTTTTTTTGCGTGACTTATCCAAGGTACTTTGTGAGAAAAGTGTTGCATTTACAACTTGCATTGAACTGAACTATTTCTACCATTTGAAAGTCTTATTTTTAATACTGTACTGTGGATTTTTGTTGTTTGGTCTTGTTTTGGTTTAGATAAAGATTACTTATTTTTCTAAACTGGTGTGGTGTCCATTTGTAGTGTTTTCACTGTATTACTGTATGTTATGCTATGTTACTGGGGACCTATAAAGCACGGCTACTCCAAGGAGTGTCCTGGTGCTGAAAAAGATAACCAATGACAAAACAGAAAGAGCACGCCTCCAACTGCTATTTTACTGCATAAAAAGCCAGGTTTTTGCACCTCACCTGAAGCTGAGGAGATCCTGGGCCTGACGTAAAGCCGGCGACAGGTCATTCCAAATTTGGGGGGCCACCGCCTGAAAAGAACAAATGCTTTAAACACACTGCCTCTGAGATAAGCCTGTCTGCTCGTGCCAAGCTACCAAGGGGGTGAGCCGGGGTTTGTTAGGAGTTTATCCCCCTTACCCTGACTAAAAGCAAGGGTCCCTATTTAGACAAAGATGCAAACCATTGCCATCTAGAGACCCCCATTTCTAACACCAATGTTACTCCAGTGGGGCCCGTCACCAGACAAGTGGGAGAAGGCCTTTATCTATTGAGAAAGGTATGCGCAAATAAGAACAGTCAGTTCATTAGTGAAGCAAAACCCAACCTTGGAGCAATGAAACCTAGTAATAGTTTTGATCATGATTTGAAATGGCGTCTTAACAGAAAATGGTGCCATCAATGCTAACTTACATAGAATAATGCTCAATCAGAAACAATTCTATTTTAACATTGGGGGACTGCTCTTTCTGAAAAATCCATTGAGAAAATGAACTTTAACCAATATGTTATTGATATTAGCTTCTCCAAGACCGTGTTGTTTTAGTGTTTTAACTTATTAACTGTGTGAGGAACAGTGTTCTGGGAAGTATGCACCAGGCTGATATCCTGTCACCGTTTGTGCTTCTTTGTACACATGAACGTATTGTAGCTGGAAAATAAATATTGTGTCAAAATATTCATTTTACAGCTACAGTCAAACTGTTGATACTGATTTCTCCCAGACTGTGTTGTATTAGTGTTTCCACTTATTCTACAGGAGAAATAGAGATAGACAAAACCAGTATTTAAAGAAAATATTTTTCTTAGCCTTTCCGTAATTTACCGATGCAATTTATGCTTGGGTTATACACTAAGAAATACAATACATCATGACAGTTTGAGGTATAAGCAATTTGGCTTGCTAGTGTTGTTTTGTGTTTTTGTGGCACTATATTCTCCTCACACAACAATTTGTTTTCAGGTGATCATGTGATTATGATAGTAGATGTGATAGTTTTCATGTGATCACTATCAGGCATTATATTTTTCAATAAATGTTCTCCCTACTGAAAGTTTCTCAGGGGTTCTATCCTATCGGCCTCCTGGCTCTAGATCCTCCTTTAGCCAAGAGTTTAGTAATCTCTTTGAACCCTACCTGTCAAGACCTAACCTGACAGTGTTGGGTGATTTTAATTTTCATTTAGACAAGCTCTTATGCAAAGATACCCAATCACTTCTGGAAACACTAGGCTGCTGTGGGCTCTCACAGTTGGTTACTAGTTCCACTCATACTGGCGGTCATATATTAGAAGTAATTTTTTCTAATGACCCTCGGATCGAGGTGGGACTACCTTTACCCCTCTCTTGATCAGATCATTACGCGGTCCCTATTAAACTTAAGATCTCAGTATTAAATGCTGCCTCAGCTGATAAAAGGAATGGCGAGGAAAAGGGAAATCTGAGTCATGTTAGTAAGGATGATCTTGCTAAATACTTTTTGAATTTCCAATTTTCCGACCACTCAGATGCCAACTTAGCTGCAGATGAACTGTCTAGAGGGTTGATAAGAGCCCTAGATACCTTGGCTCACATTACAAAACATTATGTAGCAAGAAAAAAACCCTCAGCTCCATGGTACTCTGATAATCTTAGAAAGTTGAGACAATCCTGCCGCAAATAGGAAAGAATTTGGAGCACAGATCTGGCACCGGTGGGCAGAGAGCTACATAAACAAAGCTTAAGAGTCTATAAAGCAGCCATTATGGAGGAAAAAAGATTGTATTATTCCAAGATCACTGAATCTGTTAAATCTTCTAGAGAGCTTTTTAAGGTTATTAACTCCCTTGTTTCCCCTCCTGTTGCTGATTCAACTGAATGTTCTTAAGAACTCTGTGACAGAATGGCCAATTTCTTCCTTACTAAGATCACAGATATATATTCCCTGCTGGAGGCCCATAACGCTGGGAATGCTATGTCTGATACTTTTATAACTGATCGTAATGTCTCACCATCTATGGAAGATGAACCGGAGCTACTCACCTTCCCCTGTATTTCATCCGAAATAATGGATCATCTATTAAAAGGGGTCACCTCTGGGTCCCCTTTGGATGCATGCCCCCTAAAAATCTTAAAACTTGGAAGGGAAGCCAATGTTCCCCACCTCACCTAAGTACTAAATATGGCCATTACTGAGGGGCAGTATCCAACCCTTTGGACCACTTTTAAAAAAGCCATCTCTGGATCCCATGGAATTAAAAAACTATTGTCCCATTTCTTTACTCCCAGTCCCAGCTAAGATTAGGGAAAGATACCTGAATTCTCATCTTAGCGCGTATTTATTGGACCATCAGTTGCTTGATGGCTCACAGAATGGCTTTAGGAGCCATCATAGCACTGAATCAGTGCTAACGGCGGTTTTTGGTAACAATCGGGTCCAGGTTGATGCAGGGCATACTACCCTGCTGATCCTGCTTGACCTTACCCCCGCATTTAACACCCTGTCTCCTTTTAGGCTGGTAGAACGCCTCAAGGAGATAGGGGTTGAGGGCACGGCCCTAGGGCTTCTATCCTTTTTTCTCAGTGAGAGGGCACAGATTGTGAAAATGGGCCAGTTCTACTCTTCTTCCAACTCGTCGATATGTGGAGTGCCGCAGGGCTCTTCCTTAAGCCCTACACTCTTTAATATCTATGTTGCCCAACTGGCTAAAGTCGTGAGATCCTTTGGATTTGAGGTATTGTCCTATGCGGATGATACTCAAATCATGGTGTCCATTACTAACAGCATTAGTGAATCTGCTGCAAATTTTAAAAATTGCATGCAGGCAGTCTCAGCTTGGATGGTGGAAATTCATCTTAAGCTAAATGGGGAAAAGACAGAGATCCTGATTTTTGGCAATCAACAGGATATTTGGTCTAATGGATGGTGGCCTGACACCTTGGGCAGTTGCCCTTCCCCTGTATCCCATGGGAAAAACGTGGGTGTTATCGTTGACACATCTTTGTCTATGAACCTACAAATTAGTAGAACTGTGTCCACCTGTTTCGAAATAATTAGGGTGCTTAAAACAATTTCGCAGTTTCTCTCCTTTGCATCATGAAAACAGGCAGTTATTGCCCTGGTAATGTCCAGGCTTGATTATTGCAATGCCCTTTATCTGGGCATGAACAAGGGTCTGGTGCGCCGCCTTCAACTAGTGCAGAATGCGGACGCAAGGCTGGTGATGGACTTACCTAAGTACCATTCAGTCTCTGCCTCCCTTATTTCATTGCACTTGTTGCCTTTGGATTGTAGAATTATTTTTAAGACTCTTTGCTTGACCCATAATGCCTATTATGGTCTAGGCCCTGATGCCATAAAAGCAATGTTTCATCGCTATGTTCCTACCAAGCAGCTTAGGTCTGCCAACAAGAACTTGCTGGTAGTTCCCAGGTACAAAGAGTTTAGATGGGGAGGCAGGGCCTTCTCCACCGCTGCTGCTAGGTTGTGGAACTCTCTTCCTGATGGGTTATCCGCCCTTGTGTCTCACTCTCTTTTCCATAGGGCCTTGAAAACCTGGTTGTTTACACAAACTGTGATATGATTTCTCTATTCGTCTGTGCACTAGTCCTCTGTAGCGCCTTGATGCCCTTGGGCTAAGTTTTGCGCTTTATAAATGTAATATTCATTCATTCATTCAAGCAATAAAAAAGAGAAATGTGTACATTGCTTATCATCTTAGCACCCTATTAAAAATGTATGTGGCACATTATATGGTCATTTATCAGTGTTTGAAATACGTTATATGACTTTCTGAGAGGATTCAGTGTGAAAAATCATATATCACATATGCTTCCCCTGGCATTTTGGTGAACTCAAAGCCATGGTTGATAGGGGTAGCCCCTCCCAAATTAAAAACCTAATTCCTGGCTGGCAGGTGCTCCCCCTTCCCAGCTCTTCAACGTGACCATCTTTCTGTTAGGTAGCCTGTCACATAGTCATAACTGCTTTTTATTTTATTTATTGCTGCTTAGGTTACCTCAATCCCTAGCTGTTGCCCTCTCCTTATGATAGGTATGTAATTGGATCTGGTCTATTTTCTGTAGAATTCTATGAAGTATGAAGATAATGTTCATCTAGAAATTATATCTCTCCGGAGCCCTAATTTCCTTCCTATCGTGCAAGTTATATCCTGTTGTTCTTCATATTTGTGAACATTTGTGGTTATATTTTTCTTACATTTTTTCATATATATATATACATATATATATATTTATATATATTCACTGAAAAAACCATAGGTTTCACACATGTTATAGTTAGCTGGACATTTTACTGATAAAAAACCATTGAAATTCCCCCGTTATAGTTAGTGCAGGCAACTATAACTCACGCGACCGCAATCCTCTGCTGATGCTTATACTGTATTTAGACACTTATTTGCCTATGTCTTCTTCCATTAAATTTTAGCTATACATATATTACAAATATTTTTTTTCATA
Source organism: Triturus cristatus (assembly GCF_964204655.1). Classification (NCBI taxonomy): domain Eukaryota; kingdom Metazoa; phylum Chordata; class Amphibia; order Caudata; family Salamandridae; genus Triturus; species Triturus cristatus. Next base: position 857,013,372 of record NC_140588.1, on the reverse strand, counting down.
AAGACACATATGTCATCAGCAGAGGATTGCGGTCGCGTGAGTTATAGTTGCCTGCACTAACTATAACAGGGGAATTTCAATGGTTTTTTATCAGTAAAATGTCCAGCTAACTATAACATGTGTGAAACCTATGGTTTTTTCAGTGAATTTGCAAGGTTTTTTAAATGTTAATTCCTAACTATAACGTGTGTGAAACCTATGGTTTTTTCAGTGAATTTGTACGTTTTTTTAAATGCTAAGTTACTTTACGCCATTCGTGGCGTTCGCGCCCACTTAACGCAGTTCGTTCCGTGCACGCGCGGTGCGCTTCGCGCACCGTGCGCGCACAGTGAGCACGCGGTGCGCTTCGCGCACCACGCGCCCTCTTTACGCAGTTACTGCCGTGCACGCACGGTAGGCACGCGGTGCGCTACGCGCACCACTTGCCCACGTTACGCTAGATGGGCCATGTTCGCACGATGTGCTTCGCGCACCGTGCGCACATGGAGGACATATTATGCGCTTCGTTGTGAAAGGTAATCTTTTAAATTTCTAAAAACATATATATGCCATGCACAAATGGTGCCTGTAGGCAACCTGGGTTCACCAGGCCCTAAGGGCGGTAACGTGGCGCGAGCCGGTCAGGCAATCAGAGGGCTATGTGTTAAGCAACCATACACCACACGCTTCTCATGGACTAGAGTCACACACAATAAGGGACGCCACACCGTTTAAATTATGCAAATACTTCAAGTTTATCCAAGTATAGCTGGTCAGTTGCAGTTCAGGAAATAACAAGGTAATACATGAATCATAATACCATCGTTCAGTACATGCGACACTCTTGGTGATATCTATGCAGTGCCTAACCTCGTTCATGTACCCACGCCCGCTGGTTAAATGCGGGAGATTCTAGCGCTGTGCGCGCTTATGTAAAGTCTTTCCCTGAACAGGCCGTCTAACACAGCGCACTACTTGTAAGGGGGAACATTGGGTTCATCAACATGGCGCCCGTCGAACTGAGCGCTCCTCGTGACCACTCGCCCCTAGTACTGTGAAGCAAGGCATATAAAACACAGCGCTACGCGCAATCAGTTGCATATGGAAACGTTCGCGTAGAACAGTTACCACAACGCGTTACTCGTAATCAGTTGCATATCATTAATTTCGAGCAGAGCATATAACACAGTGCGCTACTCGCGATCCTGGGCAGGTCAGTCAGTCAGTCAGAATATCTTTATTCGACTTATTACAAGTCATACAAAGAACATAAAAAAAAAAAAAAAAAAATTACTTTGCAATGCAATGCCTACTATACATCTATTTACATTTCCCACACAAAAAAACCTAATAAACAAACAGAAGAAAAATTTTAGACATGGATAAAATATTTCTATACAAATCTATCACGTAAACATGCTCAAACAACAAGAGAAGTTTTAAAGTAAGCTATGGCTAACAGGTTTCGCCCGCATTGCGGCTACCAGAAAGTTTGCCATACAAAAAGTAACATGTATGTTAGGTAGTAGTTGTAGAAAGAGCAGGGCTGGTCTTACTTGGACAAAACCAGCTTTTTTCAAAATAGGCAACAAATATTTCTTTCTCTGCTCATGGTATATACTACAAAACATAACAAAGTGCAGAGTATCCTGCACCGAAAAATTGTCGCAGCAGCACGGTGGGGCCTGCTCAGGCTTCTGCCAGGTCTTAAATGAACCTAGATAAAAATGTATCAAATTAAATCGGAACTTTGATAATAAAAATCTGTGATATGGGAATGTGACAAAGTTCAAGTAGGGGGCGAGTGAGGGTGTACAAACCAGGAGGTTATGTGCCCTTACTGCGGGTTTCAACACTTCGAGATCCTCCCTCCGTGCTTCCTGCCTGTCCCTAAATAACTCTTTGATGGTTACTATGTCCTGTCTCCTAATATTTTCCGGAGATGAAAAAAGATCTGGGCGACCTGCAAAATCTTGTGGTTCAGAGGTAGGTCATCATTTGTCCACAGTTTTATCCACAAAGTTAGCGGAGCAAGGCTCAGGGTATCAGATAGATAGGGCAGACCCACCTCCTTATGGATGGAATACGTTGGGGTGGATTGCGGGACTGAGAGTAAGGATCTAATGAATCTATTTTCTGCTCTCTGAATTGGATCCAGGTTTACGTAACCCCACAGTTGGGAACCATAGGCCGCTATGGCCACTGGTTTGCTCTTGTAGATTTTCAGAAGAGCTTGCATGGGCCTAGCCCCTAGCTTCCCAGCAAAGCCCAAAACCGCTGAGGAGGATCTTATTACCGCCAATCTTTTTGCTCTTATCTGAGGGCCCCAAGTTCCCGCGCAATCAGTTGCATATGGAAAGGTTCGCGTAGAACAGTTATCACAACGCGTTACTCGTAATCAGTTGCATATCATTAATTTCGAGCAGAGCATATAACACAGTGCGCTACTCGCGTTCCTGGGCAGGTAATTAATTTCGAGCAGAGCATATAACACAGCGCGCTACTCGCATTCCTTGGCCGGTACTTAATTCCGAGCAGAGCATATAACACAGTGCGCTACTCGCATTCCTTGGCATGTAATTTACTTTCGAGCAGAGCATATAACACAGTGCGCTACTCGCATTCCTTGGCATGTAATTTACTTTCGAGCAGAGCATATAACACAGTGGGTTACTCGCAGTCCCGGTCTCTCCGGCTGGGGAAGCAGGGTCGGTGGCGTAAAGCGCCACACGAGGGTAATGTCAGTCAGTTCTTTGGGCGGCTTCCAGCGGGGAGGGTGACCGGACTTGAGGAGCGGGTCCCTATGCTCCGGTGCAGTTCACAGAGCACCGCGCTCAGTATTACCAAAGGGGGGACACGGACAGGATCCCTCGGCGGGGTCTCTCCGTTGCGCAGGCAGGGGAGGGTACTCCCACGGAGGGGACAACCCGGGCCAAGTGCAGTGTGGTTTCCAGACCAGCAGGGGGCGCACCAGGGGGGATCTCGGCCTCCGGGCTTACCTCCGTCTCGGCGTCAGCAGGCGTCCGTCCTCACGACGTTGGGGGAACTCGGCCCGACCTTGCGCACCTCCTCACACGGCTGCGACGGCAGCGACGGGGCCCCGGGCTTCGCCTGGGCCTCGCGACACAGCAGGGCACTCCTCCAGGCCTCCAGGCCGTGGCGGTGAGCGCGCTGGCTTCGTCGTCGCAGGGGGGGGGCTCAAATTAAGGATGGGGTAAAGTGCTCAGCGGAGCACGCTGCCGGGGGTCCCAGACCAGGGCAGGGAGCGCGGGGGTCACAGCGCTAGTACCTGGTCGATCCCCAGTGGCTTGGCAATCGGTTTAGCAATTAGTTCAATAGGTTAGCTTGGACACGCAGTCTCAGCTCTGGCATTCAAGGCTTACAGCTCGCTCTTGTCATGCAGTCTCAGTTCTTAAAGTTAGGTTTCAGTTCTCAGTTGACAGATGAAGTCTTTTGGCGCAGATGTATCTGGCGCCCTTAAGGGGTTCTGTTACAGGGGTAGGAATGGAGAGGGCGACTAGGTCCTTCCTAGTCAGGCTGGCAGAGAGTCTCTGGGTCCTCCTACTACTGGGCAAGATCAGTGGGATTCACAGGGCACCTCACTTATTTAAGAGGCAGTATCTAAATCCTGTCACTCTCAGAGGCATAAGTCCCTGGCTAGGCCCTACCGCCTACACTCCTGGTGGATTCTTCCAGCTCTGCTTCACCCCAATGGCCAACTCACCACAAAAGTTTCCCTCCCACTCTTAAGTAGCCCTAGGTCAGGTGACCTCTAGCCAAGGCGGCAAAAGTAAAACCCCACCTCCCTTCTAGAAGGTTCCAGCATCTTCCTGGAGCTTCCCCACTCTACCTATGGGACAAAAGGCGGGCTGGTGTCGCAACATTGTTGTGGGTCCCAGCCAGCTCCTGGCAGCTAGGGTGCTACTATGAAAAACGACCACCCTGCAGTAGCAGGGGTCTGTGGCAGCCATCTTGGGAGAAGATATGATTTTCCTCTTGGCCCAAATAAGATTTATTAATCAAAACCTCCTATCCTCACATTCAACTCCTGCCTCCTGCTTTTCTCTATCATATGCTCCAAGTTTCTGGTTCAGTGCTTGCGTCTTCCCTTTCTCTGCATCTTTTTCCATCTTTAAATGTCTCTGCCTAGCTGCTTTCTGCCATGATCTGAGGGAATCAAACATAGACTGTCTACTTTGTCTTTTGAATAACTATTCCTGTAAAAACCCAAACTTTTGCTCAGCAAAGGTGCCCATCAACGGCCACTGTAACTCGGCATTGTCCCTCGTATATTTGTGCCATAATAGGGCAAAAACCATGCTTCACATACATATCAAAATTAGCAGTGCCTTCTGGAAGCACCGGCTGGGCTTCTTCTAATCGAGCATCTACAGAACAATATCGACAACGCAAAGAGAACAATTTACTAATTCCAGACATTTTTCAAAAGGAAAACAAGTTTGTTATTTATGCCTGGCAAAGCAATTGCACATGCTTTTATCAAAAGCGGTCCTCAGACCGTACCATACTCAAACCACAATGGTACCATATCCACATAGAACCACAACAAACTCACCTGATATGAGTAGCACAAACAAACCGATTCTCCACTGCCAACTCTTCAGACCAAACGGTCAGATCCAAGAGTTTCGCCATTCAGGACTCCAGTTGGGATGACCACTGGGTGAGGCATCATCCAGCAAGACGAAAGAGGGAGCTGCGAGCAATCAGTACTCCTCGTGCAGGGACCCCTGAATCGTAATTCTGACCCGACGATAGCCTCGACCTCCCCTCCGTCCGCAGATAGAGGATGTGTCACTCACCCGGAGGAGTCCCTGTTCAGGCGCCAACTGAAGGAAGTGGCCTGATGCGGGTCACCCGGGTCACTAATGACCACCTCTCAGCCTTCCATACCAAATGGAGAGTCAGTCAGGCAGTAGAGAATACAAACCAGTATCTAGTTTTTTAGGCACACTCAGAGTGGAGCCCAGTCTGTCCAGTCTCTAGGAGTGCTGCAGACTGACATCAACAAGCATAAAGATATATTATGTACATTTTGTAACTGGGCTAGGACACACCCATAATGGAATTTTCCACCAGGTGCTGCAAAGCAATGGAATACGAGAGAAAAACAATCTCAGTGCTCACATCTTGCAAAGTTACAAAGTCCAAGTGTCAGACCTAGCACCATGGGCCTGGGTCTCCCTTCCATATTTTGCTGTTGTCTCCTGTGTTTCTGATGTGGGTTGGACTCCGTTTTTCTGGCATAGACACTTTGCCACTGCTGTTCAGTGCCAAAGTGCAGGTGTTCACATTGTAAATTGTTGTCATGGATTACTGATTCCATGATTGGCATATTTGATTTACTTGTCAGACCCTAGTATAGTGCACTGTGTTTGCCCAGGGCCTGTAAATCAAATGTTGCTAGTGGCTGCTGCATGATTGTGCCACCCACAGAAGCAGCCTGTAAAATGTTACTCTGGCCTGCCATTGCAGAGCCTGTGTGCAGTCTGAGACTGCTGTGTCGACTTGGCAAGTGCACACACTTGCCAGTCCGTAACCCTTCCCTTTTCTACATGTTAGTCACCCCTAAGGTAGGGCCAAGGTAACCCTGTGGACAGGGTGCAATGTATGTAAAAGGTAGGACATTTCCTGGTGTGTGTGGCATGCCCGGATAGTGAATTACTGCCAATTTAGTTTTTCATTGGTGCTAGGCTACCTGTTCCCATAGGACAGAATGTGGAGTTTTGTTAGGGTCAGTTATATCTTATAAACATAACTGACCCTAGGAACAAGGTAGAAAAATAAAATCTAGTATGCCTGAACTCAGAATATTAAAGTGCATCTTTTAGTGAGGGTGACTTTTTCATTCTGTGTTTGAAAATACCACTTTTAGAAAGTAAGTCTTTTCTTGCCTAACCATCTAGTGTGCCCCTTCTAGGTTTGTGTATTGCAAGTCGGACTTTTGGATGACAGAGGCTGGAGAGGGGCAGCGGCTCTAGAAGTCTGATGAGTCAGGGCTGGGCTGAATAGAACTGGGCTACATTTAGAGTAGGGGGAGGAGATTTCCTTTTCACCTGAATGGGCCTGATTTACCCTCAACAATGCTGTCTCCACCTCCTGCCAGGAAGCTGCACCAGTGAGGACAGAACTGGTTTTGGCTGAGTACAGACACCCTTCAGAAAACAAAGGATTTGTGTGTATAAAAACTGGGGCCTAGACCCCAGACTTTTAGATCACTTCTGGGAAATCAAGAGGAAACTCTGCCAAGGAGAAGAGCCGGATAAACTGAGGAGGAATACTGCCACTGTGCTGTTTGCTGTCTGGGGTTAGCCTGCAGGGGCTGCTTGCTGACAAGGAGAGGAGAAAAGGACTTTTCTGTTTGCTTTGTCATCTTGAGAAAGATCTCCAAGGGCTTGAAACTGAGCTTGCCTCCTGTTCTGAAGTCTCGGGGATTCAAAGACTTCACCACCAGCTCCCCTGAACTGCCCTGCTGAGAGTTCTGATCTGCAAGATGTGCCTGCTGTTGTTTTACGCAGGGAGCTGGAAAATCAACGCAAATTGGAAGAAGCGAGACTCATCTGCACCCGTTTTCTGATGCATCGCTAAAGAAACCGTCACAGCGCCTGCCACGGCTCGAGGAATCACCGCACGCCACATCGAGTGCTCCAATATTTGAAGTCTGAGACCGACACACCGATTTCGACGCAAGGCCTGCAGTGTGGTTGCCAAAGTTCACGCATCATACCGGATCATCGCATCTCATTGAGGCGCCAAGTTTGTGGCATCATTGAGGGAAGCAGTATGAAACAGACGCATCATCTCCCCATGCAGTAAGAAATCGATGCACTACCTCCTCTCTGGTAAGGAACAGACACATCACTTCCCCTGCTCTACAGTAAGGAATCGACGCATCAGCTCCCCCGAAGCAAGGAATCGACGCATTACCTTCCCTGCGTGTAAGGAACTGATGCATCACCTTCCCTGCTGCCATTTTTTTTTTTTGCGCGACTTATCCAAGGTACTTTGTGAGAAAAGTGTTGCATTTACAACTTGCATTGAACTGAACTATTTCTACCATTTGAAAGCCTTATTTTTAATACTGTACTGTGGATTTTTGTTGTTTGGTCTTGTTTTGGTTTAGATAAAGATTACTTATTTTTCTAAACTGGTGTGGTGTCCATTTGTAGTGTTTTCACTGTATTACTGTATGTTATGCTATGTTACTGGGGACCTATAAAGCACGGCTACTCCAAGGAGTGTCCTGGTGCTGAAAAAGATAACCAATGACAAAACAGAAAGAGCACGCCTCCAACTGCTATTTTACTGCATAAAAAGCCAGGTTTTTGCACCTCACCTGAAGCTGAGGAGATCCTGGGCCTGACGTAAAGCCGGCGACAGGTCATTCCAAATTTGGGGGGCCACCGCCTGAAAAGAACAAATGCTTTAAACACACTGCCTCTGAGATAAGCCTGTCTGCTCGTGCCAAGCTACCAAGGGGGTGAGCCGGGGTTTGTTAGGAGTTTATCCCCCTTACCCTGACTAAAAGCAAGGGTCCCTATTTAGACAAAGATGCAAACCATTGCCAACTAGAGACCCCCATTTCTAACACCAATGTTACTCCAGTGGGGCCCGTCACCAGACAAGTGGGAGAAGGCCTTTATCTATTGAGAAAGGTATGCGCAAATAAGAACAGTCAGTTCATTAGTGAAGCAAAACCCAACCTTGGAGCAATGAAACCTAGTAATAGTTTTGATCATGATTTGAAATGGCGTCTTAACAGAAAATGGTGCCATCATGCTAACCTACATAGAATAATGCTCAATCAGAAACAATTCTATTTTAACATTGGGGGACTGCTCTTTCTGAAAAATCCATTGAGAAAATGAACTTTAACCAATATGTTATTGATATTAGCTTCTCCAAGACCGTGTTGTTTTAGTGTTTTAACTTATTAACTGTGTGAGGAACAGTGTTCTGGGAAGTATGCACCAGGCTGATATCCTGTCACCGTTTGTGCTTCTTTGTACACATGAACGTCTTGTAGCTGGAAAATAAATATTGTGTCAAAATATTAATTTTACAGCTACAGTCAAACTGTTGATACTGATTTCTCCCAGACTGTGTTGTATTAGTGTTTCCACTTATTCTACAGGAGAAATAGAGATAGACAAAACCAGTATTTAAAGAAAATATTTTTCTTAGCCTTTCCGTAATTTACCGATGCAATTTATGCTTGGGTTATACACTAAGAAATACAATACATCATGACAGTTTGAGGTATAAGCAATTTGGCTTGCTAGTGTTGTTTTGTGTTTTTGTGGCACTATATTCTCCTCACACAACAATTTGTTTTCGGGTGATCATGTGATTATGATAGTAGATGTGATAGTTTTCATGTGATCACTATCAGGCATTATATTTTTCAATAAATGTTCTCCCTACTGAAAGTTTCTCAGGGGTTCTATCCTATCGGCCTCCTGGCTCTAGATCCTCCTTTAGCCAAGAGTTTAGTAATCTCTTTGAACCCTACCTGTCAAGACCTAACCTGACAGTGTTGGGTGATTTTAATTTTCATTTAGACAAGCTCTTATGCAAAGATACCCAATCACTTCTGGAAACACTAGGCTGCTGTGGGCTCTCACAGTTGGTTACTAGTTCCACTCACACTGGCGGTCATATATTAGAAGTAATTTTTTCTAATGACCCTCGGATCGAGGTGGGACTACCTTTACCCCTCTCTTGATCAGATCATTACGCGGTCCCTATTAAACTTAAGATCTCAGTATTAAATGCTGCCTCAGCTGATAAAAGGAATGGCGAGGAAAAGGGAAATCTGAGTCGTGTTAGTAAGGATGATCTTGCTAAATACTTTTTGAATTTCCAATTTTCCGACCACTCAGATGCCAACTTAGCTGCAGATGAACTGTCTAGAGGGTTGATAAGAGCCCTAGATACCTTGGCTCACATTACAAAACATTATGTAGCAAGAAAAAAACCCTCAGCTCCATGGTACTCTGATAATCTTAGAAAGTTGAGACAATCCTGCCGCAAATAGGAAAGAATTTGGAGCACAGATCTGGCACCGGCGGGCAGAGAGCTACATAAACACAGCTTAAGAGTCTATAAAGCAGCCATTATGGAGGAAAAAAGATTGTATTATTCCAAGATCACTGAATCTGTTAAATCTTCTAGAGAGCTTTTTAAGGTTATTAACTCCCTTGTTTCCCCTCCTGTTGCTGATTCAACTGAATGTTCTCAAGAACTCTGTGACAGAATGGCCAATTTCTTCCTTACTAAGATCACAGATATATATTCCCTGCTGGAGGCCCATAACGCTGGGAATGCTATGTCTGATACTTTTATAACTGATCGTAATGTCTCACCATCTATGGAAGATGAACCGGAGCTACTCACCTTCCCCTGTATTTCATCCGAAATAATGGATCATCTATTAAAAGGGGTCACCTCTGGGTCCCCTTTGGATGCATGCCACCTAAAAATCTTAAAACTTGGAAGGGAAGCCAATGTTCCCCACCTCACCTAAGTACTAAATATGGCCATTACTGAGGGGCAGTATCCAACCCTTTGGACCACTTTTAAAAAAGCCATCTCTGGATCCCATGGAATTAAAAAACTATTGTCCCATTTCTTTACTCCCAGTCCCAGCTAAGATTAGGGAAAGATACCTGAATTCTCATCTTAGCGCGTATTTATTGGACCATCAGTTGCTTGATGGCTCACAGAATGGCTTTAGGAGCCATCATAGCACTGAATCAGTGCTAACGGCGGTTTTTGGTAACAATCGGGTCCAGGTTGATGCAGGGCATACTACCCTGCTGATCCTGCTTGACCTTACCCCCGCATTTGACACCTTGTCTCCTTTTAGGCTGGTAGAACGCCTCAAGGAGATAGGGGTTGAGGGCACGGCCCTAGGGCTTCTATCCTTTTTTCTCAGTGAGAGGGCACAGATTGTGAAAATGGGCCAGTTCTACTCTTCTTCCAACTCGTCGATATGTGGAGTGCCGCAGGGCTCTTCCTTAAGCCCTACACTCTTTAATATCTATGTTGCCCAACTGGCTAAAGTCGTGAGATCCTTTGGATTTGAGGTATTGTCCTATGCGGATGATACTCAAATCATGGTGTCCATTACTAACAGCATTAGTGAATCTGCTGCAAATTTTAAAAATTGCATGCAGGCAGTCTCAGCTTGGATGGTGGAAATTCATCTTAAGCTAAATGGGGAAAAGACAGAGATCCTGATTTTTGGCAATCAACAGGATATTTGGTCTAATGGATGGTGGCCTGACACCTTGGGCAGTTGCCCTTCCCCTGTATCCCATGGGAAAAACGTGGGTGTTATCGTTGACACATCTTTGTCTATGAGCCTACAAATTAGTAGAACTGTGTCCACCTGTTTCGAAATAATTAGGGTGCTTAAAACAATTTCGCAGTTTCTCTCCTTTGCATCATGAAAACAGGCAGTTATTGCCCTGGTAATGTCCAGGCTTGATTATTGCAATGCCCTTTATCTGGGCATGAACAAGGGTCTGGTGCGCCGCCTTCAACTAGTGCAGAATGCGGACGCAAGGCTGGTGATGGACTTACCTAAGTACCATTCAGTCTCTGCCTCCCTTATTTCATTGCACTTGTTGCCTTTGGATTGTAGAATTATTTTTAAGACTCTTTGCTTGACCCATAATGCCTATTATGGTCTAGGCCCTGATGCCATAAAAGCAATGTTTCATCGCTATGTTCCTACCAAGCAGCTTAGGTCTGCCAACAAGAACTTGCTGGTAGTTCCCAGGTACAAAGAGTTTAGATGGGGAGGCAGGGCCTTCTCCACCGCTGCTGCTAGGTTGTGGAACTCTCTTCCTGATGGGTTATCAGCCCTTGTGTCTCACTCTCTTTTCCATAGGGCCTTGAAAACCTGGTTGTTTACACAAACTGTGATATGATTTCTCTATTCGTCTGTGACTAGTCCTCTGTAGCGCCTTGATGCCCTTGGGCTAAGTTTTGTGCTTTATAAATGTAATATTCATTCATTCATTCAAGCAATAAAAAAGAGAAATGTGTACATTGCTTATCATCTTAGCACCCTATTAAAAATGTATATGGCACATTATATGGTCATTTATCAGTGTTTGAAATACGTTATATGACTTTCTCAGAGGATTCAGTCTGAAAAATCCTATGATATCACATATGCTTCCCCTGGCATTTTGGTGAACTCAAAGCCATGGTTGATAGGGGTAGCCCCTCCCAAATTAAAAACCTAATTCCTGGCTGGCAGGTGCTCCCAGCTCTTCAACATGACCATCTTTCTGTTAGGTAGCCTGTCACATAGTCATAACTGCTTTTTATTTTATTTATTGCTGCTTAGGTTACCCCAATCCCTAGCTGTTGCCCTCTCCTTATGATAGGTATGTAATTGGATCTGGTCTATTTTCTGTAGAATTCTATGAAGTATGAAGATAATGTTCATCTAGAAATTATATCTCTCCGGAGCCCTAATTTCCTTCCTATCGTGCAAGTTATATCCTGTTGTTCTTCATATTTGTGAACATTTGTGGTTATATTTTTCTTACATTTTTTCATATATATATACATATATATATTCACTGAAAAAACCATAGGTTTCAGGGGTGTTATAGTTAGCTGGACTTTTCACTTGTACAAAACCATTGAAATTCCCCTGTTATAGTTAGTTCAGCTAACTATAACTCGCGCGCCCGCAATGCACTGCTGATGACGTCACATATTACATCACTCATGACATGGTCAGTGACATCACTCATGACATCACTGATGACATCTCAAATGACATCACTGATGACATCACTGATGACATCATCCAGTGAATGTGTGTTTTTCTGAAAATTAAATATGTTTTATATATGTATATCTCAAGGTCGATGGAAGAATAAATGGGTATATAAGTGTCTAAATAGATGATTTGTTTTTGAAAAATTGATTGTGTAACTGACTGATTAAGTGTATCATAGTGAATACATGGCTTAGTGAGTAATGTTTAAATATGTAAATATCTGTATCAGTCTCTCACTTTGTGTATAAGTGGCTGCATGGGTTGGTGAGTAGCTACATGGGTGTCTATATAGGTTATTAGTTGGTTTTTTGAGTATCAGTCTGAGTGTCTGCATGGTTCGGTGGGGGGTATTACGTAGTGCATAGGTGCATGAATGAGTGACTCACTGTTTGTATGTGTTGAACACAGCATGTGTGCAGGACTGTATGGGTGGATGAGTGTGTGTATGGGTGTGTTAGTGAGTGAATGACTGTCTCAATAGTGTCTTTATGAGTAACTACATATGTTTTAAACTAGTATATGTGACTATTGGTGTATATATGTGAGTATATGTGAGAGTGAGAGATTGAAAGAGTTCCTGTATGAATAAGTATGTGTTTCTATAAGTGATTGTTTAAAAGACTAAGTATGTGTAAGTTTCCGTAGAAGTAAGTATGGTGGTGTGTGTATAACTGTATATGCAAGTAAATGTATGTTTGATTCTTTATTAGCATGAGTGACTATGTGTGTGAGTAACTCTATGGATGAGTGGCATTGTGTAACAGGATGTATAGGTATATGAGTACATATGATGAGTGAGTACATGTATGAGTGACTGTATAGGACTGTTGGTGAATGAGTGGATGTGTATGTGGATCTTAGAATTACTGAAGAGGTTGTTGTAACTGGTATTGGTATGTCCATTGTTTTGAAAATTTTAGTCTCTATTTTTGAATGTGTGTATCAAAGGTTATATTAGGGTGAGAGGAGGTCTGCCACTCTATCACAAGGATGATGTCATCAGTGATGTCATCAGTGATGTCATTTGAGATGTCATCAGTGATGTCATGAGTGATGTCACTGACCATGTCATGAGTGATGTAATATGTGACGTCATCAGCAGTGCATTGCGGGCACGCGAGTTATAGTTAGCTGAACTAACTATAACGGGGGAATTTCAATGGTTTTGTACAAGTCAAAAGTCCAGCTAACTATAACACCCCTGAAACCTATGGTTTTTTCAGTGAATTTCAAAGGTTTTTTAAATGCTAATTTCTAACTATGCCTACAGAGATAGGACATGTGAAGAAAGAAGAAAAAATGCACAGAAAGAAACAAAAGAAGTGCAGAAAGAAGCAACAGAAGTCCTCAAATACGAAGATAAGTGCAGGAAGAAGGATAACGTGCAGAAAGAACAAAAAGAAGAGCAGAAAGAAGCCTTGTTGCAAAATCATCCTGTACCCTCAACTTTTTCAGACGGATACTGGTGGTAACTGAGTCTGACTAACCAGTCCTAGAGCCAGTGCTATGTTAAAAGACACTTAGAATACAGTGAAAACACCTACATACACTAGGGAACATTATGCGTTGGGGTCCCCCTGTGATTAGCATGACCTCCTCTGTAAGCCCCTAGTGTATAATAGGGCATGGGGATTAAAACTACCTCTTAAAACAGGCCACAGGGCGTTTTTGCACACGTTAACTCAGGCCCCGTCCCCTCCCTTCACCACTGTGTAAACACACCCTGTGTCCATTTTTAGTTGGGAGATTAAGTTCATTTGAATCCTGAGGGTCCCTAGGGTCCAACTAGCCCACTAGGTACCTCCAGTAAGTGCCACAGAGCTGCGTTGCAGAGAGGTGTAAAAAGTGGCACGGCCTGGACCACCTCTCTGCAATGCAGCTCAGTGGCGCTTACTGGAAGCACTTGGTGGGCTAGTTAGCCCGCAGGGGCCCTCAGTATTGAAGGGAAATTATATCCCCAATTTAAAACATGCCATAGTGCGTGTTTGCACACGTCACCTCAGGCCCCGTCCCCTCCCTTCACCACTGTGTAAACGCGCCCTGTGGCTGTTCTAGGTTGAGAGATTAAGTCCCCCTGAATCCTAAGGGTCCCTAGGGTCAAACTAGACCACTAGGTACCTCCAGTAAGCGCCACAGAGCTGCGTTGCAGAGAGGTGTAAAAAGGGGCTTGGCCTCAGAACACCTGGCTGCAGCGCAGCTCCCTGGCGCATACTGGAGATGCCTGTTGGGGGCGCGTTTGCAGAGTGCTGCACGGAGGGGGCATGGCCTCCGGCACGATGCCAGTCTTTTATTTATTTTAGTTTTTTAAGAAGGGGGGCTGTTTGGTTCCCCTTCTTATTCTAATTTATTGGCCCTGATGACCCCATAACCCAGGGCCAGTCTCCTAATTATATTTTTTTGACCCCAATCCCCAGGGCCGGCCACTGTTTTTTATTATTTTTTAAAAATATATATTTATAGACACACCTAGGACATGCTGGACAAACCGTACGTACCTATCACCATGACGATTTGCGTGATATTCATTAAAAGGCGACTATGCATGCAATGAATCCACGTGGAATGTATTTACACCACTAGTGAAGCTCTGACATGTCTGATGCCCTACCGTGCCTAATCCTGGTAGACACCCTTGTCGTTTATTTATACAAACATGGGTAGCTATTGACGGGCACATTTAATACACATGCACACCAAGCCATTCAAAGGGGATTCGACAAAAATTCGACCAAAACTATGCAAGAAACCCCCCTCACGGTTAATAAAACACACATCCACTGCCGGATGTGTAATACTTTTTATTTTACTCTCTGGAAAGGGGACGAACATCACTTGAGAGTCACAGCGTGCTCCTGACAGAGCCCAATGCTGTGTTACACCCACCATTGCCTGCCGAGTGCCACACACCTCTGTGTTGTATTCCACTAGCTAGTGCATATGCTATGACACTCTCTAGCCCATGTGCACTGTAACACCACCCCGTGAATATGTCATGCCACACTTGTCTTCGCACGGGTTATATTGCCCCATCTAACGTGCCTTTCTCGATGCCTATGTTATAACGCACAGTGCTATGCCATACATATTACAATCTGGGATCCATATATTTGTCACAGTGCATATGCAACGTTACACTCCCCAGCACATATTTTATTTTACAACTTTAGAGACTAGTTAGGTTACACAACACTGCCCTGTGCATATTACACTCCAAGGCGCATATCGCATAGCACGCGCTAGTGCCTGTGCTATCTCGCGCTCTCCAATGAATCTGTCATTGCGCACAATGTATTGCATATTATATTTCACGCCCGGTTCATCTTATATCACACTTTTTGGTGCATAGTTTATACCATACACTATATCTAGTTTTCATTTTCAATCGTGCTCTCAGGACTATGTTCTATATAACACTGTGTTCACCTACCCTTTTCACGGGCATTACATTTTGCGATAGGGGGTGGAGGGTCAGGGGGTGTTTCTGCCAAGTGAGCCCGGAGTCACAGTCACAAACGTCCTCTTCTTCCTGAATAAAAGTGAGATTATGCTGCATACTTGTTCATATTTTAAGTAGTTCGCACAGACACAATGTTTTAAAAACAATAAAGTTCCTAATACCCGCCTTCTCTGAACAGTTAGCTTGCTGCCCCATCCCCTTCCTCCCTATCCTCTGTTGTGTGAATCCATGGACTAGCCTCCTCCCTCCTGCCATGCATGGTCTGATGTGCTGCCACTGCCCTCAATTTAGTATGATGTACCAGTCCACTCCTCCTGCCCTCCATTGCCCAATTCTATGCCCCATTATTGACCTCCTGCTTAAACTCTGTGCTTAGCTTGCTGCCCCTATTCTCCTTCCCCCTGCCCTCCGATGTATTTGTGCATGCCCCTGCTCCATCCTTTTTGCCCACCATGTCCCATGGACCTGCCACTCCTATCTACTCTGAGTGTTCTGTTGAGCTGCCACTCCCCTCCCACCTGCCTAGCATTGTCAGATGACTGTAACCTGTCCCTGCCACCTCCACCCTGCCTGTCCACATGCCATGCCCCTATCCTCTTCCTCCTGTCCTACATGGTCCATTGTACTGCCACACCCTTCTGCCCTCCCTGGTCTGTTGTGCTGCAACTGCTCCTCCTGCCTGCCCCGTGTGGTCTGTTGTGAGGTCCCTTCCCCTGAACTTTCTTGTCTGTGCACAGGTCCTGACCCTCCCTTCTATCCTCCATTGTCCTTTGTGCATGCCCCTCCACCCTCCTTCTTGCCCATCATAGCCATTGTGCTGCCACTAACCCTCCCACTTGCCATGCATGGTCTTCTGTGCTGCCATGGCCCCTCCCACCTTCCCTGTGTGGTCAGTTAGCTGCCCCTGACCCCCTCCCACCTTCCCTCCATGGTCTGTGTGTATGCCATCACAGTCTCACTGTTGCTCTTCATGGTGTGTCTTGCTTCTAGTGCCCATCCTGCCTGACCTCCATGGCTATCTTGCTGCTCCTGCCCTGCCCCCTTGCCCCCAGCCCTACTCCCTCCCTCCTGGCTTATCTGTTCCATTGTAATGCCCCTGATCCGTCCCTCCTGCCCTTTATGGTCTGTTATGCTGCAGCTTTCTCTCCTGTCTGTCCATTATGGTCAGCTAGCTACCATTGCCTCTTGCCCCTCTGTTCTCTGTTGTCCATGTGCATGGTCCTGTCCCCTCCCTCTTGCTTTCTATGGATTGTTGTGCTGCACTCCCATCCTGCATGCCCTGTGTGGTGTATTGTGCTGCTGCAAACCCTGATGCCTGCCCTGCAGGGTCAGTTTGGTGCACCTCTCCATGTCCCTCCTGTCCTTTGTTATCCAAGTCCATGTCCCTATCCCATTTCCTTCCATGATCCAATGTACCATACTTGCGAACATTTTGAACTTGGTAAGAGGGAGATTTTGAAAAAAAACTGGGGTATTGATTTCCCCTTTGAGTTACATTGAAAAAGAGGATATTGTAGACAGGAGACAGATCAAATAAAGCCCATTTGAGCTTAAAAACATTGGACGTTTCCTGGCTGAATCGGGTCTGTTGGCATGTATGGTTGTACTACCATTGCCTCTTCCTTCTGCCCACAATGGTCTATTACATTGCCACAGCCTTGAAGCAGGGTAGATTTTGTATCACAGGGGGCCCCTGGCCCGTTCTGTCCACACCTGAAGTATGAGACCCTTGTCCTTGCCCTGCCAGCTGCATTTGTTGGCTGTATTAAATTGACCAGCGGGTCCTGTGTTGCTATATAATTATCCTGAGACATCCTTACCACTCAGCCAGCATAAAACCCCTGTGTAGGCCCTTCTGTTCAATATGTAGGCCTCTTTGTTAAATTGACCATAGCTCTGCAATTTTAGTGTATAGCAGTCTGAAGGCAGGTCTGCGAGGCCTTCTGATCCAAACTAGTATCCCCCACCCTACCCGAGTGCTCCGTGCTCGGTATCAAAGTTCAACATCCCCCTGAAGCTGTCGACATACAGTAGGCTGCATCCTGGACTGGTACTTGCTTCCTGGGCAGGTTTCCCGCTTTTAAGGAAGTGGCAACCGCAGAGCGTCAAGTTAGGAGAACTGAGGAGATTTTATACATAAATATATTGAATTCCCGTACAATACCCATTATTTTCTGCTTGCTCTATGGAACTTACGATAAGCGATTGGCCTGAGAGACTGACCTTTTCACCCAGTCCATTGTCAGCATTAAGTGGGTAAATGACGAAATGTCTGGTAAAATCTGCAGACGAAGCTTTTGGGTAGCATACGTAGGTAGATGTAGCGTGCAAAGGAGCCCACAAAATGATATAAAAAGGGAGCACCCACAGATATCGACGGACTACCTCGCCGTCTGTATGTAGGTTAACAGGCAGTGCAGGTTTTCCCCAAGAGCTGGGAGCTCTTGTCTTCCTTTGCTTAAAATGTCTTGCTCTGCTTTGCTTGAAGTATCTTATTCTATTTTACCTATATGAAATGTCATGTTATGTTTAACCATTGTTCTCTTTACTTTTGCATTTAAAAGATTTTGTATTGTAATTGCAGGAATGCTTGCTCTAAGAGTAAACGTGAGTGTTCCTAGGTAACATTTTCCTTGGTGTAACTTGTTTCTCATGATGCATTTATAGATGTGTTTTCTCTCTCTCTCTGTCAGTACATTAATTGAGATACAGAGAATATTATGACAGCTGTATGATTATCTGGATTCTGTATTTTGTACTTTATGTCTCTATTCTGCGGTTTCTTTGAAGTTGCATCTTCTCATTAAACTGCCATTGTATTCTGCCTCCAATTCCATGTCTCATATGTCTGTTTTCTTCTTTTTTGGAGCAAGCGTTCCTAGGCACCCCGGCTCAAATTAAGGTGCCCCTTTTGTCCCTGACTCACTCTCCTGCTCAGTTCTGTGGTGGCTCCCGGGGATTTGGGGACCACCCCTAGCTTCCTTGACCCGTAATAGATCTTCCCTCCAACAGCCTCTCTTGCAAGTCCTGTATTGTTGGTTTGTTGCCCCTGCCCCCCTTTCCACTGCCCTCCATAGTCTGTTGTGCTTCCACGGCCCTTCCTGCCTGCTCAGTGTGGTTAAATTGTTGCCTTTGCACCCTCCTACCTGCCTTCAATTTTCAGAGTCCGTGCCCCTGGCCTCTGCCTCTCAACAGTATCCTAATGAACAACTAGATTGCTAACATTCTATATTTATTACAAAAGTGTGGAACGCCTGACATCATCTTGATGTAATCAAAACTGTAATACCTAGAGCATTTCCTTTAGAAATTACATATATGAGAGGGTCTTATTGGCATCAAAATTATGGTTAGTGCTCTAAAAGACTAAAATAAGGACATATTTTCTGAGTTTTCAAATAGCGACAAAGCACTTTTAAATTATTTGTTATCTTTATGTTTTTTTATCCAGTTGACCACTTGATTAAATGTTGCACTTAGGGGAGAGGATGTGGTGTTACTTCCAGAACTGCAGACTTTGCAACTGGGGAACCAGGTTGAAGTTTCTGCTTCAGCTCGACATTCTGTGATTCTGGTCAAATCACTTAGTCTCCCCATGTCTACAACCAAAATGAATTTGTTCTTGTGTGATGTAACCAATGCTCATGTAAAGCACTCCAATACCTGACAAGTCTGCACTATATAACACTGCAAAAACACAAAATAATAAGTGTTTTGCACACTTCTGTCATTGGGCTATATTTGGGCTACATCTGGTTGATTTTGGGCTACATTTGGGCTCTTTTGTCTCCGGTGGCCATCTTGGGAGATTTATTTGTTATGAAGTTTCCTAATTTCCTCATGTACTGCAGTCTCCTCAGTAGGAAATGCTTTGAGTTTTTTACTTTGATTCCATCATGAAGGTATTCAGATATGTCACACATTTGCCATAAATTCTGAATGTTAGCACTCTAGTTGCTCATTAGATCACTGTAGTAAAACTACTCCACCATGGAAGTCTGCTCCTGGTATTAAAAGTGCATGTTTCAGTCTGCATGTCAGAATTTTTTAATGAAATAGAAGAGGATTTGAGAAGTCACTCAAAATGTGCCCTCATTTTCTTTCTTCAGCATTAATCATAATTTCTATGGCAAAATGAACCTCCTCATTGTGTTCCTTTTTAAATTAAATGTTTTAAGTGTTACCAGTTTATTCCAATCAAGATGGCTTCAGGTGTGCCATACTTTTGTCATAATGAAGACAGTAAGCGCTCTAGTTGTTTTTAAGAACATTCTGGGACATTCTGTCATTGGGCTATACTTGGGCTACATCTGGGTGATATTTGGGCTACATTTGGGCTCTTTTGTCTCTGGTGGCCATCTTGGGAGACTTATTTGTTATGAAGTTTCCTAATTTCCTCATTTACTGCAGTCTCCTCAGTAGGAAATACTTTCAGTTTTTTACTTTGATTCCATCAAGAAGGCATTCAGATGTGTCAGACATTTGCCATAAATTCAGAATGTTAGCACTCTTTTTGCTCATTAGATCATTGTAGTAAAGCTACTGCTCACCAGGGAAAACTGCTGCTGGTATTGAAAGTGCATGTTTCAGTCTGCATGTCAGAATGTTTTAATGAAATAGAAGAGGATTTGAGAAGTCACTCAAAATGTGCCCTAATTTTTCTTTCTGCAGCACTAATCATACTTTTTATGGAAAAATGAACCCCCTCATTTTGTTCCTTTTTAAATTAAATGTTTTAAGAGTTACCACTTTAATCCAAGCAAGATGGCTTCAGGTGTGCCATACGTTTATCATAAGTAGGACTGTTAGCGCTCTAGTAGTTCTTTGGAACACTCTGGGAAGCTGCAGTAGAACACAAAGGAATCAACTGACAGTCTCTGCCCTTGTTGGATGTACATGTTTTACTGAGAATGTCAGACTTCATTCTCACATGACTGAGAAAGATAGTGTGAATTTACAGAAAATAAGCTCTCAGTTTAGCCTATAGATCACCTTCCAAACCTCTGTGGTAAAAGCATGAGAAAATATTTTTCTCTCAATCATGATATCCCAGCAGAAGGCTTTTTCACATGGTGAAATCACCTTAGAACATACCACAATTCCTAAAATGAGTATGGTACCATCAACAAATGATTTATAATGTAACTAAAGTCTTAAAACCTTCTATTAACTGCAATGCTTTTTAATGAGGTGCTATCATGTATATTGGTCCCAAGATGGCTGCCAACACTTCTTGGATGAAGTGCTGACAGCCAATCAGATCTCAGGATGAGATGTGTGGTTAGGCTCCGCCCACATATATATATGCTTTTAAATGCTATTTACTCAGGAAATACTGAACAGATTTACACCAGACCTGCAAAAGGCACTTCCTTGACCTTATGGCTACCTCTCTGCCAAATTTCAAGTAATTCTGTTCAGCCGTTCGGGCTGTAGCTGTGTCTAAAGGTCCTATGGAAAAATGCATGGGAAAAACGCGTTTTGGGACCCCCCTTTTATCTCAGCCCCCGCTTGACGAATCCCCCCGAGACTTTCAGGGTAGGAGCGGAGCGTAGCGCCCCACCTATTTTGAAAAATTCGCAAGGATTCGTCGACCGGCGCAAAAGTTATTCAGAATAGAATGTTGCGGATTTCCTATGGAAACAGGGTCCTAACTATAACTACCTACTGGCGACCGCCAGTAGGTAATATATATATATATATATTCACTGAAAAAACCATAGGTTTCACACATGTTATAGTTAGCTGGACATTTTACTGATAAAAAACCATTGAAATTCCCCCGTTATAGTTAGTGCAGGCAACTATAACTCACGCGACTGCAATCCTCTGCTGATGCTTATACTGTATTTAGACACTTATTTGCCTATGTCTTCTTCCATTAAATTTTAGCTATACATATATTACAAATATTTTTTTTTCATAAAGACACATATGTCATCAGCAGAGGATTGCGGTCGCGTGAGTTATAGTTGCCTGCACTAACTATAACGGGGGAATTTCAATGGTTTTTTATCAGTGCCCACGTTACGCTAGATGGGCCATGTTCGCACGATGCGCTTCGCGCACAGTGCGCACATGGAGGACATATTATGCGCTTCGTTGTGAAAGGTAATCTTTTAAATTTCTAAAAACATATATATGCCATGCACAAATGGTGCCTGTAGGCAACCTGGGTTCACCAGGCCCTAAGGGCGGTAACGTGGCGCGAGCCGGTCAGGCAATCAGAGGGCTATGTGTTAAGCAACCATACACCACACACTTCTCATGGACTAGAGTCACACACAATAAGGGACGCCACACCGTTTAAATTATGCAAATACTTCAAGTTTATCCAAGTATAGCTGGTCAGTTGCAGTTCAGGAAATAACAAGGTAATACATGAATCATAATACCATCGCTCAGTACATGCGACACTCTTGGTGATATCTATGCAGTGCCTAACCTCGTTCATGTACCCACGCCCGCTGGTTAAATGCGGTAGATTCTAGCGCTGTGCGCGCTTATGTAAAGTCTTTCCCTGAACAGGCTGTCTAACACAGCGCACTACTTGTAAGGGGGAACATTGGGTTCATCAATATGGCGCCCGTCGAACTGAGCGCTCCTCGTGACCACTGGCCCCTAGTACTGTGAAGCAAGGCATATAAAACACAGCGCTACGCGCAATCAGTTGCATATGGAAACGTTCGCGTAGAACAGTTATCACAACGCGTTACTCGTAATCAGTTGCATATCATTAATTTCGAGCAGAGCATATAACACAGTGCGCTACTCGCGATCCTGGGCAGGTAATTAATTTCGAGCAGAGCATATAACACAGCGCGCTACTCGCATTCCTTGGCCGGTACTTAATTCCGAGCAGAGCATATAACACAGTGCGCTACTCGCATTCCTTGGCATGTAATTTACTTTCGAGCAGAGCATATAACACAGTGCGCTACTCGCATTCCTTGGCATGTAATTTACTTTCGAGCAGAGCATATAACACCGTGCGCTACTCGCATTCCTTGGCATGTAATCTACTTTCGAGCAGAGCATATAACACAGTGGGTTACTCGCAGTCCCGGTCTCTCCGGCTGGGGAAGCAGGGTCGGTGGCGTAAAGCGCCACACAAGGGGAATGTCAGTCAGTTCTTTGGGCGGCTTCCAGCGGGGAGGGTGACCGGACTTGAGGAGCGGGTCCCTATGCTCCGGTGCAGTTCACAGAGCACCGCGCTCAGTATTACCAAAGGGGGGACACGGACAGGATCCCTCGGCGGGGTCTCTCCGTTGCGCAGGCAGGGGAGGGTACTCCCACGGAGGGGACAACCCGGGCCAAGTGCGGTGTGGTTTCCAGACCAGCAGGGGGCGCACCAGGGGGGATCTCGGCCTCCGGGCTTACCTCCGTCTCGGCGTCAGCAGGCGTCCGTCTTCACGACGTTGGGGGAACTCGGCCCGACCTTGCGCACCTCCTCACACGGCTGCGACGGCAGCGACAGGGCCCCGGGCTTCGCCTGGGCCTCGCGACACAGCAGGGCACTCCTCCAGGCCTCCAGGCCGCGGCGGTGAGCGCGCTGGCTTCGTCGTCGCAGGGGGGGGGCTCAAATTAAGGATGGGGTAAAGTGCTCAGCGGAGCACGCTGCCGGGGGTCCCAGACCAGGGCAGGGAGCGCGGGGGTCACAGCGCTAGTACCTGGTCGATCCCCAGTGGCTTGGCAATCGGTTTAGCAATTAGTTCAATAGGTTAGCTTGGACACGCAGTCTCAGCTCTGGCATTCAAGGCTTACAGCTCGCTCTTGTCATGCAGTCTCAGTTCTTAAAGTTAGGTTTCAGTTCTCAGTTGACAGATGAAGTCTTTTGGCGCAGATGTATCTGGCGCCCTTAAGGGGTTCTGTTACAGGGGTAGGAATGGAGAGGGCGACTAGGTCCTTCCTAGTCAGGCTGGCAGAGAGTCTCTGGGTCCTCCTACTACTGGGCAAGATCAGTGGGATTCACAGGGCACCTCACTCATTTAAGAGGCAGTATCTAAATCCTGTCACTCTCAGAGGCATAAGTCCCTGGCTAGGCCCTACCGCCTACACTCCTGGTGGATTCTTCCAGCTCTGCTTCACCCCAATGGCCAACTCACCACAAAAGTTTCCCTCCCACTCTTAAGTAGCCCTAGGTCAGGTGACCTCTAGCCAAGGCGGCAAAAGTAAAACCCCACCTCCCTTCTAGAAGGTTCCAGCATCTTCCTGGAGCTTCCCCACTCTACCTATGGGACAAAAGGCGGGCTGGTGTCGCAACATTGTTGTGGGTCCCAGCCAGCTCCTGGCAGCTAGGGTGCTACTATGAAAAACGACCACCCTGCAGTAGCAGGGGTCTGTGGCAGCCATCTTGGGAGAAGGGAGCACCTGCACCTTAACACTGCCTGGCAATGAAAAGCCGCCCGGAGACCTAGTCCAACATAAAAATGAGGGTGGAAAAAATGAGGCACGATACAAAAATAGAAGGGGAGACCACCCTAGGGCTGACAGGTCCAACATGCGTCCCCCCCAGCCGAAAGAGGGGAGAGCTACCCAACCTCTAGGGAGTTCTCTTCACTAAGGCGGAAAAACCTGGAGAGACCGTCAGCATTGGCGTGGTCAACTCCGGGCCGATGTTCCACCCGAAAGTCCATCCCCTGTAGGGAAATGGACCACCTCAACAACTTGGGGTTTTCGCCTCTCATCTGCATGAGCCAGCGAAGGGGGCGGTGGTCGGTCTGGATAAGGAAGTGAGTGCCAAAGAGGTATGGCCTCAACTTCTTCAGAGCCATACCACCGCGAAGGCTTCTCTCTCAATAGTGCTCCATCGCCGTTCCCGAGGGAGGAGTCTTCGAGATATGAAGGCCACAGGTTGGTCCTGGCCCTCGGTGTTGAGTTGCGAGAGCACCGCACCTATGCTGTGTTCTGAGGCGTCGGTCTGTACTATAAATTCCTTGCTGAAATCGGGTGTTGCTAGTACTGGAGCTGTACACATCGCATTTTTCAGCGTATCAAAGGCTTCTTGGCATGCAGCTGTCCATATGACCTTTCGAGGTTGTTTCTTTGAGGTCAACTCCGTCAAGGGGGTCACGATGGTACCATATCCCTTGACGAACCGGCGGTAATACCCAGTGAGGCCGAGGAAAGCTCGGACCTCGGTTTGGGTCTTGGGGGGCTCCCAAGCCAAGATGGTTTCAATTTTGGCCTGGAGGGGTTGCACCTTACCTCCGCCCACCAGGTGTCCCAGGTACACGACAGATCCCTGTCCAATCTGGCACTTGCTGGCTTTAATGGTTAAACCAGCGCGTTGCAGCGCCTGCAATACCTCCTGGAGGTGTCGCAGATGGTCCTCCCAGCTGCTACTGAAGACAGCTATGTCATCCAAGTAGGCTGCTGAGAAGGACTCCAGGCCAGATAGTACCTGATTCACTAACCGCTGGAATGTGGCCGGAGCATTTTTGAGCCCAAAGGGCATCACTCGAAATTGGTAGTGGCCCTCTGGGGTGGAGAACGCTGTCTTCTCCCGTGCTCCGTCGGCCATGGCAATCTGCCAATATCCGGACGTCAGGTCAATGGTGCTGAGGTACCGGGCTGCTCCCAGCCGGTCCACCAGCTCATCTGCACGTGGGATGGGGTGAGCATCTGTCTTCGTGACAGAGTTCAACCCCCAGTAGTCCACACAGAACCGGAGTTCTGGCGTCGTACACGGTGGGGCCGCTTTCGGCACCAACACCACTGGACTAGCCCACGGGCTGCTGGAAGGTTCTATCACCCCCAGCTCCAGCATCTTTGCCACCTCACGCTGGATGCTATCCTTCACTCGGTCAGAGAGTCAGTAAGACTTGTTCTTATTGGGGGGCTATCCCCTGTGTCCACATCATGGGTACACAAATGAGTGATTCCAGGCGTGAGGGAGAACAACGAGGCGAACTGTCCCAGGACATGGCGACAGTCCCTCTGTTGCTCTGGGGTCAAGGATGGGGAGAGGACTACACCTTCCACCGAACCATCCTTCTCTTGTACCGCAAGAAGGTCAGGAAGAGCTTCACTCTCTTCCTCTTCGCTCCCATCCGTCACCATAAGGAGAGCAAGCTCCGATCGCTCATGGTGCGGCTTCAGACGGTTGACGTGGAGCACCCTGAGGGGCTGACGGGGGTTTTTTACATCCACAACGTATGTGGTCGGGCCTCGCCGCTCCACAATGTCGAACGGGCCAGTCCACCGGTCCTGGAGGGCACAAAGCTCCCCAGGTTCCATAACCCACACCTTCTGTCCAACGTCCAACTCGACCGTCCGAGCGTTGCGGTCAACCCACTCCTTCATTACGGTCTGGCTAGCCTCCAGGTTCTCTGTGGCTGCCTTCCACAGCTTGGCCATCTGGCTGCGGAACGCCAGCATGTAGCTGACAATGTCACGGGGAAGCTTCTGCGAAGTCTTCTCCCACCCCTCTTTCACTAAACTGAGGGGACCCCTAACGGGATGGCCATAGAGCAATTCAAACGGGCTGAACCCGACTCCCTTCTGCGGTACCTCCCGGTAGGAGAATAACAAGCAGGGGAGGAGGACATCCCACTTACGCCTCAAGCCTTCGGGAAGGCTTCGGATCATCCCCTTCAATGTCTTATTGAAGCGCTCTACAAGTCCGTTAGTCTGGGGGTGGTAAGGGGTGGAGAACCGGTAGGTCACTCCACACTCCTTCCACATGGCCTGCATGTAGGCCGACATGAAATTGGTGCCCCTGTCCGACACCACGACCTTCGGGAATCCCACTCGGGTAAAAATTCCCAACAGTGCCCGCGCCACCACCGGTGCAGTGATGGTCCTCAGAGGAATAGCCTCTGGGTACCTTGTGGCGTGGTCCACCAAAACCAAGATGAACCGGTGTCCCGCTGCGGTCGGAGGGTCCAATGGCCCAACAATATCGATACCGACCCTCTCAAAAGGGGTCCCGACCACGGGGAGCGGTTCCAACGGGACTTTCAACTTTGTCCCGGTCTTGCCACTAGCCTGACAAGACTTGCAGGTCTTGCAAAAGGCGTCTGAGGCAATCCTCATCCTGGGCCAATAAAAATGGGGGACTAACCGTGCAAACGTTTTGTCCTGGCCCAGGTGTCCAGCTAAGGGGATCTCGTGCGCTAACTCCAGCAGGAAGGCCCGGTAACACTGGGGGACCACTATGGCCCTCGAAGATCCATGTACCGGCACCCTGGGCTCACTGTATAGGATACTATCCTCCCAATACACATGATAACCTCCCAGTTCCTGACTAGCCACTTGAGCTTCGGCCTGCCGCCGCATACCCTCAAGAGTGGGGCACGTCCTTTGTGCTTGACAAAACTCCTCCCGGGTAGGCCCTCCTTCCACTTGCCAGTCAGCAAGGGTCGGCAAGTCCTCCACAGGAACGACATCTACCTCCGCGGACTCCGGGGGCACCTCTGCGGCCTCCCCATCCGACTCATGGGGCATGTCCTCTACCACCTTCTTCTTCCCACGTTTGGGTTTGGGTTGGGCCATGATTCCAGGCTCCAACTCCGGGTGAGTTCCATGCCGGGCAGCCATGGACCGCGTGCTCATGCAAGTCCACCCTGGTAATCCCAGCATCTCAGTGTGAGCGTGAAACTTGACGTCCTTCCATTTGGTGTGCTCCAGGTCGTTCCCTAGCAAACACCCCACAGGCAAGGCAGGGCTCACAGCAACTCGCAGTAGGCCTTTGACTCCTCCCCACTCGAATGGAACACGAGCCACTGGATAGTGACTCAAACTGCCGTCAGCCAATACGGCCGGATGGAACTCCTCGGGGACTACTTGGTCTGGGGACACCAGCCGCCGCACGACAGTGGTCATGCTGGCCCCTGTGTCCCTCAGAGCTTCCACCTCCTCCCCATTAATTCTCACCCTCTGCTGATATTTAGCAGTGTTCGGGGGCAGGGACACTACGGGGACCACTTCTCTATCCCCGAGTGAAACCAGCGTCAGGCCTGTCCACTCCCCTTCCCTATCTACGGGCAGCTCCACCCCAAGCGCCTTACTACTCACCCCGGGACTTTTCCCGCCCAATGGGGCTAGTGGTCGCTTGCGACACTTGGGATCTCCTCTATAGTGTCCAATCTCCCCACACTCGTAGCACCGCACAATCCTTGGCTGCTGACTCCTGTCAGGGTAAGTGGGTCTTGTGGAATTGGACGGGGGTGGGGTTCCTACTCCCTTCCCAAACTTATTTTGGGGACCTTTCGAGAACTCCACCTTTTTATCTCCCCCCTCTTTCTTCTGGGGGAAACCCTGTCCGCCTTTCGAGCCATCTCCCCCGGGGCCCTTGTGAGACACCCGGGTGCTCACCCAAATATCTGCCTCCTCCGCAAGCTCTCGAGGATCCTTCAGCTTGCGGTCCACCAGATGTTGGTGCAGCTCCGGAAAGCTCTTATCCAAGAGGTGCTCCATTAAAAAAAGATCGTACAACCCTTGGTAGTCCTGCACCTCGCTGCCACGCACCCAACCATCTAGTGCCTTCCTCGCATAATCAAAAAAATCTACCCATGTCTGGGTGGACAGTTTATGGCTGCCACGAAACTTCTGCCTATACTTCTCGGGGTTCAGGCCAAACTTCTTTAACAAGGCCTCTTTCATGGGGGCGTACTTAACCTGATCCGCCTTGGCCAAATATAATAGGGTGTCCCTAACAGTGGGAGGTATATACCGGTAGAGACCACCTCCCCAGTTACTCTCGGGTACCCCATGGGCCGTTAAGGCTACCTCGTATGCCTCCAACCACTTCATGATGTCATCCCCTAGTGTATAATTGGCTATGACTTCTTTGGGTAGGTAGAATTTCGGTTCTTGAGGTTCCCTGGGTATGCTGCCACCATTGTCTTTGTTAGACGCGTTCAATTGGAGGGCGCGTAGCTCCAGCTCTTTTAACTGAAACTCGTGCGCCAGCTTCTTCTCCTCCATTGCCCATTTCTTATTCTCCCTTTCCCTTTCTCTTTCCTGTTCCAGTTTGGCTAGCTCCCATCTTAACTGCCTCTCTTCCCTTCTGTCCTCATACTCCTTTGGAGACGCGCTCCTACTAGACCCTGTCCTACTACTGGCCCCAGAACGTCTCCCTGGGGGCACATTTTCAGACTCCTCTATGTTTACAATGTCTAGGACTTCTTGGGCGCTCTCCTCCTGAGGTGCATCTGGCGCCCCCTGTCCCTCATCCCCTCTTCTTCTGGGTGGGCTTCTACCCATGCCCTAATGGCGGTACGGAGTTCCGGCGCTTTAGCCTTCCGCATCCCGGGCACCCCCAACTCCTGCGCGAACTCCCTTAGTTGCTTCACTGTGTACCCCTCGAGGTCAGCTAACCGGGATTCCATTCTGGCAGGTGGGGACCTAGACACTAAGGAGAAAATTCCTAGGGTATAGGCAACAGTTACCGGCTCACAAGGCTTCTTGCACTCTCAACCTGGACAGTGGAACTAACAATGCAGCAATCAATGTTTTTAGAGCTTTGGAACACAACAGGCGTTTAATTGTGGCGCCCTTCGCCTCACGGAAGGGTGCTGTATGGTCACAAGTCCCAAGGATCCCACCGCTCGCCACCAATGTAGGAACCTGGGTTCACCAGGCCCTAAGGGCGGTAACGTGGCGCGAGCCGGTCAGGCAATCAGAGGGCTATCTGTTAAGCAACCATACACCACACGCTTCTCATGGACTAGAGTCACACACAATAAGGGACGCCACACCGTTTAAATTATGCAAATACTTCAAGTTTATCCAAGTATAGCTGGTCAGTTGCAGTTCAGGAAATAACAAGGTAATACATGAATCATAATACCATCGTTCAGTACATGCGACACTCTTGGTGATATCTATGCAGTGCCTAACCTCGTTCATGTACCCACGCCGCTGGTTAAATGCGGGAGATTCTAGCGCTGTGCGCGCTTATGTAAAGTCTTTCCCTGAACAGGCCGTCTAACACAGCGCACTACTTGTAAGGGGGAACATTGGGTTCATCAACATGGCGCCCGTCGAACTGAGCGCTCCTCGTGACCACTGGCCCCTAGTACTGTGAAGCAAGGCATATAAAACACAGCGCTACGCGCAATCAGTTGCATATGGAAAGGTTCGCGTAGAACAGTTATCACAACGCGTTACTCGTAATCAGTTGCATATCATTAATTTCGAGCAGAGCATATAACACAGTGCGCTACTCGCGTTCCTGGGCAGGTAATTAATTTCGAGCAGAGCATATAACACAGTGCGCTACTCGCATTCCTTGGCAGGTAATTAATTTCGAGCAGAGCATATAACACAGTGCGCTACTCGCATTCCTTGGCATGTAATTTACTTTCGAGCAGAGCATATAACAGAGTGCGCTACTCGCATTCCTTGGCATGTAATTTACTTTCGAGCAGAGCATATAACACCGTGCGCTACTCGCATTCCTTGGCATGTAATCTACTTTCGAGCAGAGCATATAACACAGTGGGTTACTCGCAGTCCCGGTCTCTCCGGCTGGGGAAGCAGGGTCGGTGGCGTGAAGCGCCGCACGAGGGTAATGTCAGTCAGTTCTTTGGGCGGCTTCCAGCGGGGAGGGTGACCGGACTTGAGGAGCGCGTCCCTATGCTCCGGTGCAGTTCACAGAGCACCGCGCTCAGTATTACCAAAGGGGGGACACGGACAGGATCCCTCGGCGGGGTCTCTCCGTCGCGCAGGCAGGGGAGGGGACTCCCACGGAGGGGACAACCCGGGCCAAGTGCGGTGTGGTTTCCAGACCAGCAGGGGGCGCACCAGGGGGGATCTCGGCCTCCGGGCTTACCTCCGTCTCGGCGTCAGCAGGCGTCCGTCCTCACGACGTTGGGGGAACTCGGCCCCGACCTTGCGCACCTCCTCACATGGCTGCGACGGCAGCGACGGGGCCCCGGGCTTCGCCTGGGCCTCGCGACACAGCAGGGCACTCCAGGCCTCCAGGCCGCGGCGGTGAGCGCGCTGGCTTCGTCGTCGCGGGGGGGGGCTCAAATTAAGGATGGGGTAAAGTGCTCAGCGGAGCACGCTGCCGGGGTCCCAGACCAGGGCAGGGAGCGCGGGGGTCACAGCGCTAGTACCTGGTCGATCCCCAGTGGCTTGGCAATCGGTTTAGCAATTAGTTCAATAGGTTAGCTTGGACACGCAGTCTCAGCTCTGGCATTCAAGGCTTACAGCTCGCTCTTGTCATGCAGTCTCAGTTCTTAAAGTTAGGTTTCAGTTCTCAGTTGACAGATGAAGTCTTTTGGCGCAGATGTATCTGGCGCCCTTAAGGGGTTCTGTTACAGGGGTAGGAATGGAGAGGGCGACTAGGTCCTTCCTAGTCAGGCTGGCAGAGAGTCTCTGGGTCCTCCTACTACTGGGCAAGATCAGTGGGATTCACAGGGCACCTCACTCACTTAAGAGGCAGTATCTAAATCCTGTCACTCTCAGAGGCATAAGTCCCTGGCTAGGCCCTACCGCCTACACTCCTGGTGGATTCTTCCAGCTCTGCTTCACCCCAATGGCCAACTCACCACAAAAGTTTCCCTCCCACTCTTAAGTAGCCCTAGGTCAGGTGACCTCTAGCCAAGGCGGCAAAAGTAAAACCCCACCTCCCTTCTAGAAGGTTCCAGCATCTTCCAGGAGCTTCCCCACTCTACCTATGGGACAAAAGGCGGGCTGGTGTCGCAACATTGTTGTGGGTCCCAGCCAGCTCCTGGCAGCTAGGGTGCTACTATGAAAAACGACCACCCTGCAGTAGCAGGGGTCTGTGGCAGCCATCTTGGGAGAAGGGAGCACCTGCACCTTAACACTGCCTGGCAATGAAAAGGTGCCCGGAGACCTAGTCCAACATAAAAATGAGGGTGGAAAAAATGAGGCACGATACAAAAATAGAAGGGGAGACCACCCTAGGGCTGACAGGTCCAACAGTGCCCTTCAGGGACCATTTGCACACGGGGTGGGAAGAGTGTGGATAAATTATTTGTTTTATAAATTTTTACCGTACGCGTACGGTAAGCGTAATCGGCGAATTTTTAAAAAAAATTTAAATTGACTTTTTGGCCTTGGGGTGTCTTGGGGGACACCTTCATCAAGGCTAGGTGGTTAGGAGCTGTCCAAACAGCCCCTTTACATGTTTTTTCCCTTTGTTTTTCAAAACCCCCTCAGAGTGCGAGAGAGAAAATGGCGGCCGCCGCTTCCTAGTTTCGACCGATTCGAATGTTAACTAAGATCTAACAGCCAATCAGATTCGCGCTCACGCACGGCACCGTACGCGTACGGTAAGCTTACTGTAAGCGCTCGGTAAGCGCACCGTAAGCTGCCACAGATATATATATTGATTTAAATGCTATTTTCTCAGGAACTACTGAACAGATTTACACCAGACCTACAAAAGGCACTTCCTTGACCTGAGGACTACCTCTCTGCCAAATTTCAAGTAACTCTGTTAAGCCGTTCGGGCTGTAGCTGTGTCTAAAGGTCCTATGGAAAAATGCATGGGAAAAACGCATTTTGGGACCCCTCTTTTTTCTCAGCCCCCGCTTGACGAATCCCCCCGAGACTTTCAGGGTAGGAGCGGAGCGTAGCGCCCCACCTATTTTGAAAATTTTGCGAGGATTCGTCGACCGGCGCCAAAGTAATTCCAAATAGAATGTTGCGGTTTTCCGATGGAAACAGGGTCCTAACTATAACTACCTACTGGCGACCGCCAGTAGGTAATATATATATATATATATATATATACGGACTTTGCCGTGTACGTGCTTCAATGCACATGCCCAAAACTGTATGTTGGCAGTACGATCCACCAAGTCCACGTTCGCATTTTGCAACACCTGAGAGCAATTGCGAATGATGACCAATCATACCCAGTGGCACGCCATATCAATCTGTGCCACGGTGGCAAGACCCAGGACCTCTCCTATTTTGTGATTGATAGTGTCCCTAAAAATCCTAGGGGAGGTAACAGGCAATTGGCATTGAGGAGATTGGAATCAAAATATATCATTCTCCTCAATTCCAAAATCCCACATGGGATGAATGCCGATGAAGCGCTTAATGTCCATCTCTGAGTCGTTATTTGAGAAGATTGGCCTCTTCGTTTGAACCCTTTTCTCGGAGCATGACTGCTCTAAACCTTAAATATCATTTCAAATTTTTATGACAATTCACATTTACCTGTATATATCACCCCATTTTATATGTGCCTCTATCCCTGTGTATATATATTTTCTGTTCAGGTATAGTAGGAGGGTAATAGGTAATTCAATTCCTTTTCTGGCCTGCCATTATAAATCATATGTATCCTTTTAAAGCCCACATGGGCGGAATAATCCCTTAGCGGTGATATTTAAACCACCCCCCCCTTTTTCCTTTAATCTCTTACAAGTAGTGGCACTTGTCATCTACTCTGTTCCCTCCATATGGATGTAAGGAATTTCTGTTAGTGGTAGTCTCCACTTGCTTTACTTTGCATTACGATGTATTTGTGGTCTCGTATTTTGATACTGCATATACTAACGTAGACTAAGCAGGCCGTTTAAATTCGCCCTTATGGCTATATGATATTCATATGTCATATTCCCTCCTTTGTATGCCATTACCGCCACATTGGTTTAGAACACATTACACGGGACACACTGAGACGGGCTGTTCCGCTCCTAATTGAGCGGCACTCCTAATCACTTTTATGTTTTTCCATTTTGAGTGACTTTTAAACTCGATCTTTATTTAAGCAAATAAATTTGCCTACAGATGCGAATATATACTGTTTATATTACCAATGTATGTTATTTCATATATTCACGCACAATTGTATTTTGCAAAGTCACGGTGTAAAAACTTCTATGTCTTGGCAACCACAGGTAAATGGTGGAGGTATTTGTTTGGTTGACACTGACAGAACGTGTCATGCAGTGAGCAAGGCGGTTTCACCGCCGAAACGCGTCTGACCTGAATTTGAATTAAATCGCCGTCTGTGCCATAATTCTTCACGGTGTTGGTGCCTGTTTGTGGAAAGACGATCAGGGTGTTAATATATATATATATATATATATATATATATATATATATATATATATTTTCTACTGGCGGTCGCCAGTAGATAGTTATAGTTAGGACCGAGTTCCCATAGGAAATCTGAAAATTCTATTTTGAATAACTTTGGCGCCGGTTGACTTGTCTTCGTGAAATTTGCAAAACTAATGGGGCGCTCCGCTCAGCTCCTACCCTGAAAGTCTAGGGGTGATTCGTCAAGCGGGGGCTGAGAAAAAAGGGGGTCCCAAAACACGTTTCCCCATGCATTTTCCCATAGGACCTTTAGTCGAAGGTACAGCCCGAACGGCTGAACAGAATTACTTGAAATTTGGCAAAGAGGTAGTCCTCAGGTCAGGCATGTGCCTTTTGCATATATGGTGTCAATCTGTTCAGTAGTTCCTGAGAAAATTGCAGTTAAAAGTACATAAATATCTATATGCGCGCACCGTGCGCGCACGATGCGCGCACCTAATGTGCGCGAGCGTAATTCTGATTGGTGGTTAGATGTCAGTCAACATTCGAATCGGTCGAAATCAGAAAGTGTCGGACACCATTTTGTGTGTGGCAGTGAAAAATAAAGGTGGAGAACGTGAAAAGGGGGCAGGGTAGAGAGTTCCTGACCCCCTAGCCTTTGTCAGGGGGTCCCTGAAGGACCCTGAAGGGTGAAAAAAACATTTTATTTTTGTTCAAAAAATCGCACCGTGCGCGCACCCCTCAGCCGCCATTTTGAGTTTTAGAGGCAGAAGAGAGCTAAAAACACAAGTGGAGAAAGTGAAAAGGGGGCAGGGTAGAGAGTCCCTGACCCCCTAGGCCTTCTCAGGGGGACCATGAAAGACCCCTAAGGCGGAAAAAAATTCATTAAAAAAATAGAATCAAAAATCAAGTTTAAGTGTTTAGATGTTGGTTGGCTCTAAAAAGAGCCGTTGTGTTCATTGAGTGTTTTTTTGTACCTACAAGTAAGTACCGATGCAGAGTCTAAAGTTCAAGAGGAAGACTCTGTTCCCTTCATCTGTGAAAAGAACACCATCTCCTCTATAAATGCCATGCATGTTGTAACGCAAGTTGTTGTGGTATATAGAACCCATACCATAGTCTCTGAGGAGAGCAGAAACAGACGTATTGACGTGCTTTTTTGCTTTCTCAAACTGCGGACAATATTGGTTGGACCAGTTCCACTTTTGCCTTTGGCATATATTAGAATATACAAAGGTAGTTTGTGGAAAAAGTGACATCAATTGCACAAAGGTGTCCTTAACAAGCATTTCCAGACCTACCCCAGTTAAAGTGCCTAGGTCATTTCCACTACAGTGCACAATTATAAGGTCAGGCTGTGGGAGATGTAGAAAGGATTTCACCAAAGGCAATAATTGTTGCCACTTTAACCCTCTCTGACCAATCCATTTAATGTCTACATTTGGCAAAGCAAGGTCTTTCACAATACCTCTTTTTTCTGCATACTTTTCACTCCAGTAGACATAGCTATGACCTACAATCCACACTGTGAACATCTTTCAAGGAGATCTGGATTCACTCAGAAGGTGTCTTTCAGTAGAATGGCAATATGAAAAGAAAGATAGTTGTAAAATGGAGGCTTACATACTTTTTTTTAATAAAAAGAGTATTAAATCCGGAAGAATTCATTAATTTCTCAAAAGATGAATCTTTATTTCAACACGGCTTCCATGCATCCATACAGGTTGAAAGACAGGAACAACTGCCTTAACCAGATAGAATGATACAACAAGAAAGCTCTGAAAGAACTTAGAATCCCAAGCAAAGATATACAAGTCGCATGCACTTAAAGACATAAACACCAATATCAAAATGCATTAAAACTATAACATAGAATGTAACACATCCCCCATATTAAATAAACAAAATAACATTACACAAAATCATCACGCCAAGCAGGAGCATTTCTGATACGTGTATCAGACTTGAACCTTGACGCCACAGACTCACAAGTGTGTTTATTTATTTGGTCATCACACTCGTAAACACAATCCTTATGTGTACCTTCACCAGAAGATAACTGTACAGGACATCTAGCAACTCTTCTAGTATTCCAAACTTTCCCATCTTGCGTTAACACACTATTTTTAAAAGTTTTCTTTATTTTAATTGGCCTGCCATACTTGCTCTCACTTTTGCCTAACATGCCTGGCCTTAATATTCTTACCCAATCCCCAGGTCTGAAGGAATGTTCCCTGGTTCTCCATTTATTATCATACCACAACTTTGTTTTGTTTTGCTTACACTCCACTCTCTTTGCAGTAACATGCACACCTTCATCTCTTTCAAACAAATCTTTACACTTCCCTCTGAACCACCACGGACAAACAATCGAAGCAGGATTTCTTCCCTTCAGCAATTTGAACGGACTGATCTCCGTCGTAGAGTGTGGCGTGATGCGATAAACCCATAACTGTTCTCTGACCACACTTAACCAATCACCTTTTTGTTTTACAGCTTCCATGACAAATCCTTTTAGTACACGATTAAAACGTTCAACTTGACCATTTTCATGTGGTTCATACAATGAGGTCAGCTTGTGGGTAATGTTACAAGCTTTAAGAAAACTCTCCATTTCATTCGAAACAAGTTGCACCCCATTGTCTGAGATCAAAATAGAGGGACACCCTTCTCTTGAAAAAATCTCCTTGAAGAAATTTATAACTGCATTGGTATTCGCTTGTGGGACAAATTTTACCTCAGGCCACTTAGAATGGTAATCAATAATAACCAACGCAAAACGGGAATTTTCAGGTAACATATTAAAGGGACCTGAAATATCAAAGGCTACCTTTTGCCACGGTTCAGTAGGCCAATCTACCATTTTTAAAGGTGGTACCTGTATTTTTAACATTTTGTCACTAGAACAACAGTCCTGACATTCCCTAACAACCCGATCAATAAACCTGTCCATCCCAGGCCACCAAAAGTATGTTCTAATTAACCTTTTCATAGATGAAATGCCAGGATGTGTCTTATGTGCCAACTTGAGAATCAATTCCTGCATTCCTTTTGGCGGAATACACTTGCCCGCTTTGAATACAAACTCTCCTTCACAGATCAATTCATCTGCCACATTGTAAAAAGACAATAAATCTGGACTCACTTTGCTTTTAATAGGCCAACCCTCATTCACACATTTCATAAGGCCTACCCACCTATCATCCTTGATCTGAGACTCCTTCCAATTTTGTTCAGTGATGTCATGATATTGTGGAGGAACGACATCATTAACACCCAGAACAAAGTCGCACTCCTTGAGCATTTTTACTTTACTAACCTCCTCTGCACACGGCAGACGTGACAGACAATCCGCCGTTACATTTTTTTTTCCCGTAACGTATTCAACACTAAAATTGTATTCCTGAAGTTTTGAAGATAACCGGGCAATTCTAGCTGTAGAGTTCCATCCACCCCCTGTTGACAAAATATTAAAAAGTGGTTTATGATCTGTTCTCAAAACAAATTTGCTGCCCCAAACATAAATCCTATAATGCTCCACACCCCACACACATGCAAGTAATTCACGCTCAATAACTGCATACTTGCGTTCAGTTTCATTCAAAGTTTTTGAAGCAAATGCTACATTCCATTCATATTTGCCATCACTTTGGGATAGTACAGCGCCCAAACCATATAAGCTGGCATCAACCGTTATAATGCATTCCTTCTTTGTGCGAAATGGCTTTAAAGTGGGAGCATTAATAATGTCATTTTTAATTGCTGCAAATGCTTTTTGTTGTTCTTCTTTCCATTCATAGTTAGCCCTCTGTCTTAAAAACATTCTCAAAGGCTCCATTTTAGTGGCAAAATGTTCAACAAACTTACTGTAAAATTCACACATCCCTGAAAATGATAATAATTGATCTCTGTTTGTGGGAGCAGGGGCATTTAAAATGGCCTCTACATTTGATTTTTTTGGTATTAAACCTTCACCTGATAAAGTATGTCCCAGATACTCAACCGACGATTTGAAAAGATTGCACTTGTGCGCCTTAAGAGTAAAACCATTACTCTCAAGTCTTTTGCACACCTCATTAAGATGTGTATCATGCTCTACTACATTCTTAGAAAAAATCAATATGTCATCCTGAAAACATTTGACAAAAGTATCAATGTCCCTGAAGATCTGAAACATTACCCTTTGAAAAACAGAGGCCGCCGACGCTAAACCAAAAGGCATTCTCCTGTATTGGTACAGCACTACTGGGGTAATGAAAGCAGTGAGTTTTTTAGATTCTTCTGCAAGCTCAATTTGGTGGTAAGCCGACCTTAAATCTAATGTAGAAAATACTTGTGCACCATCAAACAGTGAAACTAACTCATTAATGTTAGGCAGAGGATGGCAATCTATGACAATATTAGAGTTTAATGCTCTTAAATCCACGCACACACGCAACTTTTGGTCAGGTTTCCTCACCAAAACTATGGGAGAAACCCACTCGGACGATTCAATCGGTTCAATAATGTATTCATCCAACAAGTCTTTAAGCATCTCTTTGAGTTCGTCCCTAATATTGATGGGAACACCCCTTAATTTTTGCTTAACTGGCAGTGCGTTATCTTTCAACACTATTCTATGAGTGAAATTCCTTAGTTTTCCCAACTTATCACAGAACACTTTGTCATATTTTTTGACTAATCTGTTTTCCCTCTCTATATTTTCCATGTCAATGTTAAGTGTGGCTACTTTACCCATTAGCGAATCGTCACACAGAGATACTGGATTTTCTGCACGTGGATTAAGAGTCACACCCAACTTCCACTGGTCACGCCATCCAAGAACATTCACCCCTTTTAAAGCAATATACAGTTTGATAAATGAGCTTCTTCCCCCAAAGTGCAGTGGAACCCTGAAGAAACCTTCCATTTCAATCTTTGATCCATCAAAACTTTCAGCATGTACATCAGATTGTTGTAATTCATTGTAATTACAAACATCTTGCAACATTTCATTGTAATATTGTGCAGTTATAATAGTCCACGGCGAACCTGAGTCCACCATGAGATCTACATCCACTCCACAAATTTTAAATAAACATTTAGGAGAACTCATGGATTCTTCATTTTCTGTACCACACTGTAGTATAGACACCACATGCCCTCTGTTGGATTCCTGAACATCATTTACACTGGTAACTTTGTAATTGTCTGAACTGCTGGAAGTCGAAATGCGTGCTTGATTACTATAACGTCTGTCTCTGCACACACTGCTGAAATGACCCTTCCTGCCACAAATTTTACATTCCCTACCTATCGCAGGACATCCTTGGAAAGAAGCAACATGAGCTCTGCTTCCACATCAATAACATGCAATGATATTAGAAGATGGTTCATATTTTTTGCAGACACTAAACTTAGATTGAAATTTCCCTTGTTGTATATCAAGTTTAGGTTCATTTTTTTGCTTGACCACACAAATGTCCTCCTCGGTGGCTTGTTTGTTAACACTTGAACTAACCACCACCATCCATTTTTCTGACAGCTCAGTAGATTTCGCTACAGCGATCGCTTCATCCAGATTGGGATTACCCATGACCCATAACTTCTCTTGAGTTTTTTTGTTCTTGACATGTACAATAATTTGATCGCGAATCATTTCATCTGTCATATTTCCAAAATTACAATGTAAACTCAACGACCTCAGTGACGTTAAAAAATCATCAAAAGACTCAGCATCCTTTTGTGACCTTGTATAAAATTTAAATCGGTTTACAGCAATATTTGACGTAGGTTTAAATCTTTTCTCCAGTCTAGCTAGAGCTTCAACATATGAATTCATATTGTCACCTTCTCCCAATTGTGGTGTAATCTGGGGTAGCGCTCTAAAAATTTCTTGACCTTCGACAGCTGTATGGATATCTCGTTGCTAATCTACGATGACTGTGACTGCAGCATTTCAACATTCAGTCTACGGTGACTACCTTTGGTTTTTTAATTTCTTATTTTGAAAAGTGTAATCTGCTGTATTAGTCATATCCCAACACTCGGAGCAAAAAATCTCCAGCTTCACCTTTAAACTCGAATAAAATGGAGCACCTCAAAAATGAGCACCGATGTGGCTCCGCAACAATACTTATCTAAAAGTCCAAAACCTGGAGCAACCAATCTCCACCGCTACCGCATATTGGTTGATCTCCTCAAAGTCAAATTTTGACACAGCGCACACCACATCAATGCAACCAGTTCACACGGATTAAAAGATAGACGAGGCTCCGTCTTTATCCTTGAGCCGAAATTAATCTCCTCTTCGTAAAATTCTCTCGTGGGTTACACTCCGCTCCCGTGTTGAAATGTTGCAAGAAGGCAGGAGTAATAGTCGTCGCCAATATTAAATCCGGAAGAATTCATTAATTTCTCAAAAGATGAATCTTTATTTCAACACGGCTTCCATGCATCCATACAGGTTGAAAGACAGGAACAACTGCCTTAACCAGATAGAATGATACAACAAGAAAGCTCTGAAAGAACTTAGAATCCCAAGCAAAGATATACAAGTCACATGCACTTAAAGACATAAACACCAATATCAAAATGCATTAAAACTATAACATAGAATGTAACAAAGAGCTCATTGACTGTTTCAGACCATTCAACACTAAAAACTAGGCTGTATGTTTAAATTTTTAAAAGCATGTTTTGTATTGGTTCAGAAAAATGTGTTCCCACAGAAGATTACTTTGGATATGCTGTTAGGTTTGAAAAAGTCAAGCACTCTTGCTCTTTGGATTAGAAACATTGTGTGCTGAACTTCTGACCTCTCTGCTCACACCAGTGTTCCATGATCTGTTGCTATGGTAGCAGGCAGAAGTCATGTTGGGGGTAGGAATTATTTGGAAAGGGTTGAAATTTGCAACCAATAGAAAGGTGTGTTTCCATTTAAAAAAATGTGGGAAGCAATGTGATTTGAAGTTAACATGTATATGTGTGAAAAAAGAGAGGGAAATTTTGCCATTTAGTGGTTTTGGTGAGAGGAGTACAGCTCAGAGATTCTGGCTCTGATAATCTGCTGTGTGAGTGGCACATTTCTTTCTCAACTAACTACTTTTAAAGGTGAGTTATGAATTTGAGAGGGGATGTATGTGGTGTATTTTGATATAAATAATAGAAATTTGTTTCTTCTTT
The DNA here is from genome assembly GCF_964204655.1 of Triturus cristatus. Taxonomy (NCBI): domain Eukaryota; kingdom Metazoa; phylum Chordata; class Amphibia; order Caudata; family Salamandridae; genus Triturus; species Triturus cristatus. The sequence continues at coordinate 856,972,969 of NC_140588.1, read as the reverse complement.
TAAAGTTGTGTTTTACATTTTATGTTTTGGAAGATATTTAACTGCCTTGAACTTGTAAGATATTATGGAGTATGTCTTCACCATAAGTTAAGGTGTACTGGTATCACCCAGGAATACTGTTTTGTGCCTAGAATCACATCATGAGTCTGTGTGCACACAGGAATTGTTGTCAGAGATTTAATTTGTGTTGCTCTTGTTCTGTAAGACTTGCACTCGTAGGAAAGGGGCAGCTTGTTTTCTTGAACTGTGATGGTTAGCATTCAGCAGAAATCACTATCTCACAGAAGAGAGGCAAATGGTAACACATTTGAAAACAACAGGGTAGATTTTCCTTCCACTCCTGCAATGGGTGAGGTAGTTCCTACATGTTCATAAGCCCAATTAACCCTTACCACATGTGCTCTTACATACATCTCTGCAGTCTTCATGCAGTTGTGCAAGCGTCCATGCAGATCTCTCTTGCACCTGACATTACACAGTCTCCAGAAACACACTCTTAGCACACAGGCAGCTGCTTCTCCTGCACTCCCATGCTTACTATTCAGCACTGTGTGGTATTTCAGATAGCAGTGTGTAACGCTAACACATTTAACATCACCAAGGCTAATTTCCTTTGCTCTAGTCTAATCACTCACCCAGGTTCCACATGCTCATGGTCTCAAGTAGCTGTTAGGACATGTGCTCTTTTCTGCCTCTCTAAAGTATAGGGAAAATGTGTCAGGCTGATACAGTAATTATCACTTGCTCTACCACAGTAGTAAATGTGCTTTGAAATTGCGAATCAAACATCGTTTTCTGCCTAGAATCACACCATGAGTCTGTGTGCACACAGGAATTGTTGTCAGAGATTTAATTTGTGTTGCTCTTGTTCTGTAAGACTTGCACTCGTAGGAAAGGGGCAGCTTGTTTTCTTGAACTGTGATGGTTAGCATACAGCACACATCACCATCTCACAGATGAGAGGCAAATGCTAACACATTTGAAAACAACAGGGTAGATTTTCCTTCCATTCCTACAATGGGTGAGGTAGTTCCTACATGTTCATAAGCCCAATTAACCCCTACCACATGTGCTCTTACATACATCTCTGCAGTCTTCATGCAGTTGTGCAAGCGTCCATGCAGATCTCTCTTGCACCTGACAGTACACCGTCTCCAGAAACACGCTCTTAGCACACAGGCAGCTGCTTCTCCTGCATTCCCATGCTTACTATTCAGCACTGTGTGGTATTTCAGATAGCAGTGTGTAACGCTAACACATTCAACATCACCAAGGCTCATTTCCTTTGCTCTAGTCTAATCACTCACCCAGGTTCCACATGCTCATGGTCTCAAGTAGCTGTTAGGACATGTGCTCTTTTCTGCCTCTCTAAAGTATAGGGAAAATGTGTCAGGCTGATACAGTAATTATCACTTGCTCTACCACAGTAGTAAATGTGCTTTGAAATTGCGAATCAAACATCGTTTTCTGCCTAGAATCACACCATGAGTCTGTGTGCACACAGGAATTGTTGTCAGAGATTTAATTTGTGTTGCTCTTGTTCTGTAAGACTTGCACTCGTAGGAAAGGGGCAGCTTGTTTTCTTGAACTGTGATGGTTAGCATACAGCACACATCACCATCTCACAGATGAGAGGCAAATGCTAACACATTTGAAAACAACAGGGTAGATTTTCCTTCCATTCCTACAATGGGTGAGGTAGTTCCTACATGTTCATAAGCCCAATTAACCCCTACCACATGTGCTCTTACATACATCTCTGCAGTCTTCATGCAGTTGTGCAAGCGTCCATGCAGATCTCTCTTGCACCTGACAGTACACCGTCTCCAGAAACACGCTCTTAGCACACAGGCAGCTGCTTCTCCTGCATTCCCATGCTTACTATTCAGCACTGTGTGGTATTTCAGATAGCAGTGTGTAACGCTAACACATTCAACATCACCAAGGCTCATTTCCTTTGCTCTAGTCTAATCACTCACCCAGGTTCCACATGCTCATGGTTTCAAGTAGCTCTTAGGACATGTGCTCTTTTCTGCATCTCTAAACTATAAGCAAAATGTGTCAGGCTGTTACAGTAATTATGACTTGCTCTACCACAAATTACATAAAGGTATTTCTTTTTTTAGTTTCCTTTAGGTATTGCTGAACAACACTGAAATAAATTAAACATGCCTATAAAATCAAGAAAGAGAAAAGAACAGCAAAAACATCAATATTTGAAGACAACTGGACAACAGAAATTAGTTGAAGAACCTCATGTTGGAAAAAAGAAAAATTCTTCTGGTAAGCAGATTAAGGATTTTTTTAAAGTATATCCACTGCAAATAGTGTTTCAAGAAGAAAACAACAAGACAATAGAAAGAAATTACTAAATGCTAATGTACAATCAGAAGCAAGAAAGAATGACTTAAAAAGAAAAACAGAATTTCAAAACATTCGTAAAAAAATGTTTCAGAGAAGAGTGGTGTTCAATTTGCTAAAGGATGTGAAAAAATATAGGAAGAAAGCAATATTTTATAAGAAAAAGAAACATATTGAATCAATTGTTGCAAAGGCTTTGGAATTAAAAAGAAAACTATTCATTTTAATTTTGAACAGGATCCGTTCATTAGATAAAATAGTCAATGTAATGAAGTCAAAAAGCAAAAGGAAAAGAGTAGTGAAAAAAAATAACTTTTGTAATGTGTTCTTAGGAGAATGGAAGCATAGCTCAAGTACTGAACCATTTTTTAATGAAGAGAGTTATCTTCAAAGTAATAGTTTGCTGCATGCAGTTGACACCAGTGGTCGAAGTTATGAAGTTAAAGATGGTTGTGTAATGGAAAAGGAGAAAATGGTTCCAAGAAATGAGGAAGAAGTGTTAGCTGTTAGCTGATGAGGTTATGGGGAAACGTCCTAAAGCCCCAGTGTACACTTGGAATTGTAGTAGTATTTGTGCTGTACGACAAGAATCTATTGATAAATTACGTGACTTTCTAAGAGAATATAGTAAAAAAAGTGTTAAACAGAAGATTAAGGTGCTTCAAAGACTAGATCCATGCAGAGTGAGAAAGAATACTGGTCTGCAATGACATTCTCTGGCTTGTCTTTATAGGAAAGTTTGTCAAAGTGTTTTTCACCATTTTAGGATGCTGGCAGTACATCATACTGAAATGAGAAAGCTTGTGAGAAGATTGTATTTTGCTAAAAGTCCAGCACTAAAGTTAAATGAGTTGAATAGTGCTCTGTTGCGTGGATCTGTATCAGATGTAGAGAAGGTTACTGATGATATTCAGTTTTGTTACTTTGGTCCAGAACAAGAAAGTGCAGGAAATGACACAGTTATTGAAGAAAATGTGGAAGAGAATGTAGAACCCACTGTTAGTAAAAATTTTGAAGATCAAATGACAAAATTTACTATCATCTCTAATGAAAGACCAAATATTACTTGTATTTGTTGCCGGAGAAGCCATTATAAAACTCAAACAAGGAATGTTGATCTCTATAAAAAAAGTGAAAAAGAAAATAATTATGAGTGGAAGGATTTTGCAACATATTTGTTTCTGGAAAATTGTTTTGATTTGGGTGAAGATCAGCGTATTTGAAAATACTGTTATAACAAGTTAGAAGAAAATAAAATGCCAGCTAGAGCTGTACATAATAATTTAGAATTGGTTGATATTCCTGCAGAAGTTAGTGATTTAAATACGCATGAGTCTATACTCATTCAATGTGTCCATCCGTTTCAGACTATAGTTCGTATGGAGCCCAAAACAGGTAAATTACCTCCTTCAGATTTACAAAGAGGTTTAAAAGGAAGAGTTGTCTATTTGCCATTAGATTTAAAAAAAAATATTGGCAGGAGCTAGTAGATGTACGAAAAGTACAAAGAGCAAATTTATATTTGAAAAGAAATAATAAGTACTATGAATCAATTTATATGGATGAAGATGAAGAAGTTTTACTAGCAGACACAGGAATACCAACTGGGCAAATTGAAAAAGTGGATAAATCAAAAGAAGAAGAAATTTATGAACATTTCAGCATACATCCTCTTCATTCTAAAGAAGTTATGGGAAACACTATTGATCTGTTTCAGATGAAAAAAGCAAAAGGAACTCCCGTGAGTGTATGGGAGGAGAGCTTGGAAGCTCGTTGTTTTCCCCAGCTGTTTCCTACAGGAAAAGGTGGACGATATGATGAACGTCCAGTACAGATTCCTGCTTCTGAGTATCGGACTACAAGATTATATGCAGAAGATCCAAGATTTCGTCAAAGTATTCCTTATTTGTTCCATCTTTTATTTGAAAGTGACTTGTCTGCACTATCTTATGCAGTAAATCACATTTTAAAAACTGGAGTACATCTACATAATGTGTCTGCAAAGGATTTTATGAACAAGGTATAACAGCGAGATGATCATTTGGAATCTCAATTGATTAATCTGATGGCTTGTCAGCGTGGAACTAATAAATATTGGTACCTACGCCATGGAGAATTGAAATGTATGTTACGGAATTTAGGAACTCCTACATGGTTCCTTACCCTAAGCTGTGCTGAGTACGCTTGGGATGATTTACTGGATTCTCTTCTAGAAGCAAATTCAAATATTGAAACATCCAATACAAGACAGTAGGAGAATTGTGCTCATTGGATCCGGTTAATGTTTGCAGATATTTCAATCATAGGTTTGAGGCTATGATGTCCTTCATCCGCAATAAAAAAAATCCACCTCTTGGAGAAGTTGTGGATTTCTTTTGGAGAAAAGAGTACCAAGCAAGAGGTGCTCCTCATATTCATATGCTGTTGTGGATCAAGGATGGCCCAAAATTTGGAACAGATTCTGATGATGCAGTTTTATCTTTCATTGAAGAATATGCAACATGTGCTATACCTAAAAGCACAGAAGAAAAAAACTTAAAAGAGCAAGTTTTAGGTTTCCAAAGTCATCGGTGTGGAAAATACTGTTGACGAAAGTACAAGAGTAAAGATAAATTCTACACAAAATGTCGATTTGGATTTCCACGACCTGTTATTTCAAAAGGAAGTGTAAACAGTTTTATGTCAGCTGTGCGACATACCATTACAAGAAAATCTCCGAAAAATACCTACAACCTAAGAAGAAAAGAAGAATCAAAATATATAAATGACTACAACCCAGTCATTCTATCCATGTGGAATGCTAACATGGATATTCAGTATGTAGCTGACAATTCTATTGCTGTTGCTCTGTATGTCACATCTTACATCACTAAATCTGAGAAAACGGAATTGAAAGAAATGTGGGAAGAGATTTCTCACGAGAAGACTGTCAGTAAAAAGCTATACAGTTTCAGTTTAAAGATGTTATCGCATCGAGAAATTGGGTCATACGAATGCTCAGATAGGTTATCATCTGCAAGACTGTACTCCAAATCCAGAAGAATAATTTGGGTAAGTTTAGGCCTTGCAGGAATGCGAAATCGGGTACTGAAATCTATTCGAGAAATTGAATATTTAGCAGAGAACGAACCAGAAAGTACAGACATTTTGAAAACAAATATGTTGGACACATATTAGCCAAACAGAAGTCATCATCTTGAGAACATGTGTCTCTATGAAGTGCTGAAGAACTACATTTTTACACGGAATGCCACAGAAGACATCAACAATGGAAAATATAAAGTCATTGGTGAGGAAGGATGTTTGGTGAAACAAAAAAAAGGAAGTTTGATTAAACACAGGAAGCTGAGTTGCAACACTACTGACAAAAAGGAATTTTACTACTTAGCACTTTTACAGCTGTTTAAACCATGGCTTTCAGAGGATGAATTACTTGGAGATTTTCAGAGCTATGAAGATTCCTTTAATGCATATAAAGATAGCACAGATTTCACAAATTATGTACAAATGTTAAATGAAGAAATTGAACAAGAAGTTACAATTGCAGCTGAAGTAGCTAGAGACAGTTCTCAAGACAGTCAAAGTTCTGGTACGCTCAGTCAAGATCCCCTAGGACACCCAATCGTAGAAAATGAAGCTGCAATAGCCATGACTGAAGTGGAAACAGCTATGAATCAAGCTCAGGAAGATTTAATAGACTTACCAAATTTGGAACAACAACTGAATGATGAACAACAACACATTTATGAAGAAGTCACAAAACAAATTGATCATGGATTACTACATGAAAATAAAGAGTGCTCATGCACATCATTTGAACCAATCAGAATGTATGTGAGTGGGCAAGCTGGAACTGGAAAAAGTTTCTTAATTAAAGTAATTAGAAGCTACCTACAGAAAAAAAACTGATTCAACTTTGTCTTGTGTTGTTACTGCTCCAACAGTAGCAGCATATAACATAAAAGGAATTACCTTACATCGTTTGCTAATGTTACCAGTAGAGCATGAGAACAAAATAGAATACCACAAGCTAACAGGAGAAGCATGTTTTGAAGTTTCAAGAGTGTTGAAGAAAATGAAAGTGCTCATTATTGATGAGGTAAGCATGGTATCAAACTTAATGCTTTCCTTTGTGCATTTAAGAATGCAGCAAATTCTAAAGACAGACTATGACGTGTTATTTGGAGGAAAACATGTTATAGTTTTTGGGGATCTACTGCAGCTCACTCCAGTTAAAGTACAACCAGTATCTAATACTCTTGAACATGAAGACACGAAAAAGTCATTAGGAAGTATAGGTAATGTGAATATTTGGTCATACTTTGAGTACAAAGAACGTATTACCAATATGCGGCAAGCAAATGATGATGATTATGTAAGTATTCTCAAAGATATCAGAATTGGACTACTCACAGAACATGGCAGAAAAGCTTTACAGAGTTGATTGCTATGTAATTTGTTTCCAACAGAACAAATAGTTCCAGAGAAAATATACAAGGAAATTGCAGAAAAAAATACTGTAATCTTCTTAATGCCAACACTACATGAATGCTCTATATTCAATGAAGAACTTTTGAAATTGGAAAATGAAGAGATTATGAAAATGGAAGCCGTGGATAAAATACAGCATTAAGGAATAACTATTATATTGACAGGCAAATTGAAAACTAAATTGGATTCTCTAGAGAAAAACATATCGAAAACAGCTGGTTTAGAAAAGAATCTTTATGTATGTATGAACTGTCGAGTAATTTTAAGACGTAATTTGAATGTAGAAAAAGGTTTAGTGAATGGAGATATGGGTAAAGTTGTGGGTTTTTTTAAGTACCAGAAAAAAGATGGAATTGAATTTTTAAAAATAAAATTTGATCAGATTGAAGAGGTTAAAGACATTAGTCGTTGTTCAGTTCGTTTTTTTGCTTGTGAAAGACATATGTACGTAGGAAGCAGTTTCCGTTTTCTCTAGCATATGCTGTAACTATTCACAAATCTCAAGGATTAACTGTAGATAGTGCTTTTGTAAACATTGGATCTAGTGTGTTTAAAGAAGGTATGGCATATGTTGCTTTGTCACGAGTGAAAAAATTATCTGGTTTATTCATGATAGACTTTGATGACTCAAAAGTTAGTGCTGATGCAAATTGTGTAAAGGAGTATAATAGATTAAGAAGAAGCTATGCTCCTCATTTAGGTCAGTATCCTGTGTTTGAAAAATGTGGTGTTTGTCGGAAAAGGAGAATTGAGAATATCTGTAATGATGATGTACAGAAGAGAAAACAAAAGGAGAGTGATGTGATTGCAAGCAAAAAGAAAAAGGACAATGTTGAAGAGGTTGTTGGTTGTCATTTTGAAAATAGCTCTGGTATCAACTGCTACGCTAATGTAGTGCTGAATGTTGTATTTTATCTTGAAAGTTTGCAAGAGCAGATAATACTAAATCATGAAAAAAGATTTTGTTCTCTGCTGAGTTTCCTTTATGAGAAGTTGAGTAATGATAAAACTAAAATAGAAAGTGCTTCTGATGTTAGAAATCTTTTAGATGTATGTTCTGGATGTACACAGTTTACACAAAATGTCCAGCAAGATGCACCGGAATTCTTAATGTATATGCTTATGGTACTGGAAGATGAAGGGGTAGAAATAAAAAATATGTTTGGTCTCTCTTATAAATGGAAACATTGTTGTGAAAACTGTATGAACACATGCAGCATTAATGTTGATTCTGAAAGGTTCATACATTTAACATTACCAGAGAGTAAATCAGTGACTTTTAGTTAATTAGTTAAAGATGCAAATCACAACATGGAATGTTCTCAATGTAAACCAGAAATGTTATCAACTTTATTTTTAAAGAAATATGGACAGTATATAATTTTAATGATGCAACGTTGTAGAGCTAATGGAACAAAATTGGACACTTTATTAAAGTAGTTTGTAGGAAATCAATTATCAATATCAGGAAAGACTTTTGTTGCAGTTGCAATAATTTTCCATGATGGACCTTCTCTAACTTCTGGTCATTACACAGTTTATCTAAAATGTGAAAAAGGCTGGAATGATTCTCAATTGATTTTCAAGCAACGTTTGCCTGCAGAATTACCAAATTCCTACTTCATTTTTCTAAAACCAAAAATTTAGATACAAATTGCAGTATCTGAAGAAACCATTATTTCGATTTTATAGGATCACCATTGGATATTTCACCTAAAAAGGATTTAAAAATTACCATTTAGCCTCATGGAAAGGTAAATGTTTCTATTGCGGACTTCTTTGACAGATATGATATTGGTGTATGTGCTTAAGCAACAAGATTTACAGACGTTATTTATTGCAAATAGTTATTGTTCTTAGAAGATATTTTTAATATATATGTTACATTTCTATCAAGGTATGTTTTACTGAGGATGGATTCAGGGCTTTTTTAAACAATCTTTCAGATTGTTTATTTTTTTGCCCGCTGTTAAGTGATGAATACAATTGATATCAGTATTTTCCGTGAAATTCAATATATTCTGAAAACAGCAAAAAAAGGACAAAACATTACTTTGTTAAATATGAAAATATGTGTACTGTATTCTAAAATGTATTGTTAAATATTACAACTTTTTTTCTTTTTTTTCAGATCTAGAAAGAAAATTTAGGAAATTGAATCAATTTTTCTTGTAATTAAAAAGAGCCATTTATTTCTAATTAAGTTATTTTGTTGGTCAGGTAAGTTTAAAATATCTGTATTTCTCACCCCTTCACTTTCGTGCTCCCTTTTCTTCACTTCTCCTCACTCTGCTTTTCTCATTCCCCTTCCCTCTCTCTTCTTCCTTTACTGCTCTTTCGTAACTCCCTCACTCCTTCTCTACTACTCCCCTAGGTTTACTGCCTCCATCACTATTTTCTAACTGCCTTACTCCTTCTCAGTTCCTTGCTCTCTGTCTCTGTTTCTGTCTCTCTCCCTTTGTCTGTCTTACCCTTAATTTCCATAACATCTCTGTTTCTACCACTCCTCCTCTCTCCATCACTCATTTTCCATCTATGTTAATTTTTTAACCTTCTCCGTAATTCTCCTTCCCTCACCTTCCCTAACTGTCACTATCCTTTACTCATAGTCACTCCTATTCTCCTACTTCACTTCCTCCTGTCTATATCTCACACCCCTTCATCTTTTTGCATTCTTTCCTTCACTCTCCCTCACTCTCCTTTGCTCATTGAAATCCTGACTCCCTTTCTCTCACTCCAGTTTCCATGAATAGAATACTTTGGTAGTATACACAAGAGACATCAGAGTGATTTCACCTCATCAAATGTAGTTCTTGAGGGATTGAGCTGTTTTTTTTATACATGTTGCGGTGTCCTTGCTAGTGGTTTGGTGCATGAAAAGAATTGTTTACTATAAACTTCTGCACTCTGAATATTTTGAGCATGTCGCCATTCTTGATTTTTAATTTTGAGGCAGACCTCTTAGACGGCTATGTTGTTGTCACTACCGAATAATTACCACTTTTGTACAATAAGTGCATACCTAGCTCCCACCCAGGAGGGTTGATGCATATTTGTTTGAGCCCAGGTTTGACTATGGGGTTCTGGAGGGGTCGAGCGTGTATTTTGCCTTTACATCTTCACATTCTATGGTGTTTTCAAGATGCAAGCTGAGAGATGTTTTTGTACCCTGATGCCTTTGAGCATGTGGCCAATGGGGAGGAGCGCCGCCCCACTGAACAAAAGGAGTAATAACATGATAATAACTATTGTTATTATCATGTTATTTTTCCAATAGCTGTCAGTGGCTCTCGGGTGGGGCTGGCCAGAGCAGGGGAGGAGTGTGTTACACTCCCAAAGTGCACATGAACTGTTTGGCCAGACCTCTTAGGCCGACCAAACAGTCCAAGCACACTTTGCAGGTTCCTACCAAGCTGCATTACAAAGCTTGGTCAGGGACATTTACAGCCTCCCTGTTTCAGTCTGAACACCAATGCAGAGTTGTGATTGGCTCAGGGGAACCTGTCTGCCGGGTGCTTCCTGTTGCTGGGAGTCTGCAGGAAGTTGACTTGGAGGAGGTAGGAGAGGCGTCAGCTGGCCGTTCCAGGTAAGATTTTTTTTTTTTTTCATAGGCCCCTCACCTTCCCTCCCACCCCACTACCCATGACCTGTAGCAGCTGCTACTACATGTGGCTTTTGTCATTCACCTCCGAGGATAGCATTTTGCTGCTATTAACAAGGCCAATTTTCCTGTGATTGATTTCACTTTCTCCACCGATGGTTTTTCCACGGCGAGTGATGTTGGAGTAATTAAAACCTCCACTATGATTTGATCTGGATTAAGTGTACTTCGCCCCCACCACATTTGGAGCTTCCCAGCCCTGGCGCCTTTGACGCTAAGCCATTATTTACCACACGTTCACCTTCCAATATGGTGCCCCTCCTCTCTGTTACACCGTCACTTCTGTCCTGAAGAAGACCCCGTCAGTAAGGATTCAACCAACCTACCTAGTCAAGGGGTCGAAACGTCGACACACGATCTTACCAGTACCTTCAATAGTGCAATGTGCACTGTGTCCTTCCAATTGTACATGGTTCTGTAAATAATGTATATTCAAATGAATTAATTTCATTTTGACTGTGTGGCATAGAGTTGTATGCCTAACAATTGATTTGTGACAGTGTCAAAAAGTTATATGTCACTTGCCCTATTACCTCACTCTACTCACTACCCCCTCCCCTCCTTTGGCACCCCGCACTTTTGATCAGTGTCAATTCATTTCCCCCAAAAATTTTATTTTGCCAAGTGTGATTAAATAACACTTTGCCATCACGTAAATGTTTGAATGTATCTTTGACGTTGATTTTGTTTATGCTCTATAAGCTTTTATGCTCTGGGACCTTTTTCTTTATACTGTCTCATACCCAGGTCCCAGTGATTTTTGGGTCTACCCTTTGCTCTAACGCTACTACATGTGGCAGCATATGTATTCCCACTTCGAAGAGTATATTTTTATGATCTCTTTCCATGAATTGCACATCTGCTCTGACTGAGACTCTATTAAATTCATCTAGATCCTTATTATATTTTATATTTCACTTCTCAGGTCATTTATGATCCCAGTCATATGAATATGATTCCGGGCACTCAGCAATCCTAAATTTAACTTAGATTGGATTCTGCATTCATAATAATTTTCCAATGGTTTAGACAGCTATGTGTTTTACCTCACAGTACTGTGTTTTGATGCATTGTGTTTGTGCACATATTTTTCACCAGCACTGCGCCATCACTTGTAGCGCCTATTCACATATTGGAATTTTCGCAATAACATATATGTATATTTATATATAGATGGAATTCCCATGTCTTTTCACCACCACTTTTTGCCACAACAGGAGACGGCACCAATCGGTTTGTTCCACTGTTTTTTATTTATCTTATTTTCATAGCATTCAAAAGTGTTCTGTGCTCATAATGTGTATCTATTTATGGATGTACAAATCATTCAACTGTTGATTAAACTGCTGGCCGTATGATTGTGTAGAACATTAATTTATGTTAGCAGGACCATAGCCCCTACGGAGTGATTTTGAAGTGTTTCTAAGGAATTCCTACTGAACTTTGTTTTGTACATATGGCCTTAATTACTCATGTTCCATTTGAATATGTGGTGCCTCGTATTTGATTTTGACAGGGAGATTGTTAGAAGTCAGAAGACACTGTCAGAAAATCTCTTCCCTTTAAATGATGATAAGAAAACCCTGTCTTGGAACCCAAAATCAGTAATACATAGGTACAACGGTGGGTATTTTATTATCATAATTATTTATTTTTCAGTATTTGTCCAAACATCCTCCCTATTTAATACTATATTTATAAACAAATCACATTTGCAGATTAGAACAAATTAGTAATACAGCCCTCATGCTACTCTAGCATACGTTGCGAATTTGGTAGCCTATTTGCTGTGCATGTTGGATAAAATGTCTTCAGCCTTCTAAATTATAGGGCTTTATTAGTCCAGTAAGGTTGAATTATACCAAGCCATAAACGTTTTCCCATATTCCATTTTTCTGTGATCAGGTCAGCCGATGGGACTTAGGTATTCAGCATTGCCTCTCAGCAACCAATCGATGTGTCTAACATGACCCCTAAATTAGTACCATGTATACTTTTAGTTTTATCACTAGTACATGGTCTGCTTGTGCTTTGCTACAAAAGTTGGGAAACACTGCTCCTTTGCTGACCCATAAAGCAGCCACAGAAGTTAATACCACTTATTCCTCCTGCCTTCTTAGATGAACCTCTACCGACTCATCTTGCCTTGCAGATAAAAAAAAAGTCTTCACCAGAGAAGTGGAAAATTTCATTTTTTGGATTGTTAGGTTCAAAGGTGGCATACAACATGGCAGATTAGATTAACCAAGGACTTGTGTTGTCCTTGCATTACATAAGTCAACACAAGGTAATGCAAGTCCTTAACTGGAATAGACAAAAACACGCAAAGACCTATTTGCTTGGCTTTCGAAAGGAATGTAATGCAACGCAGTGGCTTGCGCTACGTTACATTCCCATGGGGTGGGGATTTTTACACAATCCAAATTTACTAACATCAGTAAACCTGACATTTCACCAAAATTCTGCCCCTCCCTGACTTAGGCGTAAAGAAGAGAAATTTATGTATTTCTACTTCTTACTTTCCCTATCTATGCATGCTGCTTTCTGCAGCACACTTGAATGAGGATAATGTCCCTAAGGATTTTTTTGTGTAGGAAGGGATACCAACAATCCTGAATGTAATACAGCTACCTTTGCAGCAGGGTGCAAGCGTGCCTGCATTGGTAATAGGCAGCACATGGTGTGTCAGCACTAGGAGGCAGCATAAATGTGTCATATATTTATTAATATGGCACATTTCTGCTGTCTCCCTTTTTGCACAGCATTGTGTGAAATCTTAATAATTCTGTCTTGGAGTTTCTAAACTGAAAGCATGGCAATTGAGCACCCATGTGTTTACATTACCATTAAAATGATTAATCTGCTTCACTAGACCCTACACCTATTAGCACTTTCTCTGATATTGAGTGCAGTTCGGTGTACATAATATTAGGCCTGGCTTGGGTGCAACTTGCTTTATTTTTAAACGAAAGCACTGCCACACACAACACAATATTATAGAGCGCACACATTTCCAACTCATGAGGGGTATTTACATGTGTGGCTGAGATGTTTGCATAAGTCATTGGGCTTCACAGGCTACAAAGGGTAACTTTACCTTTGGTAATATGGCTCATAGATGTGATGTTTAAGAGGGCTGTGAGCTGCTTTCATATGTCTGGAGGGTGGAGGGAGTGGGTCAGACATTTGAGTGCAGTATCTGCTTTCTCTGTCTAGCCCTCACAAAATCTATATAGGTTGAGCAAATATGAGTCAACAGCTACGTGACTCAGAGCAAACATGTTCGTGTCATTTTAGCATAAGGCAATCAATTAAAAATATCTCATTTTAAGAATGGACCATTAAGGTTCAGATTTTTTAAAGACATATTTTTTTTATTTTTATTTATTGCATTTATGTGATCATATAGAAGAGGTATACTTGCACAAGTTAACAACAACCATAGGCCTAGACCCAGTAAGCATAACAAAAACAGCAAATAGAGGGTAAAATGGTGTATTACAACTTTACAGAAATCTTCTCAGTAGTATTTAAATACTCACTCAGACCTGAATGTTAACAAAGGTAAGCTCATAGTTCTGTGTTTAAGGCTTCAAAGTAATGGATATTCAAAACAGCTGGTTCAATGAGATTACAGAGGCTGGGGGAGTTTCCTGGTAATGATTGTTTCAGAGTTTCAGTTTTATTGAAGCAAGGTGTTTCAAGAAGTAAATTGTATTGGCTGCTAATGAGACTTTGTCTACCAGAGATTATGGAGCTTATTTACAAGGCCCTTGCGCCACTTTTGCGTCATTCTTAACATGGAAAAAGTGACGCATAAGTGGCGCAAGGAATCTGCCCCTATCTGTTTTTGGATGAGGTAGTTTGATGTTCCCCTAAATAAAGCTTTGCTCGTGGTGCAGGCGAGTTTGAAGATGCTTCTCACTTTATTCAGGAGATCAGATGACCTCAATTCATCAACAGGTCTCAGAGGATAAAAAACTAAAGAACGCTTTGGAACTGAAACTGGAAGAATTGGAAAATCATGCTCGTCGGACTAATCTTCACATGGTTGGTGTTCCGGAGGGATGTGAGGGATCCCAACCAGTTCAATGGGTGCAGGCCTTTATAAAAAATACAGTTCTTCCTGAGTTCACTTGGGACCTTACGATCACCCGTGCTCATAGAGTTCCAGCTCAGCCCTTCCCTAACTCTAAACTTCCTAGAACTATGTTAGTGAATTTCTCGGATTATCGTATAAAAGAGCAAATATTGACCAGGGATATTCAAAAAAAGCAATTTTCATTATCTGAGGTCCCCTTTTGCCGTATTGTTTCAGATATGAGTGCTTCAGCGGCACGACGACGAAAGGAGTTTGTTAAACTCCTTTATCTATTCAAGGCACAGGGGGCACAGGCAGCTATCGCCCAGCAGTCGAAACTGCGAATCCTGGTCCATGGGAAGATTCATTTGTTCTCAAATCTGGATGAAGCTCAGGAGATGTTGCAGCGAATCATGAAGGACAAGTAATAGGAATCAAACAGCTTTTAATATTGTTATGAGCTGTCCTTACCGTTTTTTAATGTTCCTTCTGGTTGTTCTTTTTTTGTATTTTTTTCTTTCTAGGGAGGTGGGGGCAACAAATCACTTTAGGGTGCAATATCAGGGCACCCGCTGTGCAGGGCCCCCAGGTGGGGCCATCACTGGGTAGGGCGGGCAATTCCCCTACTGCTAAGGGTCACGGGGTTTTCAGGGAGGGTTGGGTTTGGGTTGCGACACAGGGAAAGGTTGGTGGTGTAAAAAAAATTAATGAGCAGAATAGTTTACATATAGAAAGTAAGCTAAAAGAGAAAGGGACAAGCAATAACCAGAATTTTGTAAAACAATATAATTTGAAAAAGGGTATGTTTACTGATGTAATTTTGAACAATAAGGTGAAAAATGGGTACTAATGCTCATATTATTTCCATTAATGTAAATGGTATTTCGAATAAGAAAAAGTATGGTGGTTTGATAAGATGGTTGGCAGCCTTTTCTCCCCAAATTTTATTTTTGCAAGAGACCCATCTCAAAACTAATCTACCCAAACTGTTTATTCCAAGATATTTTTCTAGGGCCTATTTTACTTCAGCTCAGGCAGCAATTCAAGGGGTGGCTATCTACTTGGACAAGGTTTAAATTGTGAAATTGTTCAAGTTGATAGAGACCCTTATGGTAGATGGATCTGGATACAGGTAAGGATGGAGGGTAATTTGGTGAATTTGGTCAATTACTATGCACCCATTGTGGATGACTCTGTGGCGCTCCAAAGTATGAATGATAGAGCAAGAACGGCGTTAGGCCCAATCATTTTAGGAGGAGATTTCAATTTTATTCAGGATCTGCAATTAGATACATCTAACAAGACAAAAAGGCAGATGAAACCTGGGACTAAGAAGTTGATAGATCTTATTAAACAGGATCATCAATTGGTGGATCCTTGGAGAAGGGCTCATGGTGTAGCAAAACAGTTTACTTACTACTCCTGCCAATTTAAGTCAGCTTCCCATATTGGTTTCTTTCTAGTATCATGCTCTCTGAGCTGCTCAAATACAGAGATCATGGCTAATTCTTTCTCAGACCATTCTTTAATGAAAATAGAAATTGATTTTGGATTGGGGGCTAGAGAGAAATCCAGGTGGCAGATGGATCGACTTCTCTTAACCAACCAACAGTGGGTAGGGGATATGAAGGAATGGATTGGGGAATTTTTTTAAATTAACAGAGGAACAGCGAGTCTTTTTTCAGTTTGGGGGGCATTTAAAGCAGCAATTAGAGGACAAATGATAGCTTTTATGGCTACACAAGTTAGAGAGCGTAAAGCTCGAATTGAAGAACTCCAGAAAGCAGTGGAGATGGCTTTGACAAATAAAAAGAGAGGCTGCTCTATCAGGGGTCACATAACTGGAGAGGAACTTAATAGGGCCAAACGGGAATTGAGGGAATTTTTCATCACGGAAGAGATATGCAGTAAAAAAGCATATCAGCAAAAAACTTATGAAGAAAGCCAGATGGTAGGGAAATTACTGGCATGGTCAACTAGGGTTCAACAAGAAGCGGCAGTAATTAATGAAGTGCTAATTCCTGGAACCCAGAATCTAGTTTCGGGACAAGATAATATTTCTAAAATCTTTATAGATCATTATAAAGACCTTTACTCAACTGGCTACCAGGTATCTAATCATGCTATACAGTCTTATTTTGAAGATCTAGCTCTCCCTCAACTTTCAACAGGTCAAAAAGAGGCCTTAGTGGCTGACTTTTCAGTAGAAGAAATTTCCAGGGCTCTAACTTCGATGCCTGGAGGTAAGGCTTGCGGGAATGGTGGTTTGCCGACCAAATTTTATAAAGTTTTCTCGGCAGAATTACTTCCTTTTATGCTTGAGCTATTTCATTGTGATAGTGCAGGAGGGGACATTCCAACAGCCTTTAAGGAATCATCAATAGTTAGCTTTGTTAAAAAGGGAAAACATTCTAGGGAAGTTGGCTCTTATAGGCCAATTAGTCTCCTAAATGTAGATTATAAAATTTTGATGAAAATGTGGGCTAATCGATTTACATCTATGGCTCAGTATGCAATTCACAAGGACCAAGCAGGCTTTATAGCAGGCAGATCAATGTCATCAAATACAAGTTTTCTTATTCAAGCAATTGACTATTTTAATACTCATCGAACTCCTGCAATAATAATGATGGTTGACGCCGAAAAGGCATTTGACCTTGTGAATTGGGGAGCACTATTTTATGGTCTTGAAAAATGTGGTTTTCCACATCGAATAATTACCAGGCCCAGATTAGGATAAATTCTAAATCTATAGGTCTAATAGATTTAAAACGTGAGACCCGACAGGGGTGTTCCCTATCGCCCGTTTTGTTTACTTTCTTCATAGAGCCTTTAGCAGTAAAGGAAGAACTTAGATATAAAAACTCCTGTCTAAAATTAAATTATTTGCTGAAGATGTGATACTCTACCTTAAACCGGAAAAGCATAATGTTGATCAAATCTTGAAGGAGTTCCCTCAGTTTGAAGCAATTGGAGGATACAAAATTAACCACAAGAAAACGGAAGTATTGGCACTTAATGTTTGTTGTAATTTTCTTCCGAATATTTTGAAACAACAAGCATGCTCCCCTGAACCGATCCGCTATTTAGGAATCTATGTATCAAACCGATATGCGTATCTTTATAAGGTAAACTATGAAGCTACATTAAATAAGATCAAAGATTTATTCGGTAAATGGGGCTTCCTCCCTCTTTCCTTGATAGGACGGGTTGCTCTGATCAAGATGTCAGTACAACCCTTATTAATTTTTCTTTTTTCCAATGTCCCGATTAAAGTTAGTGCAGCATATTTTAGAGAATTGGATAAACTTTTTCGCCAGTTTATTTGAAATAAAAAAGCTTCAAGAGTAAAACTATCAATTTTGCATCTAGATACAAGTTGGGGGGGTTGGCACTTCCCCATATTTGAACTTATTATGAGGCAGCATTTATGGATATTCTAGTTGGTCTGCTTGTTAATAAGGGGTCTTTGGATGGTTTTTTTATGAGGAAAATGTCTGATGCAGCAGGGACTCAGCTTCCGGTGTTTTTGAAAACAGCAAAATTGCCTAAAAAAGTAAGATATAAGACGCTACAAGAATTCTCTTCTAGACTTCGTTTTTTTTTTTTTGCAAAAAGCAAAATCGACGGGATTTGAATATTTGGGGTTGTCAGAGGCTAGAAGCTTGGGCCTTTTTAATCATAGTAGTCATATTAAACTTTGGGAGTTAAAAGGTTTTAAAGAGTTAGGTAATTTTCTGTTAGGAGGCAGATGTATGACCTGGGAGGAGGTGCAGCCCAGATGTGGCACTCAGAATAGGCTCCTTTTTTTTAGTTTCCTTCAGGTCAAATCCTGGCTAAATAAATATGTACCCTTAGGCAACACAGGCACCCCTTCAGTAATTGCGTCCGTGTTCAGAATTCAATTGAGAGGCATAGGGAATTGGTATAGAGTTTTTCAAAATCAAGGGGAACCTTTGATTGTTACTAATTTCTTAGAAAAAACAAAAAATGAATTGCCATGCAATCTCTCAATTAGATAATGGCAAGCGATTTCGCAGAATGGCAACAAGCTACTTAGGGCTGCCAACTTTAAAAGGATGGCTTTTCTGTCCCGATGGTCGGCTTATTATACACCACAGGCCCTCCATAAAATCTATCCGGATGTGGAAAATACCTGTTTTCGATGTCAGCAAGCCGGTGAGGGTCGTTGGCTACATATTGCCTGTACATGTCCTAGTTTGAGGCAGTTTTGGCTGGATTTATATGCTGGGCTCAGCCTTACTATCGGAACCATTGTTCAACTAGAACCGGAGGCAGCATTATTTGGTTTATTAAAACAAAGACCAAATCAGGTGTTAACAAAAGGGGGTGAAATGTTTATATCAATTTCCTTCTTTGTGGCACGTTCATTGATCTTGCAGAATTGGAAAACAACCAAGACCCCAACGCTTATTGAAAGGTATTAAAAAATGAAATGTGTGAGAACCTTTGAAGAAGCATATGCTAAAAGGGTGGGAGCGATTAAGAAATTTGAGTAAATCTGGAAACTTTTTGAACAAATGGAAAGACATCTTCAGGGACAATTTGGTGTTGAATAAATTATTTGGATTATGTTTATGATCAATAAGAAGGTCCAGGGGTAAGGATCATTTCTGATTTTCTTTTATGAATCATACTCCCGGGTCATCAATGGTATTTTTATTTCCTTTTCTATGAGAATGAGTATATATCTGCACTTGCATTTGTGCTTTACTTGATCATGTAAATTACACTGTCAAATGATATTTCTTTGACCTTAACTCTATTTTTGCACTTTTAGTACTAGAGAAGGCTTGCACTTTAGTTTAGCTTCCTTTCGGAGCATATATTTGCACTAGCACTGGCATTTTGTCTAATTGTTTAAATTATGCTGCTCAATGATATTCGCAGGGTTCTGAGTTTAACTGCATCTGCACTTTAGTACAAGAGAAGGATGAAGATGATTACTCCTCTATAATTTAAAATGATGTATTAATGGTATCATAATATATATATATCGATGTTGAGGGATGCTGACTTTAATGTATGTTGTTGTATTCTGCTCAATAAAAACAAAAAAAACAACAACAAAAAAAGAGTATGAATTACAGTTGTGTCCCTTCTAATATTGCGTTGATGTGGGAATGGAGTTTGAGGTTTTTGTCTGAGAAGAAGATTTGGGGGGAGGAGTTGGCCTAACGACTAGGGAAGTCGACCTCGAATCTGGGGAACTGGTTTTGAGTGTCGGCAATGACGCTGAACATCCTGTGATTCTGGGCAAATCCCTTAATCTCCCCGTGCCTAACCAAAATGAATGTGTCCTCATTTAACACAACTGGTGCTGTGTAAAGCGTTCTGATACCCGATACCTTCGGGTCAAGTTTGCGCTATATAAAACTCAGTGAAAAAAAAAAGAGAAGATGCTCTGTGATTGTTCAGATTCTACCAAGATGATTACAGTTCAGTACTGAGTCTTATTTAGAACAAGCTTGAAAGTGCAAGTGGTGCAGTGATTAGGAGGAATTCAGTTTTAGGGCAGAATGAGCTTAAGGTGGTCATGAAATATGTCTGAATAGCTTTGAGTACATGTGCCACATATTTTAAATCCTCTCAGGAAGAAAATTCAGGTAAAGCTAGGTGTTGTCAGCATAAGTGTGAAAAGAGAAATAGGGCTGTTCAGAGAGGGGACTACTTGCTCCATTTATAGTTTGAAGAATGTGAGTCATTGGGTAGAGATGCAAAAGAGATGTTGTTATGTATTGTTTAGGTTGTCCAAAGTATGAAGGAATCCATTTCCATTCAGGCTCATTCCATGACAATGGAGTGGTTCTCCATGTCAAAAACTGCCAATTGGTAAAGGAGGACAAGTTGGCAACACTCACACTTGTCAAGAATGCAGAGAGTGTCACTCACTTTTCTTAGAGTCTCGGTCTCAGTGCTATGCCCAGGACCAAGATCTGATTGAGTCTCATCTTGCAAATTGTTTTCAGCAATTTGTTTTTTAGTTGGTGTTGGAAATGGCCCTTTTTGCAGGGTTATCCCAAAACTTTTTGCTTCTTCCTCCTATTTTTTCCTGACCTGTGTTTGTTGGCTATAGGACTCTGGGCACTTTACCACTGCTGATCAGTCCTAAAGTGCATATGCTCTCTGTGTAAATTGTTATTATGATTGGTTCTCCCTGATTGGCATATTTGTTTTACCAGTAGGTCCCTAGTAAAGTGCAAATCTCTCAAATACTTTGGCTATTAATGAGAGACTGGAGATCAGTCAGTAGTTTTTTAAATCTTTATGTTCCACTTCGTGTTTTTTGATGATCAATGGCAGAACCTGACCTACTTTTAAGCAATCAGGTAGAGTTAATTAGATATGTTTAGTATAGAGAGACATAGGTCCTGATTTTCTTTAGGAGCATAGTAGGAATGGATTACAAGAAGTGAGTGGAATGTTTGTTTTTTGTGAGTTTTCTAACCAGTTCTGAAGAAGTGATTTCTTTGAAGTTGTTCCAGATTCTTTTGGCTTTCAAGGTAGTAGCTCTGTGATTCTGCGCTTTTGAAGGATGTGCAAGGGAGATTTACAGTTTCTTTACTTTTTTTATTGAGAAGCTAGAAGGTTCTTCTCATCTTTAATGGAGGCATTACCTAAAATATCAGGTTCAGTGAGTGTGGCTTATATTGCAATATCAAAATGTTTTTTTGGGCATTTAATTGCAAGGTCATTGTCTCTTTTTTCATAACTATATTCTATTTAAAATTAAATGTTTTTATTTGCTTCTCTCAGCTCCTAATTGGTGCAGATGTTCTGTAATTGGAGTCTGTTCACATAATCACAGATGTTTCCTACCTTGAATTAGTTTTTTGAAAACCAGTATAATCTTTTTTCATTTTATGATATTTAACTTTTTTTTAACTTTTTTTGAGGGCAGTGAGTCAAGAATCTTTGATATACTTTCATTTCAATTAAGTGTAAAGTCATTGACCTATCAATCACGTGGGTGATAAATTAAGTGAAGCCTAATTGATTTCAAGTCATTGGAAGCTGGATAATGAGTAATTATTTTCTACACATTCATAATCAATGCTCTTTTTTATAGAAACTGATCCCCTACCACCTATTAGTCTTACTGCCAAGGAGAATGATTGAATATTTAAGAGGCACAAGGATGTGTTCAATACTGGTTGGTATGATTCAGCCACATTTTGATAAAGAATGTAATACTGAGAGTGAATCACAGCCTGGCAGGGTCCAGAAATGTGGTGGCATTGAAAGCTTTAGGGTGGAGGCAGTTGATGTCTGTCTGTTGCTCCATTATGTTTTGATGGGGGAATGGAGGGATCTCTGTAGTGCAATCAGAGTTCCATTTTCTGTGAAGTGTACTCTCCTGCATTGTAAGAGAAATTGGGCAAATTGAGCATGACGTTTTGAGATAGAGAGGAATGTTGAAGAATGAGGGCCTTAATAGGGCAGGAGTTAGATGACCTTAAAATGGTGGAAAAGGTGTTAATCTGGTAAGAATTCAAAGCCCTAAAAGCACTAGGGCGGTTCATAAATGTGAATGGGGAGACAGAATGTGTGACACTTTAACATAAAGAGGCAGAAGTGGACTCTTTGTCAGAGTTCAAAGGCAGGCCTTAGAAGGGGTGAGATGGTGTTGGGGGAAGGTTATGTTAATGGTAGGAGGAGGGAAGAGGAAAGAGAAAAACATGCCAATGTAGAAGACCTTGAGGAGCTCCCAGGAGGATCTAGAATTATTCAAATTTTCTGTCGTTTTCATCGGTGCTTTGGATCATAATTTTGCCATTATCGTAGAAAGAAATTGTGAGACTAGCATAAAGTGAAGGAAAAGGCATAATTGTTTGTAAGTAATGTTCATGTTGTTTATCAACAGCCCTGAAAATTGTGACATTTTGTGAGGGAAAAGGAAGAGATTTGCAAGAATATTATCTTTTGGAAGGATAGTATTGGTCATTAAAGAGTGTTTCTGTGTTTGCTCTGAATAATTTGTATTTCATAGTTTTGCGGAATACTTTACAGGGCCAAGGTGGGTGAATGATCTTTAATGAGTTGGATCCAGATTTAAGGAGGTAGCTGGATAGGGGTATGGACATGACTGCCACCACGTTGAGAGGGATAGATTCTAACCTAACTTAAGGTTAAGGCAGATGAGGGGTAGATTATTGCTAGTCTCATAAAACACATGAAACAATGCAAAGTAGAAGAAACATGGCACCAATTGGTATATAATAATCTTAGACCATGCTCATAACAGAGGTAGATTTTTATTTCACACTCATTTCCCTAAAGAGGTCCTTGATGTTCAATTTAATTTACTGAAGATGTAGTCAAAATAAAAATGATAGCTTGAGGATTTGTTAGCTCACATCCACATAATCTTTCAAAATAGGTCAAGGCATCCAGCTACACACACGGTTCATCAATTTAGCCTGATATAACCATAAATCCAACAATTCATGTCTATATCTAGACCATTGCAAGTGAATAAAGACCATGTTGAAAATTGATTTGATAGCAATTTACATCATGTATACCATTTTTGCTGACAGAGTTTGGTTCACGGGTCCAGAAGGATGACCGGTGTTTCAGTGCAAGGCTATAGCTGACTGTTCTTGCCCAGCCCTTCATTTGAATGCTGATGCAGAAAAGAAAGTGAATTTTCACATGCAAATAAATGAACTCAGAGGAACTTTTGTCAGCATGGAAAAACATTTTGTGTGTGAAAATCTATTTCTTTGTGTGGGTTGCAGTTTCATCATAGTGATACCTGCCAGAGTAGCTGACCACCCACAAAGTGACTAGATTTTTAAAATTCACATATGATTGCTAACCATATTCCCACCACGAAAACAGTTGGGGATTTTCTGTGCCAAGGTCCAGGGTAAATCTGTTTTCTAGGGGGAAATGGAGAGGGAAGACTTTAACATTGATTTCGTTCTAGGGCAGGGGTTTCTGCAATGGAAAAAATAACACAAGTATTTAAAAAGAGTAAATGTACATCATAAAGTTAATCTGCTGTCTGCATTTATATAATTAGATATATAAACACAGCTATGCATGGGAGCACTTTTGGGAGAGTGCAACACCCGCAATTTATAATTCACCAAGAATACCTTAGAAATCCTCTGAGAATGAAAAGAAAAAGTCAGCAGTTTTCACAATATTTAGCTATAAAACTATATGAAGATAATTCTGAATTTTTTACAAGAGGGCCCAAGTGTGTGTTTTGACTACATATGTTAACATTTCAATCATATGTCTTCAAAAAGTTCTGGCTACTACAAAAAATGGAACAAAATACAATTCAGTATGTAATATGGTAGTTTATTCCACCAGACTAATGCACACAAATGGAGGCATTCTGAAAATCATGGGACATATTTATCAATCTTTCACACAGAGCGATGCAGCAAGCTACCTTGCTGCGCTGCAAGAAAGGGCAGGAATGTGCTGTATTTAACATTATAAGGCACATTCCTGTCCTTTCCAAACTCTTGCGCACTTTGGCTTCCTTGTTCCAATGTAGGCACCCTTGCGTCATGGTACAATGGTGCCTGCATTGTAGGCAGGATTGTTTTCATGCAGGAAGGGACGCCTTCATGCACAGAAATAATCCTCAGAGGCATTTTCCTCTTTCTATGTGTGTTGCAGAATGCAGGACATTTAGTAATAGTAAACATCATGGAGGAATAAAGATATTTTCCCCACTTATCCCTCACCTGGGAAGACGTAGTTTTTTTAGGCATTTCCAGGTCTACCACTAATGGTAAATATGGGAATGCAACACAAAACGCAGATGGACGGAATGCTGAACCTCTTCAATCATTCACCCTCAGTCACAGATCTGGGTTAAATCCATTGTTTTCTTCCTCACCATGCCACCCCAGTTGTGACCCGGCCAAATGTAAATCAGTCTCGACCCTGCTCACCATGGGAAAATTCCAGCCCGAACTGCCAGGCCAAGTCCTCCCTGGACTGGAAAACCAGCATCATTGGACCTGTTTCAGGGTACCACATCTCATCAGCCATGCTAACTTGAATCCAGTGGCATAGTGAGCATGGTATCCACATCTGGGCATACCCGTCCCACTTAGGGTGACTATGGCAACACAAAAAAGATGATGGACGGAATGCTGAACATTTTCAAAGATTCACATCAGTCACAGATTTGCCTAAATCCATTCTTTGCTCACCTTGCCACCCCATGTTTAACAATGTTTAGCATTCTGTCCATAATTTTTTTGTGTTTCTAAATCTGGGAATGCGCCAAAATCCATGATTGGATGCGTGGGAACACCCATGCTCCTCTCATGGAACGCCTCCCTGCTGCAGAGTAGCACAAGGCAGCAATTTGCGCTGCCTAGCATTACTCTAGATTCATCAAGCCATGCAGGGCCATGCAAGGTGGCCCTGTGTGGCTTGACAAATCTTACTTATGTTTTACGTCTTCCTTGTGCCCCCTTGTGTGGCGCAAGGGTGATGCAAAACCTTGATTAATGTGGGCCGGTAGGTTTATGCTTCCTAACTACACAATGTATAGAAAGACTGTGTATATGTTTCTTTATTTGCTTATAAATCTAACACTACAAAACATCATTTCTTCTCGGCACTTAGGCATGCAGATGAAATACACCATATCATGTGGATGGTTACAAGCGGACATTAGATTCTAGAAAACTTGTCTAGTTCAGTTTCAGTCAGATTTTCTGCAGCTGATTTCTTGTTAAGCTAAAATTGTAACTATAGTTAAATTGACTGTTTAACCATTACTTGCGTTTATTTTAAACACCTGTATGTATTACTTTGTCTTTTCTTTCAGTATTAGCTGAGCGTTCGATGATGCTGAAACTAAATGAAAACAAATACTAGTAGCTGAGAACAATACGATAGGGTAGCCAAGTAATAGTGCATCCATGAAGTATTGCTGAACTGGCATGATATAAAGTATAATTTTTATATTGCGTTCTGCCTCTATATGTGCATGTTGATACACTTTCATACTAAATCCTTTTTTTCAATGTTTACCTCTCCTATTGCCTAAATGATTTTCCTCATAATAGCAGGTCATTCTGAGCCATTCTACAATTATCCTTGAACACCGGAGACATGAATGTTGCTAAAATACTTCACAATTTCTCATAAATAAAAAATTGCCTGAACCATTTACTATTCCCACTTCTCTAATCTTCCGAAATGACCTTGAGACTCACAACTTTCTCCTCTGAGATTAGCACATTAGATTTGCAAGAGCTGTCAAGGCCGATTTAAAAAAAGCATTTTTTGACAGTTTCTTAACATTTTTTCATTGTGCGCCATCCTTGGAGTTATTCATCAGGAAATGTAAGATGTGTGAGATATTTGAGGATAGCAAATACTGTTGTTAATGGCTTTGCGCCAATTAATATGCAACTAAAGTAAGCTGTACTTGCTGCACCAGGAGCTGTAACTAACAAACTAGTTGTCAGTCGAACCATGCACTGTATTTAGTGGGAGGAACATAAACATTTCATGTGCTTTATGATCGGATATCTGCATGTTAATATGAAATGCATATCCAACTAAATTTGGAAAGCATGGAAGAAGAGCAGATAAAATATCACCTGCTTTATGTAGTCAGCCTGAATAAGAAACGTGAGCGAAGTTTATGCTTTCAATCTGGTTCCCGACCATGACAACATGACCATATACATTAAGAATACATTGAGAAATCTTATGAGTTTAGACGTATAACTCTAGCTTAGAGGTTTGCAGTGATGCAAATTTAACAAGAAAGCTATTTCAACATTGTTTTTTATAACTTACCAGATTGAAAAAGTGGGACACTCGCAAAGTCTGTAAAATGGGGCTCAGGGGCAAAAAAGGGTCTTATACAAAAGCACAATGATCGTCAGCCACTTAGACTCCACTGCATATAATGTAATAGCCCTCTGCAAGCTGTCGCAAAGTGGAGTTTATAAGTCTGGATTACCTATATCGCGTTCTGTCCATGTTTGTGTCATTGTACACCTTTACATGAGTGTGGCTGGCACAAACTGGGGCAGTGCACCCTATCACAGTAAATGCTTCGCCCCAGTGCGCCTGTGAACTCATGCTTGCCATGTGTCCAGCACATTGCGTTTGAGGCCTGAGTCAAGGGCCCAGAGGAAAAGGCTTGAGTAGCTATCAGGGTTCTAGGCAACAGTTGACAAATGGGGGAGTTTGGACACCACTCAGGAAGTTCACCCACTTTATGTGGAGCTGAAATGACTAGAGGCTGTCCTAGTTTAATCAAGCGGTCCCTCAATTTGCCTTCCAGCACTAGCCCAGTTCTGTGAAGCACAGGGGTGTCACGCAGTCTCTTGGCCCTCCTACAATTGCTCTCCAAAGTGTTCCTCAGCTCAAACACTAACTCTTATCACCCAGGGCCGATCCAGGTGATACTACCTGCAGCACAAACTCGTCAGGCCAGGTGAGGAGAGGGTAGTTGATTCCCTGCACTGATGGTGAGATGGAACACAGTGAATGGGGGGGTTGCAGCTGTCCCTGCACATTATGAGATGTGCTAAACAAAGTCTGGTACACGTTGATCCGAGTCACACCAGACAATCCTGTCACATTGAACCGCTAGTCGGAAATAAGGGACAATGCCTGGTTCGTGATGATGCGAGTTGCACCAGACAATCCAGTCACAACGAACCAAAGGTTTTGTTCGCTGTGCCTCCCTGGAAATGAGGCACAATGTCTGGTGCAGAATAATCAGAGTCGAACCAGACAACACATTTCCAATCAGCTCACATTCGGGTTCACTGTACCCTCCTGTATTTAAGGAACAAAGTCTGGTGTGCAATGATATGAGTCACACCAGACATTGTGCCTCATTTGCGGGGAGATACGGCGAACCCAACATTTGGGAGTCGCACCAGACAATCTGGTCCACAAACAGTCACAGGTTCAGTAGTACTACATCAAGTAGAATGAGGCATTAATATGGATGCAACCTTCCCATGAGGGTCGCAACCTGTGAAACAGACATTGCATGCAATGAGCTTGCAGTTGACGTGTTGCATGAGAAAAGTGCAGCACAGATGACAAAGCAGGCTACGCTGGGTCCCGCAACCGGTGAATCCGCTCACCACCAACCAAATGCTTGTGCGTGCTGAGACCACACAATCCAAGAGCGACCCTCGTTAGATGCAGGCAAGACTTTTGGGGCTTCACAAAAGGCAGTCTGGTCTCCACACACAATACTTGGGGGATATGTACAAAGAAGTGGAGGAGAGAGGAGTTAGCATTCCTGGCTTAACACCTCTCTCCTCCACTTCTGAAACGCCAGGCTGCTCCATATTTACAAGAATGTGGTGCAGCCTTGAGTTTTCCCCTGGGATGGCGCTAAGTTTAGCAACTTAGCGCCAATGCAGTCACCCTTGTACCAGAGTGCAATGATGTCTTCATGCAGCATGCATGAAAGTGACAAAATGTCGTTATTTTTTCAAAGTTAGTTTGTTTATGTGCAGGAAGGGACACCTTCATACACATAACCAAACAATGGCATTTTGCTTTTTCCATGTGTGCTGCAGCACACGTGGAAAAAGAGAAAACGAGGATAAATAATGCATTTCTCCTCGTTTCGCCATCTTAAGACCAGTTTTTACCTGAACAAAACACTGTGATCCAGCACTCCACATGGTCAGTTCAAGATACAGTAATATATGATGAAATATGTCAATCCATTCAGCAGGTCTGGTTTCAAGTTTTCTTTATTGAATTCTGCTTTTTTTTAAAAAACAGCGTAGCCAACGTGTTTCGTCCCTAAGGACTTCTTCAGGGCAGATTTGAAAAATAAAGGAGCTTAGTCTCGTTCCTCTTCAGAGCTAAGGTCTGTAACCAAAGCTCCCTTTAATCAACCAAGTTTATATGTGGCCGTATAATTTTAGTAGATTGATCTGAGGCTCTCAGTGTGATTTCACTCTGTCAGGGTTTTAGGAATAGTTATATTTGTGTTTGTGTTCAGGAGAATGGTCCCTCCTCCGGTATGGACCGCTTGATGGAGGTACCTTTCTCCTGAACACAAATATAACTATTCCTAAAACCCTAATAAATCAATCTACTAAAATTATACGGGAAACCATAAACAACATTAGATAAGATACAATGTGATGCTTACAGGCGGATATTCTCGCTCCCAAAATACACTAGGCAGACGCTGACACGATTAGAGTCTCATTGCACATCCAATATCGATCACTACTCGCTTCCGACGCAGGGACTCTAAAGAGGGCCCTTTTGAGGTCTAAAATAACAAAGACAGTCCCTGGGGATCATACCTAGACACTATGGTAAAGTTAGACTCAATCCCAGGACGTACAACAACTACCGTAAGGTGTGCATTGAAAAAAAAAAGTTTTGCCCATCTCTCACTACATAACAAAGAAAAAACTGGAAATGCTCCTCGTGCTCACCTAGGGGCATATGTATCAACATCTCCATTTGCGATTCTCAAATAGCGATTTTTTAGAATCGCTATTTGAGAATTGCAAAACGGGATGTATTTAAAAAATCGCACAAATTTTGCGATTTCTTAAAATTCCTTAATTGTGATTAGCAAATTGCGAAATCGCAATTAAGGAATACTTTCCCATTCATTCCTATGGGCCAGGAGGCCCATAGCAATGAATGGGAAGTCCTTCTCAATTTGCGAATCGCTATTTGCTAATCGCAAATTGAGAATATTTTCAAAGGTGCAAGGGTGTCATGATGACACCCTGATGCACCCCTGAAATCAGCATGTGTGCACATATGGCGCACATACATGCCCTAAGGGCATGTATGTGCACCACATGGCACTTTGAAATATGCAAAAAAGTGCATATTTCAAAGAAATCGCAATTTACCACCAACTTGAAGTTGGTAGTAATTTGCGATTTCTTAAGGAGAAATCGCACAACTTGCGTGCGTGTTACATTGCATTTAAGAAATCGCAATTTGCAATTTCTTAAATGCTTACGCACACTTAAGAAATCGCAAATTTAGCGATTCCTTAAGATTGCGAGGCTGAAATGCCTCATACATCTCCTTTTGCGATTTTGTATTCGCAAACGCTGTTTTTTTGAGATTCGCAGAGTTTGCTAATATAAAATTGTTTGATACATATGCCCCTTGATCATGAAATCCTATGAAAATGTTACAAATGAGGCCTATGTGAAAGAACCCTTAAATAGACCAGAATCGATGTTCCTTCTACTGTGTTGCTGCCCAGTACGTTGAGAAGCAAGATGCACTTGTGAACTGCCTCAGCACCCACAGACTGATGGACGTTCCTCGGTTCGTGAAATTCTCATAAATGTTGCGCGAGGCCATAAATAATTGCACTGTCCCTGCATAGCCGTGGACCAAACTCGTTCTTACTGTATCTGTAAGAACAATTCCCGCTTAATATAAATTCAACTTGCATTCACTTTACCTTCTCTTTTTACATTCACTTATTTTATAACTGTTTTTATTTATCATTCAGTTTTTGAATAGTGTCTCTGTAACATTTATTATTGATTGCCACAATAAAGGGTATATATATATATATATATATATCACTGAAAAAACCATAGGTTTCAGACATGTTATAGTTAGCGGAAATTTTACTGATAAAAAACCAATGAAATTCCCCCGTTATAGTTAGTGCAGGCAACTATAACTCACGCGATCGCAATCCTCTGCTGATGCTAATACTGTATTTAGACACTTATTTGCCCATGTCTTCTTCCATAAATTTTTAGCTATACATATATTAGAAATATTTTTTTTTCATAAAGACACATATGTCATCAGCAAAAGATTGCGGTCGCGTGAGTTATAGTTGCCTGCACTAACTATAACGGGGGAATTTCATTGTTTTTTTATCAGTAAAATTTCCGCTAACTATAACATGTCTGAAACCTATGGTTTTTTCAGTGAATTTGCAAGGTTTTTTAAATGCTAATTCCTAACTATAACGTGTGTGAAACCTATGGTTTTTTCAGTGAATTTGTACAGTTTTTTAAATGCTAAGTTACTTTACCCCATTCGTGGCGTGCACGCCCACTTAACGCAGTTCGTTCCGTGCACGCACGGTGCGCTTCGCGCACCGTGCGCGCACGGTGAGCACGCGGTGCGCTTCGCGCACCGCGCGCCCACTTTACGCAGTTAGTGCCATACACGCAAGGTGGGCACGCAGTGCGCTACGCGCACCGCGTGCCCACGTTACGCACCGTGCGCACATGGAGGACATATTATGCGCTTCCTTGTGATAGGTAATCTGTTAAATTTAATTTGTAAGTGATGACAATAATATTCCATGCACAGAGAGTGTTTTTTTTTTTTATTAAATTTTTTAGCGTAAGCGCACCGTGCGCGTATGGTAAGCGTAATCGGCGAAATTTTCAAAAAATAAAAATTTACCGTTTTTGGCCTTTGAGGACTCAACTAACATGGCTATGTGCATGGGCGCTGTCTAAACAGCCCCTTTATATGTTTTTTGCCTTTATTTACAGCCCCCCCCTCAGAGTGCGAGACAGAAAATGGCGGCCGCCGCTTCCTGGTTTCGACCGATTCGAATGTTTACTTAGATGTAACAGCCAATCAGAATCGCGCTCGCGCACGCCACCGTACGCGTACGGTAAGCTTACGGTAAGCGTACCGTAAGCTGGCTCAGATATATATATTGATTTAAAGGCTATTTTCTCAGAATCTACTGAACAGATTTACACCAAACCTACAAAAGGCACTTCCTTGACCTGAGGACTACCTCTCTCCCAAATTTCTAGTAATTCTGTTCAGCCATTCGGGCTGTAGCCCTGTCTAAAGGTCCTATGGAAAAATGCATGGGAAAAACGCGTTTTGGGACCCCCCTTTTATCTCAGCCCCCGCTTGACGAATCCCCCCGAGACTTTCAGGGTAGGAGCGGAGCGGAGCGCCCCACCTATTTTGAGAAATTCGCGAGGATTCGTCAACCGGCGCCAAAGTTATTCAAAATAGAATGTTGCGGATTTCCTATGGAAAAGGGGTCCTAACTATAACTACCTACTGGCGACCGCCAGTAGGTAATATATATATATATATATATATATTAGGAATTAGCATTTAAAAAACCTTGCAAATTCACTGAAAAAACCATAGGTTTCACACATGTAATAGTTAGCTGTAGATTTTACTGATAAAAAAACAATGAAATTCCCCCGTTATAGTTACTGTAGGCAACTATAACTCACGCGACCGTAATCCTCTGCTGCTGACATATGTGTCTTTATGAAAAAAAAAAATGTGTAATATATGTATAGCTAAAATTTAATGGAAGAAGACATGGGCAAATAAGTGTCTAAATACAGTATTAGCATCAGCAGAGGATTACGGTCGCGTGAGTTATAGTTGCCTACAGTAACTATAACGGGGGAATTTCATTGGTTTTTTATCAGTAAAATCTACAGCTAACTATAACATGTGTGAAACCTATGGTTTTTTCAGTGAATATATATATATATATATATATATATATATTACTGAAACAAATCCTCTCCGATTATTGTGAATATAGTCCATATTTAATAGGATTGGGACTCATATAATCCATCTGTTGAATTAAACCATGCATATGATGCCTTCCAACCTAATAGAACAAGGAAATCTGTGCTTTTCTATTTTGTATGAACGGAATCTTCAGCAGTTAAATGCAAAATTAACATAAATCAGTGGCCTTTGCAAATAAGTCTACGTTTAAAAAAGAGACTGCCACGAGCAGAGAAGATGGAAAGTTTATATACCAGCGAATCATTGGAATTACCGTGCTCCGTTATTATTTGCTTATCTTTAAATGACAGCGAAAAAGGCATTCATAATGTCTGAAGTGTTATGGAATCACATGATTACGAATACTTATTGTAATGAAACATAAACGTATTTCCATATTGTCAAAAATAGTTCCCCTAGTTAGAAATAGTTTATATAGATTCACATTAAATATATTTAAAATTGCATTCGGTATATGTTATCAATATTTCACAGGTATTCTTGCCGGCAGCCCCTCATTACCTATTTTCTGTGTGCGTGGGCCTCGTCTCTAGGTGGCTGTGTGAGGTTCGGTATGCGTCACAATCTCTCGACACATCATTGGATAAATAGAACAAAAAGAAGCCCTAAAGCCCTTTACTACTTTTTAAGTCTAGCTGGGACTTTTCTTGCCCTGAAAATACCAGATTTAATAGCCTCGCCTGAGGCATAATCTCTCTCCGCCTTATTGATTTTGTAACTCCAAGATTCCAGGGGATTTGTTCAGGCGCACTCTCTCATCTGCAACACCTCAATAGTGACATCAAGTCACTAAAATGCCCGGGGTAGACACAGCGATTTTATGCCCCTCACTGACCATCAGCGACGTCACAGGATTAACAGAAGGGCCCACGTATAATGCTTCAGTGTACACCTGCACTCAAGGGTGCTAGAGAAGGAGCAAGAAGTGGAACAGAAAAAATAAATAGAAGTTTTAGAAACGTGTTTGATTCTATTCCTGTGTCTGCCTTAACGGCCAGTAAGACCAGGGCTAGCTTGAAGAACGCTAAAGTCGCGGAGGATAAGAGAGACGCAGGAAATCTGGACCCAGCCCAGCCCTAATTGACTTCTGACTTTGTCATAATTTTCAGGGATCTTGGGCCTTTCGATTTTTTTTATTTTTCGCCTTAAGGCTTAATATTCTGTTGCTTTCAGCTGAGTAGATTAGAATAATTTTGTATAGATTTCTATGTACGAGGGCTAGATTTGCAAACTATTCATGCAGTGCTGCAAGTAAAGTTATTGCATTGTGTTGCGTGAACAGGAGAGAGCAGATCTGCGCATTATCTACTACGGAGTGGCAACGTTTTTTTCTCTTCCTTTTCTGGTACTCTTGCCAGCCAGGGGCCAATGTTGGCACCATAGTGCAAGGGTGTCTGCGTTGTGATCATCTTAGTTTTGTGCAGGAAGGGGTTCCTTCCTGCACAAAAACAATGCTTCAAGGCATTTTCCTCTTTGAATGTGAGCTGTAGAATGCAGCATACATGCAAGGAGGAAAAAAAGATAAGAATGGAAAACAACACTCCTTGTTACACCTGCCTTTAGGGGGAATATATTTTGGTGCACATCTCTGTCTACAGTTCTTTGTGAGGATACTTTGCATCAAAACCCATGGGTGATTGCATGGGAATGCCCATGCACCACCCACGGAACTCGCACTTTGCACAGAGTAAAGCTGGCTTGCGTTACTTTAGGTTACAACCCAACACTTAGCACAATTTACATTGAATTTTAAATCTGACCAATAGAATTTGCATCAGGTTTGTGTGTAAAAAAACCTGGCGCAAAATCTTGCTTAATTCTTGGCCCAAATCTTGTGGTTATGTAGATTCCAGCCCAGTAGGAACTTTCACTCTACTGAGAGGTTGGGGGAGGGACAAACACCTACTGTGGAGCATCCTATGGTAGTCTCGATATGGGATCCCATTGGGTAGAATGTCACAGGGCTTACCAAATATTTCAGAGGGCAGCCCAAATTTCACAAAATTAAGGATGGTTGTCACAGATGACTATCCATGAGACACAGTCATCTCGACCTGTCACATGTCCTGGTCAATGGCCCACCATTCTGGATCCTGTCGGTTGTGCAGGGGAAGAGCAAGAAACAGTTACATGTTTGTTACATATTAAATCATAACCCAAGGAGGAGAGGCCTGATTCCCAATATTCACCTCAGTACCTCAGTATATTTTCTGTTATTATGTCGTTTGTGCTTGTATTATATCACCCATATCTACTGTATTTCACACACTGTGGCTACGTTCACTTGGTTTTGTTGAACCGAACAAAAGTGGAGTTCAAAAGAATCTTTTCTTTTTTTGTTAAATACTTTCTATTGAAAGTTACAAGGTAGTAAGCAGAACAATAGTTAAGCAATATATAATGAGTTAAATACAGTACAGAGTGAATACAAATATTACGATGAAAAATCCCTTAAGAAGCAAAGAGATATGAAATGTGAATCTAGTAACAGGATATAGCAAATTGAGACAATAATAGAGTTTTTTGCAAAAAAAGATAAGAAATAGAGAGAGATAAGCAAGAAATGAAAGGGAAGAGAAGGAGAAGAAGTGGAAAGTAGTCCATACATTTTAGGAAAGTGATGAGTGTGAAGGTGGGAAAGTAGTAAACGGTAACCAAAGTTGAAATAATTAATTTTTTAAGGTAACGAAGAAGATGATACAGTAAATATTCTATGTTCATCACAAATAAGATTCCACCTAAACATTACACATAATTTAGTTATCTTTCAAACAAGTTAGTATAACTTTAAAGGCAAGTGGTTTTGAAGAAAGATTATTAAAATCAGCAGATATAGTACCAAGAAAAACATTTTGAATAGATAGTGGAACATTGCATGAAAAATCAATAAACATTTTGACCATATGGATTTCCAAAATTCATTTACTTTACGACAATAATAAAGTAGATGAAAACAAATGGATGAACTACTGGGTCTTTTGGGTCACAGTGGACTGACACCTTAGGTAGTGGGGTGTAGATTTTCAACCTTGAGGGTCACCAATACTATGATCTCAATATACAATGCACATAGAGAGCGATGTGCTACCAATGAGACCACCACAACCATATGTAAATATTAATAAAGTAGGTGAGACAAAGTACCGTCAGAGGAAAGACATGACCAGCATAGAGGGGAGACAGAAGAATCAATTTTAGGAAGGAAGGAAGGAGTAATAGCTCTATTGTATACAAAAAATAAGGAGTGTGTAATATTGGCAGCTTTGGAGGTATTACAAATTTTACGCCACAGTTGATCCCATTGGTGGAAAGATAATGATTAAAATAAATATGTCCCCTATAGGAGTTCGATAGAGGATTTATTCCTTATACGACTAGGGGAAGACAGAGATTTATATATGTAAGATGCTTTGGGGCTGAAATCATTAGTAATATTGTATAACAGAGTCGTAGGAGTGAATGGGGTAAAGTTGGAGGTAAAGTTATTGTTTAGAAAAAAGGGTTGAGGCACAGGAAGTAGTTGGTTATATTGTTGTGGGCAGGAGTCAGGTAGGTTGTGTTGTTCCTGCACCTGAGGAAAGCATAGAATAGAGTTTTGAGAGATTAAATGATAAACCTAAAAAATACCCGTTTCCTTCCAATGTTTGAAATAAAATGATTTATGACGAAATCTAATACATTTATTTTACCAAATAGAAGATGCAGGGAAAGATTGACGAAAATCAGACCCTTGGGTAAATATTTATGTAGTAGATGTTAGGAATATTTTAAAATTGGGTGTTTAGATATCAATGTACAAATAGACATGAAAACTACATCATGGAATGAGAATTCATGTAATAAAGAGCGTTAAAAAATAATCCATGTTGGTATGGAGGAACCATGGCATTCTTTGGTCAAAGCATAAAATTGTCGAATTAAAAAAGCAGTATGATATAAATTAAAATCGGGAAATCGCACACCACCTTCGGTATTGGGCTGGATTCGCTTGGAGAATGCAATACAGGCACGCTTGTTATTCCAAAAGAATTTAGCACAGACAGAGGTGATGTGGGAAAAATAATAATTAGGAATTTTAAAGAGTAACATAGAGAGCATAAAATGAACATGAGGAACAATCATCATTTTAATGATGTCTAATCTACCCCATCAAGATAAAAAAAGCGGAGACCAGGAAGATAATAGATTTAGAAGTTTACATTTTAACACAGTGATATTATGAGCAAGTGTATTGGGTGTGGTGGGGGAAAACCAGACCCCCAAGTATTTAATCTTAGTGGGACACAATGTAAAGTCATTATTGTCAAGCATATAATGATAAAATGAGGAGTTCAATGATAAAATCTCAGTTTTAGAAAAATGTATTTTGTAACTAGAAGTTCTGGAGTATAAATCAATCTCTTGCAAAAAAGGTTCTAGGGAAGTGGAGGGATTAGACATATAGACCAGAATATCAGCTATATAGCCATAGAGTATTATTTCTAGGGAGCTGAATTTCAAACCAGTTTTATTGGGACTGCATCTGATATGCTCAATAAAGGCTTCCAAACAAAGAAGAAAAAACAAAGGTGACAAAGGACAGTCTTGTCCAGTACCTCTATGTAAATTAAAATAAGGGGAAAAATTGCCATTATCAAATACACAAGCATGTGGTTCAATATATATTAATTTGATAAGAGACATACATTTTAGGCCATAACCAAACCAGTGAAGAGTAGAAAACATAAATTGCCAATTTATACGATCAAAAGCTTTTTCAGCATCACAAGACAAGGCTGCGAGGGGAGAGGAATATTTTTTCCAGCGGTAAGAATATTAGAAAACATTCTGGCATTATCCGATGCAAGTCTGCCCTTAGCAAAACCAGCCTGGTCAGGTTTAATAAGAAGGCGAAAGATATCCTCCAAACGAGATGCCAACATTTTAGCAAAAACTTTACATTTGTAGTTGATTATCGATATTTTTTAACAGATAGTGGGATCCTTATATGGTTTAGGTATAATGACGATAAGGGCATCCAAAAAGGAGCCACTGGCCTTGGAACGGGATAACAAGGAATTAAAAATTTCTAGTAATTTATAAACAAAAATTGAAGAAATTAAAGAATCAAGTTCAACTGAAAAACCATCTGGACCAGGAGCTTTGGCTTTCTTCAAAGATTTAATGCATCTATGATTTCCTGAAAAGTAACATTTTTCTCAAGAGTTTAAAGAGTATCAGGAATGGAAGGAGTATTAGGGTGTCCATGAAAAAAAGTTTTTATATTACCCTCAGAAGGAGTTGTATCTTCTGAATTAAGTAGTTCATAATAGGATTTGAAAGTATTAATATTATCAGAGTCAGAGAAGATCATATTATTAATATGCTCATTACGAATAGGGTCAATAGTTTTCCGTTCTGATTTGATTGTTAAATAATTGGCTAACATTATACCAGCTTTATTTTGGTCTCCATGGTATTTGGATTTGGTTTTAAGAAGGACATTACAAGCATTGATATGTCAGGCTTGGCTTTAATCAATTCTTGTAAGCTCAAGGAGGATATGGAGGTGAAATAGGTATGTTCTAGAGTTTTAATATGTTGGAGAGCTTAGAGGTATTTTGAATCCAACACCTTTTTCTTTTTGGCTGAGAAGGCAACAGTGAAGGCTTTGAAGGAAGCCTTAAAAGTGTCCCAGTTATTGTGAGCAGAGGTTTTATTAGATTGATTGAATTGTAAGAATTAATTTATAAGGGAGGTCACTTCCAAAATAACGGTTTAGTCTGAAAGTAAAGAATTATTAAATCGCCAATGTCCCTGTTTAGGAGCATTGGAGGACATATCAAAAGAAGAAAAAACAGGGGCATGATTCAAATAAAAATAGAACTGATTTCTGATGAGGGGGAACATGACGGCCTCGAGGTAACGGCCGCGGACCGCTGAGGAGGGAGGAGATGTGAGCTCCAGTTGAAGCCCCCCCATCTTCCTTGTATTTCCCTTTTTGCTTCTCTCCCTTTTCGGATGAAAGCTTTTTTGTAGTTGTTACTGGAAAAACTCTGGTTTAAACCTTTAAACCTCACCTGGAGCTAGACGCTGTTGCAGTGATGGGATGCCCCGGCATGGGTGGTGCTGGGACAGAGCTGATCTGGACGAGAGCAACAGGGTCATGTCGGTGGCTCAGGGCTGCGCGCGCACAGGGAGGCAGAGGCAGCACAAGTCTTGGAGGACTGTGTGTGACATCCCGGAGCCTCAGGAGACATCGGGGCGAAGTTTCACGCAGGAGAAGAGACAAGGTGTTCCCTCAGTTGGATGCAAGCAAAAGCAGGAATCGGAGTGTGAAATACATAAGGAGATCTCCACCCCCTATGGAGAAGGAGAGCTTGGCAACCGCAGCAAAGTTGGGGGAAAGAAAGTTGTGAATCCAAATGTCAGTTCAGAACGAATTTTGAGGTATACCCTTCGTACTCGGGCCCTCGGAGTGGAGGTAAATTCAACTGGGTTAAGTGAAAATTCCTCCCCTTTCCCGGTAGGATGCTCACTGGCAGGTAGAGCCCCGCCTAAGGTTATTAAAGCCACCACAGCAGGGAAAATTACACAGCAGCAGGGGAAGAGTCCCAGGGGTTGGGGAGAAAAATCTTTTTCCCCCTTACAAGATAAATGTACCCCCTCATTAAAAGCATATTACAAAGTATTGACGCACATAATGGCTTCAGGGGACAATTGAGGGGGGTCAGCCGTGACTCTGAGCGGTGGGGAGCAGGAGAAACCATCTGAACGAGAGGAGGAGGTCACGGAGCCCATAAAAGGCTTATGTCTAACCTGGGTGAGGAGAAGCAGCAGGACCACGAAATACAAAAATCTATACAATCATACATGCAAACAGAAGGAGTTTCAGGAATGGAGTACCAAGTGACAATGCATAACAGGTTCAGTGTTCTCCAGGGTAATGAAACTCCACCAATGGAGAATCAGGGAAATGGCAGAGGAGATATCAGGGCACCAGAGGTAGTTCAGCTATCCCCTTCGAGGTAACCAGTACCGGTGGCTCTTTTAGATGCCCAACACTCTACCCCTGTACTAGGTATTCCAGAGCCATCACTGGACTCTATCCTCATGGATCTCAAGAGAGAGATCAGAGGACGGTTTGAGGTATCAGAGGCAAATCAAGCTGATATACAAACATCATGTACAGTCCTCGCCCAAAAGTTGGACGATGTTGCTACCTGAACAGGGAAACTGGAGGAGGAAGTAGCCACAATACAGAAGGGTACTTTATACAATACTAAAGGAGTGGAGGCCTTGACTAAAGAAAATGCCACTCTCAGAGAAGATATTGAAAGGCTCGAAAATCATTTCCGGAGAAATAATCTACAAATTTTAAATATCCCGGAGGCAGAAGAGGGGTTGAATCTTAAGGCATTCGTGATCAACCTTCTAATGGAGACAGCTTTGAAAGACAGGGCAGACATAGATCTGGAATGGTAGATACAGAGGGTCCATAGGGATCCTTTCAGGAGAAACCCTCAATGACAAAAACCAAGGAAAATCTTGATAAACTTTTTATCATACACGGTTAAGGAAGCAATTTTGTCGGCCACTTTAAGGAATGGTCCCTATGTATCTCAGAGCCTTCAGTTTACAATTAGGTCAGATTTACCCCACGTAACAGATCAGAAGCAGTGGGAACTGGGCAAAAGAATGGGGGTACTTAATAATCTGGGGGCCAAGGCGCAACTAAAATTCCCAGCCACGCTACCGGTTATGTGGAACAATCAAATGCGCAACATCCGAACCACTGAGGAGGCAGATAGTCTGATCGAGTCAATAAGGAAGAAGGCCCGCCCTGAGTAGAAAGAGTTTAATGGCCAATGTATAAAATTATAAAACCAAGAAGTTAATCCTCCGATGGAAAAGTTTTGAATCTCCACAATTCGTATACCTACGGAAAAAAAAAATATGATATAAAATAAAAAGATTAGACAGAGGAAAGAAAGGGAACAAAAGGTTATATATACATAGGGATAAAGTAATGGATAAAAAAATTAAAAAGCAAAAAATAACCTGTACATAAGCACAGCCTAATTATTTTTTATCACGGGAGCCGGGGATTAAACTAAAGGAAATTCTTTATTTTTGAGCTCCTCCCTCTGAGAGGTCTAAATTGGCTAAATGCCAGATATCTTAGGGAGGGTTCCCTTGGGGGGATCAAGGGGGGTCACGGTGGGGTGCAGAGGGAGAAAACAAAAAATAAGTCCTCATTAGACAACGCAGGAACATTAAATATTCTACATAGTTTACTCCTTTTTTATTATGAACCCGAGACCCTGAGTCCTACACCGGTAAGGCATTAAAATGACAGGAAGAGAAAATATACTTAAAATCATTACATGGAATGTCAATGGCCTAAGGACAAAAACTAGGCAAACACTGCTATTGGACCATTTAGAGGGATCTTATGCCCAAGTTTGTATCATACAGGAAACCCACTTAACGGCGAGTGAAAGTAGGGAACTGTACTCTAAAAATTATTGGATAGGAAGTTACATAGCATCAGACCAATCGGGTCATTCAAAAGGCGTAGCTATAATTATCCGGAAAAGCAAAGGACTAGAAATAATCGCTGCTAAATCTGTTATATCAGGAAGATGGGCTATGGCTACACTTAAAGGTATGGGGGTAGAGTTTGTGTGTGCTGGCTTTTATGGCCCAAATACGGATGACCCCCAATTTATAGTAGATATGCAATTAAGATTAGCTGAAATAACATCACCTATAATTCTGGGAGGGGATTTTAATACTCATTTGGATCCGGTTTTGGATAGGTCAACAAGGAGAAGCAGGGCCCAGATTCAGGCACCTAAAACCAGACAGGCCATAAAGTACATGTTGAAGGACCTGGGAATCATTGATTCATGGAGATATTTAATGAAAACGAAAAGAGGCTACACTTTTCATATCAAAAAATACCACTACTTCTCTAGGTTGGACTATATTTTGGTCAACAGAAAGTGGGTCCAGAAAATAAAAGAGGTGCATATACATCCAGGACATATCTCGGACCACAACATGGTCAGCATAACTTTGAGGGAGATAAGTAGTAGGAATAATGGCAGATGGACATTAAAGAGAGCCATTCTGTCGGATTTGGCCGTGGCTGCCCTCTTGAGAGAGAAAACTGTATAATTATTTCAGCCTAATGCCTACTAAGCACCAATAGAGATTATTTGGGGCACTTTCAAAGCTTACATCCATGGAGCCTTGCAAAGTCAGGTCTCTCATAAAAATAAAGTGGAACGAGATGGTTTAAAAATGCTGGAGGAGGAGATCAGGCTATTAGAAGCTAGATTACAGCAGAGCACACAATATAGTGAGGAGATGGACAAAAAGCTCGAAGATACTAAATTGAACTATAGAATGAGACTAGAAACAAGAACAGAGAAAAGTGGGAGGCTAGTCGATTGCAACACTTCGAGTATGGTGAGAAAGCAGGAGCATTGTTAGGCTGGAAAACGAGGGCAGACAGAGAGAGAAATAATATTTCTGAGCTGCTTATCAACTCCGAGGGTTATGTTACCAACAATGAGGCGGAAATTCAGGATAATATAGTAAAACCTTTTTCAGAATTGTACACAGAGCCAGGGAGGGCAGATAGAGAGATCTAAAACAAATGGTTAAGTAATATTGATCTCCTGATTTTAACTACAGAGGGGAGGAATAGGGTTAATGCTCCAATCATGGTATTAGAAATAAGACAACAACTTAAACACAGGAAAAATGGGAAGGCAGCCGGGTCGGACCCACTTCCGGTTGAGTTATATAAACTGATATTGGAGGAAGTTGTAGAGGAAATGGCGACCCTCTTTAATAACATATATGAGGAGGGAGATGTGATTCCGTGTTCATGGAACGAGGCAATAATAATGCTAATTCTAAAATCAGCAAAGAATCCAAGAAAGGCCGACTCATATCCCCCAATCTCTATTTTAAATGCTGACCTAAAGATATATACAGGTATATTGGCAACAAGACTAGCTAAGGAGGCACCGCAGCTTATCCATATTGATCAGAAAGGGTTTGTTCCTAAGATGCAAATTCAATAGCGTACGCTCTCATTAATTGGGACTATTGACCTGGCGGTGGCGAGATCGATTCTCCTGGTGGTGACTACCATTGATGCCGCCAAGGCTTTCGGCCGAGTCAGTTGGGCATTACTATGGGTGGTCTTAGAGGTAATGGGCTTCGGTATTAACTTTATTCGGCAGTGCAAAAGCTATATGAGCAGTCCACGGCCAAAATATTACTTAACGGCGTATTGACAGGGAGTTTCAAAATCACGAGAGGGACGAGACAGGGCTGTCCCCTGTCCCCCCTGCTTTTTGATCTATACATGGAACCATTAGCCCATAAATTAAGAACAGATGATCAGATTATCGCTATCCAAATGGGGTTCTTTGTGGATGATAATCTCCAAATGGAGTCACAGGCTAACAAAACTGCTAGCGTGTGCTTCTCCTTGATGCTCATGCTACGGCAGATTCTTCCATTACTGCCTAAGGACTCACACTCTCTTGTAGTAAGGAGTATAGTGCTGAGCAGGCTGGACTACGGCAACTCCCTGTATTTGGGAGCACCACAATATATCCTTCAGGGGTTGGAGAGAGTCCAGTCCATGGCAGCAAAGTAGATGTTAAATAGGCAGCGTAGGTCTTCTACAACTCTGGTCTTGAGAGATCTTCACTGAAAGGAAAGAAAGAATCTGTTTTAAATCGCTCTGTATTGTGTACAGAGCAGTGCACAACTCGGGCCCAGTCCCACTACAGTGGATGTTTACCTGGTATAATCCCAAGAGCAGCTTCGCTCCTCTAGTGTAAATCTGATAACGACTACCAGATGTAAACGTTCCAGGATGGGAGGCAGATCTTTTAATGAGGCTGCAGCGCGCTTATGGAACGAGCTGCCCCAGAACATTAGACAGGCAAATTCCCTGACCAATTTCAGGAAGAATCTGAAAACCTGTCTTATCCCTAGGACTGAACATTAGATCATCCCACCGTTAATCCGGTCTGCTTTTGAGGTGGCTATCTTCAAGTCTAAATGCCAGGATACCCGTAGGGTAGCAGTTTGCACTATATAAGAGCACAATAGAATACAATACACTACAACAGTTGCCAACACATAGTAAAATAGCACTATATGTAGACGATCTGGAAGTGTTTACCTCAGACCCAGCACAAACATTGAGGTAGGATAGAGCAGTTAACTATAGAATTTGGTGCTTTCTTGGGCTATATGGTTAACATTTCTAAAACAGAGGTAATGACCTGAAACCTGGCAGGGTGGGGGGGCCAAGTTTTCTCAGAGATTAGATACCTCGGGATAACAATTGTAGAGAAAATTGAGGAGATCCCCTCCCGAAACTTGAAAAGAGTCATGAAGGACGTAGATAGGAATTTGGCTAAATGGAAGAACTTACCCCAGTCAATATATGGGAGGGTCAACCTCATAAAAATGTCTGTCCTCCCAAAACTAACCTATCTGTTTAATTGTATACCGCTTACTTTCCCCAAAGTTGAAATAGAAAAAATACAAGGGAAGATATCTAGGTTCATTTGGGCATCTCGGGGGATACACCTCTCCTGGAAAAAAACTCAGAAGTCATCTTAAGAAGGGGGGTTGGCACTCCCTGACATTAGACTGTACTGCATGGCCTTCCAAATTAAGAATTTCCGTATGTTAGTGGGTGACCCTATCAACACTACCTGGGGCCAAATGCTAGGGGAAATGATTAAAGAAGAGGGAGGCGTCTTTATATACAAATTCGGAGCCCAAAAATACTTCAAAAAAGTAAGACTAAAGGTTTTGCAAGCAGCCGTAATGTTGTGGATAGTAGTGAGACAGTCATTAAAGATTGGTTACTTCTAAGACTTTGCCCCGATCTGGGAGTCCCCCGGAACACCAGAATGTTTGAAGGATGCCCTGAGCCTGCTTCTAAGGCAGGCTGGAGTAACAAAATGGGGAGACCAAATAACAGCAGGAGAATTGGTCCCTTGGGAAGTTCTGAACATTAAGACAGGAAACAGCCTATCTAGGTTTAAGTATCTGCAGCTCACCTCATGGGTCTGTTCAGTAAAGGAGCAAGTAAGAGGGAACTGGGAATTTGAGGCTTTGCTTCAGGATTATGGCCAAAAGGAGAAATATGTTGCAACCTGGTACAGATATCTGGTGGAATCAGAGAAAGAGAAAATGAAGCCTCTATCGGAGGTCTGGACAGACGTATTTCAGGAGGAGAGCCTAAACTTATTGTGGCTTGATTCCATCAAACTACTCTATGACATTGTAACACCTGCAAGTCTTAAACGCCATCATTTCTTTGTAATCCATAGGTTATACTGGACACTACAACGACTATCTAAATCTGTGCTACAACCTGAGCCAAGGTGTAAAACATGTAATTAACCAAAGGCCAACGATCTCCATATATTCTTTACATTTCCAGAACTAAAAGAATATTGGAGGTCCCTGGAAAATATTATTAGAGATATTTTAAGTGAAAACATTATTTTGACAGAATCATTGGTTCTCCTGGGGGTCGATTATATATCTAAACAGGAGTTAAGTAATGAACAACAGGGGCTATTATTTTACTTGTTGCTCCAGGCCAGGCGGGAGATCTGCAAGCTGTGGCTCGACCCCCAACCCCCAAATTATGTTA
This sequence comes from Triturus cristatus, assembly GCF_964204655.1. Taxonomy (NCBI): domain Eukaryota; kingdom Metazoa; phylum Chordata; class Amphibia; order Caudata; family Salamandridae; genus Triturus; species Triturus cristatus. The sequence continues at coordinate 856,928,137 of NC_140588.1, read as the reverse complement.
CCTGGTTAAACATGGTTAAATGGACACGTAGTATCAATACTAGGAGGGACACGAAAAGGTCTACAGAAGTTTGGGAGGACTTTTTGAAATGGCCAGGTTGATAAGTACTTGAAAGGCCATGGTTGTAGATAAAATCTAGTCCAGTGATTACATCAAGCCATGGATAGAGGCGATTTTGAAGGCTCTGAGCCCCTCCCGCTACTATTATAGGCCGTAAGGTGCCTTGGAAGGTACTGGCCGGGTACTAATTGAACCATCGATGGTCTCGAGGGTGTATACACCCGGTTCAAAATGCAATAACCATGGTGTAATGAGGACAAAAAAAAAAGAAAAGAACCGATTTCTGATGATTGAATGGAGGGTAGTAACGATTTGGAGACCAAAATATAATCAATACATGACATAGTGTGATATACATTGGAAAAGAATGTGAATTCATATACATCTGTGTTACAGGTTTTCCATCCATCAAAGAATGGACGAGAGGTAATGGCAGATTGAAATGCTTTATGAGACTTATCAGGTTTAAATTTACAATGAGACTTTCTATCAGTAAACAGGTCTAATCAATCATTAAAATCACCAGCAAAATTGATATTAGAATTAGAAATAGAAGAAAGCTTTAATTTAATATCTTGGTAAAATTCAGGGTCAGATTTAACAGGGCCATAAATATTAAGGAAAGTAGCTTGCTTGTAAAATAAAATAGCAGCAACCAGAACCCATCGTCCATTCGTATCACATTCCGTTAATAAAATCTGAATATTCAATGACTTGTGATATAAAATGGCTACGCCACCTTTAGGATTAGAAGCAGGAGAAAAAATAACCTTACCAACCCATTGACGTTTAAGTTTTAGAGACTCAATATCATTACAAAGTGTTTCCTGCAAAAAAGCAACATGTGCCTTGTTAGAAATGAGGGGGCTCTGGTTGACGCAGGTGTGAACCCACAACAAGCAGGGACCCTTTACTTCTTGTCAGGGCGAAGGATGACTCCCCAGAATAACCCCTGCTCACCCTCTAGGTGCGTGGCGCGAGCAGTCTAGGCTAAGTCTCAGGCGTACACGGTTAAGCAAATGCAATTACACATACAGTAAACCCCTTGCATGCACCACAAACGGACACCAATCCGGGAGTATAGAAAAATAAGCTTTTATGTAGTTTCAGCAGAGTTAAATACAAGGCCCAGTAACGTTAACTGATGGGGCCACAATTCTTGGAAACACGGTCAAGTTCTCTTGGTGTTACGGAAAGTTCTTTCGGCGGGCACAAGGTAACTGTAGGCCTCAGCGCACTTCGTGCTGAAGCAGCGCCCGGGGAGCACACAGCAGACGACAGGGAAATAAGATCGTTGCGGACCCTGGATCCGATGCGAGCTCGCGGTCGAGTTCGTAAGTACAGTACCTTGTTTCTTGACGCAAAGGCGGGGGCGGGATTTCAGCGGCTCTTCGACAGAAGAGCGAGGCGGCGTCCGGGGCTCCCACACTTCACGATGGGGGTCTGATCTTCAGGCTCACGACAGGAGCGGGGTGTTGCAGGTGGCGGGTGAACAAAGCGGGGCAGCCGGGCACGCAGATGCGTCCGGGCCGTCCGAGGCTGGGAGATGCTCACAAACGCCGATTCCGGCGGGAGGGTGACGGTGCACAGCGAGCCTCCAGCAAGCGAGGTGACAGGGGCAGCCCAGCACAGCGTAGGGGGAGCGGCTCCGATCGAGCGAGGCTCTTCCCAAGGCGGGGGCGGCTAAGCAGTCCTGGTCACGGCTCAGGGAGGGACTGGGCACGAGGGTCACAGCTCCGGCGGGGGAAAGGACACCACAGTCCAGCAGCAGGCGAGTGAAGATCAGGTAGAGCCCAATGGTCCTGGGGCTCCGTTCAGGGGGCAAGCTCAGTTCCAAGCCCTTGGAGATCGTTTTGGAAAAGCACAAGTCTTGAAAGTAAAAGTAAAGTAAAAGTTTCAGCAACAGTTTCTCTTCTCCCCTTTGGCAGCAAGGTCACCACTGCAGGCCAATCCCCCAGGATAGGGACAGTCTTCCTCCTACAGCTTTCCCGGTGCCTCCTCCTCAGGCAGAGATTCTTCTTGGTCAAAAGCGGATCTAGTTTCTTAGGAGCAGGGCTCCTCCATTTATACCACAAATCTTTTGTTCTCCCAGGCCAGGGGGGCCCTTGCCTAGTTCAGTCCGGTTTCTGAGCACTTTGTTTACGTGATGCAGGCTTCCTCTTTTAGAGTGCAGGGCAGAGTCATCAGACGCTCCACAGGGGGTGGAGCCGGCATCGAGGTAGCGGAGCACTGTCCTATTCAGAACCTAGGAGCACTCCTCCCACCCATCTACCTGTCGATCGTCCTATTCATACCAGGCTGCCTAGCCCTGCCCATCTGGGTTCCCCCAGCCCTGTCACTCACACCAGCCAGACATCAGATACACAACACGCAGAGGCGGCTGAAAGGTTTAGGCAAGCAAAGGCCAACTTTCTAAAAGCGGCATTTGCAAACCCGGAATATTAAAATAAACCTTGCGAAAAGATGTACCTTATTATTCCGAGTTCAGGCATACTAAACTCGATCTCCTACCATGTTCCCTGGGTCGGTTAGGATCATAAGGTGTAATAATCCAGGCCGCCCATACTGGCCTATGAGAACAGGGTAGCCTTGCAGTAGTGAACAACAAGATGGCGGTAATTCACTACTAGGACATGCCACGCATCCAGGCGTGTCCAACCTTAGGCGTACAATGCACCCTGCCCGTGGGCCTACCAGAGGGGTGACTAACATGCAGCTAAGGGAAGGTTTCAGGGACCGGCAAGTGTGGGCACTTGTCGGTCGGCGTGTCAGTACCAGACTGCACGCAGGTTCTGCGATGGCAGACCTTAGACGTATTTTCCCGGCCGCTTCTGTGGGTGGCACAACCCGTGCTGCAAGCCCACCAGCGGTGTTCGTATTTACATGCCCTGGCGCCCCTGGCGCACTTTACTGGGGTCTGATAGTAAACCAAACAATCCAATCATGGAATCCAACCAACATATACAATTTACATAGGGAGCACTTGCACCGCGACACTGGTTGGCAGTGGCACAGCGCGCTGAGCGGCCAACACCATAAAAACACATGAGGCACAGTGACAAAAAGAGGAAGGGAGACTCACGCCAAGGTGCCAGGTCTAACACGTGTCCCCTCCAGCTGAAAAGTGGGGAGAACTACCCTACCCCAGGGAGTTCCTCATCACTAAGGCGGAAAAATCTGGACAGACCGTCAGCATTGGCGTGATCTGTACCAGGGCGATGTTCCACCGTGAAATCCATACCCTGTAGGGAAATGGACCACCTCAACAGCTTTGGATTCTCACCCCTCATATGCATCAACCATCTGAGGGGCCTGTGGTCCGTCTGAACCCGGAAGTGAGACCCAAACAAGTAGGGTCTTAGCTTCTTCAGCGCCCAGACCACAGCAAATGCCTCACGCTCAATAGCACTCCACCTCTGTTCCCGTGGAAGTAACCTCCTGCTAAGAAAGGCTACGGGTTGATCTAGGCCCTCCTCATTAATCTGTGAAAGAACAGCCCCCACACCATGCTCTGAAGCGTCTGTCTGAACGATAAACTCTTTGGAGAAGTTGGGAGCCAAGAGCACGGGCGCCGTGCACATAGCAGTCTTCAAGGCCTCAAAAGCTTTCTGACAGGTGTCAGTCCAGATCACTTTCCTGGGCTGCTTCTTCGAAGTCAGCGCTGTCAAGGGGGCAACCATGTTGGCATACCCCTTGACAAACCTCCTGTAGTACCCGGTGAGACCTAGGAAGGCTCTCACCTCCGTCTGGGTTTTGGGCGCCTCCCAATTCAGGATGGTTTCTATCTTGGGCTGAAGGGGTGCCACCTGGCCACTCCCAACTTGGTGTCCCAAGTACACCACGGAACCCTGCCCGATCTGGCACTTACTCGCCTTGATCGTGAGGCCGGCCTTGCGCAGCGCCATCAACACTTCCCAGAGGTGACGCAAGTGTTCCTCCCAAGTGGAGCTGAACACGGCGATGTCATCCAGGTAGGCTGCACTGAACGAATCCAGCCCAGCCAACACCTGGTTGACCAATCTCTGGAAGGTGGCAGGGGCATTCTTCATCCCAAATGGCATAACCCGGAACTGGTAGTGCCCATCTGGGGTGGAAAATGCTGACCTCTCTTTGGCCCCCTCGGTCAAGGCGATCTGCCAATACCCAGACGTTAAATCAAACGTGCTGAGGTAGTTGGCAGCCCCTAGCCGATCGATGAGCTCATCAGCTCTGGGGATGGGGTGTGCGTCGGTCCTAGTGACCGAATTGAGTCCTCTGTAGTCCACACAGAACCGGAGTTCGGGTGTGGCTCCCGGCGCTGCAGCCTTTGGGACCAAGACCACGGGGCTGGCCCAAGGACTGCTAGAAGACTCAATTACCCCGAGTGCAAACATCTTGGAGACCTCCTCCTTGATGCATGTCCTCACCCTGTCAGTCACCCTGTAGGCCTTGTGCCGCACAGGTGGACTATCCCCAGTGTCCACATCATGGACGCACCAATCAGTGACACCAGGGACCAGGGAAAACAGGTCAGAAAACTGTCCCAGCAGCTGGCGACAATCATTCTGTTGCTCAGGGGTCAGGGTGGAAGAGAGGATGACACCATCCACTGACCCATCTTGCTCCTTGGCTGACAGGAGGTCAGGAAGAGGTTCTGTCTCCTCTTCCATTCCAGCATCTGTTGCCAAGAGCATGCCCACTTGGGACCTCTCCAAGTGGGGCTTGAGGCGGTTGACATGTAGGACCCTTAAGGGGTTCCTAGGAGACTTCAGGTCCACCACGTAGGTGACAGGACTCTTGCGCTCCACCACCTCAAAGGGACCGGTCCACTTATCCTGGAGCACACACGGCTCCACGGGGGCCAAGACCCATACTTTTTGTCCAGGCTGAAGCTCTACCAGAGTGGCATTCTGGTCGTACCACCGCTTCATCTCCTCCTGGCTGGCTTCCAGATTTGCCTCAGCAAGTTGCCTGAAACGCCTAGTCTGATTCCTGAAGGCCAGCATGTAACTATATACATTCTGGGGAGGTTTCCTGGGAGATTGCTCCCAGCCTTCTTTGACCAGACTTAGAGGTCCTCTGACTGGGTGACCATACAGAAGCTCAAAGGGACTGAACCCCAGAGACTTCTGTGGCACCTCACGGTAAGCGAAGAGAAGGCATGGTAAGAGGACGTCCCACTTACGCCTCATGGCTCCTTCTAGGCCCATTATCATGCCTTTGAGGGTTCGGTTGAATCTCTCAACCAACCCGTTTCCTTGGGGGTGGTAAGGGGTGGTGAACTTGTAGGTTACACCACACTCTTGCCAAAGAGATTTCATGTACTTGGACATGAAATTGGTACCTCGGTCAGACACCACCTCTAGAGGGAATCCCACTCGGGAGAAAATTCCCATCAGTGCACGTCCCACCACGGGGGCCGTCACTGTCCTCAGAGGAATGGCTTCCGGGTACCGGGTGGCATGGTCCACCAGGACCAGGATGAACCTATTGCCCATCGCTGTCTTGGGGTCCAGTGGCCCTACAATGTCAATCCCCACTCGCTGGAATGGGGTACCGACCACAGGGAATGGCTGGAGTGGAGCCTTCTGCTTCCTTCCACTCTTTCCACTTGCCCGGCAAGTCTGGCATGTCCTGCAGTGAGTATCGGAACTCCTGCGCATTTGAGGCCAATAAAAGTGGGTGACAAGCCTTTCAAAGGTCTTGTCCTGCCCCAAATGCCCTGCCAATGGCACATCGTGAGCCAGCCCCAGTAGGAAGGCTCTGAAGTCCTGGGGTACCACCAGCGCACGGGCTGACCCAGGCTCAGCAACCTTAGGCTCTGTATATAGGAGGTCGTTCTCCCAGTAAACGAAATGTGATCCGGACTGATCACCTGCGGCCTGGTCTGCAGCCTGCTGCCGCATACCCACGAGAGAAGGGCACTCCTTCTGTGCCTTGCAAAAGTCCTCCCTGGTGGGACCCCCTTCCTGCTGCCAATGGGTCAGCTCCGGCAGGTCTCCCAGTTCAGCTATCTGCTCCCCTGTAGGCTCCAGGGCATCCCCCTCAAGGTCTGCTTCCCCCTGGACCGTGGGAACTTCAGGGGCCGGCTTCCCGCGCCCCTTGCTCCTTCTCTCTGAGGCCGGTTCCTGGGCCTCCCTCTCAGGCTCCAGGACCTCTTGAGTACCTCTACTGGCTGCCATGGACCGTGTGGTGACACACGCCCAATCCGGCATACCCAACATCTCCAGGTGAGCACTCCGCTCCACCTTAGCCCAAGGTGAGCTCTCCAAATCGTTCCCTAACAAACAGTCTACAGGCATGGCGGGCCTCACAGCTACCTGAAGAGTACCAGAGACCCCCCCCCACTCAAAGGGAACCTGAGCCACCTTGCAGTGTCTCTCTGTGTTGTCAGCGGCAACCACGGGATAGAATGCATTGGGGACCACCTGCTCCTGAGACACCAGGTGACACCTGACAGCTGTCACACTGGCTCCTGTATCTCTAAGAGCTTCCACTCTATGGCCATTGATGGTCACCCACTGCCTGTACTTCTTAGTGTTCTCAGGCAGCTGGGTTGGAGGGACCACTTCACGGTCTCCTAGCGAGACCAGGGACATCTCTGCGGGACCCCACCCACCTTGGACATCCCTCTCCTCCCCCAAGGCTACACTAGTCACCTGCCGGGGTGGAGCACCAGTGGGTGCTGGTTTACCAAACAACGGACATTTTACATCAGAGGCAAAATGCCCCAAATTGTTACACCTGTAACATCTTACGGGCCCCTTTGGAACAGGAGGACCTGTCGGGGCCCCGGTCGGTTTCTGGGGTGGGGGAGGCTGAGAACCCTTCCCTTGGTTCCCTTGGGGACTATTTTGGGGCCCTTTTTGGAACTGCTTCTGTTTACCCCTGTCCCCCCCACTCTTCTGCTGGGGACCCTGCCCACCCTTGGCGGAATCTCCCACGGTACCCTTGTGGACCCTGGTACTGACCCAGCGGTCCGCCTCCTCAGCAAGCTTCCTCGGGTTAGTCAGCTTACTATCGATCAGGTGCTGGCGTAGCTCAGGAAAACAATTACTGGACAAGTGCTCCCATGCCATTAAATCAAGAAGCCCTTGATAATCATTTACCTTACTACCCTTTACCCAACCATCCAGCGCTCTGCAAAAGAAAGTCACATACTCCACATACGTACTATTGGGAATCTTAGTGCAACCCCTGAACCTCTGTCTATATAACTCAGGGGTCAACCCATACCTAGCCATCAATGCTTCCTTCATATGGGCATAAGAATTACGAACATCAACAGGTAAATCTAACAGTGTGTCCCGCCCTTCACTCAGGAACCTTCCCCACAACCCCGCTCCCCAATCTTTCTCAGGGACCCGGTGGGAAGACATGGCTACCTCGTAGGCTCTGAACCACTGCCCGATGTCATCATTCCTGAAGAACTCCTTCACTACATCCTTGGGAATATAAACTCTTGGTTCCGCCGGTACTGGCGGTGTGCTGCCACCAGAGGGATTAAGCTCCAAACTTTTTGCTTTCAGCTCCAGCTCCCTCAGCTTCATGTCATGCTCTAATTGTAGTTTCTTTTCTTCCATGGCTAATCTTTGTTTTTCCATATCCATCTGCCCATGAAGTTTTGCCATTTCCACCTCGTGTGCCCGGGTTGCGGCCCTGTCTGCCAACTCTTCTGGCGACAGGCACCTGCCAAACTCATGGACACTTTCTGGTGGAACCACTTCCACCTGATTCTCTGGTGCCTTTGACTCATACCAGGCCCTCAGCGCCTTTACGAGTTGCTCCTTCTTTTTCAATCCAGTTTGGGCAATCCTGAACTTGGAGCAAAGACCTTTTAAGTCTTCATTGGTACGACCATGAAGTGCGCCTTCTTCCCAATCTACGTCTTCAAATCCAGAGATTATGGAAGCCGCCCTTCCGGCGGAAAGTGAACCAGGCATGGCTCTAACAACGGAGACTCTTGGCAAAACAAAAACAAATGCTAGCCTTGTGGCTGTGTTACTGGTCTGCTCTCACTACGTGGTGATCAGTGATTCACTATACGCAAACCACAAATGCAAATCCGTAAATCCCACCGCTGCCACCAATGTTAGAAATGAGGGGGCTCTGGTTGACGCAGGTGTGAACCCACAACAAGCAGGGACCCTTTACTTCTTGTCAGGGCGAAGGATGACTCCCCAGAATAACCCCTGCTCACCCTCTAGGTGCGTGGCGCGAGCAGTCTAGGCTAAGTCTCAGGCGTACACGGTTAAGCAAATGCAATTACACATACAGTAAACCCCTTGCATGCACCACAAACGGACACCAATCCGGGAGTATAGAAAAATAAGCTTTTATGTAGTTTCAGCAGAGTTAAATACAAGGCCCAGTAACGTTAACTGATGGGGCCACAATTCTTGGAAACACGGTCAAGTTCTCTTGGTGTTACGGAAAGTTCTTTCGGCGGGCACAAGGTAACTGTAGGCCTCAGCGCACTTCGTGCTGAAGCAGCGCCCGGGGAGCACACAGCAGACGACAGGGAAATAAGAACGTTGCGGACCCTGGATCCGATGCGAGCTCGCGGTCGAGTTCGTAAGTACAGTACCTTGTTTCTTGACGCAAAGGCGGGGGCGGGATTTCAGCGGCTCTTCGACAGAAGAGCGAGGCGGCGTCCGGGGCTCCCACACTTCACGATGGGGGTCTGATCTTCAGGCTCACGACAGGAGCGGGGTGTTGCAGGTGGCGGGTGAACAAAGCGGGGCAGCCGGGCACGCAGATGCGTCCGGGCCGTCCGAGGCTGGGAGATGCTCACAAACGCCGATTCCGGCGGGAGGGTGACGGTGCACAGCGAGCCTCCAGCAAGCGAGGTGACAGGGGCAGCCCAGCACAGCGTAGGGGGAGCGGCTCCGATCGAGCGAGGCTCTTTCCAAGGCGGGGGCGGCTAAGCAGTCCTGGTCACGGCTCAGGGAGGGACTGGGCACGAGGGTCACAGCTCCGGCGGGGGAAAGGACACCACAGTCCAGCAGCAGGCGAGTGAAGATCAGGTAGAGCCCAATGGTCCTGGGGCTCCGTTCAGGGGGCAAGCTCAGTTCCAAGCCCTTGGAGATCGTTTTGGAAAAGCACAAGTCTTGAAAGTAAAAGTAAAGTAAAAGTTTCAGCAACAGTTTCTCTTCTCCCCTTTGGCAGCAAGGTCACCACTGCAGGCCAATCCCCCAGGATAGGGACAGTCTTCCTCCTACAGCTTTCCCGGTGCCTCCTCCTCAGGCAGAGATTCTTCTTGGTCAAAAGCGGATCTAGTTTCTTAGGAGCAGGGCTCCTCCATTTATACCACAAATCTTTTGTTCTCCCAGGCCAGGGGGGCCCTTGCCTAGTTCAGTCCGGTTTCTGAGCACTTTGTTTACGTGATGCAGGCTTCCTCTTTTAGAGTGCAGGGCAGAGTCATCAGACGCTCCACAGGGGGTGGAGCCGGCATCGAGGTAGCGGAGCACTGTCCTATTCAGAACCTAGGAGCACTCCTCCCACCCATCTACCTGTCGATCGTCCTATTCATACCAGGCTGCCTAGCCCTGCCCATCTGGGTTCCCCCAGCCCTGTCACTCACACCAGCCAGACATCAGATACACAACACGCAGAGGCGGCTGAAAGGTTTAGGCAAGCAAAGGCCAACTTTCTAAAAGCGGCATTTGCAAACCCGGAATATTAAAATAAACCTTGCGAAAAGATGTACCTTATTATTCCGAGTTCAGGCATACTAAACTCGATCTCCTACCATGTTCCCTGGGTCGGTTAGGATCATAAGGTGTAATAATCCAGGCCGCCCATACTGGCCTATGAGAACAGGGTAGCCTTGCAGTAGTGAACAACAAGATGGCGGTAATTCACTACTAGGACATGCCACGCATCCAGGCGTGTCCAACCTTAGGCGTACAATGCACCCTGCCCGTGGGCCTACCAGAGGGGTGACTAACATGCAGCTAAGGGAAGGTTTCAGGGACCGGCAAGTGTGGGCACTTGTCGGTCGGCGTGTCAGTACCAGACTGCACGCAGGTTCTGCGATGGCAGACCTTAGACGTATTTTCCCGGCCGCTTCTGTGGGTGGCACAACCCGTGCTGCAAGCCCACCAGCGGTGTTCGTATTTACATGCCCTGGCGCCCCTGGCGCACTTTACTGGGGTCTGATAGTAAACCAAACAATCCAATCATGGAATCCAACCAACATATACAATTTACATAGGGAGCACTTGCACCGCGACACTGGTTGGCAGTGGCACAGCGCGCTGAGCGGCCAACACCATAAAAACACATGAGGCACAGCGACAAAAAGAGGAAGGGAGACTCACGCCAAGGTGCCAGGTCTAACATGCCTTAAACTTAAATTGGTGAGAAAATACGTTTTGACATTTGACTTGATGACCCAAACCACAAACATTCCACGAGACAACATTAAGCATGTTGAGGGTTGAGGATAAGGATACAGGAACATTTACAACAAGCTGCAAGGCCAATAAGGAAACCAAGAAGACACCATTTATCAATAACGAAGGAACATAAAGAGACAATCAACAAGAATATAAAAAGAAAGATATAATAAACACTCTTACGAATATTGGGAGGGAAGGAAGTAGAAATAAGGATAGGGGAAGAGAACGTAAAATAAGAGAGGGAAAGAAGTGAAATGGAGAGAAAAAGAGTAAAAACAAGGCAGATCAAGGATAAAAATCGAGAACTGCATTGAAGAGAGCATAGGATGAGTAAAGGGCATGCGCTAAGAGCAAAAACAACAGCACAGAAGGAGAAACAGGCAACATAAAGAAAAAGAAAATAGCCATGAACCTAAGGGAATGTAGACATAAAGAGCAAGATAAGAGAGACCATGCAGAAAATGTATAATATTTAGCAACATCAAGCATCAGCCTCCATATTCTGACTTGTAATGTTTAGCAAAAACGTATTAAGCTTGGCTGGATCTGTGAAGGATCGTGAAACAGCTTCATCGGTGATCTTACAAAGTCATGGGCGTAGAATGCCATAACGAATGTTCAGTTGTCTCATCCGGGGTCGAAGGGCGAGGAATTCTTTCCGACGAGCATTGGTTGTGTTAGAAATGTCTTGAGAGATAAATATGTTGTGGCCAAACCAAACCAGACAATGTTTTTTTAGCAGCCTTTAGACCACGCATCAAGTCAGTGAATTCCAAAAAGAGCATTATGATACGATGTGGTTTATTTGGATCAGGGTGCAGACAACCCAAATAATGTGCTTGTTGATTATTGAGAGATGGTGCAGATTGAAGACCAAGGAGGTCAGGTAGAAACTTCTTCAGGAAAGACAAAAGATCGGGACCTTTGAGAGTCTCAGGAAGACCATAAAGGAGAATGTTATTACTTCTATTTTTGTTTTCAAGGTCTCCAGTGTGCAGATTAAGGTTTTAAATTCCACCTTAGACATCTTACCCTCCACAACAATACAGTTGTCCTCAATCTGTTGCAACTTTTCATTAGTAGCACACATGAAAGGTTGAAGCCTGTGCACCTCATCTAAATTAGTGTCCAAAACAGGGTTGTGCGATGACAAAATTGGAGACGGATGATCATTTTTTGATCTCTTAGGTTTTGTATCTGAAGATGATAGCTTTGAAGATGTGTGCAAGTCACTGGTCATCTTGATTAGATGAGTTGAACGCAGCAAACTTTTTGGAGAAGAAAGAGTCTTGCCCATGCAATAAAGAATTGAGTGAACATTGTGGAGGTGTAAGAGTCTGATATGATTTTCAATGGTTGAAGGAGCTGGGTAGCATTCAATGCTGGTTCAACAGCATTCATTAAACAGCAAACAGAGGCCAAAGAAATATGGATCAAATTACATCTAAAAAAGCACTTTCCAGAAAGAGCATACTTCGGAAATTAGCCACCCAAGTACTTGAGGAGGTCTGAAGTTAAGTTGTACATAAAAAGAAAAAGAAAAACAGAAATCACCGCCACAGCACTAGGGCTTCAGTGACATGCCTCTAAAACAGCCAGAAGTTCAGGATTAAAATAATTAGTGAGGCTGAAGAGTTGAGAGGCGAGCCGCACACTGGAAAATGGCCACTTGTGTGTGTGAGGAAAATCACCGTCACGGCACCGGTAGCCAGAAAAACGTACCTTTTCCATGCTGGTTGAGGCTGCAAAGAGGTCAAGGAGTTGAGGACCTCCTTATAATGCAAGACATGGCACGGAGAGGCTAACGATATGGACAAAGCTCCGTGAGCGCATCGGAACTCAACAGCTTGCTGCCATTACACTAAGGCTTGGAAGCCACGCCCCCGCCAGCACAATAAGAAGATACAATTACATTTTCAAGAGTGCAATTGTAATTCAGGAATGCACTGAATTTACAAGCATATGCAGTTGAGCATAGGAAATACAGAGAACCACATATTAAAAAAATTATAAAGGTCAGTACTATGCAATTTTCACAACATCACTGCAAACTTGTATAATAAACAGTCGTCTCTTGATTAAGCAATATCTCTTTGCTATTGCCCTATTTCCTTGCCATATCTAGTCTCTGATTTAATTATTTGCTGATTATTTACCCAACGCTTGAAGTAGTGAGCAAGGTTTTACCCAATATTGTGCAACTAGCAGGATTATTCCGAGAAAGGTAAATTCACCATTCTGTGCAATGGGCAAGAAAAGAGGTTAACTCTAAATATTGTAAAACTTAAAGGGTCATTTAATGTTAAAATAAACGAAACTTAAATAGGACGAGGTTGAAAGCTGAGCTGCACCTCATAGAGAACATAAAAAGCACAGCTTCTCTGGCCTTGTATGAAAAAATCTGTCCATGACCCATTCGTAGGAGAAAAGAACCGTAATAGCGGAGCAGGTATGACGCAGAGTTTATACTCTACTAGAAATAAAATGCAACTGAAACAACAGTACTGTTAGATAATAACTATTTCTTATACATTTTATGCAGTATACAACAGAAAGCTGCTGATAACACCCTCAATAACAAAAAAAAAAGAAGAGTAACAGCTTACAGTTGCCCTCGAAGGTATGCTGATGCAAATCTTGAACAGTTAGTGTAATACTAATAGAGGGAGAGCATGCCATGGACGGAGAGCATGCCATTTTTTGATTTCACATTAGTTTTTTCTTTAAAAATTCTTCACCTGTGCACGAACTCTGATGAACACCAAAGAGAATTATTTCTTAACTTTCACTAAAATGTATTCTTCTAAATTAACTTAGGTGTTTGGGGATCTATTCTTGGGCCATTTGTTCGGCCATCACTTTCAAACTTGTGAGCACTGCTTTTCCTTAACTAAAGACAGTGTGTCAAATTGATCCACCATGAAATGTATCTCCAAAAAAACTATTCAATAGTATAATTCATCATGTTAATACATCAGTTCTATCAAGCAGGTAAATTAATTCCAGACACATTTTTGTCCATTTCTTATACAGTAACCACTGTGACGGAGTCGGATGATAACGACTTTTTCTGAAGATGCCGATATCCTGAGAAACATAATGAGAAGAAATTGGCATGTGTTAAAAACTGATGTCATCATTGGTGCAGACATTCCAGCGGCACCTCTGATCACTTTTAGGAAAGCACGCTCACTCAAAGATAGTTTAGTCCACAGTCATCTAGATGCCATATCATCAAGACAGGGAACCTTAAACAAAATGAGAGGATTTTACCCCTGTGGTAAGTGCAAGGCGTGCGCTTTCAGCAAAAGGGTATTAACATACGAAGTAAAAGGCTTGAGAGCAGGAAAACAACTAAACAAATTTATGACTTGCCAAATAAAACATGCTGTCTATTGTCTTAAGTGCCCTTGTGGACTTAGATATATAGGGAGCACCATACACTGTGTGAAATTAAGAGTGCTGGAACACATGCGTGCGATTGCTAAGAAGGATTTCAATTATCCAGTAGAACGCCATTTTGCTATCAAACATAAAAGTGATAGAGATTTGCTGCAATATTTTAGTATTGATTGTGTACCACCTAACATTAGGGGAGGGGACAGAATGTTAAAATTGAGAAGATTGGAATCACGTTATATCATAAATCACCAGACGAAATCCCCAAATGGATTAAGCTCCCTGGCCATCAAAGCCTGGAACAGCATGCCTAAACACCTGAGACAACAGACCTTAGAGAAGCCTTTCAGAAAACTTCTCAAAACTTGGATCTTTAATCTCCCCGATGACTGGACTAAAGCCGCCATCTAGCCTCCTTCGCATCTACCTTTGACCGGGCCTCCGGGTTTTTCAGCGCCATGATGCTCCCTCCGGAGCGAACGTTGCGCTTTATAAATACCCCCTCAAATATCAAATATCAAATATCAAATTAAATGGTGGGGAAGAGTTGACGGTTTTTTCGGGAAATTAATGCTATGCAGTCATTTTAAATTATTTTTTTGATCTGACGACTGTAAACTGACCTATTGATTTGAACAAATTATGGATCTATCATTTGAATATATTATTTAAAGCGGGGGCCGATACACGGCAATATAAAGAACAGACATGGGGTGTTTGCAACCTGAGTTAACAGGTTGCAAGGGGCCGATACACGGCGAGATTGTTAAATGATAAGATTATCTCTACAACAGTAATAATATATCAATAGAATGAATTATTGATGAATTTTTATCAAAATCTCTTATTTATAATGAATAATGGCTGTTTGTGGTATATTAGATAATGTGATAAGAACCCTTCCAAAATGGCGCACGCAATACAACGTGTTGCCAGCCCTTGTCTGTTTTTACTGCAATTTGCATGACGCTTTAACCCCTTCCATGCCCATGACGGAACGGTTCCGTCATGAGCATCGGTTGCGCTATGCTCATGACGGAACCGTTCCGTCATGGCCCCGCCCGCGCTCGAACCCTTCAGCACCGCGGGGGAATTCCCGCCGCGCTGAAGGGGTTAAAAGAGTGCCTCACAGCGTGTACTGTAAACACTGACGAAGGATTTTATCTGAAACGCGTCTGTTTTTGGTTTTAACAAGTCAATAAACCATAACTGGAGCATTCATTTATATATATGTATATATTTATTTTCACCACAAAAGAAAAAAGTGAATAAAATGAAATATTTCATTAATAAAACTGTTGTTTTTTGGTAATAATGTTGTTTTCATGTATGTCTGGAATTGATATATCTGCAATGTGTTAAATACCGCCTTGCCTAGGTGTTCCCTTTCCCATAGTGATTTATTAATGCAAACATCTGAAACAAACTAGTATGATGGCATTGTTTACCATTGCTTTCTCATTTAGTCTCTCGTAAACACTTCTGTACAATTCATAAGACCCTACAGTATTTTACTCCTTGGTTGTTGCTCTTATTCCAATCAAAATAGCTTTCTTCTTCCCATGCATTTACCTAAACTATAATTGAGCATTCGTTCTTTGACAGAATATTCTTAAAAAGTGCAAGTATGTCAATTGTCATGGAGTACATTGCAGTTGTGTGTGTGTTTTTCTGGTATAGCAAACATGCAGGGAATGAATGTTACAGTCAAATTCAGATTTATTTCTGTATCAGGTTTGGCAAATAAATGTGATGGGGTGTGTGCATTGCTCACATTTTTTTCTAAAATATTGCTGCAATTACATTCTCTTTTTTTCACATTTTTTATTGAGATTCATAAATTTGTCATACAAACACATCAAATCAAGAAAAACTATTGCAGCACCAACATCAAATACATAAATAAGAACACATTTCATAGCTAAAATACATCCTGAGTCAATAATAATACATAAAACTCCACATAAGATAAAAACCAAGAATAGATCAATATGGCTTCCTGTAAAGATAAGCCATTGAGGGTACATAAAGTGCATGGAGAGCTAAGTGTGCAAAATAGAAAAAAGAACTGATCCAGTCTTCTAATCTTACCCCACCCTTTCAGTCCTATAACGGCCCCAGAGTTTACCAAATATGTTATCCCCCTTATGCATTGGATATAGCCTTTCATTGTTTCGGACTTGCTTCATTTTCCGCCACCAATCTCCCACTGTGGGGACGAATTGAGTCCACCACTTTTAAAGCAGCATGGATCTGGCCACTGCGATTCCTACATATAGTAATTTTCTCAATGTATTGGTTGGACCAGAAGCAGTATCATACCCAAAGACTTTTAACTAGGTAGTAGAAGCTGATTTGACCTGCCATTCAGTCTCCAAATACTGAAATATTGAATTCCAGAGTCCCTGAATAAGAGGACAATGACCAATTAGATGCACCCAATTAGCAGCAGACCCAGCGATTCATTGAAAGCAGTGACTTGGCAAGATAGGGTTGATTTGTGCAAGACATTGCGGGGTTTAACCATTTAATAAAAAATAACATTGAGCACCAGCTGGCTCCTCTCAAAATGCATATGTTTGTAATATTGTGTTTGTCCCACATCCTTATAATTCCAAACCTTCATATTTTTAATTTTTTTATTGCTTTTTGGGTGAGTTCAAGACCCTTCATGGAGGCGAACAATCTTTTCCATTCCCTGGCGCTTTCATGTTCGCAGGCTTCAAGTAACGGGAATACCTCTTTTGACTACCACTTATCTGGGAAAGATCTAAATTGCTAAATATAAATACTTTGTTCAACATTCTTTAGGAGCCAGGACGCAAGAAATCCCCCTTAAACTAGATGCCACTTGGGTCTGAGAGGGAAACACGTCCCAAGATCAGGCTAGGGAAAAGGAAGGTTCCAGAAAGCCTTACACTTATGGAGGTTGATGTAGAACAGCAGGATGCTGATGATGATGAGCCAGTCCTCACGAACATCACTCCTGCCCAGAGGAGATGGAAACCAACATTATTACCCTATCCAAAATGGCTGCGAGGGATGTAGCATGCATACCCCCAACACAGGTAACACCAACGCGACCTCCAGCTTCCATATTTACATTAGCACAGGGCCGGCAGCGTCCTACATCCAGCACAAGCACCACCTCAGCAGAAGTAGGTAGTGGTACTGCACGGAGTAAAATTCAACGCACACCCTCCAGTTCATCTGGCATTGGAAGTGGCACCTCCAGCAGGAGACAAAAGTTAAGCTCCCCAGTGTGGGACTTCTTTACAGTTAGCGAAAAGGAAGAGAACACTGCTGTATGCTCCATTTGTCATAACTCTGTTAGTCGTGGTAAGCTTGGTACAAACTATGGTACCGGAGGACAAATGACCCATCTGAAAAAACACCACGCAATCAACTGGGAGGACCACCTTCATCGCAAAAAGACTGGAACCATTGCTGTTGGTAGGGATAAACGAGTAGAAGAAGGTCTGCTCATGGTGGAACAGGAAGAAGAAGAAGAGGGAGACATTGTCTGTGGTAGTGATACACAAAGTAGCCCTGTCCCCAGCACTGCAGTGGTAACGCCCACATCCTCAGCAACATCTCAGTGGCACAAGAGTAAGAGTCAGCCTGAGACACCAAGGAGCAATGCATTGAAAAAAAGTGCGACGTTGAGCAATACAGGAAGGAATAACACCCAGCCTACCATTCTTAGCATGTTTACTAGGCCGGAGGGGCAGTACGAACACAACCACCCAATAGCACGTTTGTACAATGCGCAGCTGGCTAAAATGTTAGCACTGGACCTTCTCCCTTTTTCTTTTGTTGAAGGGGTGGGTTTTCTGGAATTTATGACAACCATCTGCCCAAAATGGAAGGCTCCCAGCCGCTACTATTTGGCCATAGTTGCTGTTCCAGCACTACATCACAACATGCTGGAATTGCTTGGAAAAGCCTTAAAACAGAGTGCTGTTCAGAGTATCCACCTGACAACAGACATGTGGACCAGTTGCCAAGCCACTGAGTACATGTGCATCACTTCACACTGGGTCTCTTTTTCGGGTGTTAGAGATAAGATATCTGCAGGTGTTGACACTGCTGAGATTTTTAATGACACTCGCAAGCATGAGTGGCTGCGACCAAGAGGGCTTAACATTGGTTTTGTTGCCACAGACAATGGCAGTATGTAGGGTATGTAGGGTCCCGTGTTTGGCATACTGCATTAACATTGTTGTTCAAGACTTTCTGAAAAATAAAAGCAAACTCAGCAACTTACTGACCACCTGCAGAAGAATATGCACACCTTTCAACCATTCTTTTAATGCACGGAAGCAGCTGAGGGTCATTCAACGTGAGCATAAAACGCCAGTTAAAGGACTCATCCAGGAGGTGCCAACACGTTGGAACTCAACTTATTACATGCTTGATCGTCTGTTTGAGCAGTACATACCAGGCATGGGACCTCGTTATATGCCTGACAGAGATGCTACTTCCTTTTGAGGTCTTCACACGTGAAGTCAGCAGGGAGGACTGTACTATGGGCCAAGCTATCCCATTGTTGTACATGCTAGAGCAGGAGGTGTCTGAAACATACGCAGGTGTGGATGACAAAGTAGACGCATATTATTTGGCGGACACCTTAGCCGTTCGCTTATCTGAAAATACAAGGATTCAAAATAACATTGTGTCACATTGACATTACATTACCGCCTCAATTTTGGATCAATGGTACACATTATTTCTGAACAGCAATGCAGTAATTCCTTTTTCAGAAGTGGATGTTGCCAAGTACAAAACTTTGTTAGCTGAGGAAGCCACTGACTTCGAAAACGAACGGCTCTTAATTAGAGGCACGCCACCCCAGGCCAGAACAAGTACTACAGGGCGCCCAGAGTCAAGTTCTACTTCAGAGCCTGAGAGCAGTGCGTTTGCCTCCCATCAGTCAACAACACTACCGGCAATAACATCAACAACAGCACCAACAGGATCATCAGCTACATTAAAAAAACGGCAAGTGATTGGTTTCCACGGAAAGGTTTTTTTACGACCATTGCTGATGCAAAGACAAAAGAGGCCAATTAAATCGGAGCACACCTGAACATTTAGCGTATGGTCCAGGCCTATCTGGATGACACAACAGAGGTCTTCATGGAGCAAAGCCCATTGGTGTATTGGTATGGGAAAAGAAGCCAATGGCCAGTGCTCAGCAGGCTGGCGATAAAGTATCTGGCTTACCCTGTTGCAAGTGTCTCTTCTGAGCGTGTTTTCAGTGCTGCTGGTGCCATAGTAAGTGTGAAAAGGACTGTTTCTCGCCCAAAAGCGTGGAGAGGTTAACCATGATCAAAATGAATCAGCACTTTATACCACCGGAGTAAAAAATACGTGAATCACAGCAGGAAGAGGAGAGCGACTTTGATGACATGAGTAGTGGGTTACATGACCTACTTCTGTCCGAACCACCAGTGTTTGAGGATGATCTCCTCTTCCCTGACAACTAGACCTTCAAATTGTTAATTTCTTCCTTCCTTTATTTGTGTGTGTATCTGTTTTTCTGGTTCAAATCTAATCACACCAATTCCATCACCACCGTCTCCTCTTTTTATTTCCCTATTGGAGTTGCCATCTGTCCATAACTGTCCACTCCACTCCTCAGAGTCCTGCCCCATCTTCCTGACTCTCCCTAAATACATTTCCAGCAAGCCAGACATTGGATGGAGATGGAGAATAGTACAATAAATGTTGCCTCTGACAGTCTCTCCATAAAGAAGTGAAACGTGACTACAGCTATCTTCCGTTTTGTTTCCGAGATGAAACTCATCACTGTCAGAAGGCTAGGCATTTGATCTGACAGCCAAAGAGAAGAGCAAGACAGGTAATGATTAATGAATGATGGAATGCATTGCATTGGATGCTTGCTGACTCTGAGTGAATGTGCATGAAGTCGTGCATGAAGTCGAACTAAACTAGTTTATCTACAAAGTAAAAGTGACTCAAGTGACAGTCAATGTTTCCTTGTTGTTTAATAACCACATTGTACTTCTACTACTGCAGGTGCAGGCTAATATCTGTTGCAATTTTTTAATATGGAATATAAACTTAATCGGAGTCACTACAGACTGAGGTGGTGTTGGACAACACGTACCACACGGTCATGATGATGACCATACTATCTTTGCACGTAGTCATTCAGTTGGATCGGAGATAATTGATGGAATAACTGCATTTCATGGACTGGCATAAAAGGTAAACACAACAATTCAACAAGTACCACAGCAGACCTAGGCTACATGTCCATGTAGTGGTGTGGAGTAGAGTGTAGTGGTATGACTGGCAGTGGCGCATTGATTTAGTCACTTGATTTGGAAAATGCTAGGTTGCTCTATATGCCTTTTGTCTGGATCTGTCAAAATTTAAGGTAAATGGAGGTTGGGGCATGGGCCGGCCTGGTGCCGTGGGCCTTTTCTGTGCTGGCTCCTGTCCTGTTGTTGTTGTAGCTTAATGCTGTAGAGTAGACACAATGTATCCAAGCTGCCTCAGTCTGAAAGTGTTCTCTCAAGAGTCTTGTCTTCTCTTCCTGCACTCCACCGTAATCTTTTTTTTTTTTATTCAGTTATTTTTCAATACCCCTTTTGTTTTTCCATCTATACTTACAGGCCGGCCTTTACCCTGTGCTATACTGGGAGAAACAACTCACACTTACCTTAACCAATCTGCATCAGGCAGGCCATGGTACCCAAGACTGATGTGCGGAGTGTCCATGGAAGGGAGGACCAAGATGAATGACGAGATGCAACTCCACAATTGGACCAGGATAATTCAGTAACTTTAGTATCATTCTTAATTCGTCTTTTAATTTATTTGATTCCTTTTTTCTCTTCAATCATCACGACTGTGTGTTCTGGTTTGTTTGGTAAATGATCCCTACAACTATTTTTTAATTTTCTTTGCTAGGTTTATAAGTAAGCCCGGTACAGCATGTAATTTGGGTCTCTCTGAGGGCAAATTTCATATTAATAATTATACTTCTGCCCTGTACTGTCTAATTGTGTAGTAGCAGTTAGTACTAAGTACTACTCATTAACCATCAAGTTCTCTTCATCATCATGCATGCATTTCCTTTTTCTACCTTTGTAGATTTATTGGATAATGGATCATGGTCGTCTTCCAAGATTGTATTTTACTTTTGTTATTTCCATTCGTACTGTCGTTTTTTCTTTGTCAAACCTTTCCTCAAACCCCTCTTCCCATCCATTCATCAATCCCTAACCCTCTTCCTCCGGGCTGTGTGATTTATATTGAGGTGTGATGTGACTACATTAAATGTACACCAACAATTGATCAAACGCTTGCTGGGGCAGATGTGGGGAAAGCAACACTAATTCAATTTCAAGGCAGGGCAAGGATCTTCTTCTGTTTGCCCATCCATGCTATACTTTACTTCGTTCTACTACTCCTCCCACAGTCTCTTTCAGGCAAGTGACTGTCTCTTTTTTTTTTCAAATGCTAGTGCCTACTACTACCACCACAACCATGGCATCTTCTCCATTCCCTTGGGAAACCATGCAGCCATCGCTGTGCCGAACTTAATCATCATCAATCACGGGTAAGATAAGTTTGGTGGGAGGTATAATGGAGTAGGAGGAGAGACTGACAGTACTAGTAGGAAAAATAAAATAATTGAGTGAGGGGTAACACATCTATCTGTTTGTGTGTTACAAAATCAGAAGATATTTAAAATCAAACACTGGCTGCGGGCCTGTAGCAGCAAGGAAACCAAGTGATGTAAATTCGTAAAGCGGGTGCCGCTGGTAGGCTCAACACCAACATTTAAAAACTCGGCTTGTGATTTGGAGTTTGGGTCTCCCTTTTGCTCCCTGTGCCAAGGACGCTACGCTGCTGTGGGGCTCCAGGATCACCTGAATGCAACGGGACTGCGAGGACCGGGGAGCATTGCGCTCCGCTAATCCGGCTCACCTGCTCCTCTTCCCGCTGGTCACTTTGCCGACGCCACGCCACGCCTCGCGGCCCCCGCTGCGCGGGTGCCGCTCGTAGGCTCAACACCAACATTTAAAAACTCGGCTTGTGATTTGGAGGTTGGGTCTCCCTTTTGCTCCCTGTGCCAAGGACGCTACGCTGCTGTGGGGCTCCAGGATCACCTGAATACAACGGGACTGCGAGGACCGGGGAGCATTGCGCTCCGCTAATCCGGCTCACCTGCTCCTCTCCCTCTTCCTCTTCCTGAAGACCCGCCCCCCTCATTATTTAGCTATGTCCACGTGAATCCGCAGCGCGGATCGCAGCGCGGGCGAAGCCCGGGCCAAGGGCGGGCCCGTTGTAGCCCGTTCGAGACCGAGAGAGACCGGACCGGGCTACCCCTCTTTCACTCACGGTCCAGCGCGTATGTGCTCATTTCTTGTTATTCCTATTGCATGTGGTTTTATTGTTTTTCACATTGTCTAGTGGAGGATACATCGCTGCTATATTAGTGTATCTGCTCACTGTGTTGCATCCTAATTGAGCATGGCAGCTAAAGAGGGTAGGAACCATGCGACCAAAGGCAACCTCACTGGTACACTAGACCAATTTATAGTTAGAGCCAATTCGGTGATTGATCAGGGTATTGTCCTCATGGAACGCAGAGTGTCGCAGGATCTGGCCCTAGCAAGAAGATCTTCCTTGGGCCTCCTTGCATCTGCACGCACCCCAAATGGTACTGGTGCGAGTAGTAACGTCCTTCCTCTAACCCAATTTATCGATGAGACCTCAAGTAGTGAAGTTTCTAGTGATAATGACCCCGCGGTCAACCTAAGAATTACATCCCCCCAGTGACTAGGTCGGGACCGATCCTACGGGAAAAAAGGGTTACTAAGGTAGGGCTGTCTACAAAAACCAAGCCAAAAGCTAACAGGCAAGTTTGCACCAAGCCAGGGGGAGCCAAATCTGCACAACAAGGCGCAGCTTTAGTGGCCGACCCGGTGGCTAGAGATGGACAGAGTAGCTGCTCCCTCCCTCCAGCTTCGTCTTCTTCTAAGTCCCCTGGGGATCACCCTGCTCAGGAACCAGCTCCTCCCGCATTGATGACACAGTCATCTGGGGACGCAATGGCTCCGCAGCAATTAGATCTATTGCTGCGCACGTTATTGGTACCCCTGGAATCCAGGTTGGAGGGAATAGTGACCCTTCTAACTAAGCTTGAACAAAGAATTAGGGATCATACTGAGGGTGCTAACAATAATAAAGTATTCCCCCCATGCTTTTGCAATTGCCATTGTACCAATATAGCCGGGGCCTTACCAGTCCTCACGGCCCATTGCACAGCTCCACGGCCACCATCTGTCCCGAAAGCCACATCACCGGTAATTCCAGCCACACTTAACACTCACCCACACGTACAGCATGAAGTTAGGTTTCTCACTGACCATCACAAAGATAGTAACATCTTGGGAGAGGCCACCTTGGGTAATAATAGGGACAACGTAAGGACAGCGAGAAAGCGAACCCAGGATGAGGCTACCAGGTTGACTTCTAGAATAGACTTGCCCCCGGAAGCTAGCCCATATGTGGTTGTCCTTACAGGGGTTCCCGAAATCAATGACCATAGCATTGAGGAGTTCTCGAACCTAAAAAATAAGGCAATCCACTGGCTTTCAAACCATAGGCCCTTGCCACCGCAGGTTAGTTGTGAGATCATTATGGATAGAAGGGTGGGGTGGGTAGGGCACACCCCTAAAAACTTAACCGGCGATTGTGTCATAGTTAACTTCCGGGACGCCAGGACAGCAAACTATATCTGCAACTGGGAAAAACCCCGCTTAGACACCAATATTGGGGTGCGCCCCCTCTCCTACTTTTACCCAAATGACCACCTGAGGATAGAAGAGAGTAGCTGGACATATATTCCACAATTGCAAAGGGGAGGTGGTGGGAAACTAAGACATGTGCCCTCTGACGCAGAATGGGCTTATCCTGTTTGCTCAAACAGGTTTAGCTGTCTCGACCAGGTCGATTGACTGGCTAAGTCAAACCATGTAGCCCAGGGTCTTATGGGGGATAGCATTCTAGGTCTAGAGCCCATTGGGTTGCCTGAGGAAGGGAATTTGACTCTTGATACCAAGGGGTGCACCTCTATTACAGGGGGGACCAGTAACAGCAGTACTAATGGCAATCCCAAAGTGCACCCCCTGCATTCTTCTGCTCCCCTTCTAATGCTAGCCACTTCCCATAGTGCTAGTTCCACCCTTAATGCGGAAATTGATCCCCATCAGAAGAGTAGTATTTCTTCTCTACCAGATCCCCCATCTCAGCACACACCTCGTCCCCAATGCATGAACTTACTATCATGGAATGTGGCAGGCCTAACAAACAAGCTAGCATGTCCTGAATGGGGCTCTTTTGTGGATACTGCTGATGTGATTTTATTGCAGGAGACCTGGGCCAGGGAGGTGGTTCATAGAGTCGGGTTCGCGTCCTTTAACATCGCAGCTCGGTGGGGAGGCAAGGGCCGCCCTTCTGGTGGCCTGACAACATGGATAGGTGTACACCTGGGTTGCAACATGGATTTGATCCAGACCGATTCGGATGATATCCTATGTGTCCAACTGTCCTGGCCTAACTCATACAAACTGGCAGTTGTGAATGTATATTCGCGCCCTACTGCTATGGCTAAGGAATCTAACACTATAGGGGAATTATCATCCTTCCTTGAATCCTTGGACCACGATATTCACTGTGTGATTGCAGGAGACCTCAATTGCCACTTCGAGCCCCTCCAAGGACTGGGTGAGGGGGCATTGCAGGAAGAAGATGAGTTTTGGGGCATCCCACAGTGCAGGTCCACTTATGCAAAGGCATGGACCCCATTGGCTATGCAGATTATGAATTTAACCCTGCAGTTTTCAGTTAGGGCGGTTAATGGTCGGATGCCCTCGGACATTCCCTCCAAATGTACCTATAACAAAAAAGACCAAGAATCCCATCTGGACTACTTTATGGTCCAGACCAGGTTATGGTCTAAAATCATGGATTTGGAGGTTGTGAATAGATCGGACAGCGATCACAACGCCCTACTGTTGAAAATGGAATTGCCGAATTCTGCTAAAGCCCATACGGAACCAACCGTCGACTTAGGATTGGTTCTCACTAACAACAGGAGGAGGGTTAAGTGGGAAACCCTGTGTGAAAGGCGGGATGCATTGCCAAGCTTATACTCATCTATTCTCCCCCTGCTCAAGATGGCAAGTGATATCTGGGACAAAGGGCAGTCCAAGGACAATTCTGCACGCTTCCTCACTGTCCACCGGGAATTAATTGATACCCTTGCAGGCTTTTTAAACCCTATCGTTCCCATTAGGCAATCAAGGACTATCCTCCCATCCTGGTACAATGCCACATGCAGGAGTGCTAAATCTGCTTTGATTAATGCCATCAAAACCGGCAGTGATAAGCTAACAATCTGTTCACTCAGGTCTGCCCACAAACAAGTTTTAAAACAGGCTAAGATAGATTGGGATTGGGAGAGATGGGAAAATCTATCATCAGCTCTTGCAAATAAGGAATTGAGTAGATTCTGGGCCATTGTGAATTCTGGGTGCGCGGAACCCCGTAATGCCATCGAAGTTAATCTTGATCCGGGGGTGTGGGAATCCCATTTTAAAACTCTTTACGCTGCCACCTCTGATTTAGATCTTTTGCCCTTTCGGCTACCCTCTGCGGGGGATGCCGAAGTTTTGGAATTCACCGTAGATGATGTTATGATTGCCATAGGAAAACTGGCAACGGGTAAAGCACCGGGTATAGATAAGATTCCCGGGGATTTGCTCAAAGATCAGCCTAAGATATGGGCACCGTACCTTTGTGCACTCTTCAACTCAATTTTGCACGGTATAGAGGTCCCGGGCTCTTGGTTGGGAGCGGAAATCGTACCTATATATAAAAAGGGTTCCCCCTTGCTCCCCGTTAATTATAGGCCCATCAGCCTCATTGACGTCCCACAAAAAATAATGGCAAGACTTATTTTAGATTGCCTGCAGGACTGGATCAATGAGAATGATATCCTCTCTCCCTATCAGGCTGGTTTCAGAAGTAAAACTTCTACCATGGACCAGATCTTCCGGTTAGTAATGCTGTACTGGAAGACTGTGGTACTGGAGGGTGGCAGCCTCCACATGGTATTTGTTGATTTACGCTCAGCGTTTGATACTGTTCCTAGGGGCAAACTTTGGGCTGTTTTACGTGATCTGGGTGTACCCATTTCCCTATTGGGTATATTGGTGAGGCTGCATACTGAGAATTTTGCCCAGGTCAGGTGTGCAAGAGGAGGTGTATTGTCCGACAGGTTTGCTGTAAACAAGGGAGTTAGGCAAGGGTGTGTCTTGGCCCCTACTCTGTTCTGTATATATGTGAATGGATTGATAGCCAGCCTGGATGCAGTCCCTAACAACGATGCACCCAGGTTGGCAGGCAGGAAAGTAGCAGCCATAATGTTTGCGGATGACACCCTGCTCCTTTCCAAGACACCAATGGGTATCCAACGTATACTGGAGGGATTCAACAACTTCTGTAGAGAGCACGGACTACAGATCAATGTAGATAAGACCAAATACATGATCTTTAATCCCCCAATAAACACTAGGCCACCACCTACCCTTGATTCAGTTGCACTCGAGAGAGTTCACACCTTTCAATATCTTGGTGTTACTCTAAGCGAAAAACTTTCCTGGGGCCCACATCTTGCCAAATCCCAACTCAAACTGACCCAAATAGCTGGGGGAATTTTAAAAATGACAAACGCCTCTACTTTCAAACCCATCAGCCCTAGTCTTGAAATTTACAAGATGAGGGCCAGAGCGGCTGCATTATACAGAGGGGAACTATGGGGGCACACTACTAGACCAGGATTGACTAAAGCTGAGAACAACTTCCTGAGACAACTGCTCGCGCTCCCCCAAAGTACACCCCTATTACCGCTGAGGCTCGACTCGGGCATACTCCCCATCCAGGAGGAACTAGCTATCAAACCTCTCAGGTTTTGGAGGAGGATCTGGCTGACCCCCGAGCTTGAGCAGTACAAAATAGAGCTTCAAGAAATACTGAGATTAGGCAGGGCAGTACATATCCCCTGGCTTTCCTATATCAAAGACGAACTTACGAACTTGGGTCTTGCAGATATGTGGGTGAATCCAGCAACAGCTTGTAGAGAGATCTCAGGGAATACATTCACTGAGCTATACAGATCTCGATGTTCTAATGCATGGCTCCATGATTCAAAGAATGGTACCATGGTGAAAGCATTCATAGAGATCAAATCTGTTTACTCATTCGAAGATTTCTTGGATGTAATTTTCCCTGTTATGGCTAGGAAGTTATACATACAATGGAGGTTTGGTGCACTCCCCCTAGTGTGTCTAACAAGCAAATGGTACCCGACTAGGTCCCCACATTGTCCTGGCTGTGGTATGAATAAAGAGGACGAAAGCCACATTCTTTTTTTCTGTCCTCTCTATAGTAGAGCAAGGCAGAACTGGATCGTACCTATCTGTAGGAACCTTGGATTTAGGAAGTGCTCAGACGCACTAAGGGTTTTTAAGACTGAAACTGCAGGACATATTGTATTTGCTTTAGCTAAGTATCTGCATGCTTTCTGGATTAAAAGGAGTTTTATACTATCAAACACTGCCTAGTAGCCGGGCATGTATTCTGCTTGTGTAATCCCAGTTACAGATACAATGATGTGTCCTAACATCAACATTGACATTGACTTCCATTCCTGATCTGTATTTGCCTATGTCAATTTAGATGTTGTTTTAATATTGTAATTTTATTGTGTATAATATGTTGTGTACTCTTTTATGGCTGAAATATTGCCGAAATAAAGATTTAAAGAAGAAATTCGTAAAACAGTAACACAACCACAAAACAATAACATTGTATGTTTGAGTAAATATAATTTATTACCCTAACAAAAATAAACTATCCCACTCTGACCTAACCCACCCCTCTCCCTAACCCCAACCAATGTCCAAAACCCAAAAATCCACAATGTCCATAAACCCCAATGCCCAAAACCCACTCACCAACAAAAGGAATTAAAAAGGGGCAATTCAACGTGGTCCTAAATTCAGCGGGCTTTGAGATGTTTATCAACGAGGATCTTGACCTGCTCCTCTAGGTGCTCTTCTAAGCGTGCCATCCGGAGGAGCATCTGGCGGCAAAATGCCCTGCAATTGCATCCAGGGTGGGGGGCAGCAGTGCTAGATGTTATCGAAGCACGGTGGCGGGTGGCTGCCTGACCACAGCGCCATAACACTAGAGGCGGGCCTGGCTGGGACCCGGGGCATTGAAGGAGGCTGCTGCTGCAGCCGCCTCCTCCTCCTCCGCCTGAGCCACCAGCCCCCGGTACTCTTCGCAGATGGCCTCCAGTTTACGTCGCCGGGCCCTGGCTGCCAACTCCTTCCGTGTGGGTTTTTCTTGGGAAGGAGGATCTATATCAAGAAAGAAAAAGAATATTGTAACCAACACTCTTTGCAAAACAGTAACACAAAATTAATTCAACACATAGTGGCACAGTATCACCAGCAGGCATAGTACATAACATTTGTGGTAAGTATCTATCCTCCCACTTCCCCGGACTCTAACATTTGTGGGAGTTTTAGGCATTATACTAGCACTATGGACTTCAGTACACACCAGTTGTTTTCTTCTTATCTCTAGTTTAGCGAAATTACATAACCTTGTTGTAGCCGGCATGCCAGCTCAGTCAGCTAAGCTTGCACCCAAGAGAAACAGATACGAGTCACATGATGCAGACACATTAGTTTTATTTACTACTACTGTCTGCAGGTGGGGAAGCTCATATTTTTGTATTACGGATGGCACTGGCCATACTCTCTCTGTTACATGAGGGCAATTGCTCAATTTCACTTTCACCCTGCCCTGGGTACTACAAAAAGGCAGATTATTTATCTGATCCAATGATCATTGCTTATATTATATATGGGAACACGACATAAGGTCAGTAGCGGTCGGTGGTGGGAGTGCTGCCGGGCTGTGACGTGGGGAGGGGGAGGGGCCAGGTAGGGGTAGTAAACTATGGATTACAGACAATTACAGGTAAGTAAACAATACATATAAATATATATTTTTTTAAATTGTAGCACGCACTGCATCGCATTTGGCGATGCAGTGAACACAATTAAATTTGTTTTATTTATTTTTATGTATACTTATCTGTATTTGGCCGTAATACATAGTTTACTACCCCCCACCCTGCCCCTCCCCACATCACCGTCTGCCAGCACTCCCACCACCAACCTCTACTGCATAGGGTACTTTGTTTTCATTGATTGTGTAACCAACAGATAGGCCACCCTTTGCAGGATGGCTGACACAATCGAAAATAAATTAACATAGGTAGGGAGTGGTCCACGGAGTCAGAGGAAGGTGCTTGATAATATATATATATATATATATATGATGTGCTTGTAAACTACTGTGAGTCAACTGTATTCTGAAAATACTACTTATATTCCCCTCCGCTTTGCTACTCTGGTGCAGTTTCTTTTACATTCTCTTCAAAGTAAGACTCTCCAGTGACAGTCGCCACCTATGCTGTCTATGATGAATAGTACATCCAGGCATCCATCCATTAAAAGTAAATGTCTATCATTCTTTTTTATATCTCTCTTAACAAACCTTTGTTGGTTTCGCCAACAACCACCCATGTGTCTGCTCCTTCCTTGCTTGCCTTGGCTTTGAGTTTGACCCAAACACCGCTGATGATTCTTGGTATCTAGTATCCACCCATACTGTGTCGCCCACCCAGGCAGGCATCTTCTTTCACCATCCACCCATCCTTCAACAACCCATGCATCTGATCTGATTCCTATCAGCCACCTATGCATGCTTCCAACATATCCTTCTCTGCCAGTCATATTATATCTCGCCGTCCTTCCTCCTTCCACCCTTCCTTCCCTCTTTGTTCAACACATCCACCAAGGTCATCTGATCTGACTTTTAGTCTTCTCCATAAAACTTTCACAGCTGAGTTGGAGTCAGATAGAAGAGTCCATTGGTTACTCAACTCACGCTGCTAATGCTATTGCTAATGCTAAGTAAAGGGTGTCTTCTTCAACCGTTGTATAATGTTCACTACAACTTAATAAGTCTCACAGTACAGTGAGTGAAGTGAACACCCTTACAGCTAGTAGTAATGTCAATAAGTAATGAATATAACTTACCACCGCCCGCCACTGCTGCTGGCTCCCCCCCTGTAGCTTCTGCAGGTGCCGTATGTTCTCCTGCCCCCTCCGGAATGGCCGCATCACCATCGCCGCTGGCCCCGCCGGCACTGGTGGTTGGTAGTACGCCTTGAAAAAACATTCCACATTTTTAGATGCCTGTACACCTCCCCCTATTTTATTAGTTTCACTAGGAAGATTGAAAAAAAGGTAATACAACATACATCATCACTAGTCCAAATCGGGTACTAGAGTAGAGTAAGTAGACAGACACTAGTAGTGTTATGGTCCCTAGGGTCATCTAGTCCTACTCTACTCTTTGGAAAGTTAGCCTGAGCCATGTAACCATTTTAGATTCATCATGTCTACTCTCTTGGGCATATTACCTCGCAGCTTGTGCAGTAGACGCCTTTGAGGCCACATGAGTGTTGCGTACAAGTGAAGAGGTTGAAAAACAAGCCACTTTGTTATGGAGTTCGGTTAGCCCATATTGCTTAGCCATAACATGTTACACTTTTTGGCATGACTGCGAAATGCTTGCATAATTGCATTATACTATCTAATGCGCACCATTTTTCTCATAATAGGCGAAAGATTCCCTTCTACAAACCAGAGATTTGCAGAGCTTATGATGCATGTAACCAGTATTTCTATGTTCTACGGTGAGGGGTCTTCCAGAATTCACACAGATCCTTTGTCTTCTATCATGCACTTGTAAATGTTTACTGTTTTAATCTTATGCTTTTTGCTGTTGGAGCTGGCTGTAGTGATTTCATAGAACGAAGTACAGAGCTTGTTATTTGAAAATAAACCTTTTGAACTTACACATAGACTCTGTGGTATTTGGTGTGGTGGGGTGGACTTACACAAGTGAGTGAGCAAAAGGGTGTTATGTTCTGGGTTGTGTCATCATTGGGTATCTTCGTGTGGGGGTTCGGGACCTAATGAGACACTAAAGCTAGTCGGTCAGGAGATTGTGGGTTCTTCTGACTGAGGTGTGAGTAAGGTCCAACCTTCCATCACCAACATCCTATTTTCTTGTGCATAGTTCTGTATGTGGCTGTGCAGAATTCCTACAACAGTAGTAGTATGTACTATCCTATCAAAAATACTAGTCAAATATCTTGGTGGGAATTGTCAAAACCTCAAGATTAAGAAGACTAGAAGAGGACAACCCAAAGGACAGGACCCAGTGGCTAGAGCTATTGGTCAATCAGAGTTTTATTCCAAAGAAAACCTTCAATAAAGAGTGGCCAACTGGGCAAGCTTAGCTACAGACAGACTAATAGTAGTAGTAGTAGTACAGAGAGTCATAGCAGAGGCAGTTAGAAGGAACTTAATGGCAGGGATAACCAGAATTTGGAAACAGATAGTCAAGGTGGTCAAAGAAGCTTTTGTAAAAAATAGAATTAGGAAGTGGAACCATAATTAATAGGGGCAGATTTATGAGCCCCTTGCGCCACTTTTGCGTCACTTTTCCCCATGTTAAAAGTGACGCAAAAGTGGCGCAAGGGGCTCATAAATCTGCCCCATAGTTCGGAACAAAAAGGTGCAGTAAAAGTTAGGGAAATATAATTGTTAATATTAACCACTGGTGACTTACTGGGGCCAGCAGCAGGGGCCTCGGTAGAGGAGCGGTCCTCTGGTTGTTGTCCCGCCCACTCGGACCCCGTCTTCTTGCACCGGGGTGTGCTGATGATCATGTAAGATATAATAAAGAAAGAGACAAACATTAAGGAGTGCTGTGAAACAAATAAATCATTCATTAAAAACATCAAAAAACATTTTAGGAAACAACAATTGCAATAAAATTGACCTATCTAATCAGATCGACTACTGAGCTGCTTGCTGGATTCATGGATCGTCTACTTATTTATGAACACTTCAGTGTTCCATAATCATTCTGATTCCAGAATACTAACGAAGCCTAAGTACCATCTCATCTAGATCACCGATTCCAGACGGGCCAATTGTTCACTAAGTCTGCATTTCCATTTTTTTTAGCCTTCAAAAATGCATAGATGAGATGGAGGACACATGCAAAAATTTATGTATACACCAAATTGTGGGTTGGTTGCGTCTGATGTTGTTCTGCTACTGACTGACACTGCTAAGCCTACCACTCACTAAACAAACTACAAAAGGTTCTACGGAGGACTTGGGTAAGCAGCGCTCACTGACAGAGGAGGCGTCACGCAGACCGTAAAAAAAATTATGAACTAATACTAACTAAACCTTGTATCCATCCACCACTATTTCACAGGAGGACAATGGAAGGACTAGAGTCTTTCTAGCAATAGAATTACCTAACTTCAATTCTCTAAAGTAAACTCTTACATTAATCAGCCCAAGCTAGCGCAAAGTTGCAAACAAGTAAGAGTAGCGCCGAGCACCTTTGTCCTACAATCACAGAAGATTTTGCAACGTAATTTACCTGCAATGTAAGCAGAAGTAATCTTGTTATTCGTCAAACAATTATACACAATACTTATACTACTATATATTAGCTACTCACCAAGCCCCACGACCTCGACACCTAGTAGGTCCAACAGGTCCTGCTCCCGGTCCATGATGTCTGACCACCTGTGGGCCAGCTAGTTATGGGTGCGCCAGACCCCTGAGCAGCGAAACACTGCCTGGCGCACCTTCGCCCACTGACGGTGACGCTCCTTGGTAGGGTACCCGGAGCTGCTGCCAAGGTCAAGGGGAGGTGGCGCTGGATAAAAAAAAACAAGGGCGGCCACCTCCACCTCGC
This sequence comes from Triturus cristatus, assembly GCF_964204655.1. Lineage (NCBI taxonomy): Eukaryota > Metazoa > Chordata > Amphibia > Caudata > Salamandridae > Triturus > Triturus cristatus. The sequence goes on along the minus strand of NC_140588.1, from coordinate 856,895,315 downwards.
CAAAAAGCTGCCGGGCCTGCACACCTGCAGGGTGCTTTCTGCCGCAAGGCAGGCGGCTCTTGGGCACAGGCGCCTTGCCCTTTGAGCCATTAGTGCTACCCTTAGCCATGGTTCTGGGGTGTGTGGGAGATGGAAAAGAAAAGTTAGAAGGAAAAAAAAAGTTAGGGGGAAGAAGTAGTAGCTTAAAGAAAGAAGTAATATAAAACAGTAGAAAAGTAAAAAAAACACAGTAAAAGTAGAAATAAAATGCAAACTATAAACTTAGGGACAGAGAGAGATAGATGATAAATAAAAAAAGTCAGAAAAACCGTGTAAAAAACTAAGGATTGAAAAGATTAAGAGAGGATAGAAAAGTAGGCCGAGAACCATAGCATAGAGTGAAAAACAAGATGGCCACGCCCATTCGCGACCGCGTGGGTAAGTATGCGATATTTCTCTCGAACACGCAACAATCGTCACGAACAAGTAAAACGCGCTCCCGAACATGACATGCGCATTGCGAACACGCTATACACGACCCGGGACAGGAAATAAGGCATTGCGAGCGGGCGGGACAATTGAAAAACAAGATGGCCGCGCCCATAGGCGACCGCATTGGTAAGTTCGCGAGATATTATCCCCCGAGCAGGCAAACAGCACCCCGAACACGCACAATGTGCTCCCGAACAAGAAAAACGCATCGAGAACGGGCGCCCTAAGCAACTATGCACTCTCGTGTAGCTACGCGTAGCTTGCGTAGTGCAATGACATCTTCGCGTAGCTTCGCGTAGCTTCGCGTAGCGCGACTACGCGAACTACGCCCAGGGTTACAAAATACCAGGATATATTATTCTGTGTGTAAGTGACTGTGTGAGTTTCTCAGTGAATGCATATCTGTGTGCATGGCTTTATCAGTGTATGTTTCCAACCATCCCAGAGTGTGCAATTCTATGTATAAGTTAGTGAATAATGATTTTACTGAGCTTATTACTCTGTACATAGATTCCTCAGTGTACTTAATCTGTTCCACGGTCTTTGACTGTCTGTATAACTAACTATCTCAGTCAGTCACTGAGTGTATTAATGTATCCATGAGTGTGTAACTGTAGGCATCAATGCCTCCCTGGCTGTCTGACTGTATGCATAAGTGAGGGTCTTAGTGTATTACTGAACCATTCACTGTGTTCAAAGCTTCCATATAGTTCTAGTCTACAGTTTCTAAAAATTTTTACAAAAAATACTGCCCTTTTATTCTTTCCTCTGCTTTGTACAGTACACGCTTATAACTGTCTATCATCTACCTTTCTTATACATCGGTATTAAAGATACACTGAATGTATTGTTCTAGGTTTTCATGTGTGCACATGGGTATAATTACATACATTACTGTTTCCCTTACTCTATTACTGTGTCTCTCACTGTATATCTGGTACTGTAAATACCATAATTTGTGTTGTTGCTGGATATCTTTCTAGAAACTTTGCTATCTACTTTATAGTGGTTGGCCCTACTTTGCAGTGTATGCTTAGGATCTCTCAATACTTATCTGTATGTCATACCTGTACTACAGCAACATCACATTGTGCCTCTGTTTATACGTGTCTTACTCCATATTTAATTATGTGGTTTAATTTCTCACTATATCTTCCACTTTCTCTGCATGTTCTCCTATGTACTTCCACTTCTCTCTGAGTAACTCAGCTTACATTTTACTATTTAGCTATTTATCTAACTGCATACATTAATATATCTGTGTGTGATTTAGTGTAAACATCAACTTCCTTTTGACTCTGTAAATATATGCATCACTGTACCCTTTGCTCTGTTACTGTATGTATAGCTATATCATTCGCTATGACAAGTAAATCTATTTAACTATACCTTACCATCTTAGCAAAAGCATCAGTGTAAACCAGCTCAGCTTCATCTATATATCTGTGTATATGTACTTGCATAACCGTAAACATAAGATGCTTTAATATATACTGCATACATTAGCATTCACTCCTTGTGACACTCCTTACATTGCTGTATACCTCTGTTATGTTTTTCTGCACCAATTTTTATTCATCGTTCCTGACAGTACACTTTACTTTATTTTCATCTTCTACTCTCTTTCAAAATTTTCTTTCAGTTTTCTCAAATATCGTGCTCAGTTTTATCCACCTTACTGACACTCACTCCTTCCCTATCAACAAGTTTTTTATACTACAGCTTAATACACATACCTGTTAAATGTGATTGTTAGTGACTATATCTCTTTCTTAGTAACATGTTCTTAAACTTATCTTTTGAAAGCATACAAATACTGAGCAGAAGAATGGAAAACCACTCTAATACAAGGCAACCTTTAATGGCACACTATTAAACGTTACAGAGGCTGCAAACAAATGAAAACACTGCTTTCATTTCTGTACTAATCATTTAGAACTTGTGAGTGGTTAGATTTCTTGAATCTTTGTCCGACTCCTCTAAAGAGAGCCCTTTTCAGTAGGGGTTTTGTGGACCCACAAAGAAATAGGCAGCCCTCAGCGCACCCCCATGAAACCTCGCAGCAGATCGGTGGATCCATGCTGCAACCCAAAATCATTTTTACAAACCATTCCTAAACACTACCACCTATACGCCACTGCCTTCAAATCCCTAAATCTAGACCTAAACAATATTTAATTATCATTTCTTTCATTACCAATGTCTTCTTACATTGACATTCTATGCTTTTTTTGTTCCCTTCCCCAATACTCCTGTAGCTCTGTTACCATGGCGACCAAAATTGTAACATTCAGTGCTATCAGTATGTCACAAGTTCATAGCAGTCTCAAGAGCAGCATGCTAACTCCTAAACCCAAGGCAACAGGTGTAGTTGACTAAATGCAACATCAAACTTATCCTACATAGCCAATTTGGCATTTACCTAGTTACATATATATCAAAACCTAGTCTCAAAAAGTGCCATAATTACAGCATCCAACCAAATGTGGGCTTTTCAATTTTACTTTATAGGGTCTCTTTTAACTCACTTCATTTTGAAAACTACCTCATTCAGCTACAGCCTTCTCAAGTGCTCTACTGCTCCATCCATCACAATGGTTAGAGTATGGTCTGTAGGTCATAGCTTTGTGTTCTAGGCGAGAGAGTTTGCTACAAAGAGTTGGGATGAAAGGGACTTGGGCTTGCCTAATGTGGAAATTAGTTGGTTTGGCCAGAGAGAGTTGGCAGCAATTGCTTCCATTGGATCAAAGCATTATGGAGTCCCAACATCCAGACCTTATAATTGTGCACTGTGATGCAAGGACTTTGGCACACTGACTGGGGTAGGACTTGAAATCCTTTTGAAGAATACCTTTGAACAATAATGCTACTTTTCCCTTACACTGCCTTGGTGTTTTCTAACATTTGCCAGAGGCAGAAATGGAAGTGGTCATCTGAATTTTATCCACAGATAGAGAAAGCCAGGAAACATGTTAATAAAACTATTTCAGCATTCCTCAGAGACCCTAACATGGACTCTAGTTACAAAAATAACCTGCACTTCTTGCAGGTGGGTGCAGTGAATGACTGAATCCACCTGCAAGGAGATGTTTGTGGAGTCCTTGAGGCCTCCTTTCATCCCTCTATGCCCACTTTCTTAAGGCATGTTTGTCTCAGTGCCCACATCAGTAATACAGCGTGGGTGCATAGGCAAATAGATTACCTCATTTGCTTGGGGCCACACCACAATGCAAATGTGGGAAGCCCTCTAATTATACCCCTGGTGCTACATGTTCACCAACTCCATCTGTATTACAGAAGGGGCTACACAAGTGTTCCTGGCCCCTTCTGTAATACTAAAGTGCCCTGATGGTGCACAAAGTGGGTGCAGATGCCAGTTGCGCCCCCAAGGCACTCTGAAATACAGCCAAGGTAGATTCTGTTTGTTGTTGGACATTTTTGGTAAGCGGTAGATAGCTCATTATGCAAGAGAATAAATTGATACCCTGGAAAACTGAATGAGGCACCATCAAAGTTCTGACTACGGACAGTAATATGTTTGCTAAAAAAACTATTTTAATTTTGCATTATATGTTATTGTATACACTAGTAAACATACAATCTATCTATTAAAAGCTTAAATGTACGGTAGGCTGAAAGTGAGGTTAGTTACAAAAGATGTGTTAGGGTGTGGATGGGAAAAGCAAGGCAAAATAGCCTGAAGGAGAGAAGCATGTTGGGAAATTAAGAGGATGGAAAGAAAATGGGTGATGAACAGTTGTGATGGAGACTAGGGTGGGATCTAAAATTACTTTAGACATTAGACTAAAACAGAGGCAATAAACAGAAGGAAAAGAAGTGAAAAACAGAATTTAGCAGGAAAGAAGTAAGATAGTAAAGGTAATAGTCTGGATTTTGAGAACTGAGGAGAGTTATACTTCAAGTGTAATTTTTAGTGCTGGTTGAATAGAATACAGTAAGGGGTGGATTTACTATCATTTCATGCAACTCTGCAGAGCAAGGCAACTTGTTGCACTGTGCTGTGTTATGTGAAAAGTAGACATCAGAATTGTGCCACATTTACAAAGATATGGGTCATTTCTGCTGCCTCTTTGGGCTGGCGCACTGTGTGCTGCCTAGTGCCAATGCATGCAACCTTGCACCATGGTGCAAAGTTTCCTGCATTACAAGCAGGATTGTTTTTAGGCAGGAAGTGCCACCTTTCTGCACAAAAACAATCCTCAAAGGCATTTTCTTTTTTCTATGAAAAGTATTTGCCACATTTATTTAGATTTTTTTCACCTTTCAATATTTTTTCAATAATTCTTTATTGCCTCACCATCCCATATAGATGACACTTTCATTTACATGAGTCTTGTCACTCAGATATGCAGACATAAAAAAAACAAAGGTATTATTACAGCTCCTGTCGTAACAAGGGAGGGGTGTTTTTTAAATAGAACCGGTTCTAGGTGCAAAAATCTCAAAGAAGACGAGCCATCTACAACTAAGACATCTTCATAGGAACAATAATAAATGATCATACATAATCAGCAGGAAGTTTGTCAGCCAGTGTGGCCATCTACGTGAGGGATGGGAAGGGTGGGTGATGGGGTGTTTTCCTCTCAAGCATGGTACATTTCCAAGTATGAATATAGTGTTCTCATTGCCCAGATTAGGGGAGTGGAGCCCTTCTGGCCAGGAAGGGCTCCCATAGCTGTAGAAAAGTTTCCGCATTGTCCTGTACTCTATAAATAAGTCATTGATAGAGGCTGTTTCATAGATTCCTGCTAGCCATTCACTAGCTGTCAATCTCTGGGGTTCTCTTCAATGGTGGAAGATAAAAATCTTTGCTGCTGTGGACATATGGGATGTCAGTGATTGATAGTCGCTTGTGTCAGAAAGGAGAACCAATGCTCCCGTTAAAGGAATGGGAGTCTGTAGGGCCTCGCTTAGTGAGGTCCTCACGGAGGCCCAATACATAGAGAGCTCTGGGCTTTGGTAGAGTATATAACATATATCACAGTGATCATGGGGGCACCACCAGCAGGTTGTGTGGTGTGGTAGTCCTGCTCTATTCAACTTCAAGGTTGGGCAGTACCAGTTCTGAAACATTTTGAAGAGGGGGAGCTTCATCTAGGATTACCGAACACCTCTGTCCAGGCTTTCAATTATATCAGACTATTCCTCTTTTGAATAATTGTCATTGAGCATTTGTTACCAAATGGTTTGTGACTGTCACAGAGGGGGTTGTGGGGGAAGGTGCCATGCGAAAAGGTTATGGAATCGTTCAAACTGACTTCATAAAATAAGATGTTGCAGGATCAGGGATTCATCAATCACCCATGGAGGGAGGCCTAGCTGACCAAATTGAGAGTATTTTAATTGTCAATAATGCCAGTTAGGAGTTGGACGTCTGTCTTCAATGTCTCCAAGTAATTAAGCTGACCGTCGGTCAGAAAGTTAGTCAATAGTGAGGATGCCAGCCTGTTTCCAGAGAGACCACGAAATGGGAAGGTCATCTACGCATATGCTGGCATTATTCCAGAGAGTTATACAATCTCTTGTTGCTTTTAAGAAGCATATGTGATTGATTCCATGTCCTGAACATGACCTTTATAATGAGATTAACAGCGTTAAGGGGTGTAGGACTAGTGTTGTAAAGTATGTGAAAACTCGTTTGCACACCCATAACTTGACTCTCTATGTGGACCCAAAGCAGGCCCTCCATCCTAGTCAAACATAGGTACACCAATTGGAACAAATGGAGATGGCATGGTAATGCTCGATGCTCTGTAGCCTCAGACCTCCGCATTATCAGTCTTGTGAGGATTTGATTCCCCTCTCAATGTCTTGTACTATAGAGGTATGGACTGGAAGCTGTAGCATGCCCACGATACACGTGAAGTGCTGCACTATGACCATTTTAACTGCCTGTAATCTTTTCCATAGTGACAGATTAAGATGCATCCACTTTCCATATTATATGTTAGTTTTAACTAAAAGGGGGTCTAGGTCATCTGCAACCATCCACATCATACCGTAGTTACCCCCAGGTACTTCGGGCAGCTCATCTTCCATTGAAAGTTGCAATCTGCTATAGCTGCCTTCATGGTGACCCAGGAGAGTGGCAGAGTCTAACTTATATTTCAATTGATCTGATAGTCTGACATCTCTGAGAAATCAGAGATAATGGAAATGAGGGTTGGCAGGGATGGGGAGAGGTCCATTAGTGTGAGAAAGATATCTTTGGCATATAATAGAATTTTCAAGGCCCCCCTACAATCCCAGCATTATGAAAGAGATCTGCAATCTTTATGTCCATGGACCGCAAATGTACACTCACTACTAAAATGTCCTTCAAGATCTGTTCCATGGAGGCCTCCTTAGGCTGAGGTGATATGTCATCTGAAGACATTTTCGGGCCCCCCACCACCTCAGTGAATGCCTTCTCAGCATCTATAGAAAGGGCAACTCTCTCCTCCTCTGTGACCTTTGATTACCATAGTATATCAGAGCGGGTATGTCAGTGGTAGTCCCACCCACAAAAAAAGCTCAGTGGGGTGGCAGAAGCTTATCTTCATGTGCAGCAAAAGCCTGGAATGGCTTGCCATTCCATCTGAGAAATGTCCCCAATCTTCTAGCTTTCAGGAAAGGGCTGAAGACCTGACTTTTTGATAACTAAACTTTTTCTTTTTTTCTATCCATGCATTAGGGAGAAGTTACTAGCGCCAGGACACATCCGGGTAATCGTGCGCTTTAAAAATTGCCATAACATAACAATGATTACAGGATGCCCTGCCATCTACAAAACCCATCTGCGAACTGTATATGAAGTGGGGTTCACCGGTTTAAGGCAAGCGGCCAGTATTGCTGCAAAAAGCTTCACATCAGTATGAAGTAGGGAAAAGAGGTGGTAGCATTCACTTAATAGCAGATCTTTCCTGGGTTTGAGGAGTGTCAGTAATGGAAGATCTAAATATTTTTTTATGGGAAGGAGTGAAAGCAAGATTGACTACATTTTATTAGACCTAGAAATCAGAAATGCAACGTATGATTTTAGAGTATTTTCAAGAACGGACAGTGACTATTACCCTATATATTTATCTATGAAACAAAATTTCCTTTCTAGCAAATCCATCTGAGTCTATATTGTCTCTCAGTAACAACAGGAGAACAATTACATGGACTAAACTCTCTTCTAATACTGAAACTATGGCACAAATCTACAATAATGTCAATCTATTTATTGGTACCCTAGCGGATAATCCTGCTAGTGAGGACACCTTTATGGAGTTGCATCAGGGTTTGTTTAGCACTCTGAGATCAATATGTACAGTGGAAAATTCATCAAGCAATTTATTGAAACTAATTATTTCCCTTGGTACAAGGCCAACTGTAGGTAGGCTAAGCGTGAAGTAATTATGACACTTAAGCAGGGTGACATACAGAGAATGAGTCATCAGAGTAAGGTACAAAGGAATTGCTTCTAAAACCAAACAGGAATGGATAGATACCAGCTAGGCTAATTTAGTTTAAGCATCTAAATCCAGGAACACTGAAGCCTTGTGACATATCCTTGCGCATGGTAGCGCAGTGGCCTTAAGCTGTTTGGAATCCCATACCACTTGACACCGGTGGGCAAATACGTCAGTACCTTATATAGTGCTGACATAATCTCTAGTGAGACCTTGAATGTGAGAAAAGTTATACTGGCCTTACAGGCACATGCATCACACCTTTTTGCGATCGCAAACGGTGCGAATCGCAAAATTTGGCCGTTAGCGATCGCAAAAGACGGTGTAGCAATGCATCAACTGTATATTTGCGAAAACACAGGTTTTCGCAAATATAAAGAATCGCTAAACATTCTGCGAATCATATTGCGATTCGGTATTTGCATCTCCCAAATAGCGAATCGCAAATTAAGAATCGCAAATAATATGCATGAAAAATCGCAAACTGCGATTTACCCGAAAATCGCAATTTTGCAAGAGCAAAATAAGAAGGATCACAACCAGGTGGTAATCATGAGTGCAAATCAGATACAGCTGAAAATCAACTAAAACCTATTTAAACACACCCATAATGAGCTAGCACATTTCACAATGGCAGGGATGTACCTGATGGCGAGGAGGATGAGGCTGCAGGCTGCTGCACACAGACGGAGTCCTCATAACTTTGCTAGGATAGCAAGAGGATGAGATATACGATAAGTATAGGCTCAATGCAGCAATGATCCATGATCTAATTAATGAATTGGATCCCATTCTGCAACGACAGACAGGTAGGACCAATGCTATCCCAATGCATGTGCAGGTCCTATGTTGCCTACACCTTCTGGCATCAGGTAGTTTTCAGGGGGTCATTGCTGTAGCGGGAGGTGTGCCACAAAGCGCACTTTCAAGAATATTCAAAGCATTACTTGATGCCATGATGGCCGTGATCGGGTCACACATCAATTTCCCTACCACCGCGCTTGACCTTGCGAAAACTAAACAGGAGTTCTACCAGATAGCTCGCTTCCCACATGTTTTGGGTTGTATAGATTGCACCCACGTGGCAACATGTCCCCCTGCAGCACAGGAATATTTATATATAAATAGGAAATGTTACCATTCCCTCAATATTCAGGTTGTTTGCAATGCCAAAAACATAGTTGCGCAATTTCCCGGGAGTGCACATGATTCTTATATATTCAGGCAAAGTGGCATACACACCCATCTTGTCAGGGGAGAATTTGGAGAGGGACACCTGCTTGGTAAATATGTGTAATTGTTTCTCACAGTCATTGTACGTATGTCAATGTCAAACTGCCACTGACCCTTTGCTTCCATACATGTAAGGGACAGTGCATACGCCTTGCATAATTACCTCATGGCGCCTTACCTCAATCCCACATCTGCCAATGAACAGAGGTACGATGCAGCACATATTTCAACAAGGAACATCATAGAGCGCACATTTGGGCTGCTGAAGAGCCGATTCAGATGTCTCCATAAGACCGGTGGAGCACTTCAGTACAACCATGAACAATGCTGCAAGATAGTAGCAGCATGTGCCATGCTGCACAATATTGCGACAAAGGCAGGAATGAAAATCGAGGTGTCTGACAGCGAATCGGAGGATGGGAACCAGCAAATGCCACACCACCGTGCAGCACAAGGGGCAAGGAGGAGATTGGACATCACACAAAATTATTTCTGAGGTGAGTAATGATGACACAGAAACTTTATATTGCAATCAAAGTAATCTTTAATTAAAAAAAGAATGACATGAGTGTTGAAGCACACTTTTAATGTGACCAGTGTAATGGACATAATTGGTTTGCTAAAGAAAATTTACTTGTAAGTCAGTATAAGGTCAGATCACAACAATGGTTACGTCACCATAGTGGAATGGAATTCTACATGGCAGTCTAGCGCTTTCTTCCACGAACACCCAGACGCCTGTCAGAAACAGCATGGTCATCCCTAATGTTGGAAGCGGAGGGGGTACTGCTGCGTGTGTTGCGTCTTCTTGCAGTGTCGACTGGCATTACCAAACTACTTAGGCTTGAGGCACCCTCACTACACTGTTCCGGCGTGGAAATGTTGGCCCCAATTGTGGAAGCATTAAGCAAATCTACTGCATTGGTCACCTGGTCCAGTGCTTTAACCACATCCCCGCTCCAATGGCACATTTCTGTTTGCATGGTAACAGACCTACGTGCCAGCAGTGCAGTTGTCGTGGCCAGCCTATTGTTAGATTTGGCAAACATTTTGAGGTGCTGCATTAGTTCGCGATGGTGTTTTTTGTGGGATACATGTCCCTCCTGCATGACCTTGGTCATTTGCTGCACACTATCGGACAGTACTGCAATGTGGCTTGCCATCTTGCCAATTTGTAATTGCACTGCACGTGTGTTTTTTGTCTGCAGGTGCTGCATACGGATCATCTGTCCCTCAAGACCACCCCAGACATCATTTGTTTGCTCCTCCTGCTGTGTTCTCAGTGCTCTTCCTCTTCTACGCCGGACTCTGACGTTGTTTCTGGGGACCTGTGTTTGGGGTATTGGGATGGAAGTGGCCTGGCCATGGCTGGCACCTGGTGTTGCATCAGCCTCATCATCTGAATCCATGGTGACCAGTGATGGGACAGGTGCCCTGCGTGAGTTTTGGGCACGTGATGGATTTTTTTGCAACACGGTTGTGTCCATGTGTTCACCTGCACTGGTGTCCTGCATGTCGTGGGAATCACTATCCTCGGCTTCTACACGTTGTGCATCTGTGAGGTGAAACAGTGCAAAATTGCATAAATTAATGTCTGTGATGTCATGTCACACTAAAAATTTTTTTGTTTTGTTATTTAATGTATAATATATTACACTATTTAGAGTTTTTTATCTCAGATTTGTGTGTTTGTCATTGTGACTGTTTCACCTGACTACATCTCCCATAATGCACTTCTCTTTATGAATACCTTGTGTAGTGGATGTTCAAAGTGTGCACTTGGGCTGTACTGAGGTCATGTTCCACCTTTACATTTTAGGACAATGGTAACATGCGTTCATCTTACCTTCAGATGTGTTTGCTGCTCCTGACGTGTCAAGCTGGGTCACACCAACAACAGCTTCTGGCTGGATGGTGGAGTGTTCCCAGTGTCTGTTGGTGTTCCCCCTCTTGTCTTCTTTGCCTCCTTGAGCCGGTCAGCAATGCGCACCTTAGCCCGACTGCGCAAGTCGTACCATCGTTTTTTCAGTTCTTCTGTGGTGCGGTGTGTCACCCCAATGGCATTGACCCTGTTTTGGATCCGTAGCCAGATTTTTCTTTTCTCCTGCTCTGCCACTTTCAAGGATAATTTTTCAAACAGCTTATCATGGCTGTGGACTACTCCCTCAATGAGGGTGCCAATTTATTTTTCAGAAAACTTTATTTTCCGCTTCCTGACTGTTTGGCTCTCCTCTGCTGTTTGTGAGGCTTCCATTTAGTTGAGATTCAAGGTGTTTGTAATGTCTCTCTCCCACTCCTGTTCAGCTCCCAGAGCCAGCTCCCTCCTCTCCTCTCCCTGAGACGGTGCACTGAAAATGAGGCTGGAGCTGCTCACTTCCTGGTTCTGATGTCATCAAGATGCATCAAAATGCGACTTCGGTAATTGCGATTTCGCTAATAGCGAAATCGCTATTAGGGAGTTCGCAATTGCCGGAGTCGCTATTATATTAGCGATTATTTGCGATTCTTTATGTTCTCGCTATTTTTTTGGTGCATCGCGTTTTGCGAGTCTTTATTTGCGATTCCTTAAAAATCGCAAATAAGGACTCGCAATTTTTCACTTTGATGCATGTGCCTGTTAGTGACTAACCCTGAGAGCATATCCAAGAGCACATCTCCCTTTGAGGAAAACCAACTGGCCTCCTTCTTTTTTATTATAAGACACATGTAGAGATATAAATTGCTTGCAACCCAGAAAGGGTACTGTTACTTATAAAATACTGTGGGATCTTAACCAAACACATATATCAGTCTGGGCTCATTATACCAATAACATTTCCAATAAAATTATAGGAGGTGGTAGCATCCCCGATTCTTGGTGGGGAGTGGAATATAATCCTGTGTACAAAACGGGTGACAAAAGTAATCCCGGGAACTATCACCCAAATAGTCTGATTGACAATTTCCAGAAGGTGTTTTGACATCAAATTGCAAAAAGCTGTTTTTTCGATAAAGGTTATCATAGTAGACCAGATATTCTGGTTCACCCTAATTTGTTGGAAGTATCTTCAGCTAACAAAAGACCATTTGTATATGGAATTTGTAGATCTTAAAATGGCTCTTGATTTAGTTCTGCAGGATTTTTTGTGGTCCATTTTAGCGGAAATGGAAATGAGTCCTGACCTGCAAAGCAAGCATCATTGTTAAACTGCATGAGGCACATGATGTCCAAGTGAGGTGGGGAACTTGGGGAGAGTTAACTAACATTACAAAACTTGATAGAGGACTTTGCCAGAGATACATCCTGGCCCCCACTTTATTTTCTCTTTATATTAAGGATGTGGTCAGATTTTTAAGCAAGTGTATCCAAAGTCCGCTACTCTAAATAGAATCCTCATACCAGCCCTTGTGTTTGCTAAAAACACTTCGGGGCACAAGAATCAACAAAAATACTGATGGCAAACAGGCAGATTCACAGAATCTGCCTCTTTGAGACTGGTATTTTTGCATTTGGGATGCATAAACCCAAATGCAAAATCGAATTTAAGTAATCACAAAATTTGCGATTACTTAAATTGCAAATGCAATTAGGGATTACAAATTACCATTGATTTGAACTTGATGGTAATTTGCAAAAGCTTTGAAAAATGTACTAAAGTGCACTTTTCAAAGTTTCATGTTACACACACACATGCCATTGGGGCATGTATGGGCGCAACATTTGTTAACATGGCAATTTCAGGGGTGCAACAGGGTGTCCTTTTGGCACCCTTGCACCCTTGAGCATGAAGGTATCCATTCATTCCCATGGGCTGCTAGGCCAATAGGAATGAATGGGTAGCTATTCCTTAACTGAGATTTGCAATTTGCGAGTTGCAATTAAGGAATATCTCGGAATATCAATGTTTTTTGCAATTCCTACATGCATAAGGATTTGTGAGTCCTAAATAGTGATTTCGTAAGATTCGCTATTTAGGATTTGCAAATCCTGACTTTGATGCATGTAGCCATATATTACTCTCTCGCACTTCCCTGAGGCTACAAAACCTGTTATGTAAATTAACAGGGGACTAGAAGTGAATATGTCAGAAGCAAAGTATATGATTTTTAATCCCCCTAAATCATGCAGAGGCAGGCAGCATTCAGCTTCAGCATGAAGGTATCCATATTGCACTAGGTGGAAAGCTTTCATTATATTGAAATTAGACTAGACAAAATCTTTATCTTGGCCTATCGCAGTGTAAAACAACTAGCACTACCTTGTTACATCATGCCTCTGCAGTTAAAAAAAGATTTTAAAAACTCACTCCTAGACAGGTATCACTGTCCAAAGTACAAAGTGCAGCAATGTTCGAAGCTGAAATCTGGGTTTCTGTTAAAGAAATACCTTTTCAGGTCGTTGTTTAGCTTACCTCAAAGTACACCCATAGTCCTTTTATTTTTCGATTTAGGGTTTAAAAGAATAAATGATATAACAATCCTAAAGCCACTCCTGTTTTGGATTACATAACCCTTGAATTGGAACCCCATAGAAGAGCTGTAACTGAGGTTTTCTCACATAAAACTCAGCTTTCAGATGATAGGTGTGAACTCACTATGGAGTGATTCTGCTACCATAAATGTGGGAATAAGAAAAAAAATTAAGGTGGGCATTTGGCTCCTTACATATGAGCAGTTCCACAGAACAAGCAGATCAGGTAGTCTTACAAAAAAACTTCTCTCTCATAATTGCACCCCCACCTTTGAACCTCACATAGATGCAATCACCCCTAACCCAGCTGGAACTTGATATCGTACAGTCAAGATGGGTTCTCTTCAGAAAGGCCAACTCACAAGTAAATAGAGGCAATCTCCGGAGATCCAAGCATTCTTCCCCTTATGTGGGGACATAATAGAAGATTTAAATCATTTACTTTTCTTTTGCTCTTTGTACAAAAGAGCGTAGGAGAATTTGAATGAAACCTCTCTGCATTAACCTTGCAAGAAGGCAATATAAAGTAGCATCTAGGAAGTTGCAAAAAAAATACTGATACTCTTGTTGTCTGTGCTGTGAGCAGATACCTATACACAATCTGGTTAAGAACGAAGGGCCTGCGGTACCCTCTATACCTAACCAATTCAAAATATTCTTAGATCTTCTTTATTATTTGCGTTGGTTTAGCTGTTGCCTTTTTAGCCATATTCTGAACATTTCTTTAGAAAAATTGATTTAGATAGCAGCTACGATACATTGCAATAGCTTTTTGTATGTGACTTGTGACTGAGAGTAAAGCACTAAGATCATCCTTCTGACTGAGAGAATATGAATTTCTGCTGGTTGTTAACTTGTATGGTACCATAATTTTAAATGTTTTGTATATTTATTTATATTTTTAAGATAGAATTTGTTGCTAGTAGTTACAGATGCACTGTGCACTTTTGATACAATTAGTGCTTGCTTGAATATAGGTATTAATGCAATGTATATAATCAAGTGGTTAGCTGATTGTTATAGCTTAACATAGGAATACACTTTGTTTACATGTTTATAGATACTGTATATCTGTATACTGTTTCTGTTTGTACTGTATAGGATTTAACCCCGAAAATAACATCATTACAAAATAAAAATATTTGCCAGGTGTTAGAACTGGGGTACCTGGGTGGCAAAGATATGCACAATGTCCACGCAGTAACCACCATTCTAGTCAGGGTAACTTAAATACACATTGAAAGATAATCTGTGCTCACCTTCAGGTAGCATAGCACTTTACACATTGCCTCTTTAGGTAAGCCTGCCTGCTGTAAGCAGGCTTACCTAAAGAGGTAATGTGTAAAGTATTTGTGCAACACACACACAATAACCCAATGAAAACACCAGAGAAAGACTCCACATAGGTGGTTGAGAGAAAGAGAGACGATTTATCTGAGTAAAACAAGATAAAAATGACAAAAATCCAATTACTGGACCCGGAGTTTTGAATTTTTGAAAAATAAATAAAAAATAGAGCTTAGAAGTCAATAGAGCTAAAAGGTTCCTTGAGGTCACGTTAGACGAAGGAAAATCCAAAGTTTAGGCTGATTGCAATGGAGGGCAGAGCGGCTAAATTACTCAAACAGTTCCCGCTGATAAAGTAGCTTGAGTGGAGCACAGCACCTTTGTCAAGAGTACGATGCATCAGTTCTGATTCATGCAGTCAGATTGATGCGTAGAAGTTGAGCCTTGCAGAAGTTACCTCAGACTGGTCATTGAACCTCGCAGTCTGGTCCTGCGTTATCGTCGAGCTGTGCTGGGATGTCTTTGGATCGGCACTGCACCGAAGGGCGCAGCACTGGTTTTGAAAGACGCTTCGATTTTGTAGCAAAACAGCTGCAGAACCCAGTTCTGAGGCTCAGGACTGGAGATGGCACCTCAGGTAAGTGGAGGACTCACAATTGGCAGAGTTCAGCAACACCACCAGAGTTGCAAGAAGTCTTTTATGACCATGAGACTGCAGAACACAGGAGGCAAACAAGCAACCCCTTGGAGTCACTCTGGTTTCAAGTGAGATGGGTCTAGTCCTTGTTTTGAGCAAGCCAGCAATGAGCAGTGGCTCAGCACAGCCGTGAAGCAGTTCATTAGAAAAGTCAGCCAATGAAATTGGCAATTTTTGTGGCACAGCAGTCCTTACTCCTGGCAGAGTTCTTCACAGGTTCAGTAGTGTACTGTGTTGGTAGGGTCAGAGCCCCAGTACATATACCCAATTGTGCAGTTGAAGTGGAGGTGACTCCAAAGCAGGATCTTGAAGTGCACAGGTCCCCTTTCATGTCAGCCCTCTCTGCCAGGCAATCTGTGGGGATAATCAGCCCTTTGTGTGGGAAACAGAATGCTGCCTATTCAGGTGTAATGTCAGCTCCCCCTCTCTCTTCCTGCCCAGGAAGAGCTATCAGAATGTAGATGAATGCAGATGAGTTCTCCGTCGCACCCACCCTTCCTGTGTTTGTGGATGTCTAGAGGGAATGCACAAAGTGTAGCTTTCACCCACCCCAGAAGTGTATTGGAGGTAGGCCTGGGCGGTAAATTCCGTTCCCCTGGCGGAATTTGGGTAATTTTGTGTTCCGCGGAGAACGTGTAATTGCCAAAAATTCCACAATCCGCGGGTTCAAGGAATTTTATTTGCTGGTTTGCACTTTCAAAATACGTGTTTGCGAGATATTTCTGCCTGAGCATGCAAACTGCGTTCGCGATCAGGAAAAAGCATCACGAACGGGCGGAACAAGCAATTCCGTGTGTTCGCAGAACTTTTGTGTGCTCGTGAAGATTTTTTACCATTTTGCAAAGCTTTGCATACCGCCACCATGCAAATTCCGCCCACCCCTAATTGGAGGCAGGCTGCAAGGCACACAAAGCTGTTAGAGCAGAGAAATTTCCACTTTCAAAAAATGGCATTTCTAAAACAGTAATGTTATATCCAACTTTATCTGTAAAGAGGCTGTATATGAAATATGATGTAATCAAGCCTTTCTAATCAGGAATTACAGCGTAGAAGTGTTTTGAGAAATTCCCAATTTGTCACTACCAGGACATGTAAAGCTTAACACTACAAGTCCTACCTTTTATTTACACAGCACCATGCCCTCAGGGTTCCTTGAGCTCACTGTAGGGGAGACTTGTGTATAATACAAGGGGAGTTTAAGTTTTGGCAAAGTGTTTTTAATATTAAGTTGAAATGGCAGTAAACTGCACACACAAGCCCTGCAGTGGCAGGCTTGAAAGAGGTTTGTAAGGCCACTTGTGTGTAGCATTTAATTTAAGGGCTCTGGGTATATGGTATAACACTTTCCAGGAAACTTACAAGTAAGTCAAATATGCCAAACAGGTGGTAGCCATTTATACCATGTTTAGAGAAGAGAGCACATGTACTTCAGCACTGGTTAGCAGTGATAAAGTGCTCAGAGTCCTAAAGTAAACAAAAAGAAGATCAAATAAAGAGGAGGAGGAAGGCAAAGAAATTGGGGTAACCCTTCAGAGATGGCCATTTTCCAATACCAGGCTTCCACTGTCTTGAGCTTCCATAAGTGCATCATATAAAGTATCAACCACATCTTGCTGATCTCATCCATAGAATTCACGCAGGAAACCATCTTACCCAGGTGCTTTACTGTAAGAGAGGGCAGAGATTGCCTGCTCTATTTCTTCTTTCAAAATTTCTCCTTCCAAGAAGGCATGGCTCAAATTGCTTAGGGATGGGAGTTGAAAGCCGTTGATAAAGTGGTCTTCCTTGCTGGTGTCATCCCCAACCTCCGAACATTACAATTTACAATAGTAGGTTACAAAAGTATTGGCTATTCCCTGTGAGTCAATAATCAGCAAGTTGTAACACTCTTAAAAGGCTGGGATGACAGAGATTGCTTCTTGCTGTTGGAATTGGGAAGCTAAGAAGCAGCTCACCTTTCACCCTGCTACTAATGTTGTGTTCAGAGGTTGTGTAACATGAATTATGTATTCTGCGCTGGAGGTAAATTTAGAGTTCAGTTCCATATTTGCATGTTCAAACTCTCAGTCGGGTGGGAAAGGTGGTGGACTTTCATCATGGTCACAATGTCCCTCTCCAAGGCCATCTGGCATTCTCATCTCTTTTTATTAGACAGAGCGGGGTCCCTCATTTTATTTGTAAACAAACTTTATTAGGTAGTTACATTACATATACCAATACAGTATAATCTTTGGTATGAGCATGCGAATCAATACAAATTCTCTGTTAACAGGTATGCAGCTTATCACTACTGTAGAGATCTTCATAATTAGTCAATAGCTTTTCAGGTGGTTCATTTATAACCAAGTTCACAGCTCAAAGTGACATGTAGTGCAATTAACAGAAATTATACCCCCACCTCAACTTATTGGCATCCCCACCCACTCTACTCCCCCCTTCCCCTCAGGCGTGCAGTGGATTTCTATGCTCAGGGAACTTTACCCGGTCTACTCTCTTATAATTTCCTCCCATTATCGTAGTATCCATGGTCTCCAATCAATTGCCGATAGAGGAGCACTCCACCATTTCCTGTCTCCCCCATGCATCCCTCCAATACAGTTTAAAAAACCATCTGCCTGTGGGGCATCTCTATTATTCTCATCTGCGATGTCATGTAGCTGCTTAAGGTGTAACGTCAAAGCTTCCCAAGCCCTGGCCGCATCTAGGGTCTTCTCACTCCAATTACGCCTAGCATCTCTTAGCCGCGCTGTTCCCTCACTACCTGCCCAGCGCTCAAACTCCCTTCTCCACCTGTCTATGCTAGGTCCTCCCCTCACCATCCAATGACATGTGATATCCCACTTCACCAGTATCAGTCTTAGGTCTTGAAACTTACTAGTGACTTTATTCCTGGAAGTGTGTGGGAATCTGTGAAGTAAGCAATGTCCTGGATTCAGATGCACCTGCTTTTCAGTAATTTTGGCTAATACCTCCTTTAGTTCTCTCCAGAAATGTCCTATCTCTGGGCAATTCCAAAACATGTGAAGGAACTCTGCTCCTATTTCTCCACATCAGGGGTAAGCCGCGGTTACCATATTAAAATACTTGTTAAGGTGTCCAGGAGTGAGGTACGCTCTGTGGAAGACGTAAACATTTACCAGCTGGAATCTAGCATTCCTGGAAACTCTACTAACCCTCTCCATGAGGTCTGCCTACGAATTGTCCTCTATGGGCCCCCCTAAAGCCTTCTCCCACTTGTGTTGCAGCTCCTGAAGAGGTAGGAGCATCGCCCTGCTCAGCCTTCTGTATAAATATGCAACCACTTTAAATGTCCCTGCTGCCGACACCATTTATTGACACCCTTCATTTAAAGGAGGTTCAGTCAGGTCGCTCCCCCAGTGTTTATGGATTGCGGCTGTCAGGGCCGCATGAAGCAAAAAGTCGCCCGCAGCTATCTCGTTTTTCTCACTAAATGTATCAAATGGTAACAACATGCCCTCTTTGTGTAACAGCTGCATAGTGAGTACTCCAGCCTCCTCCCACAACTATAGCCTCCTCCAATCTGCCCTTTGCAGTAATTCCATACAATATTTCAAAGGTATCTCCAGTGGATACGGGCGCCTTATTTTAGCCCAAAGTAAGCTGCGAACCCAACACTTATGGGCTACCCGCAGTTCCGCCGACATATCCCTTTTTGATACAGGTAGTCACATCACTTTTCTAGTCAGGAGGTCTGGTGCAGGGCACCGATGACCCTGCTGCTGGCCAGCTACCCATTTCGTGAAGAATTATGTTTGAGCTGCAATATAGTAATATTAAAGTCCGGCACCGCTATCCCCCAATCTGCTCTGCAGCGCATCAAGGTCTCCGCCCAGGCCCCCACAGGAACTCTGTCTCAAACGCCTGAAGCTGCTGAAACTTCTGTGCAGGGATCCAAGACGGTAACACCCCAAACACATATAAGAGCCTCGGGAGAGCTACCATCTTTAGCAGGGAAGCCCTACCTATTAACGACAGGGGGAGTGTGCCACAAAAGTCAAAGCTGGCCTTTGCCCCTGTATGACCATTCCCACATTTCCCTCTAAGAGATCTGCTCTGTCATGGTATATTCACACCCCTAGGTACTGGATACATCTCCCCTCCCATTCAATTCCCTACACTGTTTGAAGTTTTTCCTGTCCCTGCGTGATGAGAAATAAACAGGACTTATTCCAGTTCACCTTGAGGCCTGCCACTCTCTCCAAGGCCCACGTCAGGTCTTTGGCTCCCTCGAGGTCTGTTCCTGTGTTGCTGAGGAACAAAATCAGACCATCTGCATGTAGGGCTATGTGGTGAATGCATCCCTCTACATTTAGTCCGCAGTACCAATTTCCAGTCCTGGCTTTGGCTTCTAGTGGCTCCATAGCCATCGCAAACAATAAGGGTGATGGCAGTAATCCCTGTCTTGTCCCTTTTTCCACTACGTCCCTGTATGATATAGGTTTTCCTGTCCAGGCCCAGGCTGTGGAGTCCCTATACAACAGAGCAGTCTATGCTACAAACTCCTGTCCTAACCCTAAGGCTCGCATCACACTAAATAAGTATTGTCATTTGAAGCCTATTGGAAGCCTTTTCAATGACTATTGTTAGAATAGTGGCCTCTTCTTTACAATAAGAGTCCACTCCCATCACATGTAGCAGCCTTCGTACATTTATTGCCATATTGTGTGTTGGTATGAAGCCGGCTTGATCCCAGTGTATAAGACCCTTCCTACTCAGGAATTTATAATTAAGATTAAGCCTTAACAGAGGTCGATATACTGTCTTGCCTCATGCCTGCTTCCCTGGCTTTAATAAAGAATAATAATCGCCTCCCTAGTTGTTCCCGGAAGTTTCCCCTCCTCTTTTGCCTGATTGTACATGGCAACCAATTGGGGTCCCAGCAGGTCTATGTACGCCGCAAAGAATTCAATAGAGAACCCGTCCGTGCTCGGCGTCTTGTTCCTAGCCATGGTCTTAACAGCGATTCTGACCCTAGTGATGGTAATTCAACATCCTCAATAAAGTCAGCAAGTTCTGAAGTTGTGGGGGATGCTTTGCTCTTATAAAAATAGGAATAGTAGTCACACAAATGCTGGTTAATATCCTGCTGGTGGTACCATACTTCCCCGTGGTTCCCCCGCATTTCTAGAATAACGGATCCCCTCTTAGCTGGATTGGCCAGCCAAGCCAATAGGGCCTCAGGTTTGTCTCTTTCGGAGTGCGACCTTACCATATAATTCTTATAATCAAAACAGAGCAGCCTTTCTACATGTCCCGCTAACTCCTCTCTGGCCTCCAGGAGCTCCCTCTGTGCTTCTACATTCTCCGATATGTTTCGTTCTCCTTACCCTCACCGCTGCCGCAGTGCATCTACCCCTGAGCACCACTTTAAACGCTTCCCAATCCTTCATGGGTGTCAAGGCTGTCCCTGCGTTCTCTGCAAAATATTGTTCTATAGCTGTTTGAGTCTCAGCCTGGTACACCTGGTCTTCCAAATTCTCTGGCCTAAGACGCCAAGTGGGAATCCCTGTTCTAGTCCAAGACCAACTAAGACAGACAAGCAAGGGGTTGTGGTCGAGACCGTGCGTGCAGAATACTCGTAGTTCCTTACATATCCATGCACATCAGGCGAGCATAAAACAGCATCTAATCAGACATGTAGCTCATGCATGGGAGAGAAGAAAGAATAGTCCCAATCCCCTGGGTGCTGTGCCCTCCAAGAATTTACCAGTCCCCATTGTTGTTGTTAGTCACTACGTGCCCTCGACTCTCTATAAACTGGCGAGTCATGGAGCAGGGATGCGATCGGTCAAGCCCCACATCCTCAACACTATTGTAATCTCCTCCCAAGAGCACCAAGCCCGTCAGTACCTGGGCCAACGATCTGGAAACGTCAGCTGAAAATGAAGCCTGATCCACATTTGGAGCATATATACTCCCGATCGTGACATTGCTCCCGTATAATTTACCCAGCACTACAGCATACCTCCCTTGCGGATCAATAAATTCCCTGGTACACTGGAAGGGGACTCCTGCTCACACCCATACCTGCACCACTCTGGCAAAAGCCAAATAGCTTGTGTAAAATAATTGCCATCGCCAGTGACGTTTCAAAACAGCCCCCTCTCTTGCCTTTATGTGGGGCTCTTTCAATAATGCAATTTGTGCCCCTCTATGCACCAGAGGTACATGCACCTTGTGTCTCCTTGTCATGGAGTGGATCCCACAGATATTCCAGGAGATACATTTATAATCTCTGTTGGATCCCATGGGAATGGAATTGAGCCAAATCTATTGAATTTTTTTTTACGGTCACGCCTTGTCCCCAGTGAACATTCCCACACCAAATAAACTACCCAGCTCCCCTTCCCCAGGACAGGTAGAAGTGCCCTCCTCCCATCCAAACTGTGCAACAAAATAGTGCATATGGGTGTAGTGGCCGTTGCCCAACCCCGGAACCCTCTCCACCCAGACTCTCTCCATGCTAGAGCTCTTGGCCTCCCCAAGCTCCCCAAAAATAATTCACTGAAACCCCCCCTCTTCAATACTTCCCCATGTGTAACTTCCTAGGAAAGGATAAAGATTGCCAACAGTTGCAGTCACTGAACTCTGGATCAACAAAGTAATCCCCACTCATGGGCAGTGTGAGGTGTTACGACAGACAACTCCATTTCCGACTCCTCTGCAGCACTCAGTATTGGAGAGCTCTCCGATCTTCAATCCTCCGATCACTCTTTGCTGATCTAGGACTGGATCCCGCTTGACTGAGCTCTGATGACCTTGCTGCGCTCGACTTGGGCCTCCGTCGGGGTTGGGGCTCTCAGTGGACTATGACTCATTCTCCCATCCCTGTTCCGGTACAGTATCCAGCCAATCCCTGGCTTCTTGTGGTGACTGAAAGAATAATGTGCCCTTTGGTCCCTCGCCATGCAGCCTGGCCGGGTACAGCATGGCAAAGGGGAACTGAAGTTGGCACAGTTTCCTGTTTACTGCTATGAATGTAGACCTTTGCTGCTGCCCTTCCCTGGTTCAGTCCAAAAATATCATCACCCTACCGTTTCCGAATTGCAGGTCTGGCAACTGTTTAGCCTTCTTAAGGATATGGTCCCTGTCCCTGAAGTTGAGCAAGCAAGCAATAATTGGTCTTGAGGGTGCTCCAGGTTTGGGAGGCCTGACTGGTATTCTATATGCTCTTTCAATGGCGTAGAATCAAGACAGCCCTTCAGATGCTACCCGTTTCTGGGTCCAGTACTTCAGATATCACTATGTCTGCTCCATCTTGTCTTTCGGGCACTCCAAATATGCGCATGTTGTTGCAGCGTGATCTCCCTTCACTGTCTTCTGCTCTGGCTTCTAGTATCTTAACTTTCGTCACCACCTTCGTAAGAGATTTCCTTAATTCCGTAACCTCCGAGGGAATATCTGCGATCATTTTCTCCGTGCCAGTGACCCGTTCTACTATGCAACGATAATCATCCTTCAGGAGTCCAAGGTCAGTAGCAATGGAGTCCATTTTAGTCTCAAGGGCTTCTCGGGATGCCGTAATGGCTTCCATTATATCGGCTAATGTGGGCTTCATAGATGAACCATCTTTTACAGGGTCCAAGGGATCCTCCTCCTCATCAGTTTGCCCCCACCTCTTGCAGCCACAGTGTTCTGGCTCCTTCATTTGGTAACTTTCCCCATGATCGTATTCAGCCTGTGGTGTCTGCTCGAGGGCCTTCTGAGCTTGCTCACAGGTCGCCTCGGTTGTAGTCACCCTCTGGGGCCCAATTATTGGTGGCCTCAAGTGAATGGTCCATTGATGTCCTCCACACACACCCACAATGAGGGCCCACTAAGTGGAGCTTCCTTTACACGTATGGATGCAGCAGGTAACACACGCCTTGAGTGGCCCTCTGAGTTCTCCGCACCACTACGCACCCCCTCCTTCACCCCACTGTGGCCTCGTCACTCACCCTGGTATCTTGCGCAAGGGCCCTAGGCCTCGTGGGCCCCAGACAGAGCTCCACCAATGGCAGTCACCACTACGGCCCGTTAGTACACAAAGGCCCTTACTCCCTTCATCGGCTCAGCCCAGTCGCCGCACAGGGCTCCTCTATTGGATCGCAACAGGTTTCTTTACTCATTCAATCCTGGTCCCAATGGCCTGAGGGTATCCATGCCTCTCAGGGCTCACTGCACACACTCCGCCTGGGCTGCTGAGCGTGGAGTCCCTTTACCGTTAAACATCATCCAGTCCACTTCAGATGATGGCCTTGATTCCCAGGCTCAGGATTATGGCAAACGAGGAAGCTCCGAGACCAGCTTCCTCCTACATTGGCATCAAGCCATGCCCCCCAGAACGGAGTCTCTCGTTATTTAGCTCAGTGCATAGCCTTAGCAGCAGCATATAGGGGCCCATTAGGATGTCGGGCGGTGGCACCACCACGGTGCTGGCGTTGCGGAAAAATGCTTTTTTCAACCCGCGAGCAGTGGTCCTCACGTCCGCCATATTAGTATGGCCAAACATAGCCCATTTCCTGACCGCCGCGGTGCGACGTGCACCGCCATCAAAGTGCGCCCGCCACCACGGTGGTGGGAGCCAATGGAGACTCTCCGCTGTGCGGAATGACGTCTGCCCCACTCCACAAATTAGGATGACTTAAAGAAGCAGACGCACCGCAGCGGAGATACCGCCCAACCAGAGACGGCGGAAGCTCGACAGCGGAGCGCGAAACCAGACTCCCGGTCACAACCGCCATGGACCCAGCTCTACACATTTCCGTTGCTGTACCTGCTATATCACGAAGAACTCATGGACCGTCGTGGACAATGCACAACACACAGGCAGACACAGGGTCCAAATCCACATCAGATACCCTGCGGGGGATAGGGACACATCCACAAGGGCACCCACACATCACCCACCTGCCACAAAGTCACCCCTCTACATCCTGTACACACAGCTACCGCCACCATGCAGCAATGTCCCGGTCACATCACCGCAGCGGCGAACACAAGGGAATACATGCGCACAATGCAGAAGGCAGGGCCAGCGCCAGGCATGGGCAGGGCACAAATAGTACAGGGCCACACCTACACCCACGACACACTAGCACACCTCTGAAGGCACATGCCATGCGCCCCTCCTGTGCACCCCATGCACAACAACAAGCCAGGTCAATACACACCCTGCACCACACAACACACAATCATTGTAACAGACACTGCAGGAGTGGCTGCACAAGAACACACAACACACACCACAGTAGCACAGGGCCAGGGAAACACACACACCATCACAACACCACACTCAGGGAAATACAAAAGAGGACAAGCACCAACTGAACACATGCAAGGAATCAACATCCAAATGGACACACAGTCTGCACAGTCACACATACATACCACAGACTGACACACAGACACATACACATCCCACATGCCAACAGCAATGGAGCATGTTAGAATTCGGGGTCTCTGGTTGGCGCAGGTATGCACTTGCGACAAGCAGGGACCCTTTCCTCTAAGTCAGGGCAAAGGATCACCTCTGCCTACAATGCACCCTGCCCTTGGGCCTACCAGAGGGGTGACTAATATGTAGTTAAGGGAAGGTTTAGGGACTGGCAAGTGGGGGCACTTGCACAGTCAGCGCGACGGTACCAGACCGCGTGCAGGGTCTGCAGTGGCAGACCCTAGACACATTTTACTAGGCCGCTTCTGTGGGTGGCACAACCAGTGCTGCAGGCCCACCAGCAGCATTTGTATTTACAAGCCCTGGCACTCCTGGTGCACTTTACTAGGGGCTGACAGTTAACCAAATGAACCAATCATGGACACCA
This sequence comes from Triturus cristatus, assembly GCF_964204655.1. NCBI lineage: Eukaryota > Metazoa > Chordata > Amphibia > Caudata > Salamandridae > Triturus > Triturus cristatus. The sequence continues at coordinate 856,869,896 of NC_140588.1, read as the reverse complement.
ATCAATGTATACACTTTTCAAAAGGGAGAACTTGCACTGTGGCACTGATTAGCAGTGGCACAGTGCCCTGAGCAGCTAACACCAACAAAACACAATGAGGCACATCAGCGAAAAGTGGAAGGGAAACTCACGCCAAGGTGCCAGGTCTAACACGTGTCCCCTCCAGCTGAAATGTGGGGGGAACTACCCTACCCCAGGGAGTTCCTCTTCACTAAGGCGGAAAAACCTGGACAGACCGTCAGCATTGGCGTGATCTGTGCCACGGCGATGCTCCACCGTAAAGTCCATACCCTGTAGGGAGATGGACCACCTCAACAGTTTTGGGTTCTCACCCTTCATTTGCATCAACCATCTGAGGGGCCTGTGGTCGGTCTGAACCCGGAAGTGAGTCCCAAACAAGTAGGGCCTCAGCTTCTTCAGCGCCCAGACCACAGCAAATGCTTCTCGCTCTATCGCACTCCACCTTTGTTCCCGTGGAAGTAACCTCCTACTTATGAAGGCTACAGGTTGGTCCCAGCCCTCCTCAGTCATCTGTGAGAGAACAGCCCCTACACCTGATGCGTCCGTCTGCACTAGGAATTCTTTGGAGAAGTCAGGAGCCAAGAGCACGGGCGCCGTGCACATGGCAGATTTCAGGGTGTCAAAGGCCTTCTGACAGGTCCATATCACTTTTCTGGGCTGCTTCTTCGAAGTCAGCTCTGTCAAGGGGGCAACGATGCTGCCATACCCCTTGACAAACCTCCTGTAGTACCCAGTGAGTCCTAAAAAGGCCCTCACCTCGGTCTGGGTCTTTGGGGGCTCCCAAGCCAGGATGATTTCTACCTTGGGTTGAAGGGGCGCCACCTGGCCGCTCTCCACCTGGTGTCCCAAGTACACCACGGACCCCTGCCCGATCTGACACTTGCTTGCCTTGATCGTGAGGCCTGCATTGCGCAGTGCCATAAACACTTCCCAGAGATGTTGCAGGTGTTCTTCCCATGTGCCGCTGAACACCGCAATGTCATCCAGGTATGCTGCGCTGAACTCGGTCAGTCCAGCCTACACCTGGTTGACCAACCTCTGGAAGGTGGCAGGGGCATTCTTCATCCCAAATGGCATAACCCGGAACTGGAAATGCCCATCTGGTGTGGAGAATGCGGACCTCTCTTTGGCCCCATCAGTCAAGGCGATCTGCCAGTACCCAGACGTTAAATCAAACGTGCTGAGGTACCGTGCAGCCCCTAACCGATCGATGAGCTCATCAGCTCTGGGGATGGGGTGCGCGTCAGTCTTCGTGACTGAATTGAGTCCTCGGTAGTCCACACAGAACCGGAGTTCGGGTGTGGCACCCGGCGCTGCAGCCTTCGGGACCAAGACCACTGGGCTGGCCCAACGACTGCTGGAGGACTAAACCCCCCGGGGGCAAGCATCTTTGAGACCTCCTCTTTGATGCAGGCTCTGACCCTGCCAGTTACCTTGTAAGCTTTGTACTTCACAGGTAAGCTGTCTCCTGTATCCACATCATGGACGCACCAATCTGTGATACCAGGAACCAGGGAGAACAAGTCAGGAAACTGCCCCAGCAGCTGGCGGCAGTCATTCTGTTGCTCAGGGGTCAGGGTGGGTGAGAGGTTAACTCTATCCACTGACCCGTCTTGCTCTGAGGCTACCAAGAGGTCAGGAAGAGGCTCAGACTCCTCCTCCGTCCCATCATCGGTGGCCGAGAGCATGCCCACTTCGGACCTCTCCAAGTGGGGCTTGAGGCGATTGACATGTAGGACCCTTAAGGGGTTCCTTGGAGACTGCAAGTTCACCAAGTAGGTGACAGAACTCTTGCGCTCCACAATCTCAAAGGGTCCTGTCCACTTGTCCTGGAGTGCGCAAGGCTCCACCGGGGCCAGGACCCAACATTTTTGACCAGGTTGAAGCTCAACCAGAGTGGCGATCTGGTCGTACCACCGCTTCATTTCCTCCTGGCTGACTTCCAGGTTTGCCTCAGCAAGTTGCCTGAAACGCCGAGTCTGGTTCCGGAAGGCCAGCATGTAACTGTATACATTCTGGGGAGGTTTCCTGGGAGATTGCTCCCAGCCTTCCTTGACCAGACTCAGAGGTCCACGTACAGGGTGGCCATACAGAAGCTCAAAGGGACTGAACCCCAGAGACTTCTGTGGCACCTCACGGTACGCAAAGAGAAGGCATGGTAAGAGGATGTCCCACTTACGCCTCATTGGTCCTTCAAGGCCCATGATCATGCCCTTTAGGGTTTGGTTAAATCGCTCAACCAACCCGTTTCCTTGGGGATGGTAAGGGGTGGTGAACTTGTATGTTACACCACACTCTTGCCAAAGGAATTTCATATATTTCGATATGAAATTGGTCCCCCTGTTGGACACCACCTCTAGAGGGAATCCTACTCGTGAGAACATTCCCATCAGTGCCTGTCCCACCATGGGGGCCGTTACTGTCCTCAGAGGGATGGCTTCAGGGTACCAGGTGGCATGGTCCACCAAGACTAGGATAAACCTGTTGTCCATGGCTGTCTTGGGGTCCAGTGGCCCCACAATGTTAATCCCCACTCGCTGGAATGGGGTACTGACCACAGGGAAAGGTTGGAGTGGAGCTTTCAGCTTCCTTCCACTCTTGCCACTTGCCTGGCAAGTCTGGCATGTCCTGCAGTGAGTGTCAGAACTCCTTTGCATTTGAGGACAATAAAAGTGGGTGACAAGCCTCTCAAAGGTCTTGTCCTGCCCCAAATGCCCTGCTAACGGAACGTCATGAGCCAGCCCCAGTAGGAAGGCTCTGAACTTCTGGGGTACCACCAGCGCACGGGCTGACCCAGGTTCAGCAACCTTAGGCTCTGAGTACAGGAGGTCGTTCTCCCAGTAGATCAAGTGAGTACCGGACTGATCACCATTGGCTTGGGCTGCAGCCCGCTGCCGCATACCCACTGAAGAGGGGCACTCTTTCTGCTCCCTGCAGAATTCCTCCCTGGTGGGGCCTCCTTCTTGCTACCAATGGGTCAGCTCAGGCAGGTCCCCCAGTTTGGCTATCTGTTCCCCGGTAGGCTCCAGGGCATCCCCCTCAAGGTCTGCTTCCTCCTGGGCCGTGGGAACTTTAGGAGCCGGTTTCCCGTGCCTCCTGCACCCTCTCCCTAAAGCCGGTTCCTGGGCCTCTCCCTCAGGCTTCAGGGTCCCTTCAACACCCCTACTGGCTGCCATTGACCGGGTGGTCACACACGCCCAATCAGGTAAGCCCACCATCCGCAGGTGAGCTGTCCTCTCCACCTTTTCCCAAGGGGAGCTCTCCAAGTCATTACCTAAGAGACAGTCTACAGGGGTGGCAGTTCTCACAGCGACTTGCAGAGTACCAGAGACCCCCCCCACTCAAAGGGAACTTGAGCCATTGGACAATGACTCTCCGTGTTGTCAGTATTGACAACCCGACAATAGGCATGAGGTATGACCTGCTCTTGAGATACCAGGTGCTGCCGCACTGCAGTCCGCTGGCTCCTGTGTCTCTAAGAGCCTCTACCTTTCTACCATTGATGGTCACCACTTGCCCATATTTCTTAGTGTTAGAGGGCAAGTCGGCGCTTGGGACCTTCTCACTGTCTCCTAGCGAGACTAAGGTCATTTGGACGGGGTCCCACCCACCTGGGACTTCTACCTCCTCCCCAAAGGCTACTGTAGCCACTTGCTTCGGTAGAGCACCAGTGGGGGCTGGTTTTACATACTGGCGACACTTGGAATCACTGGCAAAGTGACCTAGCTCACCACATTTATAACATTGAGGGGGCCCCTTGGGAACAGGTTTACCTGTCGGGGCCCCGGTTGGCTTCGGGGTTGGGGGAGGCTGAGAACCTTTCTGCTGGTTCCCTTGGGGATTACTTTGGGGGCCTTTTTGGAACCCTTTCTGTTTTCCCTTGTCCCCCCCACTCTTCTGCTGGGGACCCTGCCCACCCTTGGCGGAGTCTCCCACGTGACCCTTGTGGACCCTGGTGCTGACCCAGCGGTCCGCCTCCTCTGCAAGCTTCCTAGGGTTAGTCAGCTTGCTATCTATCAGGTGTTGGCATAGCTCAGGAAAACAATTAAGCGACAAGTGCTCCCATGCAATTAAATCAAAGAGACCTTGGTAATCATCTACTTTGCTACCCTTCACCCAGCCATCCAGTGCTCTGCAGAAAAAGGTCACATACTCCACATACGTACTCCCCGCAATCTTGGCACACCCCCTGAACCTTTGTCTATACAATTCAGGAGTTAGCCCATATCTGGCCATTAAAGGCTCTTTCATGTGGGGGTAAGAGGTCTGCATGTCAAAGGGCAAATCTAACAGTGTGTCCCGCCCCTCACTGAGGAACCGTCCCCACAACCCCGCTCCCCAATCTTTCTCAGGGACCCGGTGGGAGGACATGGCTACCTCATTGGCCCGGAACCATTGCCCTATGTCATCATTCTTGTAGAACTCTTTAACTACATCTTTTGGTATGTACACCCTTGACTCTACCTGCACCGGCGTTGCGCTGCCACCAGAGGGAGTGTTCTCCAAACTTTTCTCTTGTATCGCATGTTCCCTCATTCTGGCGTCGTGCTCCATCAGAGCCTTTCTTTCTTCCAGAGCTATATTCTTCTCTTCTAGAGCCAGCTTTCTGCTTTCTAGCTTCAGTTGACCACTTAATTTCAGTTTTGCCAAAGTGACCTCTTGTTCTCTTGTGGTCTGTCTGTCTGCCAGCTCCTCTGGTGACAGGCCTCTGCCAAATCTATGGACGCTCTCCGCTGGTTCCACTACTATATTCTCCTCAGTTGCATTCCTTGATTCAATCCAGGCTTTCAGCGCCTTGTAGAGATCTGTTTTGTTCTTGCACCCTGCATGGGGAACCTTGAGTTTCCTGCAGAAGTACTTGAGTTCATCTTTCTTGTAGTTGTCCAGCTTTGACTCATCCCACTCCATTCCGGCTATTTCAGAGGTTTCAGAGATTGATTTCTCAATGCTGTTTGGGCCAGGCATGACTCCAAACACAAGGGATCTTCTTTCTTGGCAAGTGAAAATTAAAACTTTAAAGTTCTGTGGCTTAAGCTACTGGACTGTCCACTGTGCAATGGTTAGTAATCACTGCGCAGACACCAAGAACGCAAATCCGTAAATCCACACCGCTGCCACCAATGTTAGAATCCGGGGTCTCTGGTTGGCGCAGGTATGCACTTGGGACAAGCAGGGACCCTTTCCTCTAAGTCAGGGCAAAGGATCACCTCTTTAAAAATAACCCCTGCTCACCCTCTAGGTAACGTGGCGCGAGCAGTCAGGCTAAATTTCCAGAGGGCATTAGGTTAAGCGTTCAAGTTGTCCCCCACAATAATCACCACCCCACCACACAAAGACACAAGGCTGTATTTATCAAAAATAGAAGTCTTTATATAAAAGGTTTCTTTCAGGCAGGTTGCACAAATACAGTTCTCTTGGTGAATTAGGGTTCCAGTTACTTGCAAAGGCTTAAGGGCAGTCCACAGGTTTCAAAATGGCACAGTTCTACTTAAAAGAGGTTCTTTTAGGGTGTTGGGCGCTTCATAGCGCTTTAAATCCGCTTCGTACAGTTATTTCCGGATGTCGTGCCGTTTCTCACGCTTCTCGCGTGAGGTATACGTCAACCGCCCTTGAACCATACGGGCCGTACTCACGTGGGGACGCGTCGGACTAGCTCTCGGCTTGACTTGCCAAGCCCCACGCTTCCCGCGTCAGCGCCGGCGATAGAGTACGATGCTGTACGGTTCGTACAGCGTCCGGGACGCGTCGGACTCAGACGGCAGCACCGGGACGGTGAGGACACGGGCAGTAAGAGTCAGACTACGGCCCCAGGCACCAGCCAGTACAGTCACAGCAGGATATTAAAAGCAGGTACGATTCCAACTTCGGCACCAGACCCAAGATCAGTATGGGTCAAACTATGTACGCACCAGCCCAAAATACTTCAAAGGCAGGTACGGCTCGTACAACGGGCAGTTTAGCGCGAAGGGGCACAAATACCTTGGCTCTTCGCAGGGAATGTTCGTGGCAGGCTACAGATGTCGAACACGAGTGTCCCACGTCGCGTCTGGGTCCCGGCTCCTCCGTGGACAGCGATGCTTCGTGGGGGCACCCCTCAATTTCCTGGCACACCAGCGAGGGCAGAGGCAGGAGGGGCAGCCTGGGGGCGAGATCTCAGCGCAGCGCGCTGTTGGCTTCGTCTGGTTGGGGCGAACAGTGCGCCCGGTCCTCATGGTGATTTCTGTGGCCCGGGGGGGTCGCAGGGCTCGATGTTTGGACAGGGATCTCCTCCATTAACTTTGCGAGCACGGCTCGAGGGGGGCAGTTGCTTACTTTGTTTAGGCCTGCAGGCTGTCACGATGCTCACAGCTACTCCAGCGGCAGAGGTCGCATTGCTCAGGGAGATTAAGGCACAAGGTTCTCCGGAGTGCAAAATCACCCACGGCAGTCTCTTCTTCCTCAAAGGGGGGGGGGGGTAGCGCCCAATGTTCTTGGGGTGCAGTTCAGCAGGAAAGTTCTCCAGCAAGCCCTTGGAGATAGTTCAGCACAAGTTGAATCAAAGTCTTTTCCTTAAGTTTTTCCTCTCCTTCCAGCAGACAGGCACCCACTGCAGGCCAGTTTCTCAGGCAGAGAGACAGTACTCCTCCTTCAGCTTCTCCAGGTCCTTCTCCTTCAGGCAGAGATTCGTCGTTGCGTAAACAGGATCTGATTTCTTAGGAGCAGGGCCCCCTCTTTTAAAGCACAAATCTTTTGTTCTTTGTCGCCAGGGGGCCTGGGCCTGGCTCAGTCCAGTTTTGAAGCACTTTGTTGTGGTGACTCTGCTCTTTCCTTTCAGCAGCAGGGCAGAGACATCAGCCGCTCCACAGGGGGCAGAGCCGGCTTTGTGTTGGCAGTGCACAGGTCTATTCACAGTCAAAGGTGTACTCCTCCCACCCATCCTGGTGTAATCTCTCTACCCACCACCTGGCAGCCAGCCTGTCTCCTGGAATTCCCCAGCCCTGCTCCTTCCCTGTTACTAGGCAGAACACACACACACAGCGCAGAGGCGGACTGAAATGGCCAGGTCAGTAAATACTAACTTTCTAAAAGTAGTATTTACAAACACAGGATATTAAAATAAACTTTACTAAAAAAGTATTTTATTATTCTGAGTTCAGGCATACTAAACATGACTTTCTACCATGCTCTATGAGTCCACTGGGGTCACAGCGTGTAGTGACTACAGCAGCCCATTCTGGCCTATGGAGAGCAGGTAGCCTTCAAATAGTGAAAAACAAAAATGGCTGTAATTCACTATTAAGACATGCAACACACATCAGGGCATGTCCTACCTTATGCCTACAATGCACCCTGCCCTTGGGCCTACCAGAGGGGTGACTAATATGTAGTTAAGGGAAGGTTTAGGGACTGACAAGTGGGGGCACTTGCACAGTCAGCGCGACGGTACCAGACCGCGCGCAGGGTCTGCAGTGGCAGACCCTAGACACATTTTACTAGGCCGCTTCTGTGGGTGGCACAACCAGTGCTGCAGGCCCACCAGCAGCATTTGTATTTACAAGCCCTGGCACTCCTGGTGCACTTTACTAGGGGCTGACAGTAAACCAAATGAACCAATCATGGACACCAATCAATGTATACACTTTTCAAAGGGAGCACTTGCACTGTGGCACTGATTAGCAGTGGCACAGTGCCCTGAGCAGCTAACACCAACAAAACACAATGAGGCACATCAGCGAAAAGTGGAAGGGAAACTCACGCCAAGGTGCCAGGTCTAACAGAGCACAACAAATGGGGAAATCAAAGTGGGCTGCACACAAATGGAAGGCCATGGAGACACACAACAAGCATGTGTACATCACATCAACACAAGGAACAGAGAACAACACCCTCATACCATCAAAGCATACATGGCTGGCAGAGTGAGTGAACTCAAACCACAGACAGCTCAGTGCAACAACACAGGGAGACGGCAAGGCAAACCACATATAGGCACAAGGATGAAAGGATGGCCCTGAAGTCAAACTGTGAACAGCCACACATCCATACAACTACTTCACAGGAGTACACCAGCAGCACTACACACAGGGACCATCTACACACCTCAGGACTGAAAAACACCAGTAGGAATCTACACACATACCCCCCTCACACCAGCAGCACACAACACCAGTGCCAAACACACTGAAGGCTGACAACACTTGCCAGTCAATACACACACAAACAACCACACACCCTGGGGTCAGCCACAAACATCACACACACACAGAGATGCCACAACAAACGTCTAAACACATACAACAGACAAACACATAACCCAACAGAAACACACACAGAACCACGACAACAACAGACATGCCCTGTGCAGCTAAACTGTGGAAAGGTAATGGGAGCACAAACACAACAGGAGAGCACAACCTCATCACTCAGGAACAATGCACAGATAACATACCACAACACACACAAGAAGTGCACCATCACAGAACATCCACAGCAAACAAACAACAGATGCGCAGGCAGAACAATGACATAACAAACACAGCAGGACATCAGGGGATGCACACCAGGCAATGACAAGGCATCATACAAACACAGCACTACATGCACAACAAGCAGTGTGTGCACCCCAAGCATACCACCCACACACAGACATCAGTGACAGAACAGCAACCCATACAACACCATACAGCACAGCACAAAGACAACAGCACACCCAGGAAACGAAGCAATAGCACAGCCAACACACATACATCCAACACAACACCCAACAGATGCATAAGTCTGGGACACAAAGGTGGAAACAACTTGACCAGAAGACTGGGCAGCACACACAGTTGAACTGCATAGGAGCAACCATGACTGACAAACAGCACCAGAACATCACACACTACCTATTGGGGAAATGCCCTGAGTGATAAATTGACCCTGGCGAAATAACTGCACCACAAAGCACAGTGTCACAAATGAAGTCATGGGGAGGCACACACACATATAAACCAAGGGGACAGCTGACACCAAAGTGAAGTGTACTGCATGTCAGTAGGGGACATGGCAGGAGTGCACCATACACAAAGAGAGGGAGTGCATACCCACAATGGGTAGGCAACTGAAGCACAGATAGGGGATGGGATGACAACACACACAACATGCCACACTGGAGGCAAGAAGGCACCATGTAAAAGCAATGCATGAGAAAACACAACCACAAAGGCAGTGTGGAACAGCAGGTCTGCACAGTCTCCACAAACAGCAACAAGACATATGGATGTGCAACAAAACATAACACTGACTTGCCAGTGACACACTCTGCATCTTCACAAGTGACAAAAACAACAAGTAGGAGTCAGACTGAACGGCAAGGACACACCAACACACTGCACAGTGCACAACATACAACTCACACATGGCCATACAACCACATCCACAGGGCTGAACAATCAAAACAAAAGGCACACAACTCCTGAGTGACACGTGTGTAGTTGACAGTGCAGAGGCATGTACACATCAACACTCCACACAAACCCCCTTCACACTGCACACTACCTGGCCATCCAAGAGCACAAATGGAAAGTAAGCCATGGGACTAGGATGACTGGCCATCACAAGATGACCACACACATACACCACTGGGCACACATGAAGGAAGAACACACATACATGATGACCCGTGACAGCCTGCCTGCAATACTGTGTGCAGAAAAACACTCTGTGCTGGCATTGCCCCCCAACCTGACATGTGTACAGTATAGCCAACATGAAAAAATTAAGTAAATGACTACTGCTATCTATTGTAAATTGACACCATTGCACACACAAGTATCTGGGTCAAGAAGAACTAAAGACCCTGTCACCCCTCAAAACAAGAGAGTAAGTGAGCCCAAACATTGACTATGTTGAAGTGGCACACAGAACATGTGGCACAGTAAACCATATACACACAGCAAAAGAACTTTATTCAGTAAGGACACTGACAAAATAGACAACAGGAGCAACTGTCTTTATTCACATATTGCACAGATAGGTACCATGAGAAGAGAAGAGCAAGGCACAAGATGCAGAGCATGTCCATGAGAAGCTGCACAGGCAGGGGGCACACAGCAGTGAACGACAAGGCCAATGGGCAGGACAAAGTGCAGAGTGAGTCCACGAGAAGCTGCACAGGCAGGGGGCACAAAGCAGTGAACAACAAGGCCAGTGGGCAGGACAAAGTACAGAGTGAGTCCATGAGAAGCTGCACAGGCAGGGAGCACACAGCAAGGACAGTGACCAGTTCAGGGTGCAGAGTGAGTCCATGAGAAGCTGCACAGTCAAGGGGCACACAGCAGTGAACACCAAGGTCAGTGGGCAGGACAAAGTGCTGAGTGAGTCCATGAGAAGCTGCACAGGCAGAGGCAAAACATCAAGGCCAGTGGCCAGTTCAGGGTGCAGCGTATGTCCATGAGAAGCTGCAAAGGCAAGGGCAAGAGGGCAAGTCCAGTGGCCAGGGCAGAGTGCAGAGTATATCCATGAGAACCTGCACCGGGAATGTGTGTGATTGTACATTTCCATGGTCAGCAAACACAGTCGGGGGTAACAATGTGCAGTACAGGCCCAGCTGTGTGAGAGACAGGTGTGTGAGGGTGACTAACACTCAGACTTGGCTGTCAGGCGGACTGGGAGCTGGCTGTGTCTCGTGGACTGTCAGGGCACTTGCCCAGGGAGAGAACCGAACAGCTGAGGTAGAGCTATCAGTGGCTTGGCAAGCCGGAGGGCTCCTTGGACCAGGTGGTGTAGTGGCACGTGGAGGTGGAGTCATGCAGACGGGAGACACGGTGTGGCTGGGAGATTGTGGAGGGGTGCCTTTCCACTTCTTGGGGATCCTAAATGGAATGCCTGACTTTGGATCAGTGGGAAGTGGTGTGAGCACAACAGGCACACTCACCACCAAAGCTGCATCAGGTGCAGGTGCTGGCACCCCCTCTGGTGATGTGCTGGTCCCAGTGGAACGCTTTGCCTGACTTCGCCTCTGCCCCCGTTTCCCTGTTTACTAGGTGTTACCCTTACAGTGCCCTCCAGCCCCTGCTTCACTGGGCTTGGAATGGGAGTCAAGGTGGTGAGTGAATCTGTCTTGGAGCCCTTCCTAGGTGTACCCTTGGCATGCACCACCTCATTGGTGCACACAGACACTGTATGCTTCTCTTTGTGAGATGTTTTAGGGGCAGGAGAGCCCTTGGATGGGGATGCCTCTGAGGCATGTGTGCCTGAGGTCTGCTGCTTTGCTTTTTGTCCACTGGTGTCACCTGACGGGCTTTTCTCTCTGTGCTCTGGGGTGGCTTTGGTCTTCTGTGGGGATGGTGTCTGCAGCGGGGACCGCTTTGGTTGCTGCTGCTGTGTGCTTCGTGTGCTGTATCGTGACTTTCATGTATGTGGACTGTGGTCACTATCGTCAGATGTGGCCACTGCCAGGGGGGTGGACAAAGGGACCAGAGCTGGACTGTGAGTATGTGCCTGTTGAAGGGCAGACTTCACTGTTGATGACAACGTCTGGACTGTCTGGTGAAGCCCACCCAAGTCTGAATGTATGCCCTCCATGAAAGCAAACACCTGGGCCAATTTCTTGTTGTGGTCAATGAAGGCATTGAGGAGAGCTGTCTGGCCTACACACAGCTGGCACAAAAGGTCCACAGACTCAGCACTGATGGCAGCAGGGGGGACAGGGGCAGGGGCAGCGGTGCCAGAAGTGAAGGACACTCTTCCCCTCTTAATGAGGCGGACACGGGCAGCACCAGTGGCTGGGAGAGTGGGCACTGGCCGCTGTGTGGTGGAAGACGATGCAGAGTCCCCGTTCCCTGTGCCCTCCAACATGGATGCATCACCGCTGGCATTGGATGATGTGATGCTTTGCGTCTCAGGCTAGGATTCCTCCAGAAGACTCCTGTTCCACTCTGAGGCGCTGGTGACATCTGTGTCACTGTGCTCCTGTGCAGCTGTTGTGCCAGTTTCACCCCCACTGGTGTCCGTCTCCTGTCCCTCCATGACCACAGGTGAAGCTGTATGAGAGAGAGAGATGTAGGATCAGGACAGCAACAGAACAAACATATGCAAGCAATGCATTACAAAAGATGACCAAATCTACATGTTGCACACCACCCTGTGCAATCACATTGTGCAAACTCACTATATTGACTCAAGCAGTGCGTGGAAAGTGGAAACTCAGGCATGAGTGAGCCATGTGATGACCACACAGCACAACACCCTGCTTGTGGCTCTGTTCAAACAGACACACAACTATCTCTGAGCACACCTAGGGACATGATGGGGGCACAGTACCTGTTGCCAATGACAGATCAGGATGGAACAGGAGGGGACAACACAGACCCAGACTACAACATGACAGTCAACAATGGATATTAGCACATGCCACCCACCATGTCGTACCTTGGGGACAATAGTATGTTGCACATTGTTGTCAGATGTGTAGGCCTCCCCAATCTGGGTGCATGCAATGGACGCATTGATGCATGCACAGTCCGATCGGGCACACCGCCGTTCCCTCCCATAGGATTCCCAAGACGATCCCAATGCAGAAGAAACCTTAAGAGCACAATGCAGAATGTAATGTGAAAGCAAAGCATCCAAATCACCTTTGTAAGTACAGGTAGGGCAAATGCATGCCACCGGCACCCAGGCCAGTAACCACTTACACGGCAATGGCCCAGCCTATTTAGCCAACAAACTGACAGAATACCGTCCGGCCAGAATGCTCAGATCCTCTAGCTTGCACCTTTTAACGGTCCCTAAAGTGCGAACTGTTAGAAATGGAGACAGATCATTTTCTAAAATCGCTCCCGCAAGCTGGAATTCTCTTCCACTCCATATTAGACTGGAACCCAGCCATCAGAAATTCCGCAAGCTTTTAAAAACCTGGCTCTTCTAAATCGGCGTGTCTTATCCTTACCATCTGACCAACTGCTGGCGCTATGAGACCTTCGGGTGATATAGGCGCCTTACAAATACCAATACATAGACATAGACATAGACATGTCACAGCATCACACTACCAACATCACATAGGCCAGCACTGGCACTTGCTCTGTACACATGCAGACACTCCCAGCCAAAGTCAGACTCCCCAAATGCTCTCCCCTGGCTTGCTGCCAAACACCCAGTGCGAGGAAGCAGCCCCGTGGTCATCTCTACCACATTCTTTGCCAGCCGGCTGATGTCATCCCATCTCTAGTGGCAGTGGGTACACCGTCGGTTTGAGACCTCCAGAGCTTGCACCTTCGCTGCAATGGCCCTCCACATGGCCTTATGCTGGTGTACCTTGAGCTGTAGGCATGGGAGACAAGAGGGGGAAATGATCAATGATACAGTGTTATGTACTGACATCTATCAGTATAGCAGCAAGATACAAAATTATCACATATCCAACGATATGTCAATCAGAGACTAGAGTACAGCTCACATGGTGCACCTGCATGGGAAAAGCTGATGTTAAAGCATGCAGGTGTGAGGGGGAACACAGTCCCTGAACATCTCACGCACATGCAGGATGCCCGCACTGAAACACCTATGCAGCCTGCCCACATCAAAAGTCCATTGTTGGCTTGAGCAACACATACATCACATGTCAACATGTGTTTGGGGGCAGACTCACTGTGTCCAAGATTGCGCAGCCATCAATGTCCCTGCCCTGTGAATGGATGAATGTGTCATGGTGGTCACATTCAGGGACATGATCTCTCAAATACAAAATGCCATTCACAAGGGCGGTTGTGTGCGAACTACAGTGCTGAGATGGCCCATAGCTGGAGTGCAATGTGAAAAGACTGATGTCATACTCTGTAAGTTAAGTGAGGTGTCCTTGTCTTTGTAGGCGGGGACTGTGCAGGCCAGCTGGGCTCACACTGAGATGGACTACAGGGGCACACACAGCCATCCAGCCAAGCAATCACTGTCCTGACTACAGCATGAACAACCTTCTGTGTCACTGTATGGTTGACAACACAACACAGGTGACTCATACATACATGTGCAGGGAGGCAGACCTGTGGCATTGGGTACACACACCCTCCCCCTGTAGACAGCATGTCGGGCAGTGCATGACACCACCCCATACTCCCAGGCACATACTGCATCAGTCCAACTGCATGTGTGGCCCCCTGCCCTACCCGACCGCTGTCAAAGACTTACCACAACATTTGGGGCACCACAAAGCCTTGGGTACTGTGTGAGCACCTCGTCCACTAGGACATCCAGCTCTTTGCTTGTGAAGGGACTGGCAAGGATCTTCTCTGTCCTTGCCATCACTGTGGACATGAGACAACAGTGGCGGAATTGGGTGGTGAGGGGTCTCAGGCACCAGTCCCTGGAGGCAGCTGCAGGTGAGGGGTGTCTGGCAGCAGGCTCTGGGAGCAGCAGCAGGTGATGGGTATCAGGCAGCAGTCCCTGGAGGCAGCAGCAGGTGAGGGGTCTCTGGCAGCAGGCTCTGAGAGAAACAGCAGGTGAGGGGTCTCAAGCAGTAGTCCCTGGAGGCAGCAGCAGGTGAGGGGTCTCAGGCAGCAGGTTCTGGGAGCAGTGGAAATGTGAGGCTCACTTCTACACATATATAGCCCCCTGGGGTCATTTCAAAGGTGCCAAGCTGCAGCAATTGGTTGTCCTGGTCTGCCTCTTTCAAATGCATCCAATGACCGCAATCTTCAAAATTGCATCATGCCACCACTATCAAGGTTCCCATTGGCTGTAAGGGCATGCTCCATGGCAGTTACACACCGTTGGTACCCGGTGTGCGCTACTGCGATGGTGCATCTTTCAAATGCAGCCAATGACCGCCTCCACCGCGGAGCACGCCTACCGCGATCTTCCAAATTGCATCATGCCACCGCAATCGAGCTTCGCATTGGCTCTAGGGCAAGCTCCATGGCGATGACACAACGCAGGGGCACGGTGTGCGCTACCGTGATTTTAGCGGTGTAGCATGCCATCCGCCATTTCCACATGTCTCCATGCCTATCAGTACCGCAATTGTGTGAATGGGGGTGCTGGTGACACCGCCGGGGCCAGGCTGTAGCTTCTGCGATTTGTGTGCCAAACATTTTAAAATTGGTGTGTTTTTAAGTGTTATTTATCTTGTTGCACTGTTTGCTATTTGCACAAGTCTCCTACCTGATTGCCGCCTGCCCCGGTCCATCTCGGCTGAGTGCCGCTTGTGTGGAGGGTATGGCCTAATTGTTCAGAACATCACTTCCGGTAGGGGGGTGGGACTTCCCACCTGATCCCCTAGTTAAAGCGGATGTGCAAAGGCGCAAAAGGAAAGCCTGTCTGCGCCCGTCCATGCCCGAACAGGCCCAGGGGCCAGAACCCCTGATCGACCGGGGAGGCAAGGGAGGATTAGATACTCAGGTGAGGAGTTACGCAGGCTAGCCAAACCTACTGATACATTATGTAGACATACCATGAACGTTGACAATATGGAAGCGAAATATGAGCACTGCGATACACCCCTAACTCCTAGACTGAGTAGGAATAATGAAATGATGCACCTAGCCCTACTAAACTGTCAGTCCCTAACCAAACATAAGTATGAGATCCATGACCTGCTTAGGGAACAGACCCTGGACGATCTCTTCCTGACCGAGACATGGCTTAACGAAAACTCCACTCCAGATATTCTGGATGCAATTCCTCATGAATTCAAGTTAGTAAGACAGGACCGTATAGGGAAGATAGGTGGCGGGATCGTCATAATACATAAATCAACACTGAAATGTGAGATAAAAAAAGCAAACCTGGAAAACTGCGAAGCATTTCTATTCACTTTAGCAGCAGTGGACGATAACACTTTAGCGGGACTCCTAATTTATCGTCCACCAGGTCCATCATCCCAATTCATCAGCAGCCTAGAAGAGAAGACAGTACACCCAGCTCTTCGACACAAAAATGTTGTGGTACTAGGAGACCTTAATATACATTTCGATAATAAACATCACCCGGAAGCGAATACAATATGCAGGGACTTATTGGCACTTAACCTAATACAAAAAGTAGAAAACCAAACCCATCAAGGAGGTCACATCCTGGACCCCATTTTCTCAAACATTATGGAGATAAAGGTAGACACCCCATGACCTGTACCTCAGTCAGACCACTATCTTATCCAATTTACTGTACCCTCTCGGAGAAAGAAATTAGAACAACAGCCTAAAGAACTCACTAGTAGGAAGCGGAACAATTTCAACCCCTCCACCTTTACCAAAGCATTGATGGAAAAAAACTCATGCTAGATAAGGACATTAACCTAGCAAACAGTAACCTTGAATTATGGATTACTGAAGACAAGGTAGCACCGTTGAGCACCTTGGTTTAAAAATGATATTAAAGATGGCCAAAAAATATGTAAAAAACTTGAGCGAATTTGGAGGAAGGAGTACTGTAGTATCTCAAAAAACAACTACAAAGGGGAATTAAAACAGTACCATGCATTAATCAATAAAACCAGGTGCACTTTCTACACAGAGAAAATCGAAAAGGCGAATAACTCCTCCAAAGAAATGTTGAGCATACTGAAGACCCTTAGAACTCAGGAAACCAGAGAGGACTTCATTGCCTCTACTGAGAGCTGTAATAAGGTGGCAGATTTTTTTGCAAATAAAGCCACTAATATATACAACACTTTTCCGGTGGAAGCATGACTAGGAAAAGGCCTAGCCTGCAATAGCCATGCCAAGTTTGCAGGTCTGACACTGGATGAACTTAAGATCCCAGACATAGAGGAACTTACAGCTATAGCTAAAGGAATTAAATCGGGATCTCCGCTGGACCCAGCTAGACCAAAAATAATGATGGAGGGAGTTATGGTAATCATGCCTTATGTTTCGGAGCTCACCCTGCGCTCCTTCCAAACGGGCCTCATCCCCATTAAATGGAAAGAGGCCATCGTCAAGCCACTCAAAAAAGAAACATCATTAGATCAAACAGTGCTAGAGAATCTTTGCTCGATCTCACTGCTACCGTTTGTTTCGAAAATTGCAGAGAACGTAACAAACAAACAGCTAGTAGACCATATAAGCAGGAATAATATCCTGCATTCGTCTCAATCAGGATTCAGGAGAGCTCACTCTACGGAGTCGGCACTACTTTTGGCCTCAGAAACCCTGAGAAAGTATGCAAACGAAGGACATACGGCCGCACTGATCCTATTAGATCTCAGCGCGATGTTCGATACCGTCTCCCATAAATTGCTCCTCTACAGGTTAGAGATGTGTGGCGTCAAAAAGAGGGCACTATGCTGGCTGACCTCTTTTCTTTTAGCACAAAGCTTCCAAGTCGCACAACAATTTCTTTTATCTGACAGCATTCCTCTTTCTCAGGGGGTCCCACAAGGCTCTATTCTGAGCCCTACCTTATTAAATATATATGTAGGACCACTGGCAGAAAGAGCAGAGAAATACAATGTTTCTATTGTCTCTTATGTTGACTACATGCAGCTCACCGTGCTGCTCTCACAGAATAAGGACCAAGCAGCTCTACACTTCTCAGAATGCCTAAAAGAATTAGCTGATTGCATGTCCAACCACTGCCTCAAGTTAAATGGGAATAAGACTGAGGTATTGATAGTGGGTAAAACACCATCCATCTGGTCAACTGCATGGTGGCCCGACACATTAGGCCAACTACCTACCCCGAAACTAGTAGTGAGAAACCCCAGAGTCTGGTTTGATTCAGAGCTGACATTTGAGAATCAAATACAAAAGATAGCTGGAAAATGTTTCGGGGTCATGAAGATGTTGCAAAAAGTACTAGATCTTCTGCCACCGAATGACAGAAAAACTATCGTACACTCGACAATAACATCTCAGTTGGAATGTCCTATACCTTGGAGCTACAAAAAAGGGTCTGTTCAAATTACAGAGAGTGCAAAATGCGGTGGCACGTCTGGTACTCGGCCTAACGAGAAGATCCAACACTAAGAAGGCTTTGATAGCCCTACACTGGCTTCCAGTGTAGAAGAGGATAGTGTTTAAGGCAATGTGCCACTGCCACCGCATTTTGCAAAAAAAAGGACCCACATATCTGCACTCTTTAATCACAAAATATTCACCAGAATGCAGCCTAAGATCATCAGGAAAGGCTTGGTGATCGTACCTAGAATCCTCAGAGACAGAATGGGGGAACGTTCATTTAGACACCGTGCAGCGAAACTCTGGAATAGCCTTCCGATGACCTTAAGAACTGAAACATTTGAAAGCAGTTTTCGTAGACAGCTTAAGACCTGGCTGTTTACACAACGTATTCAAGGATCGAACTTGAATGGCCACACACCTGTACAGATCTTGCACGTTGCTATCTATTCTCTCAGAGGTAGCTCTCAGCGCGGGGACACACTGGTGGTGTAACCATGCGCTCTATAAATGAATTAAATAAATAAATAAATACATTGACACGAGGCTCCGCAATTCAGGCGGCGGAGCAAGCAGACTGCCATTTCCACATGTCTCCCTGCCTATCAGTACCGCACTTGTGTGAATGGGGGTGCTGGTGACACACTGCCGGGGCCAGGCGGTAGCTTCCGTGATTCGTGTGCCATACATTGACACGAGTCTCCACCATTCAGATGGCAGAGCATGCCAACCACCATTTCCACATGTCTCCATGCCTATCAGTACCGCACTTGTGTGAATGGGGTTGCTGGTGACACCCCGCCGGGGCTGGCGGTAGCTTCCGTGATTTGTGTGCCATACATTGACACAAGGCTCCGTTTTCAGGTGGCGGAGCATGCCAACCACCATTTTCACATGTCTCCATGCCTTTCAGTACCGCACTTGTGTGAATGGGGGTGCTGGTGACACACCGCAGGTGCCAGGCGGTAGCTTCCACGATTTGTGTGCCATACATTGGCACGAGGCTCCGCCATTCAGGTGGCAGAGCATGCCACCCGCCATTTCCACATGTCTCCATGCCTATCAGTACTGCACTTGTGTGAATGTGGGTGCTGGTGACATACCGCTGGGACCAGGTGGTAGCTTCCGCAATTTGGGTGCCATACAATCGCAATGGCCATCTGTTAAACATCAACAGAGCACAGTGCCAACATGGTCAATGGAACATCATCGTGCACATGATGCCAATGTTCCATTTACTCCACTGATGGCTACACATGCCATGTTTGTGTGTGTGTTTCGTAGATTGGCCTGTACCCACTCACATGTCATGGATTTGATGTTGGTGTAGGCAGGACAGTGTTGTTCTGGACTCTACAATGTGTACACATGTCAATGTGTTGAGGTGCAGTGACAATCACAGCGATGCTCGTCTCAATGAATGATGAACTATGTTGCATTGCCTCTCATGTCTGCTCATGCACACATTCGTCATTCCAGCGCTGACTGTGGTCATTGTGTGGTGGATGTGTGCTAGGTTGTAATGATGCATGTGTGACAGGTACAGCACCTAGGTATGAGACAGTGGGTTTGATTAGTTACACATATGCTGGATGCTATACTCCCATGCGTGCCCATTTGAAATGTGGCCATATCCCTATGTGCATTCACATTGACCAAGGTGGTGTTTGAGGTACTTGTCTTGTGTAAATTGACAGGTGTGGCCTTTGTGTAGATGAAGGTGTCCCTACATGTGAGCTGTGTGTTAGTCAAGATTGATATCAGTCATTTTTGTTGTTGTGTCATCCAGAACATGATATGTTGTGCACATCTCATGATGTATTGCATTGACATGTATTCACTATTATCTCAAATAGGAGGAGGCCTAATTTGATTCTTCACTTGACGGTGGTGGAGGACATGGAGGATGTTGCGATCATACGGAAGTGCCGTCTGGACAGAGCCACCCTGAAAACCCTTTGTGATCTGTTGAAGCCCCACCTGCAGTCTCGCCGGACATATCCAACAGCTTTCACCCCTACTTATAAGGTGATGGATACCCTGCATTTTTTTGCCACTGGATTGTTCCAAGAGACAGTGGCCAGCGCTGGTGGGATGTCACAACCGATGTTCAGCATGGTGCTGCGTGATGTACTGTCCACCATGATGATATACAAGGACAGATACATCCATTTCCCCAGGGGTGCTGAATTACCAGCTGTAATCAGAGCCATAAATGCAAATGTATATTTCTAAACAATTCAACTGTCGTTGGTGCGTCTGATACCGCTAGACAATCGAAACCGTTTCATCTTATCTTAACAGATTTAGCCTTCTTTTAAGTATCTTAATAGTTGCAAATTGCAAACTGGAGCGATAAAAATATTTTCCTTTGGCTGAGAAGTGTACAGCCAAACACTAACATTGCTCTGATTTAAATATAGACGTGCCGCAAGTCTAACATACACCGATAATTACATCTCTGTTATGGCATGGTCAAGGTGAATTCCAAACACAAGAGATTTAGAGGAAACAATAAGTCGATAACTAGCCCTTTGTACGATTGAACTCGATTCAAAATGCTGACATTTTGTATTCATCCTACAATCTAATATGCCAATAGATAAATTGAGTGACTTGCAATTTCGAATTAACACGCAGATAACAGAAAGAAAGTCCTGCTATTTCATGTCTGAGAGGTGTCTGTGAATATTGTTTCCCTTTTGTTTTAATTTACAGAGAAGCGTCTGTCTGACACTATATAGGTCAACATGACAGAGTTTGATAAAAGAAATGTATGGAACTTTTGAATACATCTCTTGATCCGCTATATATAATACATTTTCTGTAGGGCGGGGTCTCCTTAACCTGAGTTAGTTACCGGGTTAGGTGAGGTCTGAATCTCACACAAGACAGGTGAGTGCACTGTTTTCCATTTGATATGACAGTGTGGTAACACAATGTGCATAAATAGAGCCAATGTATATCATTCACTGGAAATACATAAAATTGTAAGGAACACTGTAAACTGTTTTCTGATTACACAAAAAGACTATATATGTTTATATCTTACAGGAGTGAAGAGTACCCTGCTTGTTCAGAGATTTCACCACATAAGGTTGTACTTGATGGCAACTTTCGAGCACTTTTTATTTCATTTTTCACAAATTTTGCAGTAGCTGTTTATTATTTGGGTCCTGAAGAAAGCCGGGGTAAAGGGCCCTTCAGGTTGAAACTAGTTGACCAATTTGTGAAGCAGCCTATTTGCTAAAAGTTGCTTTTACATTATTTTAAAAGGATTGGCAGAAAGATCTTTTTTTCTCTCCCATCTCCCTTTTTAATTTTCACGTATATGCACTGCACCAGAATTTTCATCACCCAGGGGATGATTTACCACTTCTGCTAAATCATGATCATATCGGTCATTTTCTGTCTCTGACTGTATTCCTTTGTGGCTTCATCTTTATGGCCCAGTCGCAATCTTTGCTCCATGATTTCCCTCTATGTTATGGGGAGTAGTAGCAAGATAGAAGGATATCCAAGTGATGACACTGGCCTCTCTTGGCAGTTGATGGAAATCCTATCAATTTGCATAAGCTTTTTTTTTTTTTCTCACCTACATCACGGCTCCAGAGTGACTGTCCTTGAGGTTATAGACTACAAAGGTGTAATGATAAAGATTTTTTGTTCTCTACAGTAGTTTTCTTAGACCACCAGATTCTTCTTTAGGTTTTTCAATTGTATTGGGGATTGAATCTGTAGTTTGGTTGTTAAACTCTTCCCTAGGACCCTTTTTTCCCTTTTGGGAGATGAATTGCAGATCTGACCATCTCCCACATGTTTTCCAAATTCCCAAGCTCGGCCCATGACTCCTACATCCTGCGGAACAGCATTGTGCCTCAGCTGATGGCTAATCTGCTTCCCGAGCGTGCATGGATTGTGGGTGAGTATGCCTAGTCGTGTGGCGTGCTGGGTGTGTGACCTGCTGCCCTCAGCCTCTGCGACATTGCAATGTCTATTTGTGTTGGTCATACCTAAGTGACTCTGCGTATCCCAACCGTCCCTGGTTTCTGAGCCCACTGAGGGATCCCAGGACCCCAGCTGATGTCCGCTACAATGAGGCCCATGGAAGGACACGTTGTGTGGTGGAGTGTACTTTTGGTCTGCTCAAGTCACGTTTCCGCTGCCTGGACAAGAACGGAGGTGCACTGGGATACTCGCCCGTCAGATTGTAGTGGCATGCTGCATGCTCCACAACCTAGCCATTCACAAGGAGATTCCCCTGCTCCTGGATGATGGTGAAGACCCAAGGCCCCAGCCTGCAAACCAACCCGTGTCCAGTGATGAGTACAGTGGAGAGGAGGAAGGTGTTGACCTGTGTGAACAGCTCATTATACGCTACTTCACTTGTAGGTGGGTGACAATTTGGGTGCCATACAATCGCAATGGCCATCTGTTAAACATCAACAGAGCACAGTGCCAACATGGTCAATGGAACATCATCGTGCACATGATGCCAATGTTCCATTTACTCCACTGATGGCTACACATGCCATGCTTGTGTGTGTGTTTCGTAGATTGGCCTGTACCCACTCACATGTCATGGATTTGATGTTGGTGTAGGCAGGACAGTGTTGTTCTGGACTCTACAATGTGTACACATGTCAATGTGTTGAGGTGCAGTGACAATCACAGCGATGCTCGTCTCAATGAATGATGAACTATGTTGCATTGCCTCTCATGTCTGCTCATGCACACATTCGTCATTCCAGCGCTGACTGTGGTCATTGTGTGGTGGATGTGTGCTAGGTTGTAATGATGCATGTGTGACAGGTACAGCACCTAGGTATGAGACAGTGGGTTTGATTAGTTACACATATGCTGGATGCTATACTCCCATGCGTGCCCATTTGAAATGTGGCCATATCCCTATGTGCATTCACATTGACCAAGGTGGTGTTTGAGGTACTTGTCTTGTGTAAATTGACAGGTGTGGCCTTTGTGTAGATGAAGGTGTCCCTACATGTGAGCTGTGTGTTAGTCAAGATTGATATCAGTCATTTTTGTTGTTGTGTCATCCAGAACATGATATGTTGTGCACATCTCATGATGTATTGCATTGACATGTATTCACTATTATCTCAAATAGGAGGAGGCCTAATTTGATTCTTCACTTGACGGTGGTGGAGGACATGGAGGATGTTGCGATCATACGGAAGTGCCGTCTGGACAGAGCCACCCTGAAAACCCTTTGTGATCTGTTGAAGCCCCACCTGCAGTCTCGCCGGACATATCCAACAGCTTTCACCCCTACTTATAAGGTGATGGATGCCCTGCATTTTTTTGCCACTGGATTGTTCCAAGAGACAGTGGCCAGCGCTGGTGGGATGTCACAACCGATGTTCAGCATGGTGCTGCGTGATGTACTGTCCACCATGATGATATACAAGGACAGATACATCCATTTCCCCAGGGGTGCTGAATTACCAGCTGTAATCAGAGCCATAAATGCAAATGTATATTTCTAAACAATTCAACTGTCGTTGGTGCGTCTGATACCGCTAGACAATCGAAACCGTTTCATCTTATCTTAACAGATTTAGCCTTCTTTTAAGTATCTTAATAGTTGCAAATTGCAAACTGGAGCGATAAAAATATTTTCCTTTGGCTGAGAAGTGTACAGCCAAACACTAACATTGCTCTGATTTAAATATAGACGTGCCGCAAGTCTAACATACACCGATAATTACATCTCTGTTATGGCATGGTCAAGGTGAATTCCAAACACAAGAGATTTAGAGGAAACAATAAGTCGATAACTAGCCCTTTGTACGATTGAACTCGATTCAAAATGCTGACATTTTGTATTCATCCTACAATCTAATATGCCAATAGATAAATTGAGTGACTTGCAATTTCGAATTAACACGCAGATAACAGAAAGAAAGTCCTGCTATTTCATGTCTGAGAGGTGTCTGTGAATATTGTTTCCCTTTTGTTTTAATTTACAGAGAAGCGTCTGTCTGACACTATATAGGTCAACATGACAGAGTTTGATAAAAGAAATGTATGGAACTTTTGAATACATCTCTTGATCCGCTATATATAATACATTTTCTGTAGGGCGGGGTCTCCTTAACCTGAGTTAGTTACCGGGTTAGGTGAGGTCTGAATCTCACACAAGACAGGTGAGTGCACTGTTTTCCATTTGATATGACAGTGTGGTAACACAATGTGCATAAATAGAGCCAATGTATATCATTCACTGGAAATACATAAAATTGTAAGGAACACTGTAAACTGTTTTCTGATTACACAAAAAGACTATATATGTTTATATCTTACAGGAGTGAAGAGTACCCTGCTTGTTCAGAGATTTCACCACATAAGGTTGTACTTGATGGCAACTTTCGAGCACTTTTTATTTCATTTTTCACAAATTTTGCAGTAGCTGTTTATTATTTGGGTCCTGAAGAAAGCCGGGGTAAAGGGCCCTTCAGGTTGAAACTAGTTGACCAATTTGTGAAGCAGCCTATTTGCTAAAAGTTGCTTTTACATTATTTTAAAAGGATTGGCAGAAAGATCTTTTTTTCTCTCCCATCTCCCTTTTTAATTTTCACGTATATGCACTGCACCAGAATTTTCATCACCCAGGGGATGATTTACCACTTCTGCTAAATCATGATCATATCGGTCATTTTCTGTCTCTGACTGTATTCCTTTGTGGCTTCATCTTTATGGCCCAGTCGCAATCTTTGCTCCATGATTTCCCTCTATGTTATGGGGAGTAGTAGCAAGATAGAAGGATATCCAAGTGATGACACTGGCCTCTCTTGGCAGTTGATGGAAATCCTATCAATTTGCATAAGCTTTTTTTTTTTTTCTCACCTACATCACGGCTCCAGAGTGACTGTCCTTGAGGTTATAGACTACAAAGGTGTAATGATAAAGATTTTTTGTTCTCTACAGTAGTTTTCTTAGACCACCAGATTCTTCTTTAGGTTTTTCAATTGTATTGGGGATTGAATCTGTAGTTTGGTTGTTAAACTCTTCCCTAGGACCCTTTTTTCCCTTTTGGGAGATGAATTGCAGATCTGACCATCTCCCACATGTTTTCCAAATTCCCAAGCTCGGCCCATGACTCCTACATCCTGCGGAACAGCATTGTGCCTCAGCTGATGGCTAATCTGCTTCCCGAGCGTGCATGGATTGTGGGTGAGTATGCCTAGTCGTGTGGCGTGCTGGGTGTGTGACCTGCTGCCCTCAGCCTCTGCGACATTGCAATGTCTATTTGTGTTGGTCATACCTAAGTGACTCTGCGTATCCCAACCGTCCCTGGTTTCTGAGCCCACTGAGGGATCCCAGGACCCCAGCTGATGTCCGCTACAATGAGGCCCATGGAAGGACACGTCGTGTGGTGGAGTGTACTTTTGGTCTGCTCAAGTCACGTTTCCGCTGCCTGGACAAGAACGGAGGTGCACTGGGATACTCGCCCGTCAGATTGTAGTGGCATGCTGCATGCTCCACAACCTAGCCATTCACAAGGAGATTCCCCTGCTCCTGGATGATGGTGAAGACCCAAGGCCCCAGCCTGCAAACCAACCCGTGTCCAGTGATGAGTACAGTGGAGAGGAGGAAGGTGTTGACCTGTGTGAACAGCTCATTATACGCTACTTCACTTGTAGGTGGGTGACAATGTGCAACATACCTATTGTCTGCTGATATTGCTGTTGTCGTGAAGGGGCATGTGAGAATTGTAACAGCAGCCAGTTGTAGACTCAGCGGTGTTTGGCAATGTTTCTCGGACAGGTCATTTGGGAACATCTACAGGATGTGTATGTTGACACTTGTTGCCCATTGTGATGTGTGCCTGTTGGGTTATCCTGATGGTAGGGGTTGTGTGATGTCTGTGATGCCACACCCAGACCAGTGACAGTTGTTCTGTTGTGTTTCCCTAGGTGCTTTCGACTTCTCCTTGCCTACATACAGCCCATGCTCCTGTTACATTGTGATCATGGTGAAGACTGTACATCCTGCAATAAAGATGAAGCAGACACGACAACGTGTGTAAGGATATTTTATTTGCAATGGTGAGATGCGAGCAGGGGTGTTCATTTCCACTGTTGGGGGTGGAGCAGTGAGTTGAGAGTTGTGGTAAATGAGATAATCAAGTAGTCAGCACATTGATGTGGTGACCCAGTTCAATAGTCAGATGCCATTCATAAGACAGTATGGGGAAGGACAGTCCAAAAAGTCAATGCAGTGGTGGAGAGGGTTGCCATCAAGGCTGGCTCTGTGACTGGGGTCTGGCAGGTGCTTTGCCTCCATATACTCTCAGGGTCTTCTTAGGATGGCCCCTTCATCGTTTGGCAGGGGGCCCTGCTGCAGGGCTAGAGGGGTCTGAGGACTCACCCCTCTCTGTGGGCGCAGGGGAGGATGGTGAACTGTAATCTGTGGCTCACCAGAGGCAGGTGGAGGTGTTGTTTGTGGTGCAGGCCTGTCCCTCAGTACCTCCACTTGCTGGCCCAAGAGGTCCACAATTTGTTCCATGCAGGTGTCGATGGACCTCATCAGCAAGATGAGCTCGTGTAACAGTTGGTCCGACTGGCCCATTCGTCCCTGGGCCTGTTTGTATGCACCAAGGACTCTGGTGATGGGTCCCAGCCTCCTGATATCTGTGGGTGACCCTGCCCTGCTGCCACGGACCTGTGGCCTCACCACTGTGGGCACCCGTATCCTCTCCCTACCCTCCTCCGTCGGTGGTGTGTGCTGGTCATCCTCTTGGACAGGGAGGGTGTTGCAGGCAGCACTGGTGGTGGTGGTGGCAGTGGCCACACAAGCCGTGACAGCAGGGGTCTGCAGTGAAGTTGTTGTTGGCGCAGATGTGGTGGGGGGACAATGGGGTCCTGGGACCTGTTGCTCCCTGGCACACCAGATGGGCCGTCTCCAAGCTCATCGTCCATGGAATCCTGGGAGTCAACATCCAAGAGTCCATGTACCGGGGGAGAGACTGGCTCTGCAGGTTGTTGGTCTTGTCCTCTGCAGTGAGTTCTTAGTCACCTGTGGGTCAGATGGGAAATGGTCATTGTAGTGCACCCGGCAAGCTTTGTGTTAGCTGTGTGTCATTCACTTTTTATACACTGCACAATTGACGGATCATCACATTGTTTACTATGTACACTACTGTGCTTTCTGACATGATGCAGTTGTACAGGCATTACTTGTCCATGGTGTGAGGTTCAAGGCATACCATGCTACCCATGCACAATTAATGATTACAGGGACTTGTTGCCATCTAGGGCCTGGCACAACATGTTTTAAATTGAGGACTCATTGTTGATTTGTGTGACCTGGCAGGCATCACATCTGGCCATGGACTGGCTATTGTAATCTCCTGCATACCTTTGTCCTGTCATGTGCATATCTTCATTTGTACCACCACACATGCTTTCGTATTTTTCAAATGGTCCTTGTTGCACTTGCCCCATGGTGATGCACATGTAAATAGGTGCTGTGCATGATTGTGCCCTGACTTACTTCTACTTGTGCATTGGTGTGTCACACTTAGGTAGCTGTGACAGTTTCCTTAGCTTACCTGTGTGCACACTGTGCTTGGCAATGGGGTAGGTGTGCCTCTTTGTGCAATGAGAGGGCTGGTGTTGTCGTATGGCACTATTTAATTTGTGACAAATGGGTCGGTGCACGTACTGGCTACTTACCTGTAATGTGCCACATTTGTGTTTGTGATGTCACACGTGTGTGTGTGTTGTGGCGGGTTACATTCTGCTCGGTGGGGTCACAGGACAGATTCATATGGCTACCTACCTGTAAGTTTGTTTGGTGTACTGTAATAGCTTCCAACTGCTTCTGGATGGGGTGGGGGGAGGGCTCCATCCTGCTGAGGTGTGGGACAGGTTGCATAGTGGGAGTTGTTGTGCTGGCCTTCCACCCACAAACACCCTCATTGTGAAGATGGCTACCTACCTGTAAGTTTGTTTGGTGTACTGCAATGGCTTCTAACTGTTTCTGGATAGGGCGGGGGGAGGGATCCATCCTGCTGAGGTGTGGGACAGGGGGCATGGTGGGAGTTGTAGTGCTGGCCTTCCACCCATAAACACCCTCATTGTGAAGATGGCTACCTACCTGTAAGTTTGTTTGGTGTACTGCAATTGCTTCCAACTGCTTCTAGGTGGGGTGGGGGGAGGGTTCCATCCTGCTGTGGTGTGGGCCAGGAAGTATGGTGGGAGTGGTGGTACAGGCCTCCCACGCACAACCACACTCATTATGAAGATGGCTAACTACCTGTAAGTTTGTTTGGTGTACTGCAATAGATTCCAACTGCTTCTGGATGTGGTGGGCGAGGGCTCCATCCTGCTGAGGTGTGGGACAGGGGCAGCAGCGGTCCGTGGAGGGAGTTCCGTGGGGCGGAAAGGCGGGGCGGGGGAGGGGCAGGGTGGGGGGCACTAAACACCGGAACATGGATAATTGGAGGTAAGTAAACAATTAAATAAATAAAACTAATTTCGTAGCACACCCTGCATCACAAAATGAGGTGCTGCGCGCGCTACGAAATTCGTTTTATTTATTTAATTGTTTACTTACCTCCAATTATCCATATTCCGGTGTTTAGTACCCCCACCCTGCCCCTCCCCGCCCCGCCTTTCCGCCCTGCGGAACTCCCTCTACGGACTGCTGCTGGACAGGGGGCATGGTGGGAGTTGCAGTGCTGGCCTTCCACCCACAAACAACCTCATTGTGAAGATGGCTACCTACCTGTAAGTATGTTTGGTGTACTGCAATGGCTGACACATGCTTCTGGGTGGGGTGGGGGGAGGGCTCCATCTTGCAGATGCTGTGGGACAAGGGGGCCTGTAGTGCTGTCTGCCTGTACACATGCCCCCATGGTAATGTTGCTAGCTACCTTTGGGGTGTATGGGAGTGAGTGGATGTTCGATCTGTGAGACATGTTTTTGTGAGTGTGTGGTGCAGATGGATGGGATTTGTCCTAGTTGGTGTAGCTTTGGAGTTGTGCGAGACAGTACATAACAGAGTGGTGGTAGTCAATTGCTTGTACTTACCAGCCTCCACTCCCCCAGCTACTCCTGTGAGACTCTCTGGATACAGTTTGGCAAGCACCTTCTCCTCCCATTGTGTGAATGTTTTTTGTGGAATGGGAGGACCACCACCAGTCCTCTGAGTCAGCTCACGGTTCTTGCTTCTCCTCTCCTTGACAACCCTCTTCAGATCATGCCACCGCTTCATGATCTCCTTTTTGGATCTTGGGGTGGTCCCTACTGCATTGACCCTTTGGACTATCCTTGCCAACATTTGTGTCCTTGTGGCTAAGGGTGTCTGTTGGACCAGGCTACCAAAATGCTGTGGTTCCACTCTGACTATCTCATCTACCATGACTGTCAACTCACTCTATGTGAATTTGGGCATTTTCTGTGTGGCCATGGTGTGTGGTGTTTAAAGTGGTTGTGGGTGCAGGAGTGAGAGTGGTGGGTGTGGTTGTGATGTGTATGGTGTGTGTTGTGCAGGGGAGTTAGTTGTGCAGGTGTGGAAGTTGTGGTGGTGCTGTGTGTGATGTGGCTAGTGATGTAGTGTTCTTTGCCTCTCCTTTCAGCTGGGGGGGGTGTCCCTTCTCTCATGGAGTATTGCAAAGGATTGTGGTCAGGGAAGGGGCTGTTTTTATACTCGGCTATGTGGGTGTGTCCAATTGGGGTATTGCTGTCAGGTGTGTTGTATATTTCTATTTTGCCATGTGCTTGTGTCAGTGGGGTGTGTTTTGTGTATTTGGGGGCCATGGCTGGGTTGCTGTGTTTGCTTTTTGGCCTTGTTGTGGGTTTTTTGCTTCGTCTGCCATATTTATCATGGTGCGTCCGCAGCGGTGGCTGTGCTGCAGCTCTTCTGCTGGCTCTCCCATTCATCACATTGTGCGACTGCGGCAGTCGGAGACAGCGGTACGTACCACGGGACCGTTGGGGATATCCTAATTTCACGTTCGGTGTCTCTGCTATACTTGCGGCGGGTTGGTGTTTTTCCGCTGCGGATCCAACCGCCGCAGACGGATTTTGGCCATGTTCACGCGCTACGGGTGGTTTTTCTTGGCCACATTCCACCACGGTCGGTGTTTTTGGGCGGTTGATCCTAATTTGTCCGCCGGTTTTTCTTAGGTGCCGGCAGGCGGTTGTTTTCCGCTTCCATGGCAGTAGGGGTGCTTTTCCACCCGCCATCCTAATAGACCCCATAGTATCAGCAGGGATGTGACTGAGATTTTGCTATCCACCAAGCAAGTGGATCGGTGCGATTTCAGCTGCACCCATACGGTCGTCATCCTATACCATGAAATGTCAAGATGGCATAGTTTTCTGTGGGAATTGCTTAGATAACAGTCTATGGTAGTACCTAT
The DNA here is from genome assembly GCF_964204655.1 of Triturus cristatus. Lineage (NCBI taxonomy): Eukaryota > Metazoa > Chordata > Amphibia > Caudata > Salamandridae > Triturus > Triturus cristatus. The sequence continues at coordinate 856,839,626 of NC_140588.1, read as the reverse complement.
GAGGGCATGGTATGCAAGTGCTGGCTCATAGATTACACTACCTCGGGTATGTGCTACCACTGCTTGGGTCACCAAAAAGTAGTCGATGCAAGACTGGGAGTCATGGACTTAGGAGTGAAAAGAGAAGTCTCTGTCCCTTGGGTGTAGGAGGCGCCAGACGTCTGTCGGGCAGTGGTCATTCAGAAGTGCTGTAGTAAATCCCTGTCATGGCCATGGCCATGTGTCATGTCTAAGGGCCCGTCCTGTCCATGATTACACCAAAGGCTAGATTCCAGTCTTAATTTAAAGAAGGCTTCAGCTTCATTGCAAACAATGCTTCGCGACATTGGATGGTTCTAGGAGTGGAGACAGCGGCAGAACAGGTCCAAGTTTTGATGAGGGAAATCGCTGCCCTGAAACAAGAGATCGCAGGAGATTCTTCCCTGATTAACGCTAAAAGTGCCCTGGAGAATCTTACCAAATCATTAAAAGACTTTGAAACTACTACGCAGAATAAGAAGCTGGATAAACTCTCCAAGGATATCAGGTTTTATGAGAAAAAGAATACGTACCCCTACCTCAACGAGGATTATTACAAGCAAGACAATTCGGGACGTTTTACAGGACGAGGCAGAGGTGCCTTTAGAGGCAGGAGGAACTACACCAATTTTTCTGACTCCACTGTGAGTTCAGACAGTGACCCGGAGGTCCAGGGCCCGAGCTACGATTACAACTACCGTGACAACTATCGTGATAACTGGTATCCTCCCCAAGGTTATTTCCCTTTTTTAGGGGAAGGCCAATGGAGACCCCCGCGAGGACGAGGCGGCCACTGGCCAAGAGGACCATCGAGAGGCCAGCAGAACCCACCGAGTACGAATTGGGACAGAGGCAGAGGGTCGACCCCCAAACAGGTCAGTTTCCAACAGGAGAATCATGGAGAGATCTCAACAAGGAGGAAAGTGTACAGATGGTAGAGCTCCATAATAACCCTGTGGTCAACATTTCTGCATACAATTTGAGCACAGATGAACAAGCTGTTCTTTCAAAAGGTCTATCATTCGTCCCAACGGCCCATCCAAATTCATTTAATCTCAAGACAGAACTTTATGGATTTTTTCGTAAGATCCGTCTCAGATACTTCTTCAGAAATGCTGAGGATAATCCCTCTAAATCCCATACTGGACTAAGGCCTCCATCTAAGTTCTTTCCACCGGCCAGTGCCATGAGTAGCAGGATTTTGGCGTATGAGAACATGGTTCTGAAGGATGTCAATACCCTACTATCGACATATAAACACACTATACCGAACACCAGTAAATCTGAAAAAACTGCACTCGTGACCCTTAAAAACAACAAGGACATTGTGATCAAGTCTGCCGATAAGGGGGGAGCCATAGTGATACAGGACACGACCGCTTATAAATCTGAAATTTTGAGACAACTGCAAGATGGTGTCAGCTACTCCTTGCTCAGATCCGACCCCACCAAGGACTTGATGGGTGAAATCCTTCTTATCACTTTGGAAGCCTTTAACCTCGGTTTTATAAGCAAATTGGAATTCGAGTACCTGAACCAGAAATGCCCACGACTACCGACCATCTACACCCTACCGAAGATACATAAAGACATTCTTCATCCACCAGGGCGCCCAATTGTATCGGGGTGTGGGTCATTATTGGAACCTCTATGCAAGTACATAGATTTTTTTCTAAAACCGTTAGCTGAGGAAACAGAGACGTACCTGCGTGATACCATGCAAGTCATCAACATAGTGGATCAACAAGTTTTCAACTCCAGCGAGCAAATACTCGTGACTTGTGATATTGTATCACTTTACACCAGTATCCCTCAGGAACAAGCTTTGGAAGTCATGAGAGAAGTCTTGAACTCCAGACCAGCACCGATGAGGGTACCTACTGACTTCATTATAGCCCTCTTGACTATTGCTATGAGGAAGAATTTCTTTTATTTCCAAGGAAAGTACTACGTACAGACGAAAGGAGTGGCGATGGGGGCTGCCTTTGCCCCAGACCTGGCGATCCTGTATATGGACAATTTTGAAAAGCGTTTCGTCCTCTACAACAACCCCTTCTCTGGACACATCAATCTATGGAAGAGATATATCGATGATATATTGATGATCTGGAATGGCGATATACCCCAACTTAATTTGTTCCATGAGTGGCTTAACCGATGTGACCAAGACATCCAGTTTACCATTCAGTCCAACACACAGGAGATACCATTTCTTGATTTGAAAATATTCAGCGAAGATGCCAAACTTTTCACCACCCTATACAGGAAGCCAACTGAACGGAATTCCCTGTTGAGGTACAGTAGTTACCACCCACGTGGCTTACGTGACAATCTCCCAGTAGGACAGTTCCTGCGGATCCGCAGGAACTGTACTAAGCGAGTGGACTACATGACAGAGTCAGAGGACCTGAATGCCAGACTAATTGCCAGGGGCTATCCGAAGCGTTTGGTTAAGAGGGCCCAGAAGAGGGCCTGGTACAACCCACGTGATGATTTGCTCATAGCTAAAGACCCTGCTACATCACCAACGAGCAACAAGATGATATGTGTGACAACGTTCTCAACTAGAAGCAATGCCGTGAAAAAGATAATTAACAAACATTGGGGTATTGTATCAACTGAGATCAATCAACTGAATTTACCTATGCATTCCTTCAGAAAAGCCATGAGCATCAAGGACCATGTGGTACATTCTTTCCTTGAGGACCCGGTTGTACCAACTATCCACTCAATTTGGAAACTACCACCCGTTACAGGTCATTTCAAGTGCGGATCGTGTAAGGCATGCCCAACTACAATTCAATCAAAAAAGTTTGTCTATAAACATCAAACCATCACTTTACATTCACACACCAATTGTAATTCGACTAACATCATCTATGGGATCCTTTGCCCCTGTGGCCAATTATATATTGGCCAAACACAACAAAAAATCAAGGCGAGAATTCTACAGCACCAAAGTAGAATAAGATGCAGTGTGATCGGAGCACCTCTAGTTGAACATTTTAATCAACTAGGACACAGCCCCGAGCAAATGCAATGGATTGTGGTGGAGAAGACTGAACTGGGCCCTAGGGGTGGCAATATATCCTCTATTCTCACCATTAGGAAGTCCAAATGGATGATTCGCTTTGACACTGTCAACATGGGTCTGAACGAACAGGATCCGAGTAATGCCCAATTAGCCACTCTAGGGAACTGAAATTAACTGGCCACTGTATCTCGATCCATCCAGCTGTTAGGTCGCTTCTGTTGTGAATGGAACCTTTAATGTATTTAGCTGTTTAATTATTTTTAAACATGCCATTCATCTATGCTACATTTATGTTCCAAATGCTATGTTTATCCATGATAACACTCTGTTTACTGTCAATGGTTTAACGGGTCCATGATTAATCACATAGGCCCTCGTGTGTGTTTAAAATCAATGCAAAGGTCTTCTGTTTGCTCGAATATGTTTCTTTCATCTTTGTCTGTAATTACGTATTTGCCTGATCAATTGTGATGTACCCCCTGCAGGTTTGCTCACCTCCTGTCCCCTCATGCCCTTGAACTGATTTGCTTCATTTACGCAAGAAGCCTCAATCGAGACCTTTTTAATACACTCTCAACTAATGTGTAACCATCCATCTAGCCTCTGACTTTATTTTATTGGAGTGCTCGGAACTAATGTCCATCATTTCACTTATGTCGTCAAGATGGATCAACGAGATCTTTGCCTCCTTCCCCATAGAACTACTCACGGTGTCTTTCTTCTACTACACCGACGCCGCTAGCATCTAGCTGCTGCGCCCGGTTGAACGTCACGCGGCGCACGGCGTGTCCTTATCAGTGAATTCTCCCAACGGGTCCAGTGCTTTGTTTGAAACCGCGAGCACGACAGGTCATGGCAGCCGCTTAAGGTATGGAAACGTCTGTTCTGTTAAACTTCTTTCCCTCATGCTACGAGCAACTTAGCACTGCGTGGCATCATTTTCCACACTCGGTTGCTTAGCTTTTTAACTCCTTCACGAAAATGCATACCGGCTTTGTCGAAGTGTATTCTATTGTGATACTGGAAACGATGCGACTCCATCGTACTTTTATTCTCTAGTTAGACAGTTTCTAACCTCCTGTCATCACTTTCATCATTAATGTACAGCAATACCGATACAGTCTATGTCCCACCACTTACCAAGGTGTGGACTTTACCCCTATTTAATCGTTGTTTTTGTTGACAGATTAGGGTACTAGGTCCTTAGCTGAATATCCTCTAGGTTGGGATTTCCATCTGTTTGTAAATCAGTACTCTTTTCCATTTTATTCATAGAGGTCGCCCTCCTCCGTGATTAATTTCACTTGTCACACCGATGTCTCTCACGGCGTGTGATGTTGGATTAAATAACACCTCCTCGTTGATTTGATCATCACCAGTAAGTGAGATTTATTCATTTTTGTTCTGAATGAATTCCAATCCATTCAACCCGCTCATGGATGGTTACAATGACACCTTAAATTTATTACAGGTGAACTCCACCCCCTACAGTCCTCGGAGCCCACCAGGCCCTGCGCCCCCGGACGCGAACGTTCCAAGTGATTAGATGCCCTGTTTCTAATATGGTAACTATGGCGATGCTCTCGCTCACCCAGTCTCCCTAAGTTAATTCAGTTGGGACTCAACACAGTTTTTAATACTTACCCAATGTCTCTTCAGGTGCCTTCCCCTTCTGCTCCACCATTCTGTTTGTCCTGAGGAAGACCCCGCCAGTAAGGACCTCAGTCGCCGCGTCCCCGGGCTCCATCTTCCTGATTCCTCGCTAGCTTCTTTTTCCTCACAAATGCGCATGCCCGGCGATGCGGCAGCTCAGGTAAGTAATTTTCTTTATTTTTAACTTTCTAATTAATTTTTAAATGAGTGCGGGAGGGAGGCGGGTGGCGGGCAACTCTGCTCCGTCGTGGCGTGTGCGTAGTATGCCTGCTATGCCTACTTTGCGAAGTGCGAAGTAGGCCGCACTATGCACACTCCGCGGGCGGAGCGGAGCACTGTGCCCACCCTTTATTACATCAGTCTTTTCTCATTGCACTCCAGCTATGGACCATCTCAGCACTGTAGGTTGCACATGACCGGCCTTGTGATGAGGGTTTTGGATTTGTGAGTAAGGGTGGGCGTAGTTCGCGAAGTAGCACTTCGCGAAGCTACGCAAAGTGAAGTTCGCACTACGCGAGCTACGCGTAGCACTTCGCGAACTGCGTAGTAACATGTTCGCACTGTGCAAGATGTTGTTTTCAATGATTGCACAGTGCGGACAAGCAACCGGCACTGTGCAATCATTGAAAATGGCATCTTGCACAGTGCGAGCTGTAGTTTTCTGCTGCTCGAGTAGATTTTTACTCGAGCTTCAGCTTTCTCAACGCGAACTGGTAGTTTCTCATCGCGAGCGGTCGCGAGCATACGCGACCACTCGCAATGAGAAACCTGACCTCCTCGCGTTGGGAATCTCGCCGGGAGGTTTATTTTCCATGCTCGCGATCGCCAACTTGCAGTTGCTGATCGCGAACAAGGAAAAAGTCTCGCCGGGATGTCATTTTGCTTGCTCGCGGTCGCCAACTTGACGTTGAGGACCGCGAGCAAGCCAAAAATGACCGCAGCACTACGCAACACTACGCTACGCGTGTTCGCACTGTGCTACGTGCAGTTCGCGTAGTGCGAAGTAGCGCGAACTTCGCATACTACGCGAGCGTAGAGTAGTGCTTCGCCCAGGCTTATTTGTGAGATCATGTCCCTCAATGTGACATCCATGACACAGTTATCTTTTCACAGGGCAGGTACATTGGGGGCTGCGCAGTTTTGGACACAGTGAGTCCACCCCCAGACACAGGTCGATATGTGATGTATGTGTTGCTTAACCCAACAATGGACTGGAGATGTGGGCAGGCTACATAGATGTTCCGGTGCTGGCATCCTGCATGTGTGTGAGATGTGCAGGGACTGTGTTCCCCCTCACACCTGCATGCATTTACATCAGCTCTTCCCATGCAGATGTACCATGTGAGATGTACTCTAATCTCTGATTGACATATTGTTGGATTTGTGATGAGTTTGTGCTGCTGTACTGATAGATGTTGGTACATAACACTGTGTATAAAAAGACAGGGGAATGATTCGATTAAGGAGTTAAAAAGATAGGAATCCTAATAAATGCATAAACAAAAATTACCTCTGACACCATAAATTAACTTTTCCTTCTACCTCAATGAACTTTTTTAATTAGCCCTGGTTGGTAATCATATACATATTACGTTTTCCACTTGGTTATCAAAACAAAGAATCCTGTCATGAAACAAGCTAGAAATGAGCCCTCTCGTATTACGTTTAAACATCAAAGGTGTGAAAATTATAAGCAGAAGTGTATACAACATTAGCAAGACATACAAATGTGTAAATAATAAACACAAGAAATACTGTGCAAAAATATATAACAAACATGTTACAACAGATAAAATTCAGCAAACATGGAATAGCCCTACTGTTTTTCAAAAGACAGAGAGTACAGGGACTTTTTTGTCATTTGTCCTCAATGTACACTAGTATATTAGCCTAGGAGAGGTCAAATCAATGTTGAGAACTCGATTAAAGAACCCTACAAGTTGGGCTCTATTATGTCCATTTAAGCGTGTGGTTGGTTCTCTATAGAGCCTCTCAATAATTAGAACCAACGCGTTTCGACCTTCTAAGGGGCACGTTTTCATACGAAGGTCTTCATCAGGGCGTGGCTTTTTTCAGATAGGACTTGTGATTCCGTATGTACATTCACATATTTCGAAGAGATATGTCCTCTCGATGTGGCGGGAAAAGGAAAATCCTTTGTAGGCATACTGTGGGTGGTGTTTGCTTATGTCTTCATGTCTTTTTTGGCTTGTAGATGGCCCCAGACAGCCCGTACTTTCAAAGCGTGCTGAACTTTCGGAAAACGTCCCTATTTTTCACAGTTTCTCCGAATAGCCAGAGAGTTCCCACTGCGTTGGAATTTCGGCAGCGTTCTCGGCAGGTCCACCACTACTGTCTTCTTAATTACTCCAATTGAGTGTCACTCCTCTTCTTTTACACCATGTGGAATGCAGCATTCGTCCAAGCTCATTGAGGTACAAAGAAAAGTAAATTTATGGTGTCAGAGGTAATTTTTGTTTTTGTAGGTACATAACACTGTCACTGATCATTTCCCCCTCTTGTCTCCCATGCCTGCAGCTCAAGGTTCACCAGCTTAAGTCCATTTGGAGGGCCACTGCAGCCAAGGTGCAAGCTCTGGGGGTCTCAAACCGATGGCTCACCCACTGCCACAAGAGGTGGGACGACATCAGCCGGCTGGCAAAGAACGTGGCAGACATGACCTTGGGGCTGCTTCCTCGCACTGGGCGTTTGGCATGGCGCAGCATGACACCACTAATGGGGCGCATCTTGGCGGTGACACAGCCTGAGCTGGATGCACGTTTCAAGGAGCAACAGCAGCAAGCCAGGGGTGAGCATTTGGGGAGGGTGACTTTGGCTGGGAGCGGCTGCATGTGTAAAGAGCCTGTGCCAGCGTTGACCTATGTGATGTTGGTAGTGTGATGCAGTGGCATGTAAGTGGCTGCTGGGCTGGGTGCCAGTGTCATGCATTTGGCATTCCTGTACTTACAAAGGTGATTTGAAAGCTGTGCATTCCCGTTGCATTCTGAGTTGTGCTCTTTAGGTTTCTTCTGCATTGGGGTAGTCTTGGGAATCCCATGGGAGGGAACAGCAGTGTTCCGGATCTGAGTGTGCCTTCATCAGTGCGTCCATTGCATGCACCCAGATTGGGGAGGCCTAGACATCTGAAAACAATGTGCACCAGTCTTTGGGCCCCAGAGTACAACATGGTGGGTGGCATGGGCTAATGGCCATTGTGGACTGTCATGTTGTAGTCCTAGGTGTGCTCAGAGCTAGTTGTGTGTCAGGTTGAACAGAGCCACAAGCAAGGGGTTGTGCTGTTTGGTCATCACTTGGCTCACTCATGCCTGAATTTCCAGTTTCCACGCACTGTTTGAGTCTAAATAGTGATTTGGCACAATGTGATTACACAGGGTGGTGTGCAACATGTCAATCTGGTCATCTTTTGTTATGCATTGCTTGCATATGTTTCTTCTGTTGCTGCCACTGACCTGACCCTTCATCTTTCTCTCATGCACCATCACCTGTGGTCGCGGAGGGACAGGAGATGGACACCAGTGGGGGTGAAACAAGCATGAGAGCTGCACAGGAGCCCAGTGACACAGATGTCACCTGCGCCTCAGAGGGGGACAGGAGTCTGCTGGAGGAATCCCAGCCAGAGACGCAAAGTACCACATCATCTGATGCCAGCAGGGATGCATCCATGCTGGCAGGCACAGGAAACGGGTACTCTTCATCATCTTCCACCACACAGTGGGCAGTGCACACCCTCCCAGCCACTTCCTCTGGTGCTGCCTGTGTCTGCCTCAGTAAGAGGGGAAGAGTGTCCTTCACCCCTGGCACCACTGTCTCTGCCCCTTTCCCCCCTGCTGCCATCAGTGCTGAGTCTGTGGTCCTTTTGCACCAACTATGTGTAGGCCAGACAGCTCTCCTCAATGCCTTCATTGACCACGACAAAAAATTGGCACAGGTGGTTGCTTTCATGGAGGGCATACATTCTGACGTGGGTGGGCTGCACCGTACTGTCCAGACTTTGTCCTCCACAGTGACGTCTGCCCTTCAACAGGCACATACTCACAGTCCAGCTCTGGTCCATTGGTCCACCCCTATGGCAGTAGCCATGTCTGACGATAGTGACCATGGTCCACATACATCAAAGTCACGATATGGCACATGAAGCACACAGCAGCAGCAACCCAGTGTTCCCATGCGCAGACACCATCCCCACAGAAGACCAAAGCCACCCAAGAGTGCAGAGAGAAAAGCCCGTCAGCCCGTCAGGCGACACCAGGGGACAAAGAGCAAAGCAGCAGACCTCAGGCACACATGCCTCAGAGGCATCCCCAGCCAAGGACTCTCCTGTCCCTACAACACCTTGCAAAGAGAAGCATACAGTTTCTGTGCCCACCAAGGAGGTGGTGCATGGCAAGGGTACACCTAGGAAGGGCTCCAAGGTAGATTCACCCACCACCTCGACTCCCATTCCAAGCCCAGTAAAGCAGGGGAAGGAGGGCGCTGTAGGGGTGACACCTAGTAAACAGGGGAACGGGGGCAGAAGCAAGCGTTCCGCTGGGTCCAGCACATCACCAGAGGGGGTGCCAGCGTCTGCACCTGATGCAGTTTTGGTGGTGAGTGTTTCTGTTGTGCCCACATGACTTCCTATTGATCCAAAGTCAGGCAAGCCATTTAGGATCCCCAAGAAGTGGAAAGGCAACTCTCCAAAATCTCCCAGCCACAACGTGTCTCCCGTCTGCATGACTCCACCTCCACGTGCCACTACACCACCTGGTCCAAGGAGCCCTCTGGCTTGCCAAGCCACTGCTAGCTCTACCTCAGCTGGTCCGCTCTTTCCCCGGTCAAGTGCCACGACAGTCTCCAAGACACAGCCAGCTCCCAGTCGGCATGACAGCCAAGTCTGAGTGGTACCCACCCTCACACACCTGTCTCTCACACAGGTGGGCCTGTACTTCACATTGTTACTCCCTGACTATGCTGCTGACCATGGAAAGGTACAGTCGCACACATTCCCTGTGCAGCCTCTCATGGACATACCCTGCACTTAGCCCTGGCCACTGGCCTTGTTGTTCACTGCCGTTTTGCCCTTGCCTGTGCACCTTCTCATGTACATGCTCTGCACCCTGAACTGGCCACTGGCCTTGCTGTTTTGCCCTTGCCTGTGCAGCTTCTCATGGACATACTCTGCACTTGTCCCTGGCCACTGGCCTTGTTGTTCACTACTGTTTTGCCCTTGCCTGTGCAGCTTCTCATGGAGATACCCTGCACTTAGCCCTGGCCACTGGCCTTGTTGTTCATTGCCATTTTAACCTTGCCTGTGCAGCTTCTCATGGACATGCTCTGCACCCTGGACTGGCCACTGGCCTTGCTGTTTTGCCCTTGCCTGTGCAGCTTCTCATTGACATACTCTGCACTTAGCCCTGACCACTGGCCTTGTTGTTCACTGGTGTTTTACCCTTGCCTGAGCAGCTTCTCTGCATTTTGTGCCTCACTCTTCTCTTCTCATGGTGCCTATCTGTGCAATATGTGAATAAAGACAGTTGCTCCTGTTGTCTATTTTGTCAGTGTCCTTACTGAATAAAGTTATTTTGCTGTGTATATGGTTTACTGTGCCACATGGTCTGTGTGCCACTTCAACATAGTTAATGTTTGGGTTCACTTACTCTATTTTTTACAGGGGTGACAGGGTCTTCAGTTCTTCCTGACACCGATACTTGTGGGGGCAATGGTGTCAATTTTCAATGGGAAACAGTTGTAATTTTCTTCATTTGTTCATGTTGGCTATATTGTACACATGTCAGGTTGGGGGGCACTGCCAGCACAGAGTGGGTTTCTGCACACAGTATTGCAGGCAGGCTGTCCAGGGTCACCATGTCTGTGTATTCTTCCTTTATGTGTGCACAGTGGTGTATGTGTGTGGTCATATTGTGATGGCCAGTCATCCTAGTCCCATGGCTTACTTTCCATGTGTGCTCTTGGATGGTAAGGAAGTGTGCAGTGTGAAGGGCATGAGTTTGTCGGGAGTGTTGATGTGTGCCTGCCCCTGCATTTTCAACTACACATGTGTCACCCAGGAGTTGTTTGCCTGTTGTTTTGATTGTTCAGCCCTGTAGATGTGGTTGTATGCACATGTGTGAGTTGTATGTTGTGCACTGTGCAGTGTGTTGGTGTGTCCTTGCAGTTCTGTCTGACTCCTACTTGTTGTTTCTGTCACTTGTGAGTATGCAGAGTGTGTGACTGGCAAGTCAGTGTTGTGTTTTGTTACTGTTTGTGGAGACTGTTTAGACCTGCTGTTCCACACTACCATTGTGGTTGTGTTTTCTAATGCATTGCTGTCACTTGGTGCCTTCTTGCCTCCAGTATGGCATGTTGTGTGTGTTGTCATACCATCCCCTATCTGTGCTTCAGATGCCTACCCATTGTGTGTCTGCACTCCCTCTCTTTGTGTACGGTATACTCCTGCCATGTCCCCTACTGACATGCAGTACACTTCACTTTGGTATCAGCTGTCCCCTTGGTTTACATGTGCCTCTCCATCACTTCATTTGTGACACTTTGCTTTGTGGTGCAGTTCTTTGGCCAGGATCAATGTGTCACTCTGGGCATTTCCCCAATGGGTTGTATGTGATGTTCTTGTGCAGTTTGGCAGTCATGGTTGCTCCTATGCAATTCAACTGTGTGTGCTGCCCAGTCCTCTGGTCAAGTTGTTTCCACCTTTGTGTCCCAGACTTGTGCATCTGTTGGTGTTGTGTTAGATGTATGTGTGTTGGCTGTGTTATTGCTTCACTTCCTGGGTGTGCTGTTGTCTTTGTGCTGTCCTGATTGGTGCTGTGTGTGTTGATGTTCTTTCACTCATGTCTGCATGGGGCTGGCATGCTTGGTTTGCACACACTGCTTGTTGTGCATGCAGTGCTGTGTGTGTATGTTGCCTTGACATTGCCTGGTGTCCATCCCCTGATGTCCAGCTGTGTTTGCTATGTGATTTTGCTGCCAGTGCATCTGTTGTATGTTTGATGTGGCTGTGTTGTTCTGTGATGGTGCACTTCTTGTGTGTGTTGTGGTATGTTGTCTGTGCATTGTTCCTGAGTGATGAGGTTGTGCACTCCTGTTGTGTCTGTGTTCCCATTGCCTTTCCACAGTTTAGCTGCACAAGGCATATCTGTTCTTGTTGCAGTTCTGTGTGTGTTTCTGTTGTGTTATGTGTTTGTCTGTTGTTTTTGTGCAGGCATTTGTTGTGGCATCCCTGTGTGTGTGTGATGTTTGTGTCTACCCCCAGGGTGTGTGATTGTGTGTGTATTGACTGGCAAGTATTGCCAGCCTTCAGTGTGTTTGACACTGGTGTTGTGTGCTGTTGGTGTGAGGGGGGTATGTGTGCAGATTCCTACTGGTGTTTGGCAGTCAAGGAGTGTGTCAAAGGGCCCTGTGTTGTGCTGCTGGTGTATTCCTGTGTAGTAGTTGTATAGATGTGTGGCTGTTCACAGTTTGACTTCAGGGCCTTCCTTTAATCCTTGTGCCTATACATGGTTTGCCTTTCTGTCTCCCTGTGTTGTTGCACTGTGATGTCTGTGGTTTGACCTCACTGACTGTACCAGCCATGTGTGCTTTGATGGTCTGAGGGTGTTGTTCTCTGTTCCTTGTCTTGCATGTAATGTACACATGCTTGTTGTGTCTCTCCATGGCCTTCCATTTGTGTGTATCCCACTTTGGCTTTCCTATTTGTTGTGCTCCATTGCTATTGGCATGTGGGGTGTGTATGTGTCTGTGTGTCAGACTGTGGTATGTATGTGTGACTATGCAGGCTGTGTGTCCATTTGGATGTTTGTTCCTTGTATGTGTCCATTTGGTGCTTGTACTCATTTTTGTTTCCCTGAGTGAGGCGCTGTGGTGGTGTGTGTGTTTTCTGGCCCTGTGCTAATGTGCTGTGTGTTGTGTGTTCCTCTTTAGCCACTCCTGCAGTGGCTGTCTCCCTGGTTGTTTGTTGTGTGGTGCAGGGTGTGGATTCACCTGGCTTCTTGTTGTGCATGGGGGTGCAGAGGAGGGGCACATGGCATGTGCCTTCAGGGGGTGTGGTAGTGCGTGGTGGGTAGAGGTGTGGCCCTGTGGTCTTTGTGCCCTGCCCATGCCTGGCGCTGTCCCTACCTTCTGCATTGTGTGCATGTATTCCCTTGTGTTCACTACTGCGGTGACATGACCGGGACATTGCTGCATGGTCGCAGAAGATGTGTGTCCAGGTCGGAGGGGTGACTTGGTGGCAGATGGGTCATATGTGGGTGCCCTTGAGGATTTGTTCCTGTCCCCACCAGGATGTCTGATGTGGATTTGAACCCTGTGTCAGCCCATGTTGTGTCATTGCATATCTGCGTCAGCGTCCGCGGCGGTCCATGAGTTGCTGGTAATGTAGCAGGTACAGCACCGTAAAAACGTGTAGAGCTGGATCCATGGTGGTCGGGACCAGGTGGTGTGGACCGGGACTCTGGTTTCATTCTCCGCTGTGGAGCTTCCGCCTTCTCGGGTTGGGCGGTTCCGCCGCTGCGGTGCTTGTTTGGGGCATCCTAATTTGTGGAGCGGGGCGGACGTCATTCTGCACGACGGTGAGTCTCCATTGGCTCCCACCGCCGTGGTGTTGGGCACACTTTGATGGCGGTGCGCATCACACCTCAGCAGATTGGAAATGGGCTATTGTTGGCCACACTAATAAGGCAGACATGAGAACCACTGCTCGGTGGTGCCACCGCCCGACATCCTACTAGACTCCTTAGTGTTGACCTTTGGGGATGTCTCCACAGACACTGTTTAAAATGATAGTAGCACCCTTTGGATAAGGGTATGAGGGTTCGTTTTTAGTATTGCGTTAGTAATGGCTTGTTCGAAATCGATGATTATTTTCTGTGGAAAATAATTAGGGATTTCGTTTTTTATTTGGTTGAGAATTTCTTGATACGTAGTTTGGGTTTTATTTGGGAGTAAGCAATAGATGAAGGGAATATTATTATTTTAATATATAGCATGCACTGTGTATAGCTGGAAAAATGGTTTGGTACATATTTTAAATGTCCCATCCATCATCGAGGTGTTGCATGGCTGTAATTTTATTGAGTTATTTGCAGTGGCAAACATAATTATTCGTTTTTCACTGTTTTTATTGTCAAAGAAAACAAATGGTGTGTTATTATGGCTACTGCTTAGTTCAGGTGGGATAAGTACTTCTTGGAATGTTTTAGGGACAGGCATGGTAGTTGTTGTTTTCTTTTTCTGTCTAATTATAACTTTTTATAATGCATCTATGGATGGTAATTGTCCAAATTCATGTTGGGAAACTCATGCAGAAGGAAGGAGAAAGCATTGAAATTATGTCACAGATTTAAGAAGGTAAAAGAAATCAAAAAAGACCTTTACAAAGATGTTTCACTTGTTAATACTGACACGATTTCTGCTCCTGATACCAAATTGAAAGATGTTAAGATAAAGTCTCAAACTAAAGGTAAACAGTTGCAGAAATCTCGTTTCCAGTTCAGTAAAGAGAGTAAGTGTTACCGCTGTAACAATACTGGTCACTGGGCTAATAATAAACTGAACCTGCATTAAATGCTGTTTGTAGTTATTGCAAAAAGAGAGGACATTTTGTAATAGCTTGCAAGATCAAATCTTCTAAACAAAGGGTTAATGAGATAAACCAAGAAAGCTCTAGTGATCAACATGACTTTGAATGTGGTCAAATTATTGTCCAAATAGGGAGTGAGGGACCTTTGGATTATATTCTTGTGGAAGGTCGAAAATCAAAAGTTTTAATTGATTCTGGCGCAAAGATCACAATTGTTTCTTCTAAATTCTTCAACGATAATCTAAGTCACAATGTAAGCTTACTTAAAGCTGACATATGCCCTACTGCTTATGGTGGAGACCCTATTGAGCTGAGAGTGTATTTCATTGGTTTGATAGAATATGAAGGCCGATACACTTCTGGGAAGGTTTATGTATCAAAAAAGGGTGATAGCATCATCAGTTGGTGGCATCAAAAAGATCTGGGAGTTATGTTAGATCCCAATAACACTCCTCCCATAATTCTCAAAGAGAGAAAGGTAGTGAAATCTGTAGGTCATCACTCTTCCTTACAAACTCAACTTATGGACGAGTTCCCGCGTGTTTTTGGTGATCAGCTTGGGTGTTTGAAAGGGTATAGCCACAAGATAAAATTGGCACCGGGTTCCATTCCTGTCTCTAGCAAGGTACGCAATGTGCCGTTTAGTGTCAAGGATGAGATGTTGAAGGAATTGGAAAAACTTAAGTCACAGGGCATCATTGAAGAGGTGGAAGGCACTTCTTGGTCGGCTCCGGTGGTGCCCGCGAGGAAATCTGATGGTTCTCTGAGGTTATGTGTGGACCTAGATCAAACAGCTCATCCACCCAACTGCCTCTGGCTCATCCTCTGAAAAACCCCACAAGTTCTACATGAAGTCAGAGCAGCTGTAACATTCTAGAATATATAGATGTCAGTGAAAAACAGGAGCCAACTAAGTGAGTAACATTATAACAGGTACTTTAAGTAATTGCTCCTTTAATATTTCACTAGTGGGTTTGTCTGTACTACTGCTTGCTTCTTTAATATTTTCCAGAGCATCCCGAACTTCAATTTCCATCATATTTGGAGGCTGGTTGTGCTCTTTCACAGATAAAACAGTCGTTCCTTGGGTTATGGCTCTTCCATAGCATTTATTGGAATAATACTTGCTACATTTCCAAAACACTTTTAAATCTTTCTGCTTTTCCTGCATATACACATAACCCATATAACATAGGAGCATTTATCCCTTCTGGGACTCTATGAATTGTGCGCCTTCAGTCATGGTGGTGTCTTTAATGCTAAAGAAAATGTAGATAGAATTTAATTAATATAATGCAGTTGAATATTTTGTTTCAAAAATATACATTTTTTGCAATATACTTACAATGTTGAATTTGATGGTAAGAAAAATGTGCTTTTGCTGTGTTGAAGCTGTTATTTTTGGAATGTTGAAGATATTTCTGTTGATATAAGAAATAATAATGTTAAGATATTTTAATATATTTGTTGTAGGTGATAGGGGAATTGGGAAAGAGTTCGTTTTTCTTTTCTAAATTTAGGGTGTTGTTTAAAATAGCCATTTAAGATACTTACTTTTTGATTAACTTTATTTTCTTAGCTGTTGTAGATTATTTTTCCTGCCGTTGGCAAATTCTGTAGAGGAGATATAAATAAATAAAAATACATTTTAGTGTATTATGAATTTGTTAAATATTTTAGAGAATGTTAGCAATATTGCACTATTTAAAATGTTAATTTACTTACTTTATGCAGTTTCAAAGGTTTGTTTGGAAATCAAAGTCTGCGATCAGGAAGCAATCTGGCAGAGTTTCCTCTTTTTTTTCTTGTAGGGCTGAAGTGGAAATGAACATAACTTTTTGTGTGCTTTTATACTGTTTAATTAATTAGTTCATTTATGTCATTGGTCCTTTTGGTTAGTGGTAGAATTTTATTTGTTGTTGTGCAAGTTTTGCATTTTTTTATCAGTTTATTTCCTTATATGGAAGACGCTAATTAAGAAGTTGTAACCCTTTTTTTTTATTTTTACTATATTCTGTTGGTGAAATGTGTTTTATAATGATTAAAATGTTATATATTTAGTGCATTATATTTCTAAAGTATTTTTTTATTTAGTACTCAATGGGTATTAGCAAACATCATTTTCTTGGGTGTTAATGTGTTTGCAAAATATATTTTTATATTTGTTAATTGTGTTGTATATGTTCATATTGGGAAAATGTATTTTTTCTGAAGATATATTTAATTAACTTTTTTTCACTTATTCGATTTTATTAAAAAAACGATAATATTTGCTGTCTATATTTTGAGAATCGATATTATGGCTCATTGTTAGTTATTTGAATGTATTTCGATAATTTTTGTTTCGATATTTTAGTGTTTTGTTTATTAAGTACTGGTGGTCAAAATTGTAGTTTTCGATAATTTGGCGACTATATTTTGTCCCTCGATATTAAGTCACTGATCCTCCTGAAAAAACTTGTCGGGCTGTTGAAATTAAAGGAGACAATCTGCAATTGAGCGATTGCCTTCCTAGATATGAAAATGGTATGAAAATGTGAGGGTGAAGAGCAGTCATTTGAGTGAAGTGACAACGTATGAGCATAATTCCATGGGGGCATGGGGGAGAAGTGGGTAGGTGTGGGAAGTGAGGGGAGAGAGAAGGAAGGAAGGTGGGGGGAATTGGAGTGATGCCACAGAGTATAGGGTCATCATGGCGACATCAGGGAACTCTGTAAGAAGAACCCGGGGGTGATAGTTGGGAAGCAACAGTTCAAAACAAGAGTTCAGAGCAAGAGTTCAGCATGTAGCATCCATCAAGAGATACTCATGTGCATGCTGCGAGCCATCAACCCCTCTGCCCAGAGGACCCAGGTGCAGGTCTGGTGGTTGCTGTGGTTTCAGGGGTGATCTCAATTTATATCTTGCAGGATCGTTCACCAACCAGTGCACCATCATCCTTTATTTGTCCTGAGATTTTTTGAAGAGTCTGTCAGATGACCTCCCTGGTTGGTATGATGGCTGCCCTCCTTGGGGTGACTGAGGGTCAGGCAGAGGTGGAGGCGGAGTTAAGTCCATAAGCTGGTCATCCAGGTGGTCCAGAAAATAAACCAAGTCCTCTAGGTTAGTTTTTTTTGGGGGGAGGGAGTTTTATATAGCGCAAACTAGACCCGATAAAGCGTGTATCAGAGCATGTTACATAGCACCAGTTTCATTACACAAGGACGCATTCATTTTTTTCTTAGGCACGGGTAGATTTAGTGATTTGCCCATAATCACAGGATGTTGAGCGTCATTGCCGAGACTCAAACCCAGTTCCCCAGCTTCGATGTCGACCACTCTAGCCGCAAGACTACATCCTCTCCCCAAAGTATAATCTTTAGATTCACCATTCATCATGATCCACATTGTGGTGGGTTCTAGAAGTCCATAGTTGATGTCCCAGTTATAGAGCCTTGACATGAGCAGTAAGAAGGCTTTTCATTTAGAATTAGATGTCACACAGAAATTCGCATCTTTATGCACATTATGGCAGTCCAGGTCATTGGGACAGTATTTTGCCTAGGATACACAGCAGCAAATCTATCAGGGAGCTCCAGCATCGTTTTGCTTCTTCATCTTTTCATAGATGGATAGAAGCAAATGTAATTCTGCCATACCCTGTACTCCAGATCGAACACCTTCCTTTTTAAGGTGCCATATGTCTGGGTCCCAGGAGTCAATGCTGTTCAGTCTCTCCTCAAGGAGGGTCATGCATTTGTCCAGTTTGGCAACTGAGAATGAAAGGAGTCCATGTCGGGTAAGATCTGTAGTCTTTGCATCCATGGACCCCTGCTGCACATTCACCACCAAGATTTCTGTCAAGATAAGTTCCATGAAGGCCGCCTGAGGCTGAGGTGATATGCATAGTGAATACTATTTGGAGACCCACATCTCCTCTGTGAATACCAATTGAAGAGTAGTCTTCTCACTGGTCATGCTGGCCAGTAAGTGACAGAGTGGCATGGACTTTATGGGCCCTGAAAAATTACCTCTGGAGGTACAGCGGACGATATGATCCTAGACATCATTTCGACAAAGTAGGTCAGGTGAAGAAGGCCATGAGGCAAAGGAGAGTGAGACCTCTGCCAAGGTGGATGGGGGGGCGGATGGTAGGGCAGAGTGTCTATATAGTGGGAGCTCCCCTGGCCCCTGTAACAGTGTCCAGGTGGGCAGGGCATTGAAGACAAATAGATTTAATGAGGTAATGTGGCAAACCCACTCCTGTGATTGGGAGAAGTGGAGGCACACAGGTGATGGGGAGGATGAAGGAGGGCCTGTAAAGTTGGTGCGTCCACCTTATGCTTCTTAAGGCAGTAGAACTGTGTATGCAGGGTCACCAGCACAGTTTGTCTCCGTATGGCCCTGGGAGGTGCTGCAAGTTGGTGAAAGCCTCCGAGAAGTGCCTAGTGCTGCAGGCAGGTTGCTGCCTTTCAGTAAGGGTGATGCAGTCCCATAGATTCTCCATCGCCGGGGAGTGGAGGCCGCACAGCCAAAAAGACGTGAAGGTGAGCTGTTCCAAGTATGCCAACAGGATGGTTCAGGGAGGGCGCATACTCCGATGAGCTCCAATGAGACTTCCTCGGTGCAATGCAGGAAGTGTACGACACGGAAGGAGCATCAAAGATCCAGGTGTGCATGAGAAGTGGATCACACCGTCCTTCGTAGTGCCAGTGTTCACTAAAGTGGAAGGCTGCGGCAGGCCATGCAACGCTTTCGGCACTCGGCATTCATCCAGACCTCACAACTGGTGTTTCCTACTGATAGATAGATATCCTTTATTGTGCTATTACTAAAAACCATTGCAAATGTGAAACAATAAATCAAAAAGTACAATTTCATAAGCCCTCATTTAAAAAAAAAATACTTTGATAAAACACTGATCACTTGGGGCCATATGTATAAAAATGGCATTTTGCTATTCTCAAATTGCGATTTTTAGGGAATCGCAATTAGAGAATCGCAAAATGCAATGTATGTAGGATTTGCTAAATATTTTGTGAATCCTACATATTCCTTATTTGTGAATCGCGAATTGAGATTCGCAAATAAGGAATACCTTCCATAGGAATGAATGGGAAGACATTCTCAATTTGCGATTCCCAATTAGAGAATCGCAAATTGAGAATGCAATTTTAATGTTGCAAGGATGTCAATAGGACACCCTGTTGCACCCCTGAAATAAGCATGTGTGCACTTGTGACCTTTGGGCATGTATGTGCGCCACATGGCACTTTGAAAAATGCAAAAAAGTGAATTTTTCAAAGAAATTGCAAATTACCTCCAACCTGAAGTTGGTGGTAATTTGTGATTCCTTAAGCAAAATTCGCACAACGTAGGGTGCTTCCTACATTGCATTTAAGGAATCGCAATTTGGGATTCCTTAAATGCATTCGCAAAATAGGGAATCGCACATTTTGCGATTCCTTATTTTGCGAGTGGGTTTTTGAGTGCTACATTGCACATTGCCTAAATTGCCATCGCAAATACTGAAATTCTGAAAATGTCAGTGTTTGCGATCGCAATTTGGCTTCATACATATGGCCCTAAGTTATTTAAAGTTCGAGTCCTTTAATGCATGGAAACTTGACCCGGACATAAGCGCTAATTTTGCAGGTGATCTGTTAAAATGAGAGTATTATTTAAAAGTTTTAAGATTATTGCCTTTGAAAAATTGCAGACAGTACAGGCATTCAGACACTGCATATCACCAGATGGGTGAGACAAGAAAGTACTGATTCTGTTCGGCCGTTGTACCTAGGCAGGTAAAACTTAGGTGAATCGTATAGTAGTCCTACCAAGTGTCTGCAAGTTGGAGGTTAAAACATTTTCTGCTTTGTCTAGAAATTGGACAAGGCGGCAGGCTAGTTGGAGATCTTCCCCTTTGAAACATGCCTTGACTGCCTGCCTACATGTTCTAATTCCTGTGTTCTTCAAAGCAGGTTTTAATATGCGTCTTCGTTCATTGTCCAATTTCCTGCATATACATAGCATGTGTATCATATCGTCTTCAGAATCTCATCATAGACGGTAGTTATTTGATGATTGTGGGCCCTTCCACGGGGGCAGATGAAACAGTGATGGGAGAATGCCCAACCTTAGTTGAAGGTATTTCTCCTTTGTAGACCACATGAAGCCAAAGTCTAAGCAGGGTTGTGGCGAGCCTCTAGTGTAGCTCTGTAGAACAAACCAACCATGTGCCCTTTTCATTAGTGTCGCTTAATCCTCCACTAATGAAATAATTTTTACAGGTTTGTTCACCAGCTTTTTAAAAGTATTATGGTATCCAATACTCTCCCAGGGATTTCGTAGAGCCAGGCTGTCTATTGAGCTCTGTAGATAGGTCATTGCCATGCTGCCTTTTTTGGATTCAAGCTCCTTTTAGAGGTAGATGTTCAGAGTCTACGGATCTGCTCCCTTTATTTTGTGCCAGCATTTGGCCTAGACACCCTTCTGCACTATGTGTTAGTTCCTTAGGCCAAATTCAAGCCTTATTTGTGCCGGATATGTATATTTAGGAAGGCTAAATATAATTCTCATTGCCTGGGCTGTTGTACTGTCCAGGTTTCGTGCATCACCTCCTCGTAGGCATTCGCTTCCGTAGGTAGTGGAGGGTATAGGTTTTGCTTGGATCACCTGTAGTAAAGATGTGAGGCTTGGTCCCACTATTTTGTGTTTGAGATTTTTGGGTGCTACCGCCGTTGCATTGCCTCTCCTTACTATTGATTCTTTCTGTTGCTAGAACATACCTTTGCAATCTACTATTACGCCCTGATACTTGTATTCTTCCACAGTTTCCAATGGGGAGCCTTCTAGTAGCCAGTGGTGTCTGTGTGTGGACCTCCTCAAGTTTTTTCCCATCACCTTAGTTTTCTCTAAGTTTATACTTAATCCATTTATAGTCGAGTGGCTAAATGCTGTGTTAATCAGATGTTCTAGGCCAATTAGCGTACGACTGATCAAAGCAATATCGTTGGCATAGAGTAAGTTTGAGAGGTAAAAAATGCCCAGTTTAGGAGCATGGGAGTTGCAGTTATCTAACTCCCGGGAGAGATCTGACATAAGGAGATTGAATACAGTTGGGGCCAGGACACAGCCTTGTTTGAGGCCCTTGATCATCTGAACTTTTCTCCATAGACAGTCGCCAACACCCATCTTGATCTGAACCCACGTGTCAGTATGGAGTAGAATCAGCTGGGACAATAAAGGCGAAGGAATTTCTCATTTTGATAACTTAACCTATAGTTTATTCCTATTGATTTTATCAAAGGCAGATGAATAATCAATGGAACAAATGAAGAGAGGATGATTGGCAGCTTTGGCAGCGTCTATTAAAGGTGATTGGGTGAGTATGTTTGTTGATGTTCCAGTATGTTTGCAAAAGCCTGTTTTATATTTAGGAATTGCTGCCTTTTCTGCTGCCCAGTCAGTAAGTTCATCCAATAAAAGGCCAGCATAATATTTGGCATTGTTTTCTAATAAGGCAACAAGCTTATAGTTGTTTGCATCGTTTCTGCTGCCTTTTTTTGATAATTTTTGATATAATTGACCCCTTCCACAAGTTTGGTATGATTCCCACTCCTAAAATATGTTTACACTGTGGCAATAGTGCTGTTGCCCAATATTCCAGGTCTTGCTTATACAGAATGGGAGAAATGCCATTGGGACCAGGTGCACCCTCAGTCTTTCCTTTCGCTATACTTCCCACAATCTGTTTATCCATAAAAGCGATGGGTTCTGGCTCCGGTAGTGTATCCCAGTCTAATATGGGGCTGCTGGCTTTCTTGAGACTCATTCGTAATGTCTGATGGTGTGAGCGGAGGGCGCATGGCCAAAAAGACGTGAAGGTGAGCTGTTCCAAGCTTGGCAACAGTATGAGACTTGGAGGCCACATACTCCGATGATCTCCAACGAGACTCCCTTGGTGCAGGGCAGGAAGTGTACAACACAGAGGGAGCGTCAAAGATCCAGGTGTGCATGAGAAGTGGGTCACATCATTCTTCTAAGTGCCAGTGTGCATTCAAGTGGAAGGCTGCGGCTGGCCGTGCAGCCCTCCGCACTCGGCATTCATCCAGACCTCACAACTCGTGTTTCCTACTGGTTTGTCGCTGCAGGCCACACCCCATCCCTCAATGCAAGAGCAAAGAGTCTGGGAGTGGCGATATCCTGAAAGAGTGTGGGGAGTCAGTATTTATCTTGGTTGAATGATACATAATATTTAGGTTACTTGTTTTTACTTAAATAATATTGTATTTTAAAATGTCTCTGCTTATTACTTTTGGCTGTTGAGCCCGTTAAGTGTACAACCCTATATGAATAATACAATCATTCAGAATTCTACATATATAATACTAATTTTTGAGAAACATTTTTACACATACTGGTCTAAAATGTACATAATATCGCATATTTCAGATAACAACATTATAATGATGAACAAATAAAATGTTACATAGTATGATGTTGTGTTGTGTATATTCAAAAGGTAATTACATCTGGACAAAATTTTTAAACAAAATAAAAGTTCTTTAAAATACTTTTATGTTCGTTTTTCACAAGGATAGATTTTGACGCTTGTCATTTTGCACAAGGATAGATTTCGACGCTTGTCATTTTGCTGAAATGACACCGTATCAAGCTCTAACAGCTTTCATTTCACAGCCAGCATACACAGATATGTAACAGTACCAGTTTGCCCTCCCATTTATTGAACGCAGAGGTTCTTTTTAAAAACCATTCTGAGATCTCATTCCAGAAATAAGACTCCTATAACATAACATTACATTCTGATTGCCTTTGATTATAGTATATATCAAAGAACATTCTACTGTCTACAGGTGCTACGGGTTTGGAGGTTCATTTCATCAGACATATATTGTATTGTTGCAGACAGGCAATACTGTTTGGCGTACACGTGTGGTGGTTTTTAACAACTATCTTTCAACTTCATGCTTCAAACCATTGTACAAAAGGACTTTTGGTTTCTAAAACCTGAAAATATATCAAGAATCATTTAAATTGTTTTTGTATGATTTTATTGTAGTGAAAACGTAGTTTTAATGTATTGGGCAAGAGGAATACAAACTGCATGACATAGATTATATGTTTGTGCTGCAATTTTGTTCCAACATTTCTCCATTACATTATTGACAATGGGGCCAATGCAATTTGTCATCAAAACTTGCGCTACCACTTAAGCATGACATTGAAAAATTACAGCAAAATCGAATGAGCAAGAAGTCTGAAAAGCTGTTGAAAGGTTCAAATTATCAAGACAGGTAATTTGTTCTGAATGTCACGTCTATAGAAGTCGCAGACAGTCTAGAGACAATTTACATTCAGTAGTAGTTGGCTTAAAGGATGTAGTGAGGCAGCTTAAGCCGGGATGCCACTAGTAGTTTTGGCATCTTGATATACATCCGTAAAAAAATTCTTGCCCATAGATTTTTTATTTTTTTATTGGTGTTTTTGGATCATTAGAAAAGTAATTTAGCTTGGGAAGACATTGCTGATTTGGGACTAATTTTTGTGGAGAGCATTTTTTAAAATGGCTGATGTGTTTAAGTGGAATCATGGTCTTGGAAATCATGAGACCTATATACTTCATTTTGGTGTCAAAATATTGATTTTGGGGGTCAAATATTCTCATAGCGACAGAAAAGAACTCCTCAGAGAAAACCTTCTGCCATTTTCCAAAATGGCAGCTATAAAACAGGAAGAAGAGACATAGATAGAAATGAAACAAATAATAATGTTTTTTAATCCTTTTATGTATACACCAATAAAGTTTATGATCTGAATATAAAATAAAAAAACACTGTTTATCATTCCTGTTTTAGACTCATTTTCAAAGTTCACTCTATTTGTTTTGGCAATGGCTCGTTGAACATTTGCAGAATGTTGAACATTTGAAGAGAGCATAATCGACAGGGACATCTTTTTGTAGTACAGGTTTTGCAAGTACATGTACGTGTACGTTTAGTGAATAGAGACTTTAGGACTTTTTTAGGTTTTAGCACCCCATTAATATCTATCCAATTAAATTCACACAGATCTTGCTCTACATATGCATTACCTAAAACGTATACACATCTACTGATCAACTATAATGCTCTTTTAATGTGTCTACGCACAGAATATGACGTCGGTGGAAGGTCACTTAACGGTACCGATCTCTTGAAGTCACTGTACCGAAGATACCAATATGTAACAGAACTTGTTTTCCACACATGTAAAAGGTATTTTTCTACTTCTTTAAAGTCACATTCTTCTTCTGTCTCAGCAAATCCTTTTAGAAACTTCACCAATTCAGCATTATAAGATCCAAGCTTTGTTCCAATTTTGCCGACAGTATCATCACCCGTAAGAATATTTTCCTTGATTAGAACACTGGGCATCTCTGGGTCAAGGTTCTGTTACAGAATATGAAATGGGATTAAGTCTTTTCTCACCAGTTCGATAACATATCCATAACTCTGACAATCCTTGACTTATGAACATTACAGCAAATCTAAGTAGCACGATAATAACTTCTGTATCATTTGACAGTACAATGACCCTATTGGAACCATTTAGAAAAGGCCTCGCAACATGTGGCATGCAAAAAGGACATCTTCCTCCAAATTTGCTGTTAAGTTCTTGAATAATATGGCCTGCAAATGTGTATATATCTTTGCAAGCACCAACTTCTCAATGACAATCATTCCACTTGTAATAATTGGAAATTCAGTGTTCACTGAAGCATCAACAAGGTTTTGGTGAGTTAACATATCCAACTTCATCTTGTTTGATGTTTTCATGTTGCACTCGTATAGGTGTCGAATTTTCGATGTAGGCAAGGTAAATTATTCCACCTGTAGACATCTGTCTGATTCACTCACATTCTTTGACAGATAGTCCAACATTACTGTCAAAAGCAATGTGCAGTTCTTGCAAGGTGCACAATAACTTTGATATCTGTAGAACAACCTCTCAGAATATTTGCATGGATGAAATCTTGACCATTCGCAATTGTGACATATAGTCCACAACAACAGCATTTTTTAATAAGGACACATTTTCAATTTTTTTTTTCAAAATCTTGTATGAGTTTGTGCTTCACTGGTTTGGTTGCAGCATCTCCATCAAATGATGCATTTGTTGGAAGAAGATCATGCAATAGAATGTCCTTGATAAATTCAACCCTTTTTTTTGCTACATCCATCTCTCTATGCACTTGTGAAAGTTGTTTTTTTTGTAACCTGCTCTGTTCTGGCTGCTTAGACAATACTCTTACTATGGCAATTAAAGCTTGAAAGTTTAGCTTTAGTGATATGTGAAACAGCTTTTTTTTCTTTGAGTGAAAATCTCTCCTGCTTCAGTTCAGAGTATAGTTTTGTTCCATGTTCCTGCACATCTAGTGGATGTGTTTTTATATTGTTATCCACCTAATGTTTGGTCACAAAGTTTTGTAGTTGCTTATTAATTTCAATGGGGTTTCCTTGCTGCTGTATGAACTCAAGAAGGCTGTCAACATCTTTATTACAAATGTTCCCCTCTCTTTCCCACAAGTCCGTGGTGAGGAACAATTTCACGATGGTCCATTAATTTTGAGTTTGTCATCACTCTGCATTGCAAATAGAAAGGACTTCAAGGTAAACTAGCTGCCATTGAACAACATATTCACTTGTACGTGTCTGATTCCCTTGGAGCTTTTCTGTGATCTCTGGATTGTCTGTTTCCAGTTTTATATCCGAGCCACAGCATTGAACCTTCGCTCTCTGTCTTTAACCACAAAATGTCTTTGGAAGAATTTTCTATGGAAGTATGGTTTTCCACCTCTAGCTTCTTCACACTTTCCATGTATCAGGACCCATATCTCAGGTAATTTATGCAATTGAAAAAATATGAATATTGGCAGAAAATTGAGTGAGAGAGTTTGAAGGAAGGCAGGCAAATAGAATGCAAATAAGGAAAGAAAGATGGAATTAAAAAGGAAACAGGATAACAAAAGGCACAAGAGAAGAATTGAATAAGGAAAGAAATAGGATAAAAGGAAGGGAGAAGGAAACTGGACAAAGAATTAAAAAGATGGAAAAAATACATTAAATGAAAAATGGAATGTGGGAAAGAAATAAAGATAGTGGGAAGTTAGAATAATATAACGGAAAGGAAAACTGGGAGACGGAAGGGCGATGGAAGGAAAGAAGAGAAAGAACCAACAGGCGGAAGGAATGCAAAAAGAAAGAAGAAATAATGGACAGGAGGAGGAAAGACAAGAAGATAAGAAAGGAATTAACAAAAACATAGTTGAAGTATTGAAGAATGATAGAAAGAAAGAAAGAAAATGAAAAAGGAATATAAAGACAGACAGAAGAAAAGAATGAGAGATGGAATGAAAGAAGGATAGATGGAGAAAGAGAGATATTATTATTATTATTATTGGGATTTGTAAAGATCATGGCTGCTTTAAGGCTTCCAGGCACTGCACGGTCAGGTACTGAATACGGGCCAACCATGTCTTAAATTTATTGCCTTAACAACCAAGTCTTGATCTCTCGGCGAAACTCTAGTTCTCTGTCTATCAATCTGTGTTCTAACGGCAAGGAGTTCCAGAGATCTTCCTCCCCATTTCTCCATCCTAACCTTTGTCTGTTTTTAGGCGTTCTTCCGTGCTAGATTGCAACTGCCTCTTTGGGATGTAGGGAGGGATCAGCCTCCTAACTTTTTTTGGGCCTCTATTATGCCGTGCTCTATGAATAATAACCAGTGCCTTGAATTTTATTCTAAGCAAAACCAAAGGGGATGATGGATGGAGTGTTGAACATTGCAAGCACTCACCCCCAGTCAACTGATCTGGGTTTAATCCATCATCATTCTTTAGCTCACTCCGCCACCCCAGTTCAGACATGGCCATATGCAAATCAGTCTGACCCTGTGCCTCATGGGAACAGTCCAGCCCGAACTTCCAAGCCATGTCTTCCCTGGACCGGAAACAAGCAACCCGGGATCCAGTGGAGTCTAAATACATGCTTTTTTACTGTCTCCCTTACTGGGATGTTACACATCAGCTTAGCTGCTGCATTCTGGGCCACCTGCAGTCTCTGGGTGACATATTTAGGTTCACCCAAGAACAAGGAGTTTCCATAGTCCAGTTGTGAAGTGACTAGAGAATGGACCACTGTCTTCCTTAGTTGTATGGGAATTCTATCCAGGATTTTACGCAGGCTTCTGAGAAGTCTGAAACAAGTTGCTGTGACCTTCTTGGCCTGTGTCACCATAGAAAGATCAGTTTCTAGCCAGAATCCTAGTTTTTTTACTGTTTCTGCGGGAATGGGTGGATTACCTAGGAACGCAGGCCAGTCTATGGTGGGCCTGGGAATTGCTTTATTTCCAAGGAGTAGTAGCTCTTTTACCAAACAGGAAGATAGTCTCTCACCATCACTGCAGTTTATTGGATCCAGGGAGATTAATAGCAGCGTATTATCGGTCTAGGAAGTCAAGGATATATCAAATTCCTCAAAAAGAGGAACAAAAGGAGATTGGAAAGAAGTAAAGAAAGAATAATAAAAAGCAGGAACAAAGGATACAAAGAAGAACACGATGATAGAAGGATAAAAAGAAAGAGGGTAATAGGAAAGATTGAAAGAAAAAGGGCAACACGGGAAAATTCTGTTTTCACCAATTTCCTTTACAGTCTTGCTTTAAAATGCATTATTTTGAACCACATGTTGAAAGTTTTCTTTGAATTAACAATATTTAATTGCTTTCATAGGAAAATTTGGGAACGCTCAATGTTATCAATTATTTAATGTCATAGGGCTCAAAGCGGGGGATTTTTGTTTAAACTAATCTCTCACCTTGGTTGGCTCCTATGCATTAGTATAGGGTAAAGAAAAGGAAATTTAATTTATTGGTGGTGAGACTGAATAACTAAATTGCATTGAAAGAGTGAGTTAGCTTGTGGCTCAGGGCCCTCACCTATTCATACATTAGGCCCAAGAACATGAGGTTTTAGAACCGAATAATACATTGAAAATATGCACCAAGTTTGAGGTTATTTTCTATATTATATGGATTTCTCTTCGGGGCTCTGTAAGTGTAATCCAATTCAGGGTAGGTGTTACAGAATGAGATTATGAAAGAGGTAGGTATGGATAGTCATTGGTGATGTCCTATGAAGAATCAGAGAATCGCTGGAAATGGCAGACCCTCCATTTCCCTTACAACAGTAATGGAGCAGCACATGGGACCGTAACAGTGGCAATTCAGTGCCTAAAACACTTCACAAACTGCCCCTTATTTCATATTCCAGATATGGCTAAACTACACCAGAACCTCAATACAGTGCATACAGGATATCTTGGCAGAGGTCTTAAAATAGGGAGCCTCTTTTCATCGTGTGGTTGGATTACCAGCTGAAAAGTTGCTCCTTGGATAACGCCCCACCCCTGAGAATGCAAAATTCTTAAACATATCAGGAATAAACCTCTAAACTAACTTTAAAAGTACAGTGGTCATAAAGTCTCTGAACGTCATTGAGGAGTGACGTTTGTGCATTTTGGTGAGCAAGGCTTAGGAATGGAACAATTCTCCACAGCAACTGGAGAGCTGTGCAGAGCTGGAAGGGATAGGGTCCAGTGAACCCATAGTAGTGGTAGCGTTGCAGTGAGAAAACATAATTATGTGAGACACAACACAGTACATGAAGTGACATACACAAGCAGGGTATTCTTGGAATCTATTGTGCCCCTCTCAAGTACATGACTCAATGTCAGATAGACCATTGTAGCAGTGACAGTGATGCCATTCATGATGTATGGTGGCAGTTACTGCTAGAAAATATGTAATCAGGGGTCGGAGCCCTAATAGACGTCTATGGATTGTAGGTGCTATGCCAGGGATTTTGGAAGAGCTAAAAAAGAGTGATTTGTTTTAGCTTTCTCTCCCAGATGACTATTTCTAGTGGGGAGGATGTGGAGAGGCAGAATGGAGTAAGCTTGAAAATCACTGCAGGTTGTCGCTAATGAGGCAGTAGAATAATGACATAACATTATAGATGGAGGGGCACATGGATGTTTGAAATCACATACCCTATTTAGACTGAGCCAAAGAACACAGTAGGCCAAATGAAACATGCAAGAATTATAGGAGAAAGGTAATTTGATGAAACCCAGACTATCAAGGGGCTGCAAAATGTTCCACCTTCAAGATTGTTTTGATGTGAGAATTTTATCC
The DNA here is from genome assembly GCF_964204655.1 of Triturus cristatus. Taxonomy (NCBI): domain Eukaryota; kingdom Metazoa; phylum Chordata; class Amphibia; order Caudata; family Salamandridae; genus Triturus; species Triturus cristatus. The sequence continues at coordinate 856,810,092 of NC_140588.1, read as the reverse complement.
TAAAAATTACTCATGGCGATTTGTCTCTTTCAGTGTTCTAATTTCTGCACTTTGTAGACTGCATGTAATATAAGAGGCAGTAATGTGTGGGTAAATCTTGCAATATAGGAGCCCTGCCTCTGATAAAAGCATTAGTTGCTAGCTGCTGGTGTCAGGAGCAACTGTAAGATTTTACAAGCACTGCAATTTCAACTCCTGGAAGGCTTGAGCGATGTTGCACTTCACCATGCATATGCAACTGAATGAGAAAATCACAAGAGACATTGGAAACGGGTAACGGATCTCACCAAGGAAAATAAATAGTTACAGAAGGGCCTCTGTAAATCCAGGCTCATTAATAGGCTTGGTGCAAGGGGAAGCTCTTTCGACTCCAGGAACCACATATTCAATGCTGATTGGTGCAGTTAACATGCATAACATGATACACGTATCACAGTACTCAAAGGTAGACAAAGTTAAGGTAATTGATGTTAACCTCCTACTCTTTGACTAGGGCAAGCTGGATAAAATGATACCATGACTGCGTCAATTGAACAGCGACTGAATCAAAATGTTGTGGACCTGCAAACACTGCTATATAATATTGACTGGTGGAGGACAGGCTTGAGCACTCTGAGAGCAAATCACTCTAAAACAACCTTTGAACTGTGGGACTGCCACAGGAGACTGAAGTCCTTCTAGTGAGCTTGTTTCTAATGAGCTCTCAGAGTTGATTTCAACATAAAGGCACACAAAGCACCGGTATTTTTCCCACCATGTATGACAGGTCTGTCATTTTTCTAACATTGCCAGTATTATTGCAAGAGGAAACCAAAGGATGGAGTGGAAACTTTGTTGTCCTTTGACTGCTTTCAATGCACAAAATGCAGTGGTATAAATGGGAACATTTCATGGTGCTCTGTGAGAATGGGTTTAATCATCATAATGATTGTTCCCAAACCACACTACAGATCTTTACCACTGTCAGGGAATTAGCATTATGTGGCAAGTGTAGGAAGCTAGCTCTTTATATAGTATGCTAAAAAGAGGTGAACTGTGCAAAGAGTCCAAGCATCCCATAGAACTGGACGGGAGCTTTCTCTATCAATCTCAAGGTACTCTCTTAGTGGGTAGTGTGGTCAAGCAGGCTTAGGTTTATAAGAGAAGAGTGTTAGACATCCACAATGCACACACACTCAATAAATAGCACACACGACTCAATAAGGATACACACACACATGTACACCTAGAGCACATATCCTTATGTCTATGTAGGCACCAGAATCAGTACTATCAAGTAAGCATGTTTTGAGATAGAAATGTTTGTATTTTGCAAAAGTCAAAAGTACATTTTACAGAAGTAGCAATGTTATCATATAGGGGAAAAACAAATACTACATACAAGTTATTCATAGCAATTTACAAGACCAGTCTCCTGGACTTAAGGTGACTATGGGGCAGCGTCCCTCAGGAGGTACTGGGGTGGCTGGGTGCAAGGGGGTAGTGCAGCGTTAGGTGCCCAATATTAGTCAATGATGATCGGTCCAGTCATAAACATGCTACAAGTTTGGAATGGGAGAGCAGTCCGGCTGAACCAACAGGGTGGCTCTGGTCTCATGATGCTCGCAAACATGGGGTCACCTTTGGTCCTCTTCTGCTCGGGCTGGAGTGGCCGGGTGCAGAGATGTCTTGTGGCATTGGTGTTTTGTAACTGGAGACACTGGTGGTAGAGGACGCCTGCACAAAGAGACTGCAAGCTGCATTGGGAAGTCCAGAGCTGGGAAATCCAAGATAGGCTTTGAGTCTAGAGGGTTTGTTGACCACGCTGGCACTATTGGCCCACTTCTACTCAAGTTCAGAGGCATGGGTGCAGATGTGCTTTGGTGATGGGGTTTTGGCAGACCAGAGTCCTCACAGCTCTTCTGGAGTCCTGGAAGGATGCTGAGAAGTAGCTCTGCTGCTCCATGGGAGATGATAGTTATTGGTTGAAGGCTGAAGTCCCCCAAGACTTTTGGAGGCACAGGCACCTGCAGGACGAGTCATCATTGGCAAAATTGGTGAGGACAACAAGCAGGCCGGCAGTGTTGGTGCCATGTCAGTTGCTAATCTTCTGTTCTTGTTTCTTGTGACTCTTCAGTGTCTGTCTTCTTCTTTCAGGTTAGCAGGATCTGATTTGCTGGTGCTTGGGGCTCCCCTAAATACTATCTTTAGAGGTGTTAGGGGAGTATAGGGTAGAAGCCAATGGGCTACTTACCCTTGAGGTCACTGCGCTCTCTATATGACCACTTTCTGTGGGAAGTGGGCATAACCCTGTTTCCAGAGTTTCTAATTCTGCCATCACAAGGATGGCAGACTCAGAAATGTAGTGTCCAAATCAGGTAGCCCACCTTAAGGGTAGAATTAGCCGGAGGGTGAAAACACCTTTCTGACTACAAAGTTTCCCACCAGTCCAGTTGCCAAATGGGCCCTTATGTGGTGGGAGGGGGTTGACATCCCTCTGGGGGAAGCCAGATTCGCACAGCAAATGTGGCGAGCTCTTTGAAGCCCCATGCGTTGGAATGCAAATGTACAGGTCGTCTTCCTGGAAGGGGTATAAACACCCTCTGCCAGAGCAGGCTTTGCTCCTGATCTCCAGAGTGTGCTGGCCCTCAACCCTTGGAGTGAGAAACTTGTCTTTAGTGACAGGCTTGTCAGGATCAGTCATCCAGCACACTAGCAGTTGGTAGATTTTCAGGGGATACCACTAAGGTAACCTCTGCTCGGGTCCATGTATTGATAAATCCATCAGTGTGGGTTCAATAATGCAAGATGTTTGATACCAAACATGTTTGGTTTCAGTGAAGCCATCACGTAGCAAGGGAACTTGTTTTCAACAGTGTGCAGCACATGTATTTAAAATGGCTTCCTTAGTCACTTGTAGACTTGCAGTATAATGCACCCTGCCTTATGGCTGTTGGGCCTGATATAGGGGTGACTTACATATATGTATGCAATGTTTGCAGGTATTTCACACAGGGCTGTGGGCCATGTCAAGTTTTCACTTTTGTCTGTACCAAGACATGCAGCCTGCGATGATAGTCTGCATGAGTTAGTGTAGTGAAGACTGCTATTTATATACGTACAATGCTAAGTTAGCACAACCGCGTTAGATGTTAGAAAGCCATCTTGCCACTTTTGCTGCTTTTGCACATGACACTGTAGTTACATGTTATTAATTAAGAAATGCTTGCTCGCCTTTGCTTCACATGAGAACTGTCAGTTGTTCACATCCCTAACAGTGAGCAGCGACCTTGGTCTGAACATTGTGTAAAGAAACAGTCTGGGTCGCTAGACGGTGCATGTTGTTGGGTTCAGGTTGATCGGCCCACTATTTAGCCATAACACGGACGCAGCTGCAAATACCTGAAAGTCAAGTGCTTTTAATATTGCAGGCTGCATTCTTTAGACACATTCGGAAGAAGAGCTTTCCCAGGAGCAGAGTCTAGCTGATCCTGTGATGTGATTCCACTAAGCTGATCTTTACAGTATGGGGTTCCCCATTCAAGCCTAGAGACCTTTTATTAGTAATAATAATAATAATATTAGTTTACTAGCGAAAGGAAGGTGGCTGTCATCCACTGTCATTTTATTATGATTACTCCTTTCATTTTCTATGGTATTATAACTATGCTGATGGTTTTGATCTTAATCATTTGTCTGCTTATGTTAGCCAAAGTACTGCATCTTAGGACACGAGGTTTATAAAATAAACTCTTTAAACTTTACCGTGTCTCTGTTTATTCTGTTGTGGACTGATATGAGAATAATTACGAACAGGTATTTCTGATTCCCACCATTCCTGAGAATACCCTAAGTCGCTTGTTCTGAGTTGTCTATACATTGGGACCGCCGAGATAAAACTTGGATAACGAATGGGACACTGATGCTGGTCGGATAAGGGGTTCTAGGTTCTGAGGTTAGTTTTTGGTACACCACAATTCACTGAGGTCCTGGTTTCCTGTGCATAGTTCTGTGCATAAGCAGAATCCCTGCAATATTAGATGAGGAGTCCCTTTAGGGTAGCACAATATGTGCCACAGCTCTTAGGGACCTTCTTTGGTACCCATGCCCTAGGTACCTGGGATAGCATTTACTAGGTAGTTACAGGGGACCCAAAGGCTTTGTGAATTGGGAGAACAATTGTACAGTTTAGGGGAAAAAAATCTGGCACTTGAGTCCTGGATATCAGGACCCCACTGTACTTCCAGTCAAAATTGCACCGAACACCAGGCAAAAGGTGGTGGCGACCATGTCAGCAAGGGGCACCTTCCTACAGCAAGATTATCTAAATCATGAGGCAAGACCATCTAATTTATGTGTCAACTAAGAAAACTATGCAACCCATTCTCTGGCAGAATTATTTTCAGCAGCTTGAAACACTTTTCTTGAAATTAGCAAATTATGTGGCAAATATGGTAGAAGCATAATTTTGTGGAAAACACTGAAGCCAATAATTGCATAAATTAACCAGCTATAACCATTTTCCCCATCACAATTGTATTTATGAAAGGTAAGTTTAAACATTCTAATTCCAATAGTGACAGCTTTCACAGCACATTTCAGAAAACAGACTTTCAAGCTAAGTATCCCACATTAACCTTCTATTACAAACAATGTAGACGTTATAATTGATAAAATGATATATTTTCTTTTTGTGCCATCTCTGTGTTAAGGTGACCACTTCATTACAATCATAATGTTTTGAGAGGGAAGTTTCTTTGGGACCACACGTACATTATACTAAGAGAAGGGGATATGACCTCACAAACTTTGAATACCAAAGCCAAAGAGCAAAATGTAATTAAACAAAAAGCCAAAGAGCAAAAAGGCATAACTAAGCACATAAATGATAGTATATTGACAGACACATCTGTCAAAGAGGTAAGGGTCATTTTATATATAATGAAATGTATTAGATCATTTACAACATTTGTAAGGTGTAGTGTGAGGTCATGATCATTGCATTTGGTGGGAGTGTTATGGTTTACAGAGCTGTTGTGTAAAATATGGATTATGGTCCTAACCATAACTTGCATTTTCACCTGTGTTGTACATGTATATGTATGACACAGTGGCGGTTGCCACTGTGTTTTTATACGTAGGTCAGAGTTTCAATAGTAACTTTGGTGCCATTTGGTGAATTTGCATAACATAATTTGTTTAAAAAGGTCATCTACCTCATCTCCTTCCTGAAAAGTTTTGCACTCAAACGAGATGCAAAGGAAAACGGGAGGTCCCAAATCATTGATTTACTATGTCAATTCCCATACAGAACAATGCTCTCCAAAACAGAAAAAACAGCAGAACTGAAGTGCACTAAATTTGGCAAAATGTCAGAACTTTACTAAGAACGCATGGTTTTTGTGATTTGGTGTAAATCCATGTATCTGATTTTGAGAAATACATTTTTAAATTAGGGCATGGGGTGGTCATGAAGGGGTTACAAACTGAGGCACATATGCAAAAGTCCTCTTGTTGGAATTCTGCAAGAGTTCTATGGTATCTCAAACAAAAAATAAATAGGGCCCTTTGGCTGCAGATGGAAGCTTTTGCTTCCATCTGCCTTTTTGGTACCACAGGAACAGTCCTAGTCCCATAATACAGAGCAATAACACAGATCAATCTGCAGCCCAGAGAAATATGTTGAGGCCTTCCTTACAGGACTTGAGCTCTCTGTGACCTAGAAATGTGAACTAAAATAAGGCATAAAGGGACAGGGTAGGGACATGCTGAACCAACAGGTAATAGTAGGGTAGCCCAGAGGGACCTGAGGGGCCAAAATGTAAAATTAAATATTTCACATGCCACAGGTTCCCTGGTAATCCCATGGAACACAGCACATTTTACACAGTACCTCGGGTGCTATGGAGGTTAAACTTACTAGGTCCTGTAACCTGTCCCCAAATGCACATGGCCTCAGTTTATGCGCAACTGAATAGCTGGCTGATTCTGATAAAAAAAAACACCGACCCACTGCAGGTTTGCCTCAGGACATGGCCAGAGGCCAACACACTGCTGCCTGTGGCCAAAACCTATAGGACGAATCACAATATATGTATGATGTTATCAGTGATGTCATTTTAGATGTAATTAGAGATGTCATTAGTGATGTCATCAATTATGTCATTTAATATGTCATGAGTGTACTAAATTGAGGGGAGCATACACCTCCCCTCCTACAGCCATGCACAGTCCCCAGGACACCATGCTCCAGTAAAGGCTCAATCACCATGCCACAAGGACCCATCCCCTGGGGCCGAGAAGGGATATGCAGCCCCAATCTCTGAGCCATACAAAGGTCTCTGGGACCCCAAGCCCTAGGGCAGGCTAATTCACAGTGTCTTGGGGACCTCATCTCAAGAGACAATGTGGTTTCCCTGGCCATGAGAGTGCGGCCAGTGAAGTTTGAAGTGCTCCCAAACAACAGGAGAGAGAAAGCTGCTTCCCTGGGTGGGAAAACATAAGTTTATCCCTTCCTGCACAGATAGAGAAACACAGAATTGCTCTGGCCCAGCAGGATCAAAAGAAAAACTGTTATTTTCTGGTGGGAGGAATGCCATCTCCTGCTGCACCTGAGATAGGTGCTGGCAGGGGAGCTGAGAGGGCTGCAGAGGCCTTGGGGCTCCCCTACAGCCTCCAACATTAGCAATGCTGTGGGGTGCACCAGATGGGTACCTCATGAAAAAAGCCTGCCCAGCTCATGTGTGGCTCCATAAAATGAGGCGGCTTGCAGACAACCAGAGTGGCCACAAAGATACTGAGCTTCCCTCTTTAGACTCCAACATGAAATAAATGTTATGAGGTGACCCAGGTGGGCACCAGCGCACCCAAATTTCTCTAAAAAAAAGTTTAAAAACATATAGCCGGGTCCTGCACGGTACATTGGGCAGGCTGCAGGGGGACCGCAGGGCCACGAGGGGCCTGGGTCTCCCTTCACAGCCCCCTCAAAAAATAAAGATGCGGGTGCTCTAGTTGGGTAACAGGGCTCCCAAAAAATAAAACAAAAAACGAAAGAATAGTAACCGAGTTGCAGGAGCAGGCATGGAGTGGAAGTGGCACACAATGCCCTGTAAGGGTTTCTGTTCACATAATTAAGTTCCTGTTGGTGTCTTTAGAAGGGGAAAAGGCACCACCAAGCAGTTTTGTAATGTTGTAGTAGGCTGCAGGGAGTGAAGCAGCCAACTAGCAACATTAAAAAAGACAGTAAGATTCTGTGTCATTAAATCCATGACCCCACAATGAGCATACCATATTTGTTTTATGCACTTCTAGCTGGAGCTCTCTGCTCTTCAGCTGGAGGATAGGGCCCCTTTGTTGTTTTTATGGATGAATTGTATTGGCTGAAAAATATTATAAGAAAGACTCAAGGGCATGTGGATTTATTTAAAAAAACGTTATTACAGTTTTTATGAGCATCACTTTTATCAAACATTGCAATGTATGACTTAGTGAATTAATGGAATATACATATGATTATAAATATTGGTGATTTTCTTAACAAAGACAATAGGTCTGCTTTATACATGTTGATATGATGACCCCTTTATAAAAGCAGCTACCTTAGTATTGTAACATCACATAGTCAGCACTGCCTTACACTGGCCTACACCCAACCTCACACTGCACATGACTGAGGGCCACGTGCAGTGGGTCGCTGTGTGCCAGCAAGGAACTGGTAGCCAGCAGAGAGGTTGGATACCAACCATGGTGATATGCATCTTACTTAACATAAAAATAATCATAGAAATTCACTGAAAAAAACAAAGCTAACACTAAAGTCAAGTTTGGAATTGTAATGTGCTATCCCCATCCACAGCTAATTACATTAAATACTACATCAATCATGGCATGTTTTATGACATCATTGATAACATGACTGTAACATCTGAAATGAAACACCCGTGCAAGGTGGGGACGCAAGTTATAATACTTTAGAGCATGAGTTATAGTTGCTTGAGATACATTTAAGTGGTGTATTTCAGTGTTTTTGTTTGTTTAAAACTGTATGTTTTACCTTACATATTTACCTAACTATAAAATCCTTTTAACCTCTGTCTTTTTTCTCAGTAATTTTATTTTCGGTGATCACTTTGTAGTGTGTCATTATAGTTAGGATGAAGTTATCATAGGAAATTAATTTTTTGGTTTGATAGAAGTTTTGATGCTGTTTGACGAATCTTTACAAAACATTCCACAAAAAAGATGAAGTGTTTGTGGGAGGGTCCTAGAGTGATTGCCTCTGGGTTCAAAGAACCCATTGAAGCGTTACATAAAAATTAACTGAGTGGCTCAAAAGTACTGCAAGATTACCATGGTACTATAAAAAATAGACAAAAAAGGTTGGGTGTGTGTCTGTTGCATGAAGGTGGGGTGTTGGTCAGCAACAGGAGGTTGGTCAGCAATAGGGGGTTGGCCACAACGCTGTGCTACAGGTGAGGTCATGCACCCAACCCGACACTGCATACAGCTGAAGGCCATGCACAGTTGGGGTTGGGCACCCATCCTCACGCCTCACATGGCCAAAGGCTGAAAAACATGCACAGTGGAGGGTGGGTGCCGGTGGGTTTTTCGGTGCTGGGTCTAGTAGCATGCAAGGCCCTTCATCCAACCCCTGCCATGTACGGCCAAAGGCCCAGCACTTCAGGGATTTGGAATAGTTAGGTGAGGTAACAAAATCTTACTTAAGGTTAAAAAAACAGGAAAATTCACTGAAAAATAATAAGGATTTAAATGACTTTACCGTTTTGTATGATAACAAATATTTTACATTAAAAAACCCTTTCAAATTCACTGAAATAAACAAATCATAAAGAAAATAAATCTCTAATTTGGTGAAAATGTCTTGTACACAAATACCCTTTTAAAGTAAAAAAAAAATACTGAGAATTACCCAGTTATTGTTAACTGAAGTAACGATAACTTGCACACTTGCCATGCACTGTGTATGGCCTCACATATCCCATCACTCATGACATGTTCTATGATATTATTGATAACATTACTGATGACAACCAATGAATTTCAGCTTTTTTTACTTTAAAATGATGTTTATTAACAAACGTTTTCACCTATACATAGTTATTACCAAATCAAAAAATAGATTTCCTGTGGGCATCCAGTCCTAACTTTAACTACACAGTGACAGGTTATGCATCAAGGTTTTCATATTTATTCACCACAAAATGCAAAGTATATGGTACAAGCTCTGTGAGTATTATGTTCATGTTTTTCATGTATTTGAACTAGAAATGGCACTTTTTGTGATATCTGCATAATTTGGGAAATTATGTGACAATGTATGTGGCAAATACAGGAAATACATTATTATGGGGCAAAAGACACAGTTATAGAATTGCATAAATCCTCTGACCTCATTATTGTATTATCAGCAAATTGTTCATCAAAGGTAAACTTAAAAATTCTATCTGTATTTTGAAGCTAAACCCCCCAAATTATACATGTAATATAAAAGATTAATTTCTGGTATCTGTGTAATATGGTCCAATATTGCCACTAAGGGGTTCTGGTGATATAAGCCATAGAGTTGAATGCTTTTTTAAAGATCACCAGAGCCCTTCCCCACCCCAAAACTGAAATACAGGACCATATTACACATGAGAGATATACTATCTCTCACTCTCTCTCTCTCTCTCTCTCTCTCTCTCTCTCTCTCTCTATATATATATATATATATATGGAAACCACAGTCCTTAAACAATCGTAGTTTTGAGATAAAAAAAACAGGTACGGACCTCCAACGTGGTGAAAAATCATTTTCTTTTATTGTGCAGATTTTAAAAGTGCCAGTGCAAAGTAATTGGACAGCAAGTGCCCAGCCTGACGCGTTTCGACTGCCAAACGGCAGTCTTGATCACATGACGCGCTGGACCAATGACAATGTATATATAGTTAAAACTATAAAGTCACATGATATAAGCATTCCAATCAGTTATAGACACAAGCATGGACGGGGAAAACAGACCATTACATTCGTAAAGCATACTAGCTTAACCATAATGCATCGTGTTTGAGAAATATAAATATAGTCAAAAATAATGGCATAGTGCTCCAAATTTCATGACATCAACCTCCCCACATTATGTTATTTTGATTCTTAAATTTTAACATGGCAAAGATCATTTAAAACAAGAAAGTCTCTTATTTAAAAAAGCTTGTGCTAATTGGAACCACCAATGCCCGGAAGAATACTAGTAATTTCTTTTTAAGTTAAATTGGATTCACCGTCAAATGCTCATACAAATCAGTCTTTTTAATCACTAAAATGGAATGTAATAATGTGCAAAAAATATGCAAAAAAGTGCTAGTGTGCAAGTGCAAAAATATATATACATAGATAAAGCAGCATATATGCAGACATCACTTGAGTCTAATTCTTATTTTCATCATCTTAATTTACTTCTTTTTTTCTCTCCTTTCTTTTTATCTCTCTCATTTCTGATTTTCCCTCTCCTGCGGTATTTTCAACACAGTTTTGAGATCTCATTTTCCAAATTAATCAGTTTCCTTCAACCTATTAAGAACATACAGGAGCAACATACAAAATGAATATTTGAATACATTTGTTCATAAAAGTATAAATATAAAGAAAAACACGTTCATAATAAACCTACGGTCTAAAAGAACAAAAGTTTGAACTGTCAGATGTTAAAAAACATTTAACCACAACAAATTTTATAATTATGATAAAATTCACAGAGCTTTAAAATCGACAATATATCTCTCTTAAAACCAGTTAAAATCTAAAATAACATAGACTAAAAAACTGGAAGATATAAAGAGAATATACATCGATTAAAGGAGTCGTCCCAAAGTGTACATTTTATCTGACATAAATAATTATAAAAAGTTATGCAAATCATCCCTATTATTCAATCCATTGGGGTATTTTAGTGTCGAGTAACATAATGAATTCTGATTCAACCTGTCTTAACCTCTTTTCTCGATTACCTCCTCTCATATTTTTGGGTACTGCACTAATAACATAATAACTAAGATCATTCAAATTGTTATTATGCACCAGTTTAAAATGCCGCGCCACAGGATAATTGGGATCAGAATTCACAATCGCTCTCAGATGTTGTAATATTCTGTTAAACACCTGTAATTTGGTGCTGCCCACATAAAGTAAGTGACAGGTACATTCTAGGACGTAAATAGCGAAGTCTGTTCTACAAGTGTAGTGACCTTGCATTTTAACTGGTTCTGGGCTAAAAGCTGTGACATATTGTGAAACATTTTTTCCAAATTTACAAGCTCGACATGAACTACACCTGGAGAAACCTGATCTTGCCGAAAGCCAACTATTAGAGTTATAATTTCAGGGCTATTTCTTACCAAAGCATCCCTCATTGAGGGTGCCCTTCTAAAAGTAAGGCTAGGCAGTTTAGGCATAATTCGAGACAAAGTTAAATCCGATAGAATAATTGGCCAATTCTTATATAAAATTTTACGGACTTGTCTCTCCTGCTGACAAAAACTTGTAATTAATCTTATATTGTCAACAGCCTGGACAGCCAGACTGTCCGAGCTTTCATACAACTGCCTGGATGAGCTTGACATATCAGGTAAAACATTCACATCATTTACTTCATTGGCTTTGTCACGAGCTATTGTCAAATCTGAAGCTTTATACCCTCTATTCAAGAACCTTCCAAATGCCTCTGCTTGACATTGTTTAAGGTCCCCTTCATGACTACAAATGCGCTTAATTCGCAAGAATTCCCCATAGGGAATACTTCGCATAAGATGTTGAGGGTGTGAACTAGTCGCATGTAGTACTGAGTTTCCAGCTGTTGTTTTTATATGCAATTTGGTATGAATCATGTTGTCTTTGATAAAAATGTCAACATCCAGAAACTGTATCCTACTGTCACTAATATCCGATGTAAAAGTGAGATTTAGGGCATTAAAGTTTAGATCATTCACAAATTTTTGGGCTGTTTCAATAGAACCTTTCCAGATAATACACACATCATCTATGAACCTCCACCAGTGAAGCACATGTTGGTCATAAATATCTTGATGAGTAGTTCTAAGGACATGTTCCTCCCACCAGCCCACGTGTAAACACGCGTAACTAGGGGAGAAACATGCCCCCATCGCCACTCCGCGTAATTGCTGAAACACTTCCTTATTAAATAAGAAAAAATTGTGAGTCAAACAAATCTATATCATTTTGACCAACATTTTGTTATGTTCATACATAACAATATTTATTTTATCCAAATAATAGCGAATAGCATTAATCCCGTCACTATGATGGATGCTGGTGTACAAAGAACCATTGTCCATTGCTATTAAAAGACAATCCTCCTCCCATTTTACATTTCTTAGTTTAGTTAGAAAATGTCAAGTGTCCCTGATGAAAGATGGCAATTCCTCCACAAACTCATGTAGATAATGGTCCACATATTTTAACATTGCCTCTAAAAGGCTTTTACGTGCGGAAATAATTGGTCTACCAGGGACCGGTACCACCTTCTTATTCACTTTTGGAATAAAGTATATAAAAGGAGTCATTTATGATCATTTTTGAAAAAGTTATACTCATTTTTGGATAATAAGCCAACACGCTTCCACTGAGCCAGCTCATCAAAGACAAGTTCCTTATTTTTTCTTAGTTCCTGAAAATTGTCTCTCCTGTAACAATTAACATCATTGAGATGTGACCAGGGTTCCTCCATATACATGGTTCTTGGCCATAAAACAATATTCCCTCCCTTGTCAGCTTTGTTAATGATAATCTCCGTGTGTTCTTGTAGTTTGCGGATTAATTTAGTGTATTGCATTTCAGAAAATTTGCGCTGTCTCTTTTGTTGCATGACAGTGCTATTGAGTTGCTTCAATTCATTAACTATGCAGTCACTAAAAACATCAATCGCATCCCTCGGCATCATTGGGATGAAAGTAGAAGGGGGTCTAAATGGACTAGTATTTGGTGTGTTACAGGTAATACCTGCTGCGTGTAAGTTCACCTGTGTTAGTTCATCTGGAATATCACCCGAATCAGCCAAAGATTGCATCGCCAACAAAGTGCCAACTTGCGCTGCTTGCAGATTAGAACCAGATCCTGATATGGATCTACTTTGAGATGCAATATCCGCTGCATTCTTAAGTTGGAAATGCTTTCTTAATTTCAGTTTACGAATAAATTTAAACACATCCACTCTTGTTTGTGTATATTTAAAACAATTAGTGGGACAATATGACAGTCCTAGGGCCAATAATTGCTTCTCTGCCAAAGTAAGCGTAATCTCAGACAAATTAATTACAGTATTATCAATCTCATCATTGGGTACCTGTCTTATTTCTTGTTGTTGAACTTTTTCTTGTTCTTTCCTTTGTAATTTGATTTTCCGCCTCTGTTTCCTCCGTTGGTTCCTTCTTGTTCTGGTTTCTGCGCTTGATTGAGCAGTCTCAGAGTTTGCCGGCGGTCCTCCACTAAAAAAGAAAGCTCTTCACCAGGAGCGAAATTAATCGGAACTTAAGGTGCTTTACGACCACTACTATCGTCAGATTCCAGACTACTATCAACGCTACTAGTTTCCACTGAAGAACTGTTGCCATCTACTTGAGCGCCCACAGTAACATTAACATTTCTATTATCTTCGTTTGTGAGCGCTCAACGTTTAATGTTGTCATACTTTTTGGAGAAAGTGAACACACGTCCCGTTTCATAGTCGCGTTTGTCCCTTGCAAACTTGAAAATGTTCCTCTCCTTAATAACTTCCTCGTGTTTTTTCAACCTGGTTAGAATATATATATATATTAATAGGAAATAATTTTTTTGTTTACTAATAACTTTGGCACCGCTTGATGTATCTTAATGACATATAATAATAATCTATAATTAAGTAATAACTATATACTATATACTATTTCCTTGTATTTAACTATGTTAAATATTTTAATCTAATACCATTTCTTAGGGTTTTATCTTGAGTTCCTCCATCCATAATTTATGAGATTGGTTTTGAACCATCAGTGGTTGACCATTTCTATTGCTGGATGTACTCCAAAAGTTACTACTGACGAGCATTTTGTAAATACTGAAAAGTAGTAATCTTAAGCAAAAATGAAAACTTACTCAAAAGTGTAAGTTACCTTTGTTAATCAGGCCTCAAGTATTTAGGCCTTTCTATTTTAAGAAGGCGGCTGTCCCACTAAAAAAGCTCTGTGTTTGTCTCATGCATGTCACTCTTGATGCTGTTGATGTCCTTGAAAATCTATATAGGGTCTCTAGATTAGGAGAGAACCCAGAGACTCTACAAGCCAGCTTTACCACTATTCCCTCCTTCCCTCCTTGTGCCTTATTAGGATAGAGTAGCTGAAAGTTTTTAATAAGGCTGAGAGGTCTAGTAATTTCAATAGGGCTATTTCTCATCTGTATATTGTGCTTCAGGTGTTGTCTGTTAGGGATGCTTTGGATCCTCTCTTGGTTGGGGAATCTTACTGCATCTGTCAAAGAAGGCCTAGTGGTGTTTTACAGATGATATTGTCACACACTTGTTGCTACATTCGCTAATATGTTCACTTACACATTTAATGGTCTGTTGGATATTGATCAGCGTTCCTTGAATTCAGATAGCTCTAATGAAGGTTTCTCGAAAGGGTTGTAAAGCAGTCATGTTTTATCTACTCAATGATTTCCTTCCAGTATTACAGAGCTTTTTCAATCTGGGGCTTGTTAAACTTTGCTACTCACCCGTGAGGGTCTCAAGGTGCTGGGGGGCTGTTGGTCCCTCTGGGTATATGAATCATTCATAGAGCCTGGTCTTGAGGTCCTTCTTGAACTTGGTCAGCGACGCGGATTGCCTGAGATGAAGGGACAGGGTGTTCCAGGTCTTGTCGGTGAGGTAGGAAAAAGAACATCAACTGGTCTTGTGGATCCTGGTAACAGAGGCTATGGCTTGTTTTGCAGAGCTGGGTTTTCTGGTGGGCACGTTGAATGCGAGTCAGTGGTTCTGGTATGCTGGTCCTTTGACATGGAGAGCTTTGTAGACATGTTTGAGGAGCTTGAAAGTGATTCTCTTGTTGACTGGGATCCAGAGGAGTTGTCTGAGGTGTTGCGTGATGTGGTTGTGGTGGGGAATGTCGAGGACCAGTCTGGTTGTGGCGTTTTGGACGTTCTGTAGTTTCTTGAGCTGTTTCTGGGTAACACGGGCATAGAGAGCGTTGCCATAGTCGAGTCTGCTGGTGATGAGTGCGTGAATTCTGTGGGATTCATCTGAATGTCTTTAAGAGCAGGCAGACCATGTGGAAGCAGGCTGAGGAAACCACAGTGATTTGGTGGCTCATTGTGAGCATGATCCGTCGGGTGTGAGGGGATCACAGAGTGGCTAGCAACCAGGTGTTGTCTCAGACACAGGGCAGGTCCCTTGATGAGTACTTCGGTCTAGTCTGAGGTGACCTTGAGAAATCTGTCTTTCATCCAGGTGGCAATAGCTTTCATTCTGCTGTGGAAGGTAGTTCTGGAAGTTGTGAGTTAGTTGGTGAGGGAGAGGACCAGGTGGGTGTCATTGGTGTAAGAGACGATGTTGAGTCCATGGCTTTTAACAATGGCTGTGAGGGAGCCATGTAGAGGTTGATACGGGTGGGGCTCATGGAGGAGCCCTGGGGTACTTTGCAGCTGTTATATATGTAGTTTCTAAGAGTAAACGGATAGTCTGTCTCTCTGAGTCCAGCCAATGATGAAGGAGTGGATCTAGTCCTGTGACTTGTTGCAGATGCTGGTATCTTGGAGTCTTGTGATTAGGGTGCGGTGGGAGACAGTGTCAAAGGTAGCCATGAGGTCCAGTAGGATGAGGGCTGCGGTCTCACCCTGGTCGAGGAGAAAGCAGAGGTCCCCGGTGGCGGCAAGGAGTGCTGTCACCGTGCTGTGCTTGCTTCAGAAACTGGATTGGGAGGTGTCCAGAATCTGGTTCACTTCTATGAACGTGGAGAGTTGGGTGTTGATGATCTTCTCAATGACCTTAGCTGGGAAGAGGAGGAGGGAGATGGGTCTGAAGTTCTTAATGTCAATCCGGTCTGAGGAGAGCTTCTTCTACAAGGGCTTGATCTTTGCATGTTTTCAGTCATCAGGGAAGGTGGCCATTTCGATGGAGCAGCTGATGGTGCGGCAAAACTAGGGAGCGACGGCGGCAGCTGCTCTGTGGAACATGGGCCACAGGAAAGGATTCAACGGGGCTCCTGAGTGGATGCTGATGTGAGCGGGGTCCAGCAGAGCATGGTCTGTTAGGGTGCAGCCTGGTTGCGTGTGGAGGTATTGCACACAAGGACGCTCCTTGTAGGATCTGTGGCCCAAGGCAAGTGGCGCAGGATGACAGCGGAGCAAGCCGTCAATGAATCCCACATAACTTACACCTCACCATTGCAGATCTGGTTAGAGTTCGGCCTAAGTAAACAACTCTTGGCCAAGCAAGGCTCCTACATAACCTGCTGGCACAAAATTAGGAACTCTCCCCTGAATAGTTTGAACTACCAGCTTTGGCAAGAATTTCGTAATACCTCCAATTTGCTGGCCAGACAATACTTGGAGGGCTCCCTGGCCACTACTGGGCTAGCAGACATATGGGAAACTCACATCACCCACTCAGCCTTCAAGCAAGTAGTAAAAAAATAAATAAAGATACTCTCCCTTGTAGAAGACAAAGCTGCCTTTGTCCGAAGGAGTCATGCCTAGATGACAATGAGTGGCTACAAATCACTTGGCACACAGGCATATTTCAACCTGGGGTACTCCAGGAAAACAAAAGAACAATGTTTATAATATAGGCTAGGAATGCTGCCAGCTATTCCACATCTCCCACCATGGCCTAGGGGGCAACTTGCCAGTACATGTCGACTATGTGGGAATGGTATTGAGGCTGTGGGTCCCATGCTCACTACACCACTGGATTCAAGCTAGCCTGGCTGATGAAGGGTGATGCCCTGAAACCAGTCCCAGGATGCTTGCTTCCGGTCCAGGGAGGACCTAGCTTGGCAGTTTGAGCTTGACTAATCCCACAAGGAACAGGGTCAAAACCAACTTGCATATAGCTGGGTCCAAACTGGGGTGTTGTGGTTAGCTAAAGAATGATGGATTTAACCCAGATCCTTGTGACTGGAGGTGAATGGTTGCATTGTCCAGCATTCCGTTCATCAATTGTTTCATTGCATATGTCGCCCTAAGTGGGAAAGGTATGCCCATATGTTGGTCCCATGCCCACTACACCACTAGATTTAAGCTAGCCTGGCTGATGAAGGGTGATGCACTGAAACCGGTCCCAGGATGCTTGTTTACCGTCCACGGATGTCCTGGCTTGGCAGAACACGCAGGACTGTTCCCACAAGGAACAGGGTCAAGACTGATTTGCACATGGCTGAGTCCAGACTGAGGTGGTGTGGTAAGCAAAAGAATGATGGATTTAACCCTGGAGCTGTGATCGCATGCTTCAACTCTAAGGACCGGCAGCTGAACGGGAAACTCGTGACATTCCTGACACTAGTAGAAGCTAAGAAGGGAAGTGGTGCGCTCCTTTTAACTGCATTAATAGCATAGATTACTTTTTTTCCTCCCACAATCGAAAACTTCAAGCCCAGCCACAACAACCTCTTTGGGACAAGCGGTTGTGCTGCAGACGCTCCCAAAAAAAAAAAGAGATGAAACATGCAGATCAAGTGGATGCTACACTTTGAGCCTTTTATGGCTTTTATAACTTACTTTTAAAGATATCTCCTTCTTTTTCTTCTCAATATCTTTACTCTCTCCTTTAAAAAAAAAAAAGTATGAATTTTAAGTGGACATTTTGTAACTACTTACTTACATTTAATATGGAGTTAAAAAAATATACAATCAAATCCCCAAACAAAAAAAAGGTATAAGAAACACATAAATGAAAAAAATATATATTCTACTAGAACTCTAACCTGAGCAATAGAAGGGAAAGTATTTCTGTTTGGAGGGTTCCCACTACTATTTCGACTCCAATTTTAGCAACAGTGGAGAAATGTTGTACTTTGGAGGAATCAGATTTACAATTTCCTATTTCAACTGTCGATCCATCCACCGCTTTTGGAGGAGAGGAGACCAAAAGTATGTCGATAACAGAGCCTACTTTATCTTCATCACTGACATACTGACAGAGCAATCTATCAAACCTTTAAAACATTGATAGGCACTGTTTCTGTCAATGTTATAATTTTTAACAGAGTTGGATATTCAAGGGATCAGCTTTAATATTTCTACTCCAACTGGGCCACAGTGGTAAAAGTGTTGGTCTTTGGAAGGGATACATTTACTATTAACATTCCAACCAACCTAAGCAACCAACGGAAAGTGTTAAAATTTAGAGGGGTTAGGGTTACTATTCCAACTCCAAACTACAAACAACATTGGAGAAAGTGCTGAGCTTTGAGGAAGTCAAAACACTTTTAGATCACTAAAACTCAGAGTTACTATTTCCAACCCTGAATATAAAAAAAAAAAAATCTTGCATAGGCTTGAAGCAAGAAAACAAATATAAACAACATATTTATTTTAAATCAGTAGAAAATATTTTCTACAACAAATTTGCATTAAACAGTTTAATAACTAGATATCAATAAAAATGAAATTTAGAATCATTAAGTTAAGAATTAATGCTAAGTAAATGTAAAACAAAAAATATAAATAAATAGGTAAAATACAGAAATAAGCTTGTTTAAAAAAAGTATATTTATGCACTAAAGAATAAAAATATGAACATAAAGTGATATTATACCTTACAAAATTATTGTCATTACAATATCATATTTTATAATCTTAGTATAACTCAATATTTTTACAATAATATTAATGTCAAGATATATTTGATTAGAGCAGAAAAAAACTGTAAACATGTAAAGAGCACATTTTTACAGCTCCTCTCCAGTACAATAGGCTCGGCCACAAATGAGGAGTACTGTTTATATTGTGAGTATGGCAATAAGGAAAGTAGGACTTTTGCTGGTGGCTGCAAGTTACTAATGGCCTGCTTTAGAGTTTGAAGGATGAGTACTTCATCTCAAATGTGACAAATATTATGTTAGCCTTATTACAAGTACAGTATTTCCTGTTAAGGTTTTAATAAAATGGCTGTGATATCCTGTGATATCCATCCCTTTTTGATGGAGTAACCATCTGCCAAAGTCATAATCTGCTATCTATGTACTCTTGTGACAATATTTTATGAATGTATAGCTTTCTGAGTTCAATCATGGGGTTCACCCCTTTCCTTGTTAAACCTCAATATGTCTTGAATTCAAGAATTACTTAATTTAGAAAAACTGTGCTGCGATCTGCACAATTTACCCCTTGCTGAATTCAGAATTGTGCCTACTTTTCAGTAGCTTTCTCGGTTTAACCATTGATTTCATAGCTTTCTCCCTCACACTTCAAGAAGTTAGAAACTGCAGAAATAGGAAATATTGACAACAAATTAGAAACTGCAAACACCATGGTGAATTTGTATTTTTTTACAACTCTCCCTGTTTCTAAATGCTGGGAGAGTGTAAACATAGCACAACAAACTCTTTTGTTGATGCAATGTTTTATGGAACACCCACTCATATTCTTCCACAGCACTTTTTCCATTTTTTTGTTAAAGAAAAAGCATAATTTTGGCTATTTTCTTAGTTTCCTCCAGAGAAACTCACAAACCCTGGCTCCCTAAAAATATTAAACAAAACATGGGGGAAAAGAAGAGTGCAAATTTGGCTGGGATATCATTTGAAGAACAAAGGGTTTGAATGCATAAGCAGGACCTTTCCCACTCCTTATAATAAGGACTGAGTACCCGGGAACCATACCTGTAGTGGGATTAAAGAAAACCTATTCAGTTTGTGCATTTGTTTAAGTGGTGGAGAGTGGCCTTTTGTTTTGCAGAATATAAGTTCTAGTTTTCTCTATTTTCACAAAGTATATTGTTATTATTTGGTTGGGTAAGGTTGTATCATTTTGGGGCCGATTCCCATCTTGCTGGGAGAAGGCTCCGTCCAACTCGGATCCGGAGGGCTTTTCGACCGACTCGCGCTCCGGGGCTCCGAGCACCCAAGTACAATGTGAACAAGCGCTGTTGGACACGGGTCATTCAGAACCCCTTTGAAGTCAATGGGAGCCTGTTGTACGATGCGTACATAGGCTCCCATTGATGAAAAAGGTATGTTGCGCACAAAGGCGCCCCCTGTAGTGGGTATGAGTCTGTGCCACACGCACCGTGCATGTATGTGTAGGGGGACCCTTGGGTGTCCCCCCTGTGATCGACTCGTAAGGCTACGGGCGAAGGGGGGTCCAGCGCAGACCCCCAAAATCCGCTTCCCAGAGCATTTAGGTGTCAGATGCTCCGACACGATCCAGCTGTCCGAATCATGCATCATACTGGCTCAGTCGTAAATCGCCTCCATTGCACGGCACGGTTTGCTTACGGATGAGACGTACGGACGGTTCGGACCCAGAAACGATTCAGGTGGCGATTTCGCGTTTCTCGCATCGTACTTGTTCGCTCGTACAGCTGTACGAGTCGGACGGAAAACACGCGTACGGCTCGTACTTTTTCTGGCCGGATCGCGTTCGGAGCCCTTCCAAACGAGATCGGAATCGGCCCCTTATTTGTAAATTATTGATGTTCAGCCAGCATAATTATTGCAAATTATATTTAAATGCCAAAAAAGGGGATATGAAATCATACCATGCATACATTCACAACATGGTACATCACAATGCTTTCATGACAATTAAATTGTTTGTAACACATTGCAACATACCACAGTGTAAATTACATTTACCTAAATTATATTTACAATGTCATCAGTTGTTTTTGATTTTTTATTTTAGTTTTATATAGCAGAACTAGACCTGAAGATATCAGAGCACTTTACATGAGTACCAGTTTTGTTACAGATGAACACATTAATTTTTGTTAGGCATGAGGAGATTACGTGAATTGTCCAGAATCACAGGATGTTGAGTGTCGTTGCTGAGACTCGGACCCGGTGTCCCAGCTTCGAGGTCAACCGTTCTAGCCGTAAGGCTACATCCTCTCCCCATTTACCAGGAATAATTATTTACAATGCATGTTTTTTTCCATTTAAACAAAACATGTTGTTTTCCCACTGGGTGTGCCTGCATTGCCATCGGAAATGCCTTTTTGTGATTTGCTAATAACTTTTGCACTGTTTCACAAATCTTCACAAAACCGTCTAAAAAAGTCCTCTTCTTTGCATAGTTTCTTGATGTAAAGTTTTGCGATGATATGTCAAGCGGGGTCCGTAAAAAAAATGGATAGTCCCAAAACACAAAATACCAATGCATTCTCCTTAGACTTTTTAGACCTGCACTACCACAAAAACTGCAACATGGAATTACACCAAATTTGGCAGGAAGCTACAGTTTGGTCCAGAAAGTGTGATTTTGGTGATTTGGTGTAAAACTTTTTTGTTGACATTTTTGAGGAATTAAGGTGCAACAATATTTATACATCTGGATGGTTGGGTTTGAGGGATCAAAAAATAGAGCATTCTGATTGGCTAGGGGGCTTTTTTCATGTGGGCCACCTCAATCACATGGGAGTAAGGCTCCTGCAGGAGTGATCACACTGATTTTCTAACTGCAACATGAAAGACAATGTTGCAGCAGCCAATACAGGATACCAAGGATATAGTTGTCTGCCCCGTAAATAGTGAAAATAAATATATAAGTGGACCAGGTAGGGCTATCTGCCACATAGCCCTTAGAAGGGGTCTCAGTGGGACTCTCCCAGGCCAAAATTAAAATAAATCCGCAATACCACTGGCATTTAAAAAACATATAAATATGACCCCTGGGGTAGGCCTGGCCCATGGGTGATTGTATTGCACAATTTGAAAAGGGAGGAGTGTGCAGAGCCCTCCTCCATAAATTGATTATGGACCCTGGAGCCTCATCCTCAGGGGCCCAGTGCAATATTGATAGGGGAAGGGACTCATGTCCCTCTCCCTGGGCTGATCATAGGTCCAGGGAACCTACCCCCTAGGTCCTGGTGCAATATTAACAGTGGAAGGGGGCGTACAACTCCACTGCCTGGGCTGATGACATTCCCACGGTGTGTCACAATTTTTAAAGGGCAGAGGGGTGTGGGGCCCCCTCTTCAAGCCTCTTAAGGTGAAAAAGACCCCATGTCCATGGAATGATTCCACTGTGGTGTCCTAGGGAGCCCACCCAAAGATATAATCACAGGCAAGGAAACATATCTGTTCCCACTAAGCTTAAAAAATACTCCTGCTGAGTGGGAGCAGGCATTTGTTTCCCTACCCATGTTCTTGTGGGCAGGGGTGCTCAGATTGCACCCGTCCAGTAGGAGCAGAGACAAGAACCCACTCCCGTTAGGCAGGTTCAATGCTGGCTTCTGCAGCACCATGGATGGGTAAATGCAGGGAGCTGGTGGGGCCACAGTGGTCCTGGGCTTGCCTCCATGGCCCCCAACATTGTTTGTTGTGGGTGACACAGGTGGGCACCGGGGCACCTAGATTATGCCTGGGGTATGGGGACCCCACGGCCTGTAAAGACGTGAGGAAAGTGGCCATGTGCCCCGTCTCCTAATAAAATAAAAATGCCCCAGAGGATGGGGTCCCTGGGACCCATGGCGACTTAGGGAGGAGGCCTGGACTCCACCCACCTTATAAATAAGAAAATTACCCCAGCGAATTGTGCCCCCTCTGGGCCTGTGTCCTGTAAGGGCTTGGGAAGATGCCCCCTCACAAATAATTATAAAATAAGGTGTGCAGGTGACACAAAAATGTGTACCCCACTGCAAAGAAGCCACTGCAGGGTGGGGCCGCAGTGCAGCCATGGATGTCCTTGGCAAATGGTCCACTTGCAAGTCCAGACGCCTGCTCACAGGACCCTCCAGAATGTTCCTGCTGTCTATGTCCCTGCTGCACCGGGTCACTGACAGGGACAGGTGGGGACCCCCACTGAAGCACTCTCATTTTGCATCCTCAGACTGCAGGTTCAACTTCTGATTATCACTGCTCCTTTTTTTCTTTCTTTCGTCTCTCATTCAATTGTCCCTCACCTTTCCTTCCATCCTCTGCTTGCCTCTTCTCTCCGAGCACAACCTACTCTGACATGCATGTTTGGCTTATGCTCTGTGATTGTATTTCTGCAAATTGTCCACAACTCATTTACAACATCAAAATCTCTACTCCTTCCTCTCAAAGTCATACAAATGCAATCTAACAATACATTATCTCCTCTAATTCATTTATTAATCCCACCAGCCATGTGCATGATCTCACATATCCCCACTAATGATCAGAACGAACCCCTATTAATTTAGTACACCATGAAGAAACTGGAGTGACTGCATGGAATGGTTTTCTTGAGCACGCATTCCTAATTCATTTAACTATCAGCAACCAATAACACTGTACTAACCTTGGGTTCCGGAGCAGCGTGCTGCCCGGAATAAAGCATTTAACACCTGGTTAGGGGTTGTAAGCGCTATATAAATGCAATTACAATTACAATAACAATATTTATTTTTCTGGTGGACACCCCTAAACCCTCTGTACAATAACAAAAAAATTACCCCATTTTCCCTTTGCCCACCCCTGAAAAACCCTTAGCACCATTTACCTCTACCCCCGGGAATCCTAAAAGCCCCTGCAAACCCTTACCTCTAGCAGTCCCTGACCTTAAAATCCTTACCTCTTTTTTTCTTTACCCACCCATGAATGTTTAAAACCCCATACGTCCCTTTATTTAAATTTCCCTGCCCTTAAACCCACGGAAATCCTTTCCACAATATATCTCTACCCATCCTTGAACTTTACCTTATTACTAGATACTTTCCTATTGTGTTGTAATTGAATGCATTGTAAATGTACGCATTGAAAAGAACCATGTGTTGTAAAAAAAAAAGAAAGAAAAAAGCATGGTTACTGTATGTCATGGTAATGGATGCATTGAAATGGTAATACAATAAAATATGTTTGAAGGACAGACACTAGGGTGAAGTTAACTGATATCTGTGAAAATTAGTATTTCCCTTAACTTTCAATTAGTCAAACACGTCTAATTTAGACAGAATAAAAGCGCAAGGAAATTCCGCAAGACTGACGAAGAAAAACCATTCACTGCACAGAATTCATTACTCAGAGCAAACAGAGGGTAGGTTTTCCAAAATTGACAATCAGTGAGAGGGGCAAGAGATCAGCTCAAATAAAAAATGCAATATTACGGAGAGAATCCCAGGAGTTCATTGCACTTCTGTCATGGCAATGGCAGAAGCAAACGTGTTTTGATGGTTCTTTTTGGTCAATATTATGATCTTGAAAAGTGCACTCATATATACTGGTTTTAAGACTAACGCTCAAATTCATGTTTAAAATTGTGTGTATTTCATTTGTGAGTTTTTGAAGTACTGAAAAAATAAAACTTGATTGTGACGTCATAATGCAATATTTCTTATACTCAAGGCAATGACACTAGGGTGTTAAGAATGTTACAGCACATAACTCAAATCTAGTGGACCCATTGGCAAAGTCAATAGGCCTGGCCTCATTCAGGTGTATAGTTTATCTCTTGTGATGGCTTATGCTGTAGTTTGAATTGCTTAGTTGAATAGGTTTCGGTAGAAGGATGCATGGATGTGATTGCTCTGAATACGTCAGTGATTTCCAGTCAAGATGATCTGAAAGTGAACATTATGTTTTTTAGCAAGTATTTTGAATTGACTCTGACACTATAACTGACAAAGAGAAGTATACCACATGATTCTGCAAGCTGTGTCTGGACAGCATTGCAAGCTTTATTGTCTGTGGATTCACTCCTCTGATTGTTGTGCCCTTTACACCTGTGCTACCAGTGGCACATGCATCACTCCCACTACCCACAGACTGTGGTGACATATAACAAAGTGCAAGAAATTACACAAATAATTAACACGACCTAGCTAGCTAGTTTACAAAGGATGATTCTTCCAGGACCACAGCAGCCCCCAATTTATCCCCACAACAATTTTAAGTTTCAAACATACCTTAACTGTATTTATGCACATGGGCTTTGGCGTGTATAGATCACTGTTGGTTGCCCAAAAGCTGTGATGGCAGAAATGTGAAAGCAGATATATGTTTTTGGGATAGACTTTACTCAACATAATGCTTTATTGACAAGGTCGATTATTGACAATGAAAGGATTTTCACTATGGTGAATAATAATAAATATTGGTATTATCTCCTTTGAATTAAATTGCATTGACATAAAGGGGATAATTAGGATGTCAGTAAGAAGTGCATCCGTGGACCTGTCGGGGGTGTTCGGACCGACCGATCTCGCTTTAGATGCGATCACTCTGACCGCTGTATTATGATGCCCAAAAACCCATCACTCACCGACCTACCCAGTTTCTCCGACTCTGACTGGAAATTCTGACCGCAAAGCTCTCAGAAACACCGAATGGAGCAACTTCTGAACCCGGAACCACCCACCCTATTACGATGCGTATTTCCAATACGCCGTCACTGTCGGTCTAACCACCTTGTCAATGCAGGCTTAAGGGGAGTCTTTAAAGCCTGAATTTCATCACATCACACTTCCTACAGAATCTGCAGAGCAACTATGCAGTCGATAGCACATGTCCTCCATTTATAATACATCATCGATGAATATGAGAATCGTAACCAATGCAGACATCGCCGCCGGTTAGTAATACACCTACCCCTACACATTAACATACCTACCAAGCAAAAGTCAATAGAGTTTAAAGTGTCCATGTTGAGCATGACAAATGAAGAAATGTCATCATCAGGTATCTACAGTCTGACCAGGAAATACTGGAAGAGACACAAATGTAAGGTTTGAACAGAAATGGCTACAGCTACATTTATGTATGTACACCTAAGTGTATGGATGAGTACACCACAGCACAAAAAGCAATATTTCATGGCAACAGCACATCAATGCACTCACAAAAGTATGCCCACAGAAACAGATGCACAAGCACCAGGACCATTCCTAGATTTATTATTTCCCCGGGTAGAACCTGAATATATGAAACACATATAAATACCATAAGATGTCATGTCATAGGAAGTCACATTGCAGGAAGTGACATCAAGTTACCATAATTACCCTGCCATTGTTGAACCAGCTTTGCAAGAAGCACTTAATCTAGTGTGGATTAAAATGATGTCAAAAATTGTGCGGATCTGTCAAGTGTCAATACAATGCATCAACCAGATTGGATGGAAAAGCTAGACCTAGCTCGTTTCCAATCTCACATCTTACTTAACCTGATGAACTAATTGTTGGCAGGTCAATATATGATTCTAACCACTAAACTTCCTAATATAGTCCAGCCTGGACTGCCACTATCCCATCAGCCCAATTGCGCATCCCCACATTCTGTGTCCTGATGAGTACAGCAGTGTCAGAGCAGGCATCCCCAGAGCCTCCTCTGTTCATGATCCGAGCCTCACCGCAAGGCAGGTAGCCAGGTCACTATAGGGAGTCACAACCAGCATGGGATGTTGTATGTGTCAGTAATAACAAGATTTGAACGATCCAGCACATATTCAAAGCAGGAGTTAGACATATGAATTCCTTTCATACAATGGCTATCATGCACACAGGTCTCCATGCACGCACACCTCACTCATACATTGGGCCACAACTATCTTAGGACCAAGTATGATGGACCTGTGACATTCCCTCACAACTGTTTACTGAGGCCAGCCAGCAGGTCATGAGCTAAGATCCCTACCTGTACAGTCAGGACATGGTCTAAACTTTTTCACAAAAAGGTCTTCAGTAATTAGAGTGCACACTGAGCAGGCTTCAATTCTGAAGGGGATGGCTCATGATCCAAAACCTTGGGAAAGGAAGACACACATCTCAAAACTAAGACAGTTTCTTATATACAAAAGAAAGAGACTGTGTCTGGTGGCATATGGGTCAATGCACGTAGCTGCACATGAGTCACAATACCTTTCAACATCCAAACAAATCTCTTACTTTAATCTCAGGATAATCTCTATGGAACAAATTGGTATGGATGTAAATCATCTTTTATCACGCAGGCAATGCATATCCAATCGGCTGTGCATAACAAACATTTATCACTGAGGCAAGCATACCACAACAGCAGCATACGGTACAATATTTAGCAACTTCAAAAACACAATAACCCTAACAAGATAGATGAGCAGAGAGGGATCCTGGGCATTTGGTGAGACTGTGTCCTCTAAAAAAAAACATTGTTAACAGTTGACATTTTAGTATATGTGGATTCTAAGAGACCCCCCTCAATGTGATCGAAGGAGATGTCAGGCACCCAGTTTACCTCACATGACAGAGCAGCTGCTTTATTTAGCCATGTCAAGACCACCTCTTATAGGTCCACGACCTTGTGTACGTGAGCCTATCCCTTAAATGTCCTTCACCTATCCAGTGGCTCACCCTGTGTATTCTGTTTGTCTTGCAGCAAGTTGTCCTACAGATTAGCTTTTACAATCCCGTGGAGGCACACAACTTATTCCATGCGCATTAGAGAGTTGCAGCCTCCAAGTGGTGCAGTGTTGGGAGTGCAGTTGCCTAAAAATGCATGCAAATGGCCAGGGCTTATGAGCATTTACAAATCCATCCTTTCATTGGATACCTTTTAAAACCTCATCTGCATAAATATCCCTAGCAATATAGCAATATCCCCTCCAATAGAAGGAGGTTGACCAAACGTCACTGTGTCAAGTACATCTGTGACTCTGGACCACAAGTTTGCGGCATACAGCCATGCCCAGAGCATATATGTATCAAATCTGAATAAGGTGCATGACATCATGGGCAAAGTAGGCAGGACACAAACTTTTGGGAAAGGACAGCTGGGGTGAGACATGCCCTGTGCAGTTGTCCCATCTCAGCTATCACCCTGGAAACCTTTTCACACCGGCAGCTGCAGGCTCCGCAGAACCACAAGTATCCTGCACCTATTGCAGATCAGCCCTCACAGCATGGTGTCCAACTCCCTGGAGGTGCATGAGGTGCAGCCACCACTAGGTGAAGGGAAAAATACAAGATGAGGGGAGCATTACGATCTTAGAAAGTTATATACATCCTTAGGCTGTAACTGAGAGAGTGGTACACAAATCCATCTGTGGACGTAAGGAGGATATGGCCCTGGTCAGATTTCTACAATGAGATTGTTTGCATCATGACAGTTACAAATCCCTAAGTACAGAAACACCCGAAGCTCCCCCATCACCCTCTGCTCACCCACCACTACTTCTTGTGGAGGATACTCCACACAGAGAGGAAAAATACAGGACTTGGCCATTAACACCCAAACTCGACACACTCTAGAAATCTGATAGTCTCACAGAAATATCTGGAATTTTCCTGCAGATATCCTGAATATAGAGCAGCATGTCATCTGCATCAATGGATACTACATGTACCTCATCACCTAGTGGAACTCCCCGTGCTTACCACCCCATTCCAAGTTGCTGGGCTAGCGGCTACATTGCCAGTGCAAAGAGAAGTGGAAAAAGGGGACAGCCCAGACAATTCACCCTGACCAACATTCCCTGCACCACTCTTCACCTCTATGTACACACCTCTCCCATTCATGCTATACACACAGTGTACTGCACTCATCACCTCCTCAGCAGACGATAACTGTATCATGTGTAATGTACCCCTCTCAACCCCATCTTTCCCCTTTCCACTGGCTTTGGGGCACTCATTTTTGGTAAGGTGCACCATTATATGCACCTCT
Source organism: Triturus cristatus (assembly GCF_964204655.1). Lineage (NCBI taxonomy): Eukaryota > Metazoa > Chordata > Amphibia > Caudata > Salamandridae > Triturus > Triturus cristatus. The sequence continues at coordinate 856,781,307 of NC_140588.1, read as the reverse complement.
TACATTTACTCTTAAAAATTCACCACATCTCTCACACTGACACTTACATTGAACAATTAATCTGGTCTTATTCATTAACCTCCCACCATTCACACATTCTACTCTGTTTAAGGCCTACTAATAGTCATTGGACAAACTACTACATGAAAATATTCAAACACACCATCCATCTACTGGCCAACACCTCACATCTCTCCATCCAGCATCCTAACTTATACAACTGGTATATCTCCTTTCCATCCACCTATCTATTTTGTTTCCCCAAAACACTTTTACCATGTCTTACTGTGTCTCTCTTACATCCACATCTCAGTTCCATGCTCCATACCTCTATTGACTTCTGCAAATCAACAACTACCTTGTTCCATGAATTTGCCTCTATCAGAGCCACGTTTCAACATACTGCCACATACTTCATCTCCCATCTCCTGCCAGCCACTAACCTTGTCTAGCTGGTTCTACCTCTTCCACATCTCCCTAGCATACCTAGCCCAGGATTGAGCCAGAATTTCAAGGTCCTACACTCTGATATCCACACCACAGCATTTCAATTATTCTTACTGTGATAATGAGGATACTCTATGTATTCTATCCGAGCACTGCCTTTGACGTTAACGCCTTCCTTCCACTATTATCTACTTTTTTACTTGTTCTGCACCTACTACATCTTAGTCTCCCCTCCATGCACCAAATGTCAACACAACTCACTCTTACCTCTACCCATGTTTAGCTAGCTCAGCCCCTCCAACATTAACTTCTCTAACAACATGTGTAGACATGTGCAGCTATGTTTTACATTTCAACACCCACCTCCTCCCTTGTCTGCCAATTTAGTGCATGGATATAACACAGGTTCCTGTAGCACCTGCAGAGCAGACGGGGTCACAACACTTCTGGGGATTCACAGTCCACCCGACTGACCACATGTAGCACAGGGTAACCTGTTAACCTTAATAACCCTCTAAGTTAATCTTTGTGTGATCTGGGCCAGCATCAAATATTTATCAAAACTCCTTAATTATTTTCAATACACAAATGACTACATACACACCTATCATATGCTCAACTCCAAATGATGTGTGGGTAATATAGTATAATCATAGCTTGAAAAAAATATATATGTATGTCTGTGGAAAAGTGTGAAAGTCACATGGTTGTCACATAACTGATATGACTATCACAGCCTTTGCCAAGTACAAACTGTATGCCATCTTAGGTACAACATTAGGTGTGTTATATACAATCTCAGAATCATCATATGCCTGAAAGGACAACATTTTGAACTTGTGTATATATGTGAAATGTACTAGCAAGTTGCTCATTTCCTTGTAGCCACATAATCATGATACACATCTGTGTAACTCCACACAACCAACCCTTGTCAAACTAAAATACCCACTAGGTTTCATCAAAGGATCAACATAAAGCATGCCACAATACAAGATATAAGTAGACTAAACCACAAAACCACAACCCAATAGTCCAACACATTGTGTCATGGTGACAGTTAGCATGTCACACATCCTCTCTGGCCGTGTAGACACACTCAAATTCACTTATCTTACAAATACTCATTGAAAAGCTTGGACAACAAATTGCAACCAATATTACCCTTGGATGGGCCATACATGACCTATCCTGCTGCTTACCATACTCTGGTCTGGTACATCATATCTCTGGGTGTATGAGCAAACGCACGGCAATGTGTGCACCAATACGGAATCCAAAGGATCATCACATAAGCATGATGTGGTCTATGTCCAGTTCACAGAATAGGGAAATGACTAGACTCTCACACTCTAACTGTGGCATAAGCCCAGAATGTTAGGTGTTTTACAACACTAGGTACTGTATAACTCTACAATCACAGCATGTGATCACTAGCATCCCAATTATGTGACAACTATTCATGTACCGTACGCTGGGTTCAAATGCAACTTACACATACAATTGTGTTTCTGTAAGGACAGAAAAAAACTGTAACATACTGAGACATGTCCTAGACACACACACCATCCACATGATGTACCCAAAAATGTAATGACTAACATCTAATTTTAAATGCACTAGAGGATTCAGACGACAGACATGTTGCCTAACAGGAATGCAGGAAGAAAGGGGAGTCCTGGAAGGCAAGAGGGTCAGGATACCATAAGAACAATACCTTCCTCACACTTACCATAGGCAAAGGACATGTGCAATATGGGTCAACTGCCTTGAAAGGGTATTGACCTTCAGTGAAAGCCACCTGTGGCAATGTTGTCATTGCACCTAGTTAACCAGATCGATTGAAAGCAAAGACATTGTTCTACCACTATCAAGTCACATACTTCTATTGTACTGTCACTCTCTGTACACATGTGTGTCCAATTCACTACCATGTAGGCAGAGTCTATATGTTTCCAGGTGTATTAATGAGACAGTTATCTTTCAACCCATTACATACATATGCAGCATGCTTCTTCAAAACTATTGTACTTTGCCACACTTGCACTATGTTGACATCTGTAAGCAGAAACTATGAGAAAGTCCAATTTCAAAAGCAAAGGTTTGTGACTTCATGTCACACTCCTAGACAAATCTAATGTAGATATTCACACCCAGCCAATGTAGGCACAAGAATGTATACCATATCATAACTGAGTGCTCATACTCCATGGACGATAGGCAATCCATACCATACTACCATTATTGTATACTTATGTCCCTAACTACACGAGATTTACAGACAAATCTATTTTGGGGACACAGAAATCTGATAACGAAATTAGAACATGCTTTATTCAGCAAAAAAAAATGTGTTTTAAGGAGAAAAAAGGCCAATGGCCAGTCCAACAGAGTTTCTCTCATGGGCCACAGAGTTCCTGCACATCATCACATACCTGCACTTGTCCATCAAAGGGACACCTCCCCCGGAATGGGCATCTAGGGGGCAGGTCAGACACCAAATGGGCAAAACTAGGGAGGACTGGGTAGGACTGGGTTGGTCTTTGGGAGGAATGGAATCAGGAGGGGGGATCAAAAACTGCAATTGGAGGGCTATGTAGACGGGAGGGACTACTGCAGTGGGAGGGCTAGATGGAGGGGTGATGGGCTGTGCTTCAGGAGTTTAGGAATACAGTAGTGTTGAAGGGTTTGTAAGGGAATAGGGGCAGATGGTACTTTTTTGGGCCAGGATCTTTTGAGTGTCAAGTTACTGAGGTGGGATGGGGAAGTTAGGGTTTCAGGAGGGGGTGGGCACTTTTTTGAAAGGGGGATTTCTTGGGTGGGAATCTTGAGGGTGCTTCTTTTGGTAGGCTGGGTGGATTGGTCTGAAGGGAATGGCAGGGGTGTCAGGGTCATTTTCTTCTTTTTGGGAGGGGATTGGTAGGTTTGGGTAAGGAAGAGGTCAAGGGCAATGAGGTGGAGTTTCTGGGTGGAGTTGGTACAGGGAGAGGCAAGGGTAGGGGCTGTAGATGCAAAGGTTTGTGAGGTGTTTGGCATGTCTGTGGATGCTTTTGGTGTCTGTTGTCATGTCTGTGGTAGTGAGTGTGATGTTTGTCTTGTGAGTGTGTGTGTGTTTGCTTATGTATGTGTGTGTGTGTGCTGTGTGTGGATGTTGAGGTGGATACATGTTTATGTTTACATGTGCTTTGGTCAAGGAGGGAACTCAAGACTGTGCAAGGGGAAGAGGCAGGATAGGGTGGAACAGCTGAATTTGCGACAATGCTGCCGTCAGTGTGGAGGCTAGAGTCTGATTGGATCTCTGTAGGGCAGACATGTCTGAGGGAATGCCCACCAGGAAAATATCTGTGTAAGATGATTTGTATGGACCTGGAGGACTTTCAGCACTGCTCTCTGTCCTGCAGAGATCTACCTCAGGATGTTCTTGGGCCCCCACACTCAGGAGAGACAGAGGCAGGGGGTGAGGTGCCTGGTACAAAGGAGATACCTCCCCTTCTAGTGAAGCAGCCACGGAAAGGTGGCTGAGAAGCTGGGGGGGAGATGATAAGGGTGGTGGTAGACTCTGGCTGAGTGGATACAGGTCCAGGGTCATCTACTATCACATGTGAGTCCTCACTGGAGCTGGAACTTCAAATTGAGGTGACTGATGTGACATCGCTCATGCCATCAGGAAAGCTCCCCTCACACTCAATGCCACTGGTTCCCTCTTGCTCAGTCGCAGCACAGGAACCACTCATAGGTTTTATCACAACTCTTCCAAGATTACACAACTACATTATTTTAAGTTGTGGGTAACATACTTGATACTGTTCCGTAAATCCCATATGTGTGACAGCAAGAAAACATGTGAGCCCTCACACATGATAATGTCAGCAACTTTATGTGATGTAACTTAGACTTCCTCATTCACAATATCTTCACAATGACTAGGTACCAGCTGATGTATTGTCTCTCGCTACTGATGGCCATGTGTTAGAACATACCTGTCTCATCTAATGCAAGGGAGTTTAGACCTCATAATGAGAACAGGAGTCACACAATTGATTTTGGACATGGTATCCATTCTGCTATCCCTATTCATCAACATGGGAACCAACAGATCTAGTGCTGCAGGTTAAATCTTGATTGTTAGAGCTGGTATAGTCACTCAATGGGCTATAGCACACATATGCTATTTAAGTTGCTCATATGTCCAGTAGCAGAAGTAGTTGTTTGTCAGGTCACATGGGTTTCTCTTATCCTGGACACACTAAGGAAGCAGGCATAGCTGGGTTAAAAAATGATTTGGTACTCAGTCGTGTGTCATTTATGCACAGTGTTAGAAATATGAATCATATTTCTGTCCACATTGGAAACAATATACCAGTTTGCCATGTAAACACAGGTCAGCGCACTGCCAACTCCAATGACTGCATCTTCCTCATGCTTCATGTGGATCACTATACCACTGGGCCATCTGGATGCATTGTCTGTACAAACTATTAGTCCTAAACATCTTACTTAACTCGTTAAGTGCGCCCGACGGCCAACAGCCGTCGTGAGCACTACCTCGGTAGTGTTGCGCACATCCGTTGGCCGACGCGGCTCTGCCCACTCAATGGAACGCCCCGCTGCAGAATTTGCGCCGCGGTAAAGGGGTTAAAAATGTGTATTCAACATTTCTTGCCATTGTGACAACACTGCACATGTCCACATTTGTAAAGGCCAAGTCAGAATGTCTCTCAATTATTTCTTGCATCATGCACACAATGTACAGCTTCAATACTATTTCTTTTCATCTCAGTATTTTTTAAGAACATTGGAATGATGCTCAAGTGACATCACTGAATCTATCAGAAAGGCAATTAAACCTCGGTTTACAAAGCATCATATATGACCAGTTTAGAGCATTTACACACATAAGAACCGATGTAAATGTGTTTTTGACATCATCCCTTTCAATTAAAACCCTGTTTCCACGAGAGACTTACTTTGTTAGCCACTGAATGGCATGTGTTGTCACTATTATGGAGTCAGAAACATGGACTCACTTTTGGAATTTAGAGGATGGAATCTAACACTCAATCATGTGAATGGACAGTGTGACAGGTGACATGAGTTACCAAACCCTTTAATTTGCCCATCTGATACATTGGAGTACACTGGGCATGAGTGCTGGGGCCTATTGCTGCTCACCAAGCCCTCAACAAAGACATTACCTGCTACCTGGATGTATAGCATGGGATTTCACAGTTAAGTGATCCAACATCCACATAGTTTACAGAGTTGGTGTGGCCACACAGAGAACAGTCCAGACATTTGTCAATGTGCTGACACATGTTGAACACTGACAATAGTTCTGAAGGTTATCTCCATGTACATGTTGTTCTCATGTGTTCAGATTACAGTAGCATGTCACTATCATAAATACCCTGACTATTTTATTCTCACATGTCTCAGATGAAAGGGGCATACCCATGCATCTTCTAAATTTGTTGTGCATTTATTAACACTGAACAGTGGTTTTGTGCATTATTATGGAATTTTGTAAAGCGCATGGTTACGCGCCCCGGCGTGTCCCCGCGCTGAGTGAGAAGTATGTAGTGGCCAGAACAGGGAGGTTACATCAGTACTGAGCGAGAGAGGTGAGTTTTTAGAGCTCTGCGGAACTTGGCCTCAGAAGGTTCGAGGCGCAGCTCCATCGGAAGCATATTCCAGCTCTTGGCTGCAAGAAGCCTGAAAGATCTGCCCCCCCATTCGAGCTTTATGAATTTTGGGGACGACTACCAGTCCGGTGCCAGAGGATCTGAGCATCCGCTCCGGTTCGTAGGGGGTGATGAGGCTGTGTAGTGGAATGGGCGCCCTGCCCCCGATAATGCGGTGACACATGCATAGTGCTTTGAAGGTAATCCTTTCTCTGATCGGAAGCCAGTGTAGGGACTTCAAAGCAGCTTTAGAGGCCGTTCTCCTAGGAAGCCTCAGCACCAGCCGGGCTGTTGCATTTTGAAGTACCTGGAGACGATTGAAGCTTCTAGCTGTTATTCCCAGATAGAGGAGATTAGAGTAATCGAGTCTAGATGTGACCAAGGCATGCACCAGAGTCTGCCTGGCACTAACTGGAAGTAGGTCCAGGATCTTCCTTAGACTCTTGAGTATACCGAAGCACATTCCGACAACCCGATTAATCTGGGGAGCAAATTACAGGTCGGAGTCAAACATCACCCCAAGATTTTTGGCCTGTTGACAAGGCACTGGAGTGGAGCCCAGGCATGCTGGCCGCCATGCCGAGGACCACACATTCGGACTACCTCCCACCACGAGCACTTCAGTTTTGGACCCATTCAGCTTCAGGCAGTTGTTAGACATCCAGGATGCAAGCTCCTGCATGCAAGCACTGAAGCTGGATGCCGCAACATCAGGTGCCCGTGACAGCGAGATGACCAGCTGTGTGTCATCAGCATATGACACTAGTTGGATGCCATGACTTTCCACAATAGTGGCTACAGGGGAAGCATAAAGGTGAAACAGGGTGGGGCTCAGGGCGGAGCGCTGGGGAACCCCTTGATCAAGATTGAACACACAAGAGTAGTGTTCTCCCTGTCTGACCTGAAAACCCCTATTGGTCAGGAAAGATTGGATACACCTCAGCGCTGACCCAGTGACTCCACCTTTGTTGAGACACTGTAGCAAGGTGAAATGTGCTACAGTGTCAAAGGCTGCACTTAGGTCAAGTAGAATGAGGGCCATAGTATGCCCCTCATCTACCCCTTGCCTGATGGTCTCAGTGGCCATGAGTAGCGCAGACTCCGTGGAGTGGCGTGCACGAAAGCCAAACTGAGTTGGATGGAGCAGGTTGGCTTTCTCCACAAATGCCATAAGTTGAAGATTTGCCACCTTTTCTGCTACTTTGGCCAGGTAGGAGAGGAGTGAGATAGGACGGAGATTGTCCAGCCTGTCCCAGCTAAGATTTGTTTTTTTTTCAAGCGGGAGTACTACAGCCTGCTTCCAACTTTTTGGTACGGTGCTGGATCTGAAGGAAAGATCCAGAACATCCCTAATATAGGGTTCAAGGATCTCTGTACTGGGTTGAATGTATGACATTGTTCTGCATTCTGTCCATCAACTGTTGTTTTTGCATTTGTCACCCCGAGTGGGACGGGTATGCTCAGACGTGAGTCCCGTGCTCTCCATGCCACTGGAATCAAGCTATCTTGGCTGAAGAGGGGTGAAACCCCGAAACCGGTCCTAGGATGCTTGTTTCCAGTCCAGGGAGGACCTGGCTTGGCAGTTCGGCCGGACTGTTCCCATGAGGCACAGGGTCAAGACTGATTTGCATATGGCTGGGTTCAAACTGGAATGGCATGGTGAGCAAAAAAACGATGGATTTAGGCCCAGATCTCTGTACTGGGTTGAATGTATGACATTGTTCTGCATTCTGTCCATCAACTGTTGTTTTTGCATTTGTCACCCCGAGTGGGACGGGTATGCTCAGACGTGAGTCCCATTCTCTCCATGCCACTGGAATCAAGCTATCCTGGCTGAAGAGGGGTGAAACCCCGAAACTGGTCCTAGGATGCTTTTTTCCAGTCCAGAGAGGACCTGGCTTGGCAGTTCAGGCTGGACTGTTCCCATGAGGCACAGGGTCAAGACTGGCATATGGCTGGGTTCAAACTGGAATGGCATGGTGAGCAAAAAAAGATGGCTTTAGGCCCAGATCTCTGCATTGGGGTGAATGTATGACATTGTTCTGCATTCTGTCTGTCAACTGTTGTTTTTGCATTTGTCACCCCGAGTGGGACGGGTATGCTCAGACGTGAGTCCCGTGCTCTCCATGCCACTGGAATCAAGCTATCCTGGCTGAAGAGGGGTGAAATCCCGAAACCGGTCCTAGGATGCTTGTTTCCAGTCCAGGGAGGACCTGGCTTGGCAGTTCGGGCTGGACTGTTCCCATGAGGCAGAGGGTCAAGACTGATTTGCATATGGCTGGGTTCAAACTGGAATGGCATGGTGAGCAAAAAAACGATGGATTTAGGCCCAGATCTCTGTACTGGGGTGAATGTATGACATTGTTCTGCATTCTGTCCATCAACTGTTGTTTTTGCATTTGTCACCCGAGTGGGATGGGTATGCTCAGACTTGAGTCCCATGCTCTCCATGCCACTGGAATCAAGCTATCCTGGCTGAAGAGGGGTGAAACCCCGAAACCGGTCCTAGGATGCTTGTTTCCAGTCCAGGGAGGACCTGGCTTGGCAGTTCGGGCTGTGCTGTTCCCATGAGGCACAGGGTCAAGACTGATTTGCATATGGCTGGGTTCAAACTGGAATGGCATGGTGAGCAAAACAACAATGGATTTAGGCCCAGATCTCTGTACTGGGTGAATGTATGACATTGTTCTGCATTCTGTCCATCAACTGTTGCTTTTGCATTTGTCACCCCGAGTGGGACGGGTATGCTCAGACGTGAGTCCCGTGCTCTCCATGCCACTGGAATCAAGCTATCCTGGCTGAAGAGGGGTGAAACCCCGAAACCGGTCCTAGGATGCTTGTTTCCAGTCCAGGGAGGACCTGGCTTGGCAGTTCGGGCTGGACTGTTCCCATGAGGCACAGGTCAAGACTGAGTTGCATATGGCTGGGTTTAAACTGGAATGGCATGGTGAGCAAAAAAACAATGGATATAGGCCCAGATCTCTGTACTGGGTTGAATGTATGACATTGTTCTGCATTCTGTCCATCAACTGTTGTTTTGCATTTGTCACCCCGAGTGGGACGGGTATGCTCAGACTTGAGTCCCGTGCTCTCCATACCACTGGAATCAAGCTATCCTGGCTGAAGAGGGGTGAAACCCCGAAACCGGTCCTAGGATGCTTGTTTCCAGTCCAGGGAGGACCTGGTTTGACAGTTCGGGCTGGCTGTTCCCATTAGGCACAGGGTCAAGACTGATTTGCATATGGCTGGGTTCAAACTGGAATGGCATGGTGAGCAAAAAAACAATGGATTTAGGCCCAGATCTCTCTACTGGGGTGAATGTATGACATTGTTCTGCATTCTGTCCATCAACTGTTGTTTTCGCATTTGTCACCCCGAGTGGGACAGGTATGCTCAGACGTGAGTCCCGTGTTCTCCATGCCACTGCAATCAAGCTATCCTGGCTGAAGAGGGGTGAAACCACAAAACCGGTCCTAGGATGCTTGACCTAACCTTGAGGTGCACATTACACAATGATTGGCAGGCTAATCCCAAAATGAAATAAAACTACTCCATTCTGCTACTGTTAGTCTAAGTGCATGTTGCTTGGTATATTATGATAATTGTGTATACATTCTACACATAGGTATCGCGGAGGAGCTGGAAGACAGCCTCCTGTGAACAGGCCTTTTCCAGACCTACAAACATTGGAAGAGCGGGACATTGTAAACAAATACTGTCTCACAATGGCAACAATTGATGAGTTGTGCCAGCCGTTGTTACCTTATTTGCGGTGTCAGCACAGCTATCTACCAGCACTAACCCCCAAGGTGAAGGTGATGGCAGCACTGCATTTCTTTGCCATGGGAACATTCCTACACACAGTGGCAAAATTGGGTGGAATGTCCCATCCCATGTGGAGTAATGTTCTTCGGAATGTGTTTCAGGCATTGAACCACTATATCAAGTTTCCGAAACCTGGAGAATTGACCGAAATCAAGGGTGATTTCTATGCATTCAGAAGGATACTCCATGTAATTAGATCAATTGATGGCACTCTTGTTGTTCTGATACCACCACAGGCCAACAAAAGGTGTATCGCAACAAGAAACCTTTCCTTTCCATCAATGTCCAGGTGGTGTGTTTGCCTGAAATGTGCATTTCACATGTCTGTGCCTGATTTCCTGGGTCAGCATATGATGCTTTTATCCTGCGCAACAGCATCATCTCACATTTGATGAGTCAACTGCAGGCTGAAAGGGACTGGCTTGTTGGCAGGTGATGCGTTATATGAATGTTTTATTGTGTGTTGGTTGTATGTCAGACAGTGATATGGTGTTTGACAACTGAACTATCATCTGTTTTTATGTAGGAGATTCTACAGCCATGCCAGCCATGATTACTGACACCACTGCGCAACCCAGTCACCACAGCACAAGTGCACTTTAGTGAGGTCCATGGACTGACCAGGCGGATAATGGAGCACACTGTCGGCCTCCTGAAGTCATGATTCCGCTGTCTGGATAAGGCAGAAGGAGCCCTCCAATCGTCCCCAGGAAAGGTGTGCCAGATAACCGTTGCTTACTGCATGCTACACAACGTAGCAATACGTAAGAACATACCTTTAATTGAGGACAACAGAGACCAGCATATACCACCGATGTAGGATCCAGGACTGGGCAATGATGACAGTGGTGATGATGGAGTGGATTTGAGCTTATCCTCAACATTTTCACATGACTGTAAGTATGCAATGAGAGGAGGTGACTAACCACCATTGCTTATTGTTGTGTAGCTCCTAAACAATGTGTATGTATGCTTGAGAGTGCAGGATAAGTGCCCTAAATTATTTTTGAGACTGGTTATTGAAATGTTCAAATTTACATTTACAGTGTTTTTCGTGATGTCCAGCTAGCGTTAATTATGACATTGTTGTGGTTGAGGTAACATACTGACTTGTGATACGTTATTTATAATTGCTAAACTCTTTTCGTTATGTTTTTTTCCCAGGGTAATTTACTATGTTATCTACAGAGTGGACTTGTGGAGTTGTGACCTCACCAGACATATGATGCTCTGACAGATACCGACTTGTAAATATTGCTTTACTCCCTTGCATGTACTCCCTCCAGACATAATAGTCTGGTGTTTTTGTTATTAGTGCCTTTAGGTACGGTGTGATGTAATTATAGTTTGTGTTCAGGCACCAGGTTGTGTCTGGCCAATAAAAATGGGTTTCACATTGAGGTGTGCTGTACTAATCTAAGGTTAACCATGATGAACTACTTGGCTAACAATGATTGTTGATTGGGCTGGCTAATAGTGATAGTTGTGTATACAAGTGACTTTCAGTGAATGTGTACAGTGGACTACATTCTGTATGATACTTTGATTGTGTATATCTATCATGTGGTGCAGAAGTTAATTTACTTACTAGCACTTTGCTTACTTCTTACAAGTACCAGACTAATTATGTTAGTGTCCCTTTCATCATTATGAAGAGGAGGTGATTACAAGATTTTGAAGTCAAAATCACAACATGAGCTAGTATTGCTGAGTAAAGTGGTTTATTTTGACACACATAGGGGCAGATTTACAAGAAAGTGACGCATCTGTACAGATGCGTCACTTTCCCTGTGCCACCCTTAGAAACCCTTGCGCCACCATAGATGCGCCGTATTTACAATACGGTGCACTATGGCGCAAGTATTGACAGATGCGTCAGAAATTCTGACGCATCTGTTGGCGGAAAAGTCACGCATTGCTGGAGATGTGTCGCAAGCACGTGCAACACCAGCAATGCGTGTTGAGGCCTATTCCCACTACACTGCATCACTACTTACACCTGCTTGAAGCAGGCGTAAGGTTTTGACGCAGTGGCGTCCTAAAAGTGGCGCAGTGAATTCTTGTAGATTTCACCGAGTCAATTTTTACGAGGCCTTCCTGCGTGGGAACGCCCACCCTACATACATTATACCTGACGCAGGTATAATGTGACGCAGGGCTTTACAACGTGACGCATCTCCCTAGATGCGTCACTTTGTAAATAGGCCGCATTGTTTGCGCCGCTGTTGCGTCAAAAAAGTGACGCAACTGCCCCAAAGTGCATAAGTGGAGCCACACAATTGTAATGTGCTCATAAAACAACAAAAAAACGCTCTGATTGCAGTTGAGAGTGTTTGCTGATGAAATCAGAAAGAGCCTAGACACAGTTATTCAAGTCCAAAGTCCAACTTTGACCCTCCATCAGATGTGGAGCAGTTTTTTGGGCAGTCAACAAAGTGAACGATTGGCACACAATGGATGATATCAAGGGCCTCTTTGTTTACTTGCTGGGGGTGATGCATTGCCATCCGACTCGTTCAGATTTTTCCTCAGATGCCCCTTGCCACTTTTGGTTGGGGGACCCTCAGCTGCAGTCTCCTGGGGTACTGGAGATTCTCTGCCTAGCTCAATGTCCCTTCCTGTGACTTTGCAGATGAGCTACCTGGAGGAAACAGGTACCGATATACCTCAACACCCCTGTGACCTCATCAATTTGTTTGTCTTGGAAGACCTGCAGCTGTTTGCTGTTTTTGAGCTGTTGGAAAACTCTCCCTGGTACCTGTAGTTGTTGTCATCTGTCTACTGCAAAGTTCTCACTGTTGCTGTGCTGGTGTTGTTTCCAGTTGTTGCTGCTGTCTCTGTCAGGATAGGGGTCAGCTGAGTGTTGGGACTTGAGGTAGGAGTTGTCGCTGTGTATCCTGTTGTTGAAGCTGGTGCTGTCTGCTGACCCAAACCTGATGGACCTGGTTGCTCCTCCTCATCCGAGGATGCGGTTAAGTTCTAAAAGCCGGAGAGTCATCCTGGCCTGGAATCTGAGCCTGGCTGTCATTATCATTGGCAATGGAGGTGTTCCCAGCTCGCCCTGTGGGTACAGAAATAACACAGTCAATTATGTGAATGTCCACTGCACCTCAATTGGTACCCATTACAATCAATGACTGGACCAAAAAACAGTTTAGGAGGGTTGATTTGCCTCCTTTATCCTTGATGGTAGACTATGTTTTGGAGGAACAATGCAACTTAAACAAGCTGTGGATTGGTGATCAGCTCCACTCATGTGCCGAAATGGCCATGTTCTCTTTTGTCCTTATGACATGTCCACTGACATTGACTATTACCAGACACTCTGTAGATGAAATTGGTGGATTAGTGTGCTCCACATCTGTGGAATGTCAATGACATACAAACTCTTTAGATTCTAATGCTTGAGTTTATCTGGCCTGTGTAATGGACATAGTCCACGTATCAGCAGACACATAGGTATGGCTGCCTACACACTCACAATATGTTTATTTCCCAATAAATTTGGTCATGGTATAAGTGATGTGCTCATGATCCTCGACTGAATCACCCTAAGGAGTGAAACATGTAACTGCTTAGCTTTGTGCATACAGAGCTCATGGGTTTTAAATGCTGTCTACATAGTTAGATGTGATCAATGTTTTTTTGGGTACTTTATGGAGTTTATAGAGAAGTAATTTTGTGAACTGGGGTTCGAAGGGCTACTGGGCTATTTGTGAAACTTACCAAACTCCTCCTCCCACCCATCCCAACCAGCACCCCTGGAACTGTGCGATCCTGAGAGTGAGTGGAAATGTACTGACAAGATGGCTGACACTGGTGTCTGGTGTTTGAATTGACCACAACTCCCATCAAGGCCTTGTGCTCCAAACACCAGTCACCATTGTCAGCAATTTTGCCAGTACATTTTCACTCAATGTCAGGAGTGCATAGTTCCTGGTGGTCTGGCTGTAAACAGTATGTGTAGGTCAGAGCCTGATGGGAGTTGTAGTGATAGCAAACACTGCCATTCAGCTCAACCAGCTCATCTGGGCCTATGAGTACATGACAGTGAGGGGAAGTGTACTGGTAAAATGGCTGACCCTGGACACTGGTGTTTGGAGCATAGGGCCTTGATGTGAGTTGTGGTCAAGTGAAACACCAGTCTCCAGTATGAGCCATCTTGCATGTACACTTCCATTAACAGTTAGGTGCCCAGATAAGCTGGTTCTACATACACTCTTCACACCTACCCCAACCAGCCTACCTGGAACTCGGCTTTCCTGAGAATGAGTGGAATTGTCCTGGCAATATGGCTAACACTGTTGCATGGTGTCTTACTTGAAGCCAAATTCCATCAAAGCTTTGTGCTCTAAACACCATGCAACAGTGTCCGCCATCGTGCTATCACACTTCCCCTCACTGTCGGGAGGCCGTAGGCCGAGATGAGCTGTTTGGGCTTGGTGGTTGGATTGGTGCTGGCTATTTGAACATCTCCCATCAGGTTTTGTCCTACACACACCTTACCAACCAGCCCAACTGGAACTCTGCTTTTCTGACAGTCAGTGAGTGGAGGTGTAAGAGCAAGATGGCTGACACTGGTGCCTGGTGCCTGGTGTCTGAGTTGACCACAACTCCCACCAAGCCCTTGTTCCTCACACACCATTCAGCAGTGTCTGCCATCTTGCTATTCATTTCGACTCACGGTCAGGAAAGCAGGGTTCCAGGTAGACTGGTTGGGATGGGTGGGAGGCGGAGTATTTGCTATACCTTCATTCCCCATCAGACTCTGTCCTACACACACTATTCACACCCCGCCCAAACAACCTACCTGGAACTCCGCTTTCCTGAGAGTGAGTGGAAATGTACTGGCAACATGGTTGACACTTGCATGTTGTCTTACTTGAAGCCAAATCCCATCAAGGCCTTGTGCTCCAAACACCATTTACCAGTCTCAGTAATCTTTCTAGTACACTGCCCCTCACTGTCCGGTTACATAGGCCCATATGAGCTGTTTGGGCTGGGTGGCAGGAGAAGTGTTTGCTATGACATCTCCTGCAAGGCCCAGTCATACACACTCCTTCCCACCCATCCTACCATTGAACTCTGCTGTCCTGACAGTGAGGGAAAGTCTACTAGCAAAATGGCTGACACTGGTGCCTAGTGTCTGAGTTGGCTACAACTCCCATCAAGGCCTTGTGCTCCAAACATTATGCAGCAGTGTCTACATTTTGCCAGTGCATTTCAATTCACTGTCATGAACGCAGAGATCCAGGTAGGCTGGGTGGAAAGGGCAGTATTTGATATAACTGCATCTCCCATCAGGCTATGTCCTACACACACTCTTCGCACCCAGCCCAACCAGCCTACCTGGAACTATGCTTTCATGAGAGTGAGTGGAGATGTACTGGTAAGATGGCTGACACTGTTGCATGGTGTCTTACTTGAAGCTAAATCCCATCAAGGCCTTGTGCTCCAAACACGATGCAGCAATGTCAGTCATCTTGCTAGCACACTTCCTCTCACTGTCAGGTAGCCACAGGCCCAGATGAGCTGTTTTGACTGGGTGGCAGGAGGAGTGTTTACTAATACTATGTCTCCCATCAGGCTCTGCCATACACACACCTTCCCACCCAGCTCAACCATGCCACCCGGAACTCTGCTTTTCTGACAGTGAGTGGAGGTGTACTAGCAAAATGGCTGACACTGTTGGTTGGTGTCTGACTTGAGAACAACTCCCATCAAGGCCTTGTGCTCCAAACACCAGGCATCAGTGTCAGCCATCTTGCTAGTATACCTCCAATCACTGTCAGGCAGCAAGAGACCCAGATGAGCTGATTGGGGTGGGTGGCAGGAGGAGTGGTTGCTATTACTACAACTCCCATCAGGCTCTGTCATACACACACTCTTCCCACCCAGCCCAAACAGCCTGCCAGGAACTATGCTTACCTGACAGTGAGGGGACTACCAAGATGGCTGACACTGGGGACTGGTGCTTGAATTTACCACAACTACTAACAGGGTCTTGTGCTCCAAACACCAGTCTCCAGTGTCAGCCATCTTGCCAGTACATTTCCTGTCACTGTCAGGAAAGCATACTTGCAGGTGGGCTGGTTGGGTGCCTGGTGTTCTTTGCAGGACAATTATTTGCTTGATATCATCCTTGTGCGCAGGTTGAGTGCTACAGCATTCACCTTGTTGACTATCCTGTCCCACATCTTATTTTTCTGGCTGATGGGGGTCTGTTGGACTATGGTCCTGAATAAATGTAGCTCTATACTTAGGATTTCATAAACAAGCAGTCTCAACTCATCATCAGTGAAACTTGGCTGCTACTTTTTGACCATTTTGAGGGTGAGTGTGAGAGTGAGAGAGTGAATGTGAATTAGAAGGTGTGCCTAAGAAAATAATCTGACACAAA
Source organism: Triturus cristatus (assembly GCF_964204655.1). Classification (NCBI taxonomy): domain Eukaryota; kingdom Metazoa; phylum Chordata; class Amphibia; order Caudata; family Salamandridae; genus Triturus; species Triturus cristatus. Next base: position 856,764,954 of record NC_140588.1, on the reverse strand, counting down.
AAAGTGATATATGCGAGTAGTGGTGTGAATGCAATGTGTTAGTGTGTGAAGGGCTGACAGCAATGACTGTGGAAAGTTCTCCCTGGTTCTTTCTGCAGTATTGTTTGGGCAAAGGATCATGGTCTTTATATAGGTAGGTGTGTCTACTATTTAAATCAACATAGTTAAAATAAGTATAGGGAAGTACAGATCCAGAATATCCATTCCAAAATATCAATGGTGCTAAAATCAAGGTCAAAATATTAAGGGCCTGATTATGATGGCGGTCGGACCGCACACTGACAGGCCGTTGGTGGTGGTCCGACCGCCGTTAGCCCTTTGGGCTGATCACTGGATAACTATCCAGGTGGTTGGATCTTAAATGACTGCCGTCTATGACAGGATCAGTCATTCTGTTGGGGTAGCATTTGGAATCGCAATCTTTAATGGCAGACGCCGCCATCAGCGGTTATCCTTTTCCGATAGCATTTTGATATCAGAAAAACCGCCATGAAAAGGCTGTCGCAAATGGAATTTGGGGGCCGCAAACAGGCCCCCTTCCATAGTGGCCCACAGTGAAGTGGCCTAGGGGGCACATGTAGTGCCTCCATGCACTTCCATGCACCACATAGTGCATGACACATGGTGCATGGAGGTGCAGGAAGAGATCCTTTACACAGTGGCCTGTGTTGTGGCCTTTTTCCTGGGAAACGCACAAGACACCATGTAAAGGAGCACTTTGCGACTGGCAGATCGATGGACGCATCGTAAAGTGGCAGGCAGACTGCCGACTACTTGGGCGGTCTTCTGACCGCTGAGATAGCAGTTGATTGCCCGACTGATTGATATCGTAATCAGGGTTTAAGAATAGGAATATGAATGGTAAGCATACTGTTTTTGTGCCTAAACTAATATTCAAGAATGAAATGTGAATTACTTGAATATTATGGTATCGGTCCAGCGCCAGTCGGGGGAAAAACACCAGTCACCAACCAGGACCGGACCTATATCCCCACTGAGTTCTGCCACAGTGGCAGTTGGTACAACTGGTAATGTCGAGCTTGACATTCTAACTAATGTGAGTACTAGTAGTATTAACAATTTGACTTCTTTAGCAAGGGAAAGCTCAAGTCCATCACAAGGGATCCCAAGACCTTATAAGGATGGACTGTTAGCAAGTGGACAATTGACAATAATGTCCTGGAATATAGCAGGCCTAGGTCAAAAAATAGTAGATCCTGAATGGCTGGGTTTTATATCAAAATTTGATATGTGTCTCTTTCAAGAGACTTGGCTGACAGATCCCCTGTTATGCAGTGGATTTCTCAACTATTATATCCCAGCCTTAAAAAGAGGAAGAGGTCGCCCATCTGGCGGACTAACTATATGGATTAAACAAGACCTAGGATGCCGAGTCACTCAAAGTTCTAACATTAGCGATGACATCTTATCTGTAAAGATTGTTTCAAAGGACGGGGTAAACCTCGAAATTTTTAACGTTTACGCACGAGGTCTGCCGGGGGGGAAAAAGTCCCCAGTAGTACAATTGCTGGAAGAATTAATTGACTCCTTGCCCTCAAACTATTTACCCATCATAGCAGGCGACTTTAATGCCTCGTTTGAGCCCCTGGATCACGACATATCCCAGCTTACTGCTGAAGAAGACGCAAGTTGGGGAATCCCAACCCTTGAGATTGCCCCAGTAAAAAGGTGGTCTGGGGCAGCAATCCAGCTAAGCGGATTATGTCTAGGTAGTCATCTGAGAGCAGCCAATGGCAGGAGCCCGTCTGACAAATGCGATTCAAATACCTTTGATAACGGTCGTAGGGCAAGCAGAATTGATTATTTATTGATTCATACTAAACTCTGGCCCTACTTTATAGATATGGAGGTAGTTAACAGAACTGAGAGTGACCATCACCCGCTAGTCTCATCATTTAATTTATCCTTACTTGGCGTTATAGAAAAGCTACAAGTTATACACGAGCCAGAGCACCATCTGTCTAACGATATGCGCCACTTAAAATGGGATCGGGTCACCGACGACCCAGGGGTTCTAAAGGAAGAAGTCACTCATGCATTGGAAGAACTGGGTCTATCGGTTGAGGGTCAGGACTCCCACCAACGTATTGTGGAAATTCACGTAAGGCTTTTTGCGGGCCTGCGGAAATATTTCCTCAAATCCGCCCCTCCCAGGAGTTCCATGCCCCAAAGAAAAGTGGGCTGGTATAATAACAAGTGCAGGAAAGCCCGGGATGAACTAGGTAGTGCGCTCAAACCGAAAGACTTAACACTCGTAAGATTTGCCAGATCCAATTACGGGAAATCTCTTAAAGAGGCAAAGGTAACCTGGGAAAATTAAATTTGGAAGGATCTCCTTGAGGCCTCAAAAAGTAAGAGCAGTAAAGTCTTCTGGGACACATACAAATGGGATAGGGGTGGCATAGCAGAGCGTCCCCAAAACAATCTGCCACAGAACGCTTGGATAGACCACTTCAAACCCCAATATGCCGCGCCCTCCCAAAATACTCCTACTGAGACCTCTCCCCATGTATTTTATAAAAAGGCCATATTTACACTTAAGGATGTGGATAGAGCACTAGACGGAGTTGTTCGGGGAAAGGCCCCGGGAATGGATGGCATCCCTGCTGATATGTTCACTGATGACAGAAGCCTCTGGTCCAGTTATATTATGCGACTTGCCAATGCAATTGCTCAGGGAGCGGATATTCCGCCCTCATGGAAGGGCGCTGAAATTGTCCCTGTATTTAAAAAAGGAGACAAATCAATCCCAAGTAATTACAGACCAATCAGTTTGATTGATTCGGTCCAAAAGATCGTAGGCCGTATGCTTCTTTACATAATTCAAACTTGGATGGATGACCACGACATCTTAAGTCCAATGCAGGCAGGGTTCCGTTCCCGGACAAGTACAATCGACCAAGTCTTCCGTTTTGTCAATCTATACTGGAAGACGGTGGTCTTGGGGAAAGGTGCCCTCTATGCGGTTTTCGTGGACTTAAAAGTTGCATTTGATTTGGTCCCAAGAAGCAAGCTCTGGCAGGTCCTGATGGAACTGGGAATTGCACCCGAACTTCTCACCGCGATCATCCGCTTGCATGAGGGAAATGTTGCCAGGGTGCGCTGGGGTGGCCCGGGGGAGGTGACCGATGACTTCCCGGTTGACAGGGGAGTGAGGCAGGGGTGCGTTTTGGCGCCGACCCTGTTCTCGCTCTTCGTCAACGGGGTGGCCGGTTGGCTCTCGCGGACCCCCACCGACGCGCCGATTCTGGCAGGGGTGCGTATCCCTATCCTCATGTTTGCGGATGACACGCTGATAATCTCTAAGACCCCTAGCGGTTTGCAGAAGGCTGTTGGGTGTTTCGAAGAATTTTGCACTGAGAGGGGCCTGGAGGTAAATACGGGAAAGACGAAGTTCATGTCTTTTAATGGATCAAAAACCTTTAAAGGGAAAATATACATGAACAAGTTGCCCTTGGAGGAAGTGACATCATTTATATATCTAGGGATAACATTGCAAAAAGACATGCGTTGGGGTTGTCAATTAGATCGAGCTGGCCTACAACATAAACAAAAAGCAGGGGCCTTGCTGGCTAGATTTAAAACCTCACTTACTAAGCCAATCTCTCCAGCTTTAGAAATCTATGGAACCAAGGTCCTGGGCTCATGCCTCTATGGGGCTGAGCTCTGGGGCTTTAACAACTTGAATAACTTGAAAGCTCTAGAAAATGCTTTTTTGCGTAAAGTCACAAACCTTCCTTCCAGTACACCACTGCGACCGCTATTATTGGATTTGGGCAAAAAAACCCTGGAACATCTGGTGAGGCTACGTCCAATATTATACTGGCGTCGTCTCTGGTGTACTGACGAATTAATTCATTATAGGAGTGGCTTTATGGACATCATAGAATCTGACAGGTCCCAAAAAATACCATGGCTGTTAGGAATAAAATCTCTTTTGGGAAATATAGGCCTGATAGATCTCTGGAAAAACCCTGTAAACACCGTTTTCCCATCTAAAGAAAACCTGAAAAACATGTATTGGGAATGGGTTTACAAGCTGGAAACCACCCAAGGCCTTTCTACCCATTTAACAGCCCGTTTCTTTGACCTAAAAGCTCTTCCCCACCTAGAGGATTACTGGGATATTATTGAAAAAACCTCTGATCGTAAGTTATATTTCCAGCTGCGGGTGGGTACACTACCCATAGCAGAATTTACCTCTAGATGGGGGAGGCAAGGCAGCAATAATGATAAGTGTTACAGATGTGTTGAATTATGTGAGAATATCGGACATGTACTATTTTTCTGCCCAATGTATGTGGCACCTCGTAAAAGATGGATACAACCCATCTGCAAGCTTTTGGGTATCAGAAGATATGCCATTGCTCTTCGCATTCTGTGTACCGATCCCACTCCCCCAACATGTATAGCAGTGGCCAAATTCCTAGGGTGGGCCTGGAGTATAAGAACAAAAGCCCTGAGGCAAACTGCCAGCTCCTTTCTTTTGAACTAGCATTTAATCTTGCAAATTTTCCATGGAGAAATATCTTGATGTCGACAGCTGGAGAGTTGGGTTGTGAATGCTATGTCTAGCTACCTTCTGTATACTACAAGTTGACATGTTTAGCTTTTTAATTCTTATATTTTACAATCCAAGCTCGTCGGCTATTCATAAATTTAATTGCAATTTTATTCTTTTTTAGGTAATTTATACGTATCTATATGTAATGTTTGTAAATGTGCTTTTATGACTTAATTGCCGAATAAAGCTAATAAAAAAATATATATATATATTATGGTATTTAATACAGTTTCTAAAGTTAAATTGTACATAATAATGGAATATAATTTATTAAAAAATATTTTTTTTAAGTTTATTTCAGTTTCCAATCGAAGCCCAGGTTTGATGTCCTTGACACCAGAACCTGGGCTTCTATTGGAATTCTCTATGGCATATTATCAAGCCCCTTATCGCCGCTTCAGCGGCAGTTTCCTGCCACTAAAGCAGCGATAATGTTTGCTCCGTTCTTGATAATATGGCTATTGATCTCCTCTTTCTTTTGCAACACCCTAAAGTTAACCTTTGTGGAAGATCTTTGGTCCATTATCAGGAAATTTTCCAAAATATTTGAAACCTATGCGTTGCAACTGAAGCTTGTTCAGTTAAAGTATGTTAGCCCAAATGGCAAGAAATAACATTTTCAGATTTATTCTTTAACTTTACTTTTTCTTAAGTAGAATCAAATATCCCTTAAGCAAAGAAATAGCTGCCCTAGACAAGCACTTCAGAATTCTAGTCACAGGAACGCTCACATTCCTAGACATTGATCCCAATGCCCCAGCTCCACACACAAAAATAATTGTGTTTATAAATCCGCGGAGAGTACTGTGTATTTGATATGATTACTTTGGGTAACACACTTACATCGATAGACTTCAAATAAATAAATTATCATTTCATTGGTCACTATTTTGTAAAGTCTAGTAATTATCAATATATCAAGTTAATGCCGCCGCCTGAACACTTCAACAGTTAAAAATAAGCCTCAATGTCTCTTTAATTTATTCTTAATAACAAGTGAAGCAGCACTAGTCACTAAAATAGACTCATCAGTGTCAGAGCTTCTGCTGATGCCAGGAATCTGAGCTACCATCCTTAGTGTAGGATGCAAAAATGTGTCATTCAATCTGGGAACGAGAGCAATTCATTTCCTCCCTTCATATTGATCCACATTCTGTAATATTTAACTTGTCTCAGATCCGCTGTGTAGAGAGTTTTGCTTGACAAAAACTAAACCGTAGATAACATCACTGCAGGGACTGCATGCTGTGCACAAGGCAAGGTTTCTGACGATATTTTTCATCTTTAGTTCCTATTGTTCTGCTTAGTGATTACAATGATGCCCTTGGAATCAACGTAATTTAATAAGCATTTTACAGAGTAATATTTTATATTTGATAAATGAGAGATGTTCAGTTTTTTATTTAATAATGTAAATACGTTTATTTCAGTACTGCACACGAATTCCATAAAACCTTAAAGCAATTTTTACTAAATGCATGGTGTAATCTGCCTAAACAAGTCAGAAAACAACTATTAGCCTAACATACCTTTAATACAGCTTGCGTAATTGTGTCCCATAATGATTATGAGAAAATGTCATGTAGCATCGTTACACTAATGCAACTACAGCTGCCATATGACACATGGCAGAAGAAGGCTGACCAGCTACCAATGGAAAATCGAAAATGGCAAACAGTCAGAGGGTAAGGGGGACTAGAGTGTACTGCAGCGAAATGTATCATGCTAGTAATCACAACAGCATTAGATGTTGACAGTGAGACCACCAAAACCTTAGTGACAGGACAGAAAAGTATTTCTTCCCACCATTAATATACCCATTTTGTTCAAAATGAATTATTCAACACACTGCTGGAATGCCACAATTTCTTTTTCACATACATTGACCATGATCTCTTATGAATACACTTTTGAGAAATGTTGAATAGCCTTCCTCACAGAAGGTCATTACCATCCAATAAAAAATGCATGAAATTAACTGACTTTGTAATGCAGACCCTGTCATCATTCATAGCAGTACAGGTTTCCTAGGTTATTGTATGATACCAAGCTAAGTTGAAATAGTTGTACCACCACTGGCACACAATGTACATACAGGATGTGCTTCGGGAATAAGAGTTATGTGCTGCTGCGACACCGCCATGCATATTGTGAGTTTTAGGACCCCTGTCATGGAGGTCTTTACTCCATGAAAAGGCTGGCGGTCCTGAAACAAAGGGGACCCTATGTGGCACCCTGCTTTCCATCTTCATGGGGATGCATGCAGGGGGACACAACATGTGCCCCCTGTGTGCATGACCCAGGTTCATGGATGGCATGGACTTCAAAGTCCATGCTATGCAGGAACTGTTTTTACAGTTTCTATTGTGGTGCCCATTTTCAGAGGCTTCGCCGTGGGACCACCAAATAAAACCACTAGACATGAGGAAATCCCTATCTGGCAGGTGGTTTGGTGGTTATGGGAGGGGGCCGCCAGATTGACCAGCTTGGCTGTTGGCTACGGCACCGCCAAACTCATTATCAGGCCCTTAGTGTCTAAGGTTAATGGTTACAGATAGGAAATAAAATTACAAAAACCCTGCAAATTCACTTAAAATACCAAAGGTTACAGGAACATTATAGCTAGGAAATTGAATTAAAAAAAATTGTTGAAATTCCTTAAAAAATTAAAGGTTACAGGGACATTATAGTTAGGCCCATATTTCACTCTTGCAAAACAGGGAAATTCAGCAGTTATTGTTACCTTAGCTAACTGTAAGTTACTCCCCGCAATGCACTGCTATAACTGCTGAATATCACTGGCTTTATATGAGTGAAATCTGAGCCTAACCATAACGTCCCTCTAACCTTTGTTTTTATTCAATATATCTATATCTATATATATTTTTTATGGCAGCATTTTTCACTAAATAAATTTTCAACACCACCAGTCCGTTTCTCTTCCTGCAAGTTCCCGAGAACAAAGGAGCTTCTAAGTTGGATTACCAAATGCTATGGTAATTCAACATTTAAATTGTACACTGGTGTTTCTGGCTTTGTCTACCCTACTGAATAACCAATTATTGACAACATTTTCACTGTTTACTATAATGAAATCACATGACTGTTTAAAAACACTTCCTGGTTGACTAGCGCTATACTCGTGAGCAAGGGATTTTTATCCCGAAACGCGTAGAGTTGGTCGTTTGTTTGATGCTCCAATAAAGGACTGTTTTGGAAGCTAAGAGTTGTCCGCGGTTGCTGTTCATTCAAGCATAAAGGAATTACAGCGTTGAGCTCAGAAGTTGAGGATTGCCACCTCGCTGCGGACCACCATCGCAAGTGAGTGAGGGGAAGGCTGAACACAGCGTTCACGTTGTCACTGCGGATTTGTTATAATTAATTCCCTCACCCGCGCAATTTGCCACAAAGGTTTTTGAGAAGACAGAAAGGATCTAAATTTAAACGATAACCTGTTTCGTTTTTGCTCTTGTTTAGTCTTTGTGATACCGGATTAGTGTTTGTATCATTGCGCAGATGGGTGACAAGTTCTGGGTAAAACCAATTTGAACATTGAAGCGATATACAGTCACGCTGAATTGCGTTAAAAAAAAAGGAGCAGAATATGGAAACGACCAGAAATGTTAAACGCGCTGAGGCAGCTGGTAAGATGTTTGACAATGTGGAGACCATTGAGACGGTCGAGAATGTGCTATCAACAAGCAATAGTACACAAATACCTGGTAAACGACAATTATGGAACCAATTATGGAAGGCGCTTAGGACTGAGCAAAACAAATTGTGGGAAGCCACCACTCTACAAAAATATATAGATGTGGGGAGAGGGAAACATCGTTTACATCGCATTCACTACAACGCGATGCTGTTACATCGCGGTCGTTACAACGAACGCGATGTAACCACGCGATGCCATTACAACGCAAGTCTTTACATCGACTTGCTCTAGATGGCGTGCTAACATTACAAATAGTGTAGTTTACTATCCCAACACCTTCCCTACTGTTAAGTGGACTGGAGTTAGAATAGTAAATTACGCTTTTCTAATGTTAGCACGCCATCTAGCGCAAGTCGATGTAAAGACTTGCGTTGTAATGGCATCGCGTAATAACATCGCAGTCGTTGTAACGAATGCGATGTAACTGCACGCGTTGTAATGACTCGCGTTGTTACGTCATACATCCGTGGGGAGAATACCAAGGGGTCTGCGCATCTTCATCACACCTACTTTTAATGACCCCGATCCCGAATTAGTCAATGACTGGGCTAGCAACAATCATAACTGCTCGACCAACATGTTGGTGTTGTTAGTTAAACATGCCAGAAAAGATTGTGAAAGATTGGCAGATTCTATTGATAGTTTGACGGAGCAAATTAAAGTCCTTTGCGGACAGGAAGAATTCAAAAAAGAGATGGACAAAATGGAAAGAAATCTTGAAAAGATTGAAGATGACATTAAACTAAAAAAACAGAGAAAATTTCAAAGGGACCTGGTTGTTTATCAATAAGGACAGATCCTAACCTTCGCCAAGAAATACGATCAACTCCGAAAAAATTCCCCAACTGTGTTTTTTTTGGCCGAGAACACTAATAAAGTAACCAGTAACCAAGTAGAGCAAGTAGACACTGAACCCCAAACTGATGGAAGTATCACGAACAGTAGCGAAATCTCAAATATTTCTGAGTTCGATGGGGTAAAAACCAGCATTTTAACAGAGTTCAGTCTCATGGCCAAAGGAAGACAAACCAACAACAAACAAGGAAACATACGCGGTCGTGGAAGAGGAAACAAAGGCGCAAGAAGAGGAAACAAATCAACACAAAGAGAATCTTTGAGCCCAGTGGGAAGCCGTATAACTTTAATTACACACAGAGTCGAATCGATCTTTTTTATTTCACAAGAAAACTACGCATATAAAAATGGTAAGCGACTAAGGTGGGAACAGGAGTTGAAGTCAGCAGAGATAGTCCAAGCACTGTAAGTATAAATGATGTTGAACTACTCCACACTGCCAATGTTTTGGCAGGTGTGGCGACAGATGAAGACAATCCATTCTCTGATATTATGAGTGATAATGTCATCCTTAATTTAAATGTCTAAAACCCTTTTAAACCCAAGTCCATTTTCTTACCACAAATAAAGAACGATGTAATTGAGGTATTTGAGAAAGGAGTCACACAAGAGTTAGTCAAGCTTTCAAAGAAAAAATGGTATGGGTGGAATAATGTCACACTAGCGCAAAGAGAGGCGATAAACAGTTTGAAAAATGACAATACCATCATAATTAAAAAATCAGATAAAGGGGGTAATGTTGTTGTTCAATCAAGGCAGAAATATAAGGTATGCAACAACTTTCAGATACAGAAAAGTATCAAAGAAGTAACAGGATGGAATACGAACATTCGATAAGAATGTTCAAGGCAAGCCTACTGAAATGGAAAACGGAAGGCGTATTAGAACAAAACGAATATGATTTTTTATTGTGTAAACATCCAAGACTACCAGCCTTATACTTGCTTCCAAAGATCCACAAAAACCCAGCAGTTTGCCCTGGAAGACCCATTGTATCTTCAAGAGGTAGCTGCATGGAGAATACTTCTAAATATGTGGATTTCTTTCTGCAAACTTTTGTTACAAAACTTCCATCTTACATTAAGGACACAGGGCACTTTTTGAGGGAGCTTGAAAACCTAGAATGGAAAAATGAATTTTCACTTCTTTCACTTGACGTGACAAGTCTCTATACGTGCATACCACACAACTTGGGACTCGCAGCATGCAAATACTATCTCAATGAAAGGTCTATCTCATATTTCTACCATACAGAAATGTTGGTAGAAATGATGACATCCTGTCTCAAACAGAATTTTTTCATCTTTGATGGCAAAATCTTCAAACAATCTCTCGGTACTTCGATGGGGACTTGCTTTGCTCCTTGCTTTGCGGGTCTCTATCTGGGGTACTGGGAGGAGAAAGTGGTCAGAGAGCATGTGGTATTCAAAGACAAGGTAGTGAAATGGATAAGATACATAGATGACATCTTTTGCATATGGAATGGCAATGAGACTGAAGAAAAGGCGTTTGTTGAAAGTCTCAATGACAGCAATTTTAATCTCTAATTCCCAAGTCAGTGGTCACAAACAAGTATTGAGTTTCTAGATCTTTCCCTCACTATTCAAAACGATAGCCTAAAAAGTTGCCTTTTTAGGGAAAAAAACGCTGGGAACAGCCTTCTCCACGCACGTAGTTGCCATCCAAAGTCTTTGCTGGATAGCATACCTTTGGGAGAATTATTATGAGCAAAACGTAAATGTAGCTCATTGGAAAGTTTTGGAAGAGAGGAAATGGTGATGACCAAAAGATTTTTGGAAAGAGGGGACTCTGAATCTGTCATAAACAAAGCAAAAGCAAAAGTGGCCAAAAGATCTAGAGAATCATTGTTATTTGATAAAGTGAACGAAAATGACGAAGTTGAAAAAATCAGGTTCATCACCACTTATAATAATCAAGCCCATGATGTACGTAAAAGTCTCAACAAATTTTGGCCAGTGCTACACACCGACAAAGATCTATCAGTGAGTGTTGAAACTTTTCCACAGATTACATACAGAAAAGCAAAATCACTGAAAGACACACTGTGTAGAGCTATCGAACCTACACATTTTAACACCTTAGGAGTACAAGGATTTTATACATGCAGAAAGTGCAAAGCATGCAAACATAGTAAAAATTGCAAAGAATGTATACGTTCCCCAGTGAACAAGCCCTACAAGATTTTGAAACATACCACATGCAATACGGATTTTGCAGTTTACGCTTTATTCTGTCCATGTAAAAAAGCTTACATAGGAAGTACCATTCATAAAGCAAAGATCAGGATTTTAGAACATCTGCGCGCCATTAAACATGGCGATAAACAGTACCCTATAGCACGCCAATTTCTGAGTCACCATAGTCAGAACAGTGATTTACCCAGTTTTTGTGTACTTGACTCAGTAAAGATGAATGAAAGAGGAGGCAATAGGGTTCAGGATCTCAGACGTCTTGAGTCTAAACTTATAATCCAGTATAGAACTCTGGCCCCTATAGGCCACAATTGCGATGAAGAATTGGCAGTACATTTGGAGTGAAATATATGTACATATATTATCTAACCGTCATGTAAATGTATCCACTATGTTAAATTGAGAATCAGCAGCCACTGTTTTTTATCGATATAACTGACACAAAAAATGTTTTTTAAGATAATCTTTTAGTGTAGAAGATCAAGATGTGTTAGAATTAAGTGGTTTATATAGGTCAGTTTTTGATTGATTTATCTGTTTTTTCTTTTTCTTTTTCTAGATACAAAATATTGGTCAACTATGAGGGAATGCAGAAGAACTAAAGTATCTTTTTGAGCCCACTGGGGCGAAAAATCTGTAGCTGCTGTGATATTAAAAATATGTCTGTTTTCGGACAATATGCCCACTCGGGTGACATTTTAATGCTCAAGGTGGGGTTTTGAAATTTTGTTCAACCCGCTTTTCATATCGAATTGTTACTGTCTGTTTTATCCGTAATTGGTTATTCAGTAGGGTAGACAAAGCCAGAAAAACCAGTGTACAATTTAAATGTTGAATTACCATAGCATTTGAATTAATGAACATTATGTGTTGATTTCTAGTTCTCTTACCAATTGTGACCAACTTAATGTCCCTCAAGAATTATTGACAAAGTATAAAGTTGTATTGAAAAAACAGAGCGGCTTCGTGTAGTAACGAAAAACCGCAGAGTATGTTTTCACTGTTTACTATAATGAAATCACATGACTGTTTAAAAACACTTCCTGGTTGACTAACGCTATACTCGTGAGCAAGGGATTTTTATCCCGAAACGCGTAGAGTTGGTCGTTTGTTTGATGCTCCAATAAAGGACTGTTTTGGAAGCTAAGAGTTGTCCGTGGTTGCTGTTGGTTCAAGCATAAAGGAATTACAGCGTTGAGCTCAGAAGTTGAGGATTGCCACCTCGCTGCGGACCATATATATATATAATCTACTGGCGGTCGCCAGGAGATAGTTACAGTTAGGACCTAGTTTCCATAGGAAAAGCGTTTTTTGTTTTCCCAATAACTTTGGCACCGGGCGACAAATCTTCGCGAAATTTTCAAAACTTATGGCCCGCTCCGGTCAGCTCCTACCCTGATTGGGTGATTTGCCAAGCGGGGGCCGTGAAAAAAGGGGGGTCCCAAAACGTGTTTTCCCCATGTTATTTTCCATAGGAAACTTTAGACACGGCTACAGCCCGAACTGCTGAACGGAATTACACCAAATTTAGCAAATTTAGCAAAAAGCCCTTGGTTCAGAAAGAGACCTTTTTTGTTAAATGGTGTAAATCCATTCAGTAGTTCCTGAGGTATTCAAAAAATAAAAAGTTTCACTATCTGGGCGGAGCCTAACCCTCCGAGCACGAGCTTGGCTCTAATTGGCTGCCAACACTTCAAAATTCAACAACAAAGACCTGGCAAGAAAAAGGCACTTTCCAACAAAGTGTTTACATGTAAATATGTAGGATTACTTGTAGGGTAATGTATAAATCTATTTCCCCTACGTCAGTCGTTCTTTTCATGAACTATGACTCAATCCCCTGTGCCATGCAACTTAATAGTTAATAATTCCCAAATTGTGAAAGGACCAGCCACAAATAAAGTCACTCAACAAGCAACAGTAAATTGTAACTCATAAGAGTGATAAGGTGCAGGAGATTTATGAAAAAAGTGAAAAGAATATATAAAGAAATGTGAAAAAATGAGAAAGTATCTCACGTGTGCACCACCAGAAGAGCTGCTGGCAGGTACTAACCAGTCTGCCCACGATTTTATCATCATTGATATCTTTCTCATAAAAAGAAAATTTGTGTGTCCAAATTAAGAAAAGTGTGAAAAAAGTTTTTGTGAAAAAAGATAAGCAAGACCCCAAAGACATACAAAGAGACCTGTGGAGTCTCAAGTAAAATTAGGTCTAACTCACGTATATACTTCCAACTTCTTTATTTCATTGTGTGAGTTATCCCAAGGTTAAAAACACAGTCATGTCGTATAACCACGTTCAGGAATGGCCAACATGTTTCATTGCCTTTTTAGAATAGCGGCAAATTCATCAGGGCATATGAGGTCTGCATTCACTTTCCCTAGACCTTTCTATTTAAGAGAGAGTGACTGCAAATACGCAAAAAAGAGACAGAGAAAAACAAGGCTGGTACTTAATGAGAGACATCACCCATATCCATCTTCAAATTCAAGACAGGTAGTCTAGGTTAGAATTAATTGAATTGAGGTAGTAACCACAAAACACAGGGTCATCAAGGTTAATTACCTAGTGAGAGCCATGGGCCCGCATACCAGCTCTCACTTAGTTATGGGTTTATATGCCGTGTGCACTATTCTTCCCCAATATAAGCACCTCTGTTGCTCACACGTTCATCTGCGGAAACAGACACATACAATAAATACAATTATGTATTACACCAAAATCCTTTACCTACATCACCCATTCAGACCAATATGGATGTATGACGTAACAACGAGAGTCATTACAACGCGTGCAGTTACATCGCATTCGTTACAACGACTGCGATGTTATTACGCGATGCCATTACAACGCAAGTCTTTACATCGACTTGCGCTAGATGGCGTGCTAACATTAGAAAAGCGTAATTTACTATTCCAACTCCAGTCCACTTAACAGTAGGGAAGGTGTTGGGATAGTAAACTACACTATTTGTAATGTTAGCACGCCATCTAGCGCAAGTCGATGTAAAGACTTGCGTTGTAATGGCATCGCGTGGTTACATTGCGTTCGTTGTAACGACCGCGATGTAACAGCTTCGCGTTGTAGTGAATGCGATGTAAACGATGTTTCCCGACCAATATATCCTCCAATGTGCTGATACCCAGGAATAAAATTTAAACAAACTTCAACATCACGCAGTAAGTATCCTTCCATGACATATTGGAAATCCTTAAGAGTCATGCCTTCTAGGGCTGCACAACATTCAAGACCGACCTTTTGGCATTTCGTTTTTTTTTTTTTTTTTATGGTCCTCATTTGCCAAACCCTTATGTGTGAAGAAGGAAATCCGCCAACCACCATTTTGTGCTATCTTGTCCTGCCCACCAAACCCTTTAGTGTGCTATGGACAATTGCACAAAAAACAAAAGAACCAGATTGGCGGGAGAAGGAGCAAACAACACACAAAAAAAGGACGACCTTCAGAAACTCCATCTAGGCATATTTCAACCTGTTTGGACCAGAAAGACGAACGAAGACCCTTGTTATAGATCCATGGAGCAGGGAAGCTGGCATAATCATAGGACCCGGGGGGGAAAAAAAAAACAAAAAAAACCCCGGGAGACCTACTTCCACTGTATCAAATAGTCCCAAAAAGCAATTTTCTTTTTTTTCATGCTACAGGGTCTAGCCGGGTCTACTTTAGAAACTTCATATAGGGACGATAACCATCCCATATATGTTGGAGGAGCTGTGTCCACCCAAAATCTGCAAATCTGTCTCCTGGCCAACGGGATTGCGAAAAACAGAAAGGATCTAGCAGGCCCTAGGATATTTTCGTCAAGCCCAAAGAAAATCAAAGGGAGAGTATTACTAAGAGTGATATTTAGCATAGAAGATAGTGCTTCTATCACCTCTTCCCAAAAACGACTAATGGCTGGGCACTCTTTAAACATATGAACATCCGAGGCCTCAACTAGGTCACATTTGTTGCATTTTTTTCCATGTTGAAATTTGGCTAACTTTTGGGGGGACATATAAGCACGATGTAAAGTGAAAAGATGGTTTCGCCTCAGCCAGGCTGGCTTCACGATTTTATATAGTAAACTAAATGAGTTTGACCACAGCTGCTGGCACTGTTCGCTGATGTTACTGCCCCATAACACCTCAGGGAGGGTTGTGTCGTCATCTATCTCCTCCAAGATCGCCCAATACCAACATGCAACCTCCTTTCCCCCCCCTGGCCTTGTCACCAATAGATTTTCTAAGTTGCTGTATTTTCCCAAGGGGACTCCCTTTCTTATCAAGGCCTGAGCCCAGCTAGTCAGCTGTACATACTTGAAGTAAGATAGACCTGGCCCGACTTTCTCCCGCAAAGCCTCCCAAGGTAGCATTGAACCACCAGCTATCAGCTCTCCCCAGTTCAAAAAACCGGCTTCCTTTATTGGACCTGCCAGTCTGTCTTTGTGACATAAGGGAGTACCTGGTGAATCCCATATAGGTGCTAAGTTGGAAAAATAACACAACCCTGTTCTATTTCTGATTGTGGACCAACTCCTAGCCAAAGATTGTAGAGTTTTTAATTTTATTTTTTTAAAGAATTTCTGGTCTCCAAACTTAAAAAGAAAGCAGTCAGATGGAAGATCAGACCCCTCCAACATAGCTCGGAACATCCTCCCACTAGAGTTGTCCTCTGATGTTTTTAGGAGCATTCTAGAGTAGGATAGTTGGAACGCCCAAGCATAGTATTGGATGTCTGGTGACGTAAGGCCACCTTTCTCTCTCCTTCTCCTCAGCTTTTTCCAGACCAATCTCGAAGCTCGATTCTTCCAAATAAAAGAGTTAATTCCTTGTTGACATTTAGATATTTGTTTAATGTCAAAAGCCATAGGGATAGAGTTAAACAAAAAGGTATATTTGGGTAGGATAGACATTTTTATAAGGTTTGTCCTCCCAAAGATGGATAAAGGGAGGTGATTCCATGCCTTTAGTTGTTTCTGACATTCCTTATATACTCGGTCAAGATTAAAGGTGGTGATTTTGCTTATATCTTGGGTAATTCTAATTCCAAGATACCGCATAGAGGGCACTACCTCCACCTGTGTGTTGGGGGAATTCCAGGCCATAATTTCTGTTTTCTCAGAATTTATGTGGTACCCAGAAATTTTACCAAACTCCTCAGCTTTTCTAATCACAGAGGGGAGAGCCGAGTCGAGGTTTGATGTCATAATGAGTATGTCATCAGCATATAGGGCAACCCGCCTTTCCCACCCTCCAAAGCTAAATGATGGAATGCTAGCCTCCTCTCTAAGAATCTGTGCAAAAGGTCCAACATAGAGGTTAAAAAGGAGAGGGGAAAGTGGGCAGCCCTGCCTTGTACCTCTCGAAATTCCAAAAGACTCTGTTAGAGAATTGTTTACATTGAGTCTTGCCATCGGGGCCTTATATATAAGTGAGATCATGTGGCAGAAATTTTCGGGCAAATTGAATTTCTTCAAAACTGCAGCCAGATAGGACCAGTTTACTCTATCAAAGGCCTTAGTCGCATCCAACGTAAAGGCGGCCAGAGGCAGAGAAAAAGTGGTGGCGATATCAATCGCCCCTACCAGATCGTGTGTGAGGTCAGCTAAGTGTCTGCCCTTTATAAAGCCCTTTTGGTCTTCATGGACTAAAGAGCTTATTGCCTTCCCCAACCTAGTTGTCATTATAGCCGCAAAGATTTTATAGTCGTTGTTGAGAAGCGAAATCGGGCGGTATGACCCACAATCCTTCAAATCCTTCCCTGGTTTAGGAATTAAGACCTTAGTCAAGAAAAGACCTCCTTGTCAACAACACATTCAAACCAACGCACCTTTCGTACCAAGGGGATGAGGATGGACAGCAGCAGCATAAAGCACAAATAAGAAGAAATAAATCAGATACATTTATTAAGCATAATAAAAGCGATGTACAAAGTCAAATAGTTGATAATGCAACAGAAGACAATTTCATCGTATCAGTGTGTAGATATTAAAAAACAGTCAATCTGATCAAAAATAAGAAAGACCTGTATAGTGATGCACAACACAACATTAAAATTGGGAACAACATACAAGGAAACTATTGTAATTATAATCCTATTAACACAAGGAAATCACCAAATCAAGATGTTTTATCAATTGTGACCCAAATCAATGTCCTTTTCGATTATATGTCACACAAACCAATATTTATAGATTTTGAGTGGTTTCCTTTTTTAAAAGCATCGACGCGTTTCGGTGGGCCAAGGTTCACAGCCAACACCTTCTTCAGGAAAAGTACAATACAGTCCCAATAGTTAAAAATCATGAATCTTTCAGTAAGCAATGTCCATAAGGATCCTGCCAACAGTTCTGAACTTTCACTCATATATATATTCTTCGAAAATTCTTTGGTTGCAAACACCCTTGTGTTTAATCACATCCGGGTCTCAATGGACCAAAGGATAACGCTTCTTGCCTGACTCACAAATATGCCAGGTCTGTATCTATTTGAAGCATAGTTTTTCATAAAACCTTAAGTGCTGTCTCAGCAGTCGGTCACCGTGCCTTCATTTGATATGTATAAACGGATAAATTGTGTCCAGAGATGGTGCCGAAGAAGCACTCAATCTCGACTTGCTTAGGAATATGTGGCACGGTCTTCCTCGTCGGGTAAATGTATAAAACCTTAAGTGCTGAGACAGCACTTAAGGTTTTATGAAAAACTATGCTTCAAATAGATACACCTGGCATATTTGTGAGTCAGGCAAGAAGCGTTATCCTTTGGTCCATTGAGACCCGGATGTGATTAAACACAAGGGTGTTTGCAACCAAAGAATTTTCGAAGAATATATATATGAGTGAAAGTTCAGAACTGTTGGCAGGATCCTTATGGACATTGCTTACTGAAAGATTCATGATTTTTAACTATTGGGACTGTATTGTACTTTTCCTGAAGAAGGTGTTGGCTGTGAACCTTGGCCCACCGAAACGCGTCGATGCTTTTAAAAAAGGAAACCACTCAAAATCTATAAATATTGGTTTGTGTGACATATAATCGAAAAGGACATTGATTTGGGTCACAATTGATAAAACATCTTGATTTGGTGATTTCCTTGTGTTAATAGGATTATAATTACAATAGTTTCCTTGTATGTTGTTCCCAATTTTAATGTTGTGTTGTGCATCACTATACAGGTCTTTCTTATTTTTGATCAGATTGACTGTTTTTTAACCCCTTCAGCGCTGCGCGGATTCCCCCGCGGTGCTGAAGGGTTCTAGCGCGGGCGGGGCCATGACGGAACGGTTCCGTCATGAGCACAGCTCAACCGATGCTCATGACGGAACCGTTCCGTCATGAGCATCGAAGGGGTTAATATCTACACACTGATACGATGAAATTGTCTTCTGTTGCATTATCAACTATTTGACTTTGTACATCGCTTTTATTATGCTTAATAAATTTATCTGATTTATTTCTTCTTATTTGTGCTTTATGCTGCTGCTGTCCATCCTCATCCCCTTGGTACGAAAGGTGCGTTGGTTTGAATGTGTTGTTGACAAGGAGGTCTTTTCTTGACTAAGGTCTTATCTGGTGCCCCTCTCCTTTGTCATAGGGTTCCCTCTCCCGTTTTTGAAATATTAGGAATTAAGACCACCGTGGCATCATTCCAGGATTTTGGAAGGTCCCGGCCCTTCAAAAGGATGTTATTAAAGACAGAGGCCAAAACCGGGGTGATCTCGTCTATGAGGGCCTTATAAAATTCCCCTGGTAACCCATCAGGGCCTGCTGCCTTCTCCCGCTTTACCTGCCCCAAAGCCTTCCTGATTTCTTCAATGGAGATCTCATTCTCCAACATCTTGCTATGCTCTGGGGATAACTTTGGCAGGGAAATTTGATCTAACCAGGCCTCCCTCTCTGCCTTGTCTTCCCGGATATCTTCCTTATAGATTTTCTGAAAGAAGTCCCGGAAAGCCCCGCCTATTTCATCCTTGGTAATACGGGTGACAACTTCCCCCTCCACCTTAATCTCTCTGATATAGTTTCGAGCTTGGTCGGATTTGGTTTTTGAAGCTAGAATTTTTCCAGCAGCCTCACCAAACTCAAAATGAGAGATTTTACTCGCCTCCCACCTTCTAGAGACCCTAGTTTGTAATACATTTTCTAGGTCCAACTTTAACTCTCTATATGTTTCGTATAGAGCCCCTGATCTAATTTGGGGGTCCAGGGTGTTTTCAATGCTCTTCATTTCCCTCTCCAGATTATCAATACCTTCCCTATATTTCTTCCTTCTATAGGAGGCTCTATGCGTGATACTCCCCCTCCAAAAAGCTTTTAAGGCATCCCACATAATATGCAGATCTGTTGAGCCTATGTTTGCCTCCATAAAATGAAGTGTTTCTGATCGTAAAAAGTTGACTTCCTCATTCTCTAAAAGAATAGTACGGTCAAATGACCAGGAAGTATAGCACTGTTTGTGCGCAAGCTTCAATACAAAAGAGATGGCCGAATGGTCGGAAAGATGTGAGGGAAGGTAGGAAATGTCTATCAATAGATCTTTCAAGCTAAAACTAAAAAGAGCATAGTCTATCCTAGACACGTGATTATATTTAAGATTCCGAAAGGAGACCCCCAGTGTGTCCCCAGCCTTTTCCCTCCAAACATCTGCGAGCCCCAATTGTGACATTGCTATTAGGAGGTCTTGTCTAGATCTTGACAAAACACAGGCTCTGGATTTGGGAGACTTGTCTAGCTTTGGGTCTAAGACGATGTTAAAGTCACCCATCCAAATAACTGGGTCCTGGAAGGCCAATAGATTGTCTCGAATAGTATTTAGATGGGAGGAATCATCCTGATTGGGGCCGTAATACCCGGCCAATGTGAGGAGAAAACCATCCAACATTACCCTTACAATGAGCCACCTACCACTCCTATCTTCCCTATACTCAATGATTTGAGCCATAGCTTGTTTTTTAAAAATAAAAAGCACCCCCCTAATATTTGCTGATTGATCTGTGCAAATAAAACTGTCTACCCATTTTTCCTTTTTCAAGAACTCTGTTGTTTCACCCTTGAGGAGGTGTGACTCCTGGATGACAATGACCTGCGCCGGGGAGTCCTTCAAATACTGAAAGATCTTTTTTCTCCTGCTCCCAGTACGCAGGCCATTGACATTCCAAGATAGAAAATTTAGGTGGGTCATTTCGTCCAGCAGTCACCACCCCCCCCCCTTCCTCTTTCAGGTTTCCTACAACTGAGTTGGCATAACTTTCCCTACTTTTATTTGGGCATGAGACAAGAAGTATCAAATTATTAAAGCTTTTCTTAGGCTTGGATTTTAGAGGATTATTTTTATTTTTACCCTTACCACCCCGTGCAACTCCCCCCCCCCCCGGAAAACCCTACCCAACCTATACTGGACAGGTGAAATGCCAGTTTTACGCCCTCTTTCTCCTCCACCCTCCTTTCTCCTCCCCCTCCCCTCCTCCAAACTCAAAAACTGCATGGTGTGTCCCAAACAGTACATATTTACGAAGTCTGAAATATTTTCCCCTTCATTTCTTTTTCCCTTTTTTTTTTTACGCTAATTTTAAGCAAACAGTTTTGTTATTATTTTTTTTTTTCCCCTTTTTTTCCTTTTTTTTTTTACTTTAAACCCCCCTACAACTCATGTAGGACTGGTTAGATTTGTAACCTAGTAGGGGTTTTACTACCTCTTCATCTTTGTGACCCAAAAATAACAGAGGGAAGACTCCAATTTGGTTTTTTTCACCTCTTCCTTCATTGCCTTCTCAATCTTAATGGGTTCCTGCACCTCCCCGAGGAAGATCTTTTAATGAGTTCAACATCTCGTCCGCCTCAAGAGGAGATCTAATATTGTGCATTTTGTTGTTAAACATCACACGCAAAAAAGCAGGAAATCTCATCTGCACTGTTGCACCTAGGGCACGAAATTTTTCCATCCTTTGATCTAATTCCCACTGACGATCCAAGGTGGCTTTGGACAGGTCAGAACGGATCTCGAAAGGAAAGTCAGGGCCTCTTAGAGACTTATTTTTTAAGGCCAAAGTTAAGATTTTTTCTTTGATTGAATAGGTAAGAAAGTTAACCAAAATCTTCCTGGGCTTTTCTCTGCCAGGTTTTAAACGGAAGGGGTCCCTGTGGATCCTTTGGATATCGCTCCCCAAAGTAGCTAGTGATTCCTCTAGATTGAGTGAGTCCTTGAGCAGGTTTATGACGAAGCTTTTGATGTCGCTCCCCTCTTTTCCCTCGGGAACCTTCAAAAGTCGGAGGTTGTTTCTTCTTGAAAAATTTCCCAAGCTTTCCACCCTCTCACGAAACACATCCCCCTCTCTTTGCAAATTGTGGATTTTTGCTTGGGCTGAACCTAGGTTGGTTTTAAGCTCTTCTACAGTGCCTTCGAGGGTTTCTATCCTCTCATTGAGCCGATCTACTTTACGCTCCAATACATCGCAGGCAGCCCTTATCTCAGATTTGTTCTCTGCAGAGATCATAAACCCCTGCTTTATATCTGCTTTTAGAGAGTTTAGCAAAGATTCTATCGAAGAACAGGCTATGGCCGCCCCGTTGTCGCAAAACTCTCGCCTATCTAGAAGTCCAGGGGATTGATCGGGGCATGTAGTTTGCTTCATGAGAGCCTCAGTAGATGTTAATCTCTCTGGTTCTATCAATAAACCGCCCTGTGGGGTTAGGACAACTTGTGGACTAACATCCCCCTTAGGTGTCGATTTCTCCGCTGCCCTGACATCTTCTGCTGCCTGCTCCTCGTGGTCCAATCCAGGCGCTGGTAAAATTATGTCCGCTGAGGGAGAGGCTACCATATGAGAAGCCATTTTCTCGTGAAGACCTGGACATATAGGGCTGCGGTCTTGATTGGAAAGGTGGGGTTTTGAAATGGACAGAACTTGGGGCAGGACTTTGAAAAAAGAGCGCAAGGAGGGTGTGATGCGAGATGGTTTAAGCTCTCCTTGTCTCCCCTTTACAGCCTCTCTCACAAGCCCTCTCTGGGGACCTATTGAATCAGCAGCAACATCCCCCTCCTGCAATCTGCTCTTGCTGCTACACTCAGCAAAAGATGCCTGGGTACCGTGCCTGCCCTTCGCCCCCCCCTCCTCTGCCCCTAACCTTTCGTAATTTGCCTTTACCTACTTTCTTTTTGCATAAGGTTAGATCAGGGCTCTCAAGAGAAACAGATTCGCCCCCTCCGACACTCTGTCCGTGATCAGCAGCATTTCCTGACTCAGCTCCACATATCACCGGGGCTTCAGAAGGCTCCGACGAGGGGGGGGCCTGAAAGGAAAAGGTCCCAATCCCTCTACCCCCCGTCACCTTACCGCAGACTCCCTGCACTGTTCTGCCACAGAGGAGACCTCGAGCCGCTGCGCTGCGGCCGCGTCGTAGCTCCACGGCTGCAGCTTCCCAACGCCGCGGCAGGGAGAGCCCAGGGACAGAGGCGTAGATGGGGGCGGGAGCCCGATCCAAGGCTCTCAAACTCATCCGCTGAAAAAATTCAAGCCAGTCTGGGAGAGGCGAAAAAACCCCTCGCTCCGAAACGCCGAGAGCTTCTCGGAGGACGCGCGCTTCCGCTCAGCACGCGGGCGCCATGTTTTCCCCTACTCCGAAATGCGCATTTCGTTTTGTTTGGAAGAATGAATATATTCCCCAAACCATTTTCGCCAATTGAGCGCACAGTGCCTTCTGATAATTCTATTGCCCACCCTACTCTCACCGTTAGCGCTATTGATGCGTGCGGTGACTCATCCCGGCAGCAGCGTGTCCCAGTACGCGTCTTCATTTTAAGCGGATAGCGGGCCTCCTCCACTTCCGGATTCGTGTCAAGACGTGAACTACACGACCGGAAATGGAGGGGCGTTACTTTACGTGAGGCCAATTCAGCGGCCATCTTGAGGAGGTCGAGCTTGTGTCTGCTATAATACTGTTACTGCCCAAAGACAGCATGTGCATACACTCACAACACCACCACTTTAAAAAAAACATTCTGCAGTATAACGATGTAAAGCTGTTGCTTAGCATTTTCATTGAAAACTTTCTTTTCAAGAATCACATTTTCTATATAGTTTCAAGGGCCAGTTCTACACAGAGTCAGATCACACACACTCTGAAGGGCATATCAGAGGCTAAGAAAAAATAAACCTCTACCTGCTTATCCAAAAAAGGGGCCTAAACAGTTTGTCCAAAGTAATAGGGATGCAACATTGGCTGACCAAACATTATTGTACAATAGGGAAAACACTACATCTGCTGTCATTATCTATCTAGAGATCTTATTCCATTCAATTTGGTCATTAAGACCAATTTGGTCCACCTTTTCCGAGTAAATCCAACGTGCCTCTTTCATTGCAAGTGTTCTCTCAATATTATTCGAGTCACCTATTACTTTTTCCAAAACCACCCACTTCACTGCCTTATAGTTGTGTTGGTTATCTTTATAGTGTTGACCCAACCTCGTGGTCAGCTTCCCATTTTTGATTGTACTCAGGTGTTCTTGTATCCTCACTTTGATTTTTCTCGTTGTGAGGCCAATGTAGTTTAACCCACATGGGCAGGTTAGTCTATAGATGATGTTTGTTGAATTACAATTAGTAAACCTATTTAGGTACCACCTTCTCCCATTCTGCAGCTGCACACTCATAGTCTTTTCAGTGAACTCACATACTGAGCATCCACCACACGGGTAATGCCCAGGTGGAATGGAAGTATTCATTGTTTGTAGTATAGGCCTCGTATGGACAAGCCTGTCCTTGAGATTCTGCGCCCGTTTAAAAGCAAACCTAGGTTGGAGCATTTGGTACTCATTGGTGGAAAGCAGCGCCCAATGTTTCCTAATCACCTGACGGATTTTGGTTGATAAGGGGTCAAAAGTCAATACTACGGGCAAAGAATCATTTTTTTCTTTTGTATTCCTTTCCAATAAGGCCTCCCGTGGAGTGTTATGTGCTATCTTGAGAGCTCTGTTGACAATTCTTCTGGGATATGCACGCTGTACCAGTGTCTCAGTTAAACTTTCTGACAGTTGCAAAAAATCAACAGTGGAAGAGCAGTTCCTTCGGAAATGAAGAAACTGCCCTACCGGGAGGTTATCCCTCAAGGTTCTGGGATGAAATGATTGATAGTGTAATAGTGAGTTTTTATTTGTGGGTTTCTGATGAACACTAGAGCTTAATTTATTATCAACTACACCAATGTCCAGATCCAGATAGGTCGCTTTTTCAGTGCTTATGCTCCAAGTGAATTTTAAACACTCATTACAGTCATTCAGCCATTCCAAGAATTTGTAAAGATGACTCTCAGTCCCTGTCCACACACACAAAATATCATCAATATACCGCTTCCAGGGGCAAATATGACTCTGGAAGGGGTTTGATGGATGATATAAGTGATGCTCTTCAAACTGGCCTACATAAATGCAGGCCAGGCTCGGTGCAAAAGTAGCACCCATTGAAGTACCGGATACCTGCATAAAAAGATCATTCTGCCACTGGATTCAAGCTATCCTGGCTGAAGAGGGGTGAAAACTTGAAACCGGTCCTAGGATGCTTGCGTCCGGTCTAGGGAGGACCTGGCTTGGCAGTTTGGGCTGGACTGTTCCCATGAGGCACAGGGTCAAGACTGATTTGCATATGGCCAGGTCTAAACTGGAGTGGCATGGTGAGCAAAAGAATGATGGATTTTACCCAGATCTTTTGACTGGGGGAGAATGTTTTGATTTGTTCTGCATTCCGTCCATCAATTGTGTGTCTTTTGCTTTCTCGCCCTATGTGTGCCGGGTATGCCTAGACGTATGTCCCGGGCTCACTGTGCCACTGGATTCAAGCTATCCGGGCTGAAAAGGGGTGAAACCCCGAAACCGGTCCTAGGATGCTTGTTTCCAGTCCAGGGAGGACCTGGCTTGGCAGTTCGGGCTGGACTGTTCCCGTGAGGCACAGGGTCGAGACCGATTTCCATATGGCCAGGTCTAAACTGGGGTGGCATGGTGAGCAAAAGAATGATTGACTTAACCCAGATCTCTTGACTGGGGGAGAATGTTTTGATTTGTTCTGTATTCCGTCCATCAATTGTGTGTCTTTCATTATGATAATTCCCTTTGTGTTCGTGCATTAAAGCAAACTTATATATTGGATGAAATAGTGGCCGTTGTTACTGGAAGGTGCTTATATTCAGATTTTTAGAAGGAATATGTTTCCCTGTGTTTTATTTTTATTTTTGCACGATATGAGTATTTTATTACTGAAAGGTTGGTGTCTTTTCTGTACCTTAGAATGCGTTAGTCTCCTATGGTTTTGGAAAAAGTCTGTGCCCTATTTGTTATTCGAGGACGTTTAGGTGGTGTCTCTTGCTTTTTTCTGTACCTCTATTGCTTCTTTCTTTCTGCACCCTTCTTCTCTTTTTTACATCTATCTTTCCTCTTTCTGCTGTTCCCTTGCCATTTTCTGTACCTCTCTTGCCTCTTTCTGCACCTCACTTGCCTCTTTCTGCACTTCTATTGCTTCTTTTCACACCTCTGTTGCTTCTTTCAGCAATTCTCTTGCCTCTTTGTGCACTTCTCTTGCCTGTTTCTGCACCTCTCTTGCCTCTTTTGCACCTCTGTTGGCTGTTTCTGCACCTCACTTGCTCCTTTCTAAAATTCTCTTGCCTCCTTTTGCATTTCTCTTGCTTCTTTCTGTGCCTTTCTTCCTCTTTCTGCACATGTCCTACCTTTGGAGGCATAGTTAGAAATTAGCATATAAAAAACCTTTGAAATTCACTTAAAAAACCACAGGTTTCAGGCACGTTATAGTTAGAAATTACCATTTAAAAACCTTTGAAATTCACTGAAAAAAACATAGGTTTCAGGCATGTTATTGTTAGAAATTAGCATTTTAAAAACCTTAGAAATTCACTGAAAAAACCATAGGTTTTAGGGAAAGTTATAGTTAGCTGGACATTTCACTCGTACAAAACCAGAGAAATTCCCCAAATATAGTTAGTTCAGTTAACTATAACTTGCGCCCCTGCAATGTACTGCTGATGACGTCACATATTACATCACTCTTGACATGGTCAGTGACATCACTGATGACATCACTGATGGCATCATACATGTGATAATTTGATGCATCTTCTCACACCCTGATATAACCATTGATACACCCACTCTAAATTACAGACTGCCATTCTCAAAACCATAGACACTCCAACACCAATAACTACATACCCACTCACTGATTCTTAGGTTTACACACACATCTACTCACTCTTCCGTACAGTCACTCATACTTATGGTCACTCAGTACAGGACTATCATATGCACTCAAACACCTATATAGACACTCACACATCGCCACACATCCATAGAGGTACTCACACACCTAGTCAGTCATGCAAATAATTAATCACACTGCCATTTACTCACTTATACAGTTATACGCTCACCAGCTCACTTACTCATACAAATACTAGCACATTCTTGCGCTCTTATATAATCACTGATACAAGCACACACTCATCCATACAGCCACTCTCACAATTACACACTCTTACTTATAGCCATTTATATACTTCAACATACATATGTACTGCCTTTCACATAGGTAGTTACTCACACATGTACCACTGAGATATACATTCACTCACTAAGACACCCATACACACACTCACCCACCCATACAGTCCATCACAGATGCACTCTTGAAACCATGCACCCAGTGAATCACCCACTCACACGTCTATGCACAGTCACACACACCCCACCCACGCAAACACTCAGGCACCCATACAGATACCCAGACAACCAATCAATAACCCATATTGACACTCATGGAGCTATTCACAAACCCATGCAGCCGCTTACACACCAACAGACAGACGTATACAGACATTCACACAGTTTAGTCACTAACCCATGCATTCAGTAAGATATGTTTAATCACTCACTTATAGAGTCAGTCACGCACCTACTAAATCATCCATTCAGACACGTATACACCCATTCATTCTTCAAATGCCTTTCCCTATATATATTAAACATATTTAAACCTTACAGAAACACACAGTCACTGGATGCTGTCATCAGTAATGTCATCAGTGATGTAATTTGAGATGTCATCAGTGATGTCACTGTCCATGTCCAAGAGTGATGTAATATGTGATATCATCAGCAGTGCATTGCGGGGGCGCGAGTTATTGTTAGCTGAACTAACTATAATGGGGGAATTTCTCTGGTTGTGTACGAGTGAAATGTCCAACTAACTATAACTTTCCCTAAAACCTATGTTTTTTTCAGTGAATTTCTAAGGTTTTTAAAATGCTAATTTCTAACTATAACGTGCCTGAAATCTATATTTTTTTCAGTGAATTTCAAAGGATTTTTAATTGCTAATTTTGAACTAGAACGTGCCTGAAACCTATGGTTTTGTAAGTGTATATATATATGTATAATATATTTTTATATATATATATATATATATATATATATATATATATATATATAAATTCTGCTTTCTTATAAAATACTTACACTTTACAAAAGTCATTCATGTTAAAGGCATACTCGTGGTAAATACATTTGATGTAAAGACTTGTTGTTAAGATGCTTTCAATATTACGGTGTCGGTGTTGAGGTCATTTGTTATAAAAGGAGTCATGGTTCCTTCACACAACCCTCACCTTCCTAAATACTTCACACTCATTGAAAACCTGTTGTAATGCTGCTGGTAATAGTAGGGGAGTGGAGTATTCAGGTTATTTCACAAGATAAAGGACGATGAACAGTCACTGGTTTCACAGTACTCAGTTGGTGGTGATGAGGTCTCACCAACTAATTGGCCTGATACTTTTTCATATTGTGCACAATCCTCATGCTTCCCAGGTTAGACCAAAGATTTGTGTTCAGTTGTTATTTGTCTGGAGTGGCACAGAGAGTGAAATAAAATTAACTGGAGTGAAGCTAATTGATTACCACTAGTTAAGACTTTTGGCCAGTGTACCTCATTTTCCCTTTCATTTTCTATAATATAAAGTCCAAAGTGTGACTGGTACGTCCAGATGTGGGTCCCTTGCTCACTATGCTACAGGACTCAATCAATACCTCACTGATGATGCCCAAGTACCCCAAACCCACCATGAGGCCTGGTATGGCAGTTTCAGCTGGACTGATCCTATTGCAACATGACCAAGGCTTACTTGCATACCGCTGGTCTCTTTCGATAATGGCATTTTGAATTAACAACAATCCACTGAAAAGTGGCCTCAAACAATTGCCAATATCAGAGACTTTTTACAAACATTCCAATTGTAATTATATTGTTTCCCAGTTTAGATGCACCCAATTGGGTCTGCCATGGATGATCATCACCCACCTAGTTCGGGCAGGAATTTGTGTGAAGCTAGACCCTAAATTATTTCACGCAATCCATAAACAAGATTAGTTCTGGAAGCATCAGCTGCACTATGTGTCCTAGCATTCTGTATTCAATATGAAATAAATAATTTCAGGACACATCTGCTGCACTATGTGGATTAGCATGCCATGTTGACCACATAATATGGACAGTGACATGCCTGCAGTGTTTGTAAGGCTTATGCATTCCTTTTGAGTAAAACCGTCTTTGTTTTCGAGAGCATGCTCTTGGCTTGGAGCTGACTATATAGATATCTCTCATTATAACTGCCACTTCAAACTAAAGGCATTTCTACAGTTGTGGCTATTGTACTAAGCTGCTGCCGACAGTACAAGTTATGTATTAGAATTTTGTGACCTTCACAATTGCTTATAATATGTGCAGCCCAATAAAGGATTGTTAACACTCAGAAGATATGTTTAGTGTGATGCAAGCCTGTTGCAGAAAGTTTATTTGATATATGTACAGAAATATATCTAAGCAATAAGGTCATGTTCTTATCTTTGGTACATGTCAACTAGTACCTAGAGCAGCACACTTTTTTCTCAAATACAAGCCAAGTGACCGATTCACAACATGAATATACACACATGGAGAACAGCAGGGAATGTAATGAGTAGAATGTCCTGTTAATAGCCCTGTTATCAGCCTGTTAATATGATTTACCTTGTTGCAGGTACACTATTAATTGCAGAATTATAACTGAAAAAAGGAAGATTAACAGTGTGATTGGCATGGCATCTGGCAAGTTTAGTAGATAATAAAACAAACAAATATAATCCTGGGCATGTAGCACAAGCACTCATTAAAAAGATGGCTGACTACAGGACCCACTCGTCTCTAGAAGAGATGCATCCTCCTCATCACAAATAGCTAAGCGTGTGAAGGCTGAGAGCTAACCAATGATGAGTTCAGATAAAACAGAGAGAGACATTTTGCACACCATAGGCACACAGTTCTAATGTACATCACATTCTCTTAGCCTCATCATTGGTATCTGTAGCACCTCTCTAGGATGCAGCTGTTTATGAATATATAGAAAATCACTAAACCTTTGCTGTGTTCCTATCTTAGCTAAGAGCTGACAGCAATGGCTACTTTAAGGACACTCCTTTCAAGGAGCACAGGGGTCAGAGTCTAGAATCCGTTGACATCAGTCAAAGCTATTTGTAAATCCAAGTCTGATTCCACTATTGCAAAGGACACATTGTACATCACTAAAATACAGGTACCACTTTGGTGAATATGTACTTACATTTCGAATAATAAAATACCTTATACATCAAGAGTGGGACTACTGAAGCACAGGATGGGTGCAGTGGAAAGATTACTAGTTAACATAGTGCACATTATAATGTCGATGGTAAGTGCAAGACCTTCCATTATTTACTGGCAACAACTTTGCGACCCCAGTAATGGATAGAATTGTCAGGTGGAAGAAACAGTTAACAACCTTCATATTATAAGGACTCATTGAACATTCCTTTTTGTTGACCTGAATGACTAAATTACACATTGAGGAGATAAGTGGGGATACAGATTAAAAGAGTGCAATTTAACACACATAGCAAGCGATGCACACATTTAATCGCACTTGCAGGGAAGTATGTGAACACTCAGAATATCTGCAAGTGTAGATTGTGATTATATCATTTGGAAATAAAAAGCTCTGGATAACATGTATCTCTCCCGTCACTGTCATCTGGTCACCCAATTGAGTACAACCATACTCATATTTTCTAATTTTTGACCCAAATTTGTCTGTTTTCATTCGTTATGTAAGAAACTATTTTAGACTGCGCATTATAATTGAGGATAATAATTAGGCAATAATCACTTGCAAAAAATCCACAATTATAGCCAATTTCGTAATTCTAAATTGTGCCATGGCTTAATGTAGGAAACGTAAGGTAAAATGACAACAGAAGGAAAAATATAAAATTGATGTCTACCCAGTGATTTTTATAGTTGAGCATGTGCTAAAAATAGATTCTTTGCAAAAATGGTTTGACAAGTGTCTTTAAAAGAGTGTATTACCTGTTTAAGTGAAAATACTTTAAAACGGGTTGTTTTCTTCTTGCTGTAGTGGAGTACACAATGTGATTGTATTGCGGAAAATCTATTTAGCCTCGCAAATTACTTTAAAATGTCTGCTGTTTAATTCAAACTAAGTGAAGGACTGAACATTGTAAAACTGCAATTTAAGATCCAAATTCTAAAGTCTGTGGGGAGAATCACACAGCCTAAAAACAGAGAATGTACAAGAAGAAAGGAAACATGAAGTGAAGTCATTTTAGCTTGAATAAAATATGATCCAACATTTAGAGAAGACAAAAATCGAATCCAGATGCTATATGTATATAAATATATAATAGCAACGTAAAGATTTCAATGAGCTGTAATGATAGGTATTACTATTATTGAACTTAATGTTACTCCTTATATCAACCGCAGAAGCATCAAAACCCAGGGCCAGAGTTATCAAAGTGATGCGTTGTCCTTGCTTCATACAAGGAAAAACAAGGGTAACACAGAACTAAAGTGAGATTTACCAAGCCACACAAAGTCATCTTACATGGCCCTGTGGTAATCAGTATATCTATAGTAGCACAAGGCAGCGCAGTTTGCTGCCGTGTGTCACTTTGTCCTAGGGAAGATTTACATGGGTGGAGCATGGGTGTTTCCATGCATCCAAACATGGATTTTGGTGCATTCCCAGATTTACAATAAGTGGCAGACCTTGGAATATGTCAAAATGCTATGCCTTCCCAGGGGAGGCATAAGAAGCAGCACTATCTTTATGTCAGCTAATCTTTTTCCTCTTTCTAAGTGTGCTGCACTGTTCTTTTACACTGGGCTGTGCAGCAAAGTGCCTTACTAAACCCCTATGTTAGACCTGGCATCCTTGGCGTGGTTTTCTCCTGTCTTCTTGCCTCTGCCTCCTGTATTTTTGCTCTGTGCTGGATTAGGTTTTTGCTGGTCTATATGCTTTGGGCACTTTGCCACTGCTGATCAGTGCCAAAGTGCAAGTGCTACCTATGTCAATTGAGAATATGGATTGGTGTTTCCTTTAATTGGCTTGTTTGACTTACTACTAAATCCCTAGTACAGTGCACTGCGTGTGCCCAGGGCCTGTAAGTCAAATGCCGCTAGTGGGCCTGCAGCACTGATTGTGCCACTCACACAATCAGCCTTTCAAAGGGTCCTCAGACCTGCTACTGCATTGTCCGCACACAGTCTCTACTGCCATGTCGACCTGGTAAGTTCACTCATTTGGCAGGCCCTACTCTTCCCCCTTTTATTACATGTGAGTCACCCCTAAGGTAGGACCAAGGTACCCCCTGTGGCCAAGGTGCAGTGTATGCAAAATGTAGGACATGTACTGATGTGTGTGACATGACCTGATAACAGACGCATCAGATGCAAGCAATGAGGCAAAGATCCAAGGATCCGAGTCAAGCGAACAGTTTAGACTTGACACCCTGTGCCAACCAGAGATAGATTTGCCCAGAAACATCATCATATCAAACGGAAGCGGGCATGACGCTCTCGGACTGGCATGAGCCACGCAGGGACATCCAGAGAGAAAGGAAGAGAAGGAAAGAAGAAAGAAAGTAGGGAAAGCACCAGCAGCCATATCACTTCTAAGGAAGGAACCCTGGACAAAACTCCACTACATCATTTGGGAGAAAAGGGGGAAGATTTGGAAGATTTAGAAGTACACAAGTACTACCCCAACCCAACACCAAGACCAACACCTTTCCAAATGGAGGTATAGCCCTCTCCGATGCCTACAGCAAAGCCAACAGCGACCCCTGCTAGAGGCCAAAGCGGAAGATAATCCCAAAGAAAACCCGAACTCCTCGGGTACTCCTGACCAGGAGTTCCTTGATCTTAAGGAGGGGATCGCGGACAACGAGGGCAAAGTGGACAAAGCGGGCAAAGGGGCTAGCAAGGACTCCCATAACACGATAACAAACCATGAAGCCGGGAAAGCACTATCTACGCTACATTCACCAGCGCAAGATTGGATTGTTCAACCTCAAGCACAATCTGGTCACAACACTGCCCTAGCTCAATTTAACAGTAACATGCAACGGGCACCAACACGAACACCAATGTCTCAAGACACCGAACCGGAATCATCATACCACACACCAGAAGAATGGAAAGAACTGGTCGCTTCATACTCCATAGCCCCCGGAGGCGAACCACAAGAAAAAAACAATAGCTCCCCAAAATTTAACAACGAAAAGGACAAATCTCAAAACAAAGACGACATCTGGTCCACACTGCTGCACACACATGCAAATGTCGGTGAACGCAATGCAATACCAATCAGACAAGATGGACCTTCAGCTGTCAGTCCTCAACTCACTCTCCATTTTCGTCACCAACATAGACGATAAGCTGTTTGATCTTAACAACCTGATTAAGAAGGCTCAGTCAGAGACACAGCTAACTCAGGCTAGCTGCACCTGTATAACAATTGTGGACAAGCTGGCAACACTACCATCAGCAATGGACAACCTTCTCGCCGACATAAGAAAGGCAGTGACAGACAAGCCAGCCAAAGGTGCGGCTCACATAAACAACATTGAGCGGTCGACCAAAAATTCAAGTAACTACCAAAGGAACTCAGGCACAGGCCCAGCAAACTGCAGCCCAGATCACAAATTAAAGGCAGCTTTGGGAGGCCGTGGACCTACCAACATCAGGGACAAATTACAGCTCACTGAGCCAAAGAGCCACAGCACCCCGAATGAGCAAAATCTCGCACACCTGCAGATCCCCTGAAAAACATGTTCCGACCGAAAGCGTACAATTATCCTCCAAACAGCGGAGAAAACAAAGGAGGAAGGGGGGAAATCAACAACCAACGCAGGCTTCATTATGCAGCAGGAAAAAGACACACAATTGATGGACGGAATGCAGAACAAATCTAAACATTCACCCCCAGTCCAGAGTTCTTGTTTAAATCCATCATTTTTTTGCTCACCATGCCACCCCAGTTTAGACCTGGCCATATGCAAATCAGTCTTGACCCTGTGCCTCATGGGAACAGTCCAGCCCAAACTGCCAAGCCAGGTTCTTCCTGGACTGGAAACAAGCATCCTAGGACCGGTTTCGGGGTTTCACCCCTCTTCAGCCAGGATAGCTTGATTCCAGTGGCACAGTGAGCCCAGGACCCATGTCTGGACATACCTGGCGCACTTAGGGTGAGAAAGCAAAAGACACACAATTGATGGACGAAATTCAGAGCAAATCTAAACATTCACCCCCAGTCCAGAGATCTGGGTTAAATTCATCATTCTTTTGCTCACCATGCCACCCCAGTTTAGACCTGGCCATATGCAAAACAATCTTGACCCTGTGCCTCACGGGAACAGTCCAGCCCTAACTGCCAAGCAAGGTCCTCCCTGGACCAGAAACAAGCACCCTAGGGCCGGTTTTGGGGTTTCATCCCTCTTCAGCCAGGATAGCTTGATTCCAGTGGCACAGTGAGCCCAGGACTCCCGTCTGGGCATACCTGGCGCACTTAGGGTGAGAAAACAAACGACACACAATTGATGGACGGAATGCAGAACAAATCTAAACATTCACCCCAGTCAAAAGATCTGGGTAAAATCCATCATTCTTTTGCTCACCATGCCACCCCAGTTTAGACCTGGCCATATGCAAATCAGTCTTGACCCTGTGCCTCATGGGAGCAGTCCAGCCCGAACTGCCCAGCCAGTTCCACCCTGGACCGGACACAAGCATCCTAGGACCGGTTTCGGGGTTTCACCCCTCTTCAGCCAGGATAGCTTGATTTCAGTGGCACAGTGAGCCCAGGAAGACTGGGAGGACCTGCCTTGGCAGTTCGGGCTAGACTGTTCCCATGAGGCACAGGGTCAAGACTGATTTGCATATGGCTGGGTTCATACTGGAACAGCAAGGTGAGCAAATAAAAGATGGATTTAGGCCCAACTCTCTGTACTGGGGTGAATGTATGACATTGTTCTACATTCTGTCCATCAACTGTTGTTTTTGCATTTGTCACCTCGAGTGGGAAGGGTATACCCAGACGTGGGTCCTGTGCTCTCCATGCCACTGGAATCAAGCTATCCTGGCTGAAGAGGGATGAAACCCCGAAACCGGTCCTAGGATGCTTGTTTCCAGTCCAGGGAGGACCTGGCTTGGCAGTTCAGGCTGGACTGTTCCCATAAGGCACAGGGTCAAGACTGATTTGCATATGGCTGGGTTCAAACTGGAACGGCATGGTGAGCAAAAAAACGATGGATTTAGACCCCGATTACTGTACTGGGGTGAATGTATGACATTGTTAAACAATCTGTCCATCAACTGTTGTTTTTGCATTTGTCACCCCGAGTGGGAAGGGTATACCCAGACGTGGGTCCCGTGCTCTCCATACCACTGGAATCAAGCTATCCTGGTTGAAGAGGGGTGAAACCCCAAAACCAGTCCTAGGATGCTTGTTTCCAGTCCAGGGAGGACCTGGCTTGGCAGTTCAGGCTGGACTGTTCCCATGAGGCACAGGGTCAAGACTGATTTGCATATGGCTGGGTTAAAACTGGAACGGCATGGTGAGCAAAAAAACGATGGATTTAGACCAAGATTTCTGTACTGGGGTGAATGTATGACATTGTTAAACATTCTGTCCATCAACTGTTGTTTTTGCATTTGTCACCCCGAGTGGGAAGGGTATACCTAGACGTGGGTCCTGTGCTCTCCATACCACTGGAATCAAGCTATCCTGGTTGAAGAGGGGTGAAACCCCGAAACCAGTCCTAGGATGCTTGTTTCCAGTCCAGGGAGGACCTGGCTTGGCAGTTCAGGCTGGACTGTTCCCATGAGGCACAGGGTCAAGACTGATTTGCATATGGCTGGGTTAAAACTGGAACGGCATGGTGAGCAAAAAAACGATGGATTTAGACCAAGATTTCTGTACTGGGGTGAATGTATGACATTGTTAAACATTCTGTCCATCAACTGTTGTTTTTGCATTTGTCACCCCGAGTGGGAAGGGTATACCTAGACGTGGGTCCTGTGCTCTCCATACCACTGGAATCAAGCTATCCTGGTTGAAGAGGGGTGAAACCCCGAAACCAGTCCTAGGATGCTTGTTTCCAGTCCAGGGAGGACCTGGCTTGGCAGTTCGGGCTGGACTGTTCCCATGAGGCACAGGGTCAAGACTGTTTTGCACATGGCTGGGATCAAACTGGAACGGCATGGTGAGCAAAAAAACGATGGATATAGGCCCAGATCTCTGTACTGGGGGAATGTATGACATATTTCTACATTCTGTCCATCAACTGTTGTTTTTTCATTATGCAGAAGGGGCACAACCCATAGCCCCTGGAAAGTGCCAATAGATGATCAACGATATTCCTCAAGTAGGGAGGAAGAAGTGATGCACCCAGGTCAAGAAAGAAGAAAAAGACCAATCCAGGGAGAGGTCACAGTAAAGAAGGAATGCACATCACCCTATAAACTTATAAAAGATGGCCCCGAGCACAAACCGGAGAACAGAAGAGGAAGCATCCACAACAACAAAGCTATGTTCAATGATCGACGGGGCACCCGATACGGCCATACAAGGCCCAGTCATTTTAACCACAATAGAACCCCCTGAATCAGCAGGCAAACAAACAGTTGTACAGGGCAGTGTATGCACAACTGAGGAGATAACCACAACATCAGCCCCAACCACAAAGATAGCTGTAGAAAGCAATAACCGGCTTCTCGCCCCAGCAAAATTACCAGGTGGGCCACCATTGTCAACAGAGGTCTCAACAATAACATTGAGCATCTCGGAACAACAAAAAATGTCTCCTGGTGCTACAACAATAATCATGTTTCACCTACAATACATATCGAAGGGACGGGTTGACACACTAAACAGTGGCAACTTTTTGCGACTACTAAGGTCCACTAACAGTTTAAAGAACATAAAAACTACCGACCTATAGTCAGTCGAGTTTCTAGAATCACCAGACCAACCCGGAGCAGAAGTAACAAAAACAGTCTGGGCCACATCAGATCTGTTAGAGAGAGTCTTAAAGGAACAAACCAGCTTCAGTGCCTGGGGTATTAAACTACGGCCATTTGAAAAACCAAGGTATCTAGACCCTTTACTGGTTGAGCTAAAGAGCCAAGAAGAACATCTTGGAACTGGACAACCGAGCACACGATTAGTCTCAGTATTGCGAGGGGCACGCAGCAGCAGTACTGAGCACAGAGAAAATGGAGAATACAATGAATTAAGGGCACACTCAACCAGAAGTAACGCCATACAAGAGTGGAGTTGGCTATCTAGGACAATAAACATCAAACCTGAAAGTCTGTGACATTACCGGTTAAACATACCTGCATTTAAAAACTCCCTGAAAGTCTGTTTTTGGAATATCAACGGTCTGGGAGAGAAGACCTCGGACCCAGAACTGCAATCTTATTTGCAGAAATTTTATATTATTCCGCTCCAAGAAACATGGTGTGAAGCCCCAACTGCACTGCATGGCTTTAACTTGCTCTACCTACTGGCAACAAGATGCGCCAAATTCGGCCACAATAAGCGAGACCTAGCAACATACAGCTCCATAAAGAGCATTCACACAGCAGAATCACTGCCATACAATCTAGCTCCACCCAACGCAATGCAAGCACTCCGAATTACCTTACAGGGGATGACAAAAAAAGATGATATAATACTCGTAAATCTTTACCTGCACCCACGCGATAAAATCAGAGGCAGTCAACAATTGAAGGAAGAACTGGTGAAAACAATAACGGAGGAGAAAGCAAACAGTTGGATCATCACAGGGGATTTTAACCCCTTGAGTGCCCTTTCCCTGCCCTGTGCCGGCCGTTGCATTAGCGGGCGGGGTTTATGACGAGCTGGACTCGTCATGGGCACAGCGCAACCGCGGCCCATGACGAGTCCAGCTCGTCATGGGCACAAAAGGGGTTAACCTAAACATGCTTAACAACATAGCTAAGGATGACCATTTAGAAGAGGATCCATTTGCATGGGAGGAAATCCCTCAAGACAACAACACAGATGGAAGAACCACAAAAACTTCCCAAAATCTACTGGCATTCTTAGAGCAACTGGGCTTTCGAGCACTAAACGGCAGGTTCCTAGGAGACCGCCCACACTCAGCAACATTTTACAACGCAACAGCAAGGTCCACAATCGACTATACATTCTGCTCTCATGGCATATTTTTAAAAGTAATAGACTATTGCATTGGAAGTTTATATTACAGTGACCACCTGCCCCAGGAAATTACGGCAGCAGAGCAACCAATATGCAAACTGCTCCCAGCAAACACACTCTGCTCGGATTTTACCAATAATGAGCAAAGTTTGAAATGCAGAGCCAACAACCCCGAAGGCCTCTTTTCTCTTGCAAAACAAGTTACGGAAGAAGCGG
Organism: Triturus cristatus; assembly: GCF_964204655.1. Lineage (NCBI taxonomy): Eukaryota > Metazoa > Chordata > Amphibia > Caudata > Salamandridae > Triturus > Triturus cristatus. The sequence goes on along the minus strand of NC_140588.1, from coordinate 856,726,748 downwards.
AAGTATCCAACCTCGACAAAATAGAAAGCTGGAAGGCATTCACAAAAACCCTACGGAACAGCTACGGAGACATAAAGGGGCACTCTTGAAACAGGAGAACAGCTTGCCATTACAATCAGCGGTTAGGCCACAATTCCTGGAATAATGCTGAATTAAAAAAGCTAAAAACATCGATAAATCACACACTACGGAGGCTGAAGAAAGACCCCATGGCTTTGCAAGAACTGAGGCAGCTAAAAGCCACCTGCAAAAAACTAACTTGGCGAATCAAAAAAGAAGCTGAAGAGTCTCTTTGGGCCAGACTCATGCATGATATCCAAAACAACAATAGCGCACAATTTTGGCAGAAGATCAACGCTCTGTCTAACCCTCAGGGCATTAATTCACCAAATTTGCTCAACTAACCTCGCACTTACCATGGAAACTAGGTTGCCCCAGTCAAACTTAAACACAAAACTGGAACAGGATTTTATAATCACAAACACACACGTCCGCAAAAGAATCTTAAAAGGTAGATGTGAGGGAGCCCCTGGTCCAAACGGTATCCCGCCCTTACTATTTAAACAAGATCCTGAATTCTGGGCTTCAGTCCGAAAACCGGTCTTTGACTTAATTTTGCAAACATCAACCGTACCATCATGGAGGGGCTCGATTATTTCTCCCATCTACAAAAAAGGTGATAGGAGTGATCCAAAGAGCTATCGGCTGGTAGCTCTTCTAGATAATGAAGCCAAATACTATGCCGGCGTACTCCACCAGGAATTAACAACATGGGCTATAGAAATCACAGCAATACTGTTAAACCAAACCGGTTTCTGCAGGAACATGGGCACCGCTACGAACATCTCAGCCCTCTCACTTATGATAGATGCTGCACTTGTAACAAAACAGCCACTATATATGTGTTTCATCAATTACAGCTCAGTGTTTGATCATATAAACAGAAACATCTTGTGGCAAAAATTAAACCGACTAAGAATTCCATCACTACTTCTAAAATAACTAATTGTTTTGCACAGCAACACCTGGGTGCAAGTAAAACTGGGGGCAGGAGACCATTTAACGAAAAAGATAAACACAACCTCTGTATTGAAACAAGGCTGCGTGCTTGCCCCAACACTTTTCAATCTTTTTATGGCCGAGCTTTCAGTCCAACTCAACGAAAGCAATCCACATGCCCCCAAGCTAGTAGGCCATCAGCTATCCAACCTCCTATATGCAGATGACCTGGTGCTAATCATCCGGACACCTATTGGTCTACAACGCTTGCTTGACATTACCTCTCAATACTCGAAGTCCAACAGACTGAGCATTAATCAAGAGAAAACAAAAGTCATGTGTGTAAACTTCCAAAAGAAAAAAATAAAACATAACTGGTTCCTGGCAAAAGTCAAGCTGGAAGTCGTAAAGACTATAAATACTTGGGGGTCATGATTGATAACAAAGGCAACTACAAAGCACAATGTGAGGCAATAAAATAGAGGGGACTAATGACAGCAGTGGCATTAAGAAACCAGAAAAATAAGACCGCTGGACCAAGCTTCCTCCCACTAACCAGGGTGATACAGGCTAAACTAATTCCATCAATCACCTATGGAAGCGAAGCCAAGAGAGGGAGAGATGCGGAAAAATTGAACGGCACCCTTACAAGGGCTCTGAGAAAAATCTCGGGTTGCCAGGATATACCTCTCTGGCACAAATGAGGCTTGAATTTGGGATGCAAAACCAGGAGCTGGCCCGCAAAGGAGCTTTCATTAAAACCTGATACGAAATCAAAAAAGGGCATCCAGAAATGCTAAACTTCTACTTGTGGTGGGAATTAGAAGCCTCAGAGACCTGCCCAGCCAGATATTTCTTGGATATTGCACTGGACCAGCTGGGGTTACGTCAACTCTGGGAATCATCAGGGTCCATGGCAAGCTTAAAAAAAATAGTAAATAAGACCGTCAAAAATTAATCTATCATACAAGACAAAACGCACACACGGCAGGCTTACTGTACAGTCCTACAGTAAAGTGATCCCCCAGGCATACCTTCAATCTAACTTCTCTAAAGCCACAAAAGAGAAGTTTCTGAGATTTCGGTTAGGGTTATTATCTTCTGCTCATCACCTGCCTCCATGGTTACGCCCTCCGAAGCTGGCAATCTGTCTTCTTTGCGGGGAAGGAGAGGAGGACATAGTGCACATCATAACCAAATGCCGGGAATTAATGCAGGAGCGTCGGTCAATACTTAGACCAATTTTCAACAAGAAACAAATACAGTCCTGTAGGCAAGCGGTGCTGGCAAGTTTCTCAGGCGAAGACATTCAATTAAGTTGCTGCCTGGTAAAATTCTTAATTGCCGCTGATCAGAGACTAAAAAAGATATAACCAGATCTCCCGAGAAGTGGCATTGGAGCCGGCCCGCTGACCCACTATGCAAAAGTCTCCGACAGTGCCTTTTACAACAAGTAGTAAGCACTAGTGTATGCTCAAGCCCCAAAGAGAAAAACATCAACGGTCTAAACCCGGACACCTTGCACTGAGCCACAATAACTGTTGTTACACTATGCACTTTAAAATTGTACTCTAGGGGCGTGGCCAAGATGGCGGGGTGAGCGGACGCTTCCTCCTGTAGCTCCTCCGGCCCGGCCAAGCTAGAGCCCTTTTCTTATGCTTTTCTCCCCCCGCTGAGGCTCAGCGCGGGAGAGGAGCGTGGCGGAGCATCAGGGGTGCACATTGGTGCTGTTTTGGTTCGGATCGCCTCGGGGGAACCCCCCCAAAAGTTCGATCGAGACCAAGGAACGACGACGGCGAGCCCGAGGGGCGGAGCGCATTGGAGAGCTGTCCGGGCGCCTCGGCTGGGCCTGGTGCTGAAAGTTGCGATCTGGAGGGGATCTGGCCCGCCGTTCGACGGTGACTGAAGGAGCCTTGCGGGAAGGGACCCGACGGTGTGGAAGGCTTGGGACGGGTGCCCCGGCACTCAGACTGGTGACGGCGACACCCCGCACTGCGGAGGCCCTAACCCCTAGCCGAGGTACAGCGGACTCCCTGATGGGGTTGGACCATCTAGGCCCCTGTGCGTGACAGACGGGGGCCGGTGGTGGAACTTATTTTACTGTGGGGTGCCTCGGGGGGCCCGGTGGTGTTGTCGGGCCTGGTCGTTTTGGCTTGCTCCGCCCGGCCGCCATTTTGTCCCCGAAGGTGCAGTGGTGGCAGCCTTCGCCGGAGTCCTGGCTGCTGGATGCAAGCGACCCCCGCTGCTGCTGGGCTGATTACCGGAGGGATGTGCTGATTAGACCCCTCTGCTGCGGCCCCCTTGGTTGTCTCACACAAGCTCTTGCGGCTGACGGTGACCGGACTGGGCCGCCATTTTGTCACCTGTGACGCAGCGACCTCACTCGTGGGGGATACCCAGGTCGAGTGCTAGCCGGCGGCTGAGCATCCCTGGAATGCCTGGATCGGTGCCCGACTGCGGAGCTAGCGATGTCTGGAAGAGGAGGCCCGAAGAAAGGGGACCGTACCCTGCCGGACATGCTTGGCAGGGCCCAGCACTTGCGGGACAGGACGCAGCCCTCACCGGGGCCCTCCCGGGCTCCGGGGGATGTGACTGGAGGGGAGCCACCCGTCACGAGGGCCTTTATGGAGGAACTGTTCCGCTCCCTCAGGGAGGACTTCCAGACACTGAAGCAGGAGGTGGCCAGCGAGGTCCGAGAAGTGCGCAGGGAGGTGGAGGGCCTTGGCGAGCGTGTGGAAGCGGCGGAGACGGAGGGCCAACAGCGAGCGGAGGAGATAGTCCACCTCCAGCAGGACGTTCTTCGCCTCCGGGAACAGTGTGGGGAGCTCCAGGCCCACTACGAGGACCTTGAGAACAGATCTCGGAGGAACAACATCCGAGTGCGTGGCGTGCCGACTGCGGACGAGGGGTCCGATCTGGGGAGCTACCTGCGGGCCCTGTTCCGAGAGATCCTGGGGGAAGCTGCGGACTTTCCCATCAGCATTGACAGGGCGCACAGGGTTGGCCGGCAGCGCCAGTCATCGGCGCCTCCACCGGACATTCTGGCCTTCCTGCCCGACTTTCCACTAAAGGAACGCATCATGGCTGAAGCCCGCAGGAAACAGCCCCTGACTTTCCGGGATCGGCCGGTGGCGCTTTACCAGGACCTCTCCGCCATCACTCTGCAGAAACGCAGGTCCTGTAGGATTGCCACTGACTTTTTGCGCGAGCATGAGACGCCGTACTCTTGGGGTCACCCCTTCCGCCTGATTTTTCGGTGGAACGGAGTGCTACACCAGCTACGCTCCTTGCAAGACATTTGTGGGGTCCTGGGGCTCACGGCGGCGGAGGAGGAGGGAGCTACGCCGTCGTGGAGGTCCTTGGAGAGACGGAACCGGCGGAGGTCAACGAGGCGGCGCTCAGCGACCAGTGTGGGGCGCCCGGACTCCCCCACCATCAGAGCGGACATGGCCGACGCCCTGAGGGTGGCGGCCGGGGACTCGACCGGCTCCTCTAGCGTGGCCTTGACGGCCTAACACACACTCCGGGGGGAGATGTCTTTAGCTTCTTTACATGCTTGGTACGGGGCGGGGGGGTTGGGGGGGAACGGTTGGAGGTGAGTGGCTGGACGTCCACTTTGCTCTTTTCTACGGACTTGCCCGTTTTGGGGCTTGACTGAGACTATGGGGTGTTTGAGTTTGTGGGTGGCTAGTTGCCAGGGTTGGGTTTTGGGTGGGGGAGGGGGTTGTTTGGGGTTGGGAAGGTCCCGTCCGATGTTGTATGCCCGCTTTGTTTTGGCTTGTCCTGCGCTGTGGCCCCGCGCGCCCCACCCGCTGATTCCCTGCCCATTGCATGGCGCTCCCGACCCCTGCGAGGAATGCCGGGCCTAAAGGTAGTGACCCTTAATGTTCAGGGTCTGAACAACCCGGTGAAGCGCAGAGCGATCCTGTCGTTGCTGGAGGGGACGCAGGCGGACATTTGCCTTTTGCAGGAGACACACTTATTGCCCCGAGATTGCCATAGGATGCGCTCTGCTAAGTTCCCTACCCAGTTCTTTTCCTCGGCAGCGAACAAGACGGCGGGGGTAGCCATTCTCCTAGCGAGCTCCTTTCGGGGGGAGGTGTTGCATAAGTGTGCTGAACAGAAGGGGAGGCTCCTTGCGTATCGCATGCGCCTGGGAGGCATAGCATTTACGGTCGGTTCAGTTTATAGCCCAAACGATCACCAAGAGCGCTTCCTAGATTCCGCGCTGGTGGATGTCACTGCTTCCCCCGACCGCCACATTATCTTGGGGGGAGACCTCAACATTGTCTTTGACTCTGCGATGGACAGATCGGCGCAGCGCTTCCCGCAGACGGGGGAACTGTCCCAGGCTGGGAGGGCCCGGATTGCGGAAATGGATCTGCACGACCTCTGGCACTCCATGCACCCCACGGATAGGGAGTACTCTTACTTCTCGCACGCACACCGAACCTACTCACGGCTGGACTACCTCCTGGTGAGTGGACCGATGCGTGCCGCTGCCACGGCGGCGGACATCGGGGTCCTGACCCTGTCTGACCACTCCCCAGTCACCGGCGTTTTCCAGTGGCCGGCGGCCTCCCCCTCTCGGGGGGTGTGGCGCCTCCGGGATACACTTCTACACAAGAAGTCGGTGGTGCAACGCATCGGGGAGGTCATACAGGACTATCTCACCCACAATAGCAACACTGACACCTCGCGGGCGACATAGTGGGCGGCATTGAAGGCCGTCCTCCGGGGGGAATTCATCTCTATCTCCGCAGCTGAGAATAGGGAGCGGCAACTGAAGAGGGATGAGCTGACAGCTCAAGTCCGGGAGCTCGAGCAGGTCCACCGCCGTACGGGGGCGCCGAGGGTGTGGAGGCAGTTGAAGGCAGCGAGGAAGCTCCTGTCGGCTCTGGATCTTGACAGGGCGGAGTATGCCGCCCTACGCTTGAAACATGCCTACTACACTGGGGGGGACAGATGTGGCAAGCTCCTGGCCCACCGGCTCCAGGTCGCGCAACAGCGCAGCGTTGTGAAAGAATTGGTGGGCGCGGACGGGGGGGTTGTCTCCGGGGACGCGGAGGTAGCGGAGTCTTTCCGCGGCTTCTACGAGGCGCTGTATGCTGAGGAGCCCTCCTCGCCACGGGATGCCGACGGCTATTTGGAGTCGGTGACCCTCCCGGTGCTGGATCCGGCTCAGGCTGACCACCTGGAGCGGGACATCCATGTGGAGGAAGTGATTTCCGCTATCGCGCGGCTGAAACATGGCAAGGGCCCGGACGGGTACACGTCGCTATTTTACAAGACTTTTTGCACGGCCGTGGCCCCTGTCCTTACTCGGCTATTTAACTCTTTCTCCGAACCCGGAGCCATCCCTCCGGATCTCCTGAGGGCGACGGTCGCGGTAATCCCGAAACCTGGGAAGGACCGGGCCCTCTGCGGCTCGTACCGACCCATCTCGCTTTTGAATGTCGACCTCAAGCTGTACACGGGGATCCTCGCGTCCAGGCTGAGTCCACACCTCCCCGACCTGGTGGAGGCGGACCAGGCTGGTTTTGTGCCCGGCAGACAGACGGTTGACAACACTAAGAGGGTGACGCATGTTCTGGAGAAGGCCTCAAGGATCTCGGGGGAGCGGATGTTGCTGTCCGTTGATGCGGAGAAGGCCTTCGACAGAGTTCACTGGCCGTATCTTGAGCTGGTCCTCAAGAAACTGGGAATCGGCGATAAGTTCCGCACCATGGTCTTTAACTGTTATAAGCATCCTTCAGCGTCGGTGCGGGTCAACGGGTGTAGCTCCGGTGGCTTTGCCATCGAGCGCGGCACGCGGCAGGGCTGCCCTCTTTCGCCGCTCTTGTTTGCCCTCTACATGGAGCCGTTTGCTCAGAGGATTCGTAATAATCCGGATGCTGTCGGGGTCCGGATGGGCCAGTACGTCCACACCGTCAGTCTCTACGCGGATGATGTCCTGCTGACTTTGGACGACCCTAGGAGGTCGCTGCCTGCTTGCCTCCGAGAGCTGGACGCCTTTGCGGGGGTGGCCGGCTTCAAAATGAATATGAGCAAGTCGATGGCATTAGACGTGTCCCTGGCTGCGGAAACCAGGAGGGATCTTCAGCGGCTCTTCCCCATGCAGTGGTCCTCGTCCACGGTGCCGTATCTGGGGATTCTGCTGGCGCCTACATTATCGGGGATGGTTACGGCCAATTATGCCTCCCTCAGCAGGAAGATCAAGGACGAGCTTGGCCGCTGGAACAAAGGCCTGCTGTCCTGGCTGGGGCGAATCGCGGCGGTCAAGATGACGGTGTTGCCCCAGATACTATATCTTTTCCGGGCCCTTCCGCTCCAACCCCCGGTGGGCTGGATACGACAAATGCAGGCTGACATCTCCCGCTTTGTCTGGCAGGGCCGCAGGCCACGCATGAAGAGGGTCCTCTCCACGCTTGCTCCGGAAGCGGGGGGTCTCGGCATTCCGGACCTCCGTAAGTACTTTCAGGCGGCACAGCTCCGCTATCTGGTGGAGTGGAGCAGGTGGGAGTCCGACAAACATTGGCTCTTCCAAGACCAGGCAGTGGCGGGCCGCACCTTACAAGAGGTTCCATTCCTGCGCCGCGCGCATCGCCCCCCTAATCTTTACGCTTCCTTTAATACGCGGGTCCCCCTGCGGGTGTGGGACGCGGTCTGTGAGGCCCGGGGCCTTACCACCTTCCCTTTGCCGCTCGCGCCCATTGCGGGCAACCCGGACTTCTCCCCAGGGATGGAGCCGGGGGTTTTCTCCCACTGGGTGCGGGCGGGCTGCAGGGCACTCTTCCAGATCTATGGCCCGGAAGGAGTGGTTCCTTTTCAGCAACTCCGCCAGGAGTTCGGCCTGACGGAGCTGGACAGATTGCGCTACATGCAAGTTCGGCATTGGGCCCTCCAGCCCCAGGTGCGTGCCACCGCCGCCCGTCCAATTACACCGTATGAGAGGTGGTTGGCTACTCGGACCTCCGACGCTAAACTGATCACCGATCTGTACAAATACCTACAACCCCCGCCGTTTCACTATTACAACCCGGGGAGGGAGCGTTGGCACAGGGAATTGGGTAGGACACTCAGCCACAAGGAATGGGACAAAATTGCGTATCGGGCGCGGCACTCTGCATATCACACGGGCCTTACGGAGACCTTTACTAAGGTATCCACATACTGGTACTACACCCCGGAGAGACTGTATGAAATGCATAAACACACTGACAGGGGGTGCTGGCGGAGCTGCGGGCAGGAAGGTACCCTTACACACATTCTTTGGGATTGCCCAGTGCTGACCGCCTACTGGAAGGAAGTCTTGGACGAGGTGGATAAGCACTTTGGGATAGAGCTACCGCGACTCCCGGCGTATGTCCTGTTGGGCCTCCCCAATGACCTAATGTACCCACTGAAGTCCCGTAGGGGTAGGCAGATCGCAATCGCGCTGGGATCTGCGGTTCAGAACATTCTAATCCACTGGCGCACAACCACCGTCCCCTCCATCACCGGTTGGTTGCATAGGCTCTGGCATGTGCTGGGGATGGAGAAGCTGTCGCTTACGGTTGCGGGGGAGATAGACCAATTTGAAGAGCTGTGGCAACCCTTTCTAGCGCTGCTGTCCACTGAATTCCGGGAGCTCACCTGCCCGAGGTATCTTAGGCTGCTCAGGCTGACGCCGCCGGTGACCCCGGCGGACTAGCTCACATGTGAAACGGGGACCCCCCGGGGAGGGGGGGGGGGTGCGGGGCTTCCTGGTTAGGATTACTCTGATGCGGGACCATAGGACGGGGGGGGGGGAGTGTTGTTGTTTAGTTACTGGGAGGATGGGGGATGGGAGGGGGGGGATTGTGTTCTATTGAGGTGTTGATGGGGGGGTTTTTATTGTTTAGATTTGGGGTGTCGGATAAGCGTGCGGGGATTTCACAGCTTGTATTTCTAGCCTTCATTTACTGTGTTTTTCCCCCTGACCCACCGCGCTACCTATTGCCAACCCTCTGGAGTTGCACCCTTTTTCTTTGATTGTATTCCATGTATCCTGCCCTTCTATCCCCCTCGCCCATGGTTTGTTTTGTCTCAATAAAAACGTTTTAAACATAAAATTGTACTCTATCGCCCTCCACCACTTTGCTGCTAGGGGGGTCATCTTATCTTATGAACTGCTGCCAAATCCCCGCTCACAAAAGATGAAGAACCTGGACTATGATACACGAAGGCTGAGGTATTGGATCTCTTTGCAATTTATTTATTTATTTCTACTGCGTTCCGGCCATCAATGGCCATAACGGTGGCAGTTGATCTTCGCCTGCACTGACGCCGGAGGAATAGAAACCGAGACGCTCTGCGCTCCCCCCGCGCGTTACTAATACGCCGTACCAACCAACTTGGAGCTCCGGCCAGGACAACATACGAATTCCCGCTATGTGAATGAGAGCCTAAAAAGACTCAGCATTGACTCTAGAAGCCTCGGATTCTGTTACTCATTTACCGCCGTGATGGTAGATATCACGAGTCCTTCGTAGAAAAACTAATGCACCCTGATGAAGACCTCCCATAGAAGAAGCGCCACGCAGAAGGTCGAAACGCGTTGGTAATCTTGCGGTGGAGACGAGCCTTAAAGAACCCAGACAGAATTATTGTCAAATCATTTTTGACTATTTTCCACAGAAAATAATCCCTCTTAAGCTATAGGGCTGCGGATCTGGTGTCCATATTATCAGGCTACCTCCTCGTCTCTTTGGCACTAAATAAAAGACACTCGTACTTTTAGGACTCTATGACAAAGAGATCCCGTACCCTTATTCAAAGAAATACGTAGGACTGTCTCCATGTATTTTCATTCATCGATCTTTATGAGTATAAATGTATAAGTATTGTCCAATTGTTCTTTCATCTTGTGTCTAATTGTAAGTTTGTACAGATGTAAATATTGTATATTTGTCCTTGTATTGTACCGATTGTTACCGATGTATGCCAAACTTTTTGAAACATTTATTCTAAAGTCCAAGCTGGTGCTGCATAGGAACCAAAAGTCTTGATGAAAGAGTTTAAATAGTCTTGTTTTGTATTTAATTACTGTCCAGGGATAAATAAAAAATCCATCTGGCTAACATAAATATGTCATATCGATGGTGTCAGAGGTATTCATATTTTTCACTCCAGCTGGAAATGTAGCAGCACAAATCTATGGTAAACAACAGAATCTAACACAGAGCATAATCAAATAATTTTAACTGCAAAAAACATAATCAATCAATCAATCAAGCATTTGTAGAGTGCACTACTCACCCATGAAGGTCTCAAGGCGCTAACGGGAAGGGGAGCTGCTACTGTTCGAACAGCCAGGTCTTGAGGAGTCTCCTGAAGGTCAGCAAGTCCTGAGTCTGTCCCAGGTGGATGGGGAGGGTATTCCATGTCTTGGCAGTGAGGTGGGAGAAAGATCTGTTGCTGGTGGTCATTCGGTGGATGTGTGGAACGGTGGTGAGGGCAAGGTCAGCAGAGCGAAGCTGGTGGTTGGGAGTGTGGAAGGTGAGGTGTTTATTGAGGTATGCTGGTCCGGCATTGTGGAGTGCTTTGTGAACGTGGGTGAGGAGCTTGAAGGTGATCCTCTTGTTGACGGGGAGCCAGTGCAGAACTCTCAGGTGGGCAGTGACGTGGCTGTGGCGGGAGATGTCGAGGATGAGGTGTACGGTGGCGTTCTGTATGCATTGAAGTCTTTTCTGGAGTTTGGCCATGGTTCTCACATAGAGGGCATTGCCGTAGTCCAGCCTGCTGGTGAAGAGGGCCTGGATGACCACCCTTCTGGTTCTGGTGGGGATCCATCTGAAGATCTTGTGAAGCATGCGGATGGTGTTGAAGCAGGAGGAGACGGCGTTGACTTGCTGGGTCATTGACAGTGATGAGTCCAGGATGAACCCCAGGTTGTGTGCGTGGTCGGTGGGTGTTGGCACAGCTCCTAGCGAGGCTGGCCACCAGGAGTCATCCCAGGCGAAGGGGGTGGAGCCGAGGATGATGATCTCCGTCTTGTCCGAGTTCAGTTTCAGGCGACTGTTCTTCATCCATTTGGCGACGGCCTTCATTCCTTCGTGGAAGTTGGTTTTGGTGGTGGCAGGGTCCTTGATGAGTTATAGGATCAGCTGTGTGTCATTGGCGTATGAGACGATGCTGAGGTTGAGCGATCAGACGATGTTGGCAAGCGGTGTAATGTAGATGTTGAAAAGGGTCGGGCTGAGGAATGATCCTTGGGGTACGCCGCAGGCGATCTTGGTGGCTTTGGATCGGAATGGAGGGAGGTGGACTCTCTGGGTTCTGTTGGTGAGGAAGGAGGTGAGTCAATCCATAGCTTTGTTGTGGATCCCTGAGTAGTAGAGGCATGCGCGTAGGGTGTGGTGGCAAACAGTGTTGAAGGCAGCCGAGAGGTCTAGGTGGATGAGGGCCGCGGTTTCGCCTTTATCGAGCATGGTCCTGATGTCGTTGGTGGCAGCGATGAGCGCGGTTTCGCTGCTGTGGTTGCTGCGGAACCCGGATTGGGACGAGTCCAGGGTGTTGTTCTCTTCGAGGAAGTGGGTCAATTGTCTGTTGACGATCTTCTCGCTGACTTTTGCCAGGAACAGGAGCAGGGAGATGGGCGGAAAGTTCTTGAGGTCCTTAGGATGTGCCTTGGGTTTCTTGAGTAGGGCGTTGATCACTGCGTGTTTCCAGCTCTCTGGGAAGGTGGCAGTCTCGAAGGAGCTGTTGAGGATCTTTCGGAGTTGGGGTGCGATGATGGACTTCGCTTTGTTGAAGATGTGGTGTGGGCAGGGGTCTGACAGTGAGCCGGAGTGGATGGTGTTCATGGTTTTTATGGTGTCTTCGTCATTGACATGGTTCCAGGAGAGCAGGAGGCCAGTGTGACTGGGGGGGCAGTGAGTCCGAGGTGTCGGTGGCTGTAGGGGGGTCCGGGTGTTGAAGCTGTCATGGATGTCTATGATCTTGCTGTGGAAAAAGGTGGCTAAAGAGTTGCAGAGGTCTTGTGACGACTAGATGTCGTTAGAGCTGGAGCTGGGGTTGGCGAGTTCCTTCATGATGTTGAAGAGCTCTTTGCTGTTGTGTGCGTTGTTGTCCATGTGTTCCTTGAAGGAGGTCCTTTTGGCAGTTCGAATGAGTTGGTGGTGTCTGCGGCAGGCGTTCTTGAGGGCTGGGTGGATGTCCGGTATCTGTTCGTGGCGCCACTTCTTCTCGAGTCTTTGGCAGGTCTGCTTGGATGTCTGGAGGTCGGTGGTGAACCAGATGGTCCTTCTGTCGGTGCGACTGTTTGAGGGCTTCTTGATCGGGGTGAGAGTTTTGGCGCAGTCATCGATCCATTGCCTGAGGTTGTGGACGGCTGTGTTGGTGTGGTCAGTTGGTGGGTCTCGGGCGAGGGTGGCAATTAGCTGGTCTTTGGTGACCTTGTTCCAGCTGCAGTGGGAGATTTGTTGTGGGTGGTTGTGTGCGGTGTTTCTCTCGAAGGAGAAATGGATACATCGGAGGTCGGTCCAGTGGATTTCGGTGGTGTGGCTGAAGGTGACGTAGTTGCTGGTGGAAAAGATGGGGTCAAGCGTGTGTCCGGCGGGGTGGGTGTTGTGATGAGCTGTTTGAGTCCGAGGTTGGCGAGGTTGTCCAGCAGGGTGGTGGATTTGCTGTCATTGGCGTTCTCGAGGTGGAAGTTCAGGTCTCCGAAGAAGATGCAGTCTGTGGAGGCCAGTGTGTGCGAGCTGACGATGTCTGTGATGGAGTCGCGGAACTGTGGCCAGGCTCTGGGGTGTCTGTAGACGAGGGTTACTCTGAGGGTGGTGTTGATATCGGTGTGGATCTGGAAGTGCAGGTGTTTGGCTGTGCTGAGGGTGTCTTCGGTGTTGGTCGAGATTCAGAGGGTATGTCTGTGGATGATGGCGATTCCTCCCCCCGGTCTGTTGGTGCTGTCCCTGCGGGTGATCTTGTAGCCATCGGGACGGCTATGGCAATGTCGGGTGCCAATGAGGGTTTCAACTAGGTCTCCGTCAGGAAGGCGATGTCTGGGGAGGATGAGTCGAGCAGGTCCTAGAGTTTGACAGCATGCTTGTGGACGGAGCGGGTGTTGAGTAGTATGCATCTGAGATGGTTGTGGCCTGCCCTGGTGGGAGGGGCAGGTTGTGCTGGTGTTCGCTGGCTGGTGAAGCTGCAGTTTCAGAAGATGAATGGTCCGTGAGTGCACCTCGAGGTGGCCTGGAAGCAGGTAGATGGATGACTGGCGTTGAGTGCGTGGAGGAGGTTGGCATCGTAGCGGCATTGGGTGTTCTGGTGTTCACGGGGGCCAGGAGCTGGGCGCTGTCCAGGCGCAGACGGGCTTACCTTAGGCGCGCCTTTGGCGCACCAGCGGCACGGCCATGCAGCGGCTGCCATTAAGAAGGGGAGGTGGGAGCGTGTGTGAATGGGCGAGCGAGGGGGGCTGGGCCGCAGGGGACGCAACGGCGGGAAGGGGAAGAATGAAGGAAGCAACGAGCAAAGTAAGGAGGCAATAAAGCAAATCAAGGTAGATAGCAGCAAATGGAGGTGAAATCCAGTGAACAACGAGCAGATTAGAGCAGATCATAACAGTGCACAACAACTCCAAACAGTGAAAAGATAATGCAACACAACAACCACACTACAACGCTACATTACATTGCAGTACTGGTACAAAAAAGAAAACCAGAACACATGATCACCCAAGAAAATGTCACACTGCATATATGGACACATATTCTTGTCACACATTATAGTCTATGGTGGCCTGTTTTCCTAATATGATGCTACAAGGTGTTTGCACCAAGACCCGACTTAACTTACCACCACCACTCCTGAAATGCAGGGCTGCAACATATTTACAACAACATGGTGCAACCCTGCCTTTCCCCCTGCACGGGCGCTAAACTTAGCAGCCTAGCGCCAACGCAGGAACCCTTGAACCAAACCATGTGCAAGGGTGTCTGCATATGAAGGGAAGATTGCTTATGTGCAGGAAGTTCTATCTTCCTGCACATAAACAATCTTTCAATGACATTTTGTAACTTGTGCGTGTGTACTGCTTAATGCAGTACACATAGAAGTTGCAAAATGTCATTTCTTTTTGTTTGATTGTTTATGTGCAGGAAGGGATACTTTCTACCTTCTTGCACATCAACAATCAATGGCAATTAGCTGTTTCCATGTGTGCTGCACAATGTAGCACACACATGGAAACAGTAAAAACGAGGCAAAAAAATGCAATTCTCCTTGTTTCGCATTTTTAAGACCATGTTTTTCCTGGTCTGAATTTTGGCGCTGCCTCCTATTTACGCCACCCTTGTAAATAGGGGGCAGTGTCAAAATCAATGGGTGTTGCGGTGGAATGTCCACCGCAACACCCATTGCCCTCCCCTTTCCTGCTAACTACAGCATGACAGGGTGCCTTTTTTACATGGCAGCGTTAAGCCACATAAAGTTGCTTAATGCTACCTTGTAAATAAGGCAAAGTCCCTATCGCCATCCCAACGTCTATGAAAGTGATGTTGTAGTGGCAATAGAGGATTGTAAATATCCCCCTTTATATCCGACCCTTTGCCTTAAAATAGCACTTCCAATGCTCATTCTATGTGATAAGGCCAAGTGTCTTGTGGTCTTTAATAGGCAGACTTTCCAGCTCCATGAAATCATTATGACAACAGAACATTGAAGACTACTGGTGTGAGCTAAATTTCTCTCTTGTGACGTCTGCTTATTTGATTATGATTACATGTGTCTTCAAAGAACACACACTGAATAGCTTATGTATTTAAAAGTACTCATTTTTTTTCTAACTAACTTGGACTGATGCACAGAATTTGACAGCAATAAAGACATCTGCATCACTAATTACTACTGCTAATAACATTGCCCTGTCTCAGCACTAATTCAATTCATGTACTGCACAAAGCCTCTAATTTCTGGTACTGTGCCATCCCTGAAACGATATCTATATTTACAGTTTTACCTACATTTATATTCAGTATCACTTACCCAATTTAAATACAATAAACTGTTCCATCCTTTTAATGAACTCTTTATAAAACTTTTTTCCGATGTATGCCATATCAGTCCAATATATACCATATCGAGTCCAATTAAGTTCAAATCCTATGCCACTGCTTCCCAGACAATTTACGTACGACACAAAAACCCATCAAAACCCATCTTTTTTAATAATCATGTTAACCAGCACATAGATTTTCAAACACCCAGGGGCATATTCGCAAGGAAAGTAATGAAGCGTGTCGTTGAGCCAAGAAGGCTAACAACATGCTCCGTCACTTTAGAAACACAAGGCTGCACCATATTTACAAGAAATTGGTGCAGCCCTGTGTTTCCCACTGCGCTGGCGCTAATTTAGCTGCCTAGCACCAATGCAGGCACCCTTGCGCCATGGTGCAAAGGATGTCTACATTGCAGGGAAAGATTATTTACGTGCAGGAAGGTCCCCCTTCCTGCACACAAAAAAATTTGAAATGGCGATTTGAAACTTCTATTTGTGCTGCTTAATGAAATATGATTGTTTAATGTGCAGGAACGGACACCTTCCTGCACATAATCAATCAAAGGTATTTTGGTGCTTCCATGTGTGCTGCATCATGCAACACACATGGAAACAGCAAAAATGAGGAGAAATTTACCATTTCTCTTCATTTCACCAGGGTAAGACTAGGTTTTCCAGGTCTTGTAAATATGCCTCTCTGTTCCATCTCTCTCAATACTTCAGTATCAATGCTCTGAATAACCATCTTCTTTAAGCCAACGAAAATCCTATTTGAAAGTCTTTTAGATCTTGCTGATAGAAAAAACAATCCAGCAGTTAATAAAGGTATGTCTCACATGCCTACAGCTAAAACAATCCGAAATATATGGGAACGTCACTACAAGATACCCAGTAAAAAGATGACAGAAATGGGGCTGGAAATGACGAATTTGACTAGTTTCTATGCACCCCCCTCCCAAATTGCCAGGCAACAACAGTTTGTGTCTACAGAATATGGACTATCAAGCTGGACGTGGATTTACTTGGTCAATAACTTCAGGGAGTTTCATATTCTCGGCTTGTTTCCTTGCACATTTTCCTACTGTTTCCAGCAGGTTTAAACTGTGTATGGAAATAAAATTGTGTACAGTGTGTGTCCACGACCATGGATACTGCTCTAATTGACTTATAATGCGGGCTGTAATGGGCAACACTAAGACCCAATCTTTGCAAACCCCTGTGTATAGTTACATAAATGCTACACTGAAAAGGGAATTGGAATGGTAAAATATCTACATATCTGTCACATATATTTTTGAACGAGATATATTGACCATGCCATCCTGATTTGGCAAGGACAGAAACTGGAAGTGCTTGAATTGTCACAGCAGTTAGGACCTCGTTTATGAGGAAGTCACACAGTACAGCGCAGCAAGTCACCGGCATGGAAGGGAAAGGGCAGGAATACACAGTATTTACCGCAATGAGGCACATTCCTGTCCTTTCTCTTGCGCCCTTTTGGTAATCTAGTACCAACGCAGGAAGGGGCACCTTCCTGCACAAAACCAATCCTGGGAGGCATATAAATCAATCAATCAATCAATCAATCAATCAATCAATCAATCAATCAGAGTACTTGTAAAGCACGCTACTTACCCATGAGGGTCTCAAGGCGCTGAGGGGAGGGGGGGTGCTGCTACTGTTTGAAGAGTCTTGAGGAGTCTTCTGAAGGTGAGTAGGTCTTGGGTCTGCCGTATGTGGGTAGGGAGGGTGTTCCAGGTCTTGGCGGCGAGGTAGGAGAAGGATCTGCTGCCGGAGGTGGTACGTTGGATGCGGGGCACAGAGGTGAGGGCGAGGCAGGCAGAGCGGAGCTGGCGGGTGGAGGTGTGGAAGCTGAGTCTGCTGTTCAGGTAGGCTGGTCTGGTGTTGTGGAGTGCCTTGTGTGCGTGGGTGAGGAGCTTGAAGGTGATCCTCTTGTAGACAGGGAGCTAGTGTAGGTCTCACAGGTGGGGGGTGATGTGGCTGCGGCGGGGGACGTGGACGATCAGTTGGGCGGAGGCGTTTTGTATGCGTTGTAGTCGGTGTAGGTGTTTGGCTGGGATTCCTGCGTAGAGTGCGTTGCCGTAGTCCAGTCTGCTGCTGATGAGGGCATGTGTCACCAGTCTTCTTGTTTTGGTCAGGATCCGCTTGTAGATCCTGCGGAGCATGCGGAGGGTGTTGTAGCAGGAGGAGGAGACGGCGTTGACCTGTTTAGCCTTTTTATGTGTGCTGAAGAATGCGGGCTGCCATTGACAGAATGATTATGGTCCATCCATCTCTAAGTGAAGTGGGGGGACTTAGAGTCTGGTGGACTGGGGTACCCTGTGAAAAAAAATCTAAATCAGGGACTCTGTTTTTATATACTTCAATAAATCGGGGAATCTCAAACTCCTGGTCAGTCCTTCCAAACTACATTGAAAGGATTCTAACACTAGAACCTCCATCTTTACATCCATTCTGGAAGCCACAGAATTCTGCACCTATCTGTATTGCTCTGTATGGAAATTATTTATCAAAAATAGTCAAAAATTCAATTACTATTGGAAACATAATTTCCCATCTACACATCTAATGTACTGCCTCACTTTGTATGTCTTATATATTGTCTACTGCCCCTCTAATGAACCTTGACAATACGAATACAAGCCCTTCCAAGAGAATTACTCAAGTTAGAGCCACTTACCAGTGATTGCCAGGAGTCTCACAAGTACAATTTGCCTTTCGTTTTTCATGGGATTGTGCATGTAAAAATAAACACAGTCGAACAGACAGGAACCTTTGGTTACGACAAGATGTACAACCTTTTTAGCAGTCGGAAATGGGAAATCGGCCCGCTCGCTGCCGCTCAATAGGTCTGTGCAGTGTACATACCCTATTTTGTGAGTCTGTAATCTATTATCAACTCGCAAAATAGGGTTTGCGACTCACTATTAGGAAGAGGAGTGCCAAGGTCATCCCTTCCTGATAGCGAGTCGCAGTTCTATGTACGATTGTTTTGCAGCCACACCACTCATAGTTTACCACCTACTTCAAGTAGGTGGTAAGCCACTCGCAAAACGGGAAGGGGTCTCAGGGGACCCCTTCCCCTTTGTGACTGGCAGGGAAAATATTTTTCAAGAGCAGGCTGTGGTCCCACGGACCACTGCCTACTCTTAAAAATGAAACAGAAATGTTTCATTTTTCTTATTTAAATGCATCAAATTTTCCTCTAAGGAACATAGGATGCATTTTTGAAAAACCTGCTTTATTTAAAAAGCACTCACAAACATGGTGGTCTGCTGACCCCAGCAGACCGCCATCCCTGTGACTGCTGGCCATTCATAAAGGGGGTGGCAAATTGCGACCTGCCTCATGAATAATAATGAGGAAGGTTGTTTGTGACCCCATTGGGAATCGCAAACAGTGCCTGAAACACTGTTGTAAATTCCGTTTTGCGAGTCGCAAATTGCAAGTCACAAAACATTGCAATTTGCGACTCGCAAAATGGATTCTGCCCTAGATCCTTAAATTGCAACCCTTTCCATAAGGACTCATTCTAGCTTTGGAATCCTATACGTCCTTAGAGAAATTTAAATAGTGGCCTTTCCAGTAACATGACTCTCATTCCCATATGTAGTCAATGCAATGAGTTTAATTCATACTCTATTTTCCTATTATTGCCAGTATTTCCTAAATGGTTTATTTTGTTTTTATTAATGTCAATTCTCAATTAACTGACAGTCCTCATTCTATCAATATCCAAAGCAATTTTTTGGGAAAAGGTGGTGATCCGATGGACTGTGTGGGAGCGGGAGTGGAGGGGTTA
This sequence comes from Triturus cristatus, assembly GCF_964204655.1. Classification (NCBI taxonomy): domain Eukaryota; kingdom Metazoa; phylum Chordata; class Amphibia; order Caudata; family Salamandridae; genus Triturus; species Triturus cristatus. The sequence goes on along the minus strand of NC_140588.1, from coordinate 856,707,909 downwards.
CAATCAGTTTGCACTAGTGGAAAAATATTAATATTTTGCAACTGGATTTCAGTCCCAAAGCAATAATACATTTATTGAGGAATCGGTATGTGGAAGTGACATCTGAACACGTCGCTTAAAAAAACAATTGTTTAATATTCACTTAACCTATTTAATGATTCAGAAGGACTTACAGCTCCACAATAGGAGGAGGACCAACAGAAGACCTTTTATCTGCATTTTAGGAGAAGTTAAGAGAATCTTGATTTAGCTAGTGTTCACTTCACAACATTGTTAATGATAGATCATTAGGTTATGACCAACCATTCGGAGAGAAGAGTGGCCAACTTTTTCTGGTCTGATATACTTCTGATTAATTGAGTTTTGTTGGCATTCTTTTCGAATCATACATTCATCGGATGAAACAAGTATCCCATCATGCCATATGCAATCTGATATTATTCAATTACCAGGATAAACTTTCTCAAACAAACTCACATATTTTGCTCCAATCTTCTAATGCACTGGACCATACATTGCATTAATTGTATGTCTTTGGTTTCTGCCATTTGTTGCTCTGCTATTGTTCTTTCTCTGCTAGCTTTCTTTTGTGCACAATTCCAACATGATGGCCTTTCTTTGTCCAGATAGTTGGTCTCTTTGAGATACCGTCTCATTCTATTGACAACCCTAAGGGCTTATTTATGAGCTGGTTTGAATCACTCATGCGCCAAGCAGCATGGCTCCAGAAATCTGGAGTAAGGCAATGAAGAACAAACTGCTACTTTGCCTTACTATGCCATTGGGAGGCATTCCACGAGTGCTGCGTGGCTGTTCTCACATAACTCTCATGTTTTTGATGCATTCCAAGATTTACCAGAACTGGCAGACCAGGGAATGTGCCAAAAAAGATATGCTTTCACAGGTGAAGCGTAACAAGGAGACATATCTTTATTTCTCCTGGTTACTTTCTCTTTCTATGTATTCTGCAGCATACATAGAGGAATATGCCACTCAGGATTGTTTATGTGCAGGAAGATGTCCCTTCCTGTGCGAAAACAATCCTGCATTCAATGCAGGCATAGGCTGTCAAAAATGCGCCAGCCAGGGGAAAAGGCAGGATTGTGCTGTATTATCATGTAGTGCAGCACAATAAGGTGACTTACTGTGCTGTGTGACAAGTTCGTAAATAGGCCCTCTAGTGTTTTGTGATTAAATTATGGCCCACTTTTGCGAACACCACTTTTAAATGCCTTTCTCCCCATAGAATGACTTAATTTGGTGACTGTAAGCTGTGTCGAATTTTATAAACATTTTGACCTAGTTTCATACAAGCATTTCACACCCAGTACTGATCCAGTGTATTTTCCTAAACCATCACACAGCTGTGTGATTTACCCATGAGCATGCACATGTATTTGCTCTTTTAACATGCACAATTCACATTTGACTATGACATAACAACTGTGTATTGACTTTAAGAGTGTTAAAGTAGAATAATTGTCTGTAGACAGGACATCTGGTAAATATGTTCTTATAAGCAACAGTATACTCAGGTAGGTGGGCACCAATAGCTCTGCCTTCATACTCGAGAGTATGGCTATATACACACAAAAAATGCTATCATTACATAGCCAGGTGTTAAGCTCATACCAATTCTTCCCATACATTTTGTGCAACTATACCTTGGGTAAACAGACAATTCTCATGAGTGTTTATGCTGCCCTACCACCATCCTTCACATACACATCTAAATCTTTGCAGGCTCAGAACCCACTCTATCTTAATTCTCCCATCGGCAGACATACTGCTGCCAGCATGAGCTCTAGGTGTTCATTTTATTAAAGGTGACTTTCTTATTGAGGTACACCATGAATGTCCATGATACGTCACACTTATTTATCCACTGTGTGCACTGCACCTACTTTTCTGTTCCATTTCCATTTTATATGGTTTTACATAGTTTATGACAACACTTTTTTGGGCAAATTGATGGCACTCTTTATCTGAGGTTACTGATACTGTATTACTGTGCTCTGTTTTTATTCTGGAGTATCTGGATCTGCACTGTGACTTCAGTTGACTCTGCATGTACACCAACATGAATTAAAACGTTATACGTTATGGGTATTTAAGTATAATTTGTGTCTTTTCCTTGTAGTACCAATGGTCCAACGAGCTCCACCGCCAGGCCATCATCTGCCTAGCATAGTAATGCGGTGGGGGGACCTGCAGGGACAGATGGCGGTGGGATTTCCACCGATGGCTTGATGGTGGCGATTCCATTGCCATTGTAATCAGGCCTTCAAATACTACTAGCGGGTCCGCAGCACTTATTGTGCCACCCACTTAAAAAGCACCTTAAAACACATCCTGGACCTGAATCCAGCTTTAAATTGTCATGCCAACTTGGTATTAAAACTCCCTTGTCAAGCTGTGGACTCCCCTCTCGTTACATATAAGTCATCCCTAAGGTAGGCTCTAGGTAGCCCATAGGGCCGGTAGCCTTGTAATTAAAAGGATGGACATGTACTTATAGGACTTACAAGTCCTGGTAATGAATAACTTCTACATTCATTGTTCACTACTGTGAGGGCTACCTCCACCATTGGATAACATTGGAGATCCCTTGTTAAGCTGTGATTTCCAAAAGGGAGCTGATAGATCTGTCATGTTTGGTGTCTATGACATTGTAATTATAAACCCTCTTTAAAGGTAAAGTCGGATTTTGATAATATCGCCTTTAGAAAGTTTTAATTTTCCTGCCCGTATCTCTTTTGTGCCTATTGCCTGGTTTGGGTCACATGACTGGGTACAAAAGACAAACTTTGTGAATTCCTCACAGACAGTCACAAACTAAAGGCATTAGGTGTGTCAGGAATGACCATCTGCTGACAGGATGTGGGTTGGAGCTCAGCACAGCCCCACTTACAACTGAATAACCTATGCTCTGCCTTCACACAAAGGGCCTAACAACCCCATGATGTTACTACAGCCAGCTTGTAACAGGGCAGGGGAGGCAGGAAATTACATGCATTTCACAGCCACTGTCGTGAAACTTCTCCTACCTTCCAGAACCAGGGCAGCAGGGTATAAAAAGGGAGGCCTCATACACCATCTCTGCAACTCTTCAGTTCAATACTGGATCTGCGGAAGGACTCTCAGAGGACTGCCTGCTGCTGTAACTTGCTGTGCACTCTGCTAGACTGCTGCTGTACCTGGAAGGACCTGGAAGGACTGCTTTGCTGCCTGGAGCCTGCCTGGAGTCTGCCTTGACTGTGGTAATCTTACACCTTAGGGTTTGGAGAAAGGTTATTAGTTATAGTAATAGTTAGGGTTAGACTTTAGGCTTAGGGTAATGGGCAGAGTTGAAAATTCGATCAGGTTCTTAATATGGGGAAAGAGACAGGTTGGTGGCAGCTCACAGTGATTTCAAAGTTAAAGTGCAAATGGGCCGCGAAGAGCCGACACAATTGATTTCAAGCGCTCGATGACCCCACCAATGGTCCTGAACCTGAGAGACATCACTTGGGGTCAAGAACTCAATGAAGGCAGGTCCAGGAGCTGCTGAGGAACCTTTTCTGTCCCTGAGGCTCAGATCAGGAGACCAGCAGACTAGCCCTTTGAGTCACTCTGGGGCCCTGGGTTTAAAATTAAGTTGCAGATCTAGTTCTTCTTCCCCGGGCAATATGGCAGCAGGTCAGCACAGTAGGGTAGCAGTTCCTTTAGAGCAGCAGTCCAGTAGAGTGGCTTGTAGCACCACACCAGTCCTTATTCCTGGCAGAGTATCCACAGGTCCAGATGAGTACTGAAAAGTTGGTGTCTCAGGTCTTTTTTTTGTGCACAGTTGTGCCTTTGAAGTTGGGAGAAGCTTCGAGAGGCATTCCTTTTAAGTGCACAGATGCCCAACCTTTCCCGCCCGGCTCCAGACTTACTACAGGGGGTATGCAGCCCTTTGGTAGAGACAGGACACAGCCTATTCAAGTGTAAGTGTGGCTGTGCCCAGCTCTTCCCTCCCATCCTGTCAATGATGGCCTATCCATCCATACCTAATCTCCCATTGTGTGTGGATGTCTAGGGAGTATACACTCACTCATGCGACCAGAGAGAGGCTGCAGGTACCAAGTGGCTAAATCAAGAAACTTTTAACATTCTAAAAGTGATGTATTCAAAATTGGGATTTAACATTTGACTTCACCATCAGTTGGGATGTTAAGTTAGTATTCCAGAGATTCCAAAAATGATCAAGTGATCTCTTCCAACGGGGAAATTACAATAAGACAGATTCAATGTTATCCTATGTGCTATAAATGGGGTCTCTAGTTGGCATTTGTTGCACCCTGTGCAAGTAGGGACCTTCACTCTAACCTTCAGGTTAAAGGAGTCACACAGCTAAGATAACTCCTGCTCACCCCCTTTATAGCTAGACACGAGCAGCCAGGTTTACCTCAGAGGTAAGATGTAAAGCTTTTGTACATATGCACACTGTAATACAGTAAAAATACTACAAAAGGAGTTCTCACCAGTTTAGAACAATAGCCAATATTTGTCTGAATAAATCAAGACAAAAATTATACAAATCCAACATATACAAGTAAAGATATCACTTTTCAAAGGTTAAATAAGTTCAGTTCTGAGAAATCAATGGATGCATTTCTTTTAGCACAAAGTACATTGGATGCATACAAATTTAAAGACAAAACACGTACAGGGGAGGTGAGGCATTAGAAAAGCAAAGCAATAATTCTGTTCCTCACACCCAGGGGAGGCGATGTGTGTGTTCCTTACTTCCAGGCAAGTTGATGCATCGGTTCCTTACTGCTATACAGGGGAGGTGATGCGTTGGTTCTTTACTGTGATGGCAGGTGATACACTGGTGCCTTACCGGACGGGGAGTGATGCGTCAATCTCTGGACATGCTGCCTCAGTTCATTACTGCTGGGCTACGTCAATGAAGGGACTGCATCAAGGGACGGTGCGTCAAAAATCAAGACAAGCTGTGTCGATGTGGCAGCAGTGAAGCAGATGCTGCATTGGTTTCACAGCCGCGAAGCAGGCAATGCATTGATTCTTCAGCAGTAAAGCAGGGGTTGCATCGGAGTCAGAGCAGGTGCCACGAACATCGGTGACACAGTGCTTGGGACTTGGGCTGCAGTGATTTTTCTGCCGCAAAGCAGGTGCTACATCAATTCTTCAGCTGCACGGCCATGCTGCAGGAAGAAAACAGGTGCTGAACGTATATGTGTGAACTTTCCCACCAGGTTGCACTTCCATGGCCTCAGGAACTGGATTTGGTACCACTTGGCAAGTCAGGGCTCTCAGCAGAAGAGCTCAGGCACTGGTAGGTGAAGTCTGTGATGGCCCTGAGACTTCCTAAGAGGACAGAAGCATGCTCAACCCCGTAGAAAACTTGGAAGCAGTATACAGAAATCGACATTCAGTCCTTTCATTCTTAGGACAGAAGCAGCAAGCAGCAGCCCAGCACAACAAATCAATAGGCAGAGTTTCAGTCACTCCTACAGCATCCAGCTCTTCTTCCAGGCTGAATTACCTTAGTCCAGAAGTGTTCTGGTTTTGGGGTGTCAGAGGTCAAATAATTATACCCCTTCGTGCCTTTGAAGTAGGCAAATGTCAAAGGAAAGACTTTGTAGTGCACAAGACCCTAACTTTCCCTGACCTGGCTCCAGACACAGTACAACTGGTGGAGACAGCTGTGGGAGAGGACAGGCAAAGCCCTAATCATGTGTCAGTGACAACTCCACCCACCACTCTAGTTCAGGAAGGCCCATCAGGCTGGTGATGGCCCATCAGGATATGCAAAACACACCTCATCTCCCTTTGTCTGACTTTCTAGAGTGAATGCAAAGAGCCCAACTGTCAGCCAACCCTGACGTGGATTCTACAGTGAGTCATAGGCACAAAATGGTTAAGCAAATAAATGGCCACTTTCTAAAAGTGGCATTTTTATAAACGCAATTTAAAAACCAACTTCACCAAAAGAAGTACTTTTCCAAATCTCTATCTGCTCCCAATAGAAAATTACACTTAAAAGATATTTCGAGGCAATCCCTATGTTACTCTATGGGAGAGATAGTCCCTGCAATAGTGAAGCATGATTTAGCAGTATTTCACTAATAGGACATGAAAAACAGAACAGTAAAGTCATACCTTTTAATTGCACTGCTCCCTGCTGCTAGGACTGCCTTGGGCATTGCTTAGGGGCAACTTACATGTAGTAAAAGAGAAGGTTTGGGCCTTGCAAGTGGGTGCATTTTCCAGGTCGTAATGGCAGATTAAAACTGCACACAGAGACACTGCAGTGGCAGGTCTGAGACATGTTTGCAGGTCTACTCTTTTGGTTGGCAGAATCAGTGCATCAGACACACTAGTAGCTTTTGATTACCAGGCCCTGGACACACCTGGTGCACTTTACTAGGGACTTACTATTACATTAAATATGGCAATCATGGGTAAACCAAGCACCAATACAATTTCTAACACTATGAGAGATATAGAGCTTTCAGTAGTGAAAAACAAATAATTTTTTCACTACAAGGACATGTAGATATACTGCACCCGGCAATTGGAGCTATTTAGGGACTACCCTAGGGGTGGCTCATGTGTGTTAAAAAGGAAGGTTTGGGCCTGCCAAAAGATTTTTTACCTAGGTCGACATGCTAGGTTAATACGACACACACAGGCTCTGCAATGGCAGGCGTGACATTTGTTTAAAAGTCTACTTAAGTGGCTGTCACAATAAGTGCGTCAAACCCATGAGTAGTATTTAAATTTACATGCCCTGGGCACATGTAGTACACTTTACAAAGGACAAATAAGCCAATTGGGTATGAACCAATGTTGCCATGATTTGAGCAGAGAGCACAAGCACTTTAGCACTAGTTGGAAGTGGTAAAGTGCACAGAGTCCTTCCTAAATCTAACAACTGTTTCAAAATTTTCATATGGAGGAGAAGGACACATTTGTGCGCGACGCTAAGGATGCCGCATTTCTACTTAGAATATATATGGACCACGGTGCAATACACTGTACCATATGAACATTTTGGAAAATTTTGGAACAGTTGGTTTGGGATAGTAAGAAAACATTGAGGCACTCCATATTACTTTTCCAGTGAAAACTTTGTGTATACGGATTTATTTACTAAAATTCTGTGGAGTTTCTAGGGCAGTCACGACAGCCCATTCCTGGTTTTTGATCAGCCTTCGTGGGGCTATCGTACTCCATTTGGACCCGTGTTTCAGACATCTGGTGGAAGTCTTTTTTTGTTGAATACAGGCCTACATTGGAATATATTGGAGAAGTCAACCGCTGCTATACAACCGCGGTTAACAAGTATTGCTGGCATCTCTTATAAAGTGCTCGTAACAAGTGATACATTTTTTGCCCTGAGGACGTTCCCTATATGGGAATGAAATGTGTTGGCTGGATTGTTTATACCTGATGCTTTTAAAAAGAGATTTTTTGGAATAATGAAGTTATTTTCTCTGACTATCTTGGCCTATAGGACTTTTTAAGCTGCGCACCCCCATTCATTACAATATTCTCTGATCTGGAGCACAGTGACGCCACTCAACGGCTGGCGTATGGGTAGTTTCCACAGAAAACTCACGTATAGGATCTGGCATGAGGTGCGGCATAGGAGGCCGCTGTTGTTGCTTTGGGAGATTTGTCAATATGTCTGAGTACTTAACGGCTTTCAGTGACATTCCAGTACAGATAAAAGAACACTATACTTGTTGCTGTGTATTTGCTTGAATGCACTTGTCACCTTCAGTACATCGGCAGCACTAAGCTCCCAGTGTTCAATAGGATATTGCAGCACTTGCGAGCTATAATCAACTCAGACGCCAACTATCCAGATGCCCGGCATTTTAAAGCTATCCATCAGAACAAAGTCAGTGACCTAAAATATTCTGTGATTGGGGCTGTCCCCCCATCTATGCGAGGGGGTAACAGAGAAAGGAACCTGCGACAGTTAGAGTCCTCTTTCATTATGACCCTTGATACGAAGATGCCTAACGGGTTAAATACCAGTGAGGACTTGCACAACTACTTATAGCAGTGTCAGTTGTAAGGCCTCCTGATGTACATTTGGCTATTTGATCTGCTTATGGGCCGCAGACTCACGGTTTCTTCCTTTTTTCTATAAAATGTTTACAGTTTTTCTATATAATGTTTACATTTTCCCTGTTTTTTTACTACTGTATTCAGGAATTCGTATTGCATCCCTCACATATATTTGACTGATACTATTTGTACTGTATTTTTTTTGCAACAGCACTTTATTCATTAAGCATTAGCACTTTGATTATAACCTTCGGGTTGTGTTTCTATAGTACTGTTTGCGCCTTTTGCACAGCCCCACTACTTAATATATACCAGTGTATATAGGGGGATTCTTATATGTTTTTATCACTTTTCTTGCACTTTTGCACGTCTTGAGTATGGAGATTTCAGCAATTGGTTGACACTTGTTTTTACTTCATATTTACAATATTTGATGCTATCTAGATTTGTTCCATCTGGCCCTCATGGTGTATTTTAAATGTGTTGTTTTGAATGTTGGAGAAATAATATCACTTGGTATTCAAACGTGTCATTAGATCTAAATTTTCTGCACTTTATCAATTATTGGCACTTGCCATGATTTCTAGCATATGTGTGCTCTGACTTCGTTTTTACTCCATGTGCAATCTAGTTCTCAGTTTTTATGCTACTTTGCACATGGAGCAGTTGCTATCTCTTAACCTCCATGCAATATCTACTCCTATTTAATTTTTACCCAGGGCTTAAGTAAATTTTGTATCATTTCTATTTATGTATTGAAGTATTTATCTCAGGAGCTCCGTACAATAGTGTGTTTCCTATTTTTATTTGCATTGACCTTTGACCAGTCCTTTGCTCTGATTGGCTGCACTGAGTATTTGTGTAGTGAGTCGCCACCAGCGCGTCAGGTGATCAAGATCGCTATGGCGATCTAAACGCGTCTGAGGCGGACACTCGTCTGTTTTATCTTGGTGAACACATGAATAAATAATGGAACTTTGTACCTGCGCTTTTGATTTATTGGAGTACTTTGCTGGTCCGTACCTGCTGTGCTTCCCCTCTCGCTGTAGAAGGAGGGAGAGGACTTTGGTTTTTGTATATATATATATATATATATATATATATATATATATATATATATATATATATATATATATATATATTCACTGAAAAAACCAAAGGTTTCAGGGGCGTTATAGTTAGGAATTGGCATTTAAAAAACCTTAGAAATTTACTGAAAAAAACATAGGTTTTAGGGGTGTTATAGTTAGCTGGACATTTCCCTCATACAAAACCCTAGAAATTCCCCTGTTATAGTTAGTTCAGCTAACTATAACTCCCGCCCCCGCAATGCACTGCTGATGACGTCACATATTACATCACTCATGACATGGTCAGTGACATCACTGATGACATCATCCAGTGAGTATGTGTTTCTGTACAGTTTTAATATGTTTAATATATATAGGGAAAGGTCTGTTGAAGAATGAGTGGGTGTACAAGTGTGTGAATGGATGATTTTCTAGGTGCATAACTGACTCTATAAGTGAGTCATTAAATGTATCTTACTGCAGACTAGTGACTAAACTGTGTGAATGTCTGTACGTGTCTGTGTGTTGGTGTATAAGTGGCTGCATGGTTTTGTGAATAGCTATATGAGTGTCTATATGGGTTATTGATTGGTTGTCTGAGTATCTGTATGGGTGCCTGAGTGTTTGTGTGGGTAGGGTGTGTGTGACTCTATGCATAGATGTGTGAGTGGGTGATTCTATAGGTGCATGGTTTTCAGAGTGCATCTGTGATGGACTGTATGGTTGGGTGAGTGTATGTATGAGTGTGTTAGGGATTGAATGTATATCTCAGTGGTACACGTGTGACTAACTTCATATGTGAAAGGCAGTATATATGTGTGTAAGAGTATATAAGTGGGTATATGTGAGAGTGTGTGATTGTGAGAGTGGCTGTATGGATGAGTGTGTGCTTGTATCAATGATTGAATAAGAGCGTAAGAATGTGGTACTATTTTTATGAGTAAGTGAACTTGAGTGTGTTTGACTGTATAGGTGAGTAAATTGGACTGTGTTTAATTATTTGCACGACTAAGTGTGTCAGTACCTCAATGGATGATTGGCGGTGTGTGAGTGTCTATATAGGTGTATAAATGCATATGGTAGTCTTGTACGGAATGACTGTAAGTATGAGTGACTGTGCAGGTGAGTGAGTGGAGGTGTATGTAGACCTAAGAGTTAATGAGTGGGTATGTAGTTATTGGTATTGGAGTATCTATGGTTTTCAAAATGGCCGTCTGAAATTTTGAGTCGGTGTATCAAAGGTTATGTTAGGGTGTGAGAAGATGCACTAATTTATCACATGGATGACATTATCAGTGATGTCATCAGTGATGTCATTTGGGATGTCATCAGTGATGTGATCAGTGATGTCACTGACCATGTCATGAGTGATGTAATATGTGACGTCATTAGCAGTGCATTGCGGGGGCGCAAGTTATAGTTAGCTGAACTAACTATAACAGGGGAATTTCTAGGGTTTTGTATGAGGGAAATGTCCAGCTAACTATAAAGCCCCTGAAACCTATGGATTTTTCAGTGAATTTCTAAGGTTTTTTAAATGCCAATTCCTAACTATAACGCCCCTGAAACCTTTGGTTTTTTCAGTGAATTTCAAAGGTTTTTTAAATGCCAATTACTAACTAAAACGTGCATGAAACCTATGGTTTTTTCAGTGAATTTCAAAGGTTTTTTAAATGCTAATTCCTATCTATAACTTATCTCTAAAGATATCATGTTTAATGATTTTGATTGGATTTCTATATTTTTCCAATTCATTGTGTCAAGTTCATTAATTATGTTTTTTTTAAATACTTTTTTATCACCATTTTTTAAACTTATTTTTTCAATTAATTCTTTTAAAAATTAAAAAATATTATTTAAATTTAATGGGTTTTTCAAACATATTTTTTTATATTTTTCAAAATATTTTTTTAACTATATGTTAAAAATGTTATTTTATATATTTTTTTCCATGGTTTTGGATCCGCGCACCCAACACGAGAGGATCCGTGCACCAAACTCCATAGGATGCACGCACCCTGCGCGCATTTCGCCTTTTTATTTTTTTTTTAAAAAGGGGGCCCCAGGGGTTCCTTCTGGGACCCCCTAAGCACCTCTAGAGGGTCAGAGTATTTCCACTCTGCCCCCTTTATATGTTTTACACACTTATTCCCCTTGCTTCTTCAGCCTCACTTCTACCGAGGCAGAAAATGGCCGCAAACAGTTTCTGGTTTCAAATGTAGACAGACACTCGACAGCCAATTAGCATTCAGCGCGCGATCGGGAGGGTGCACGCTCGGTTCGGGGAGGGTGCGCTTACGGTGCGGGTAGGGTACGCGGATCCTCCCCGGCCATAGATATATATGTGCATTTAAATCTAATTTTCTCAGGAACTACTGAACAGATTCACACCATTTATGCAAAAGGCACAAGTCTGAACTGAGGACTATCTCTTTGCCAAATTTTTTGTAATTCTGTTCAGCGGTTCGGGCTGTAGCTGCAACAACAGATCCTATGGGAAATTGCATGGGGAAAATGCGTTTTGGGACCCCCCTTTTTTCTCGGCCCCCGCTAGACGAATCACCACAAAACTTTCAAGGTAGGAGCGGAGCTGGCCAAAAGTTTGGAAAATTTCGCGCAGATTCGTCAACCGGCGCCAGACTTAATGGGAATAGAATGTTGCAGATTTCCTATGGATAATAGGTCATAACTATAACTATCTACTGGCGACCGCCAGTAGATAATATGTATATATATATATATATATATATATATAAACTCCAAAGACAACGCTCCTTCCGATTGCTGGGACCCAAGGGAGCTGGCGCACACGCCGGCGGAGCACACCGGAAATTAAGTATTCCAAAATGTTAAGATGCCGTGCGCTCTCAGGAACAAACAGTTCAACACAGATAGCGGAGAAACGGGTGTTTATTCACAACGCGTTTCGACTTTCACAAGTCTTGATCACGTGAATATCAGTGCTACAGTGATGACAGATTAAATAAAGTAAAAGGGCTGCGAATACAAACAAAGGACCAAAAAACATGGTAACAATAATGCAACCCAATGCAGCAGCCATCTTAGAGTGGTCAAATTACCATCTCAAGCATAGAACTTGCCACTTGCATGTTGTCCAAATGCGGCATAACAATCAAAATGATGAAATTGACAGCAAATCTTGTAAACAATAATAACTTGCATACGATATAGCATCATAATACCTGGCAAGTGCCTGTGACGTGTTGTTCAAACCACCCCTAGTAGCTCCAATTGGAGGGACAAATGTAATGTGCGGAGGCAGAGATCTTAACCCGTATGTGCGAGATGTCTAATATCAGACGAGCATGGCAAAAGACAACAATCAAAAAGGGTAGTATGTGTTCCCCAAGTGGGGCTAACCGTGTTGACCAAGAGATGGACCAAAGTTTCTCACACGCCCATGTGTCCAGAACTGGTGATGACATCGGTGAAATGAAGGGGGAGAGAGGGTAGGCTGCCCGTGCAGAGTGAGTGTCAGTGTTGGGGCCCCTTCCTCTCCTCCTGAAAAGAAGTAAACAGAATCAAAGTAAGAAAACATTGTTAAAAACAGATGCATTTGAGTCTGCATCTTAACAGTTCTAGTACATGTTCTAAAATTGGAAGAAGGGAAGAATTTGCACACTGGTTGCAAAGACATGACATAATGCAACCCTAACTACATCAAATACAAACAGGCTAACGACAGGATCTAAACTCATCACTCTCTAAGGTGTATGGCTAATTCTTCGTCCTGATTGAGACCGCCAGGGTCCTTACTTTGAAAGTCAACAATATATTTGGATTCCCTCTGTCTCAACCTCAGTACCCTATCTCCTCCCCTGTGATTACTGAGGACTTGTTCCAAGATAAAGTATCTAAGTAAAGTGGAGTCAGAGAAATGATGGTCCCTGTAGTGACGTGCGACAGGATATTTTTCGTCTCTATGTGTTATGGCTCTACTATGTTCAAGTACCCGTTTTTTAGCCTGGAGGGTAGTACTCCCTATGTACCACTTGTTACAAGGACATACGATCACATAGATGGCAAATGTGGTGCTGCATGTTAAAAATTGCTCTATCTCCTTGTCAACTCCATTGTACGTGGTCGTTTTAAGGTATGTGCTCTGTTTACACGCCTTACAATGGCCACAGGGAAAAAATCCCTGAAGCCCATGTGTGTGTCTTTCCGGGTACATTGTCACATCACTACGTACCAACATGTCCCTAATGTTCTTCCCCTTCCTATACGTGATACTAGGTCGTTTAGGGATACTGGTGCCAATAACATTGTCAGTGGTGAGAACGTTCCAATGTTTAGTCAGGATATGTTTGATGTCATCTGAATTGGTGTTGTAAGTCATAATGATGCGCATGATATCGTCATCATCCTTAGATGTCTCAGTGGGTTCATTTGCCAACGTAAAGGTTCTGGAGATCCCATTGGCCCTCTCTCTGGCTCTATCAAGTACCCAATTGGGATAACCTCTATCCCTGAAACGTTCAAACATCTCCTCACTCACTTGCAAATAGGCTTCCTCTGAATTACAATTTCTTTTGGCCCTCATGAGCTCACCAAAGGGGATGCTCCATTTAAGGGTCTCTGGGTGACTGCTCAAAGCATGCAAGATGCTATTGCCAGCAGTGGCTTTTCTGAAGAGAGTGGTGCGCAGTTGGTTGTCAATGATGTCAATCTTAACATCCAGGTATTCTGCCCCTGTACTACTGACATGTCCCGTGAGAACAATATTGTTGGAATTCTGATTGAGGCATTGGATAAACTCTAGGGCTTCATCTTCATCACCCTCCCAGACAATAAACAGGTCATCAATATAGCGCATCCATCTAATGACATGCGCGAAATGATGGGCAAGTTCCTGCTTAGCCAGTATGGTCTCTTCCCAGTGACCCATAAATAAATTGGCAAAGCTAGGGGCAAAGCAAGATCCCATCGTGGTACCTGTCGTCTGTCTGTAGAGTGTGCCATCAAATAGAAAAATGTTGTTGGAGAGACAGAACTCTATCATCCCCAACAGCATCCTGCTATATTCCCTAAGTCTAAGAGGTCTTTCGTTGAGGAAATGTTCACAGGCCCTCAATCCTTGTCTGTGATCAATAATAGTATAGAGGGATTGTACGTCAAGTGTGATGAGAAAGAATTTCTCATCCCACTGGATGTCTTGGATCTTAGTGAGAAAATCTTTGGTATCCCTCACATAACTGGGTAAGGCCATGACAAACTCCCTTAGGAAATGGTCCACGTATTTGGAGACATGTTCCGTGACACTGCCTCTCGATGACACGATAGGGCGCCCCGGGGGATCTATAGGATTTTTGTGTAACTTGGGCAAAAGGTATAGTACTGGGAGCACAGGATGATCATTTTTGAGGTATCTGTACTCCTCCCATTCTAAGATCCCTTTGTCCTTCCATACAAGAAGTTTGTCCCATAGATCGATGATGCTAAGGTTGTATGTTTCCATGGAAACAGAGACATAACTGTGGGAATCATCCAACTGTCTTTGAGCTTCCGCTATATATTTGTCTCTACTGAGAATGACAACGTTGCCACCCTTATCAGCAGGGCGTACTACCACACTGGAGTCATTGGCAAGATCACGAAGAGCTTGCCTCTGACCAAAAGATAGGTTGTTGCGTTTGGTGTTATTTTTCTTAGTTCTATAAGTACATAAGGCTTTGGCGACACAGTCATGGAACGTATCAATGTTATCGTGTGGAAGGGAAGGGAGAAACGTGGATTTGGGTTTCAAACCCGATAAAGCACTGTCATCCGTGATGACCCCATATTCTGTAAGGGTCTGAGTACTGGTGGTAGGAATACTGTTATCATCAACATTGATAGAATTGTCGATGTTCGTATCAGTAGCGCTTGTTTCTTCTCGTTCTAATTCAATGAGATTAATCAGGGTGTCCATATCTCCAATGGAGATCTCATTATGGCGTCTTTGAATGGATGATTTGGTCCCAATGGTATTGCCCAATCTTTTGAGCGCATGCCATTTTTTCAGTTTCAACTTTCTGGTGAATTTAAACAAATCTATCCTGGTCTCAGTGAAGTTAAAAGATCTGGAAGGGCAGAAGGACAGACCCAGGCAGAGAGTCCTTTTTTCCAAATCAGTCTTCACCCTATTGGACAGATTAATGACAGTTTTGTTTACCATTGTCATATCCATTATCGCATCCTTCTGGAGCGGATTCTGTAACTTCCCATGCCGCCCCTTCCTCTGCCTCTCCTCCCATCGTTGGTGGATTCTCTTTCTTCTGTTCCTTCGTTTCCTCGTCCCCTTCCACGTCCTCGTCCCCTCCATCCTGATGCAGTCTTCGCCGGAGCCTCCTTTGTCGTCCGTCTGCTCCGGCGCAGGTGACGATATTCTTCTAAAAAATTCACTTGCCGGGTTGTTGTCTCAAGGCTGTTGGTTTCTTCCGTGGAAATGTCAGATTCAATGTCGCTCGCCGTGGATGTTGATGGCGTTTGTTCCGTATCTCTGTCTTCCCTCATGGGTGGCGGTTTCTCCTTGTGTTCATAGAGATGGTCATACTTTCGGCTGAAAGTGAGAATTCTGCCACACTCATAATCATTGTAGTCTCTATTCATTTTTCTCTCCTTCCGTGCTTTGATCTCCTCTTCATGCTTTTTCAGCCGCTCTTTCATACCTTGTAGAGATTTCTCTATGGTCTCTTTGTCAATTATCGTTCTCAATTCATCAGTGATTTCTTGTATTTGTTTGAGAATTGTCTCTCTGTCAATCCAAGCGTATTTAACTAGGATCTCAAGCATGCGCCTGGAGCTTGTGGCTGAGTTCTCAGACCATTCTGTTAGCATGGCTGGATTGGGTGCTTCATAAGTCGGTGTTATAAAAATCCTTAGACCTCTGGGCACCATTTCCTGGTCAATGTAGTTCTGGAGCGAGATGGCCTCCCACCACTTCGAGATTTCCGTTCTTTTAAGTTTCTCCAGTTTGGTCATTTTTTCATCAGTGGATAACGTCAGTGTTGTTCCTGGTTTCGTGACTGATAGACTTTTGGGTTTTTTAGCAAATATCGCCAGGGCAGCCGCCCTGCGTTCTTCCTCCTCTTCCATATGCACTACACCCGAGTGTAATATCCGCTTAGTGTGTAGGTAATGTTCCCCTTGTACAATACAAGTTGCTCCTGCCAGTCCAAAGATCAGCTGCTGTTAAGGGTGCCTGGAAAGCTCCACCTTGATGAAACAATGCTGCACTAACCACCTGACTATTGTGAATAGTTATGATGACACATGGTGTAAAAGTTCTTTGGTGTTGACGAAAATTGTTGTGCCACAAAACGACAATGTGCACCAAGGACGGGGTCAGTAGAGCAGATACCGCGGTATCCTAGTTGATCTGATAGTCGCGTGTTGCTCCATATGTACGATGCAACAAAGTGGTGCTTAGAAATTGTCCGGGTACCCTGTGCAGAGAGTGTGTCTAGCCGCCGCAGACTCAGAGGACACAATCCGTAATGGCAGCTGCGTGTATAGGTGAGAGATAAGCGCGACCCCCCCGCCGCTGCCCCGGGAGAGGAGAGACGAGCGCCACCAAAGACCCCCACCCTCACCTCCCAAGGGGCGGACAGACAGGGTCAAGCACTTACCCTCGATACTACGCGCTCCTCGAAGTGACGGGTTGCCGGAGGAAACGGTCTCTCTGTACACATAAAGGACGGCCGGTCCGGTGCAATCTTCAATCGTGTAAACTCCAAAGACAACGCTCCTTCCGATTGCTGGGACCCAAGGGAGCTGGCGCACACGCCGGCGGAGCACACCGGAAATTAAGTATTCCAAAATGTTAAGATGCCGTGCGCTCTCAGGAACAAACAGTTCAACACAGATAGCGGAGAAACGGGTGTTTATTCACAACGCGTTTCGACTTTCACAAGTCTTGATCACGTGAACACATACTACCCTTTTTGATTGTTGTCTTTTGCCATGCTCATCTGATATTAGACATCTCGCACATACGGGTTAAGATCTCTGCCTCCGCACATTACATTTGTCCCTCCAATTGGAGCTACTAGGGGTGGTTTGAACAACACGTCACAGGCACTTGCCAGGTATTATGATGCTATATCGTATGCAAGTTATTATTGTTTACAAGATTTGCTGTCAATTTCATCATTTTGATTGTTATGCCGCATTTGGACAACATGCAAGTGGCAAGTTCTATGCTTGAGATGGTAATTTGACCACTCTAAGATGGCTGCTGCATTGGGTTGCATTATTGTTACCATGTTTTTTGGTCCTTTGTTTGTATTCGCAGCCCTTTTACTTTATTTAATCTGTCATCACTGTAGCACTGATATTCACGTGGTCAAGACTTGTGAAAGTCGAAACGCGTTGTGAATAAACACCCGTTTCTCCGCTATCTGTGTTGAACTGTTTGTTCCTGAGAGCGCACGGCATCTTAACATTTTGGAATACTTAATTTCCGGTGTGCTCCGCCGGCGTGTGCGCCAGCTCCCTTGGGTCCCAGCAATCGGAAGGAGCGTTGTCTTAGGAGTTTACACGATTGAAGATTGCACCGGACCGGCCGTCCTTTATGTGTACAGAGAGACCGTTACCTCCGGCAACCCGTCACTTCGAGGAGCGCGTAGTATCGAGGGTAAGTGCTTGACCCTGTCTGTCCGCCCCTTGGGAGGTGAGGGTGGGGGTCTTTGGTGGCGCTCGTCTCTCCTCTCCCGGGGCAGCGGCGGGGGGGTCGCGCTTATCTCTCACCTATACACGCAGCTGCCATTACGGATTGTGTCCTCTGAGTCTGCGGCGGCTAGACACACTCTCTGCACAGGGTACCCGGACAATTTCTAAGCACCACTTTGTTGCATCGTACATATGGAGCAACACGCGACTATCAGATCAACTACGATACCGCGGTATCTGCTCTACTGACCCCGTCCTTGGTGCACATTGTCGTTTTGTGGCACAACAATTTTCGTCAACACCAAAGAACTTTTACACCATGTGTCATCATAACTATTCACAATAGTCAGGTGGTTAGTGCAGCATTGTTTCATCAAGGTGGAGCTTTCCAGGCACCCTTAACAGCAGCTGATCTTTGGACTGGCAGGAGCAACTTGTATTGTACAAGGGGAACATTACCTACACACTAAGCGGATATTACACTCGGGTGTAGTGCATATGGAAGAGGAGGAAGAACGCAGGGCGGCTGCCCTGGCGATATTTGCTAAAAAACCCAAAAGTCTATCAGTCACGAAACCAGGAACAACACTGACGTTATCCACTGATGAAAAAATGACCAAACTGGAGAAACTTAAAAGAACGGAAATCTCGAAGTGGTGGGAGGCCATCTCGCTCCAGAACTACATTGACCAGGAAATGGTGCCCAGAGGTCTAAGGATTTTTATAACACCGACTTATGAAGCACCTAATCCAGCCATGCTAACAGAATGGTCTGAGAACTCAGCCACAAGCTCCAGGCGCATGCTTGAGATCCTAGTTAAATACGCTTGGATTGACAGAGAGACAATTCTCAAACAAATACAAGAAATCACTGATGAATTGAGAACGATAATTGACAAAGAGACCATAGAGAAATCTCTACAAGGTATGAAAGAGCGGCTGAAAAAGCATGAAGAGGAGATCAAAGCACGGAAGGAGAGAAAAATGAATAGAGATTACAATGATTATGAGTGTGGCAGAATTCTCACTTTCAGCCGAAAGTATGACCATCTCTATGAACACAAGGAGAAACCGCCACCCATGAGGGAAGACAGAGATACGGAACAAACGCCATCAACATCCACGGCGAGCGACATTGAATCTGACATTTCCACGGAAGAAACCAACAGCCTTGAGACAACAACCCGGCAAGTGAATTTTTTAGAAGAATATCGTCACCTGCGCCGGAGCAGACGGACGACAAAGGAGGCTCCGGCGAAGACTGCATCAGGATGGAGGGGACGAGGACGTGGAAGGGGACGAGGAAACGAAGGAACAGAAGAAAGAGAATCCACCAACGATGGGAGGAGAGGCAGAGGAAGGGGCGGCATGGGAAGTTACAGAACCCGCTCTAGAAGGATGCGATAATGGATATGACAATGGTAAACAAAACTGTCATTAATCTGTCCAATAGGGTGATGACTGATTTGGAAAAAAGGACTCTCTGCCTGGGTCTGTCCTTCTGCCCTTCCAGATCTTTTAACTTCACTGAGACCAGGATAGATTTGTTTAAATTCACCAGAAAGTTGAAACTGAAAAAATGGCATGCGCTCAATGATTGGGCAATACCATTGGGACCAAATCATCCATTCAAAGATGCCATAATGAGATCTCCATTGGAGATATGGACACCCTGATTAATCTCATTGAATTAGAACGAGAAGAAACAAGCGCTACTGATACGAACATCGACAATTCTATCAATGTTGATGATAACAGTATTCCTACCACCAGTACTCAGACCCTTACAGAATATGGGGTCATCACGGATGACAGTGCTTTATCGGGTTTTAAACCCAAATCCACGTTTCTCCCTTCCCTTCCACACGATAACATTGATACGTTCCATGACTGTGTCGCCAAAGCCTTATGTACTTATAGAACTAAGAAAAATAACACCAAACGCAACAACCTATCTTTTGGTCAGAGGCAAGCTCTTCGTGATCTTGCCAATGACTCCAGTGTGGTAGTACGCCCTGCTGATAAGGGTGGCAACGTTGTCATTCTCAGTAGAGACAAATATATAGCGGAAGCTCAAAGACAGTTGGATGATTCCCACAGTTATGTCTCTGTTTCCATGGAAACATACAACCTTAGCATCATCGATCTATGGGACAAACTTCTTGTATGGAAGGACAAAGGGATCTTAGAATGGGAGGAGTACAGATACCTCAAAAATGATCATCCTGTGCTCCCAGTACTATACCTTTTGCCCAAGTTACACAAAAATCCTATAGATCCCCCGGGGCGCCCTATCGTGTCATCGAGAGGCAGTGTCACGGAACATGTCTCCAAATACGTGGACCATTTCCTAAGGGAGTTTGTCATGGCCTTACCCAGTTATGTGAGGGATACCAAAGATTTTCTCACTAAGATCCAAGACATCCAGTGGGATGAGAAATTCTTTCTCATCACACTTGACGTACAATCCCTCTATACTATTATTGATCACAGACAAGGATTGAGGGCCTGTGAACATTTCCTCATTGAAAGACCTCTTAGACTTAGGGAATATAGCAGGATGCTGTTGGGGATGATAGAGTTCTGTCTCTCCAACAACATTTTTCTATTTGATGGCACACTCTACAGACAGACGACAGGTACCGCGATGGGATCTTGCTTTGCCCCTAGCTTTGCCAATTTATTTATGGGTCACTGGGAAGAGACCATACTGGCTAAGCAGGAACTTGCCCATCATTTCGCGCATGTCATTAGATGGATGCGCTATATTGATGACCTGTTTATTGTCTGGGAGGGTGATGAAGATGAAGCCCTAGAGTTTATCCAATGCCTCAATCAGAATTCCAACAATATTGTTCTCACGGGACATGTCAGTAGTACAGGGGCAGAATACCTGGATGTTAAGATTGACATCATTGACAACCAACTGCGCACCACTCTCTTCAGAAAAGCCACTGCTGGCAATAGCATCTTGCATGCTTTGAGCAGTCACCCAGAGACCCTTAAATGGAGCATCCCCTTTGGTGAGCTCATGAGGGCCAAAAGAAATTGTAATTCAGAGGAAGCCTATTTGCAAGTGAGTGAGGAGATGTTTGAACGTTTCAGGGATAGAGGTTATCCCAATTGGGTACTCGATAGAGCCAGAGAGAGGGCCAACGGGATCTCCAGAACCTTTACGTTGGCAAATGAACCCACTGAGACATCTAAGGATGATGACGATATCACGCGCATCATTATGACTTACAACACCAATTCAGATGACATCAAACATATCCTGACTAAACATTGGAACGTTCTCACCACTGACAATGTTATTGGCACCAGTATCCCTAAACGACCTAGTATCACGTATAGGAAGGGGAAGAACATTAGGGACATGTTGGTACGTAGTGATGTGACAATGTACCCGGAAAGACACACACATGGGCTTCAGGGATTTTTTCCCTGTGGCCATTGTAAGGCGTGTAAACAGAGCACATACCTTAAAACGACCACGTACAATGGAGTTGACAAGGAGATAGAGCAATTTTTAACATGCAGCACCACATTTGCCATCTATGTGATCGTATGTCCTTGTAACAAGTGGTACATAGGGAGTACTACCCTCCAGGCTAAAAAACGGGTACTTGAACATAGTAGAGCCATAACACATAGAGACGAAAAATATCCTGTTGCACGTCACTACAGGGACCATCATTTCTCTGACTCCACTTTACTTAGATACTTTATCTTGGAACAAGTCCTCAGTAATCACAGGGGAGGAGATAGGGTACTGAGGTTGAGACAGAGGGAATCCAAATATATTGTTGACTTTCAAAGTAAGGACCCTGGCGGTCTCAATCAGGACGAAGAATTAGCCATACACCTTAGAGAGTGATGAGTTTAGATCCTGTCGTTAGCCTGTTTGTATTTGATGTAGTTAGGGTTGCATTATGTCATGTCTTTGCAACCAGTGTGCAAATTCTTCCCTTCTTCCAATTTTAGAACATGTACTAGAACTGTTAAGATGCAGACTCAAATGCATCTGTTTTTAACAATGTTTTCTTACTTTGATTCTGTTTACTTCTTTTCAGGAGGAGAGGAAGGGGCCCCAACACTGACACTCACTCTGCACGGGCAGCCTACCCTCTCTCCCCCTTCATTTCACCGATGTCATCACCAGTTCTGGACACATGGGCGTGTGAGAAACTTTGGTCCATCTCTTGGTCAACACGGTTAGCCCCACTTGGGGAACACATACTACCCTTTTTGATTGTTGTCTTTTGCCATGCTCGTCTGATATTAGACATCTCGCACATACGGGTTAAGATCTCTGCCTCCGCACATTACATTTGTCCCTCCAATTGGAGCTACTAGGGGTGGTTTGAACAACACGTCACAGGCACTTGCCAGGTATTATGATGCTATATCGTATGCAAGTTATTATTGTTTACAAGATTTGCTGTCAATTTCATCATTTTGATTGTTATGCCGCATTTGGACAACATGCAAGTGGCAAGTTCTATGCTTGAGATGGTAATTTGACCACTCTAAGATGGCTGCTGCATTGGGTTGCATTATTGTTACCATGTTTTTTGGTCCTTTGTTTGTATTCGCAGCCCTTTTACTTTATTTAATCTGTCATCACTGTAGCACTGATATTCACGTGATCAAGACTTGTGAAAGTCGAAACGCGTTGTGAATAAACACCCGTTTCTCCGCTATCTGTGTTGAACTGTTTGTTCCTGAGAGCGCACGGCATCTTAACATTTTGGAATATATATATATATATATATATATATGTATATATATATATTTTGTATCCCAATGCGCTCTAAAGCCTTTGGGAGCTCACTCGAC
The DNA here is from genome assembly GCF_964204655.1 of Triturus cristatus. Taxonomy (NCBI): domain Eukaryota; kingdom Metazoa; phylum Chordata; class Amphibia; order Caudata; family Salamandridae; genus Triturus; species Triturus cristatus. The sequence continues at coordinate 856,685,260 of NC_140588.1, read as the reverse complement.
TCCACTCTGCCCTTCGGCTTCACCATGCAGCCAGCCTTCATGAGTCAGAAAATTAGTGCTGCTGACGCGTTTCAAGGTTTTTCAACCCATTCTTCTTGGGCAATTACATAAGACACCTGAAGCTCGTACCTTCACATTACCATCTTTTTATTCACTTAACAACCCACAGTGGGCGTGTGCATAGTGCAGCCACGTTCGAATTGCATGATGGGACATTGAGTCTTAGTACGAGATCCTGTCTTCCTTTAGTAAGTTCAAGTGTTCAATATGCATTTAATTTATTAAAATGTCATCCCTTAGTAGGTACGACACAATCCGGTTGGCTCAATTTGCATATAGAGTGAAGTGCTGACCCAGTCACGCAAGTCACGATGGCAGCCTTACTAGCTGGTTCGTATGTTTCTTCCAGCCGGTAATGGTGCGCTCCCCTGACTCATGAAGGCTGGCTGCATGGTGAAGTCGAAGGGCAGAGTGGAGTCGTGGGATACAAAATATATATATATATATATATATTATCTACTGGCGGTCGCCAGTAGATAGTTATAGTTAGGACCGTGTTTCCATAGGAAATCCGCAACATTCTATTTGGAATAATTTTGGCGTCAGTTGTCGAATCCTCGCGAAAATTTCAAAATAGGTGGGGCGCTCCGCTCCGCTCCTACCCTGAAAGTCTCGGGGGGATTTGTCAAGCGGGGGCTGAGAAAAAAGGGGGGTCCCAAAACGCGTTTTCCTCATGCAATTTTCCATAGGGACCTTTAGTCCAAGGTACAGCCCGAACGGCTGAACAGAATTACTTGAAATTTGGCAAAGAGGTAGTCCTCAGGTCAGGCATGCACCTTTTGTATATATGGTGTCAATCTGTTCAGTAGTTCCTGAGAAAATCAAAAGTAAAATCACATACATATCTGGGCGGAGCCTAACCACACATCTCATCGTGAGATCTGATTGGCTGTCAGTACTTCATCCAAGAAGTGTTGGCAGCCATCTTGGGACCAATATACATGATAGCACCTCATTAAAAAGCATTGCAGTTAATAGAAGGTTTTAAGACTTTAGTTACATTATAAATCATTTGTTGATGGTACCATACTCATTTTAGGAATTGTGGTGTGATCTAAGGTGATTTTACCATGTGAAAAAGCCTTCTGCTGTGATATCACGAACCATGTTTGAGAGAAAACTATTTTCTCATACTTTTCCCACAGAGGTTTGGAAGGTGATCTATAAGCTAAACTGAGAGCATATTTTCTGTAAATTCACATTATCTTTCTCAGTCATGTAAGAATGAAGTCTGACATTCTCAGTAAAACATGTACATCCAACAAGGGCAGAGACTGTCAGTTGATTCCTTTGTGTTCTACTGCAGCTTCCCAGAGTGCTCTAAAGAACAACTAGAGCGCTAACAGTCTTACTTATGACAAAAGTATGGCACACCTGAAGCCATCTTGATTGGAATAAAGTGGTAACACTTAAAACATTTAATTTACAAAGGAAAAAATTGAGGGGGTTCATTTTGCCATATAAATTATGATTAGTGCTGCAGAAAGAAAAACTAGGGCACATTTTGACTTCTGAAATCCTCTTTTATTTCATAAAAACATTCTGACATGCAGACTGAAACATGCACTTTGAATACCAGCAGCAGACTTGCCTGGTGAGCAGTAGCTTTACTACAGTGATCTAATGAGCAACTAGAGTGCTAACATTCAGAATGTATGGAAAATGTGTGACATATCTGAATGCCTTCTTGATGGAATCAAAGTAAAAAACTGAAAGTATTTCCTACTGAGGAGACTGCAGTAAATGAGGAAATTAGGAAACTTCATAACAAATAAATCTCCCAAGATGGCCACCAGAGACAAAAGAGCCCAAATGTAGCCCAAATATCACCCAGATGTAGCCCAAGTATAGCCAGATGACAGAATGTCCCAGAGTGTTCTTAAGAACAACTAGAGCGCTTACTGTCTTACTTATGACAAAAGTATGGCACACCTGAAGCCATCTTGATTGGAATAAACTGGTAGCACTTAAAACATTTAATTTAAAAAGGAACACAATGAGGGGGTTCATTTTGCCATAGAAATTATGATTAGTGCTGAAGAAAGAAAAATTAGGGCACATTTTGAGTGACTTCTCAAATCCTCTTCTATTTCATTAAAAAATTCTGATATGCAGACTGAAACATGCACTTCTAATACTAGCAGCAGACTTCCGTGGTGAGCAGTAGCTTTACTACAGTGATCTAATGAGCAACTAGAGTGCTAACATTCAGAATTTATGGCAAATGTGTGACATATCTGAATACCTTCTTGATGGAATCAAAGTAAAAAACTGAAAGCATTTCCTACTGAGGAGACTGCAGTAAATGAGGAAATTAGGAAACTTCATAACAAATAAATCTCCTAAAATGGCCACCAGAGACAAAAGAGCCCAAATGTAGCCCAAATATCACCCAGATGTAGCCCAAATGTAGCCCAATGACAGAAGTGTGCAAAACACTTATTTTTTGTGTATTTGCAGTTTTATATAGTGCAGACTTGTCAGGTATTGGAGTGCTTTACATGAACATTGGTTACATCACACAAGATCAAATTCATTTTGGTTGTAGACATGGGTAGATTAAGTGATTTGACCAGAATCACAGAATGTTGAGCTGAAGCAGAAACTCCAACCTGATTCCCCAGTTGCAAAGTCTGCAGCTCTGGAAGTAACACCACACCCTCTCCCCTTGGATGCAACATTTAATCAAGTGGTCAACTGGATAAAAAAACTAAGATTACAAATAATTTGAAAGTTCTTTGTCGCTATTTGAAAACTCAGAAAATATGTGCTCATTTTAGATTTTTAGAGCACTAACCATAATTTTGATGCAAATAAGACCCTCTCATATATGTAATTTCGAAAGGAAATGCTTTAGGCATTACAGTTTTGATTACATCAAGATGACGTCAGGCATTCCACACTTTTGTAATAAATATAGAATGTTAGCAATCTAGTTGTTCATTGGGATACTGTTGAGAGGCAGAGGCCAGGGGCACGGACTCTGAAAATTGAAGGCAGGTAGGAGAGTGCAGAGGCAACAATTTGACCACTCTAGGCAGGCAGGAAGGGCAGTGGCAGCACAACAGACTATGGAGGGCAGTGGAAAGGGGGGCAGGGGCAACAAACCAACAATACAGGACTGGCAAGAGAGGCTGTGGCAATATAATAGACCATTGTGGGCAGAAGGAAGAGGAAGTGGTCATACAACCATACATGCCAACAGACCCGTTTCAGCCTGGAAACGTCCAATGTTTTTAAGCTCAAATGGGCTTTACCTGATCTGTTTCCTGTCTACAATCTTCTCTTTTTCAATGTAACTCAAAGGGGAAAATCAATACTCCAGTTTTATTTCAAAATCTCCCTCTTACCAAGTTCAAAATGTTCGCAAGTATGGTACATTGGATCATGGTAGGCAGGAGGAATTGGGGTAGGGACATGGACTCGGATAACAGAAGACAGGAGGGACATTGAGAGGTGCACCAAACTGACCCTACAGGGCAGGCATCAGGGTTTGCAGCAGCACAATACACCACACAGGGCATGCGGGACGGGAGTGCAGCACAGCAATCCATAGAAAGCAATAGGGGGGGACAGGATCATGCACATGGACAACAGACAACAGAGGGGAAAGAGGCAATGGTAGCTAGCTGACCATAATGGACAGACAGGAGAGAAAGCTGCAGCATAACAGACCATAAAGGGCAGGAGGGACGGATCAGGGGCATTACAATGGAACCGACAAGCCAGGAGGGAGGGAATAGGGGTCTGCACATGGAAACAGAGGGCTGGGGGCAAGGGGGCAGGGCAGGAGCAGCAAGATGACCATGGAGGTCAGGCAGGATGGGAACTAGAAACAAGACACACCATGGAGAGCAACAGTGAGACTATGATGGCATACACACAGACCATGGAGGGAAGGTGGGAGGGGGTCAGGAGCAGCTAGCTGACCACACAGGGAAGGTGGGAGGGGCCATGGCAGCACAGAAGACCATGCATGGCAAGCGGGAGGGTTAGTGGCAGCACAATGGCTATGATGGGCAAGAAGGAGGGTGCAGGGGCATGCACAAAGGACCATGGAGGATAGAAGGGAGGGTCGGGACCTGGGCACAGACAAGAGAGTTCAGGGGAAGGGGCCTCACAACAGACCGCGCGGGGCAGGCAGGAGGAGCAGTTGCAGCACAACAGACCAGGGAGGGCAGAAGGGTGTGGCAGTAAAATGGACCATGGAGGACAGGAGGAAGGGGATAGGGGCATGGCATGTGGACAGGCAGGGTGGAGGTGGCAGGGACAGGTTACAGTCATCTGACAATGCTAGGCAGGTGTTAGGGGAGTGGCAGCTCAACAGAACACTCAGAGTAGATAGGAGTGGCAGGTCCATGGAACATGGTGGTCAAAAAGGATGGAGCAGGGGCATGCACAAAGACATCGGAGGGCAGGGGGAAGGAGAATAGGGGCAGCAAGCAAAGCACAGAGGCTAAGCAGGAGGTCAATGATGGGCCATAGAATTGGGCAATGGAGGGCAGGATGAGTGGACTGGTACATCATGCTAAATGCAGGGCAGTGGCAGCACATCAGACCATGCATGGCAGGAGGGAGGAGGCTAGTCCATGGATTCAGACAACAGAGGATAGGGAGGATGTGGATGGGGCAGCAAGCTAACTGTTCATAGAAGGTGGGTATTAGGAACTTTATTGTTTTTAAAATGTGTGTCTGTGCGAACTACTTAAAATATGAACAAGTATGCAGCATAATCTCACTTTTATTCAGGAAGAAGAGGCCGTTTGGGACTGGGACTCCGGGCTCACTTGGCAGAAACATCCCCTGACCCTCCACCCCCATCGCAAAATGTAATGCCCGTGAAAAGGGTAGGTGGACGCAGTGTTATATAGAACATAGTCCTGAGAGCACGATTGAAAATGAAAACTAGATATAGTATATCGTATAAACTATGCACCAAAAAGTGTGATATAAGATGAACCGGGACGTGAAATATAATATGCAATACATTGTGCGCAATGACAGATTCCTTGGAGAGCGCGAGATAGCACAGGCACTAGCGCTTGCTATGTGATATGCGCCTTGGAGTGTAATATGCACAGGTCAGTGTTGTGTAACCTAAGTAGTCTCTAAAGTTGTAATATAAAATATGTGCTGGGTAGTGTTACAATGCATATGCACTGTGACAAAGATATGGATCCCAGATTGTAATATGTATGGCATAGCGCTGTGCTTTATAACATAGTGGTACAAAAGGGGGTGGTGATGGACGGAGCATCAGAACCAATCAAACACTCACACCCAATCAACAGATCCGGGTTTGATCCATCACCGTTCTTTAGCCCACTCTGCCACCCCAGTTCAGACATGGCCATATGCAAATCAGTCTGACCCTGTGCCTCATGGGAACAGTCCAGCCCGAACTGCCAAGCCATGCCTTCCCTGGACCGGAAACAAGCTTCCTAGGACCGGTTTCTGGCATTTCAGCCGTCTTCAGCCAGGCTTGCTTGAACCCAGTGGCAAAGTGAGCAAGGGACTCACGTCTGAGCATACCCTGCCAACTTATGGCGAACAAAGCGGTACAAAAAGGGGTGGTGATGGACGGAGCATCAGAACCAATCAAACACTCACACCCAGTCAACAGCATACCCTGCCAACTTATGGCGAACAAAGCGGTACAAAAGGGGGTTGTTCGCCATAAGTTGGCAGGGTATGCTCAGACGTGAAAAGTGGCACGGCCTGCACCACCTCTCTGCAACGCAGATCAGTGGTGCTTACTGGAAGCACCTGGTGGGCTAGTTGGACCCCAGGGTCCCTCAGGATTGAAAGGGAATTATTTCCCCAACTTAAAAACGCGCCACAGGGCCTGTGGGCGTTCTGAGTTGAGATATGAAGTCCCCTTCAATACTGAGGGTCCCTGAGGGCCAACTAGCCCAACAGGTATCTCCAGTATGCGCCAGGGAGCTGTGTTGCAGACAGGTGTTCTGAGGCCACGCCCCTTTTTACACCTCCATGCAACGCAGCTCTGTGGCGCTTACTGGAGGTACCTAGTGGGCTAGTTTGACCCTAGGGACCCTTAGGATTCAAGGGGACTTCATATCTCAACTCAGAACGCCCACAGGCCCTGTGGCGCGTTTTTAAGTTGGGGAAATAATTCCCTTTCAATCCTGAGGGACCCTGGGGTCCAACTAGCCCACCAGGTGCTTCCAGTAAGCACCACTGATCTGCGTTGCAGAGAGGTGGTGCAGGCCGTGCCACTTTTTACACCTCTCTGCAACGCAGCTCTCTGGCGCTTACTGGAGGTACCTAGTGGTCTAGTTGGACCCTAGGGACCCTCAGGATTCAAGGGGACTTAATCTCCCAACTTAAAATGGCTACAGGGCGTGTTTACACAGTGGGGAAGGGAGGGGACGGGGCATGAGGTGACGTGTTCAAACACGCCCTGTGGTGCGTTTTAAGAGGTAGTTTTAATCCCCTGCCCTATTATATACTAGGGGCTTACAGAGGACGTCATGCTAATCACAGGGGGACCCCAACACATAGTGTGCTCTAGTGTATGTAGGTGTTTTCACTGTATTCTGAGTGTCTTTTAACATAGCACTGGCTCTAGGACTGGTTAGTCAGACTCAGTTACCACCAGTATCCGTCTGAAAAAGTTGAGGGTACAGGATGATTTTGCAACAAGGCTTGTTTCTGCTCTTCTGTTTGTTCTTTCTGCTCGTTAAACTTCTTCCTGCACTTTTCTTCGTCTTTGAGGACTTCTGTTGCTTCTTTCTGCATTTCTTTTTTTTCTTTCTGTGCGTTTTTCCTTCTTTCTTCACATGTCCTATCTCTGTAGGCATAGCTAGAAGTTAGCATTTAAAAAACCTTTGAAAATCACTGAAAAAAACAAAGGTTTTAGGCACGTTATAGCTAGGAATTAGCATTTAAAAAAACCTTAGAAATTCACTGAAAAAACCATAGGTTTCAGGGGCGTTATAGTTAGCTGGACTTTCACTCGTACAAAACCATAGAAATTCCCCAGTTATAGTTAGTTCAGCTAACTATAACTCGCGCGCCCGCAATGCACTGCTGATGACGTCACATATTACATCACTCATGACATGGTCAGTGACATCACTCATGACATCACTAATGACATCACTGATGACATCATCCTTGTGATAGAGTGGCAGACCTCCTCTCCCCCTAATATAACCTTTGATACACACATTCAAAAATAGAAATTAAAATTTTCAAAACAATGGACATACCAATACCAGTTACAACAACCTATTCAGTAATTGTAAGATCCACATCCACATCCACTCATTCACCAACAGTCCTATACAGTCACTCATACATGTACTCACTCATCATATGTACTCATACACCTATACATCCTGTTACACAACGCCACTCATCCATAAAGTTACTCACACACATGGTCACTCATGCTAATAAAGAATCAAACATCCGTTTACCTGCATATACAGTTATACACACACCACCACACTTACTTCTACAGAAACTTACACATACTTAGTCTTTTTAACAATCACTTATAGAAACACATACTTATTCATACAGGAACTCTTTCAATCTCTCATTCTCACATATACTCACTTATATACACAAATAGTCACATATACTAGTTTAAAACATATGTAGTTACTCATAGAGACACTATTGAGACAGTCATTCACTCACTAACACACCCATGCACACACTCATCCACCCATACAGTCCTGCACACATGCTGTCTTCAACACATACAAACAGTGAGTCACTCATTCATGCACCTATGCACTATGTAATACCCCCCACCGAACCATACAGACATCAGACACTTATACTGATACTCAAAAAACCAACTAATAACCTATATAGACACTCATGTAGCTACTCACCAACCCATGCAGCCACTTATACACAAAGTGAGAGACTGATACAGATATTTACATATTTAAACATTACTCACTAAGCCATGTATTCACTAAGATACACTTAATCAGTCAGTTATACAATAAATTTTTCAAAAACAAATCATCCATTTAGACATATACCCATTTATTCTTCCATCGACCTTGAGATATACATATATAAAACATATGTAATTTTCAGAAAAACACACATTCACTGGATGATGTCATCAGTGATGTCATCAGTGATGTCATTTGAGATGTCATCAGTGATGTCATGAGTGATGTCACTGACCATGTCATGAGTGATGTAATATGTGACGTCATCAGCAGTGCATTGCGGGCGCGCGAGTTATAGTTAGCTGAACTAACTATAACGGAGGAATTTCTATGGTTTTGTACGAGTGAAAAGTCCAGCTAACTATAACGCCCCTGAAACCTCTGGTTTTTTCAGTGAATATATATATATATATGTATTTATATATATATATATATATATATATATATATATATATATATATATATATATATATTATCTACTGGCGGTCGGGTCGCCAGTAGATAGTTATAGTTACAACCTAGTTTCCATAGGAAATCTCAAAATTCTATTTTGAATAACTTTGGTGCCGGTTGACAAATCCTCTCGAAATTTTCAAAACTAATGGGGCGCTCTGCTCAGCTCCTACCCTGAAAGTCTCGGGGTGATTCGTCAAGCGGGGGCCGAGAAAAAGGGGGGGTCCCAAAACGCGTTTTCCCCATGCATTTTTCCATAGGACCTTTAGTCGCAGCTACAGCCCGAACGGCTGAACAGAATTACGTGAAATTTGGCAGAGAGGTAGCCATAAGGTCAAGGAAGTGCCTTTTGCAGGTCTGGTGTAAATCTGTTCAGTATTTCCTGGGAAAATAGCATTTAAAAGCATATCAATATCTGTACGCGCGCACCGTGCGCGCACAGTGCGCGCACCCTGCCGTGCGCGAGCGCAATTCTGATTGGTTGTTAGATGTCGGTAAACATTCGAATCGGTCGAAACCAGGAAGTGTCGGCCGCCATTTTGTCTCTCGCAGTCTGAGGGGGTGAAAAAAAAAGGTGGAGAACGTGAAAAGGGGGCAGAGTGGACAGTTTCTGACCCCCTAGCCTTGGTCAGGGGGTCACAGAAGGACCCCCAAGGGAGAAAAAAAAAATATATTTTTTTTTCAGGTTTTTCACCGTGCGCGCACCGTGAAATGTTTCTTTTTTAAACAAAAATCGCGAGGTGCGTGCACCGCGCGCGCACGGCAAGCACTGCTTGCGCGCGTTATGGTCCCCACAAACACAATAACATTTCCAATATAGAAGGGAATTTAAAACAAAAATAATTTCAGCGAGGTGTGAATACATGCTCAGGCAATTCTGACATTTTTAAGTGCATAGACCAATGTGTGTATCACACTTGAGTTAGACAAATGAGTTTGAGGAGGAACTCTACTTCCTGGACTGAGTACCATCATAGACCTTTTTAATTAGTTCTTGTTGAACTTCTTTCTTTTCCCAAAAAATAGTAGCTTTTGAAACATTATGTTTGTGTCAGATTCATTTTGCCCCACTGTTATTTTGTCACATTTATGGCTGGATTGGACTTTGACCAGTGTGTAGGGAAGAATCCTCCACAATTCCTTTATGACATTGGAGAAAATGGCTGTCTCCCTCGCATGCCTATCCTTTTTTGCATCACTTGACAGGGCTGTCCCAGAAAATCATTGATTTGCAAGAGTGCCAATGCCAAATTCCAATGTGTTGCCTGCATCAAACATACAAATGTGTACCTACAACCTAACCTACCCATGCTTGAATTGTAAGAGGCAACTACTACTGGTAGACAGTGACGTAGGGTATTCAATTAATAGTAAACTTGATTTTGATGAATTGCAATGTTTGGTGCCTGATCGGTAAACATTTTTCCTGAATGTGACTGGCCTTCAAAAACTCATTTAGCGAAAATTTACCTGTATGGTCCACTCCTTCTTTTTTCAGGTTCTGCAGCGACCAGACCAGTCATGTTAGTTAACACATCAATAAAAAAACTGCGATTCTGTTTCTCTACTTGCTCTTCAACAGCAGTGTACTACAAGTCTATCTTGCTCAGGTCAGGACTCAAAGGAGTTACTCAGAGTCAGGAGAGGATGGAAGGACTCAGTGCAGAGCTACCTCATCAACAGCTAGAAGAAAGAAGTTATCAACTTCAAAGCGAAACCCTGACTCTGATGCCCAGTGCTCAGCTGTGTCCAATGGAGAGGGATGAGTTGATGTGGAAAATGCTGCTGAGTGTATGTGTTGCACTGGTGGCAAAAATTAAACTCTTCTTTTCTACTAGGCCCCTGAACCTTCTTGGCACACTCGTTAGAAGGCTTACCTTCCTTCTGTCCTTCTCCTTCACTCTCCAATACAGTTTCTGTTTAACAATTCACAGACCTTTTCCTGTCCTGCATGAACGAAAGGCAAAAGCTGACCTCAACACTTCTGCACACCTACCAGACTGGTTCAAACTCTCACCCAAGAGTGACGGACATTCCAAACGAGAATGCAGATGCATAGCCCAATTTGGCAATACACAATTATATTTCAGTTAACAGTCATATTTTAAGAACTGGGTGGGTTTGATTAGAAGAAAAAACATTAAGATATCTAATAACTTTGGCCTCTGGGGCAGAAGGACTGTTTGCAATGCATTTACCTGACCTATGTCATACTCATTCCTTTGTTTCCTTCCACAACAGATTGATGATGATGATGTGCTGCTTACCATCCTGATTAATATTGTTCCTGCATTGTGCTTGTCTCTGTCACACCTTTCCCCAAATCCCCTTTCACATCCATTCAACAAACACTTAACCCTCTACCCCCGGGCTTTATAATTTTTTTGGGAAGTACGTCTTAATATAGCAAATAGATCACACACTTGGTTGGGCAGATGTGGTTAAATGTGACACCAACTAACTGTGGAACCATCTATAACTTCAGCAATCTCCCACACCAGCCCCACTTACTCAACCATGCACAAGTAAGAACATCATTCCTCAATGTCAACGTTGTCTTTCAGGCCTTTGTTATGAAAAATAAAATGTTTAACCTTGTCGAATACAGAGTACAGACTTTGAGTCTCTTTCCCTAACTTGAGGATTTCATAAATTTGGTTTTCAAATTCCATGATCACCATTGCTCAGAATAATTTACTATTGCCAGTTTTTGTTATAGTATGTGGTATTCTTTGATGTTTCAGGGTGGTAGTAATCTGTTTCTAAAGCTATAATATAAATGCATATGTATAACCTACTACATCTTAGTTTTTCTTTCAATTTAGTTGCCTTTGATCCTTTTGAGTAATCCTTGAGTTGGAAATCAACTAGGTGGGAGTATGAGCTTGCTATGATGCCTTCCCTGTTAGCGAACTACCACTACTTTAAGAATTCACCTTTGGAAACCATCCAATAAGGCGCTGCAAGATTGACAGAGAGAGCAGCTGCCAGCCATCACATCATCTATTCAGGTTAGAGAACTATGAGTTGAAGTGCACTACTTTACTCAGTACGTAACTAACTTGTAATGCAGATGAGATAACTTGGTTCATCTATGTTTCTGTAGGCAATATAGGGAATAGCAGCATACCCTACTTACTGGCATACATTTTAAGAAATAGTAAAAACAAGCTGTGTAAAAACCCATCTGTGCAAAGTTAAAGTAAAAAGAACATCAGATCTAAAGTGGATTAGAAAAGATTTCCCCTTTACTAACATATATAAAAAAAACTCTCCACCCACAACAGGCCCACTCATCTCCCACATACTTTTCCATCTCTGAAGAATGTCCAAAATAAATATAAATCATGTCCAAATTGTCCAGATATGCACTGCCCAAATTCCCACCCTCTCCACCCACAACTCCCTCCCACAAAAGAAATGACATTAAAAAAGAGCTAGCAGACTGCATTTACTACGAGGGTCTCAAGATGTTGGATGCTGGCCTCGGAGCTTGCCATCCTATGGCTCAAGTGTGCCAGCTCGCTAAGCACACAGCAATGTTGGAGCCGGTCTGAAAGGAGGGTGGCATGGGCACAGGGATGGGCGTGGGCAACTCCAGGCTGCTGGTGCTGCTGTTGTGGCCTATAGGCTGGAGGCATAGGCAGTTGGCCAGTGTAAGGGGCATGTGCCGGGCCCTCCTCTTCTACCACCCACTGATAGTGGTCCCTGGTGACCTCCATTCTCTAGCATCAGAACCAGGCAACGAGCTTGTGCTGGGTCAGTGATGGTGGATGACCATAAGGAGTAGCTAATACAAGAATAAAAGGAGAAATTATAAAGAATGCTCTGTGCGAACACTTGTTTTTTAAATTATATAGTGGCATTTGTTGCTCCCTTAGGGCCATTGGAATTTAATGTGATTAGGAAAGTCAGTCACAGGGATATGATTTTACAACACATACCTCACATAAAACCACTGATTGGCTGAAAAGAGGCAGAATAAGATGAAAAAACTGTGATTTATTTTTCTTGGAAAAGATTTCATTAAAAAAAGTAAACCACACAGACACTTTGTGTGGAAAAAGAAAAATAACTCTCTTTACGAAGTAAGGCATCATCCACTATGGAGTATAAGTATTCTATTCTTGTTGTGCTAATTGACTGGAAGCATGCTTGCTGGCTAATCAGGTACAACATTGCTACTATCTGCAGTCTGCAACTGGGGGCAGCAGCAATGGACAAAATATTATCTTTGATTCCAATGGTCTTGCACTTCTCCAAATGGCTTTCAATTCTACCCTGACTCCAAATAAGCAGAGGATTAATAATATGTCACACGCGTCATGTATAAAATGTAAATATAGATATCCTATCTGCCGTAAGCAGACAGTGGGAAAAACAAAGCACTGCAGTACAGGGGAAAGAATGGGATATATTGATTTTACTAGGCACATTCGTCACAGAGTATCCCAGCTGCAAATCTCTAAATCACAGACACTTAATCCCACTTTACGTCCTGGCCTCACCCTCAAACACAAATTATTTCAATCAAATGCATTCGCTTGACAGTGAGGGAAGAAAACTTGACTTAGGGACTGATTTAGACTAGAGTTTGGCAGAGGGGTTACTCCACCACAAACCCAACAGGTACCCCATCTGCTGTATTAATATTGCAGATGGGGTATACGTTACGTTTATGATGGAGAAACCCCCCTCCACAAAACTCTAATAATCTGTTCCTTAGTATTCTGCACCAGGGCAAGGTACAGGGAAAAGTCTGTGTAGCTGCAGTAGAGGTTTTGCTACACAATAATGCGGTGGGGGGCGTTCACTGATGATGTAGTTTAGGCTTAGTCAGTCACTGTTGTTGAAACTGAAAGTTGATGAATTTCAAATTTGAACCAGCGTAAATCCATAATGAATGCCAAATAAACCACTTGTTCTGTGACATATGGCGCATGCCATAAATGTTTTTTTCAGTGCTTCTAGTAGGCTGGGACAGAACTTAGAAACAAATTAAAGAGTCCAGTACTAGAAGGTGACTGAGTAGGCACTGGGAGGGTTGAGAAAGATTCCTTATTTTCATTTCAATTTGCAAACCATTGAAAGCTTTGTGAATGCTACACTAATAGAAGCAGATGCACATTGCCCAACCAAGACTGCAGTGCTGGATTAAACCATGCTGAGGTTGGATGGGGTCATGGCCCATGGTTTGTGACTTGCAAAGTGCCATCGGTAGGGAGGTCATGGATGGATGAATAATGATGGGTGGGATCTGCATCACTTAAATACAGTGGGTATACTAGCAATTGCCAATAGCAAAGCAATGAGACTTACCATTTACCGTGTCTGCCACCGCAGACACTTCGCCTTCAGCTGCTACTTGCGCACTGATGCTGCTGGCCCCGTCACTGGTGGTCTGTGTGGCTAGACAACTCATTATGCATTTTAGATACCAGACACACCTCACCCATTTTAATAAAAAATAAATAAAACAGTAACACATGACTACAGTTCAGTTTACAGTATCTCTTCTCCCATCTAAAATATCACTTTGGGCATTTTGCTGGTTGACAATGTTAGAAAAGCCAGTAGTCTAGCCAACTGTAATCAAAGGGCAGGGATATGATGACTGTGAGTCATTTAAAGCTCAATGAAGGGGTAGAATAAATTGGTCAATAAAGAATATTTGGTTTTTGATAGCAAATGCAATGGGACTATCCTCATACTGCCATGCTGCACTGTAATCAAAACTGTTGGGATACTGAATAATATTAAACATACAACAATACAGCATGGGGGAGGGATCATCATAATGATGGCCACTCTCTTGTCATTTGCCCTTGAGCAAGAAATAGAAAGCCTTCTCAACAAACAAGCGCAGAAGGGGTTGCATGGGTCTGTAAACTCTACAATCTTCACAGTAGACTACCTCATTATTGGCCCGATTCCGATCTCGTTGGGAAAGCATTACCAATGACTCGGATCGGGAATGCATTCCAAACGACTCATAAACATGCAGTCCGATCGAGCGAGTACGATGCAACTACATTATTACGGACTCGTCTTACTCGGACTCCCGTAGCATTCTATGGGAGCTTGTGTACCGACGAATACACAGGCTCCCATAGCAAAAAGGGGTGGGCGGGGAAAAGTGTACACTCTGTAGCGGGCACCCATGTTGCCCGCCACACTGTGCATGCTTGGATCGGGGGGACCCATGCGCACACCCTGCAACTGATTCGGAAGGCTCTGGGTGAAGGGCCCCCAAAGTCCGATTCGGACAGCCGTTTATTCTCCATGAGACCGAGTCAATACAGTTGTCCGATTTGTGCATCGTACTTGCTTGTTTGGAAAACGGCTGCATTGTGTGGAACGATTTGGCCACGAACATGTCGGACGGACAGGTTCGGGTTTGCAAACGATTTGCACGGCGCGTACGGGATACTCGCATCGTACTTGGTCGTTCGGAATGGGGAACGATTTAAGCCGAAAGATAAGCTCTGAATCGGATTTGTTCCTTACAAACCTCCTATTGGAGGCCTTCCTTACGAGATCGGAATCGGGCCCTAAGTGTCTTAGTCTTACAGTTCCAGTACACAGGGTATACAATTAAGAAAGAGGGGCAGCATACCGAATCAGAAGAAAGCTAGAGATTAGTACAGCCATAAGAGGAAGTCAGCTACAGAAATAAGAAATATAGAAAAAGGGATAATGCTGATAGGGATAATAAGTATAAACATTAAATAGAAAGAAAGCATTAAAAAAAGTCACAGTATTGCAAAAAGTAGGCAAAATGTATCTAATGGGGAAAGGTAAAAGTTAGAGAAATTAATAATATAAATAAGAACTTACTGGGGCCAGCATAGCTGGTCACCACAGCGAAAGGCAAAGGCAGATGCAGTAACATATTGACATTATACTTTTCTAAACCAAATTTCCTATATTATTGAGTTGATCTATTCTTAATTTCCGAAACCTTACCCAAAGTACATTTCGAAAAACTTGATCTTTGCTTCACAAATCGCACCTCCTTCATATTTTGCATACTACATCATTGGAAGATTGCTCGGGACTGTACAACCTACGTTAAAAGAAAGATAGCGAGAATGCTAACTCATCAATATTATATCACTACTACTACTACCACTGTACCACTATCTTAGTGAATACCAGGAGGACAGATGAGTCAGCATAACATCTTAAATAACTAGCCCAAACAAGCGTCTACAGCAACAAGCAGAACTAGGTTGCATGGAGCACCTGGCTTGCTCAAATTAATTCACATAATATTTGGTCATTACCTGAACCTAACCTACCTCTGAGTGTGAGCAGCATGCTATTTGGAATAAAATAGATTAATAGGTTAGGAGGGCACAACAGATTAGAAATAATGAATTACTAATACTCACCAAGCCCCACAACATGGATGTCCAGCAGGTTGAGCAGGTCCCTCTCCTGGTCCAAGATGTCAGCCCAGTGGTGCATCAGTGTGCAGAACCCCAGTGCGTTCCCGAATGCAACAGTGCACCCTCCCCCACAGCAGCTGATGCTCCCACAGGTCATACCCACTCTTGTGCCTACTGATAGAATGGAGAGGAGGAGGCGCTGCACAAATTAAATGAGTGTTGCCACCTCCTCCTCGCTAAAAATGGTGCAAAGCTTCACCCCATGGCAGTGCCAGTGCCCAAAGGGTGTGTGGTTTACTGCACCCCCTGCACTGGCACCACCTCTCCCACACTGTACCTTGACACTGGGTGGAAAAACAAAGACAGGAGGTAGGGACAGACTAGACTAGAGAGGAAGAAATAGGAAGTTAGGGGAAGACAAGTCAGAGAACATTTATTTTTGAAAAGAGGCAAAAAAGTAAAATACACCAACACAAATATTCACACTCAGGAAATAAATGTAAAGCAGGGGAGGATAAGTTGGATAAGGTAAGGATGAAAAGGGATAGGATTGAAAAGTAGGCACAGCACCATGCGCCAAAATAGGAAAAACATAATGGCCGCATGCGACCACCTGGTGCCGTTTGCGCACACTTTGCTACTTGGAGTGTGCTAATTGCACCAGTCAACATGAACAAGCAGAAGAGTACATCCCCATTCGCTCGCACTGAGTAGGGCGGAGTTCGCAAAATGTTTTGTTTTCACTTGACAGAATTCTACTTAGCGGAACTCTGCAAACCTTACCCACCCCTGTTTGCAACCTAGGCTGCAGTGTGTGCTTAGTAGGCCAGGACTCGAGGATTGGTATTAAGTCAAAATCCTGAAAGATGAACTGCAGGGGTCTGCCAGCATTAGATCTCCTGTCTACTGTTGCTCAGACAGAAGTGCCCGCATAGGCAGAACATGAGGATAGATAAGACCTATACATTTTAATTCTCATGATATGCTTCTCATTAGTGCCTTCAAAGTAATGTGCAAGTTCATAGAAACACAGATGGTGGTACTCCAACAAGAATACATTCTTTGAAGAGTATATTCCGGAGAAAACTGTAACACTTTTCAGTCTCCAAACTGAGTGAGACTGTAGCAGATGAGAAACAGGCACTGGGAAGCAAGGATCACCAGGGTAAGCACCCTGATATACTAGTTGTCAAATATGGCAGCTGCATTCTACTTCAACTCCGCCAGACTCATACTTAAAATACCCTAGTGCAGCCACATCACAAGACACCTTAGAGACCTCCAATGGCTCCCAGTCAACAAAAGAATCACATTCAAGCTCCTCAAGCAAGCTTACAAAGCTCTACACAACATAGGACCTCCATATCTTAACTGCTACCTCTCATTCCACGCACCCACCAGAGACCTCAGCTCCCCCCAATTGGCCGTGGCTACCATCCCACATATCTGCAAGACCACAGCTGGAGGAAGATCCTTCTCCTACCTCACAGCTAAGACATGGAACACCCTGCCTTTCCACCTCAGTCAATCACCATCACTGCCTCAACTAAGGAAGGACCTTAAGACCTTGGTCCTCGAGATGAAACACCAGAGTCAGAAGCAAGGAGAAGAATTTTGGTGCATTCACAGATAAACATAAACCTGGGAGTGTGTCAAAATGCTACGTCTTCCCAAGTGTAGATTAATGTCTTTATTTCTCTTTGTTATTTCCTCTTATGGAAGGAGGATGATGCATTTTGCAGCACACATAGAAAGAGGAAATTGCCTCCAAGGATTGTATTTGTGCAGGAAGGTGTCCCTTCTTGCCCAGAAACCATCCAGCCTGTAACACAGGAGCCTTTACACTTTATCTCATAAATATGAAGCATTTCTGTTCTCTCCCTGTCACGCAATGTAGTGCAACAATTTTGCTTCCTGCCCTGCATTACATGGAAGTTTAGTAGATGTTCCTCAAAGTATTCTTCAGCATAAAACCTTCAGCTTCACACACATACATACATTTTATATGAGATAGAAAATAGCTGAAACTCAATATCCATAATCAATCTAGGAAAATGAATCCACTTATATTTTCTATAAGTTGACTACATCAATAGCAAATCTAATCTGAAGCATTAAAAGTCAACACATTTGTGAACATGCTAAGAATTGTTCATCATAAGTACTACACATTCTTCCCAATATGGAATTACTTTTAGAAATGCAGAAATTACATTCCCGTACTAATCTGTTGGATATCTCCTACATTTATCAAACGAATAAAACATTTCAGTTCACATGCAGCAAATTGCACACTATAAAAATTATGTTAACAGAAGATGATAGTATATATACAAACTACAAATACCTGAAAAAAGCTGCTGTTTCAGGGTAGCTGATTGATGAGATTTGTGGTGCACTCAAATTAGCACACTTCTGGAAATCGGATGCAGAAGAGAGTTCAAATACTACATCCCTAAACCAACCAGAATAAACTTCAAGAGGCAAAGGTTAAGTATCGAGAATATGTATCTGTATGCTTGAAGCCATCACCGAATCACAAAGCAACATTCAAACATATTTCTGTTGGAAACATTCACTATTGTTTAAGCTTAATATTCCCACTCTCTACATGTAGTGGATTTTCGGAGCCACTGAAGCTCATCAATAGGCAAGCATCATCAGGTGAAGCTCAATCTGCCCCCCCAAGTAACTCTGCTGATCTGCAAAATACCCTAAAAAAAGTAGAAAACTAAGAGAAAGGAAATGATAGGCTATGTTTATATATACCTATTCTCTTCCTTCCACTTAACAATTGACCACAATAGTCTGTCAATCCAATTACGTGCCTGATGTGCGATATAAATGTACACTTTCCATTTCACACTTCCCCCATAGACCTTTCCACAAGCTCAGTTTCCATGGGAACCAATGTAAAAATCCTTTCATGCCAGCTACAGGTCAAAAGTTCATAAAGCTTTGTCAACTCTGCAGATCTGATTTAAATTTTCATTGGAAGTTACCATATACTGTTAAAAAATATTAAACTTTACAAAGACCATAACAGTAATGAATTTTTTTTCTCCAAATTACAGCAAGCAAATAACAAATATGTAATTCTCCTACTCTCCATGCTGCTTGTGAAATGTTCTCTTTCTGTTACTGACTCTTTCTGTATCCTGCTCCTGTATACCATCATAATGGTCAGAGTGTGGATTTGACAGTGAGAGTAGAGAGCATGCCAAGAATTGTGACATTGACAGAGAGCTTGGATTTTCCAAAGTGGACATTACTTGAATTGCCCACAGAGGTATGAAGTGGCATCAATTGCTGCTTATGATTGACAGCAGTTTGTATTGTGACCACCCAGACTTCATGATTGTGCATTGTGGAGGCGATTATCTGTGCATGCTCATGGGAGATGGACCTAAAATCTAAATGATGGAGACATTGGCACAATTGATGGCTTGTGTTCTCATCCTACCAAAGGCAGTAGTCATCGCAGTGCTTGTCCAAAGATAAAGAAATCTAGGTGAGATGTCTATAAAGCAATTTCGGAATTTGCTGTGACCACAGGATAGTGTCTCTTCAACACAATGAAACTGCTTTGACACACGAGGAGTATACCAAAAGAAAGGTGTACCTTTCACAGCTGAAGGGAACCAGATCTTCCTTAACGACAACAAGGAATGATCCCAGTTGTACCTATAAGTGTGCACAATACATTGTTAACACAAAGGCTCTTTTCGGAGTCATCAAATGAACAAAGCACAGCAATCGTTTTTCAAAAATATTTATTAAATGTGTTCTGCAAATACACTGCAATTCCAATAACCGGTGAAATAACCATGTTTCTGGCTGTTTAAGGCATTGCGGCAGATACACAGATAGAATTAATTTTAAAAAGGATATCCCAGGTAAGTCTGGAGGTATATATGTGTGTATGTCTGATTTTATGCAAGACATTGTGGTCAGTGTAAATGTGTGTGTTAGTGTGTATGTGTGTGTGTGTGCGCACTTGTGTGTGTGTGTGTGCAGCCCTGTATAAGCAGCTTTCTCCCTGTGTGGTGTGTACTCAAGCTAATTAGAATAGTTATGCGTCTGTATGTATGTATATATGTATGTATCTAATGGGATCTGTGTAGAGGTGTGAGATAGTGTGGGTATGTGTGTGTGTGTGGCTGTGTATGCTGTGGATGTATCTTTATGGGGTATGTTTGTGACTAAATGTATGTGTGTGTAGGTGTTAGAAATAGGGTCATTGGTTAAATGTGGTGAGAGCCCTGAACAAGCAACAGGCACAATTGCTTGCAGGGTAAATCATAAGTCACCAAATTAATCTGTGCTTAACCCAGGGTAGTTTGGCACAAAGGCAGTGAGGCTTAACTTAGAGGCAATATGTATAGTATTTATACAGCACAAATACAGTACAGTAATAGAGTGAAAGCCTAAAACAAGAACAACTCTGAACCAATTTAGAAGAATTAAGTACATTTTGATAAATAATTTGACACCAAAACAACAAATAAAACAGAGTTATAAATTATTAAAGTTTTTAGTGAAAACTAGCACCTAAATGATCATGAGCCAACTGTGGACATCTGGTCGCGCAAGACCGGGTCAAAGCCATGAAATATGGCTGACCATGATAGAGTGGATTGGTTCGTGCCAGCACTTACCTTTGAACTTATCAAAAATTCTGAGCAAAAGTTTCTGAGAAGGTAAAGTTTAGCGGGACAAGGCTGCAGGCATTGTCCAAGGACGGAGATTTGTCATCAGATGGCCTTGGGTGAAAGGCATGGTGAAGATTCATATGTTCAGTCTTAGTCACCGAAATGAGAGTCAGAAGTCTCCAGTGACTGTAGCCAAAGACAATTCCAAAGGGTCGGATATCTATTTGGGGCAGGACTCAGGCTGTGTCCTTGTGCGGGGTCAGCATGGTGGGAGGTTTTTACGTCCGTGTGGCTCTCAACATGAGGCCAGCAACCTAGCCCTTACAGTCACATCTTGCAGCCCTGGGTGCAAGTGAAGATGCACAGCTCAATAGCAGGGCTGGCCCTGAGGGTTCAAGTTAGGCTCCAGGCATTGTAGCAGTCTGACAGAGTGCACAGCAGGTCAAAGAAGTAGGTGGTCCTCTGAGAGTCTTTTTGCAGATCCAGTGGTGAACTAAAGAGTGGGTCTGAAGGTCCTATTTTTAACTCTGGTGCCCTTCTTCTGGAAGGTGAGAGAAGTTTCTGGAAAGGTGTTTTGAAGTGCATGGAATTTATTGACTTCCCTGCCCTAACTACAAGCCAGCTGCAGTGACAATACAGTGACCCTGTATTAGGCCATTTGTGTGAAGGCAGAGAACAGGCTCTTCCGGTGTTAGCAGGGCTGTGTTCAATTTCACCCTCCATCCTGCCAACAGCTGGCCCATTGATGCACACCTAATCCCTCTATTGTGTGACTGTCTCGGAGGAATTCACAAAGCTGTCAGCTACACCCAGTCATGTGACCCAAGACAGGATGCGGGCACAAAGGGCATGTGACTTGGATGTGTCTGTGAATGAATCTGCAACAGTCCATGTGTGTGTTTCTGTGTCAGTGTCTGTGTGTGTATGTGACTAAGTGTATGTGGTGTGTTTGTTGGATAATTGTGTGTGTGTATGACTATGTTTAGATGTGTTTGTGGGGTTGTGTGGGTCTCACTATGTGCATGTGGGATTTTGTGTATGTGTGAATAAGAGTTGTATGAATTGGCTTGTTTTGGTGTGTGTAACTGTATGTGTGTGGGGTTATGTGTGTGTATTTTGATGTTTGCGTCGGGTGGGTATGTGTAGCTGTGTGGGGGATTTAGTTGTTTATGTGGGTGGTTTTGGGGGTGGGAAGCTTTATGTGTATAGATATATATGGATGTGAATATGACTGTGTGGGGGAGATTGTGTTAGTGGGGTTGTCTGGGTGCATATGTGATTGTGTGTGGGTGTATGGGGCTTGTGTGAGTATGTGTGTTAAAGTGTGTGTAGGGTTGTGTGTGTATGTAAGTGTGTGGGGGGTGCGTGTGTGTGTGAATGTGTATGGGATTCTGTGGGTGTGTGTGGGGGTTGTGTATGTGACATTGTGTGAGGTTGTGTGCATGTACATAACTGTGTGCTTATGGGGTTGTGTATGTGTTTGTGTGTGTGAGGGTCGGTGTGGGTATGAGTGTGAATGTGTGTGTGTGAGGTTGTTTGGGTGTGTGTGCAGGGTAGTTGTGTGTGTCTGTGTGTAGGGTTGTGTGGATGTGAGTAAAACTGTGTGTCTTTTGGTATGTGTGTGAATGGTTGTGTGTGAGAGAGTGTTGTGTACAGGGTTGGGTAGGTGTATGTGTGAGCATGTGTGGGTTTGAGTGTGTGACTGCATGTGTGGGGTTGTGTGGGTGTATATGTGACTGTGTGTCTGGGTTTGTGTAGGTATGTGTAGCTATGTGTTTGCCTGTATGTGTGGCAGTGTGTCAATGTGAGGGTAACTGCATCTGTGGGTGTGTGGGAGGTTTGTGTTTGTTTGAGTGTGTGTGTTTGGGGTTTTGTAGGTGTATTTGTGTGTGGAATTTTGTATGTTACTGTATTCGTGTGTGTGTGGTTGTGTAGGTGTCTATAACTGTGTGTATGGGGTTTTGTGGATGTTTAGGGGTTCTGTGGGTATGTGGGCATGAGCGTGTGGGATTATTAGTTTAAACGGGTGTGTGTGTGGAGAGTGAGTTGTGTGTGTTTTGTGTGTGTGGAGGGTTGTGTGAGTGTGTGTGAGTTCATGGTGTAGTGGGTTTGTGTCTGTTTTTATGTCTGTCATTCAGTGTGTCGTGGATATGTTTAGGAGTGTACATGTGTGTGTATCTTTTTTTATTGTGAATCCGTAGGGGGACGAACTGGGCACTGCGATGGATTAGTGACTCTGTCAAAGGGGCAAGAAATAATTCCCTAAATAAGTTAGAGTACCCCTACCCTGCCACTTTGCATCATATCAATAATAATCTTTGAAAACACTGGGACCCAGTTCCGGAATCCCAAGATGGAGAACGCAGCTTGCTGTTCAGGTTGCAACCAGCCAATTCTGATGCATGGAGAGCTCGAGGATCTTCCATAAAGGATCCACGATGGAACCTCGGCATAAAATATAACAATATTTGTAATCTTATAATCTCTACTGAACAGTTCTCGATTTCTGCCAAAATTGGTGTAATTACGTCCAGCCCTATTTTTGTATTGCAGTTCAGTTTTCCTATTGGAAAATTAATGGGGGCAATACGTTTTGGAACCTTCCCTCTTTTTCTCAGCCCACTTGAAGGATCACATCAAAACTTTCCAGGAAGGAGCAGAGGTGGATTAGACCATTTGTGTTTGGAATGTTTCATTAAAATATGATAAACAACACCAACGTTATTGGCAAACCTAAAATCTGTTTTCAGTGTAAACATAGTTGTAACAAAAAAGTGCAAGTGGCATACGTTTCCACGAAATTTGGCAATTAAGTGGTGTAGTCAGTTAAGGTACATCTTGCCTATTTTTATACAGATTGCTAAGGGTACAAAGTTAGGGGGTGGTGAAATAAATAAGTTTCCATGTTAGTTTCCAAAAACAATTTGGATTGTGCTTTAATCCAAATGTCTGAATTGATTTAAACCTAATTTTCATGAATTTAGAACTTTACTCAGAAAGCATGCCTCTGTTGGTGTGGTGTTAATCCATTCAGTACTTGTAAAGTTTGTAAAGTTGTCTCATAAGAATTAAAGGGTTAATACTTTTGGATTTGTGAATCCTTCACAAGTTTTAAAAAAGGAATCTGTATAAAAAAGGAACCATTTGCTTCTTTGATCCCTCTCAGATCCTTGATTCACATTTTTTTTAACACATCTTGTAGTGAAGATGGTTTTTAAATTGCAGGTCTAAGATTGCCACTTTTAGAAAGTTGGCATTTTCATACATAGCGATTCTATGTATCTGCCTGTCCTAGAATGCATGTATGGGTTCGGTGACAGTCGGGAATTGTGATTTCTCCCTAGACAGTCACACACAAAGGGAGCTGAGGTGTGCGATCACCAAGCTGCTGGATCTTCCTGAACTAGAGTGGTAGGAGGAGCTGACCATTGCACCTGGATAGGTCTGTGCCTGTCCCTTCACAAAGAGCTGCCTACCCGCTGTAGTGTGTCTGGAGCCAGGGCCAGGAAGGGCAGGGTCTTGTGCACAATAAAGACCTTTCTCTGGAGTCTCCCAACTTCAAGGGCTAAAATAAGTACAAGTTCTGGACCTTTGACACAATTTCCACGGAACTCCTCTGGAATGAGGACATTCTACCAAGAAGAAGAGCTGTTGTGCTGCCAGGAGGGCCTGCCACTTTGCTGCTTGCTTTGCTGTGTTGTCCTGCTGCCTGCTGCTTCTGTCCTGGGAGTGAAAGTACTGGATTTTGCTCTCTGCATCCTGCTTTCTATGGTTCACCAAAGGATTCAGTTGAACTTGCCTCCTGTTGGAAGTCTGAGGATCATCAAAGACTTCACCTACAGTGCCTGGTCTTTTCTGCCGAATGTCCTACTTTGACAAGTGGTACCAAATCCATTTCCTGGATCCATGGAAGTGAGTTTTATGCATTAAACAAGAAGAAGAAACCAGTTCATCGACTTTGAGTGTGACTTTGAAGCCAGCACCGCTCTCCAGCACTGTGCCCCTGTCTGTACCGGAGTGTTGGTACCCATTCAATGCAACAACGGCGAGATACAATGCAGGCCCCAAAGCCTCCACAGTGCCTTGGAAGAGCCACCAAAATCTGTGATGCCTAACTCCGCAGCAGCACCTGTGGCCACATGGTGTGACATCAACACCACAAAGTTGATGCCTTATGGTTTGACCCCACGCCACCAGTGGAACCAATGCCTCGCTGCCAATGCTGCATCACCCACCTTGTGCCTTGCAACGTCCCGGACACCCCTGACATGCCAATGACCTGCACCAACAGTAAAGAACACATGTTGCACCGGCTTCAGCGACTACTCACCTCCCAAATGCCTCAAAACATCTTTGTTCTGTCATTCTTTCCTAGGTACTGTGACCAGGGTCTGCACAAATCTTTAGCCAGCCCGCACTCTATCACAGTGAGTCCGGAACTTTTTGATTCAAGTCTGTCAAGCACATCGTTATAGCTCCTGCCTAAGCTATTGTGTTTCTAAGTGCTAGAACTGTATTTAATCTTGAAGAGATTTGTATTTTGATTCGTGTATGTAGGATTTTTGTCGTTTTTGGCCTTGCTTTAGTTAGATAAATATTAGCTATTTTTCTAAACTGGTGTGGAATACTTTTGTGGTGTTTTCACTGTGTTACTGTGCGTACGTGCTCAAATACTTTACACATTGCCTTTTTAGATTGGCATGACTGCTCTGAGCCAAGTTACCCAAGAGTGAGCACAGGTAAACATTTAGGGCCTCATTACGATGTTGGGCGGACTCATGCAACTACACATAGTGCAGTCGCACACTCCCATTTCTCTATGGGAGCTTGTGCTGCGGTCGGAAACTGGCTGCAGCACAAGCTCCCATAGAGAAATGGGAGTTTTTATATATCACTGCACCACGTGGCAGGCACCACACTCCGTGCAAGGATTGACAAGGGGGCACTTTATGTTCCCCCCATGCTCCCAACCAGAGACAGCTGTTGCAAGGAGGCCCTGCTAGGAGCCCCTAAAATCACTTTCCAACAGGAAATGCCTCCCTTAAGAGATTACATGCTAGTTCCGACTAACCTACGGGCTCTTTGAGACAGTCTTCATTGTAATAAGGCTGTCGGATTTGAAAACTTGGATGTCGGTCGGAAAGCCATTTCCGACCGACATCTATATCAGCCACTTAGTGTGCACTACACATATCCTGTCTAGGATTATTGGTCCCTACTTGGACAAGGTGCAAACTTCTGTCAACCAGAGTCCCTGTTTCTAGCAAAGAGGTAAATACTTGTGGTGTGGCCTTTTTAGGTTGTGGGTGTTGGATGAGGGAAAGAAGCCTAGTGACAGGTATGGTTGTTGGGCTCTATGTAGGAGGATGGTTGTCTGCTCCTTCTGTCATGGTGGTGCATCTGCCCACAGACCGTGTTCTCCAAGCCACAATTGCCTCAGCCCTAATAAAACTAGTCCGGTGTTTTCCATCCTAGAAACAACAGACCACTCAGTGTTATCAGCAGTGTTATGCTCCGCCCCATGGTGAAATAGCTCCAGGCAGCATAATAGAGACCTCAATATGCCCATCTCCTGTAAGTCTTCATTAAATACTTTGGGGCTTATTTACAAGCCCCTTGCCCCACCCGTACGCCACTTTTCCCATGTAACTTGTAAATAAGCCCCTTTATTTCTGTCATTTCTCCCAACATAGAATAATGGTCCATCAGTCGGGAATTATATAACGCAACCAATAATTTTGGTGCAGGAAAAAAGTGAATTAAAAACAGACTTTAAAGTTAACGTATTAAAAGTAGCTCTCTACTCCATGTGGCACCTAAATAACAGAATGACCAACATTATTGCACAGAATAAATTCGCAATTATAAGTCACAGAGGCACAGCTGTGACTTCCAATACAGCAGGCTCTCCCTGTACCTAATCCGAGTATTAACTGATGAAAATGAGCTGTCAAGCCAACGCGTGCAACATCAGATTTGTGTGTCCTGCATTTGACTCGGGGCACAGCTGTGCAGCGGAAAGGTTAACTTACTTGTTGATGCTCGGCAGGAGGACGGCAGGCTGCATTGTGCAGAGTTCGCACATTTGCATTTGAAAGCATGTAATGAATCTCTCAGGGTGCAGGCAGGTTGTAATCTTTCTGATTATATAGGGGAAAGAGTGCTGGATGCTTTGTAATTTTCAAGACATAAGTGAATTTATCAAGGAATGGAAGTTCCCTGAAAAGCGTAAATGTGTACCTGAAAGTCAGTTTGTAGAATTCAGCATATGCTCACATCATGAAAAGCTTTCTCAAATGCTTTATGCATATTAATAGAAATATGCCAAGGATTTCTCACGCGTTTATGCAAAATTGACTGGCCATGACTTATCTCATGGAATATAGCGGGTATAGCGGGCAAATTCAACAATAAGGAATGGGTGGACTTCATTAGAACATTTCACATTATATGTGTACAGGAGACATGGGCTGTGGAGAATAACTACCATCTGCAGGGGTACAAGTGTTTTTTTGTTCCCGCCCGAAAATCTAGCTCAGGGAGAGCAATGGGCGGTTTGTCCATCTATGTAGATTTAGACCTGCCAGGCACCTGGTCCTTTCCAGACTGGTTCTCATATGGGATACAGGCGGTTCGGTTCCAGGGAAAGGGGTTACGTTTCTCTGTTTTTAACATATATAGCACCGAGATAGAAAATAGCCACACCCCGGTATTAACTGAACTCGACCAAAGGTTAGGAAAAGAAATCATATCCCAGAATAAGGGACCGTCTGGTGGACTGCTTGTGGTGGGGGATTTTAATTGTCACCTTTGTCCGGCACTGGTCAAAAAGAACACAGATTGGGCGCAATGCCCAATTGAGAAGGGACCGCATTTTTCTCACTCGCCTACTGGGTCGGCTCTTAGGTTGCTTCGGCTTAAGTACGACCTAGAGCACACCATTAATATGGTAGACCCACAGTCGGATGGTACACTCCCACCAACTTTTAAGGGCAGGGGCTGCTCGTCTATTATAGATTATATTCTGGTCTCGAGATCCCTGGTTAATAAAGTAGTCAGTGTAGGGATAGACTGGAACACTTTCAGCGACCATAACCCGCTTGTTTTAATGCTCGCATATAGGGCGGGTATTGGCTCCAATGCCCATCGTTCAATCGTGGAGAGGGTCACCGATCAAGGCAGGAGACTGAAATGGTCCAAAATAGATGGGGCAAAGTTCTATAAAAACCTGAGCGATAAGGGTCTGCTGGCCATAAATGAATGTTTGGATCTGGAAGTCCAGGGACCAAGGTTATTAGAAGCATTTAACCATATTGCCAACCTGATAGACGGATTACTAAGGTCCAGTGCGCCCACGCGTAATCTGGTCAATCCCCGGTGGTTTGATAAAGATTGTTCCAAGGCACTGAGGGAACTGAAATGCTCCCTTAAGTCAAAACCACGAGATCCACAAGTAATCAGGGCATGCAGAGAAAAATATAAAAAAGAGACCAAAAGGAGGAAACTCACCCTGCAGGCAGAAGCTTGGGCAGATCTGAGAGAGGCAGGGGAAAGAAGGGACCTAGCGGGGTTCTGGAGAATCATCAATAAACCGACCTTTCAAGAAAATGATTCTCCGGAGATAGGGGCTAACATCCTCCCGGAGCAGTGGGTTACACACTTTAGGAGCCTGTATAACCATGAATCGGGTCCCCACGTAGAGTCATCAGTAACCCCAAGTCAGGCTCCTCCGGTAGTATTTACCCTCAAGGAGATCACGGCAGGGATGGAGAGTCTAACTAAGAATAAAGCCCCGGGCCCAGATGGAATTCCCCCTGACCTTTTTCTTAGTAATATAGATCTTTGGGCCCCACTGATGACCAGGGTCCTAAACACTGCTATCACCTGCGGTCTCCCTCCATCATGGTCTAAAGCGATCATTGTGCCAATCTTTAAAAAGGGCAACAAGGACGACCCCAAGTGTTATCGGCCTATTTCCCTGATTGACGTCTCGGCTAAACTTCTGGGAAGGGCACTCCTGAACAGATTGTCCGAGTGGACCGAAGAGAACAACATCTTCTCGGACACTCAATATGGGTTCAGGTCAGGGAGGTCCACTAGCGACCAATGCCTGAACCTATATATGCTGACTGCCAAATATACTCTGGCCAGTAAGGAACCCATTTATATGGGATTCATGGACCTGGCAGCAGCATTCGATCACGTCAACAGAGGGAAGTTGTGGGACATGATGGCAGGGATGGGGATCGAGAGCGGCCTAATTACCATACTAAGAGAGCTGCATAGCGACACCACGGCTAGAGTTAGATTTAACAGGGAGGGAGGTTTGACGGACTCCTTTCCATGCAAAAGTGGAGTCAGACAAGGTTGTATTCTTGCCCCTTTTTTGTTCTCCCTTTACATTAATAATTTGGAACAGTTTCTTTTGGGCTTAAAGGCAGATTCCCCAAGGGTTGGGACGCGGCAAATCCCTGTCCTGCTTTACGCAGACGACGCGGTCTTGCTGGCGCGTACACCACGAAGCCTACAGATTCTGATAGATGGGTTCGTCAAGTTTATGAGCGATCTGGACTTATCTGTCAACCTAAGCAAATCTTACGTGCTCCTGGCAGGCAAAAAACCTTCCTCAAAATTTTCTTACACAATAGGCTCCCATTGTTTAGAGGAGGTTAAAACGTTCTCCTATCTCGGAGTAACCTTTGATGGTGCTCTTCAATTTAACTCCTTGGTGGAAGAGCGCTGTAACAAAATGATTGCCTCTAACGGGGCAATAGCCGGATATGGCAGGAGGTTGGGCAGATGGAGTCCGGAACAGGTGATGAACCTGTACGGCTCCATAACATGCGCTAAAGTAAGCTATGGGGCAGAAGTTTGGGGCTTCGTGAATACCTCTAGAATTGACCAGGAAGAGAACAAACATCTGAAATCTATCCTGAGGGTACCACCCAGCACTGCTGGACTCATAGCTCACAGGGAGCTAGGGAGGCCATATCTGGTCGATTTGTTAAAACTTAGGCCAATTGTGGCATGGCTAAAAATCTGGGTAAATCCAGACGCGCATCTAAGTAGAAAAATCTTACTGGACTGCCTAGGTAGGACCCACTGCATGCGCATCCCATGGCTAAAATATGTGAGAAACACTCTTGAGGAACTAGGGTTTGGAAACCTCTTCAAGAACCCCACCACCATTTCAGCACAGCACAAGAAACAAGTAGGGGAAATTTTCCTAGAGCGGAAAACCCAATGCCGTGCTCTGGCTGAAGGGGAAAAAAAGTCAATAAGGGCTCATACTTTGGTGAAGAGTGTGGAGGGTATGGAGCCCTACCTGTATCTTGTACACAATACACAGGACAGATTTCTTATGTGCCGTTTCAGACTGAGCCTACTTCCTTTTATGTTGGCCTCGCCAGCAGGTTTTACCATGTCAATCGAGCAGAAGGGACCCTGCGGCTGCGACAATCGGTCTCCGCAGGACTCCCTTCATTTTACTTTGCTCTGTCCCTATTATTCAATGCCCAGGCGTAGATTCCTAGTAGACATCCTAAAAAAGGCCCACCTGGAACATGCCAAAGATGCACTAATCTACTTGCAAAAAGCTTCTGACCCGCTAACCTTGTGTTGTGTTATGAATTTTATCAAGGTTGCGGTCCGACTAAGGAAGACGAGGGGAGAGGATTAAAAGACTTGTGACTCCCTGTTTTAAATTTACAGCCTTGTATGTTAGTATTTTATTGTTATTTATGCACAAGGATCTTGACTAATATTTAATGCCGTTTTATCTATGTATATGTATGTGTGCTTTTATGGTGTTTTTTAATCACCGAATAAAGATTCTTGAATTGAATTGAAAAATTGACTGGCCATGATACACTTTGAGGTTTTCATATAAATGTAATACATTATTGACATTTTTGTTGCCCACCTTTTGATGTATTTACCACAAAGTTGCAACATTATCTCTCAGGAACTGAAACACCTAATAAATGCAAGAATGGACATGAGAAGCAATACTATGGCACTATTTCACAAGAACAGTACAATCATTTGTTACATTGACTTCTGCATTATTTCCAGGAATGCACAAATTATACATCAAATGTATGATTTATATAATTTACACCCATTCACACCTGGTTTTAGTATTGTGAATATTGGAATCTGGCTGGCAAAACAGAATATTTGTTTAGTCAAAATAAAAAGATGCATAATGGCTAACTGTGTAATATCATTCTGTATTGTGACGAAGGAGAGTGCCGCTGTGGAATGCGGCAAATCATTAGGATTTACTGTGAACAAAAAACATGAATTTATATGTCCACCTCAAATCTGTTGCAAAGGGAGCTAGTACCATCTTAGACTCCTCAGGGTAATCAAGTCTCTTAGTCTAGCTGATTACTCCAGTATAGAAGATCAATCACTAGCAGCCTTGACAATTAATTGTCAGCAGGGGACAGAGTAACGCAAATTTAGCAATTTCCCCTCATCACGGCACTTACATAAAATGTCACACTTATTAAAATGTTCTTTCAAAGTTCTGAATGGTCTCTGGAGTACTTCAGGCAGGTTCTCACAGGTCAGTCAAAGTGTTTCCGTTTGAAAAACACTCTATTTAATTCAACAATGCACCACACAGAAAGAGTATTATTGTTGTAACATAAATAAGAAAAGGCATCAATAAATGTACTGTACAAAACAATGGAATAAATAGATGTTAATGTCATTATAATTTACATAAGGGTGAAAATCATATATATTTATATATTCACTAAAAAACCAAAGGTTACGGGGACGTTATAGTTACGGTCAGATTCTACTCATACAAAACCAGAGAAATTCATTCATTATAGTTAGCTGAGCTAAATATAACTTGCACCCCCGCAATGCACTATTTATGATATCACAATTTCTCTGCTTTTGTATGAGTAAAATCTGGCCCTAACTATAACATCCCTGCAACCTTTATTGATTTTTTGTGAATTTCTAAGATGTTTTTAATTTTATTTGCTAACTATAACATTCCTGTAACCTTTTTGTGGGGCTTACTGGGGGTAACAGGTGGGGTACTTGACCCCTAATGACCTTCAGGAGTGAAGGGGATTTCATCCCCCAACCAAGAGCACGCCAGGAGGCGTGTTTGCAGAGTAGTGGAGAAAGGGGTTAGGGCCTCCGTGAGTTGCCGGCATGGTTTCTTTTTTAAAATTTACTTTAGGGAGTGTGGCTGTGTGGCCACCCTTCCCTTGACCCTTTTTGCCCCTGGGACCCCGACACATGTGCCCTCACCCATTTTTTTATTAATAAAATAGAAAGTGAGGAACTGTTTCCACCCCCAGGGCTAGGCTTATGTTTATATTTTTTATACAAAAGAGGATGGGCCCGAGCAGCTCCCCTCCCCTTGGCCATTTTCAGCCCCGGGGACCCCATCCCCCAGCCCATTTCTGTTTAAAAATATATATATTTTGAGGATGAGGGCACGCTGCCCCCTCCTCAGGCTAACTTTGGCCCCCGAGACCCCATCCCCTGGACTCAGTGATTTTTTATAAAATGAAAAATAAAGGGAGGGGGCCCCCCTCCCTGGGCATTTTCAGCCCCGGGCACCCCATCCCCTGGAGCTTGGTCAAGTCATTGGGGACTATGCAGGGGAGCCTTAAGGCCCCCGCACTCCCTGCTGTCTCCCTGCCTCCTGCAGGAGTCGGCATTGCTTTTGGACAGAGGGAAATGCAAACATGCAGTTCCCGCTGCCCATAAGCAATTCTGCTCCGCTTCATGGAAGAAAGAACATTTTTCAATGCTCTCGCTTCCATGCAACGAAACAGTGTTTGCAAAGGCTGCCATGATATAGCAAACTGCAATGTCCTGGGAGTGGGCACCTCAGGACATTGCTGGAGCCGGCCCTTGGGTTGGCGGTCCTCAGGGCATTTATGGCTCCAGGAGGGGGGCCCCCCTCCCATCATTGAAATAGCCATGGAGAGGTGGTGGTCCCCAGGGCTGTGTGGGGGGCTGGAGCTCCCCCCACACATTATTTCTAACCATAGCCCAGGGGAAGAGGTAGTCTCTGGGCCTACATGGGTTGGCAGGAGCCCCTCCTTGCATTACTGTAAACAGAGCCCCGGGAGGGGGTGACCATGTGGCTCCCCACAGGTTACATAATTAGCTGTGGGGAGATGGCGGTCCCTAGTGCTGCATGGGGGCTTGTGCCACCCCACACATTTAGCCACTTGGAGGTGGCGGGCCCTGAGCAGGCCACCACATCACTATTTTTGATTGCCCCTGCTGCCTGCCCCACCCAAGGGCCTATAGGAGACAAAGCATGAAAGTCTGCTCTTTTTTATTTCTTAATTTTCCGCTGGATTTGTGGATCCTCCGCGGATCCCACTGAAATTTAAAAAAATGCTTTTTAGGCCCTGAGGTTCCCTGTGGGACCCCCTGAAAAGGCCTAGGGGTTCATGGTGTTTCTACCCAGCCCCCATTTCTTGTTTTTTTAACATTTGTTCTTGTTACTTGATACAACCGAGTCACAGGATGACTGCAACACTTCCTGGTTTGAAGTGTTGGCAGCCAATCAGATCTCTGGCATGAGATCGGGAGGGTTCATGGATCCCTGAGGCCACAGTTGTATATCTGAGAAATGTTTAAACCTCTGAGGAACTACTAAACAGATTTACACCATTTAATAAAAAGAGTGCTTTCTGTACCAAGAGCTACCTTTTTCCCAAATTTGGTGTAATTCCTTTCAACAGTTCGGGCTGTAGCCGTGTCTTAAGTTTCCTTTTTCTCTGCACCCACTTGACGGATCACTTTGAAATTTTCAAGACAGCAGCTGACGTGACCGCCCCATTAGATTAATCAAACGGGGCCAAAGTTATTGGCAAATCAAAAAAAGCTTTTCCTATAGAAACTAGGTCCTAACTACCTACTGGCAATCGCCAGTAGGTAATATATTTATATATTCACTGAAAAAATCATAGGTTTCAGGGACGTTATAGTTAGTTGGACATTTGACTCATATAAAACCAGAGAAATTCTCCAGTTATAGTTAGTTGAGCTAACTATAACTCGCGCGCCCGTAATCCACTGGTGATGACGTCACATATTACATCACTCATGACATGGTCAGTGACATCACTGATGACATCACTGATGACATCTCAAATGACATCACTGATGACATCATCCAGTGAATGTGTGATTCTTTAAAGTTTAAATATTTTTCAAATATATCTATATCTATATCTGTAGCATTGCTGTGCAAGTGGTGTTAGTATGGGTTTAGACTATAGCGCTGTGAGCTCTGTGGGGTGGTTAGGGTGTGCTATACAGGGAGTGTGAAGCGAAGTATTTACCCCTAGCGGTGTGAAAGTGCTGTTTTGCCTAGAGTGAGATGGTGCTGAGGTGAGGTGCCAGTACACTCGGGATGAAACCGTGAGCTGATTGCTGTAAACTGATGTGCTCTGGGCACTGTAGCATACTGGCCGCTGTAGCATAGCTGTGCAAGTGGTGTTAGTATAGGTTTAGACTAGAGCGGGAGTGGGATCATCAGTGATGTCATGAGTGATGTCACTGACCATCTCATGAGTGATGTAATATGTGATGTCATCACCAGTGCATTGCGGGCGTGCGAGTTATAGTTAGCTCAACTAACTATAACTGGTGAATTTCTCTGGTTTTATATGAGTCAAATGTCCAACTAACTATAACGTTCTGAAACCTATGGTTTTTTCAGTGAATATATATATATATCTCAAACCAATAGACTTTCAGGCATAGTGTGCTGCATAAATTATGCAAAAAAAGAGCAGATAACTCTGGGTAGTTCCCAAGTTTAGGTAGAGAGCAGCTCCTGTATAGAGCACCCTACTACACCTGTGACACACTGAATTAGCTAACCTCAAATGTCTGATTTTCTATCAAAGTTTTTAAGCATAGGATTACCCACAGTGCCATCCATGCTGAAAAGAAAGGGACAAAGTATTTTGACATTTCGACAGCAAGGTCTTTAAGCATAAGATCAGCACAGTGCTCTCCACACCGAGCTGCAAAATGACAAAAGCCTTTTCCCACTTCAGGCCCAGAATTACAGCTTTGGCTTGGTAGAAATATCATCTAAACCAACCTGGAATGAATGAAAGCAACCCCTGAAAAGTATTCTTCTTCAGTGAGGTTTAGCTTTGTCCATACACAGGGGAGCACCAAGTATAAGTAAAAAAAATGCCCTTTTAGGCATAGAGTGCAGCATAAAATATGTAAAATAGGAGCATGCCCGAAGCAGCCCTGCACCAAACTTCAGATGGAGTATTCTGTATGGAGATTTCGTCCAGACGAAATGTAACTCTAGCCCGGAGGATGACTACGTGGATGTCCATGAACAAATTAAATCTAAGTTCAAATCCAGAGGTTACTCCTATAAACATCTGGACATTTCAAGTAAAAAAGCAGATTTGATGAGTAGGGAAAGAATCCTGTTTGAACCACCTAAAATGACAGACTCTAGTCAAAGGGAAATCTGTTTCATCACCAACTCTCAAGAAGCGAGAGATCTGCATATGATTCTGAATAAAAGATGGAATATTTTGAACAGGATTAGGTCTTAAAAGGTAACATAAACAGATGCCCAACAATCACCCAGTAGCAGCTCGTGGAGGGAGTGCCGAGATGCGGTGGGGTGGCGCGGGAGGGCAGGGTGGGGGGTAGTAAACTCCAACTCACGGCCGACAGGAGTAATGTAAGTAAATAAATAAATAAAACAAATTTAATTGTGCGCTATTTATTTACTTACATTACTGTGGTCGGCCATGAGCAGGAATATACTACCCCCTATTCTGCCTCTCCCCGACCCGCCTTCCCACCTGGCGGCACTCCCTCCACGAGCCACTACTGCAATCGCCTATCAAAGAAACATCTCTGTTAAAGACATGTTAGTGCACAGCAACCCAAGGAGGGTACGTGGTTATCACAGCCCAAGGGTTTTAAAATTTACAGCCACTGTAAACACAGTGACAATGTGAAAAAATGTAACACTCCAGAACACAAAAAAAACATAGAAAACCACGGAATGTATACCCTGTAGCACTGACTATGTAGTATACACCATTATTTGCCCAAGCAGAAAATGGTATAGGATCTACCATTTTCCCAGTAAAGAAACGCATTCTCAAACACTGGCGAGAGATTGCGAATAGAGGCATGATATACAGTACAGCGAAACTGACAGGTCATACTTAAAAAGTTTGGAATCCCGTACGATATTAGATGCAGGCAGCATAATTCCTTTAGGAAGTAATATGGAGAAGAAAGTATCTGTACATCTATGAGTAATGAGTTTAGAAAGTCTGAGGCTTCAATTCTTGTTGATCTCAGAAGAGTTTTCAGTAACTTTAGTTGGATGTAATACATTGGTCATTTGAGGGTTTTCTTTGCTGATTTATGTCCTTAAATTTTTTATCAGGGTTTTCAGGTACATATATATGGTATGACTCTGCTGATATCCCTCACTCTATTCCACATCCAACAGCATGCCGTATTCAGACACATATCCTATTTTTAAATTAAAATCTATGTCAAATTAAAACAGTGCATATGAACAGGTTTCTTTATCTGGCGTAAGCGTTTTCATCATGAAGCAGCATGCGCCAACCCCTTAAACAGGAATTAAGCCAAAGCTAGGTAAATCTTATGGGGACGAAT
Source organism: Triturus cristatus (assembly GCF_964204655.1). NCBI lineage: Eukaryota > Metazoa > Chordata > Amphibia > Caudata > Salamandridae > Triturus > Triturus cristatus. The sequence goes on along the minus strand of NC_140588.1, from coordinate 856,649,083 downwards.
AATTTTCCTAAAGGGGATGCGAATCTTTTTAACCCTCCGTACCCTTCAAAATGAAAAAGAAATATTTAAGCAGAGGTGAAATCATTTTTCTAACTCTGACAGGGTTATTGAAACCTTTTTATTCTGCTACTTTAGGTTAATTGCAGTTCTATTTTACTTTTATGGGAAACAATCCAGCCCATTTCCTCTAACAAAGCGATTTATCAGCCATGTTGCAACACCGAGCTGCTCACAGTATGATTTAGCTCACCATTTTAGAATTGATTATCTGCCTATACGTGCAATGCAGTTCCTACACTTAATACTGTACTGCAGTGCAAAGCCAACCAGCACACTTCATTTCAACATATTAATACAATGAAGTATGTGTTGTTTCAGGCTTCCAAAATCATTCTTGAAGGCGAGATTCACTTTTTACAAACGCATAATGCAAATGCAAAGTGACTGGTTTTATTGCATAGATAAATACATCTATTCCTTCAAAGTATGTCCTGGTCTTACACCCCCCTGGTTTCAGTGGGGTGTCCGCTCACACCAGCTGGGTGGTGCTACTCCACCGACACTCAATACACGGCTACACGCAGAGCAGCCGACCAGCATTTCCAAGAGGAAAGTAGTGCATATGGATGAATGTATGAATACATATTGTGCATCATTTCGGCTCATTGTGCAGCGGTTTCCGGCTTACACCATTGAGTATGTACCACGAGCGGTATCAGTACAAGACTCAGCGAGCGGACATTGTCAGTGAGGGCCATCACTGAAATCAGTGTTGCTCAATGAAAGAGCATTACAGTCCAGCGTCCTGTGCAGGCCGCAGCAACGGCAGAGGTCATGACCTCCAACAAACCTTTATGCAGCAAAATAGCCGGTGTTCGAGCCATAGAGCGTATTCCATACAGAAATGCGACGTGCATGTGAAAATTGCTAATTCAGACAGCCATGAAAAACGTGCAATTAAAAAATGACTACATTAATCAGAATCGTCTTTGAAGTATTAGACTAGTGAGCATTTTACGTTGGGAGTCAGGATATATAGGTCAGGAAAATGCCTTGCAAACGTGATGAATGTCCAACAATGTGTAACTTTGGTCGTCCTTATGAGTTGCAGTAATCTCGTGGTCATACGTCATGTGATAATGCCACACCTAATATTGCCAACGCAGCCAGTAATACCAGGTTGCAGTATTCTTGAGGGACCGTAAGTTGATCGCTGCAATTCCATATGGAATGGGGCATAACATGCGGACATCTGTGCTACTGCACTGATTTCCAATGGGACAAATACTTCCCGGCCCTTTCAAGTCATAATAACACTGTAGAAAAAGTATATTTCCTTGATCAAAAACCGTTGCAAGTAACATTTTGTAGGATAAAATTTAGCAAAAAACGCCTATCACTTAGCAATTTTCCAGTGAAAAGGAAAAGCATGTGCTCACCTGCACAAAGTCACCATTGACATTCATAAACATTTTGTAATGCGTCTACAACACCTATCTGTACATTTAATGTGATGGGCGATGAGTTGCATGATAAATGGGCTAATGTGCTCTAAAGTGCCATGAACCCCAAAATACGTGCTCATAGAGTGTGTCATCTCACATGACAAACAATAACTTTAGTGAATATAGGGGGAGAGGAAGGATCTAAAATCATTACAGTGAACCAAATATGATTTGCAATTACAAAAGTATTTGAGTCTAGCTCAAACATGCACACATACGTCTTGGAAAGTAAGTGTTAATTGTGAACCACAGAACAATACCAACAATTTGCTCATGTACATTATGACATGGATAATTTAAGCATGCATATTGGAATTTTTATGACTAGCAGAAAGACTCATACATTACATCCAAATATAGTCGTAAACTATGAGTGACATACTATATGAGCGTGTCTGTGAATTAAGTCAACCGTATTTAAAATGAAAGCTCTTCCTCAGTTGATTACGCATGCAGTATGCATCTCTCAGAGGACTGGTTTGCAGTGCATTTAGCGAAACACAGTTCATTCAAGTGTGGCAACGTGGCTGTGCCGCAGTGCTAAATCGTAAAAGAGAGGTAAAGCGCACATAGACAGAATCAGTTGAGATGGCTTAGTCGTACTACAATTACTGCAATATTCAGATAAAATACCGAACATTATTCTGTGCAGTTCCACTGTCAAAAAATAGATGATCAGCTTGACACGGGGCCAAGCATGGAGCCGGTACAGTGTTGAATAGTAGAGATATGTCTCCACAAATTAAACACTCGCAGACATTTACAGCTCGTAATAGGATTTTAGAAGATTTACTAATTCATAAGGCTACAAAAAATCCCGGGTTTACCATGGGAAACCGATGGCAGATATAGATTTCCAGCAGAGTCTCAATCTGCAAACTTTACTCCTGCATTCCGTGGTGTACAAGGAATAAATGTGTAAGTCATACCAAAAGTGTTACTCTTTCAACTGCAGACGCACGAGTATGCATTTGTGCGGCATCATAATTAATAAAATATGTCCATCACAACATTTATCATACACCATTGATGGTCAAACATCAACACTCACAGAGTCACACCTGATGCCCTCACACACACTCACCCAGTATCAACCAACAGCACCACCAGCTTCCATGGGGATACAGGCTGTTTATTTGCTCCCTTACCAAACGCAAATATGTCCTTTGCACTAATCCTTGAAAGAATGTACAGGGCTTGGGGCAGACTCATGCAGTGCCTTAGGTGGTAGAAGAAACGACCGCCTATGCCAATTCTGCAAACAGGAGGAACCTGAAGCAATATAGGCCCTCAGAACAAGGAGGGTAGTGAGGGACAAGGGGAGAGATGGAACACTGAGGATAAAAGGGGGACTGTTTTCGAGTGAATAGCCTCATAAACTGAGAATAGGGTCTTGAAGGTGAACCTGTGCAGATCTACCAAGTGACAAGCGACTTAGACACATCAGGGGATAGGTAGAATACGCAGTGTGTTTGCCTACCTGAATTCCAAATGAAGATGAAGCAAAATAGGATTGCCTCAAGGATCGATTTGAGGCAGGCAAGGGCAAGCATCAACATACATTTCCCGACCATAATAGCAGCAAAAAAAGCATTGCAAATGACTTTGGAGAAAAAGGAAAAGCTCTCATTTAAGAGACAACCAGATGTTGTCCAGATTTGACTAGAGTTGGTGCTGAGCCAAAACCAGTGAGTGCCCAGCATGGGAACCATAAGGTTGGAGGTCCCTCAATAAATTTACCGGCTCATAATTATCAGGGTTTTGCATCACGTTTGCACCACTCCCCGGGATGAAAGGACGACACAAAACCTAAATGAGATTTACCAAGCCACACAAGTCTACCTTGTGTTGCCCTGTGTGGCTTGATAAATCTAGAGTAATGCAAGGAAGCGCAAATCGCTGCCTTGCGTTACTCTGCTGCAGGGGGTCATGCCATGGGTGGAGCGTTGCTCTTCCAGGCAATTACCCGTGCATTTTGACATATTCCTTGATGTGCCAGCACTGTTAGACCTGGAAACGCATCAGGATTGTACGCTTCCCTTTGTACACGTCCCTGTCAGAGGGGCAACAAGCAGAACTGTAATTATTTCTCCTCGTTGTTTCTCTTTCTAGGTATGCTGTATTGGGCAGCACATGTACAAAGAGGACAATGCCTCTGAGGATTGTATTTGTGCAGGAAGATGTCCCTACAATGCAGGAACCTTTGCATCATGGTGCAAAGGCGCCTTTGTTGGCACTAAGCAGCCGTTTGTGCGCCGCTGCAATCAGGGAACAGGAATGCACCATATATTGTTAAATACGGCACAGGCCAGCCCTCTCCGTTTCATACAGTGCAGTGCAGCAAGGTGGCTGGCTGCGTTCCGTGAAATGTTGATCAATATGGATTTTTCTCTTATCAGAGTTAATGTAAGACCCTTGTCTTTCATCTGATCAGTTGCCGCCACAAGACAATTTAGGAAATAAGGATGAGCCTTGTTGTCATCAATAACTCAGATGAGCGCTGTTTGTGTACCTGTTTCTGTACCTGATTAGTTACATACTAACAGAGCAGATGACTTCTGACCTAAAGACTAAAATGTGTGCTACTCGCTGAGGGTCCTTAGGGGACACCACAGAGTAGGGGTTTGAATGTGGATCTGAAAGGAGCAAGCCTCATTTCAGGAGACCAACACAAATGACCTAATGCGAGCAGCTACTGTTTGCAGTGATTGTGTTTTTTTTAATTCTGTTTTTTAACACCAAATGCATCCTTGCATCAAAATGGACGTGGGATGGATTTTGTGCTGGCTTTGCATTTGGTTAATTAACAGTCATTTCAAGTCATTTTTCAAATATTTTGTATAACTACGCAAAAGCAAATTACTCAAATTTCGCACTGAAGGACAGAGTCAATTTTGGATTTATGTACTATAAGGAGAGCTAAATAGGAGGCTAAGCATCACTACCATAGTCGGCTTACCATTACCTTTTGAGAACTTGCAATGGCGTTTGCACCTTGTTAGCTCCTTAGTATATAAAAGAGTTTGTGGATGCAAGCAATGGCTGTAATGGACCCTAACGCGAGCTAACCTCTCCAATGTGAATAAAATTAACAAGCCCACATTCACTTCATTAGTGACAGAGAATTGGGCATCGAGGTGGGTGATGAGATAAAAGCAGCTAAAATGGCTTCACAAGAAATGTTATTTCAACGCCTTGAAAGGTAAGGGCATCACAAATGGTACATAAAGACTCCATTGCCATGAATATTACCTATTCCCAGCTCCCAGTAGAGCCCAATAGAGCCAGGGCATTTGTTTTTTTTAAATTGGAAGCGACCCCTTGGGCAAGCGTCACTTCCAGGGGCCATATTTAAAAAAAAAGTATATTCTGCTCCCCCCTGGGGGCAGATCGATTTTGTTTAATTGGCAGAAAACCCCACTAGACACCAGGGAGTGTTTTAAATTTTAAAAGGAAGCGACCCCTTGGGCAAGGGTCACTTCCTTATGGGCCTAAATAATTTGTAAGACTTTTCTGCCCCCCCTGGGGACAGATCACCTATATTTTGTGGCGTTTCTGGCCCGGGGGGGGGGGGCAGAAAAGCCCACTAGAGCCAGAGATTTAAAAATAAATTAATTGGTTGCTTCCAGTGGACATATATTTATTTATGTATATTCTGCCCCCCCCCTCCCGTGGCAGATCAGCCCATTTGGGGAGTGACATAGCGTGTTATAATGTGAATTGTTTTTATTTCTTGTGAATTGTAATTGTAATGCTTTATTTCTCCCTTTTTGTTCTAGTTCAAGGGTTTTGCTCTTTAGACTGTTGCAGGTTGCGGTTTCGTTACAGGTGGTTCTGCTGTTTGTGTAGTTGCATGTGTTTGGGAAGAGACTTTTTTTGTACAATGTAAATGAGTTTCATTTTTCTGCATGAATGCGTTTTTTTGCAAATTGTGTAATAATACCAATATGTTTGGCTTCTGTTTTTTGAGTGTCTAAAACGTTTTGCATTTGTGCTTGATGTGTATTTTGTTGTATTTTGAGTAATTTTTTTTTTTTTCTAGTTGGATATCGTTGATTTTTGCTGTGTCTTTGCAGAGTAGGTGCTGGTGAGTGTAGCTGTCTCTTGTAACTGAATCGTATAGTTTTTGAGTATATAGATCATTGTAATAAAGGCACACATTTTTTTACTTACTTATTTTGCACTGTGTTGGTTGTTGACTTGTTTGTGCAGTCTCCTTTCTTAGTAAGGATAATGGCTAGCCGCAGGATTACTGTTCAGCAGGTTGTTGGTATGCTTTTTGATTCTTCCTCTGACCATGGTTCAGAGACTGACTCTGATTCTGAGGCAGAGGTGGGAGGGGAAGATTCAGGCAGTGAGTTTTCTCTCCACATGGCATCATCCGATGCTACTCTCAGTGCGTATGAAGCTACTCTTAGTGCGGATGAAGTGCCTGTGTTAGAGGAGGACATTGATGTGCCGATAGTGCGGCAAGAGGCATCTGGGTTGCAGCCTGGGGCTGCAAGGCTTCCCGTTGGTATAGTGTGGCAAGAGGTATCTGGGCTGCAGCCTGGGGCTGCAAGGCTTCCCGTTGAAAGTGCTGACCTCTGGGTTGCCCCAGGCATGGTGCAGCCAGCATTGCCAGACTTTACTGGTGTTCCAGGGTGTAGAGTGAATACTGAAAACTTTTTGCCAATACATTTTTTTCAGTTGTTTATGGACGATGTGTTTTTGGCAGAGATTGTTGAGCAGACTAATTTTTATGCCGAACAGTTTTTGAGGGACAACAGTGCCAGCCTTAAGCACCACTCTAGAGCTACCCGGTGGACTCCCACAAATCTGGAAGAGATGAAGAAGTTCTTGGGTTTAACTTTTTTGATGGGCTTGCTAATGAAGCCATCAATGTCTTCAAATTGGTCTACTAGTCCCTTGATGGCAACTGCTATATTTTTGGCAGACATGAGTCGTGATAGGTATTTGCTTCTGCTTCGGATGATGCATTTTGTCGATAATAGTTTAGCTTTGTCACAAGATCACCCTGATTGTGACCGTCTTTTTAAGATTCGACCTGTCATTGATCACGTTGTTGATTGATTTTCTGAGATCTATGCTCCTGGGAAAGAAATTGCAGTGAATGAGTCTTTGATGTTGTTCAAGGGCTGCTTGGTTTTTAGGCAATACATTGCTAGTAAGAGGGCAAGCTATGGAATTAAGCTGTATATGCTGTGTGACAGTAGGACTGGATATGTCTCTAATTTCAGGGTGTACACCGGTAAGGAATCCAGGATTAACCCCCCCTGGTTGTCTGTCCACTTTTGGAGTGACTGAGAAAATTGTGTGGGAACTTGGTTGAGGATTTTTTAACAAAGGCCACCATTTATGTGTAGATAACTTCTACACTGGTGTGCGGTTGTTCAGGGAATTGGCCAAAGTGGACACTGTTGCTTGTGGCACAATCCGCTCTAACCGTAAAGGTCTCCCAAAAGAACTTGTTTGTCAAAAGCTTGTGCGGGGACAGTGCAGTGCATTGCATTGCAAAGAGCTTCTAGCTGTGAAGTTTTCAGACAGGAGAGATGTCTACATGCTGACTACCATCCATGATGAAAGCACTGCACCTGTGACTGTTTGAGGTCAGGTTGCTGAAGCGCGCAAACCTGTGTGCATTTTAGATTATAATAGGCACATGGGTGGTGTTGACAGAGTAGATCAGAGGTTGGAACGTTACGCTGCTCTTCGTAAGGCTTACATTTGGTGCAAGAAGTTGGCTATCCATCTTTTCCACTTGGCAACCTTTAATGCTTTTATTGTGTTTCAGGATTCATGTCCTGAGTCAAAGATGACTTTTGCTAAGTTTCAGGAGTCTATAATAGGCAGCCTTATTTTAGTGGAACAGGCATGTGTTCCTAGAGTTGGAGTTGTGGAGGATGTTGCTATATTGAACGATCACCACTTTCCTGATCACATTCCTCCCACACCCTCAAAAGACTTTCCCAGTTGGAGATGTAGAGTCTGTTGGCGAAGAGGTATGCGGAAGGAGACTCGTATGTACTGCCCCGAGTGTCCTTCTAACCCTGGGCTGTGTGTGCCTGCTTGTTTTAGAATGTACCACACGCAAAATAATTTTTGGGAGCATCCATGAGTGGTAAAGTGAACTGCCTGGCCTCTATTGTTTAATATTTTTTGTTCAGTTTCAAGGTTGGCATTTGTGTAGTGTATTTAGTTTCAGTCTTTGTGTTAGTTGATTTGTATCTATGTGCAATTTGTTTGTGTTTTCTTATTTATATAAAAAAATATCCTAAATGTGATGGCGTTGTGCGTGGAGTGGCGTTTGTCTGGCGGTGTGTGTGGACTGGCGCTTGACTGGCGGTGTGTTTGTACTGGCGCTTGGCTGGTGGTGTGTTTGTACTGGCGCTTGGCTGGCAGTGTGTGTGGACTGGCGCTTGGCTGGCAGTGTGTTTGTACAAGTGAGGCACCATTTTTATCGGGAAACCTGGGGGAACGCTGGGTGGTAGGAAATTTGTGTGAGCCCAGTGATGCCACACTTTCGCACACAAAAATGTGTGAAAAAAGTGATTTTTTTCAGCTAAAATTGAGGTTTGCAGGAGATTCTGGGTAAGAAACTTTTGGGGGATACACGCAAGCCATATCTTCCTGGAAGCCCCCGGGTGTCTAGTTTTCAGAAATGTGTGGGTTTGGTAGGTTTCCCAAGATGGTCGCCGAGCATAGGGCCAAAAACCCAGGTGACCCCCCTTGCAAAACCAGGTGGTTTTGAGATAGGCAATTTTGATGTAGCGTCACTACGTGTTGGGCCCTTGCCTGTCGCGGATACTTGCGCCTCCCACACAAGTGAGGCACCATTTTTATCGGCAGACCTGGGGGAACGCTGGGTGGTGGGAAATTTGTGTGAGCCCAGTGATGCCAGACTTTCCCGCACAAAAATGTGTGAAAAAAGTGATTTTTTCAGCTACATTTGAGGTTTGCAGGGAATTCTGGGTAAGGAAACGTTGGGGGATCCACGCAAGCCATACCTCTCTGAAAGCCCCTGGGTGTCTAGTTTTCAGAAATGTGTGGGTTTGGTTGGTTTCCCTAGGTGCCTGTCACTGACACTAGGCCGACCCACACAAGTGAGGTTCCATTTTTCTTGTAAGACTTTGGGGAATGCGGTGTGGGTGGAAATTTGTGGATCCACGCAGATTCCAGAACTATCCACCACAGAAATGTGGGGAAAATGTGGTTCTTTTGACAATTCTTAGGTTTGCAAGGGATTCTGCATAACAGAACCTGGTGGGAGGCAGCTAAGTCACCCCATCCTGGATTCCTCTGGAAGTCTAGTTTTCAAAAATGTATAGGTTTGCTAGGTTTTCCTAGGTGCCGGCAGACCTGTGGTTCAAAAACAACAGCTAGGCACTTTGCCAAAAAAGGGTAATTTTTCAGTGCGAAATTGAGGTGTGACCACTTTGCGTTTTGGGCCGTATCCTGCCGCGGGCACTAGGCCGACCCACACAAGTGAGGTACCATTTTTCTCGTAAGACTTTGGGGAACGCGGGGTGGGTGGAAATTTGTGGATCCACGCAGATTGCAGAACTTTCCACCACAGAAATGTGGGGAAAATGTGTTTTTATTGACAATTTTAGGTTTGCAAGGGATTCTGGGTAACAGAACCTGATGGAGGCAGTCAAGTCACCCCATCCTGGATTCTCCTGGGTGTCTAGTTTTCAAACATGTATAGGTTTGCTAGGTTTCCCTAGGTGCCGGCAGAGCTAGGGTTAAAAAAACTACAGCTAGGCACTTTGCCAAAAAAGGGTCATTTTTCTCTGCGAAATTGAGATGTGACCACGTTGCATTTTGCGCCGTTTCCTGTCGCGGGCACTAGGCCGACCCACACAAGTGAGCTACAATTTTTCTCAGAAGACTTTTGGGAATGCCAGGTGGGTGGAAATTTGTGGTCCACACAGATTCCTGAACTTTCCACCACAGAAATGTGGGGAAAAGGTGTTTTTTTTTTACCATCTTTTAGGTTTGCAAGGGATTCTGGGTAATAGACCCTGGTGGGAGGCAGTCAAGTCACCTCATCCTGGATTCCCCTGGGTTTCTAGTTTTCAAAAATGTATAGGTTTTCTAGGTTTCTCTAGGTGCCGGCAGAGCTAGGGTTAAAAAACTACAGCTAGGCACTTTGCCAAAAAAAGGTCATTTTTCACTGCAAAATTGAGGTGTGACCACGTTGCGTTTTGCGCCGTTTCCAGTCGCGGGCACTAGGCCGACCCACACAAGTGAAGTACCATTTTTCTCATAAGACTTTGGGGAACGCGTGTGGGTGAACATTTGTGGATCCACGCAGATTCCAGAACTTTTCACCACAGAAATGTGGGGAAAATGTAGTTTTTTGGATTAAAAATTAGGTTTGAAAGGGATTCTGGGTAACAGACCCTGGTGGGAGGCAATCAAGTCACCCCATCCTGGATTTCCATGGGTGTCTAGTTTTCAAAAATGTATAGGTTTGCTAGGTTTTCCTTGGTGCCGGCAGACCTATGGTTCAAAAACCACAGCTAGTCACTTTGCCAAAAAAGGTTCATTTTTCACTGCGAAATTGAGGTGTGACCACGTTGCGTTTTGGGCCGTATCCTGTCGCGGGCACTAGGCCGAACCACACAAGTGAGGTACCATTTTTCTCGTAAGACTTTGGGGAACACGGGGTGGGTAGAAATTTGTGGATCCACGCAGATTACAGAACTTTCCACCACAGAAATGTGGGGAAAATGTGTTTTTTTTGGACAATTTTTTAGGTTTGCAAGGGATTCTGGGTAACAGAACCTGGTGGAGGCAGTCAAGTCACCCCATCCTGGATTCTCCTGGGTGTCTAGTTTTCAAACATGTATAGGTTTGCTAGGTTTCCCTAGGTGCCGGCAGAGCTAGGGTTAAAAAACTACAGCTAGGCACTTTGCCAAAAAAGGTCATTTTTCACTGCGAAATTGAGGTGTGACCACGTTGCATTCTGCACCGTTTCCTGTCGCGGGCACTAGGCCGACCGACACAAGTGAGCTACCATTTTTCTCAGAAGACTTTTGGGAATGCCAGTTGGGTGGAAATTTGTGGTCCACGCAGATTCCTGAACTTTCCACCACAGAAATGTGGGGAAAAAGTGTTTTTTTGACAATTTTTTAGGTTTGCAAGGGATTCTGGGTAACAGACCCTGGAGGGAGGCAGTCACGTCACCCCATCCTGGATTCCCCTGGGTTTCTAGTTTTCAAAAATGTATAGGTTTTCTAGGTTTCTCTAGGTGCCGGCAGAGCTAGGGTTCAAAAACTACAGCTAGGCACTTTGTCAAAAAAGGGTCATTTTTCACTGCGAAATTGAGGTGTGACCACGTTGCGTTTTGCGCCGTTTCCAGCCGCAGGCACTAGGCCGACCCACACAATTGAAGTACCATTTTTCTCATAAGACTTTGGGGAACGCGGGTGGGTGAACATTTGTGGATCCACGCAGATTCCAGAACTTTCCACCACAGAAATGTGGGGAGAATGTGTTTTTTGGGAGGAAAAAATTAGGTTTGCAAGGGATTTTGGGTAACAGACCCTGGTGGGAGGCAATCAAGTCACCCCATCCTGGATTTCCCTGGGTGTCTAAGTTTCAAAAATGTATAGGTTTGCTAGGTTTACCTAGGTGCCGGCAGAGCTAGGGTTAAAAAACTACAGCTAGGCACTTTGCCAAGAAAGGGTAATTTTTCACTGCGAAATTGAGGTGTGATCATGTCGCGTTTTGCACCGTTTCCTGTCATGGGCACTAGGCTGACCCACACAAGTGAGGTACCATTTTTCTCGTAAGACTTTGGGGAACGCGGGGTGGGTGGAACTTTGTGGATCCAAGCAGATTCCAGAACTTTCCACCACAGAAATATGGGGAAAATGCGTTTTTTTCCACAATTTTTTAGGTTTGCAAGGGATTCTGGGTAAAAGAACCTGGTGGGAGACAGTCAAGTCACCCCATCCTGGATTCCCCTGGGTGTCTAGTTTTCAAAAATGTATAGGATTGCTTTGTTTCCCTAGGTGCCGGCAGAGCTAGGGTTAAAAAACTACAGCTATGCACTTTGCCAAAAAAGGGTCATTTTTCAATGCGAAATTGAGGTGTGACCACGTTGCGTTTTGCGCCGTTTCCTGACGCGGGCACTAGGCCGACCCACACAAGTGAGGTACCATTTTTCTCTGAAGACTTTGGGGAATGCCAGTTGGGTGGAAATTTGTGGTCCACGCAGATTCCTGAACTTTCCACCACAGAAATGTGGGGAAAAAGTGTTTTTTTGACAATTTTTTAGGTTTGCAAGGGATTCTGGGTAACAGACCCTGGAGGGAGGCAGTCACGTCACCCCATCCTGGATTCCCCTGGGTTTCTAGTTTTCAAAAATGTATAGGTTTTCTAGGTTTCTCTAGGTGCCGGCAGAGCTAGGGTTCAAAAACTACAGCTAGGCACTTTGTCAAAAAAGGGTCATTTTTCACTGCGAAATTGAGGTGTGACCACATTGCGTTTTGCGCCGTTTCCAGCCGCAGGCACTAGGCCGACCCACACAATTGAAGTACCATTTTTCTCATAAGACTTTGGGGAACGCGGGTGGGTGAACATTTGTGGATCCACGCAGATTCCAGAACTTTCCACCACAGAAATGTGGGGAGAATGTGTTTTTTGGGAGGAAAAAATTAGGTTTGCAAGGGATTTTGGGTAACAGACCCTGGTGGGAGGCAATCAAGTCACCCCATCCTGGATTTCCCTGGGTGTCTAAGTTTCAAAAATGTATAGGTTTGCTAGGTTTACCTAGGTGCCGGCAGAGCTAGGGTTAAAAAACTACAGCTAGGCACTTTGCCAAGAAAGGGTAATTTTTCACTGCGAAATTGAGGTGTGATCATGTCGCGTTTTGCACCGTTTCCTGTCATGGGCACTAGGCTGACCCACACAAGTGAGGTACCATTTTTCTCGTAAGACTTTGGGGAACGCGGGGTGGGTGGAACTTTGTGGATCCAAGCAGATTCCAGAACTTTCCACCACAGAAATATGGGGAAAATGCGTTTTTTTCCACAATTTTTTAGGTTTGCAAGGGATTCTGGGTAAAAGAACCTGGTGGGAGACAGTCAAGTCACCCCATCCTGGATTCCCCTGGGTGTCTAGTTTTCAAAAATGTATAGGATTGCTTGGTTTCCCTAGGTGCCGGCAGAGCTAGGGTTAAAAAACTACAGCTAGGCACTTTGCCAATAAAGGGTCATTTTTCAATGCGAAATTGAGGTGTGACCACGTTGCGTTTTGCGCCGTTTCCTGACGCGGGCACTAGGCCGACCCACACAAGTGAGGTACCATTTTTCTCTGAAGACTTTGGGGAATGCAGGGTGGGTGGAAAATTGTGGATCCACGCAGATTCCAGAACTTTCCACCACAGAAATGTGGGGAATATGCGTGTTTTTTGACAAATATTTAGGTTTGCAAGGGATTCTGGGTAACAGAACCTGGTGGGAGGCAGTCAAGTCACCCCATCCTGGATTCCCCTGGGTGTCTAGTTTTAAAAAATGTATAGGATTGCTTTGTTTCCCTAGGTGCCGGCAGAGCTAGGGTTAAAAAACTACAGCTATGCACTTTGCCAAAAAAGGGTAATTTTTCACTGCGAAATTGAGGTGTGTCCACGTTGTGTTTTGCGCCGTTTCCTGTCGCGGGCACCAGGCCGACCCTCACAAATGAGCTACCATTTTTCTCGGAAGACTTTGGGGAACGCGAGGTGGATGGAAATTTGTGAATCCATGCAGATTCCAGAACTTTCCAACACAGAAATATGGGGAAAATGTGTTTTTTTGGACAATTCTTTAGGTTTGCAAGTGATTCTGGGTAACAGAACCTGGTTGGAGGCAGTCAAGTTGCCCCATCCTGGATTCCCCTGGGTGTCTAGTGTTTAAAAATGTATAGGTTTGCTAATTTTCCCTAGGTGCCGGCAGAGCTAGTGTTCAAAAACTACAACTAGACACTTCGCAAAAAAAGGGTAAATTTTCATTGTGAAAATGTGGTGTGTTCATGTTGGGTTTTGAGCCATTTCCTGTCGTGGGCACTATGCCTACCCACACAAGTGAGGTACCATTTTTATCGGGAGACTTAGGGTAATTTAGGTTTGTAAAGCAACTGTTATTACCTATTGATTTTTGAAACATTTCTGCCTTCCAAATGAAAGACATTGTGCAAAAAAGAAGTCATTTTGAAAAATGACTGATAATTCTCATGCTAGTATGAGTATTCCCAATTTCGAAAATGTGCAAATATGTACTGTTTCTAAACTCTATAATGTGTTCCCACTTCAGAAATACATAGGTGTCTTTCATACAGATTTTTCCATGTATACATTTTCCCACAATAATTGCTATATACCCGGAACATAAACATTGCAAATTGCTGCTCAGTTTTTGTCTCTGGGTTCGTCGGGTTCTTGGTGAACTCACAAGTCCTATATATCCCCACAACCAGGAAGGTCCAGCGGATGTAACAGTATATTGCTTTCAAAAAGCTGTCATAAGTAAAAGAAGTTACACGTGAAAACGTTGACACAAAAGGCTGTTTTTTTCAACTAATTTTCACTTGTTCCTATATTTAACTGTTAGTTTCTATAAAGAAACCTTGATGGATCTACACAAATGACCCCTTGCTGAATTCAGAATTTTGTGTACTTTTTTTAAAATGTATAGTTTTCCAGGATCCATTATTACTTTCACACCCATTTCTACCATTAACTGGAAGGAGGTTGAAAGCACAAAAAATAGCAAAAATAGGCTATGTCCCAGAAAAATGCCAAAACTGTGCAAAAGAATGTTGGTTTTCTGACAAAAGTCTGTCATTCCCTAAAAGATGGAAAAATGATGATTTCAGCCCCACAAACCATTTTTTGATAACATTTGCAGGGAAAAACCCAGACGCTTTCATTTGAGCCCGTTTTTCCCATTTTTCCCCCCAAAAACAAAATTTGCTTTATTTTGGCTAATTTCTGGGACCCCTCTAGGGGAATCCACAAACCCCGGATACCTTTAGAATCCCCATGGTGTTGGAAGAGAAGGACACAAATTTGGCGTGGATACCTTATGTGGTCAAAAAGATACAGGGGCCTAAGCGCTCACTACCCCAAATAGTGAAAAAAAGGCTTAGCACGGGGGGGGGGGGGGCGGAAAAGGCCTAGCAGCGAAGGGGTTAAGGATCTAGTCTGCTGAGTAAAAAACCGGATGGTGCCCTCCAGGAAGGTGCTGTGCTGTATTCTAATATTCCATCTCCACAATGTAACAGCGCAGAACAAAGCCAGTCAGTGAGCTTTGGGCTGCCGGAAAAGACACCTCATAATTCTGCGAGAGTTCAGCTCAAGATCAGTGGGCAAAGCAACAGTCTTTATGAATGCAGTGGATGATACACAACAGAAAAAACTAATTTCGTTGCAACTAAAAGGCGCTGCTAAAATTCCAAAGGGAAAAATTATGAATGTTCTCTTTGCTTCCCACTGTGTATCATATCAAGTTTACAGATAGTATGAAGAATATAAAACCCAGGTGCGCCGGAGCAAGATAACAATATCAATGTGAATGTGGGTAATCTGCATGCAGAGGAGCATACCTGAGCTTGAACACTGAAGCACCACAGTGACTTTGGAGGTTCTTTCTCTGTCTTGAATGATGAGAAGAATTATACTGAATGGGACTGCGTTGCGGCGAGAAAATTGAATTCCAGCCATACTCCGAAGAATGCAAATAAAGGAAGATTCAAAGGCTTTGTGGTGAGTGCTTGACCACACTACAAGCAGAGGTAGGGCCCCAGGGATTGCCCAGCCTCAAAAAACAGAACCAGGCACACTGCTGCATGAGAATGCAACAAAAGCACAGAAAGCGCACATCAAACATTAGAGCAAACAGCTTCACAAAAAGTGGCAGCATCAAAGAAAACCAGAGAAGTCAGCGTAAGCAGGTAGCACCGAGCATCGCAGAGCACCACGGGGTGGCATCAGGGGTGGCAAACATCTAAGTTCAACGAAGAAAAAAAGGTCTGCTGGGCCCCACATTTGGTGCAGCAGAGGTTGTGGGGTGGCATGGCAGTCTGGGTGGTTTGCTGCGTTCACTGCCTGTGTCACCCATAGCTGGAGGCCAGGGGTGGGCGGCAGCTTGGAGGCCTCTGGGGTCAAATGGAAGCTGCAGCTGGGGTCCTGCTGCCATTGGTGTCCTTTGAACATCCTCCTTCTCCCACTACTGTGGCTACTCTCAGGTTGGACTCCAAAATCAAGGAAGTTGCTGGGTCACAGAAAGCCTGGCCCCAATAGTCCTGGGATCGGAGCAGTGCCACTGCAGGCCACCATCTGGGGGGAGGAGCGTGCCAAGGCTGTAGAGAGGGGTGCAGGGAGAGACAGGTCAATACAGGCACACACAACAGGACTTGTCCAGCTCTGCAGTCTCCCACCCTGACTACTGTGCACCCTCCACCATGGCAAGCAAACATGAGGATCTAGAGGATAATGAAAGGCTCCATACTGAAAGCACCTTTCACCCACATCAATCACCTCCCCATTTTCAACCATGGTCCAGTCTGTTTTGAGTGAACGCACTGGTAAACTCTGTTCCACTGTAGTTGGTAGAGTTTTTACTGAACTAGTGGAGCACAGAGTGGGGAAATCTCCCTTGAGGGAGTGGAGTTCACCACCAACCCGTATTTTCCATCTGACAAGGTATTTAAAGAGTTCAACCTGATATAATTAATTTTCATACTGCAACAAATACTGCAGTAGGAGAAACCCACTTGATCACAAAATATTCGGGGCCTCATTTACAAGAGACCTGTGCCACCGCTTCATCACATTTTCTGATCTGTAAACCTGGGAATGTGCCAAAATTGTGCACCTAGTTTTTTCCTCTTTCAACGCACTGCAGCACATGTAAAAAGAGGAAAACGCCTCCATTGATTGTTTTTGTGAAGGAAGGTGTCCCTTTCTGCACAAAAACAATTGTGCCAACAACAACCACACCTGTGCACCAATATGTGCATGGTAGAGAGGACACAAATAAACCATATTTTATTAATAAGGTGCATTCCTGCCCTTTCCTTTTGATGCAGGTCAGCACATCAAAGTGACGTGCTGCCCTGCGCCAAAACCTCGTAATTGAGGCCCTGAGAGTGCAATGAACCTAGGGCAGTTAGGTATGTGGTAACATTCACCACACCAATCTAACACTCCAAAAATATGCCCCAACCGTTTAATCTGCTATCAAAAGTTTAAGTGGTTAGATATAAGCAGTTTAAATTGCCATGGGAGTTTCATTTTCTAGAGAGCAGGGCAAAGGTCAAGTAAAACACAAGGACCTTCTAGGTTTGTTGAAGCCCCATATAAAAGAGACAATTATCAAATGTATCAGAGCCATGACTAAAAGAAATGGAACTGGAGCAAAAGAGCTCAAAATAAACTGTAAATCCTGAGGGAAATAATGGGGCTGATTCACAGAACTAATCTGAGACAAAATCCTAAACGTACTACTTTTGGTATTCACAGAAGGCACTTACGATTTATGGTATTAACAGAAATCACTTACGACTCCTAACTTTACATCCGCACTCGGACCATAAATTTCCGCACTTGGGCCAGAGTTTCTGCACCCGGAGCTGAATCCCGCACATGTGTCGGAATTTCCACACCCAGGCCTGAATACCCGCATTTGGGTCTGATGAGCATCTAACGTGCCTACCATCCCCCACCCTACTCCAGCTGAAGTCAGTTAACACTAACTGCAATACCAGCATTGTGGAGTTCATTGTAAGGCAACACAAATGCCAATAGGGTCTCCCACCTTACTGCACCAGTGGAACACAGAAGGCAGCTCTATGGCAGCATTTAGCCACGGCTGTCACAGCATTAGGGTAAGATGTGCGCACATTCCAGGACATCAAAAAGAAGTAGCAGGACGAAAAGAGGAGGGTGAAGGAGAATTACTCCAGGATTCTCCCTGCACCACAATCTGGAACCCACCTATGTCTCACCCCACTTGAGGAGGATGTCCTCACTACAATCCATCCCCACATGCCCCATGGGCTGCCTGTGAATGATGTCTGCAACGTGGTAGCAGGTAAATGGAATGACAAGAACAAGTATACAAAATTACTGTGTTGCACAGCCATTGTGAGTAAGGAATTTGTCCAAAGTTTATATAAAAATATAGTCAGTCAGAGGCTCATGTGTTTCCCTCTGTATGTTGCACCGCAAGTCCCAGAATCCTTTGTATTAGAAATGGAAAATCCCTTTCCCAATATTTAAAACATGGACCCAGTACTGCTGCCGTATATTCCTAACACTGTTAAGTAGCAATTGTCAAAGTGCCCCTTCCACTTATCCAGACATGGCTTGGTCAGTAAAGAATGTAAGGGGGTGGGGGTGTGGTGCAGAGGAAAATCAACAGACAACTGAATAGGGAAAATGTTGGAAGTAGGGGTCCTTATCACTTACCGCCGCCACCAAATGCGGGAGGCGGGAGTCCCCGACCCCTCACTTCAGGCTAAGTAAGGACACCGTCTGAGATAGCCCTGCTCACCCCCTTAGTAGCTTGGCACGAGCAGTCAGGCTTATCTCCAAGGCACGAGTGTATGTGCAACCACGCTCACAATAACCCAATGATGCCACCACAAATAGACTCCACATGAGTTTTTATAAAATGAGTATAAAATGAGTATAATCTTTATATAAAAAATTATACGATAAGACCACACAATAAAAAATCAACCTATAAGAAGAGGTAGTATTCTTTCCGGTGGGTTGGTAGGTTCTAATCCCAACTACCGCTTCTAACCAACAGTTAAGCTTACTTCTAACCGTTTCCAAAAGGTTGGGCAAGTCGGATTGCTAGAATCACACACGTTGCAAAAGGAAACAAATACTGCAATGCGTAACGATATTCTCTTGTACAGTGCAACAGAGAAACAATGCCATACGTAGCACCACAGTCATGTACTTTGCAATTGAAGGAATAATGCAATGCGTATCACTACTACCATGCCCTGTACCAAGAAGAAACAAAGCAATTCGTCATGCTGCAATCCTGTACGGTGCAATGAAGAAATAATACACTGTGCCACGTTATGATCAGATACTGTGCCCTGGAGTAAAAATGCAATGCGCCATGTTACAATCAGGTACTCTGCAAGGGAAAAATAACGCAGTGTGTAGCACACCAAGCATGTAGTTTGTCAGGCACAAATGAGGTCAGGCGTCATACGACAGTTCGATAGTTTGTTAGCAGCAATAATGCAAAGTGTAATACGACAGCTTTAGGTGCTCCATTAACAGTGTCCCCGTTATGGATCAAATGATGACACAAAAGTACTGCTTCCCACTCCGGCCCCAGTACTGCCCCTCCTTGGATCAGCACGGGCCGACATCTGAGCTGAAGCAACAGGCTTGCACAGCTGACAAAGCGAGAGGCCGAGAGAGTGTCCCTCCGGGCCCGCACCCCACCCCAGGTGGTGTTCCACGTTACCTGGGGGGGCGCGACCCCACTCTCCTCCCCGACTTCAGAGAATTGGGCCTTGATCCAGAACTGCTTCACGGGGTGCGGCGGACTCGGGCCGGCGGCTCTGCTCCTCAGGGGCTGCCAGTCCGGGCCACTGCTGTTTTCCTCCGAGGGCCCAATGACTTGGCCTTCCTTCCTGCGGTCTCAGTCAGCACCGAGATCTGCCCTCAGCACTGCGGGGACTTTACTTCAAATTCAGTGCACACCCTACCCAGGCACTCCTCACCAGCGCCTCAGGTTGCACCTCGACATGCACACCGCGCGTCCGAGACTCACCTCTTCTCTGGTGCTCACGACAACCCGACTCTCTTCACCAACGCCCCGCTTGCACCTAGACACGCACCCTGCGCGTCCGAGTCTCTCCTCTGCTCATGGTGCACATGATGTCCAGGCGCTCTTCACCAATGTCCTGGCTGCACCATGACACGCACTCTGCGCGTCCGAGTCTCACCTCTTCTCCCTGTGCACACGATGACCAGGTGCTCCTCACCAATGCCCTGGCTGCACCACAACACGCACTCTGCGCGCCTGAGACTCACTTCTTCTTTTAGCGCACACATCGACCAGGTGCTCCTCACCGACGCCCTGGCCTGCACTACAACACGCACTCTGCGCATCCCAGTCTCACTTCATCTCCCCATGCACACGATGACCAGGCGCTCCTCACCAATGCCCTGGCTGCACCACAAGACGCACTCTGCTCGTCTGAGACTCACTTCTTCTTTTGGTGCACACAACGACCAGGCGCTCCTCACCAACGCCCTGGCCTGCACCACAACATCCACACTGTGCATCTGAGTCTCACTTCGTCTCCCCATGCACACCACGACCAGGCGCTCCTCATCAAAGCCTTGGCCTGCACCATGACACGCACTCAGCGCATCTGAGACTCAGCTTACTCCTGCGTGTCCACGATCACAAGGCACAACTTCTGAGAGTCTCAAGCTGCAAAAGCACCCGCACACCACGTTGCTTGAGACTTCTCTGGAAACTTTTATGATCCTGTATTTCCAAACAGGGAGCCAGCTCACCTCGGGCCCTTGGGGTTACAAGACAGAGCTTCTTCAAGCAGGGGGACCCAGTGCCTCTAAGTACAGTCCCAACAGCCTCTCCCTTATTTAGAACAGCAAACTGCAGACCAGCCCCAGATCACGAAGCAAGGATTGGTCTTTCCACAGCAGTCTCTTCAGTTGCTCCTTCTTTAGCAGAGGTTCCTCTTGACCACAAAATGGGTCCAAGTCTTTTCAGTCTCAATCCATATCTGTTTCATTCCAATGTTCAGGGGTTTCAGCTCTCATAGTTATACCCCTTAATGTCTTTGAAGTTTGTTTATGCTCAGGAGTCCCTGACCTCTCCCTAAATCAGTTCTGGGTGTCTCCCTCCCCGTGTCACCTCTCTCCCTTTGATACTGGGGGTCTGGATCCTTAATCACTCAGCAGGAGGTGGGTCAATTGGTTTATAGCACCAGCCAAGGCCTTTTCACCTCCCGGGTTCCTTCCCCCCCTACTCTCCAGATGCAGCGCAGCCTGGTGCCGTTTTCTCAACCCCTCCCTGGGTCAAGACCTCTCCTTTCTCCTCTCACCTTTCAGTTCTAGACAGACAATCCACATTTCAGCAGAGACACACAGAAATGCATAGAGCACAAAACTCAGCCACTTTCTAAAAGAGTGGTTTCTGAACACACAGTGACAAAACCACCTTCACAGAAAGATGTGTTATGGCACTGTGAGTTCATACATACTAAACATCACCTCTCCATTATAAACTGACAGGTAACTAGGCTAACAAACACAACACCCAGCCTTCCCGATTCTGTCCTATGGGCAGGATGGCCTTTCAGTAGTAAAAAATGAAATGGAGTTTTTTTCACTGTCAGGACATATCACACCTTGGTTTATATTCTGCCTTTTACCTACACTGCACCCTGCCCAGGGATTACCCGGGACCTACCACAGGGGTGCCCAATGTGTATGTAAAAGGGAAATTCAGGCCTGAAAAGGGGTTGCACTTGTCAGGAGAACATGCTAATTTAACACTCTGCGCGCAGACCCTACACTGCAGGCCTGAGCTCCCTTCTCCCCGCGCCTTTGCATTACTAGCCCTGGCACACACAGTGCACATCACTAGGGACTTTACTAGTAAGGCAAACATACCAATCATGGCCAACCAATCACCATTACATTTTACATAGGGAAAACTTGTACTTTGACACTGATCAGCAGTGGCAAAGTACCCAAAGCATCTATATTGGCATCTCTATGTCAGGAAAACGGTCTAGGGGGAAAACAAAAAGTTTAGGGAGCTTTAGCCAAAAAGGCCAAGTCCTACAGAAAAAAAATGCAAATTATCCTAAAAGTAACTCACCTTGTGCTTGCCAAAGTTACAAAGCAGAAGTTGAAAGAATCCTTATTTTAAAACATTTCATTTGCATATTACGTGGTCTATTTCCCACCCTGCCATACCATTACATCCCCAACACCCCACTGCTCCTACCTGCACCGGCTGTCACAGTACTTCTCAATACTGTTAGCATACATAAGATATGGGGAAATATCTGACAAGTTCCATATGTACATTTTCCATTTGGTGACTTTTCTCTCTTCTCACCTATTGAACATTCAGCCAGAGTACAGACAACCACAGTAGCAGAGGTCCCTGCATCTTCTTTGTGGAAACAACATCATTAAGTGCAACGCATACCAGCCTCACTAACTTGTAAGTCAAACTGGTCAGGAGATGTCTGCAGATAACTGAGGGACATGTAGTGCCCAAATCTCAAAGGTAACCAGAGAGTAAAAACTAGCTTTACAACTATTGAAATTCTTAAAGGACATTTACCTTTAGCAAATTACATTTGTGAATAGCGAAAGACAAAATATAACATATCTAGGCTCATCATACCTTTGCGATTTCTGAACATTACAAGAATTCCACCAACATTTACAGAACTCTGAACTCAATCCTGGAATTGAGTGACACATCAAGGCAAATAGGAGCCTCCACTCGATTGTAATTTGTTTTGTAGACTAAATCAAGAAATCCAATGTTAACAGATATAACAATGATGAACAAGAAGTGAGATACAATTGTCAGGAGGATTGAGAATGTGTCCACTGTCCAACTTAGAATGTTTTTTCCATACATGAAATTGTCTAGTCCACCCAGCTGTTAATATGTGTTATCATCAATGGCATGTTTTTTGGCCATTAACAAAACACAGTAGTGGACCTTACTTCAGGAATTGCTGTTGTATCAAATTGATAGACGTTGCTTCTAGGCAGTGGGACCATTATAAATGGAATGTGTAATCACTCATGATAATTATTGCTACACACTCCTGCAACAGTAGGGTCCACACTGCTTGTGCTCATCCTTTGTGCCTGAAATTGAGTGCATCACATGTGGCAGCTGAAATATGAAGTTGCAAACACACTTATCATTGTAGGTCCAATGATGTCCTCCCAGATTCCAAGACCCACATTGACTTCTGATACAAGGTTGGCTGTGACATCTGGTCAGGGACTACACACTGGGCAGGTGCGGGGCCATGGTAAGTAAACCCAAGAATAATGTACCTGAATGCTCATGAAATGTGCCTTTACTCTCCGCTGTATGTTGTATGTGTTTTAAATCAATGTTGACCTGCATCACAATATGCCTACATCTGGCATTTAACCACATACCAGACTACACCATGGTTGCTAGTAAGTCCAGAATGGACATAAAATAGTATATAGTGTCATATGAAGTATACTAGACACAACTGGATTGTAACTCAATAATATGAAAACTTCCTAGCAAAATTCCAATGGACAAATCATATTGAAATTGGTGTGGATGAGGCTCACACTGATGCCAGTTGTGTACTTTTGTGATGGATGTATGGGCTGCTAAGGTGAATCTTCAGGAATTGAAATTTTAAAATCTCTTGGCTGAAAGGCACAACGCAAATCCAGTGTAGGGGGCAACCATCAAAGCTTCTCAACTTACCAACAATGTGGGATCTGAGTCAAATGTTGCATTCTGCTTGCTTTCTCTCCTCTTCTACTGTATTCACCGATATAAGTGAGTATATAATATATGAGGGTAGG
This sequence comes from Triturus cristatus, assembly GCF_964204655.1. Lineage (NCBI taxonomy): Eukaryota > Metazoa > Chordata > Amphibia > Caudata > Salamandridae > Triturus > Triturus cristatus. Next base: position 856,625,968 of record NC_140588.1, on the reverse strand, counting down.
ATGTCTGCTGTACAAGACATCATCCGTTGTCAGCTTAGATCTACTATGATGTAAGAAATGGATTATGGAAACAGACAACATTAAAAGGATGGAGATAACAAATGTGTGCAATGCAATGTTTGAACTGATGTGCAAATGTGAAACTGGTCAGCCTGTGGATGTAAACTCCTTTGGACTTGTCAACAGACAACATTATACTTATGAGACATGTTAGTCTTAACAGTGAAGGTGTAATCAATGTCATGCCGTGGCGTCCTGATTATTTCTCCCTTTCCTTCAAATATCAGTAGCCTTCTTATACACGTTGTATGTTGATGTGTCATCTCATTGATGTCAGTACTGTGTGGAGGTAACAGCTGGCAATTGCTGCATGTGAGCAGGAGCCCACATGTAAAGTCCACGAGGTAAACATGATGCACAATGTCCAGTAATATCCTATCAATGCTCATTGAGAATCACATATACATGTTAGCCCATAGCTACCATCTGGTGTACTGAAATATGGACATGTATGTCTCATTACAGCTGCTAACAGGATGACACCAGTGCAGCGTACAACACTGTCCCGGGGAATGCAAGACATCCTGGCTGCAGCAGTGAAACCCTCTCGCACCTGTCCATCAGGTAATTGTGGATGTGAAGTGTTTCCCTATCAAAACCATTTCAAATCCTGCAGTCGGTGTTACATACATATCATAAGTGTCAATGGTGTCAGATCTATCTACAGCTGCTGGATCGGGGACTGCTTCGTCAACAAAACCTATGAGGAGTGTAGTGAGGATATGGACACACCTGCAGACATTGCTAAGTTAGCATAAGTAAGATATGCTTGGCCGCCATTTTGCCGCTCTTGCTCATGTTACTACTGTAACATGCCATATTTCTCGTAAACACTTTGCTTGCTCGCTTTCACATGAGAACTGTCTGCATTTCACATATTTAGTTGAACACTCTGCTCCTCGTCTGGTCAGTGTGTTCAGGGTCGAAAAACAATGAGCTCTGTTGATTTGCTTTGGTCAGTCTCACGTCCCTAGCCATAACATAGAACACAGCTGCAAACCTGGAAATCTGGCGCTTTTAATATTGCCTTGCATGCATGTTAAGACACTTGGAGAAACGCTTTCCAGGATAGAAGAGCTGGGCTCGGAGGTATGGGGTCCCCCTGACAAAGCCTGGAGGTCTTCTATGCCTTCTAGCACGGGGAGGGTGGCGAGGCGCTATAGTCCTGTTTCCGCTATCATTATACTATAATTTCCCCTTTTGTTCTACATGAAATTGTAACCATGCTGATTTGTTTGATCTTATGCATATTGTTGCTAGTATTGGCGCGTGTATTGTGTTATAGAGTATGTTAGTTAGAATAAACATTTTAAACTATTCCTTGGCTCTATTTACTCATGTTGTGGACAAGTACTAGAGTTTGAACAAAAGAGTGTTCTTGTTCCCACGTATCCTGAGAGGGACGGAGTTGCATGTTCTAGGATGTCTAATCATTGGTAGCTTTACTTTAGCACGGAAAACGAATGACGAATGAGACACTATAGCTAGTCGGATTGGGGTTCTGGGCACCGAGGTGGGTATTTTGGTACACCACTACACACTGAGGTCCTGGTTTCCTGCGCATAGTTCTGTGTATGTGCAGAATCCCTGCAACATGGCGAACCAAACGTTTGGTCTGGTTCTTGTTTACGAGGCACTTTAGTAGTACTTGTGCTTGTCTATGATACCCTCGCTTCAGTTTTCCGGTAAACTGCTGTTAGGGCATAACCTACCTATATTGATATTTATATAGGTTTTTTCCAGCTTGATACATTAAATGGTTTTATAGTTCTTTTGAATTACTACCCTATTGCGCTGGCACACTATAAGTTGTTCTCCTTTTCTTCTCGATATGGCTGAGGTAGATATTGTGGCACATAGCCGCGGGGCGCTCCGTCGTCATTTGACTACTTATGGAGTGCCCGACACAGGTATCTCACTCATTTTTGTGGTGGGGCTAATGCAGCTCACCACTTTGAGGTGTTTTATTCTTGGGTAACCTTTCCGGCAGTGAATGAAGAGGATAATTTGTTCCATACATACACTCCCACTGCAATACCTGTAGCGTATCGGCCATATACAACTCTCAAAGTTCCGATTTCAGCATGGCAACACCGTATTTGGTTTAATGGCGCCCTACCCCCAAACCGTGACCCCGGTCCGGTTAGGCCCTTTATAGAATCCAGGGGACACTTAGCCAGTTTTGGCCACGTTATTTAGCAGTCGCTGTGGACGAGTTACATGTCTTACATACTTCCTTGATCGAGGTACACAGGGCTCTAGTACAATACGTCTCACGCAATCTACAGGTGGGAGCACCTGTAGTTGCTGTGCAACCAGCTGGACCAGTGGGACTAACTATTAGTCCGGTTATGGTTAATTCGGTTATGTGCAAGCGTCCCCAGAATAAGGAAGATTTATCTTACTGGCTTGCAGAGAACTTTGACCAGCTGAAAGCAGTATTTCCGAATACAACTCCTGTGGAGACACACAGGATTCTTACTATTAGTTTGCAGAAAGACTTAATACCTGAAGTAACTGATTGTGAAAATTGGGGTAAAGTGTTTGCGGTGGTGTGTATTCGAAATGTTTTGGCACACCATCTATGACTATGATCCCCTCCATGATTAAGCGTGTTCAGGATGAACATGGACCGGAGGTGGCTGCGGAGATGGGGATGAGGTTGGTTGGAATCTTTGACGTAGTTGCTGATCTGATCCTTGCTAATGTCAAGGGAGATGCGGTTAACCTTCAAGTGTCTAATACGTTGCGCCTTGTACGGGATGAAGTGAAACAACGGGAATTACCGAAAATTATTTCAGAAGCTTATAGGAAAATTGGGCGCAATAGTTAGAGTGTTAAGCCTTTCGCTAGAATACCAGCGAAACAGCAAACACAGACGGCACAGTCTGCTAAAGATGACCGTCCAAACTTTCCTTAAAAAGAATTGGAAAAATAAGAAACAGGGGAAGCAACAACAAACACAAGGGTCGCATGCAGCGTCACCAGTTCCCGAACCCTCTGAGCGCACTTATGAACTGCGCAACCACGCGAGAATTAGGTCTCCTGACAGGTTTCAGGTTCCTGATCAGCGTTCTACTCGTTCTTCACAGGCAACATCAGGCTCACAAGCCGGTGGAGGGGAACGCCAGGATCATGGCAGAGGTCGAGGTGCCCCACAAGGTCGTGAGCAGCCTCGTCAAACTGAAAGCAAAGGGAAACAAGACGATTTTCCTCATCTGTGACCGCCTTTTCAGAAAAAGAAAGTTGCTCCTTTAACAGCGAGATATGCCACAGACGGTGAGGACCCAGCTCCGGAACCTAACATGGGCAGTAACGCTGCTAGACAGCGCAGCGGTGGTTACACTAGTGGGGCAAGCACTGGGTCCATTTCTGGAGACGACAGCAACTGAAACATTCATCACAGTTGAAACGGCTGACACATGAGTGGCTCCCCCTGGCAGATTATATGATATAGTACTTCTAATTGAAGGTGACATACATCGTGTAATAAAAGGGATTTTTTGGGAAAATCAGACTTCTTCATATGACATACTTTTGGCAGAGAAAGATTGGCCGCCGCTTTTTGTTTTAGTCGCTCCCACGGGTGAGGAGGTTATACTCCCCAGGTTTTCACATATTGTTTCCAAAGAGACATGTGTGTCACCGATGAATAACCCTCTATTTATAGTAGCATAACCCGATGGGTCATACCGTTTAGTGTTAGATTAACGACCTTTGAACTCACATTGTCAGACTTGTGCGGTGCAGAATACCCATAGTTCTGCGTTAGTCAACGGTCTTGTTCGTAAAAAATGTAGAACTACACTACACATTTCCAACGGCTTTTTCAAACACAATCTTTCACCTGAAAGCAGTCAATGGACTGCCTTCACAGCGGGCGGAAAGCAATAAAAATGTACGTGTTTGGCAATGGGCTACAAAAATAGCCCTGGTGTTTTGCCGCCCATATAGTCTCTTTGTTTTTGGGCTACAATTTCAACAATGAAGAAAGAGGCTTGGCGCCTCACTTCTTGGAAAAATGTGCACGTTTGTGCCCTCCGACTACACTGAAAAAATTACAGTCTTTGCTGGGTTTTTTAAATTTCAATCGAACTTACATTCCCGATTATGCCCAGCGTATCAAGCCTTTGTATGCTTTGATACAACCTACTTTTTCAAAAGCCTGCTGGCTTCCGGAACATTCTACTATACTGCAATCTTTGCAGTCTGATCTTATTGCATCAATATTCTTGTTGACTTGTGATAACCATACAAACCTGGTGATACGAATCGTGCCAGGCGCAGTGGGTTTCACTTACTTGACATTTAATGAAGGAGAAACAGTACCTATTGCTTACAAGTCACATTTGTACACTTCGGCTGGATTGGGGTTTTCCTCTATTGAAAAAGTTTTGACAGCAGTCCAGATGGCGATCCTAAAGGAACACGCACTGGCACAAGGGAAACGTATTCTGGTTGTAACACCATGTCCCACTCTGGAAGCAGTGACAAAGGCGAGTGTACCGAATTCTAAGACTTTACATCCTCGATGGATACAATGGGCCACATCGTTGACCTCTCCTGATGTCACGTTTATTTTTGACTCATCTTTGCGTACACAGGAGTTTTTACAGTATGAATTTGTTCATCCTCCTCCACTGTCAGTGTGACCCCTTGAGCAGTACACATGTATCATCTATACCGACGGTTCGGCGCAACCAGCAACTGGGTCTCAGCATTCTTACTCGGCTGCTTGTGCTATAGTGGTGGGTACCGTGGTGAACGGAGAGTTCAAGTCGAATGTAGTGCAAACTCAGGCACTAGGTGACTGAACTGCCCAATTAACCGAGCTGCGCGCTTTGGTACTAGTTCAGGAGTTTGCAGATCCAAATGTGACTACATTAATTGTAAGCGATTCATACTACTGTGTTCAGTCTTTTAATGACAACTTATTCTTTTGGTCTCAAAATGACTATCGTGATTCTAAAGGCAGTGCAATTAAACATAAAATGCTTTGGGTTCGAGTGGCAGATCTTAAAGACCGTCTGCCTCTCACACAGGTAATTCATACTCTTGGTCATCAGCGCGTATGAGTACACGCAGTTGGCAACAGTTTGGCAGATGAAGCTGCCAGATCAGCAGTAGCCACTTATTCAGTAGCAGCAGTTACAAGATCCATGAATAAGATTGATAAAAAAATATTGGCAGCAATAGCTGCTACCGAGAGGGGGTGATAATTACCAGCAGGGTTTCCCTTCCAAATGTCCATTTTCATTTAAGTCTGATAATGTTCCTTATGCGAGAATTAACAACGTTGGTGACAGGTTGATACCCAACGCGGACCGCAGACCTTCATTGCTAACAGCCGCACACGAAGGCATGGCTTCGGCGCATGCTGGAGTGTCTGCTACTGTTTCTATCTTGCAGCAGCGTTACTGGTGGCGCGGCATATATAAACAAACCCGGAATTACGTACTTTCTTGTGACATTTGTCAGCAGATTAAACCATCTACGGCAATCCGCCCACCACAAACACAGCTATGCATTTATAATAAACCTTTTGGTTGTGTTTATTTAGATCACTGTGGTCCTTTTTCTTCAGATACTGCCTATAAGATCATCTTAGTTGCAGTTGATTCGTGCACACACTTTCTATGTGTTGGGCCACAACGCAGTGCTGACGCCCGAACTGTCATCAGGGAATTGCGTGTCTTTGTGGGAATTTTTGCATGTGGCACCTTCCACTCAGACCAGGGTCCAGCATTTGCCTCTAAGGCGTACAAGGATACCATGAGGTATTTGGGGTGCAGGTCACATTTTCGTCTCCATACAGGCCTGAGGGCAATTTGGTTGTGGAGCGAGTGAACCCATTTGTGTAGCGTACAACGTGCACTAAATAATATCCCTAGAAGATCTCTGGGTGGGCGGACCCCATACGAAATGCTCTTCGGCATGAAAATGTTTGTGCCAGACCTTGATGGTCTAGACATGGCGGCATCAGCCACATCCTTTGATGTAGATAATCATTCTGCTGTATTACAGAAACTACAAGAGACCCGTGACAGTCTTGCAAAGGGAAATTTACCCTCATCTACTGATGCTTCGCTGCAGATTGTGGTTGTCGGCTGGCTACCCAAAATCGGTGACCTGGTCCGAGAGAAGGTGGAGAACAAGAAAGAGTTTGGCCCCTCTTATCGTAAACTTGTCCCAGTGCTTGGAGTTAAGGGCTGTAGTGTACTTCCTATATCCCTGATAGGCTCTGCGCATTGGAATAATATACACTATAGTTTTGGCATAGAACTGAGGTCAGTATGTCTCTATCAAGTACATTAAACTTAATTACTTATGTGTGCCAGCTAACTCAGGGGTCAATGGAAACTTCTTGAATATACAAGAAGGTATTAGTTTCTGACAACCGCATAAACATGACAACTTTGTTTCCCTTCGAGTCAGAACAATCTCAGAATCATGAAAACAATAGATAACAGATTCAGTCAGTCAATCATGCATGCTTTGTTTCTACAAAGTTGCACAGAAATAGAGAGACGGACGTTTCAATAGAAAGGGTTTATTGAACAGTCTTATTTCTCATGAAGAGATATGAACTGCTACAATCGGAAGACAGGATGCGAAGTACAATACGTACAGGGTTAGCAGTAAGCTAAAATAATACTGCAATAGCATGGTTTGTAGCTATGACATATATTCATAAAATACATACATAAATAACACAGGCTAAAATGTGGATACTCATCTGATGCTTCTAAATAGGTCTACCCCAGTGTACCTAACCTAAGTGTAGTACGAGGTAAGAAGTAGGTGCTGTTTTCTAAAGTATAGCTAGCTATAGTTTTAGTTTTGCCAAGAGTTGCCAAAAGTTTCTCTAAGTTCTAGTCAGCTCCATACCTTAGAATGTGTGAGGTTGGAATCTCTTTCTGGGACTCAAAATCTAACACCCCGCAAGGGGAGTCAGAAACACTGGAGCTGGATTCTCTGTGAGGAGGATGACAGCGTCTGGTCAGTGCATCAGGCGGGAACTCGATCTCCTTCTGAACTTGCTGTGGCGAATCGCAAGTAGGCAGTCGAACTGGACCGTACCGGAACCGTGGTTTGCCAAGGCAAGTGCAGGTATATTTATACCTTGAAGGTGATAAGGAATGCCTGTATTAACGTAAAAGTCGGGCATCGGAACGTCATGAATGAACCCCTAAGGAATAGATGTTCATGCATACTAAATGAGTTCTTGGAGAAATCAATATCCAAGCAAGGGAAATTCCTAAAGGCTTAAGAGTCTGGTTTTCCAAGAACTCGTTGTGACGTGGATTGACGGATGTAGGAGACCATGCCTGTATTTGGATAGCATGGACAATGCCTAAATAAGGGCTGGATTTTCTATGCCTAAATAAGGGAAATATGAATTGTACCTATATAAGGGCATAAATCGGGAAACCTATATACGGAATCTAAATCTACACACAACAGGATACTTTACAGTCATTTTACCACCACTTCCTGGTCGAAAAAAAAACCAGATACATCTCAGTGGACAATGTCAAGCTACAACATCTGGCCGATCCTGAATAGCAAAACACCAGTGGTCTCTACAACAACTGTATCGAAAGATCCTCGCTTACCCGCTACTAACAACACGCAGGAAGACACCGCCATTGAGCTGGACTCTGTTAACAATCCTTTGCTGCTCCTGCCTGCTTCCACTCTAAATGAAGAAACTGAATATGCTTATCCAACTACAGTGTCATTACCTGGTTTGCGACCTGAGGCTATTAATGAATCACGTTTTTCCTTTGACTCACATTCCACATCATCAAAGGCCCCTTCCAAATTTTCTATTTTTGTCGCCTGGTTTAAACAAACTTATTTGGTTCCGCCTTGGACATGAATCTGGTTGGTGCTCATCACAATTTTTTTGTTTATGTCCATTGGCTTTGTGACATTCTTTTTCCTTCTCATCAATGGTCACTACCTTCCTGAACGCTTTGCTGTTAAACTGGTAGATGGAACTTTGGCTCCGCACTCTTCTTCTCACATCATAAAAAGAGACCTGACTTTTGTGAACATCAATGCTTGGCCCGTTATAGACGGCATAGTTTGGGATGCTGTAGATTTTCAAATCCATGGCCCTACGGAAATGATTAATGTCCCAAATGTACTTCATGTTTCAATGGGTGATGTAGTGAAACATAACATACGGTCTGATGATTGGGACGAGCAAGCTGTGCAATCCTTGTTTTCAGACTTGAAATACTATGCCGCTTTTGATGCTGAAGATTTGTATTTGAATACTGCAAATTATGCGGATTTGTTTTGCTATCAGCACTATGGTCATTATTATCTGCATAAAGCTAACACGTTTAGAAATGTTTTTAATTATAAACTATGGGAACATTGCTCGGCTCCTTTGGAAGGCAGCTCTAAAACATTTTTGAAAAAATTCACATATTTTACCAATTTTGAAAAATCAAACTCGGGTCGTTCTATTTTAAATTAAATGCTTCTTCAAATTCTAAAATAATGCTCACCCACAGTAAATTATTATATTCTACATCCTTTATTGATAAATTGTCAGTGGGTGGCTATGATCTGTGGAAGTCCACAATTGATATTAAATCAGTTTGGGGTTCTAAATCCTGGCAAGTGCAAGGCACAGAAGCGTTACACCGCACTTGCCTCATCCCATCACATATTCTAATTTTAAATTAATCCATTTATCAAACTACTTGTTTTGGATTGGCAACTTCTAAGCAAATGAATGCCCCTGCTATTCCTGCATTAGCTGCATATCAGAACTGGAGCAATTGTACTAATTATTCCTTGCCTGAATTAAAATTACTTTTTAACAATGATACCTTTAATTTTTCTAGTTTGGATCCCCTGGATTGGTTGGTTTGGCAAACTAGTTCAGATGCTTGCCAACTTCGTTTCCATGACAAGGCTCCTGGTTACACACAAGATAGGCCTGATCCTCGTTTTGCTAACTCCCATTCAGTTACTACATATTCCGTGGGAAAGTTATGTCAAAATTGGTTGCAACACTCGACTCTAGATTCAGTGAAACAACATTTGTCGTTATTATCAGGTGACATTGATTTGGCAGATTTTATAAAAGGATCTGCTGGTCCAAGATCAAAAAGATTTATTTATGCAACTTACAATGAAATCTGGAAGATGTCCCAAATTGAAGCAGCTTCCCGTTTAAGGGCTATTGATCAGGGTAATTTCCCCTTTTGTTCTCTATGGAATTGTAACAATGCTGATTTGTTTGATCTTATGCATATTGTTGCTAGTATTGGCGCGTGTACTGCACTAAAGAGCACGTTAGTTAAAATAAACATTTTAAACTATTCCTTGGCTCTATTTACTCATGCTGTGGACAACTACGAGAGTTTGAATGAAAGAGTGTTCTTGTTCCCACTAATCCTGAGAGGGACGGAGTAGCATGTTCTAGGATGTCTAATCATTGGTAGCTTTGCTGTAGCACGGAGAACAAATGAGACACTATAGCTAGACGGATTAGGGTTCTGGGCACCGAGGTGGGTATTTTGGTACACCACTACACACTGAGGTCCTGGTTTCCTGCGCATAGTTCTGTGTATGTGCAGAATCTCTGCAACAGGAGCATGGTTCAACAGTTGACATCAGGGGGGGATCACAAAGGGACACAATGCTGTGGCTGGAGCTGGTGAGTTTGCTTCTACAATGTACATCTCTGTTTAACACCTCAGTGCTATGGTGTGAGCTGTCACTTGTAGGGGTACCCAAAACAGGTCACATGTGTTTCATCTGTTGATGCAAAGTAGAATAGACTCAACCCTTGTGTTGCACCACATCTCATACTAGGTCAATTACTTATCCTGTTACAAACTCTGTATTCCAGGTGATGATGACAATGAGGAGGTTGAAACTTTGACCAGTGTTGGGCGACGACAATCAAAGGGGAAAATCCACTGCTCCTCCAGACAGTAATGTCAGCTGCAAGTACTGTGCATGAGGAAGAAGATGAAGTACCTGAGGTGGATGAAGGATGATGATGGTGGCTATCTGTTCATCCTCCCAGAGGATGAAGATTCTGATGCCATGGACAGAAATTTTCCTACATCGCCCACATTTTGCAAGGCATCACACCCTCCGCCCAGCAAAGTGCCTCAGCCTTCTCGAAAGCAAAAGACTGTCTGTCCCCAGTATAGAGCTAACCAACCACAGATCACACACACACCAACACAGACATCACTCCCTCACAGCCCTCACATTCAGGACAGATGTGGTGGTTCCCCTACACACTCCTCCCTATACAGTGTATCCCAGGCATTCTCTCTACCATCTGAGGAAAAGTACCAACCCTGTTCTGGTGCAGGTATCCCCTGGGAACTATTCTCCTGTCCACAGGCTTCCACCTGCCACCCTCACCCCTGCTGTTGGACCTGGCGGTCTCATCCATGTCCGACCCCTGCAGAGAGGGCCTGCACCTGGTCATGGTGGCCAGTGGGAGCAGGACTTCTTCAAACAGCAGGTAGATATGAGCCAGGACATTCGTGCCATATGGGCTACCCTGTCACACATGTCTGAGGCCCTACAGGACATGCACCAAATCCCTCAGGTGCTGGATAGACTGACCCATGTTTTGGATAGGATGGATAGATCTTGGCAAGACATATCCTAGAATATCAGAGACATTATACCTATTCAAAGGGAAGAGAGTTTAAGAAACCATGCCTTGGCCATGAACATGATGGAGGGCATGATGAAAGTGATCCAAAGTCTCCCTCCATAGTCAATGCAGGGAAGGTAGCCTTCACATCTGCCTGCAACACATCAAACCCACCCACCTGTACCACAAACTTCACAGGACCACAGCGAGGGTAAACACCAACCACCACCCCCTGAACAGGCGCTACCAATACCTTCGCAAACAGCCCCTGTCCACGCACAAACACCAACTGTACATACACCATCCGCTCCTGCACATGAACTTCACCCTGTACAGGCACATGCACAACACCCACCTGCACCTCAGCGACAACCCAGACATGATACCTCACAGCGATCCACATCTCACATGCAAAGTCGTGAGTACGATCCCCATTGATCACATCCCACAAACTTTTGGACCAGTGTGAATATGTGTAAATAAAAAGTAATTCACTTCACAAATCAATACTCTGTTGTTTATCATGCCCTGATAGGCAAATGTATACCAATTTTGGTGGCCTAGAGATGTGAGGATGTATGTTTGTGTGGGACACATGTACAAGTATAACCCCATCATTCCAACAAGCCATAATGTGCAGAGCAGATAACTCCCAAAATATATGTCCATATTTTGTAGTAGGTCTAGGCGGTGAACACCACTCCGCTCGCGGAGTTTGCGGAGTTTTCCGTACTCCATGTTACACAAATCTCCGCTTAGTATTGCGAAGCAGAGTTTTTGTACTTGCTCGCGTTCGTCAACATCACAAGCAAGGAAAATCCACCTCCCGGTAAGATATTTCTTTGTTCAGTATCGTCAACATCAAGTTGGCGAGCGCAAGCGTGGACAATCAACCTCTCGGCGAGATTTCTCAAGGCGGGTGGTCAGATTTCTCATTGCGAGTGGTCACGTATGCTCAAGAACGCTCACGTTGAGAAACCGTCCATTCGCGTTGAGAAAATATGGTGCTTGAGTAAAAAGCTACTCGAGCGGCAGAAAGGAAGCAGTGCCCGCTTGCACTGTGCATGGTGCATTTCGCGATGATTGCACAGTGCGAACAAGCACCTGGCACTGAAAATCACCGCAAACTGGCTTTTATCTAATGCACTCCACTGCTAGCGGAGCTCCGCGTAGTGCGGTGGAGTTTTTTTTGCACTTAGCGGAATTCCGAACTACTCCCAGGCTTATTTTGTACAAGACATTCACAATGAAGTTGAACAAGATAGAGAAAGTATGATTCAAAATAAGATTTTATGTAAGAAAAAGGGTGTGATTATTAAAACAATAACAGTCTGTTTGGAAGGGAGAAAGGAAAATAAATGATGTTCTTACTACAGAAGGAGAAGGGAACTTGGATTGGGGTGGGGCAACATAAATATAACATGTCAGGGAGCGTCAGGGGAACCAGTCTATTTACAAGGGGAAAAGTAAATAATAGTCCACAAAGAAAATTCTGTCCAACATGTCAAGTGTCTTTCTGGTCATCCTCTAGTACCACAATGTCCAGATTCGCTTAGTCTGATGTGGGCTCCTGGCTGGCCGGTGCAAGACCAGGCACCACACTGGGTTGGGACACACAAGGAGTACAGGGGACACAGTGTGGCGCAACAGACAGGGGGAGACATTGACAGTGGTGTGGGAGGGATGTTGGGATAGGAGAGACAACATGGCTGCAGACAGGGAATTGACACTGGCAGTGAGGGTGGCCAGAGCTCGGGCAGTTTCTTCTCATATCATGAACATCCCTAGACACATCTGCAGCATGATGCGAGAGGACATGTCTGGCTGACACTCACATGCCCACATCAAGTCCTCTGGTAGAGCCATAGGAGGAAAAACACAGGGAGGGGTTTGGGTTGAACATGAGGGTTGTGGTGCCTCAGGTTCGAGGCCAATGTTGGTGTTGACCCGGCAGCTATGATGAGGGTACTGGTTGCAGGGGATGCAACTGGAAGCCCGATGGAATGGGGGCCTATAGAGTTAGGGAGGGGCTGATGGCAGGCACAGGTTGTGTAGTGGCCTGCCCTGCGAACACCTCGCCAAAAGTAACAGGTGAATGGTCTCGGGGAGAGTAGATTCCCCCCTGGGCAGAGGTGTCCAGTTCTACCGCCCCCTTCAATGTCTTCAGCCTCAACTTAGTCCGTAGCACCAGAGGTGTCTTCCTGCTCAGTCCGGGTAAGCGCAATACCCCTGCCTTGTGATGTCGAAGGTCCTGTCTCATCCTCTTCTCCCTCACTAGGTGAAATAGGTCGTAGCTGCTGGTGCACCACAGATGTCCTGCTCTGAACAGTGTACGGCTGTTTATCCTTTTGGCCAGCTGAGCAGGCTGAACTGATAGACACACATCATGATGTAGTGGCTTACACGTCAGGACAAGACATATTCCTAGAGGAGCCAAGGTCAGACTTTGTTCTCCTCTGATCACACTATACAGTTGTGAGTGTTTATGAGCTTAAATTACGTGTATGTTCACTGTCATCTCCTGATTTGAATCTAACACGGACATCTCATGAGATTTTTGGTGGCTTACACATCTGTACTGGCCAACCATCAACTTTGGCATTCTTGTGATCTGTGTGTCCTGTCACTGCTACATGGGCGGGTTCCAAACCCAGTTTACAAAGGGAGATCAGAGACAGTCCAGATGGTATTGAAATGGGCCTGTGATCTCTGCACTTTTACGTCTGAACAAATGTTATCTGCTGTATAGCATTGTATGAGACAACACAAATGCTAATTGGGGGTCACACATCCATAAAGGGTCTGGGCTATTAGGTTTGCTAAGTTGTGAGTCTAACCTTTTGATATTCTCTCACACAAGCTGACAATCCAGTGCCACATACTGGCTTCGGATACTGATCAGGTAGTACTGTGCACTGGTGAACAGTAGTGGCTCATTGTTACATATACCTGCACATTAACAATTGGCATACGAGCCATTGAGGATAAGACGTGTGTCTGTGGACACACTTGGCAAAGTTGGAAACACTTAAGAGTGAGGCAAGGATCTCAACATCTGTCTTGACTCCATGGCACATGATGATCTGTCTCTATCAGAACCCAAACTCACTGAATGCAATGCAAGTCACAGCATCCAATAGCCATTGGCCTCTCATACACACACTGGACAGTGTCTGTACCATTCGTCATCCAATGCACACATCAGTCAAGATTCCTTAGGATCACTGTTAGTGGTGCTGGCAGTGCAAATTTCTATACAAATGCACATGTGTGGCTCAATTCCCCAGTTGTCATGAAGAAACTAAAACTACCAGAATACACTCTGCCCTGTACAGTCAATGTGCTACAGAGAGCCTTTGGCTTCATGATGACTGCTGCATAGATACAGAATAGGTGGATGGAGGTGTATGGAGGCATGGGACACACAATGGCACAACTCTGTCTTCACTCACATCATACTTCCAGACACATATTGCATATAATGCACTTACCAGATCTCTGCTGCTCAGGCTCCCCCAGCTGAGCATGGAGTGTCAGCCAAGCTGCATGCAGGACCCTCCTGTACAGTGGCGAGAGGCGGGGACGGTGCACATGGTGCTGGGAAGACTGGTCCAGTAGCTCCTCGGCCTTGTGCCAGGCCCAGCGATTTAGGTCCTCCCAGCACTTGCGGCATGCGCTCGCCTTCCTGGTGTAAAAGCCCACTGCACTGCAGCGCTCAGCAATGTTAGCCCTTAGTGTGGCCTGCGCTGCAGTACTCAGCTGGTCCTCTGTCCCCCCATATAGCTGTGGATATTTGGTCAGCACCCCCTCAGCTAAAATGTCTAATTCCCTTTCAGTGAAAGGGGGTGCTTTCTCCTCATAACCCTCAGCCATTTTAGGGGAAATAAGGTTGAAAAGAGCAGCAGGATGGCAGAGGATCTTATTTGTGAGAGAGGATGACTCTGATTGAACTCAAAATGGCGATCAACAACTTCCACTGATGTATTTCCTGTTTCCCACTGCCTATATATAATTTACTGTATGAAATAATGGGTTCCGGTTCAATTTCGGAGGTTATAGTCCGAAAACGTAATGTCGGGTTTCGGGAGCGTCGGGTCGGCATCTGAGGTGTACTCTCCGCAACCGGAAATTACATTTTCAGGCCATAATCTCCGAAATTAAACCGGAACCCATTATTTCATACAGTAAATGATATATAGGAAGTGTGGAACAGAAAATACATCAGCGGAAGTTGTTGATAGCCATTTTGTGTAAAATCTGAGTCATCCTCTCTCACAAATCAGATCCTCTGCCATCCTGCTGCTCTGGAAGTAGTTGACAGCCCTTTTGGGATGTTGGGATACGAGAGACAACATGGCTGCAGACAGGGAATTGACACTGGCAGTGAGGGTGGCCAGAGCTCGGGCAGTTTCTTCTCACATCATGAACATCCCTAGACACATCTGCAGCATGATGCGAGAGGACATGTCTGGCTGACACTCACATGCCCACATCAAGTCCTCTGGTAGAGCCACAGGAGGAAAAACACAGGGAGGGGTTTGGGTTGAACATGAGGGGTGTGGTGCCTCAGGTTCGAGGCCAATGTTGGTGTCGACCTAGCAGCTATGATGAGGGGACTGGTTGCAGGGGATGCAACTGGAAGCCCAGATGGAATGGGGTCCTCTAGAGTTAGGGAGGGGCTGATGGCAGGCACAGGTTGTGTAGTGGCCTGCCCTGCGGACACCTTGCCAAAAGTAAGTGGTGAATGGTCTGGGGGAGAGTAGATTACCCCCTGGGCAGAGGTGTCCAGTTCTACCGCCCCCTTTAATGTCCTCAGCCTTAACTTGGTCCGTAGCACGAGAGGTGTCTTCCTGATCAGTCCGGGTGGGCGCAATACCCCTGCCTTGTGATATCGAAGGTCCTGTCCCATCCTCTTCTCCCTCACTAGATGAAAGAGGTCGTAGCTGCCGGTGCACCACAGATGTCCTGCTCTGAGCAGTGTATGGCTGTTTATCCTTTTGGCCAGCTGAGCAGGCTGAACTGATAGACACACATCATGATGTAGTGGCTTACACGTCAGGACAAGACATATTCCTAGAGGAGCCAAGGTCAGACTTTGTTCTCCTCTGATCACTCTATACAGTTGTCAGTGTTTATGAGCTTAAATTACGTGTATGTTCACTGTCATCTCCTGATTTGAATCTAACATGGACATCTCATGAGATTTTTGGTGGCTTACACATCTGTACTGGCCAACCATCAACTTTGGCATTCTTGTGATCTGTGTGTCCTGTCACTGCTACATGGGCAGGTTCCAAACCCAGTCTACAAAGGGAGATCAGAGACAGCCCAGATGGTATTGAAATGGGCCTGTGATCTCTGCTCTTTTACGTCTGAACAAATGTTATCTGCTGTATAGCATTGTATAAGACAACACAAATGCTGATTGGGGGTCACACATCCATATAGGGTCTGGGCTATTAGGTTTGCTAAGTTGTGAGTCTAACCTTTTGATATTCTCTCACACAAGCTGACAATCCAGTGCCACATACTGGCTTCGGATACTGATCAGGTAGTACTGTGCACTGGTGAACAGTAGTGGCTCATTGTTACAGCTACCTGTACATTAACAATTGGCATACAAGCCATTGAGGATAAGACGTGTGTCTGTGGACACACTTGGCAAAGTTGGAAACACTTAAGAGTGAGGCAAGGATCTCAACATCTGTCTTGACTCCATGGCACATGATGATCTGTCTCTATCAGAACCCAAACTCACTGAATGCAATGCAAGTCACAGCATCCAATAGCCATTGGCCTCTCATATACACACTGGACTGTGTCTGTACCATTCCTCATCCAATGCACACATCAGTCATGATTCCTTAGGATCACTGTTAGTGGTGCTGGCAGTGCAAATTTCTATACAAATGCACATGTGTGGCTCAATTCCCCAGTTGTCATGAAGAAACAAAAACTCCCAGAATACACTCTGCCCTGTACAGTCAATGTGCTACAGTGAGCCTTTTGCTTCATGATGACTGCTGCATAGATACAGAATAGGTGGATGGAGGTGGATGGAGGCATGGGACACACAATGGTACAACTCTGTCTTTACTCACATCATACTTCCAGACACATATTGCATATAATGCACTTACCAGATCTCTGCTGCTCAGGCTCCCCCAGCTGAGCATGGAGTGTCAGCCAAGCTGCATGCAGGACCCTCCTGTACAGTGGTGAGAGGCGGGGATGATGCACACGGTGCTGTGAAGACTGGTCCAGTAGCTCCTCGGCCTTGTGCCGGGCCCAGCGATTTAGGTCCTGCCAGCACTTGCGGCATGCGCTCGCCTTCCTGGTGTAAAAGCCCACTGCACTGCAGCGCTCAGAAATGTTAGCCCATAGTGTGGCTTGCGCTGCATTACTCAGCTGGTCCTCTGTCCCCTCATATAGCTGTGGATATTTGGTCAGCACCCCCTCAGCTAAAATGTCTAATTCCCTTTCAGTGAAAGGGGGTGCTTTCTCCTCATAACCCTCAGCCATTTTAGGGGAAATAAGGTTGAAAAGAGCAGCAGGATGGCAGAGGATCTTATTTGTGAGAGAGGATGACTCTGATTGAACTCAAAATGGCGATCTACAACTTCCTCTGATGTATTTCCTGTTCCCCACTCCCTATATATAATTTACTGTGTGAAATAATGGGTTCCGGTTCAATTTCGGAGGTTACAGCCCAAAAACGTAATTTCGGGTTTCGGGAGCCTCGGGTCCGTATCTGAGGTGCACTCTCCACAACCGGAAATTACATTTTCGGGCCGTAATCTCCGAAATTAAACCGGAACCTAATATTTCATACAGTAAATGATATATAGGAAGTGTGGAACAGAAAATACATCAGAGGAAGGTGTTGATAGCCATTTTGTGTAAAATCTGAGTCATCCTCTCTCACAAATTAGATCCTCTGCCATCCTGCTGCTCTGGAAGTAGTTGACAGCCATTTTGTGTCCATTCTGATTTATCCACAATCACAGATCAAATCCACTGTCATCCTCTTGTTTTGTAGCGGGAAACCTGAAATGTCAGTGCCAGAGAAAATCATAGACATGAAACAAATGGGGGAACTGACTATTTAATGATACTTGGGCTGGGAGGTGGGGGGCTGAAACAACATAAAACCCCAGTTTAGTTTTCTCCTCCTTTGCATTATGGTACATGTAGTCCATATTTAGTGCTGAACACAAGAGTTGTCCGTTGTGTTACAAACAATTGGGGGGAAGCAATGCTGTTTATCCCAGACACACAGAGCCAGATTCACCCATATCATCACTCATGTTGTGGGCCCATCATCTGTTGGGGGACAAAAACTCTGACAATGCAATAGTTAGGCCCTTTTGTGATTCAGAAACCCATCCTCATAAGGTCCGGGAATTTCTCTCAGAATATTTAAATCTTGTTCTCTGAGTCAATAGATTCCTTAGGGACATCCACTACACTGATTGCTGACATGGGCACATGACCTGAAGCATGGTCAATCTTTTGACTACTGTCAACAGCTGTGGTTTACATGCAGTTACTGTGGCTTGCAAAGTAGTCTCAGGATGGAATTTTTGGACAGAGTCGTAATTATCTAACTTTCATCATTGACAACAGACTGCAAACCACATTTTGTCCATGACACAACAGGTTGGTCATGTGAAAAATGTGTCAACCGGCTGAACACGGACTTGCATACCCTGACCTCTTTATTTGCAATGGGCTAGTTGCCTGGATTCAGAGCTAGCCGAGGTACAAGAGGTATGTGTAAGCTATGCATTAAAGCTATATTGTGCAAAACACAACAGGCTAATATGATCTTGCACACAACTTCATGGGAGTATATCAGCACACCTCCTGTACGGTCAAGACATCTGAATCACAACTTCAACAGACCAAAAGTGTGCTCTATAATGTCTCGAGTTTGTACGTGTGCCCTATTGTACCTACGCTGCGGTACAGTGGTTGGATGTCTGTAATGTGTGAGGAGTTGTGGGGAGAGTGCATACCCAGCATCGCCTGAGGCGGGAAGAAAGGGCAATTGGTTGCATTTCCCTCTTTAATTTACACAGAACATGATCTATACTTTGGTACATGCAGTGTCTGTTTAGACCGTGTATGTTGCTTGATGAATGTTATTGTACAATGGTTGTTAATGTAAGGTGGCATTCATACATTTCATTTACACATATCCCTCATTTTTAGTGCTTGGTACTTACCCAGTAGCCACATGTTGCCATATTCTCCCACAGCCATCCGCCAGGCAAGAGGTGACATACGGAATACAAAGAATGGGTACTGCCTGGAAACACTGCATGCACATCAATGAATCTTCCACTGGCATCACAGACAGCCTGCACATTGATGGAATGCCATCGGTGTCTGTTGCAGAAGATGTATGCAATGAGGGGGGTGGCTGAAGGGCCTCATGGGTACAATCAATTGCACCCAGCACATATGGTAAGTGAGCAATGAGACAGAAATCTCTAGCTGCCCTTTGTCTCATGGCCAGTGTAGGGGGTATTTGTATGTGGTGGTGGGCTATTGCAGTGATGCACCTCAGTACCTGATGAAAGCACTGCGACTGGCTTGCCTGAAAGATGCCCACAAGTTTACTGGAGACCCTTTGGAATTACCCCGTAGCAAAGAAATGGAGAGCAGAAAGGATCTTGAGATAGGCTGGAATGGCATGGGTGCTGCAGGTCAGAGTCAAGTTACTGCTCCCACTCACATACCATCTCCAAGATGACTTCTGGAGGGAAACGGTATCTGGCCCTGACATCTAGCTTGACATCCCAAATAGGTTGATACTTTGTCTGAAGATCCTCTCTGCTCTTCTCCTCCTCCTCAAGTCTTCTTGCCACATGGCAAGGGGCAGAGCAACAAACACATTCAGTGACATTTTTTAAAGAGTTTGTGTGTGTCTGCTCTGCTTTCATACATGCTGCAGGGCTGGGATTGGCTGTTGGGCTGATGTGTGTCAGCTGATGCATGATGGGGAATGGTAGGCACTTGGATAGGTGTTTATATTGGGAAATTGATCAACGGCCAGAGTATTCTGTCTGGATATGGAGATTCCGGCCCTGGAGCTGAAATTCCGGCACAAGTGCGGGATTTCCGCTCCGGATGTGGAAGTTCCAGGCCGAGTGCAGAAATTCCGGCCTGAGTGCTGACGTAAAGTTAGGAATCGTAAGTGATTTCTGTGAATACCATAAATCATAAGTGACTTCTGTGAATATCAAAAGTAGTAAGTTGAGGATTTTGTCTCAGATTAGTTCTGTGAATCGGCCCCAATATTTTTATTTCTCTAAAAGCATACTCCCTATCAGAGAGAGGGGTAGATTATCCAAATTCCTGCTTCATATGCAAATATGTTGCCTGAGCATAGGTTGGTAATAAGAGCAGAACATTAGATTGCTGCTACTGGTCAACGTTTCCTCGTAATCAACAGCTTTTTTGACTCTCCTGGAACCGTCCCACTCAATGTCATCTACAAATTATACTTGGAATGTTGTGCTTTTGAGATTTTAACCTTGCTTTGTCACATATTTCAGATTTAATTATCTTATGTTCTGAAAGACACTTATGCACATTGAGATTATATATTTTTGCTTCATTGCATAACACAGTGCTGTTGTCTGAGCAGACGGTTCAGCTCACTTGCTGGAATGGAGTGGAAGTCCCAAATTAGGCAACTCCAAGGTTTCATATATAAGGCATGAAGAAAGTGGATCTTTCTATCCAGCACCACTTTATTTATAAAGACAGAACTAATAACAGCAGAGCCAATCGAATCAACCTTCATGCCTATCAAAGGCTTTTATCATTGAGTTTCAAATTATCCAAGGGTCATGTTCATCTGCCTTGTAAATCACAGAGAGATATGTGAGATAGAGTCACAACCTGGCACAAAACCAGGCTAAGGAGGTGAAACTATTGTATCAAGTATCCTGGCTAGTCAACAACTAAAAGAAGTGCATACATTCAGACTTCCACATCAAATTAAGATACAGGGAAGTAGGATATGTCTAATGGAGTTGCTTTATTTATTTTTTATTTTTTTTAAAGAAAAATTATTATTTGAGCATCTGAGAAGTTTCCTATTTTCTATAGGCCCGGGCTTTGAACTCTGCTCTACTCATAGAGTTTGCTTAGTACTGTTTCTCTGCACTTCACAGAGGAGTACAGAGTTTCCTGAATTTCACCTTCTGGGTGCAAAGTGGACTTTTTTATCCATTTAAGGGCTTGAGATTTGTTTTGGCGCTGACGAGCACAGCAATACTCTCAGGTGGCTATCGAGCATGACCGAGACTTTGCCCCCACTCGCACAAACTGCAGCCAGTTTGTGATTCCAGCCAGTGTGCCTTTGCCATTGGCTTGGATGTGTTCTTTAATCCCCATGCCTCGTTGCTTGCCGTTATTGTTTGACCATGTATCACTGGCTGGCAGACTTTTTTATGCATCCGGCCAGTGTTCCTTTGACATAGGCTTGTATGTGTTCTTTATTCCCCATGCCTACTTGCTTGCTGTTGTTGTTTGACCATGTTGCACTGACGGACCGCCATTTTGTGCATTCAGCCACTGTGCCTTTGCTATGGGCTTGCATGGATGAATGTGGTTTAAGTTTAATAATATACTTGAGAATCATTATAGTATGTATATTGAGATTATGATTTTGATGAACAGTGCTTGTATGTAACATGCATTTTCAGATTTTTTTGCACCTATTTGCCTCATAATAGGTTTCTTCTCATCCTCCCATACAAACATTGCCATTTAAAAAAAAAAAATGACATTTTTGTTTTATCTTTGTAATTTTGTAATTTGTTATTTCAATTTTGAATTTAATAGTTTTTTATTTTTTTAACTATTTAAATTTTTAAAATTTGTTTAAGAATAATAAAAAAAATTAAAAAAAATCCCATTTCACCGCAGTTGACTGATGTAAGGGAGAGGGATTAGGCGGTAGGTAGACTTTTTGCTATAGAATAAAGGGGTGTCACTGATCATTGATTGATCATGTGCCTGAACTTTGGCTTATTCAGTTGCTGTAATAGACAAAATTCTAAAGGGAAAAATCTGAACATGCATAAAATAAATCTGTACTGGGAAACAATTAAATATATTTTGGAATACTTTCAAATGGGTGTAAAAATATGACACATGCCAAGAATATATTTGGCTGGGACGGAAGAACTTAGGAAAGAATAAAGGAGTGAATTACTAAGAGGTGACTGACTGGTCGAAGGGAAACACACATTGTGTGTTCGGTTTGCAATGCATTGAAAACTTTGCAAATGCATTAACTGAAGCAGATTCACTTTTCACAGCCAACACTGCAGTCTCAAATTGAACCATACGACCCTTTGATCATGGGTGGTGAAATGCCATGGGCAGGGAGGGGGATTGAAGAACGATGATGGGTGGGATACATATCTGCCTCACTTCACAAAAACAGTGAGTCAAGGGATTAGAATGAAAATTCAACTACCCCCCCTACTTTGAATGACAGCTTTGATAACCATAAAACAAAGTAATAAAAGTAGGTGAGCAGCATGCCCGGCACCAGAAGAGCACCTTTGTTTATTCATCCGAGCAATTATTCAATCATGCTTCAATTCTTCCTACTATATTTTCCCATAGCCACCATGATTTAAGCTTTCCTTTCTCTCATCCAGAATTTCACCAAAATGTCCAAACCATTATCCATTCATTCAGTAGTCTTCCTTTCTTTCAATCATCTATTTACCCATCCATCCATTTACCCAATACTTAACCATGCATCCTTTTATCCACCCATGCATGCTTTCCTTTCACTCATATACCAGCACAACATTGGGGCTGTGGGCTAGTCCCTTGACATGGACATGGTTTACTGCTAGAGCATGAGTAAGAAAAAGAAAGCCTTCCCAACAAACTTACCTGGTTAAAATTATCTATAATACTAGCTTACCTGGACCTGAAATCTTCACTGTAGACAGTAGACTGTCAAAAGTATGTTCATAGTCTTACAGTTCCACAAGATATATAGGGAAGAGGGAAAGATGAACAACACTCACACTACCACTAATAGATCATCTCATAGTTTCTGTACTTTTGTATATATTGGATACTCACTTTTATCAACATCACATACACACATACCTTTTCTAGCTATTTATTTCACAAAATTAAAGGCAATTCAAATATCAGAAATTGAGTTTGTTGCTGAAATAGTTTTTTTTTATCTTATTAGATACATTCAATACTTTAAGGAAATGTGAAAACTAAGGATACGAATGACACACCACTCTCATATAAAGCAACCATTAAAGGCAACCTTTACACCTTTGCACTAATACTGCAAAAGGTAGCAAATAGAAACATACCTTTCATATTTTAGATTTTTAACTCCACTTCTGAATGGCTAGCATATCTTAACCCATTCATTCACTTTTTTAAAGAACCCCAATTTGGTACGGATTTGTGCATATTTCGTGACTTATTCGCTGTAGTTGCGACAAAAGTCTGGAAAAATTACAGGAGTCCAAAAACATATTTAGCTTGGTACATTTATGAGTTTAAAACTAAACTATACTTTATTAGCAAGCCATCACTAAGCAGTCTAACTCCTATTGAGCAACAATACGACTAAACGTCTTTAGTTGCTACAAAACAGATAACTTTATCTGTTGGAAATGGCCCCTTTTTCAGGGTTATCTCCAAACTTTTTGCTTCTTCCTCCTATTTTTTCCTGACCTACTGTTGTTGGTTTTAGGGCTCTGGGCACTTTACCACTGCTATTCAGTGCTAAACTGCATATGTTCTCTGTGAAATTTGTATTATGGATTGATGTTTCCATGATTGGCATGTTTGATTTACTGGTAAGCCCCTAGTAAAGTGCACTGAGTGTGCAAGGGCCTGTAAATCAAATGCTACTAGTGGGCCTGCAGCACAGATTGTGCCACCCACATGAGTAGCCCTGAAAAAGGTACCTCAGACCTTCCACTGCAGAGTCTGTGTGTAGTTTGTAACTGCAATGTCGACCTGGCAAGTGCAC
The DNA here is from genome assembly GCF_964204655.1 of Triturus cristatus. Lineage (NCBI taxonomy): Eukaryota > Metazoa > Chordata > Amphibia > Caudata > Salamandridae > Triturus > Triturus cristatus. The sequence goes on along the minus strand of NC_140588.1, from coordinate 856,602,212 downwards.
CCACTTTCCAGGCCCTAATCATCCCTTTTCTTATATATGAGTCACCCCCAAGGTAGACTCAAGGTACCCATGAGGGCAGGGTGCTGTGTCTGTTAAAGGTAGGACATGTACTGGTGTGTACTTGGGTGTGGGATATGTTCTGGTAGCAAACTACAGTGTCCCCATATGCCAAACATAGTGTGCAGGATCCGCTGGAGACCAAGCAAGGACCATACGCCATAGCTGGATGCACGTGCATGTTGTGGGCAATCCACAGCACACATGTCATACCTGTGCCTCCTGCCGGCAAAGCACACAATCACCGCAACAGAAAGCACACATCTCACATCAATGTGTAGGCATTAACGGAACACCGTGGAACCTCCACCAATCTCGCCTCTAAATACCCAGCCACTGTGCACGATTCCTCCATCCTTCAACAGTCCAGCAGCAACCAGCATCCCCAGGATGGCACCAAGGGAAATGCACAGCCCCCTGGCAAGTTCAAAATGAACACCCCACTCACCTCAACTCCAAAACCATGCAACTCACAACTCTGGCAATGCCCACCCACCTGACACGACAGGAAAACTCACAATGGAAACCTGGGCAAGCCGTGAACATGAGCCATCAACGGCATGGCACCTCAGCTACACAATAGCCGATTGTGGTGGGAGGTGGCAACCAGGCATGTGTGAAGGATGCAGGAGAACCATAATTGGCAAACTACACAATGCCAAGAGTGGCGGAGATGTGCTGGACAGACCGCAGTATGTAGAACACACCCATATCCATGGCGACATACACCTCCGGTTTATGGAGTGTAGTGGACAGTGGACGCAACCATGTCACCCCGGCCAGTGGGGGAGTTTGCGGAAATGTTGCCTGTTACGCCCCCTGTAAGCGTGAGAAGAGTGGGATGGCCTGGCATACGCCAGGCCAGCGTAGGGGTGTGAATAAAAAGTACATAGCCCTGAGCGTGGCCTTTTTCCGGAAAGCCCAACGTCTCTGCCAGGGTGGCGCCACTCACCGCGCCACGAGGCCTACGCCACCCACGTGAGTTGCCTGCGATCCTGTGTCCATGCCATACCCCGAACCGCTGAACCCCGAACCCGTCAGGCCTGCCCCTGCGCTGCCAGGCCACACTGATCACCTGCCGACACCAGCGTGTGTCACGGAGGGCCCACCACGTGCAGGCGCAAGCACCAAGCCCAAGGCCCGCGACCTTGGCAGCCTCCTCAGACCATCACGGTCTCCATGACAGAGGCCCGCTTTAGTCCTTTCTCGTTGACATACTCTACTGCCGCCGCCGGCCTACACCACGGTCAAGTAGGTCACACATTTGGAACAGAGTCTTGATTACACCATGGCAGTGAATATTATCTAAGGCAGAGTTCATGTCACTATACTCCTTTCGATGTGGTGCCACCAAGTCTGTGCATAGTATTACAACCACACGTGTCTGTTGGCCTTCGCAGACTATTGCCCTCGGGCTACACTGCTGCGCATGAGTAGGTCAAAGAACTGGAACTGAACATCGATTGTTCAACGGCAGATTACACATCTATGCACTCAAGGAGAGGAGTGAGAGGATGATGCGATGCAGCCCGGAGGGAATAGGATCATCGTCACGGAGGTGATCGAACACTACCGACAACTGCCCTGTTGCCACTAACTCTGTGCATCGCGAGCCAACAACAGCTGGCTGTGGGCCCTTGCTGACTGCTGCTCCCAGCCTACACTGCGGTCGAATAGGTCACACACATTTGAATTCAGCCTCGGTATGTTTATGGAAGACTTCATGTCATTGTACAGGCCTCATCGCAGACTGCATCCTCTTTCAGCCCCGGTGACAAGATGTCTATTGATCGAGACCCATGGTCACTTTCTGGTTGGACTTTGGGGGCGACTGAGTCCATGGACTTGGGCTTGTCGTCACCATCATGGTGGTGATACTGACTTCGTGGCGAAAATGAGGCAACGACATTCCAGACCACCATTTGCTGCTTCCGGATAACATCAGACCTTTCAACTCATGGCCTGGCGGACACCTTCCACTGTCCTCGGCAACACTCCGCAACATACACCTTGATCATTGATGAGGACCCGCTCAGGTGGCAAGGCTCATCTGACTGCACTGCAAGTCACTGTCCCTTGGCAGGGTGCCTGTGCCAGCCGCTGTGCAACCGGGGCCACTAACGCTGTGCAGCTCACGTCAGGGACCCTGTCTGATTGAACATTGGATGACCTCTGTGACGGTGGTCCTGGAGTCATCAATGCCATATGCATGTGGACCTGCGCAGTCCCCTGCCTCCGGTCTCATCTGCGGACCACCAGGGCTCACACATCAAATCGAGTCCTGACCGGCCCAGACGTCACATCACCGCAGGAGGCACACGCCACCTCCGCCAGGACAACCTCCAACTGCCTTCTGCCAGAGTCGAAAAGGTGGTCCTGACAAACCTATTAAACACCTGTTGTGGATGCCATCATCAGACTGATACCCTGCTAGGCACTCCAGGTGCCACTGACTCAGTGCCCTGCAAGCCATCGTCTGTTACTGATTGTGTTTTGTGCTGTGGAGAGGCTGCACAGCAATCTCATCTCAAGCAGTGTGGGAGACCTGGGACGTTGTTGAGGCAGCTAATGCAGGTCTCACACACCACACTGCATCTGCATCAGGAATATCTCGAAGGGACACAATCCAAGACGTTTTCTTCACATGACTGCGCGCATCTCTAGTGCCCCAACCACAGTGCACTGCAACTCATGGACACTTATGTTTGCATGCTGTGTGTCCTCTGGACTTTCTCTGTCTCCCTCCATGTTGCCCAGCAGTTGACTCTGTTATGCAGGTGTTTTCAGTTGTCATTACACTGGTGTCCACTGTTCAAGTGGTTGCCAGCACCAAGCACTCTGTGCGGTCTGGCTTACACTCACCACACACACATCCAGCACAGGCGTCACTGTACATGTGGCCCTGCCAATAAAGGGGCTAGGTGCACGTGCCTGTTGTCAGTACAACATGATGTCTACGTGTGTCCCTGTGGTCTTGTGGTATGCATGAGGGCCTTGTGTCCTACGACATTACATTGTGCTGTGTACATCGGATGCAGACATGTCACCGCAGGCAGCGGTTTTGAGCTTGGAAATGTAGCTTTGTCGTCACCCACTCAATTCATAAGGGGAGTGGCCAGTGCCATCATACACAGGGCCAATGTGAGTGTGTGACTGCTATTTGCGTGACCCTGGGCATGGTTCTGTACTGTGAATGTGCATCTGCCTCTGTGGCAGTGTGGGTCTCCTAAGTGGGGTGTGGGTGGTCCCTGAGGGTGATAGACACCAACGTATGTGTTCTAGTTCGCCTTCCATGGTTTCGGCACCCACCCACACCTGTTGGGCCACTTTCTTTTGGCTTGTCGACACCTGGCATTGAGGTGCCATGTGTGGCTGGGTGAAGTGTCATGAACCAGCTGTGCTTGCGGGTGCTTCCTGCTGTGTGGTCTGTTGCAGGCTCTGTGTTCTCCTCTGAGTAGCTTGTCTGCCCTGGTCCTGGTGGTGGGATGTGTGGGATATCCATGGGCTGTTGTAGGGCGTCGGTGTCAACGGTGTGGTGGTCCTCTCCGGCATCACAGATGTGTTGTCTGGTCTGCTCTGCTGGAGGGAGTTGCATGTTGACATTGTGTTGACATATGTGTTGGCGCATTGTTCTGGTCTACATGCAGACTGTATGGCAATGTACATTGTGACTGTTTGTGATGTGCTGGATTCTTCTGCGGGACAGTGTACATTAGGACTTCATGACGGATGTGAGATCGTACGCGTACATTTCCATTTCACAGTTTCAAGCTCTGTCAGATGTAGTAGGCATGTTTCTATGCATGTACGGAGCCAGCTGTGTCCTATGTTCTGCAGTGTCGGCTATGCGCATTGTACCACGTTGTCGTCAATGTGGGTGTGCTGTTCTTGCTATGTGTGTGTGTGTTGCAGTATGCCAAGGGATTGAGGGACATGATCCTGGGTAATTGTGGGTGTGCCGTGTGCTACACCTCGTTGTGCCTGTGTGCCATTGTGCCCATCTACCCCCTTACCCCCAGTCCCTGTTCGTTACTCACCTTGTTGATGTTGTCAGGTCCTCTCGAGCTGTGTCTGTACTCCCTTCTCCTTGCACCGTCTCCACACTGATGGCTGTGGCCTCAGTTTCCTCCAGCTCCTCCTGTGTTGCTGGACTGTCACCTCCTGTCGCCGTTCCTGCCTTCCTGTTGGCAGTGGGTTTGTGCCTAGTTTCGGTTGTCACGTCATGCCGGCTCCTCTTGGCCTCCTGGATTGGCCTCCTCGGCACTCTGACAGCATTCCAGGTGGTCTGCTTGTGGGTCATTTGCTGGTAGTGTTCTGACACCTCCGTGACGCTGGTCTTGTTTTCCTGCGGTCTGCACCCCGTCTTTCTCTCCCTCTTCTCCTTGGCCTTCCCCGAGCCAGTTGTTCCTTGCTGGTGGTCTGTGGGGGTCGTGGGGTTCGCGTTGGCCTCTGCGCTTGGCCAGTTTGCATCCATGTTGCTACGTGCTGTGGCTAGTTTCTGGTGTGTTGTTTCTGTCTTTTTTGTGGTGCATTTGCCCACCAGACGCGTGGTATTTGCAGGCCTGTGGCTGGTTTTCGCTGATTTTTGTACCGCATTGGCCTCGTCGCATGTTTTTTTGCTTTCGCGTTTTGCATTTTTGGGGTGTGGCGTTGGATTTTGCGCGGCTAGTTGACATGTTATTTGGTGACTATCACATGCTACCGCCGCGTTGTGAATACTTGGTTGGCACGGCGTAATTTTCCCGCGTTAGGCTGCGATGTTGGAAGTTGCGTTAGGCTACTCTTGCGGTAGTTATCACACGTTCTTGTGAATATACCCCTCTGTGCCTCTGCCTGTCTGTAGAATCTACGTCTGGGCTGACTGACAGTTGGGCTCTTGTGTATTCACTCTAGACAGTTACACAAAGGAAGCTGAGGTGTGCCTTGCATATCCTGATGGGCAATCACCAGGCTGATGGGCCTCCCTGAGCTAGAGTGGTAGGAGAAGTTGTCACTGACACCTGGATAGGGATGTGCCTGCTATCACACAAAGCCATCTCCACCCCACTGTAGTGTGTCTGGAGCCCAGTCAGGGAAATAAAAGGTCTTGTGCATTTCAAAGATTTTCCTTTAAAGTTTACCTATTTCAAAGGCAGAAAGGAAAAAATATACTGGAACTCGGACACCCAAAAACCAGAACACTTCTGGACTGAGAACATTCTGTCTAGAACAAGAGCTCGATGCTGTAGGAGGGACTGATATTCTGCCTGCTGCTTTGTTGTGCTGACCAGCTGCTTGTTGCTTTTGTCCTGGGAGTGAAAGGACTGGATTTTCCTTTCTGCATCCTGCTTCCAAGATTCTCTAAGAGCTTGTGAGTACTTGCCCCCTGTGAAGAAGTCTCAGGGCAATCAAAGACTTCACCTACCAGTGTCTGGGCTCTTCTGCTGAAAGTCCTGACTTGCCAAGTGGTGCCCAATCCAGTTCCTGAGCCCTTTGGAAGTGTAACCTGGTAATCTTAAAGAGAAAATACATGTATTGATTTTCAGGGCTTATTTCCCAATGCAGCACCTGCTTTGCCACTGAAAAAGTGCTGCATCGTGGATCCCGAGCACCATTCCAGAAAACCTTAAATCTGGGCAGGTGTCCTTCATCGTAAAGAAACCAATGGCAGACCAGACAGACTTAAATAAACACCCCCCGATCTCCAACATCCCAACTCTGGCTAAACTCTTAGAAAAATGTGTACACATCCAGCTGGACAACCACATCGACCATTTCAACCTGCTCAACCAATACCAATCCGGCTTTCGTGCAGGGCACAGTACTGAATCAGCCATGACCCACATAGTAGATGACGCACTAAAAAATCCTAGACCAAAACAAAGCGTGTCTGGTAATCTTGCTTGATCTATCTTCGGCTTTTGACACTGTCAAACATGATAATCTTCTAGACCTTCTGAAATAAAGAATGGGCTTATCAGGATCAGTACTAAATTGGTTCACCTCTTTCCTCAAAAATAGATCCCAAAGATTCAAAGTTAATCAATCCTTATCAATGGCTGACCCAGTCACATTAGGAGTTCCACAGGGCTCATCCTTCTCACCTACACTTTCCAACCTATTCATGGAACCACTCACCAAAATTCTCAGCTCCTCAAACATCCACTATCATATGTATGCAGATGATACACAACTATACTTAAAGATCACTTCTCTGGAGGACATCAAATCTCTCAACTTAACGCTACAAAAAACATAGACTTGGCTGGCAGAAAACCACCTGAAACTAAACACACTCAAGACTGAATTCCTCCTAATCGCTCCACCCAACCAAACTACCATCATGCAAGAATGGCTTAAACAACTAACAGCGCTCAGCTACCAATCTCATATTATCGACTCAGCAAAATTGCTGGGATTAACACTTGAAAAAAATCTAAACATGCAGAAACATATCAGTGCTGCAACAAAAGGAGCAAACATTCAGATGTTCAGATAAACACGTTGAGAAAATTAAAACTTCACCTTTCCTGATATGACTTCAAACTGACAGTTTTTAGCACCAGTAATCCCAAGACTAAACTATGGGAGTGGAATTCTTTGTGGACTTCCCAGATCTACAACTCCCCCTTTAAGAGCCTCAATCAACTCAGTGGCCAGGCTCGTCATGGGTTCAAAAGAAACTGCCACATTTCCCACTACCTTAGAGCTCTTAACTGGCTACCATACGAAGCAAGAATTCCACAGAAAATCGCTTGCATGACTCACAAAGCCCTACATCACAATACTCTGAGTTATCTGGCTCAGAAACTAGTGCTCTCATGTGGCAACAGATCTGCCAGATGTTCCAGCAATCGTCTTCTAAAACCACAACAATTTTCCAAAAAGAAAACATAGAACCGTGACTTCTCTGGAATCCCACCTAGGATATGGAATGCACTGATCCCCAGAAACCAGTCTGAATCCCTCTACTGCCTCTTTCAAGAAAGAAGTACATTTACATGAAATATGTATCTAACTCTCATAACGATAACGGTTGCTTGTATAGCAGGACATAACTATGACATACAGTGTTCTTTTGTTCATCTTTATTCCCTTGTAAAGTGCTCTGATACCCGCAAGGGTCATGTTCACGCAATATAAAACCTTAAAAAAAATATCAAAACGAAATGTCACCAACATCCGTGGCACCTGCTCCTACTCCAATGCAGCACCTGCTTTGCGGCTGAAGATTCGATGCAGTGCCTGCTTTGCGGCTGTGGTATTGATGCAGCATCTGCATGGCTACTATTGCCGCATTGACGCAGCATGTTTAGACTTTCAACATATTGTTCCATGAAGCCGACTCTTCAGTGACACCATGCCACAGTAAGGAACCGAGGCCAGGTGTTTGGAAATCGACACATCACCTCCCCTTCCAGTGAGGAACTGACGCATCACCTTCCCTGCCGATAAGGAACTGATGCATTCCCTCCCCTTCCTAGCAGTAAGGAACCAACGCATCAACTCCCATTCCAGTAAGGAACCAATGCATTGATTTACTTTTCCGATGCCTCACCTCCCCTGCACCTTTCACCATCTTTGATTTTTGACGTATCTAAGGCACTTTGTGCTAAAACAACCGCCTCCATTGATTTCTATGGACTACAATTGCTTAAGCTTTTAAAAGTGATATTGGGATTTGTGTATGTTGGATTTTTGTTCTTTTTTTCTTGGTTTATTCAGATGAATATTGGCTATTTTTCTAAACTGGTATGGACTCCTTTTGTAGTGGTTTTACTGCGTTACTGCACATGTGTACAAATCCTTTACACATGACTGCTCATGCTAAGCTACCAAGGGGTGAGAAGGGGTTATCTTAGTTGAATGACTCCCTTACCCTTACTAGGGTCCCTGCTTAGACAGGGTGCAAACTACTGCCAACTAGAGACTCAATTTATAGCAGTGTCTGAGTCTCTCAGTAGGTCTGTAACTGGGTTTGTGATGGTATGAGTGGGTCTGTGAGTGGAAGATTGAGTCTCTGAGTTGTTCTGTGAGTAGGTGTATGAGTGTCTGAGTGGGTCTGTGAGTGGGTGCATGAGTATCTGATTGGGTTTATGACCAAGTGTATGAGTCTTTGCGTTGACATATGAGTGGGTGCATCAGACTCTGAGTGGGCCTGTGAGTTGGTGCATGACTCTCTAAGTGGGTGTGTGAGTGGGTGCATGAGTCTCAGAGTGGGTCTGTGAGTGGATATGTGAATTTCTCACTAGGTGTCAGTGGATGCATTCATCTTTGAGTGGTTTGTGAGTGGGTGCATGAGTCTCTGAGTAGGTCTGTGAGTGGGGCATTGTCTTTGAGAGGTTCTGTGAGTTGGTGTGTGAGTCTCTCAGTAGGCCTGTGAGTGGTTGTGGGAGTGTGTGAATGGGTCTGTGAGTGGGAGAGTGAGTCTCTGAATGGTTCTGTGAGGGGGCATGCAAGTCTGTCAGTGGGTCTTTAAGTGAGAGTGTGAGTCTCTCAGTGAATCTGTGAGTAGATGTGTGAGCCACTGAGTAGGACTGTAAGAGAGTGTGTGAGTCTGTCAGTGTGTCTGTGGGTGGCAGCATGAGAGTGTGAATGGGTCTGTAAGTAAATATGTGAGTCTTTGAGTTGATCTGTGTGATGGTGCATGAGTGTCTGACCGGGTCTGTGAAGAGCTGCATGAGTGTTTGAGTAGATCTGTGAGTAGGTGCATGAGTCTCTAAGTGGGTCTGTCAGTGGATGCATTTGTGTATGAGAGGATCTATAACAGGGTGCATGAGTGTCTGACTGGGTCTACAGGTGATTGTCAGTGTCTGAGTGCCTTTGGCAGTGGTTGCATGAGTGTCTTAATAGGCCTGTGAGTTGGTGCATGAGTTGCTGAGTGGGTCTGTGAGTGGGAGCATCAGTGTCTGAGTGGGTCTGTGAAAGGTTGCTTGAGTCTTTGAGTGCATATTTGAGTGCATGTAAAAGTGTTGAGTAAGTCTCTGAGTGGGTGTGACAGTGTCTGAGTGAGTCTGTGAGTGAGTGCATGATTGAGTGAGTTAGTCTGCTAGCAAGTGTGTGAGTCACTGAGTAGGACTTTGAGTGAGTGAATGATTGTTTCAGTGGGTCTCTGATTGGGTGCAATTGGTGTCTTACTGGATCTGTGAGGGGTGCATGAGTGTCTGAGTGGGTATGTGGGTCAATTCATGAGTCTCTGAGTCGATTTGTCACTGAATAGGTCTGTGAATGAGTGCATGGTTGTCTGGGTGGGTCTGTGAGTGAGTACATGAGTGTCTGAGTAGGTCTGTGAGTAGGTGCATGAGTGTCTTACTGGGTCAGTGAGGGGGCATATCAGTGTCCCAATGGGTCTGTCAGTGGGTGTGTGAATATCTGAATGGGTCTGTGAGTGGGTGAGCGAGTGTCTTAGTGAGTTGCTGTGTTAGTGTCTAAGTGAGTGTCTGATTATAATTATTCTTTTTATTTTTTCAGTGATATTTGCTGCAATGGTACATGAGGGGGCGGCACTAACGGTTGCGGTGAAATTGTGAATATCTTGGGTGGAAAACAACTATTTCTTGGCATAATATACACATCTGTGGTCCCTCAAAGACCCATATATTCCAGCCATGGGATCAGGTTATATCCAACCTGACCCCTTATCCCAGTTTCAGCCATTTCTTTTGAGCCCCAGGGACTGTTCCGATAAACTAAAATAGTGGATGCACCTCTCAGCTAAGGTTGTGGCCAGGCAATCACAGCACTTTTGTTGGGCCACATATCTGAGTAGGTCTGTGAGTAGGTGCATGAGTGTCTTACTGGGTCAGTTAGTGGGCATATCAGTGTCCCAATGGGTCTGTCAGTGGGTGTGTGAATATCTGAATGGGTCTGTGAGTGGGTGAGCGAGTGTCTTAGTGAGTTGCTGTGTTAGTGTCTAAGTGAGTGTCTGATTATAATTATTCTTTTTATTTTTTCAGTGATATTGACTGCAATAGTACATGAGGGGGCGGCACTAACGGTTGCAGTGAAATTGTGAATATCTTGGGTGGAAAACAACTGTTTCTTGGCATAATATACACATCTGTGGTCCCTCAAAGACCCATATATTCCAGCCATGGGATCAGGTTATATCCAACCTGACCCCTTATCCCAGTTTCAGCCATTTCTTTTGAGCCCCAGGGACTGTTCCGATAAACTAAAATAGTGGATGCACCTCTCAGCTAAGGTTGTGGCCAGCCAATCACAGCACTTTTGTTGGGCCACATATTTGTGAATAACTGCAAAATAGTCATGAATAATTCGCAATCGTAGATAAACAAATGTGGATTTCCTTTAATTTCTCACAAACTACTGAGCGAAATTACACTAAAGAACTAAAAGCATGATCTGTGAACCAAAAGCTACCTTTTTGCTACATTTGATGTAATTCTGTGCAGCAGTTTATGCTGTAGTCGTGTTTAAAGCCACTATGAGAATTAACATTGGAAACTCACTTTTTTGACCCGCCCCTATTTCTTGGCCCCTGATGGATCACACCAACCCTCTCCATGCAGAACAAGAATTATCAGCCCACTTTTTGGGGGCCAAATTCCATAAAGCTTCATCAAATGACACCAAAATTATAGGCAAGTAAAAAAAACAATTCTATGAAAACATGGTCCTGACTATAACAACATTTATTCAACTAGCAACCCACATTGGTGCTCATTGGTGGGATTCGGTACCTGTTAGGGTGTGTCAAACAACAAATACATTCCAGAACGAACATGAACACCACCTTCAGTTTCATGCATACGGGCCCCCCCCCCAAAGTGCCTCAGTAAAGTGCTCCTTATTCAAATGCAAAGTTCACATCATAACATGTTTCGACTACCACTAGTCTTATTCATATTCAACAAATAAAGGCGGGCACTCATTTAATGGTATTTAAGTGTAGCTTCAAACAATGAGGAAGGACCAAGTTATTTCTACAATTTGAATGATATTTGAAGACGCAGTGGGTCAATTGTTACACAGGCAATGTGTAAAGTATTTATGCAGCACGCAAACAGTAATAAAAGGAAAACACTACACAAGAATCCCACAACATTTTTTTAAAAGAGTACGTTTTAATAATTTATCTGACACTAAAACGACAGAAATCAAATCACTAGAACCGGAGTTATGAATTTGTAAAGTTTACAGAAAAACTAGTGCCTAAGAGATCAAAGTGCCAACCACTGACATCTAGTCATGCAAGACTTTTAGATTTTGTAGAAAATCTTGTGAATAATGTCTGGGATAAGGCTGCTGGCAGGGTCCGGGGAGGAGGTGTTGCCTTTATGGAGCCGCTAGCCAAAGTAACAATAAAGAATCCTTCTATTGGAAAATCAAAAATCTCCAGCAGGATGAAGCTGCAGGCTGTACTGATGAGGGTTCCACGAGGCCGGATACCCCTTCTGTGAGGAGCCACTGAACATGATTTACTGATGTTGCAAAGCACGTAGTGGGAGCTTCCATGAAGTAAGGCTGACCGACGATGCACCTTGGGCATATTAACAAACATGTAGGTCCTAATCTCCTCTCAGTTCTCAGAGACATTTTTGGCCCAAACGTTTTCTAAGTCTCCTGTTTCATATTTGGGCTATCTGTGCACCACTTCCAAGGGACCGGGACTGAAGTGGCACCGCTTGGAGAACCAGGACTCTCTCAGGCTGGGTCCAGGAAGGGTTCAAGATGGTCTGAACCTTTTCTGCCCCTGAGGCTCTGATCAGCAGACTAGCCAACTGGCCCTTGAAGTAAATTCTGGAACTTCCTGGCTTAAAGGTGAAGAGCAGGGCTCAAGCAGCAGGCAGACTTCTGAGGCTCAGGTCAGGCTTCATGCACCCGAGCCGTCCTTCTAGGTGCAGCAAAGTAGTCCCTCTGAAGTCCATAGCAGTACACAGATGCAGGCAGTCCTCTGAGCGTCCTTTCACTTGTCCAGGAGTGAACTTGAGAGTGGGTCTGAGGTTTCTATTTATATACCTAGTGCCTCCTTTGAAGTAGGAGAAGTTTCTAGAGATTCCTCTTTCAAAGATTTCAAAAATACTTGGAATTTACTGCCTACCTGCCCTGGCTCTAGCCTGGCTACAGGCACAATGGACTAGTGTGAAGTTATTTATGTATGAGAAGGGCCATCATGTTGATGTGTAATTGGGGCTCCGCCCTCCCCCATCCTGCCAGTGATGGCCGATTGCCACACACCTGCTCCCTCTATTGTGTGGCTCTCTGGGAGGAATATACCAATATCAAATGCCAATCACACCTAAATATGTGATGCAGGAATAGTGTGCAGACGCAAAATAGTTAAAACAGTAACATGCCAACTCCCTAAAAATCGCATTTTCGAAATGGTGACTTAAATTCCGACTTTACCATTAAAGAGGATGATAAATTACAATATCCCAGACACCAAACATGACTTTCCTACCTTCTTCTAATTAAATATTAGCACTTTTTAAATGTAATGAGATAATGCAATGTTATGCTATGGGAGAAGTAGTCCTCACAGTAATGCAAAACATTTAGGCATTTTCCACTGCCAGTACATGTAAAACGTAAATGTACATGTCTATCCTTTTAAATACAATCTACTCTGCCCTATGGACTGCAAAGGGCCTACCTAGGGTGACGTATATGTAATAAAAGGGGAGTTTAAGGCTTGGCAAAGGGGTTATTTTGTCAAGTCAAATTTGCAGTTTAAAACTGCTAACAGGCTAAAGGGTGGTGGTTAGGGAATATAGCTGTCACTTTATGACAAAGATGTAAAACACTAGCTTTTAGGGTTTAACCTCACTCCTGGAAATGAGTTGGGATGATGGTTGTTATGAAAAGCGTGATATGTTGTGTTGTCTTTCTCATTACTTTCTTTGTTTCGGTGGACCAATACACCAATAGTGGGCCACCCAATCCAGTACCAGGCTTACTGATCTAAGGCTGTTATTTTATTACTATATAAATTGAAGCAGAGATTGTCCTGAGGAATGCAGACCTCATCCTTGAAAATACACCTCAGCTCCTCCCTGGCTGTGTGGAGGGAGTCCAATGATGAAGCATGTCACCCTTGGGCGAATGAGGGTTCTTGTCCAAAAGACTTCCTTCTTTTGACTCCCACTTCCTGTGGTCCTCAATACTTGTAGTACACATATTTTGTGTGAATTTGATTATTAGGGAGCACTACGCCGTTGGTTTGGTGCTTGATCCCCACTACCCCCTGTGTGATTTAAACAAATTAAGATTAAAAACATTTTCTCTGTCCTATCAGACCAGCACAAAGGAGTCCTTTTAGGCTCAATCCAATACCACACCCTATTCAACACCTCCATGAAACACTAATAATTGGTCATCCAACAGTCAACTATACCCACAAATATCTTTTACAAGAATGAAGAGATTAGCTAAGAAGCCCTTAATAAGATCCATTCATGGACTTCAGTGCTCTTTCAGAAAATCAATCCAGTAAAGTCTGAATTCCTCCTCATTGCAACCAACAAAAGCATCATCCCAAATCAAACCTGCCTGAAATAAAAACCTATTCTTAACACTACTCCCACTTTCATTGGCTCTAAGATATATCTGGGCTTCATTATGAACCAACTCTTTCTACCGTATGGTGTGCAGTGATCCCAGTATTGGACAAGTGTGGATAAAATATGCATTTATTTTTTACAAATTCGTGAGCACAGAACATTTCAAGGCGACATTTGACAAGTGGTCCAACACAATGTTGGAGTGAAAAAAGACCAATAGTTGATGAACTGAGCACTGCCCATGTTTCCTTGCAATGGTTGATCCTTTTTCTTTATAGGTACTAGACTCAGTGTAAGAAGGTTTCCCCCTTTCTATGTATATTCAACAAAGTGTGTTTGTGTATGGTTTTCTTTGTCTGTCCATACCAGAACCCCCTCTTGTGGGTTCTGGTAGGGACAAAAAAGCAGAGGGTGTGACTAGATTAGTAAGAACCTGTACAGAAAAATACACATGACCTAGAGTAGGCAGTGACAGGGCAGAAACAAATAGATGACACAAAGACAATAGGGGTGCAAACTATTTACCCATATGTACAAGTTATTTTTTTATTCATGTGATAGTTGGGCAAATTTTAAATCCATTGTTCGACTAACTACATCAAACACATTTTAATCAGGTCCTTAGGTACAGACCTAAAGCAACAGGTGAGGTATCAATATGATCCTACATGAATCTCAGAGTCTTCAGTAGACCATTCTTACATGACTAAATATTGTTGTCGCACATATACAGTACATGAGAGGTTATGGTGAGGAGGCAAGTGTTGATGAAGCATATTTGAAGGTTCACATTCTTTTTGGAGAAATCTTTCTGGAGAAACTGCTGTGAGGTAGGACCATGAGCATTCATGTTTTCCAACCTGGTGAATCCCCCTATTGTCACTGTCCCGTACTATCCCAGTGATTTTTGTGTTACTATAATGATCCAAATGGACTCAGTGTGACTTATTTTCAACAAAATAATCCTCCTGTTCCCCATATTATGATGTATTGTCCACTTTGTGCCTGAAGCACATCTTTACATCCAGTGAGATAAGTATTGAGGGAAAATTGACTTTGGAAAAAATTTTGAACTGCTCCATGCAAACAGACGTCTGTAATAGAAGCTTGTCAGTGTGCATATTGCTGATCAGTATAGGGTCAGTGGTGCTGACATAAAAGTACAGAGCTGACAAGGCACAATGTTTTCTTCGCTGAATGCCTATGGATGGTCCTTCATGCAGGTATGATGTGACATTTTTACAGGTGGCAATATATAAGATTGACTTCTTAATTCTGCACACTATTGGGCTTAGATGACAATTCGGTATGCATGGTCCTGAAGATGTAATTGAAGGAGGCAAAATGAATAATGATTTGTCAGCTATAAGGATTGATAATACCTAAGGTATCAATGACAGTCAGTGACAGTAATTGATATTATGCTACTTTTATTCATACTCAAAATGATAAAAATATGTAAACTCTCCAATGAGATAAGTGCGCTTTCAATTAGGGGGTCGTGTGAGATTTGAATATGGTACATGCTACCTGCGTAATTCATGCAGAGGAAAATAAAAGTTAATATCATCGGGCCCGCTTCAAAAAGGCAATCAGAGACAAAAGTCTAACTTTCTGACTTTTGGTATTCACATTGGTCATTTACGAGTTGTATCTTTATGACCGCAGTCGGGCCGGAATCTTTGGCTTGGGCCGTACTCTCCTGCTCAGGCCGTACTCTCCGGTTTGAGCCACATTCTCCGCACCTGGGCAGAATCTCCGGCTCAGGCTGGATAAAGTGTAATCAAAGGGCCGGAAATGCAATTTTTACAAAAAGGAACAATATGAATGTGAGATAAATGATAGAGGATGTCATGAAGATCAGTTTAGGAAGGGAAAAGGGTATGGCCAAACACTACATCAAAGCTCAGAAATGTTTGCTCCTTTGCATCATGGTACATGCAGTCCACAATTTGCAC
The DNA here is from genome assembly GCF_964204655.1 of Triturus cristatus. Classification (NCBI taxonomy): domain Eukaryota; kingdom Metazoa; phylum Chordata; class Amphibia; order Caudata; family Salamandridae; genus Triturus; species Triturus cristatus. The sequence goes on along the minus strand of NC_140588.1, from coordinate 856,586,692 downwards.
TCCTCTCAGTGTTGAATGTAGCGTTACACCAAAGTTTGGTGTAGCACTACAGTCAACGCTGAGTGAAGTGTAATACTACACTCAACACTGTGGGTAGCGCATATTGTCTTTGTGAATCAGGACCATCATGTGGAGAAACCAAAATTGTATGTACTACCCTAACAGTGTTAACACAATAGGAATATGCCAGTAGAAGGGGACAGGGACAGAGAGGGCTATACTGGTAAAATAGTCCTTCAAGAACTTTAATGGAAGTACTCAAGTGGGTGTGAAACTATACACCCAAAGAGCCAATAGCATTACGTGAGAGATGATACCCCCTTTAGGCTGAGTTAATGTGTGATTGACAAAGTCTCAATCGCTGAAAGAGACTGATCAAAGAAAGCCAATGAAAGGGAGAGGCTGCCCCAAAGCACATTCTGTGAAGTTTTGTTGTCAAAACTCAGAGCTGAAAGCAATTGGAAGTTACAAATGTAGATGGAAAAGTACAGTGAGTCACATATAAAATTAGTTGGAAGTGAAACAAATATTTCAAAGTTGAAGTTTCAAGATATATACTGGAGTAGTCATAAGGCAAAGACTCACTTTCCTATCTTTCTATCACTAAAATAATCATTGTGACCAGAATATTTGCACATAACAATTTTATTTTGAAACATACAAATGGTTACGTAATATTCAGAGAATATATTTAATCTTTTGAAGCCTTTGGTAACTTTTAAAGCCCAACCCAAAATCGTAACTGCCGTCGTAGAAACTGCTTGCATGCAATTGGGAACTATTTCCATGTAAAGGCCTTCAGTTTCTCCGGGACTAGTTCACGATAAATAAAACTGCACAAATAAAAGTTATTTATTTATTTTTTTTATTATTTTTTTTTATTTATTAAACATTCTCTATTGTCTGTGTTTTGGCTGGAAAGGTTTATTCTTCTATAGCTTTTTTAATGTTGACATGTTTACACCTATTCTAATGTTCTTATATAACAGACGCTAATTAATATATTGCAGGTCATGTTTCTCTGATGTCAAATACAGAAAAAACTAAAATGTATATGTATAGCATTTACAAACCAAAATATTTACATAACAAATGTATTCCATAAATTATTCCGAAATGTGAATAAAGAAACCCACCATCTCAGAAAACTAGTACTGCACAAAACGTTTCCAATAATTAATGGATCGTCTTTAGATACTTCATTGCAAGTTTCATGCAGAACCATCAAGTGGGAACCAACTAAACGGGATGTCACAAAAGTGCCTTTTTCCATTTCAAAACCTATAGCATTCTTTTCTTTACTAAAGGAAGTGTCTTGCCCTATTTCAGTGTAAATCTGTTCAGCATTGTCCAATAAAATGAAAAAACTAAATGTGTTCTGGTCTAGCCATGTAAATAATACATTTTAGAGTTATGTGGACATTTAAACTGCTGTTCCTGCATGGATTACTGATTCTAATTAAAAATTAAAGGTGCACACAAAGGGACTGTACTGAACCAAGGGCATAAAAACCCAAAAACCCTAAAGAAAAAAAGAAGGGGAAGCTCAAGAAAGTAAAAATTACCCCCTCCTTGCGCTCATACTTCAAAGTACAAACGCAGGAGTCAGCAATCAACATAAAAGTCAATCCAGCCCTCCGAAAACCTTTTAACGCCATATTGCAAATTCAGAAACTGGACGAGCATATGGAAACTGCCACGGCTACAGGCCCTAAGGAGAATCTTATTTTTCAAATCCTCACAAAAAATAGTTTTGACCCATTAGCGGATCTTGAAATCGCCTCAGACTCATGTTTGGATAGCACAAACTCTACGACTGTGCAGAGCCTAATCTCTCTACAACCCCCCCAGTACATTCAGATATGATAGTAGAAACAGGATCATTGTCAGTGCAGTCGAACTCACATGATTTTGAGAATTTAATGACGACAATGCTATCTGAAATAAGACAGAGGTTTGTTACTTCTGAAAACAACCAGCAAAAAATTTAGGGGCAGTGTGAATCAATGGAAGAAAAGGTTAATGGCCTAGTGGAACGAGTACGCAATAATCTAAGAATTTTGAATGTCCTAGAGGGCTCGGAAGGGGGGGACATAAAGGCCTTTATAGTCTCCCTTATAATGGAGCAGAATAGGGATCTTGATCAAGCTTCATTGGAGGAAGACAGACAGAGAGTTCACCAGGACCCCTTTGTAGCACGTACAGGCAGGAAGACAGCCAGAAGGATTTCAGAACATATACACTGAAGGAAAGTATTCTTTCAGGAGCACTAAAAGCAGGATCCTATAAGAAGAACAACTGGTCGGTCCGTATCAGGTCCGATATATCTCGTACGACACTGGATAGGCAAAGGGAGGTTGGCAAATTTATTCAGGAACTAAGAGACCTTGGTGCTACAGCGAAAATTCGGTTCCCTGCATCTCTAAGAGTAATGAGGAACAATAAGATGCACAATTTCCGGGACCCAAATGATGTGAGAACTTTTATTGATCAGATCAGAGCACAAGCTGTATAAAAAGTGATAAGTTTAAGTCCATCAAAATGTAGGAGAGCTCAAATAGAGGTGTTATTATTATACCTCAAAACATTTGGGAGGGTTCCCCAGGGAGGGAGGGGTGGGTCACAGGTATCAACTTAAAATGTAAAAAAAATAAAAGCAAAAAAATAAGATTCACAAGGGGTGGGAGAGCATGTGGGAAAAAATAAAGTCCTCAAATGTTATAGCCTTTTTTTTGTTTTTTGAGCTACTTAAAAACTACAGGAGTATTATTTACTTGAATGGCAGGCCTAACTAAGTCTAGTTGTTTGAAAATTAGGACATGGAATGTTAATGGTTTAAGGGTGCCATCAAGAAGACAAATAATTCAAGACTTAGGTCTTGTGGATATTTGGTCTCTAAGAAACGTCAAGGTGGGGTCAGAAACGGGAAAATATACATTTCACAATAAAAAGTACGGCCATAGATCCAGGATAGATTTCTTCTTGGTGTCAGCTTCGATCAGTGAACATATAAAAAATGTGGCACATATCCCAGAGCATTTATCTGATCATTCGGCAGTCTCACTACAATTTGAGGTGAAGAAAAAAACAGTTGAAAGGCGCTGGACTTTAAATCGATCACTACTTTTAGACACTTCAATAATAGATATATTGAAACATACTACAAATGAATTTTTTTTCTTCAATCTAAATAAATACTGCCCCCTAAATAAGGTATGGGATACATATAAAGCAAATATTGGAGGAACACTAGATGGTATCAACGCATATCAGAAGAAAAAGGCTAAGGAAGAACTTCAAGCATTAGAAGACGCGATTAAGGAGGCAGAGGGGAATATAGGACTTACTCAAAATCTAACCATGGAAACTGAACTAACAAAAGCAAAGAATAACCTAGCTGATTATCTGGAGATTAAAGTAAAACAAAAATGGGAGGCAAGTAAACTCGCTAATCATGAGTAGGGGGAAGGGTGTGGCAAACTTCTGGCGTGGAAGGCAAGAGCAGAACAAGCCAGAAATATAATAAAAGAAGTAAAATGTCAAAATACCGGGAATAGAATTACTGATGACGGGGCAATTGAGCAGGCATTTGTAAAAAAATTTCAAGATCTTTATACAGAGGATTTAAATCCAGATAGGGATCAAATAGCAGCTTTTTTTTCAAGACATTAATCTCTCGTGTCTCAGTGACGAACTTAGAGAGGAGCTATCGGCTGCCTTCACAATAGAAGAAATTTATAGGGTTATTAAAAGCTTAAAGAAGGGCAAGGCTGCTGGACCTGACGCTGTTCCAAACAAAATCTATTCCCTTATGAAAGAGGAGCTGGCCCCCATTTTGCTTGATCTGTTTAATTCAATGTATATAGCAAAACAAGATCTCCCCTCATCCTGGGACTTAGCCACAATAATTATATTATTAAAACCTAATAAGGATCCAAAACTTTGTGAATCATATAGGCCGATCGCCCTTCTCAACAGTGATTACAAAATATATACACAAGTAATTACTAAATGGTTGGAGCGGGAGGCCGGCCTTTTGATTCACAATGACCAGAAGGGTTTTATTAAGGGTAGGCATCTTCACGACTTAACCCACGAACTAATAGGCACAATTGATCTAGCAACCGAAAGTGCCACGCCCCTATCGCTAATGACTTGTGATGCAGCCAAGCGTTTGATAGGGTCAACTGGCTCTTTCTTCAAGAGGTAATTCAACGCTTTAATTCAGGCCACAACTTTGTTGAAGCAATTAAATCACTGCACAAAAATCCTGCTGCCCGAGTCTTGGTAAATGGCACCCTTTCTTCTCAAGTTTTAATAGGTAGCGGTACTAGGCAGCAGTGCCCACTTTCACCTTTACTGTTTAATTTCTATATAGAGCAGCTTGCTATCAAACTGAGGGATTGTAAGAATATCATACCATTTTCCTATAATGGCTGGGTAAAGAAAATAGGCCTTTATGCAGACGACCTGATGATATTCACTGGACACCTACAAGACTCAATAGTAGCCATTTGGGAAACATTAAAAAGTTTTGGGGAGATATCTGGATATGCGGTTAACCCAGCCAAAACAGAGGTCATGCAATGGAACACGCATTATAGGTGGGACCAAGTTCGACACAGTATTAGGTACTTGGGGATAGAGGTGGTCCAGAAGCTTGACTCATTAGCAAAGGTAAATTTCGATAAAGTAACATCTAAAGTTAGGGTACAATTACAACAGTGGGACTCCTTACCTCTATCCTTCTTAGGAAAGTCGAATCTTTTGAAAATGGCAATTTTACCCAAGTATACCTTTTTATTTAATTCAATCCCATTGGAGTTCAAGAAGGACTGGATAACTAAAATACAAGGCCTTTTTTACTAGCTTCATTTGGGGGTAAGAAAGGACCGCGAATAGCGTGGCGGAAGCTCAGGGAAAAAAAGGAAAATGGAGGGGTTGCCAGCCCCGACCTCCTTCAATACCAGAGAGCATTTCATTTAAAAATTTTCAGGCAACTATTGGGAGACACTGCTGTTTTTACACCACTATTCCAAGCATTGACTTTAGGTTTCCAGGCCCAATCCAGGTTTTTTCTCTTTAAATTCGGAGACGTGAAATTTTTTAAAAAGGTGAAACTTAAAATCCTGCAGGCAGCCTGTAAAGTATTGCATCAACCAAGAATGATACTGCGAATCCCCTATTATAGCAAGCACGCCCCAATATGGAACTCACCCGGAACACCAGATTGTCTACAAGATTCTCTTGCGGTTCCAATTCAAGCAAAGGGAATCAAGAGATGTGGCCAATTGTTAGAGGGGTCGGAGTTCATCTCATGGCAGAAGATACAGGATATCACAGAAGGTACTGTCTCCAAATGTATATATTACCAGTTATCAAGTTGGGCAAAATCGCTGAGAAGATGTGGGGATGGTAATGACTTTTTCGAATCCAAAATTGCTATATCTCCTCCGGGTCGAAAAGAAATCGCTACATGGTACTGGATGCTAATACAGCCCCATGAAGACTCACAGCCTTGGTTTAAATCTACTAGGAGGAAGGAACTGTCGAGCTACGATCTTGACATTTCATGGCAAGTATCTCTATCTTTTCTATGGCACAGTGTTAAGTCTGCACGTATAAGAAAAAAACATTTATTTACTATTCATAAGGCATATTGCACTCCACGAAGGCTATCCAAAATGGGTACACAAGCTGTGAAGAAGTGTCTTAAATGCGGGAAAATAGATGCAGACGAAGCACATATGTTTTGGCGGTGTCCCTCCATCCAACCCTTTTGGGAAAAAGTAGGTGTAACGATTTCCAGCATTGTGGGACACAATATTAAGGTGAGTTTACCGCAGGTTATTTTCGGAGTAATTACAGATGAAGATTTAATAATTAATGTATCTAAACAACACAAAACCCTTATGTTCCTGTTAATTCTATTGGCGCGCAGAGAACTGTGCATTAAGTGGATTTTACCTGTTCCACCGCTAGAGTGTGAATGGCTTAAATCTATACACAGAATTTCAAGACTGGATAGGGCAACACATAAATAAATAAAAATATATTTTGGGAAAATTTGGGATAACTGGTGTAAGAGTAGGCAATTGTAACAGAATCTGCCATGAGTATTGTTATTTTATTTTTCCTTTTTGGTAGCTCTTTTTTTCTTTGTTGTTGTTTATTTCTCTATCATTTTTTTGGTTTATCTAGTCCTATGATTATGTAGTAGCAATACATGCCAGGAATGGTCCAATACGGTTTGGATTGGTAGCCCTTGAGCGGTAAATCCGTTATTCCTGTCGTAATGGAGCAAGAAAATGTAAAATGAGGACAAAAAAGAAAAAAAAATTAAAGGTACACCATTGGACTAGGGAGCTTGTCTTGTAGTTCCTTATGGAAACGCAAATCTGGCTGCAAATTCATGAATCTTCCACTCTCTGATTATCTGGCCTTCACGAAACCGTTTTTGTTGCAGTCACCATTACCTGTGTAATGCACTGGGCACAGTAGATAAAAATAACAAGGGCATAAGAGGGCGTGGTAAGCCGAGTGCGAACCCTAGCTCACTGAGGGGTCTCAAAGGGACCTCCTGGTATTAAAGTAATACTATATTACAAATGAAAGCTGTGTGCTGGATGAGTGTGCCTCCTGCGGTGGGGTAAACTGCAGGAAGAAATTTTGAGAAATGTTGCGAGGCAGACTGGACAAAACGTACTCACCATGGCATTGAGCAGGGCCAGCTTTAGGGTAGTGCGACCAGTGCGGCCGCACCTGGTGCTGACCGGGAAAGGGGGGGGGGGTGCTGATCTCAGGTGGAGGCACTGTGTTTAGCAATAACTTAAGATTTAATAGCATCTGATGCAGAGTTTCTTGGGCGTTCAAATTTCAGGCAGCAATAAAAATGTCAAGATAACTTTTGTGCTTAATGTTCCTGCTAGAGAGAGAGATCAGAGTTTTGTCTAGCCTAGTCAATGTAAAGTAGCACAGAGGGTTATTATGCCTGCTGGAAAGAACAGGTCTGTATTTAAAGTGGATAGATGAGTGGATTAGTAAAGCCTGCCATTACCACCTATAAAACAAATGAAATTTATGCAAGAGAGGAGCTATGGAGAGATGAGAGGCCCTTTTGCCAGGTGGTAGGGAGGGAATCTGAGAAGGCAGTCAAGGGGTGGGGGGCGGGGTGCTAAAAAAGATTGTTGCACTGGGCCCTATCAGTGCTAAAGCCGGCCCTGGCATAGAGTTTCCAAACATTCGATAAAAGGTGACAAATAGAGTGATTTACGCAAACTAGAATCCAGGTATACACTAGATTTAGGGACATGTGAGGCCTATGAACTATATTAATGGGCAAGGTTTAGTTATTTATCTACCTTAATAATAGATTTGGAACAATTCTTGTATATAAACTGCCTCCCTGCCTATTTGTTGCTCTACATTTTAGGTTTCAAATTTACTTCTCCACCATCTCTTTTTCTTAAAGTGTAAAAATGATTTTGTTTAAATGAAGCTTGACTGATATGCAGCATGGATTATGTGTTGAAGCATAGCCCACTTGGGCATGACTGTGTCACACTGATTCATTAATTGAGATATATATATATATCCACGACATGATATTGGAATGTCAGATTGATGTCTGAAAAATGTTACTATTTGCCTACAATTTCGACTGCAATATTATTCTTGCTAAATCTTTTTACAAAAATAAGCATTTGAAAAAAGATTAAGATAGAGAAGGATTTTATGTTTGTTGTCACTGTTTATCACTTTCACTGTAGTTACGTTTGTGAGCCTAACATGGTGCCCACCACGAACAAGGCTATTTGTTCGAGCTGAAGCGATATTACGCTACAGCAAAATATGCGAGTTATGCCCACCCATAATAAAGAGATATTCAAGGTCGCTCACATGCATTAACACAACAAAGCAGGGGCAACATGTCTTTAAGAAAACAACGGATCTGTGGTAACACCTGATGGTGGGCAGAACGACTTGGACCTCTACCCACAGGAGATAATGGCAAGGATGCCCATGATGCAAGGGCAGGATTGTAGATTTGATGGCAACAAGACAATCCTCAATGAGGTGCCTGAGAAAAGTTTACATTAGTCTGACGGACAGGAACAACAATATCAAAGCAGAGGAAGTAGTGTAGTTTAATGAACTCTCGTCAGAATCCCCAAACATAGCGGAAAGTTTGAACACTCCCACCACCAAACTTTCAATACGTCATAAACTGAAACAAGTGAAGACATCATGCAGACAGGAGTGCAGTAAATAACAGGAAGCCACAGTCCTGCACATTTATTTGGATGTGGGGAGTGTTCTGAGGGGTTTACGAACATATATAGTTCCAACCCATGAGAAATCCAATCTAACCCACAGATGTTGAATGCATGGGTCAGCAACTCAGGAATGTGCTCTAAAGGAAGGCTAAAAAATACTGACTGCCGCAAATAGGTTCTGCCGATTGAATCCCCCCTGAGGTTTTGGACATTTACTGTGAGTGAGTCTCACAGCTTATGTCTTTCTCACAGTAAATTATGTATAAATGGACTAGGAGTGATAACTAACAGTATCCACCTTTTAGGATACAGCCACTGCTGCTCTAGAGTAAGGCTCTGGGATGATTACACGTGAACAAGTGAACAAACGTGTGTGGGCACATGTGTAGGGTGCAGGTATGAGACTACTGTCTTTTGCAGCCAGGTAGCTGAGCACAGCTAGTCAGTCACAGCAATTCACCAACCAGGGCCAGACCTTGCCTGTCCCACGAGGACTGGTGTTGGCCTGCGGTTGGTCTTACAATGTGAATGAGCATTCACTATGTAAGTCTATAGTGCCCACTGAAAGTATGTGCGGGCGGATTTAAAAGCCCCCCTGCGCCACCAGTACATCACTTTTTGTGAGGTACTGGTGGCATATCTTACTGCTCTATATTTACAAGGATAGGAAAAGCCACGCTGTTTGGCTTTTCCTGTCCTTGTAAATATAGCCCCTTTAGACGCATCACTTTGCCCCACGCAACAACCATGAAACGATTCCCAGATTCACGAGGAATCCTACATCTGGAAAAGCGTGGGATTGCTGTGCCTCCTTAGGAGAGGTGAAGGGAGGCGCAAAGAGGAGAAATGAGTTCATTTCCCCTAGATTTTTCCTCTTTCAATTCGTGCTGCATTTTGAAAGAGGAAAATGCCTGTAGTGATTGCTTCTGTGCTGGAAGTTTCCCCACAACGCAGGCATCCTTGCACCATGGTGAAAGGGTGCCTGCGCAGGCGCCTGGCTGCAGTTTGCGTGCCTGCTCAGGGGGAAGCACAGAGAGGCGACATATTGTTGTAATTATGTCGCATCTCTGTGCTTTGAAAGTGACTCAGTGCGGCGCGGCCAAATGGCTTGCGGAATGCACTGAGTCACTTTCATTGCAAATCTGCCCCGTGGTGTGTTAGAAATTGGGTTTCTGGTTGGCAGAGGTATGCACCCTGTACAAGCTAGCCTGGCTGATGAGGGGGTGATACCCGAAAACAGGTCTCAGGATCCTTGTTTCCACGTCCTGGGAGGGCCTGACCTGGCAGTTCAGGCTGGACTGTTCCCGTTGGGAGCAGGGTCAACACTGATTTGTAAATGGCTGGGTCCAAACTGGGGTCGCATGGTGAGCTAAAAAACACTAGATTTAACCCAGATTTGTGACTAGGGGGTGATTTTTTGACAATGTCCGTCACAAAAAAGGGAGTTATTCAATTCAAGGATGGAGAGCCTGGAATCTAATACATATCAGCAATACAAAAAGTGCCTCTCCATCCAAAGATCAAACATAAGTCTTTCAGCCTCAGGAGATACTTTTACTAACTCCAAGATTCATCAATTAGTATTCTTTCTCTTATTTATAGTTTTTTTTCCATATTTTAAATTAAAACATACACTTCTGTGTCATTTTTGGTATTTTGACAATATCCAGCATTCCATCCATCATCCTTTTGTGTTGCTATAGCCAGTAGAGGGAAAAGGGTCCTTGGGCTCCTCTCTTGCCCCCAACAATGATTAACATGTGATTTCTCAAGTGGGTATGGCATCCTATTTTGAAAAAAATAAAATGCAGCATTGAGGCACTGAAACAGAAAACGCATTTTCTGAAAGTGTCACTGACGTTCATTTAATATTCACTCTACTTGGCAATAGAGTGCCTCATAAGCCCTTGGGGCAGGGTCAGATTGGCTTTTTTGCTTTTTGTGGTGCTCCAAGAATGGGCAGGGAAACCATCAAGGGTTTCAAGGCATTGTGGAGGCTGCAGGAAGTGCAATAGTCCCCGAGAATGTTTTCCAAAAGTCACCTTAAGGCTCCCAAGGTATTGAATCCCTGATCCCGGAAGAGGCAATCCAGTGTTTTAAGCACTCCTGGAGGGGAAGCTTTTGCTCATAAATTCTGGAGTGAGGTAATCCCTTTTCGTTAGATCTAAAGGTGTAATAGAAACATAGTAAAAAGATAAAAAAAGACTCTGGGACACATGTTTATCAATATTGTTAGACCTGGCACCATTGGCGTGGGTCTCCCTTCCATTTTTTGCTGTTGCCTCATGTGTTTTGGCTGGCTATATATGCTTTGGGCACTGTGCCACTGCTGTTCAGTGCCACAGTGCAAGTGCTCCCTATAGTAAATTGAGGTATGGATTAGTGACTCCATGATTGGCTTGATTGGTTTACTTGTCAGACCCTACTTCTTCTCGCTGTACTAGTCTCCCAGGATAGCGCATGATCATAGGAGTAGTGGACGCGCCCTGCACACGCGCATTGTCTCACCTGAAGCGCCAATCAGTGAGGCGATCAGTTCTCCAATCAGGCTGCTACGGGGATACTACTTTAACCAGGCTGGCGCGAGCGCGCAGCGACGCTTCCTCCTGAGGTTTGAACCGGGAGAGACGCGGTAGGACTTTTGAACCTGTTAATTTGTTTAATCATTGTTTTAACTATTGACCCAAAATCGTTGCTTTTAACTTTGGCACAGTGCACTTACTTCTTCTCGCTGTACTAGTCTGCCAGGATAGCACATGATCATAGGAGTAGTGGACGCGCCCTGCACACGCGCATTGTCTCACCTGGAGCGCCAATCAGTGAGGCGATCAGTTCTCCAATCAGGCTGCTACGGGGATACTACTTTAACCAGGCTGGCGCGAGCGCGCAGCGACGCTTCCTCCTGAGGTTTGAACCGGGAGAGACGCGGTAGGACTTTTGAACCTGTGAATTTGTTTAATTATTGTTTTAACTATTGACCCAAAATCGTTGCTTTTAACTTTGGCACAGTGCACTTACTTCTTCTCGCCGTACTAGTCTCAAAGGATAGCGCATGATCATAGGAGTAGTGGACGCGCCCTGCACACGTGCATTGTCTCACCTGAAGCGCCAATCAGTGAGGTGATCAGTTCTCCAATCAGGCTGCTACGGGGATACTACTTTAACCAGGCTGGCACGAGCGCGCAGCGGGCGCGCCTACGGCGCGCCTAAGGCAAGCCCGTCTGCGTCCGTCCGCAGCCGCCCGGGGCTAGGGGCACTACACTCTGCCCAATTTATTTCCTACTCTGCTCTGGAATTATGTAGTCATCGAGCTAATTGGTCTCTGGATCCCTGTACGATATACAGCTTACGCTCCAATGGTATCCTATCCTCTTGCAACGAGACACCTGAGCCTCCTTTAATTCCGCCCAGGAAATGCCTACCGGCCAGCCCCGCATAAATTCATATTCCTACCACGTCTTCCATCAAAACGTGTTTGGATTTCTTTTACCTGAATACTCGCTCGTTACCCAAACACCAGCTAGAAATATTTCATTTTCTTGATTCTAATCGCCCGACATACTTCTCCTCTCTGAAACCTGGCTTACAGACGACTCCCTACCTGACACTTTGGCTGCAATCCCTACGGGGTACTATTTACTTCAGACCAACAGACCCCCTGGGAAATCGGGTGGAGGTGTGGCCGCTATTATCCATCACCAGCTCAGATTTACTGCTCTAACCCTTACTAGTATACCCGCTGTTGAGAGTCTTATTTTAAAATTTTAGTCCCCTCATTTCCCTTTTGTGTGTGCCCTCTTCTATAGACCCCCCCTGGCCATGCCCTCTTTTCATAAACTGATTGGTGAGCTCCTCTCCCAATTAGTCATTAATAATGCGAAAATCATCATTTTGGGTGATTTTAATTATTGGCCTTCGGATCCTAAAGAAAGTGTGAGTTCACTAGAATTCACCGACCTCCTCACCGGACTAAATTGTACCCAACATGTCCATACTGCTACCCACGTCAAGGGTCACATACTGGATCAGATATGGACCGCCAATCTGACTATTTCCTCTCTTTCTATATCCCCCTGTCCTTGGTCTGATCACCACCTCATTTACTTCTCTTTGAATCACCCCTCCCCCCCTAAACCCCTGACTTTGGGTAAATCTTGGGCCCGGAATTGGAATCGGGCTAATAAGGACGAGTTCCATTCCATACTCTCTGCCTCTATCCCTGCTGAAATGGACTGCCTTGATAAACAGACGGACGCTATTAAATGCTGGCTTGACTCGGCCAGCAACATTGTTGCACCTCTCAAATTGTCTACACTTAGGCGCCCTCATGACGCCCAGCGTTGGTTCTCCAACGAACTAAAACTAAAGAAATTGGCGCTCAGACAGGCGGAACGTAACTGGAGGCGTGACTGCTCTCTGGAAAAGAAAGACATATACTCCAGGCTCTTAAATGACTATAAAAAGTCCATCACTCAAGCTAAAATCACTTACTTCTCCTTGAAAATTACTAACTCTGCCTCCAATGCCAAGGACATATTCGCCATTGTGGACGAACTATCCTTGCCTGATAGAGTTACAATTAAACCCCTTCCAACTCAACAGCTTTGTGATGCCTTGAATGATTATTTCCTACAAAAAATCAGTACTATTAAAAGCAGCATTCCTCCTCCTGTTACCCCAGTGACTCAGTTGACCTTGCCTCAAAATGCACAAGTATGTACCCAAATTCCTTTGATCTCAAAGGAAGAATTTCTTGCACTTGTAAAGAAGGTTGGCTCTGGTTCCCCTACCGATCCATGTCCTTATTATCTCCTTCAAGAGGCATTTTCCATATGCCCTGATCCTCCTTTAGCTCTCTTAAACAACTCCCTGAAATTGGGCCTAGTTTCAGATTCTTTTAAAACTGCCGTTGTTGTCCCTATTCTGAAAAAACCCAACGCTGACCCCTCCATTCTTGCCAATTATCGTCCCATCTCCCTTCTCCCCTATCTTAGCAAGATCTTAGAAGCCCATGTTACCAAATGCCTTAGCTCTTTCATTGAATCCTCATTTTTTCTTGACCCCCAACAGGCTGGCTTCAGACCAGCCCACTCTACTGAGCTGGTTCTGCTTGCGGTCATGAATGAGCTTAGAAAGGGGGCCGATAATAACCTTTCTCAGGCCCTTATCCTTCTAGATCTTTCAGCTGCATTCGACAAGGTCGATCACAATCTTCCGATCGACCGTGTCAGGGATGCAGGCATTCATGGTACTGCTTTACAATGGATTTCATCCTTTCTCGAAAACCACTCTCAGGCTGTCCGCCTTGATACCTTCTCTGCTAAGAGGGCCAGCTTGACTTGCGGTGTTCCCCAGGGCTCCTCTCTTTCCCCTCTTCTTTTTAATTTATATATGCTTCCCTTGATCCGCTCTCTTCATCATTTTGATGTGGCCACTTTCAACTACGCGGACGATCTCCAACTAGTGTTTAAAATCGATTCTTCCACTACGTCCGTTTCTAGGTTCCAGGATAGTTTACACTTTATCAGTAACTGGATGAACGCCAGTCAACTTAAACTCAACCCGGACAAAACCGAGCTGGTTCTGACTGGCGGTACCTCCAATCCTTGGAACAATGGGTTTTGGCCCTCTATGTTGGGTAATCCTCCCCGTCCCTCTGACTCTGTGAAAAGCCTCGGAGTTATAATCAGCAAAGACCTGACTATGAAAGCCCAGATCAATGCTGTAGTCTCATCTTCTTTCTTCCATCTCAGAAGAATTCGTAAGATCTCGAGTTTTTCAACTACCGAAGCTCTCACCTTGACACTCTTGGCTATAGTCATCTCTCGAATTGACTATGCCAATTAATTTTACGCCGGTATTCCGGCCTATCAGCTCTCTCGCTTACAAATGGTGCAAAACCAAGCAGCCAGACTCATTTTTCATTAGCCTAGATTCCAACATGTCAGCCCTCTACTGAAGACCCTTCACTGGCTCCCAGTAGCTCAGCGCTATATTTTCAAAATTGGTTGCATCACCTTCAAGGCTTTAGCAGGCCTCGGCCCTGTCTTTATCTCATACTTGATCTCTCGCTATATCCCCTCACGCGCTCTTCGGTCCTCTCACTCCAATTTTCTTGTCACTCCCCCCTTCAAACGGAAAAAATTTGGTGGCCTCAGTTTCTCTTTTTTGGCTCCTCAGCTCTGGAATTCTCTACCTCTCACTTCCGACTTGAAAATTCTCTTTCTAAGTTTAGAACATCGCTAAAAACTCTTCTATTCACACAAGCTTATCTATAATCTTTGGTTCCTCTCTCCTACCGTCTCTTTTCCCATAGCGCCAAGAAACCGTTTGGTGTACGAGCGCTTTACAAAACTTTTTAACATTAACATTTTTAACATAACCCTAGTACAGTGTGCCCAGGGCTTGTTACCAATGCTGCTGGTGGGCTTGCAGCATTGATTGTGCCACCCACCAGAGCAGCTTGTAAAGTGTGTCTCAGGTCTGCCATTGCAGAGCCTGTGTGCAGTCTGGTACTGTCATGCTGACTGGGGAAGTTCACCCACTCGCCAGTCCCTAAACCTTTCCTTTTATACATATTAGTCACCCCTATGGTAGGCCCAAGGGCAGGGTGCATTGTGGGTAAAAGTTAGGACATGCCATGGTGTGAGTGGCATGTCTTAATAGTGAATTACAGCCATTTTCGTTTTTCACTATTGCAAGGCTAGCTGTTCTCCATAGGCCAGAACGGGCAGTTTGGTTATTACATTTTATAATCCTAACTGACTCAGGGAACATGGTAGAAATTCAAGTTTAGTATGCCTGAACTCTGAATGATAAAATACAACTTTTAGTGAAGTTGGTTTTAACATTCTGTGTTTGAAAATGCCACTTTTAGAAAGTAGGCATTTTCTTGTCTAACCATCCAAACCTGCCTCTGCTAGGTTGTGTATTCCTTGTCTGGAGTTTGAGTGACAGGGCTGGGGGATTCCAGGAGACAGGGTGGGTCAGTCCAGTGGTGAATAGAGAGATCTGCATCTAGATGGGAGGGAGGAGTTGCACCTGGGACCTGAATAGGGCTGGGCCTTCCCTCCACAATGCTGGCTCCACCTCCTGTGGTGTGTCTGCTGTCCCTGCCCTGCACTGTGAAAGGAAAGAAGGAGACATGTCAACAAAGTGCTCCAGGACTGACCAGAACTGATTTGGACTAGGCAAAGGCCTCTCTGCCTTCAGAGAACAAAGGAAAAGGAGTATAAACATTGGGACCCAGACCCAAGAACTTTAGATCACTTCTGGGAATCAAGACATACATTTGCTGAGGAGAAGAACCAGGAAGCTGAAGGAGGAGACTACCCCTGTGCTGTGTGTTTGGGGGTTGGCCTGCAGTGGTTGCTTCATTCCCAAAGAGAGGAGAAAAGGACTGAGTGTGCTTTCTATCAACTTGAAGAAGAATCTCCAAGGGCTTGAACTAGAGCTTGCCTTCTGCCTGAAGTCTCAGGGATACAAGACTTCACCAACCAGCTCCCTCCTGAATTCCCTTGCTGGGAACTGAAGTGCCTGCTGTTGTGCCGGGCCTTCTGAGAGACTGCGTGACGCTGGGGGCTGGAAGCACGATGCAACGAGAAGCATGTCGCCGCCGCAGCCTCTGTCATCGCATCGCCAAGGAAGCGAGCTGCCGCTGTCATCTTCGCATCGCCGAAAAGCGGCGCATCGCCGGAGAGGCGAGACGCTGCCACATAGGTCATCATCACATCACCGGAGAAGCGCGTCGCAGGGCCTGTCGCAGCTCAAAAGATCATCGAGTGACCGCACGACCGTCAGGCGTGTCGCATCACACCAACCTTGTCACATCACAATCAAGACGCCATTTTGTCGCATAGCACCGGAGAAGAGTATCACATCGAGGTGCCAGCGTGTCGCATCGCACCGGAGAGCAGTAAAAAATCGATGCATCAACTCCCCACACAGTAAGGAAGCAAGCATCAACTCCCCTGCGCAGCAGTAAGGAACCAACGCATCCACTCCCCTGCGTGTAAGGAACCGACGCATCACCTTCCCTGCAACCCTTTTGTTTTCTTTGCGCTACACATCTCGGGTACATTGAGAGTAAAGTGTCGCATTTACTACTTGAGAGAACTGAGCTATTTTATAACATTTAAGAGACTAATTTTGAGTACAGTATTGTGGATTTTTGTCGTATGGTCTTGTGTTAAGTCTATATAAAAATACTTATTTTTATAATACAACCTGTGTGGTGTCCATTTGTAGTGTTGTCACTGTATTACTGTATGTGTTCACAAATGCTTTACACACTGCCTCTGAGGTTAGTCTGCCTGCTCGTGTCAAGCTACCAAGGGGGTGAGCAGGGTTTTTTTTGGCAGTGTAGCCCCTTACCCTGACTAGACACAAGGGTCTCTATTTGTCACAGGTACCTACCTATGCCAACTAGAGACCCCCAAATCTAACAAATATCTTGCTGTTTCGACAATGGTAATGATTGACAATGCAAATTTTATATTATAATTAATATTATTGGATGAGGGTGGTATCCCTATTGACTTCAATGGCGTTGCAATCGTGGGTTATGATATATACCCAATATTGATAGTGTCCCCATTGATTTCAATTGTGTTGCAATGGTGAAGTATACCATTTACTACTTTTACCAATGTGGTGGCATTATGGCAAAGCAAGAAGGACTGCCTTATTGATAATACCACCTTCTGATTTTATGATATTATGTCTAGTATAGGTGGGGAGTATTTTAGTTATTGGGCTCATGATCAGTGAGAAACGGGGTTGTTGGTTGAGATGGGAGTTATCCCTGCTCAAGCAACAGCCTCAATCCCTGTCAGGGAGAAATACAAAAGTCACTACATTGGCCTGGTCTTAACCCTCTGGTAGCTTGGCACAAAAGCAGTCAGCCCTAACTTCCAGGAAATGTCTATGTAAAATATTTATGCAGGACTCAAACAGTAATAAAGTGGAAACACAACACAAGAAAAATCCCACACCAATTTAAAAAGATCGACTACATGTTATTACATTATTTGATACTAAAACAATGAAATTTGAATGAGTAGAATGGGAGTTATGACGTTTTAGAGTTGAAGGTAAAAATTGGCACCTAAAAGATCAAATCACCAAGAATGGGTCAAAGTAAAAATATATGGCCAATCATGATGGAATGCATGATAGATACAAAAGTGTATTGGGCCTAGTTGGCACTTAATTTCAAGTTTTGAAGACATGCCAGTAAACAGTTGCTTGCGAAGTAAAGATCAGAAAGGTAAAGCTGCATGTGGTGTCCAAGGAGAAGGTGTCATCATTAGGGACCCACTGGAAGAAGTCACAGTGAGGATTTCCATGTTCAGAAGAACTACTGAATAAGATTTGTTGCTGAGAAGATGAATGTAGGGGGAGCTTCAGTGAAATCAGGCTGAATGGAAATGCAACTTGGGCGGATAGACAAGCAGTTTGGTCCTGATTTCCTCTCAGTCCTCAGGACAGCCCCAATGTTTTCATTTTAGCCATCTGGGCACATTTAACTCCACCACTGATGGTCCAGGATTGGAGTGGCATCGCCTGATGGGTTAGTAATCACTCAGGCTTGGTCCAGGTGTGCGTTCAGTATGGTTGAAGACATTTCTGTCCCTGGGGATCTGATCAGGAGGCCAGCCAACTAGCCCTCAGAGTTACTCTGGTAGTCCTGGGTTCAGGAAGTTGAACGGAGCACAAGCAGCAGGGCAGGGCTTTAAGGGTTCAACGTAGTCTCCAGACAGCAAACCTGTCCTTCCAGGTGAAACAAATCTGTCTTGTGGAGTACACAGCAGGCCACAGCTGCAGGCTGTCCTCTGAGAGTCCTTACGAAGGTCCAGAAAGTGAACTTATGTTGGGTCTGAGTGTCCTATTTGAATACCTGTTTCTTTTTTTGTAATAGGAGTAGTTTCAGGAGAATTCCATTTGAAGTTTCCTGCCCTGGCTCCAAGCTGACTGCCCAGACAAACGCTGTTGTTTGACAGCAGGGCAAAGCCTATTTAGGGCCAAGTGAGGCTGTGTCTATCTCCACCCCTCATCCTCACCAGCGATGGTCTGTTCAGACACACCTAATCCTTCCGTTTTGTGGCTGTCTGGGAGGAATAAACAAAGTCCAACTGCCAACTATACTGAGTCATGTGACTCAGAAACAGGCTGCAAGCACCATAGTTAGATGAGGAGAATGACAACTTTCGAAAAGTGGCTTTTTCAAAATTGCAACTTAGTATCCAACTTAGCCAATAAAGAGGATTTAAAATAAAAGTTTCTCAGAAACTATACATTAAGGTGGCGATTAGGATCCTGGAAAAATTTTCCCCGTACGACTCGTATCCAGTCTTTTTACCGTACGAATCGTACAAGTGCCGTACAAACTGCCAAGTACGATTCGCATGGGAAAAAGTCCATACGAATCGCATTGGGAATAATTCCCCACACGTCCTCGGGTCGGAAAATGTGTCCGACACGTCCCCGGACGATTTACCGTACAAATGTGAAAAGTGAAGTCCAACCGCGTAAGTACAATCCATCCCGTGCGTCCGATGTTACAACCGTATGGAAAAAACACCGTCCGCACCGAACTCCCATAGCAACCATGGAGACATGTGCCCGCATACGCGCCGAACACCCCCCCCAGCCCCTGTATGTACGCGCCCAACCACCCCCCCAGCCCTCGTATGTACGTGCCGAACCCCCACCCGTGCATGTACACCCCCGTACGTACGGACCGTACACCCACCCGTGTATATACACCCGTGTACGTACGGCCCGTACCCCCACCCGTGTATGTATGGAGCGTACCCACACCCCAACAGTGAATGTATGGACCGTACCCCCACCCGCGTATGAATGGAGCGTACCCCCACCCCAACAGTGTATGTACTGACCGTACCCTCACCCGCGTATGTATGGAGCGTACCCCCACCCCAACAGTGGATGTACGGACCGTACCCTCACCCGCGTATATATGGAGCGTACCCCCACCCCAACAGTGTATGTACGGACCGTACCCCCACCCGCATATGTATGGAGCGTACCCCCACCCCAACAGTGTATGTACGGACCGTACCCTCACCCACGTATGTATGGAGCGTACCCCCACCCCAACAGTGTATGTACGGAGCGTACCCCCACCCCAACAGTGAATGTATGGACCGTACCCCCACCCGCGTATGTATGGAGCGCACCCCCACCCCAACCGTGTATGGCGGACCGTACCCTCACCCGCGTATGTACACCAGTGTATGTACGAACCATACCCCCACCCGCGTATGTATGGAGCGTACCCCCACCCCAACAGTGTATGTACGGACCGTACCCCCACCCATGTATGTATGGAGCGTACCCCCACCCCAACAGTGAATGTACGGACTGTACCCCCACCCGCGTATGTATGGAGCGTACCCCCACCCCAACAGTGTATGTACGGACCGTACCCCCACCCGTGTATGTATGGAGCGTACCCCCACCCCAACAGTGAATGTATGGACCGTACCCCCACCCGCGTATTTATGGAGCGTACCCCCACCCCAACAGTGTATGTACAGACTGTACCCCCACCCGTGTATGTACGGAGCGAACAAACAACCCACCAGTCTAAGTACGGAGCGCACCCCAGGCCCCAGCACCTGCACCCTCACCCAACATCACGCATGTACGAGTCGTACCAAGCCAGAGACAAGGACAGCACTGTACAACAAAATGGCCGATGTACGCACCGTACAGACGCTAAAAACACACATACACAACCAGGACAAAGCAAAACAACACAAGAAGACTCCATTCGAATCGCACAAAGCCACAAAACATGTCCAACAAGCACAAATACAACCTATTCACTGACCTGCAACTGCCAAACTCCCAAACAGAGGCCCAAAACACAACCACTCCGTATAACACACCCACCCAAAGTTCAAACACAGCCACACCCACCAATGGACCAATAAAAAGGCCCAACACACACAAACCATGAGCCTTTGCAACAGACTCACTGCTGCCAGACCACACAGAGAAACAACTGCACCATACTACAACCTCCACTACACCTTACACCTGCACACCTTCACACAACCACCTTCACAAACACCCCCTCATCACATTCACACACACACCTGCACAACCACACCCACACACCCACAACCATCCACACCCACACCCCCCACAACCATCCACACCCACACCCCTCACCATGCCCACTAACAAGAATCCAAAGTTCACTAGCCAAGAGTTGGAGGTCCTTGTCGATGAAATCATCAGAGTCGAGCCACACCTCTTTGGAACATTGGTCAGACAGACCAGCATTTCCGAAAAAACAGCCATGTGGCAGAGGATTGTCGATGCTGTGAATGCTGTTGCATCCACCAGAAGGACCAGGCATGAATGCCAAGCCAGGTGGTACGATCTGCGGAGGACGGTCCGCCGCAAAATGACCGACGACCACAACCAGGCCAACATCACTGGAGGAGGGCCGGCCAGCAGACGCGTATAATACCATCCCTGGGAGGAGAAGGTGATGGCCATACTGCCGGTGGTGGCAGTGGAGGGAGTAGACGGACTCCGAGAGCCTGGTGAGTACACAAACAACTCACCTCACATGGGGGGAACGTCATCCACAACCAAACTCACAATCATGCACGCAACCACCCCAAAGCTATCGCATGACTCAACCACACTCCAAAAACACGCACATGCCACTAGCGCCACCATGCCCCATGCACCCAGCTAGACAATGCCAAGTCACAGGCCACAGAAAACACCAACACAAGACACGGTAACCCGGATGGCGGGAGTGTGGGCCTCAAAAATCACATAGTGCAACTCAGAAGCAGACAACAATGCCCTCTGCCCATATGGCCTAGGTCACAGCCAGACAAACAGTGTGTCCCCACACAGGAAAGACTTGCCTGCAAATGGCGGACGCCTTGCATGAAGACATGGGGTGAAGGCACTTTTTGCACATGACAGCAGCCAATGAACAGCCAGCACTGTGAAAGAGTGGCAGCACACACCACCACAGCAGCAGCGCAGACACAGACACAGACACTACAACCAATGGGTGCCTGGAGATCAGAAACAAACGCACATGAACAAGCCAAGGGCCATTCAAAGATCTGCAAAAAGTGTGTGCCTAGGAAGCTGGGCTGAGGTGACAGAGGGTGACACACAGAGGGAGGGAGAGGGGGTGAGAGAGGGAGGGAGACACAGGGAGACGGACAGAGGGAGGAGGCTGACACAGGGAGGGAGGGAGAGGGGGACAGAGAGGGAGTGAGAAAGGGATACACAGGGAGACCAATTCAGCCTTGGGTGGTGTGGGAATGTCTGCTCATCAGCAGGTGGACTGCGTGCATGTAGACAAGGGTGGCCAGTGCCTGAATCCCCCTCTCTTCTCCATGGCAAAACACTGGGCCATGTCTCAACCTGTGCACGAGCACAACGCCAGCTACCTGCATCATATAAGTGTGTGGAACAACTCCATGTGCCCACGTACAGTGCAACACAGAAGGCGCCAATGCATGGCTCGCCACACCTGCTCACTCCACTGCTGACTGCAGTCACAATTGACGCAGCAAGTAAGACTGTGTCACACATTGGTAAAGTCTCAAAAGCTGTGGCCAAGGGACATACCCATGCACAAGTGCACTGTGAGTGGAATGCAAGACATATCCAAATACCCAGAGGAAATGTGCCAACTTTGAAACGAATGAAACATGGATGTTGCATGGAACAAAAATAACATTGTCTCTCTCACACACAGGTCAACGTCGTGGATCACCCCTCAACACTGGGGGGGAAGACTCACAGGACCTGGCTCTGCGGGATGACGATCCCACCGGCAGCGACGACTCTCACCACTCTGTGGACGACCCCGACCAACCTGGCCCCTCTGGTGTCCAACCACCTGCAGCACCTTTGTCAGGTACAACTGGGCCAACCACCACCCCCACTCCTGCCACATCCGAGGAGACACCCAGGATCCCTGCCCCACCACCACAACGCAGCCAGCCTGACCAGGAGGGACACGGTGTACTGGGCACCCAGGAGGAGGCAGGCGACAACGCAAATGCCACCCCTCAGGGGTCCCGGAGACCCGATGTGCCCACAAGGGCAGGCCAGGTGCAAGTGGGCAGGGGTGGTGGGAGTGGAGGACGGCGGAGGCGCGAGCCTGACCAGTTGGCTGCGGAACCGGTATATTCCCATGTAAGAAACATCCTGGACACATACCGACAGGACACCACGGGCATGAGCCAGGTTGTGTCCACCCTCAACGAGATCAATCAATCAATCAATCATAGGCATTTATAACGCGCACTACTCACCCGGCGGGTCTCAAGGCGCTTGGGGGGGGGGGTCCGCTACTGCTCGAACAACCAGGTCTTGAGCTTCTTCCTGAAGGAGAGGTGGTCTTTGGTCAGGCGTAGGTCGGTCGGGAGGGCGTTCCAAGTCTTGGCGGCCAAGTGGGAGAAGGATCTTCCTCCTGTTGTCGCTCTGTGGATGCGGGGGATGGCGGCGAGGGCGTGACTGGTCGAGCGGAGGTGGCGTTTGGGAGCGTAGAAGTTGAGGCGGCTGTTGAGGTAGGTCGGGCCTTGGTTGTGTAGGGCTTTGTGCGCGTGGGTGAGGAGCCGGAAGGTGATTCTTTTGTTGATCGGGAGCCAGTGCAGGTCTCTCAGGTGTCTGGAGATGTGACTTCATCTGGGGACGTCGAGGATGAGTCTCGCCGAGGCGTTCTGGATCCGCTGGAGTCTCTTCTGGAGCTTGGCGGTGGTACCGGCGTAGAGGGCGTTGCCGTAGTCCAGTCGACTGGTGACGAGGGCCTGGGTGACCGTCTTCCTGGTCTCGGTGGGGATCCACCGGAAGATCTTAAGTAGCATGCGCAGGATGTTGAAACAGGACGAAGAGACGGCGTTGACTTGTCTGGTCATGGAGAGGGAGGAGTCCAGGATGAAGCCCAGGTTGCGTGCGTGGTCTGTCGGTTGGGGTGCGTTGCCCAGGGCGGGGGGCCACCAGGAGTCGTCCCAGGCGGAGGGTGAGGACTTCCGTCTTGTCTGTGTTCAGTTTCAGGCGGCTGGTCGTCATCCACTCGGCCACGTTTTTCATCGTGTAGGTTGGCTCTGGCGGTGGCGGGGTCGTTGGTCAGGGAGAGGATCAGCTGGGTGTCATCGGCGTAGGAGATGATGTTCAGGTTGTGTTGGCGTGCGATAGCCGCAAGGGGGCTCATGTAGACATTGAAGAGGGTGGGGCTGAGCGAGGAGCCCTGAGGGATGCCGCAGATGACTTCCGTGGCTTCTGAACTGAACGGGGGCAGGCGGACTCTCTGTGTCCTTCCGGTGAGGAAGGAGATGATCCATTCCAGTGCCTTCTCCTCGATCCCGACGTTGCTGAGGCGCTGCACTAGGGTGCGGTGGCAGACAGTGTCGAATGCCGCGGAGAGGTCCAGGAGGATGAGGGACGCTGTTTCTCCGTTGTCCAGCAGGGTTCGGATGTTGTCGGTGGCAGCGATGAGGGCGGTCTCGGTGCTGTGGTTGGCCCGGAAGCCTGACTGGGATGGGTCGAGGGAACCAGTCGTCTCGAGGAAGGCTGCCAGTTGCTTGTTGACGGTCTTCTCGATGACTTTGGCTGGAAACGGGAGGAGCGAGATGGGGCGGTAGTTCTTGAGTTCGGTGGGGTCCGCCGTTGGTTTCTTTAGTAGAGCGCTGAGTTCGGCGTGCTTCCAGCTCTCAGGGAAGGTGGCGGTGTCGAGGGAGGTGTTGATGATGTCCCGCAGGTGGGGTGCGATGACAGCGTCGGCCTTGTTGAAGATGTGGTGAGGGCAGGGGTCGGTTGGGGATCCGGAGTGGATGGAGTTCATCGTGCTGATGGTGTCTTCGAGGTTGATCGGTGTCCAGGCGTTGAGGGTGGTGGTGGGGGGCGTTGGTTTGGTCGTGGGGAGCGTTGGTTGTGTTCTGAAGCTGTTGTGTATGTCAGCGATCTTGTTGTGGAAGTAGGAGGCGAGGGAGTTGCAGAGGTCTTGCGATGGGGTGATGTCGTTGGTTCCGGCGTTGGGGTTGGAGAGCTCTCTGACGATGTTGAAGAGTTCCTTGCTGTTGTGTGCGTTGTTGTCCAGCCGGTCCTTGAATGCTGTTTTCTTGGTGGCGTGGATCAGTTGATGGTGCATTCGGGTGGCGAGCTTGAGGGTAGTCATGTTGTCCGGCGTTGGGTCTCTTCTCCAGGCTTTCTCGAGGGCACGGCAGTTCTTCTTGGAGCTCTTGAGTTCGTCGGTGAACCACGGGGCCTTCTTGCTTCCGGGTCTGCTGGGCGGGGTCCTCAGAGGGGCGAGCTCGTCCACGCAGGTGGAGATCCATTTCGTGAGGTTGTCGGCGGCTTGGCTGGGGTTCGGTGAGCTGGCGGGAGGGTGCTGGCTCAGGGATGCGGCGAGTTGTTCGGCTGTGATCTTGTTCCAGCTTCTTCGTGCAGCCTGTTGCTGGTGGTGGTGGACCGTGGTTCTTTTGAAGGTGAAGTGGATGCAGCTGTGGTCCGTCCAGTGGAGTCCAGTGGCGTGGCTGAAGGAGATGTCTTTGCTGGACGAGAAGACGGCGTCGAGTGTGTGTCCGGCGAGGTGGGTGGGGGTGGTCACCAGCTGCTTGAGTCCGAGGGTGGCGAGGTTGTCAAGCAGGGTGGTGGTGTTGCGGTCGTTGTTGTTCTCCAGGTGGAAGTTGATGTCCCCGAGGAGGATGTAGTCAGCGGAGGGGAGGGCGTGCGGGCTGATGAAGTCGGCGATGTCTTCGCTGAATTGAGTGTGTGGTCCCGGGGGTCGGTAGATCAGGGTGCCTCTGAGGGTGGTCTTGGGGTCGGTGTGGATCTGGAAGTGCAGGTGTTCGGCGGTTATCAGGGTGTCGTCGGCGTTGGTCGAGATACGGCTGGTGTCCCTGTGGATGATGGTGATGCCTCCTCCAGTCTGGTTGTCGCGGTCTCTCCGGATGATCTTGTAGCCCTCTGGGATGGCGATGGCGATGTCGGGCGCTGAGGAGTCGTTCATCCAGGTTTCCGTGAGGAAGGCAACGTCAGGAGCTGTGGTGTCGAGGAGGTTCCAGAGTTGAACGGCGTGTCTGTGGACGGAGCGGGTGTTGAGCAGGATGCACTTGAGGTGGTTGCTGCTGGTGTTCCATTTGGTGGGTGCTGAAGCAGTGCAGGTCCGGATGCAGGAGAACTTGCAGGACTGGCAGGTGAAGGGTCCGTGGGTGCGTCTCGGAGTGGCTCGGTAGCACCCGGGGGTTCGACCGGTGTTGAGTGCGTTGAGGGTGGCGGCATCGTAAGTCCGGCGGGTGGGGTGGCCTCTGCGGGGGCCAGGGGTTCTGGCGCGGACGGGCGCAGACGGGCTTACCTTTGGCGCACCTTCGGCGCTCAATCGGTGCTCCCGCTGCGCGCGTCCGCTGCGCGGTCGCTCTGGGGGCGTCATAAGAGGGGAGCCGGGAGGGAGGGTCTGCGGGGAGGCGGGGAGCGCGGGACCCAATTGGCGGGCGGGGGGGCGGGGTCTCGTTGGTTGCGGCGGGAAACCTGGGGGCTCGGTGGCGACTCTGAGGTGGCTGGGGCGCCGCTCGGCGGCCCTGTGGCGGCTGGGGCGGCGCTCGGCGGCCCTGTGGTGGCTCAGGCAGCAGGTGGCAGCAGGAGGCTCAGCAGGTAAGGAGCAGGCGGGAGGTGTGGGGGCGACCAGGCCGAGGGTGCAGTGGTCACTCCTGGGACAGTGGTGAGGGTCCCCTTAAGAGGGGAGCCGGGAGGGAGGGTCTGCGGGGAGGCGGGGAGCGCGGGACCCAATCGGCGGGTGGGGGGCGGGGTCTCGTTGGTAGCGGCCGGAAACCTGGGGGCTCGGTGGCAGCTCTGAGGTGGCTGGGGCGCCGCTCGGCGGCCCTGTGGCGGCTGGGGCGGCGCTCGGCGGCCCTGTGGTGGCTCAGGCAGCAGGTGGCAGCAGGAGGCTCAGCAGGTAAGGAGCAGGCGGGAGGTGTGGGGGCGACCAGGCCGAGGGCGCAGTGGTCACTCAAGGAGATCAAGACCCAGCAGGCCCAGCAACATGCGGAGCAACATGCCTGTCAACAGCGACACCAAGGACGGATGGAGGACAGACAGGCTGAGCTCGTGACGGTGCTCACGGGAATTAACCGTTCACTCCATCGGATAGCCGACAACATGGGCAACCCTCCCTGTGCCACCAGGCGAAGAACATCACCACCCACCGGGAGGGATCAGGAGGAGGAGGATACATCCGACGGAGCATCCCAAACATCGTCACGGCCTGCTTCTGAGGGTTCCCGCAGGAGGGCGGGTCGTCCACGGAAAAGACCGTGAGGGTCGGCGCAACAGCACCATCTCCCAGGACACCTGGCCTGGCACCTGGCCCACTGGCCCAACAGCAGCACATCAGCAAATGACATTCTCTGCCACATGGACTTGCTGGTCACTGTCTGACCAATGTTGACAAAGACTGTGGCATGGATTCTGATGATTTCCAATGGCAAGGATACCAACTCCCCCAGTGAACTTTGGATTCCACACACCTGGAAAGCCCCTCTTGTCATACCCCCCCCAACACGTACCCCAACACAAATAAAAACTTACACAATCAAGAGATGATGCCTACATTTTGCATTATTACCTTACATGTGTCTTGTAAAGTCTAACCATGCCTGAGTTCTCATATGACTTCAACCATCCATACCCTGGGGCCTGAGTCTGGCACAGGACACACATGGGTCACAATGTATTAGGCAAGACAGACATGGAGCACCATACACACCCGTGATGGGCCCAACCAGCTTAGGGGGTGGCCGCACAACCGTGCCGACAGATATATTGAGTACAGCCACAGTCATGCGCAGAGGTCAGGGATCATGTGGAGTGTCCTGGGGGGCACCCAGGTATGTGTAGACAGGTGGCAGAACCATGTCCTGCAAGCTTGAGTCAGGTGGATGCAGAGAATGGTGGCCTGGCCAACGTTGGATGCATGGGGATGGCACATGTCACAATACCCACACAGTC
The DNA here is from genome assembly GCF_964204655.1 of Triturus cristatus. Lineage (NCBI taxonomy): Eukaryota > Metazoa > Chordata > Amphibia > Caudata > Salamandridae > Triturus > Triturus cristatus. Next base: position 856,559,396 of record NC_140588.1, on the reverse strand, counting down.
ATGGACATCATGCACAATACAGAATCTAATCCCAGACAAACAGCTTTCATCTTGCTACTCTACACATAGACTCATATGCACCATCTCTGAGAACAATGCCAGACATGCCGCATGCACAGTGGCAACAGACCACCATTGACAGAGATGAGGCACCTTGGCGGCAGAGGGACACCTTTATTACTCATGTGTGTCGGAATGCTAATGCAACTCTGTCAACACATACACAGGTCATGTGGATGAACACGTGGGACCAACACTGGCACCCCCTTAGCACCACCGATGCTGGAAATCCATGGCACTGGCACACAAGTGACGGGTTACAGCTAAACACCGCCTGCTGCTCACGGAGAGCCTGCTATACACCATTGAGCCCCTAATGGGGAATTCACACACCATGTCAACCCGGTGCAACCCGTATGTTTCCGAGGCCAGTGTTACACATATTGATGGCTCCATCACAATCCCATTACAGATGACTGTCACCAAGTCTGACCATCAATTCATGTGAATTCTGCTCCAGGTCATGTGCCCCATGGTGATTCTACATGTATGTAAAGTATCCAAACATGAACAGGAGCAGTGCACACACATTCAAAACAAATACCACTCCCAAAAAGCCGTGCTGCATCTCTTACCTGAAGGAGTTTTTCAAACTTGTCCATGTATGTCACGCTGATTCAGCACATGTTGCTGTGTTCATGAGGAATAGCAGGAGCACAACAATGCCACCAGCAGACAGCATGCGCAAGTACCTGTGGATGGGAGACACACCAGAAGTCAGACAAAAGAAGCACATCCGCATGCATGTGCATGTACTCGACACGTATTAGGTTGTCAACATGCGAGGTGACTATGATGACTCTGGAAAAACATTCTTCTATTGCACCATCACTCGAGTGACACACTCAAACACACCTCAGACTCACTTGGAAGACATGCAGATGGACACACACATTGCAACACATGCCACACACAGCCCAATGCGTGCACACTCAGACACTGGTACTCACCACTAAGCAAACAAGTCGCATATGAGCCGACTCCGGATGTCCTCTTGCGGAACCACATCCTCCACATCACTAGCCCCATTGCCAAGCCCTTCGTCCTCCATGGGTGGATGGTCCTGATCATCTTGATCCAGGATGAGTGGCACAGCTTTCTCAACTGCCATGTTGTGCAGCATGCAGCAGACCATGAAGATTTTGCAGACCTTCGCCGGGGCATATGGGAGGGCGCCGCCGGTCTTGTGTAGGCACCTGATTCGGCTCTTCAGGAGGCCAAATGTCCTCTCTATCACTCGCCTTGTCCGGCCATGGGCGGTGTTGTAGCGGAGCTGGGCCGGCGTGCTGGGGTTGCGGAGAGGTGTGATCAGCCATGGCATGTTGGGATAGCCAGCGTCCCCTACATGGAAACCACATGGACATAAGTAGGACAGGAGAAGCAGTCGGGCTGGAAGTCTACGCAAAATACAGGACAGACAGAGTGTACCCACCAACAACACATGCTCGTTCGTTGCGCAGCTGCGTCATCATTTCAGGCACCCTGCTACGCCTCATGATGTAGGCATCGTGTGCTGATCCTGGAAAACGAGCACAGACATGTGAAATCACCATGTTGGACAGACACACCACAAGGGCATTGATGGAGTGGTAGTGCTTGCGATTCCTGTACGCTACCTCCTGTGCCTGTGGTGGTACCAAAGCCACATGTGTCCCATCTATGGACCCAATGACATGGGGCATCCCTCCCAGGGCATAGAATCCACGCTTGACACCTGTCAACTGTTCAGGAGTTGGGAAATGGATGAACTCATCCAGGTGAAGCAACATGGCCTCTAAAAAATCATGCAGCACACGGCTGAACATGCTCTGGGACATGCCACCAACATGAGCTATGGTATATTGAAAGGTACCCGTGGCAAGAAAATGTAGGGCTGCCATTACCTTCAGCTTGGGTGTCAGTGCCGTAGGATAACTGTGCAGCGGTTGCAGGTGTGGTGCCAGCCTTGCCGTCAACTCCTCAATCAACGGTTGGGGGAAGCGGTAGCAGCGTATACAGTCATTCTCCCGCATGTCAGCCAAGTCCGGAATTGCTCGGGGAAGAGGCGGCGCTCTGCAGTAATTTGGAAGTGACAAGGAAGAGTGAGTGCACTACAACAACAATTTATATGTACTGAGCACATGTTAATCTGTCAATACACATATGCTACATACGGAGTCAGGTATGTGCTACATGCCCTGGACACGTATGGCTGACAGGTGACACTCCTACCAAGACCCAGCTACACACGGAGATTGTGAACCTCCACATCCCATGGCATGGGACTAGCTGTGTCCCAGTGTAAGTGAACAGCCAGACGCAATACAGGAGTGACATACATCAACATATCAGCAGAAGTAGGATGTTGATTGCAGAGACAGGTAGCGGAACACTAGAGCCACAGGTCACATGACATTACACTAGGACAGCCCACACACCTTGCCATGAAGGTGTACATGTCATGACTGACCACACATACATTGAGAGGATGCAGACAGGTCCTTGTTATGCTACTCTGTGTCCCATGCATACATACACACCTTACATCCGATACCACATGTGGCCTGGTGTGCGTAACAGTGTGCCATGGCCATCTACACACAGACACATGTTGGTTGCAGCAACTGCAGATGCATTTGAGGGAACACCAACATCAAGCTAATGGGAACACACCACACATACATGACATAGTCACATCGTGCAACATGGGTAGTCACATGTCAATTGTGGTAACCCCTGTAGCGGGCATCAGGGGACACTTGCGTGTGTTGTTGACTGTGCCATGCCAGTGACGCTCATCTCAAGTGTTCTGTACGACATGCACACATGTCAAAGGAGTGAAGGGCATGTCTGGCACATAGTGCACCATCACACATAACATCTGTACACATCTCATCATACATCTATTGCCTTCACAACTCAGGAGTAATGTGCCACATCCCAGCCTTTCACACCTGTGCCCCACACATGTATTACTGCCCGGACAATGCCTTGATGTCCATCCATGGACAAGTATGTCAGCTCTATTCCTTTCTGTGTGCTGCCTGTCACCACTGTTATGTGTGAAAGGCACCGTACATTCGCTCTGAGGGCGTGTGTACATTCCCTATCACTATGGGAGTGCTGCCGTAGGCCTAGCCATAGTGATAGTGAGCGTACACGCGTGTGTACGGTCCGTATCACAATGGGTACGCATACGCGAGCACACCCATAGTGATAGTGAGCGTACACGCGTGTGTACGGTCCGTATCACAATGGGTACGCATACGCGAGCACACCCATAGTGATAGTGAGCGTACACGCGTGTGTACGGTCCGTATCACTATGGGTACGCATACGCGAGCACACCCATAGTGATAGTGAGCGTACAGGCGTGTGTACGGTCCGTATCACTATGGGTACGCATACGCGAGCACACCCATAGTGATAGTGAGCGTACACGCGTGTGTACGGTCCGTATCACTATGGTTACGCATACGCGAGCACACCCATAGTGATAGTGAGCGTACAGGCGTGTGTACGGTCCGTATCACTATGGGTACGCATACGCGAGCACACCCATAGTGATAGTGAGCGTACAGGCGTGTGTACGGTCCGTATCACTATGGGTTTGCTTGCGTATGCGTACCCATAGTGATACGGACCGTACACACGCCTGTACGGGCCGTTTCTATGCATTTGGGGTGCCCTAGGGCCACGGAACGCACCGTACCTGTGTGTGAATCTACAAATTACATAGGGGACACATGAGGGACAAGTATAAAGCCCTACATGCATGCTGGTTGTCATGGAGACCAAGTTTAAAGTTTGAATTTTTTTCATCAGGTGCCCAGCAAAAGTCGGTTTGAAATAATCTACTTTGTTGCAAAGTTGTTGTTGAAATTACATCATGCTGAATTCTTAAAAAATCTAACCCCCTCACAGGGGTAGGTTTAAATGGATTGGAGGAAACATAGGATGCAAATGTGAGTGACCAATCACTCTGTACTCCTGTGCATGAAACAGGCCAGCAAGGCAGATATAAGGCAGCCAGCTCCCATGAGAGAGCACATGCCTGCACATCTTTTGATTCTACAACACTGCTGCTGCTCGTGATTCCCTGGCACCATGTCAAGGTCTGTGGAGAGAGCCCAGCCTTTCACCCTGGAGGAGAATCTGGCCTTGATGGATGTGATCCTCCCACAGTACCCCATGCTGTATGGGTGACCAGGGTTTCAGGTGAGTGCAGAGTCCACTAGCACAGACTGTGTCCCTTTTTTGTGACTGGGACTTCTGGCATTGTGTCCAGGTGTGACACACATGCATTGTACTGTAGAGTGGGTCCCAGGGGGGGGAATGCCTGATGTCTCCCAGCCAGAGCATGCTATGGTGCATGTCTGCCGTCCTCACTTGCATTGTGTTTACTGTGACAATCACTGCATGGTGCATGCCACATTCTGCCTGTCTAATCCTCCTGGGAATGTTGCTTCTACAGTCCTCATGTGATTCTGTGGTCACCCCAGTGTGACAGGTGACTGTACCCACAGATGTGTGTCAGTTCAGTGTACCTGTGCTGAGAGTGTCCACATGATGTGGGCGTACCCTGGACATCGGTGTGTGTGTGTTGGACAGGCCACACGAAGGGCTTGCTCCCTCCCCGCACGACAGGGCCCGAGCTCCGGCCCACCAGGCATAACCCACGAAAAGCACCTGTACCCCGTCTCCCGACGGATCTTCTGCCCTCGGACCTCTACTCATCACGGGGCCCAGCCCCACCGGCTCCCCCGGCCGGTTCAAGCCGCCATCTTGGGCCCTGCACCACGAGGCCGCGTGGCCTCGCCCCGACCCTAACCCCGGGCCTGGCCGGCCCCGACATCCCGGCACCACCATCCACCCGGGAGGCGAGCGGACCACTTGGCAGGTCAATGGGAGGACGAAGTGTCAAGAGCTCTTCCCCCGCCAGGTGCCGATCGCCTCCAGCTCCCCCAGGCGCTGGCTCCACCCCCTGCTGGGTGTCTGGACACCTTCATCCCGGGCCCTCCGACCTCCAAGTGCGAGGGTCCGGACATCAAAGGGCGCCTGCCCTATAACTGGGGCAACTCCGGAGCAGGAAGGCAGTTGTATCCTGGAGTCGAGAGACACCGAGAGAACTCAGCCTTGACGGACTACTGGCGCTGCCGTAGCCCGCTCTTGTGAACCATCGTCCTGCCTGCTGGCGCTGCCGCGGCCTTCTACAACATCCATCCTCATCGGGACCTGCTGGCGCTGCCGCGGCCCGTTGTAATGACCATCCTCACCGGGACCTGCTGGCGCTGCCGCGGCCCGTACCAACTAAGCTCGAGGATTGTGAGCTAATCATCATCTCATCCAAACTACCTGACTGGTAGACAGACTGTCCCGCTACCCCTTACCCTGCTTTGAGAGACTTGAATCGAGGGGACCCCTGAGTCCAGACCTCCTTGTACCATTCAACCGTACCTTAAGAAGTGCTTATAAAGAACACTGAACCTTATCCGTGTGTGGTATCTGTCTGTGGGGGGGAAGTTACTTGTCTGTACGATCGCTGGAGACGGCTCTCCCCGGAGACCTCTCCTCCTGACCCCGGCCGACCCTCCCGGTCCGTCTATCCTTTCTAACATTGGTGGCCAGCGGCGCGATCCGAATCAACGCGTAATCGTACAGAGAGTAGCTCACCCCACGACAAAAACACGATGTCAGCCAAAGATAGCAACTCCACCGAGAAATTCCAAATGGATAAATTAGAAGAATACAACCACCGCGAACTGAGACAATTCTGCATAGAACTTGGCATTGCTACCACCGGCCTGAGTACCAAAGATGATCTAAAGCACGCCCTAGAGTCGTGGACAGAAACTGGGGTCGCCGGACCCTCCGACCAAAGCAGCATCACACCAGAGGGGAACGCCACGGCTCCCAAAGAGCGGGGAACGGGCCTCTCGCAGGAGGAGATCCGAGAAAGAGAAAGAACCAGATTGCACGAGTTGGAAATGGCACGACTCAAGATGGATGGGGAACTCAAGTTAGCTGAACAGAAACTCAACCTCGAGCACATGCGGCTCCGAGATGAACGAGAAGAGAAGCAGAGACAGAGAGAGCTGGAGGAGAAAAAAATAACGCTCGAGCACGAGCGCAAACTGGCGGAAATAGAACTTCGGAAACAGAATAAGGAACTGGGGGTGCCTGAGCGACCACACACCCCGGGGCCAATCGAGAAAAAAGTCCACATCCCCAAGGATGTTGTCCGCGAGTATGTCCGAGAAGACGACATACAACAGTGGTTTAAAGCCTACGAGATCGCCATGACCTCCCACCGGATCGACCGGAGTGATTGGGGAGCCGGACTTTGGGGGAGGTTTATCAACGAGGGTCGCGATGCCCTACTGCAGCTCCCAGATCACCAAATGTCGTCCTACGACCACATGAAGGCTGCCCTCCTCACCCGCTACGGCCTCACACCCGAGATGTACCGCCAGAGGTTCAGAGATTGCACCCGGATCCCAGGTACAACTTGGGTAGAATACGTGAACTATTTCAGCCGTGCCTTCGAGGGTTGGATAAAGGGGAGCCAGGTCACCACCTACGAACAACTCTTTAACCTGATGGTATGGGAGCACCTGTCGAACAACTGCTTCGTCGAGCTCAGGCAGCACCTCCTCGACAGTAAGCTGACTGACCCCCGGCAGCTCGCCGCCGAAGCTGACCAATGGGAAAGCACCCGAGTGGGCCGGAGGGGGCCACACGAACAGAACAGAAACAACCAAGGCCAGCACCGTCCTCGGGGAGGAGGAGGGGGCCAGGGGCGAGGGAGAGACGCCTTGCCCGCAACACCCGCGGCCAGCACCCCGGCTCCGGCCGGTCGGGGCAACCCCCCGTGGCGTCCTGGGGTCCGAGCCAACGTCACGTGCCACCGATGCCAGCGAGTCGGCCACTACGCCAATGACCCGAGCTGCCCGCAGAACCAAACACCCAAGCCCCGCCAGGTAGCTGCCGCCGCCCTGGGGGAAGAGCGATCATTGGAGGAACCAGAGGAGTATGAGCCGGCCCAGCAAGAGTGGAAACCGGTCGCCATGGTCCTGGCGTGCTTAGGGGGAAGAGACATGGTCCCGCGGGCTCCCCTACCCGCTAACACCAGGAAATACGGTCAGTGGGTGACCATTAATGGACAGCGAGCCGAGGCCTTGCGTGACACCGGCGCCAGTGTGACGGCCGTCCGCTGTCACCTGGTGAAGCCCGAGCAGATCCTGCCGAACATTCTCTGCCCCGTCCGCTCGGCAGACAACTCTGAAAGTATGTGTCAAATGGCCTGCGTTCCATTCGAATGGGGAGGGGTCTCCGGCCTGTTGAAGGTGACGGTCCGGGACGATGCCCCCGTGGACTGCCTCCTGGGGAATGACCTCGAGAGTTCCCCGTGGGCCACCGTTGAGAGAAGAGAGCACCTGGGGATGCTGGGCCTCCCGGACTGGGCCTGCATAACCACCCGGTCCATGGCCGCCCGTGCCGCCCCTCGATCAGAAGAACCAGAATGGCCAGCACCTCCGCCCCCAGTCGCCCCAGTAGAAGACCACGACGAGGCCAGCCTCCCAGACCCGACGACCGAAGGGGACGCGCAACCCCAGGACCTTCCTGACCTGGCTCAGTGGCGTCAAGAGGGGGGGCCCACCCAAGCACAGTTCCGCCAGGAACAAAAGACCTGTCCCTCCCTCGAGGGACTCCGCCAACAAGCCAGCGCCCAGAACGCAGGGGACTCCACCGGAACTCACTGGGTCTACTGGGATAACGACCTGCTATACAGCGAGCAAAGAATCGCCGAGCTGGGGGCCGGTCGAGTACTGGTGGTACCTCTCCGCTTCAGAGACTTTCTGCTCAACCTGGCCCACGATGTCCCCCTGGCTGGACACCTGGGCCAAGATAAAACGTACAGCCGCCTAGTGACCCACTTTTTCTGGCCGAAAATGAGGAACGACGTCCTGAACCACTGCCGATCTTGCCCCACATGCCAAGCCAGCGGGAAGAGTGGTCGGAAGCTGAAAGCCCCTCTGCAACCCTTCCCTGTGGTCACCACCCCGTTCGAGAGGGTGGGGATAGACATCGTGGGGCCTCTGGACCCCCGCACGGCACAAGGACACAGGTTCATCTTAGTACTGGTGGACCATGCCACCCGCTACCCCGAGGCGGTGCCCCTACGGACCGTGACAGCTCCGGTGGTTGGCCGGGCCCTAATGGGGATCTTCTCCCGGGTAGGCTTCCCCCGAGAAGTCGTCAGCGACCGAGGCACGAACTTTATATCCAAATACATGAAGTCCCTCTGGCAACAATGCGGGGTCACCTACAGATTCACGACCCCCTATCACCCCCAAGGGAACGGACTAGTGGAGCGTTTTAACCGCACCCTCAAGGGGATGATTGGGGGATTGGAAGAGCCCCTCCGTCGCCAGTGGGATGTACTACTCCCGTGCCTCCTCTTCGCCTACCGAGAAGTTCCCCAGAAGTCCCTCGGTTTTAGCCCCTTCGAACTCCTGTACGGGCACCCTGTGCGAGGGCCCCTCAGCCTAGTAAAAGAAGGTTGGGAGATGGCCCCCCTAAAGACCCCTCCAGACGTCTTCAAATACCTCCTGGCCCTACGCAATCAGACCCGGCGCTTCAGAGAGATGGCCAAGGCGAACCTCGAGGCCAGCCAGGAGGACATGAAGAAGTGGTATGATCACAATGCCTCCTCCGTTGAGTTCGAGCCTGGACAACAAGTATGGGTGATGTCCCCCACCGAACCATGTGCCTTGCAAGATAAGTGGACGGGGCCCTTCAAAGTGGTCGAGCGCAAAAGCCCCGTCACTTACCTCATCGACCTGGGGACCTCCCGGAACCCCCTTCGGGTCCTCCACACCAACCGACTCAAACCACACTTTGTGCGCTCAGAACTCAGCCTCCTGATGGCTACGGACAGTGGGGCAGAGGAAGACTCCGAACCCCTCCCGGATCTTCTGAAGACTCAGGAGAATGACGGCTCCGTGGACGGGGTCCGGCTCTCTGACGCCCTCACTTCGGAGCAACGCCAGGGCTGCCGGAACCTCCTGCTGCAGTTCGCTACCCTGTTCTCCCTCACCCCCGGGGTCACCCCTTGGTGTTTGCATGACGTGGACACCGGGGACAGTCCCCCTGTCCGACACCGGGCCTACCGCGTACCAGATCGGGTACGGGCCTGCATACAGGAGGAGGTGGCCAAGATGCTCACAATCGGGGTCATCGAGCCCTCGGACAGTCCCTGGGCCAGTCCGGTTGTATTGGTCCCCAAAGCCGCTGCCCCCGGCACCGCACCTGAACTGAGATTCTGCGTCGACTACCGGGGCTTGAACGCTGTCACCCGGACCGACGCTCATCCGATCCCCCGAGCAGACGAGCTGATCGACCGGCTGGGGGCCGCCCGCTACCTCAGTATCTTCGCCCTAACAGCGGGCTACTGGCAGATCGGCCTCACACCCAGGGCTCAGGAACGGTCAGCCTTCTCTACCCCCGATGGCCACTACCAATTCAAGGTCATGCCCTTCGGCATGAAGAATGCCCCCGCCACGTTTCAACGCCTCGTGAACCAGGTCTTGGCGGGGCTCGAAGAGTTCAGCGCTGCCTACCTGGACGATATCGCTGTATACAGCCGCCACTGGCCCGACCACCTCCGTCACCTCCAAGAGGTCCTACAGGCCCTCCAGCGGGCCGGCCTCACAATTAAGGCCGGCAAGTGCCAAATTGGCCAAGGGTCTGTGACCTACCTTGGGCACCAAGTGGGAAGCGGGCTGGTGGCCCCGCTACAACTTAAGATTGCTGCCATCCAGTCCCGGCAGCCCCCCGTCACCCAGACCGAGGTCCGAGCCTTCTTGGGGCTCACCGGCTACTACCGGCGGTTCGTGAAGGACTACGGCAGCATCGTGGGGCCCCTCACGGGTCTCATGTCCAAGAACCAACCGAAGCGGATTAACTGGACCCCCGATTGTCAAGCGGCCTTCGAGAAGCTGAAGGCCGCCCTGTGCACCGCCCCTGTGCTCCAGGCCCCCGATTACAGTCGGGAATTCGTGGTACAGACCGACGCCTCCGACCACGGCATCGGAGCCGTCCTTTCTCAGTTAAACCCCGAAGGTCATGACCAGCCGGTGGCCTTCATCAGTCGACGTCTCCTGGCCCGAGAACAGCGCTGGAGCACCATCGAGAGGGAGGCCTTCGCAGTGGTGTGGGCCCTCAAAAAGCTCCGGCCCTATCTCTTCGGTACCCACTTCCGGGTACAAACCGACCATCGACCCCTGCAGTGGCTGATGCAGATGCGGGGGGAGAACCCAAAACTCTTGCGCTGGTCCATTTCCCTGCAGGGGATGGACTTCACTGTGGAGCACCGACCAGGCCAAGACCACGCCAACGCGGATGGCCTGTCCCGCTTTTTCCGCCTCGACGAAGAGAGTCCCCAAGGAGATGGGTGACTCTCCCCGCCTTCAGCTGGGGGGGACGCATGTTGGACAGGCCACACGAAGGGCTTGCTCCCTCCCCGCACGACAGGGCCCGAGCTCCGGCCCACCAGGCATAACCCACGAAAAGCACCTGTACCCCGTCTCCCGACGGATCTTCTGCCCTCGGACCTCTACTCATCACGGGGCCCAGCCCCACCGGCTCCCCCGGCCGGTTCAAGCCGCCATCTTGGGCCCTGCACCACGAGGCCGCGTGGCCTCGCCCCGACCCTAACCCCGGGCCTGGCCGGCCCCGACATCCCGGCACCACCATCCACCCGGGAGGTGAGCGGACCACTTGGCAGGTCAATGGGAGGACGAAGTGTCAAGAGCTCTTCCCCCGCCAGGTGCCGATCGCCTCCAGCTCCCCCAGGCGCTGGCTCCACCCCCTGCTGGGTGTCTGGACACCTTCATCCCGGGCCCTCCGACCTCCAAGTGCGAGGGTCCGGACATCAAAGGGCGCCTGCCCTATAACTGGGGCAACTCCGGAGCAGGAAGGCAGTTGTATCCTGGAGTCGAGAGACACCGAGAGAACTCAGCCTTGACGGACTACTGGCGCTGCCGTAGCCCGCTATTGTGAACCATCGTCCTGCCTGCTGGCGCTGCCGCGGCCTTCTACAACATCCATCCTCGTCGGGACCTGCTGGCGCTGCCGCGGCCCGTTGTAACGACCATCCTCACCGGGACCTGCTGGCGCTGCCGCGGACCGTACATCGACCATCTTTCCGGGACCTGCTGGCGCTGCCGCGGCCCGTACCAACTAAGCTCGAGGATTGTGAGCTAATCATCATCTCATCCAAACTACCTGACTGGTAGACAGACTGTCCCGCTACCCCTTACCCTGCTTTGAGAGACTTGAATCGAGGGGACCCCTGAGTCCAGACCTCCTTGTACCATTCAACCGTACCTTAAGAAGTGCTTATAAAGAACACTGAACCTTATCCGTGTGTGGTATCTGTCTGTGGGGGGGAAGTTACTTGTCTGTACGATCGCTGGAGACGGCTCTCCCCGGAGACCTCTCCTCCTGACCCCGGCCGACCCTCCCGGTCCGTCTATCCTTTCTAACAGTGTGTAAGTCCCCTGTCATGTGGGTGGATGCATATGTGGAGTGTAGCACCCCAGCTGCACCTCCACAGGGCTTGGTCACCCCACTCACTGCTGCCGCTCCTGCCTGCCTTTGCCGCCTCCTGCCTGCAGATTCCTTCGCTCGCTGCCCGCTGCTCCTGGGAATTTCCCGCTGCTCCTGGGAATTTCCCACTGCCCGCTGCTTCTTGGAATTTCTCGCCGCTGCCTCCCTGCGGCCCTGCCCCCCTGTGATTCCATTCGCCGCCCCGCTCCCGCCACCCAGCTGCTCCTCCCTCCCGGCTCCTTACTTATGACGCCCCCAGAGCGACCGTGCAGCGGACGCGCGCAGCGGGAGCGCCGATTGAGCGCCGAAGGTGCGCCAAAGGTAAGCCCGTCTGCGCCCGTCCGCGCCTGGACCGCGCCCAGCACCAGACCCCCTGGTCCTCGCCCTCGCCAGCACACCCTGCACATCTACGATGCCAAAACCCTCCATGCACTCAACGCCGGCCGAAACACTGCCTGCTACCGAGGAGCCACCCCGAGACGCACCCATGGACCCTTCACCTGCCTGACCTGCCGCTTCACCGGCCTCCGACCCAACACCGCACCTGCTAAACCGAGCCCCAGCAACAAACACCTGATGTGCATCCTGCTCAACACCCGCTCTGTTCACAGGCATGCCGTCGAACTCTGGAACCTCCTCGACTCGACAGCACCAGACATCGCCTTCCTGACGGAAACCTGGATGAATGCCTCCTCAGCCCCCGACGTCGCCATCGCCGTCCCAGAAGGCTACAAAATCACCAGGAAGGACCGCGTCAACCAGACAGGAGGAGGCATCGCCATCATCCACAAGAACACCATCCGCATCACCACCAACTCCGATGACACCTTCACCTCCGCCGAACACCTCCACTTCCAGATACACACCGACCCCAAGACCACGCTCAGAGGCACCCTCGTCTACAGACCACCGGGACCACGCACACAGTTCAGCGAAGACATCACAGACTTCGTCAGGCCGCACGCCATCAATTCCACCGACTACATCCTCCTGGGGGACCTCAACTTCCACCTGGAGGACAACAAGGACCGCAACACCACTGCTCTGCTGGACAACCTGGCCAACCTCGGACTCAAGCAACTGGTAACCACCCCCACCCACTACGCCGGCCACCCGCTTGACCCAGTCTTCTCATCCAGCAAATACGTCACCTTCAGCCACTCCACCAATCTCCAGTGGACTGACCACAGCTGCGTCCACTTCAGCTTCAGTAAAACGACGACCCACCACCACCCTCAACAAGCCCCCCGCAGGAGCTGGAACAGGATCACCGGCGACCAGCTCACCACCTTCCTCAGCCAGAACCCCCCCACCAGCTCAACGGACCCCAACGAAGCCGCCAACAACCTCACACAGTGGATCACCAACTGCGCAGATGCCCTCGCACCACTGAAGAAGAACCCCCCCAGCAGACGCGGCAGCAAGAAAGCCTCCTGGTTCACCGACGAGCTCATCACCTCCAAGAAGAACTGCCGCTCCCTGGAGAACACCTGGTGCACCAACCAGACCACAGATAACATGACGGCCCTCAAACACGCCACCCACAAACACCACCAACTGATCCGCGCCACAAAGAAGACAGCCTTCAAGGAACGACTGGACAATAACACCCACCACAGCAAGGAACTCTTCAGCATCGTCAAAGAGCTCTCCAACCCCGATGCCGGAAACAATGACATCACTCCCTCGCAAGACCTCTGCGACTCCCTCGCAGCCTTCTTCCATGACAAGATCGCCAACATTCACAACAGCTTCGGCCCACCAACCACGAACCACACCACTGAACCGATGCCCCCCACTGCCACCCTCCGCACCTGGACCCCAGTCAGCACCGAAGACACAACACGCACAATGAACACCATCCACTCCGGATCCCCTACGGACCCCTGCCCACACCACATCTTCAACACGGCCGACCACATCATCGCACCCCACCTCCGCGACATCATCAACGCCTCCTTCAACACCGCCACCTTCCCGGAGTGCTGGAAACACGCCGAAATCAGTGCCCTGCTGAAGAAACCAACTGCAGACCCCTCCGACCTCAAGAACTACCGCCCCATCTCGCTCCTCCCGTTTCCTGCCAAAGTCATCGAGAAGACCGTCAACAGACAGCTAGCCGCCTTCCTCGAGACCAACGGATCCCTCGACCACTCGCAATCCGGCTTCCGAGCCAACCACAGCACGGAGACCGCCCTCATCGCAGCCACAGACGACATCAGATCCCTAATGGACAACGGGGAAACTGCGGCCCTCATCCTCCTGGACCTCTCCGCAGCGTTCGACACTGTCTGCCACCGCACCCTGGTACAGCGCCTGAACAACACCGGCATCCAGGAGAAGGCCCTGGAGTGGATCACCTCATTCCTCGCCGGAAGAACCCAGAGAGTCCGCCTCCCCCCGTTCCGGTCAGCGGCCACCGAAGTCATCTGCGGCGTTCCACAAGGGTCATCGCTCAGCCCCACCCTCTTCAACATCTACATGAGCCCCCTCGCATCCATCGCACATCAACACAACCTCAAGATCATCACTTACACCAACGACACCCAGCTGATCCTCTCCCTCACCAGTGACCCGGACGCCGCCAGAGCCAGCCTACACGAAGGGATGAAAGACGTCGCCGAATGGATGAAGAACAGCCGCCTGAAACTGAACTCAGACAAGACGGAGGTCCTCATCCTGGGATCATCACCCTCCGCCTGGGACGACTCCTGGTGGCCCCCCGCCCTGGGAGCCACCCCAAGCCAACGGACCACGCACGTAACCTAGGCTTCATCCTGGACTCCTCCCTCTCAATGACCAGACAAGTCAATGCCGTCTCGTCTTCATGCTTCAACACCCTGCACATGCTTCGAAAGATCTTCCGGTGGATCCCCACCGAGACCAGGAAGACGGTCACCCAGGCCCTCGTCACCAGTCGGCTGGACTACGGGAACGCCCTCTACGCGGCACCGCCGCCAAACTCCAGAAGAAACTCCAACGGATCCAGAACACCTCAGCACGACTCATCCTGGACATCCCCCGACACAGCCACATCTCCGGACACCTGAGAGACCTGCACTGGCTCCCCGTCAACAAAAGAATCACATTCCGATTCCTCACCCATGCACACAAGGCCCTCGACGACCTGGGCCCCAAGTTCCTCAACAGCCGCCTGACCTTCCACAAGCCCACCCGCCAGCTCCGCTCCACCAGCCTCGCTCTCGCCACCGTCCCCCGCATCCGCAGAGCCACCGCCGGAGGAAGATCCTTCTCCTACCTGGCAGCCAAGACATGGAACTCCCTCCCCATCCACCTCCGGACAACGCAAGACCATCTCGCCTTCAGGAAGCAACTCAAGACCTGGCTGTTCGAGCAGTAGCGTTCCCCCCCCCCCCCCAGAGCCTTGAGACCCTCCGGGTGAGCAGTGCGCTATACAAATGCCTATGATTGATTGATTGATTGATATACCCTGCCCATCTGATGCGAGCAGGGAGCAGTGCTGTGTGTCTGATGTGCAGAGCCAGCCCCACACCTGTGAGCCCCCCCAGTCTAGTGGCACATGTGCAGAGTGAGGTTTGTAGCTGCAGTTGGCAATGGCAGGTGAATGTCCTGTGCCTGTGTGTGTCTGTGTACTCTGCTGAGGTAGCGTCAGTGGCCTGTGGCATGTGACTGCTTTGAGGTGCTGCACATAATCCTGGTGTACCTTCTGATGCACAGTGTGAGTCTGGATCATTTATTGTGTCGTACCCCTCATGCCACCTGTGTACTTTCAATGGCATGTGGTGCATTTGCCCTTACACAGAGAAAAATGTCCCTATGACAAAGGTGCAATGCTTAGGCTGCATACTATGCCTTGTTGAAACCAGCAAAATTGTTCTAATGTGTGTCTCTGTGACATGTGGCAGGTGTATTGATGTAGTCTCACTTTTTCAACCCCACAGGTAGGCGCCTCTGCCAAGGAGCAGATCTGGAGGGACGCCGTCAGTGCCGTGAGGAGGACAGAGGGTCGCAAGCGGCGCCTGGCCCAGGTGAGAAAATGCTGGCAGGATATCCGGTGCTGGACGCGGAGGATCGCACGGGTCCTGCTGGGGGACTCACCTGTGGGCCCTAAGAACCATGGGCGTCGCCGTCTGACCCACATCCACAAGCGTGTGCTGGCGGTGGTCTTTCCAGACATGGACAGGCGCTTACGGGAGAAGCAGCAGCAGGAAGGGGGTAGGTACATGTGTGTTTGTTGTGTGTCACCAGCATTTGTAAGTGCGCAGTTGCATGGATACACTGCCAGTGTTTAAATGTGCGGTGCAGGTACTGTCACCCACAGTATAGCGGTGCTGTCCTTCCTCCCTTCCCCTCCTTGCCATGTGTTCCCTGGTCTGTGTGTAGTCACTCTTTCACAAGGTCATCTGGGCTGGCAGTATCCACGTGACCAATGCTTGCAGCATCATGTGTGGGGGTGGTGTGTAACAGGTTTTGGGACCTTGCCTGTGCCCTGTCCAGTTCAGTACTTGTGGGGTCCATGTCAATTAGCACTGATGCTGAGTCCAGACATAGGAGTATGCCTCTGAAGTGTAATGCCTTACAGCAAGCATGTCCCATGTTGTGGCCTGTGACATGATGTGCATGAGTGTGCGATACGCAGAGTGCAGGGATGGTGGCCTGTGTTGCAGTCATTACCATTCAGGACCATGGAATATTGTGGCCACTACTGTCCCCTGGGGCATATTTTGCTAGGTATCATGTGTGTCATCACAATATGTGGACACTCTCAGTGTCTACAGCATAGGATGTGCTCTGTGCCATTGTCCCCTGGCACCATGTATATTTACGTAACGTGTTCTACAAGTGTCCACTGTACAGCCTGACCTAATTTTTCTCGTTCACACTCACGGTGGCCAGTGCCTGTGTGTCTTGTTACAATTATCTGATGATGGCCATTTGTAAATGAGATCGTTGTACAGGCGCACATGGGGTATTTTGGGTCCAATATGGGTTTCTTGCAGCCCATGTGTATTACTCCCAGACTAAGAGATGCCAGTGCTTCCTGTATCTCATCAAATTGTCTCATGTAGGGGGTGGTTGGTGCGGGCAAGGCCTACATGTCGACACCTGAAATCTCATTGCTCGGTCTGGCCAGTGTGTGATGTTTGTCTGGACATACACTCAAGGTGCAGTGACCCATTCATGTTGGGCATGTCTTTAAGTATTACCTTTGCAGCATGTGCCTCAAGTACATGGAGATGGTCCCTGCTCATCCCTAGTTACGGCAATGCTGTGTGGTGCAGATGCAGTGCTGGATTGTCCCCAGAGCCTAGCTCCTCTGTCCAAATCCATATCATGTCATTTGCAAATGTGTCATGCTCTCCATAGTTTCTCAGTGGCATGGTGGGTGAACCAACTGTGTGTTGCAGGGCCTATATATGTACCTTGTATTGTAGATGTTACTCATCTTTCATTTCAGGCTATGCACTGTAACCTATGTAGATTTGACTCATGTGACATATGTATACAGGTGTCTGATTAATTCCTGTTTATTCACCTTGCCCACAGCATCGTCGGGGGACACGGATGGAGACACCAGCACAGACCGTGCGGAGGGACCGGGCACCAGTGCCAGCAGTGACATCGTAGCTGGCACATCGAGTGGAACTGAGGCCGAGGGGAGTGAGCCGGAGGACCTGTCCACTGCCACCACAGAATATGAAGCTGACGGGTCCGAGGCTGAGCTCTCCGAGAGTGCGGAGGATGCTCCAACAGCTGACAGCAGCACAACATTTCTCCCCGCCCCCTCCATTGCATCACCGGCCTCCCACTTGCTTGTGTCCCTTCCTGGCGTGCTAGGTCACCACGTGTCTCCTTCCTGCCAGGCACCGCACCCCCTGCCCCTGTCTCCACTGCTGCCGCCAATGCCGAGTCTGTGGACATCCTGCGGTAGTTGCAGGTTGGTCAGGCTGCGATGCTTAATGTCCTTCATGGCCACAGCCAAGTGCTCAACAACATGGAGGCATACTTGGAGGGCATTTCATCATCGCAGGCTGACCAACGCAACTTGCCGCGGTCTATTGACTCGACACTGACTGTAGCAGTGGGTCTCCTGCAGCACTTCGTCCCACCCCCTACCCATGCCCCATCCACACTTCCCACTCCCATGCCTGTCCCACGTACACCCAGACGTCAGCATGCACACACCCCACCAGACACAGGCACCACACCAGCAGGGAAGGCAAAGCGCACACCTCCTGGCACGCACACACAGGGTGAAGTAGGCACACCCACTGGGTCAGGGGGCAAACGGAAGACACGCAGCCAGAGTGGGAGTCCACATTCCTCATGACCACCACCCTCCAATTCCACTCCCCTCAGCTCTCCTGGCCAAGAGTCAGACACAGGGTCAGTCTTGCCCAGTCTGTCCATCAGCCCCAGTGTGGCACCACCCCGCAAGCGGTGGAGGCAGGACACCGGCAGGGGAGTTGAGTCCCCCCCTGTCCACACCCCCCCCAGTAGCGCTGCGACCCATCCCTCCAACCCCCCCCTCCTTGGGGCCTGTGGTTCCTTCGGGTGCAGGGGAGACGCTGGGCGACCTGGCAGTAGTGTGCAGTGCCGTGCTCAAATCCACCTTTGGCGCTGCCCCACCCCCTGTGTTGGAGTCGTCCATCCCTGCACCCACAACACCTCCCCTTGCCCCTCCTGTCCCTGTGGTGCCTGGTCCTTCCCCCCAACATGATGCCCCCCCCCTGTGGAAGACAAAGGAGTCTGACTGTGCAGGCAAGCTAGGGGACACACGTACCACTGTGTCCCACATCCGGATTGGAGTCATGGACTGCCCTATAGGCCTTGTATATATTGACATTTATGATGAATATTACTTACATCCTGCTGAATAAAGCAATTTGTTTTTTCCTTGGAACACTACTGTTTATCTGGTATTGCTGTTGGTGGACCAGCTCCATGATTTTGGGTGGTCATAATGTGTTGGGTGTGTGGGAAATGTAGTCTTGTGCTGGTCATAGGGTGGACCCTGGTATCTGTGTGCCATCACAAGCTGTTGGCTACATTACTTTGTTCATGTAAGCAGTTACTGCATGGTGACATCGTCCCAAGGTGTGTTCCTTCCTCTGTGTAACCTGACATCTTCCCTGCAGGGTGTTTCCACTATGTGGTGCTGAGCTGTGTCTACATCAGCTGGGTGTGTGACGGACTCCTTCAACTTTGCACATGCATGCTGAGCAATGTCTCCACCTGCATCATTCGTGGCATCCTTGGTGGTCACTGTACTTGTGTATGTAGACTGTTGACATGACTTCATGTGGACATATTCTCTTTTAGGCACTATGCATGTGTGTACTCTCAGCCTCGCACACATGTGGTACATGTACTGCAGGGTCTTTGTGCACCTGACTGACATTTGTGGGCATTGTATCTGTGGCTACTCCACCCTTTGCGTTCCATGGGCACTGCTGGGAGGACTCTGCACCCACCCCTCCTGTGTCTGGGCACTGCTGGGAGGACTCTACACCCACCCCTCCTGCGTCTGGGCACTGCTGGGAGGACTCTACACCCACCCCTCCTGTGTCTGGGCACTGCTGGGAGGACTCTGCACCCACCCCTCCTGTGTCTGGGCACTGCTGGGAGTGATAGGCACCCACCCCTCCTGCGTCTGGGCACTGCTGGGAGGACTCTACACCCACCCCTCCTGCGTCTGGGCACTGCTGGGAGGACTCTACACCCACCCCTCCTGTGTCTGGGCACTGCTGGGAGGACTCTGCACCCACACCTCCTGTGTCTGGGCACTGCTGGGAGTGATAGGCACCCACCCCTCCTGCGTCTGGGCACTGCTGGGAGGACTCTACACCCACCCCTCCTGCGTCTGGGCACTGCTGGGAGGACTCTACACCCACCCCTCCTGTGTCTGGGCACTGCTGGGAGTGATAGGCACCCACCCCTCCTGTGTCTGGGCACTGCTGGGAGGACTCTACACCCACCCCTCCTGTGTCTGGGCACTGCTGGGAGGACTCTGCACCCACCCCTCCTGTGTCTGGGCACTGCTGGGAGTGATAGGCACCCACCCCTCCTGTGTCTGGGCACTGCTGGGAGGACTCTACACCCACCCCTCCTGTGTCTGGGCACTGCTGGGAGGACTCTGCACCCACCCCTCCTGTGTCTGGGCACTGCTGGGAGTGATAGGCACCCACCCCTCCTGCATCTGGGCACTGCTGGGAGGACTCTACACCCACCCCCCCTGTGTCTGGGCACTGCTGGGAGGACTCTGCACCCACCCCTCCTGCGTCTGGGCACTGCTGGGAGGACTCTACACCCACCCCTCCTGTGTCTGGGCACTGCTGGGAGGACTCTGCACCCACCCCTCCTGCGTCTGGGCACTGCTGGGAGGACTCTGCACCCACCCCTCCTGTGTCTGGGCACTGCTGGGAGTGATAGGCACCCACCCCTCCTGCGTCTGGGCACTGCTGGGAGGACTCTACACCCACCCCTCTTGTGTCTGGGCACTGCTGGGAGGACTCTGCACCCACCCCTCCTGCGTCTGGGCACTGCTGGGAGTGATAGGCACCCACCCCTCCTGCGTCTGGGCACTGCTGGGAGGACTCTACACCCACCCCTCCTGTGCCTGGGCACTGCTGGGAGGACTCTGCACCCACCCCTCCTGCGTCTGGACACTGCTGGGAGGACTTTGCACCCACCCCTCCTGTGTCTGGGCACTGCTGGGAGTGATAGGCACCCACCCCTCCTGCGTCTGGGCACTGCTGGGAGGACTCTGCACCCACCCCTCCTGTGTCTGGGCACTGCTGGGAGGACTCTGCACCCACCCCTCCTGCGTCTGGGCACTGCTGGGAGTGATAGACACCCACCCCTCCTGCGTCTGGGCACTGCTGGGAGGACTCTACACCCACCCCTCCTGTGTCTGGGCACTGCTGGGAGGACTCTGCACCCACCACTCCTTCGTCTGGGCACTGCTGGGAGGACTCTGCACCCACCCCTCCTGTGTCTGGGCACTGCTGGGAGTGATAGGCACCCACCCCTCCTGCGTCTGGGCACTGCTGGGAGGACTCTACACCCACCCCTCCTGTGTCTGGGCACTGCTGGGAGGACTCTGCACCCACCCCTCCTGCGTCTGGGCACTGCTGGAAGGACTATACGCCCACCCCTCCTGTGTCTGGGCACTGCTGGGAGGACTCTGCACCCACCCCTCCTGCGTCTGGGCACTGCTGGGAGGACTCTGCACCCACCCCTCCTGTGTCTGGGCACTGCTGGGAGTGATAGGCACCCACCCCTCCTGCATCTGGGCACTGCTGGGAGGACTCTACACCCACCCCTCCTGTGTCTGGGCACTACTGGGAGGACTCTGCACCCACCCCTCCTGCGTCTGGGCACTGCTGGGAGGACTCTGCACCCACCCCTCCTGTGTCTGGGTACTGCTGGGAGGACTCTGCACCCACCCCTCCTGTGTCTGGGCACTGCTGGGAGGACTCTGCACCCACCCCTCCTGCGTCTGGGCATGTATGCTCCATACATACACTGTTGGGGTGGGGGTACGCTCCATACATACGCGGCTGTGGGTACGGTCCGTACAGACACTATTGGGGTGGGGGTACGCTCCATACATACGCGGGTGGGGGTACGTTCCGTACACATACACTGGTGTACATACACGGGTGGGGGTACGGTCCGTACATACACTGTTGGGGTGGGGGTACGCTCCATACATACGCGGGTGTGTGTACAGTCCGTACATACACTGTTGGGGTGGGGGTACGCTCCATACATACGCAGGTGTGGATACGGTCCGTACATACACTGGTGTACATACGCGGGTGGGGGTACGTTCCGTACACACACTGTTGGGGTGGGGGTACGCTCCATACATACGCGGGTATGGGTACGGTCCGTACATACACTGTTGGGGTGAGGGTATGCTCCATACATACGCGGGTGTGGGTACGGTCCGTTCATCCACTGTTGGGGTGGGGGTACGCTCCATAGATACGCGGTTGTGGGTACAGTCAGTACATACACTGGTGTACATACGCGGGTGGGGGTACGTTCCGTACATACACTGTTGGGGTGGGGGTACGCTCCATACATACGTGGGTTTGGGTACGGTCCGTTCATCCACTGTTGGGGTGGGGGTACGCTCCATACATACGTGGGTGGGGGTACGGTCCATACATACACTGTTGGGGTGGGGGTAAGCTCCATACATACACGGGTGGGGGTACGCTCCATACATACGCGGGTGTGGGTACGGGCCATACATACACTGTTGGGGTGTGGGTACGCTCCATACATACACTGTTGGGGTGGGGGTACGCTCCATACACACGCGGGTGGGGGTACGGTCCGTACATACACTGTTGGGGTGGGGGTACACTCCATACATACGCGGGTGTGGGTACGGTCCGTACATACACTGTTGGGGTGGGGGTACGCTCCATACATACACTGTTGGGGTGGGGGTACGCTCCATACATACGCGGGTGGGGGTACGGTCCGTACATACACTGTTGGGGTGGGGGTACGCTCCATACATACGCAGGTGAGGGTACGGTCCGTACGTACCCGTGCCCACTCTGTGGAATGCTTGTGCGGCCTTTACCCAGGCCTTTGGCACATGGGTATGGGCCGTACCGCCATTGGTGGGGTGATGTGGGTGTGGGCGTGGTACAACTCGTACCCACGCTCTTAAGGCATGGGTACGGTACGTACCTGTATTGTTGTGTTGCCGGTTCGCGTCGTCGCCCACTTCCGTTGTGGCAGACGCTGGCGTTGCTGGACACGCCCCCACCCCCTCGAAGTGACCAGGACCTGGAGGTCAGGTATGTCCAGGGCATGTGTGCTGTGTGACTTGGGTGGGGGTTTTGTGTCCTGCCCCTGCCCGCCCCCCTTTGCCCCTGGGTGTTGTTCTGACCTTCTGCGGCGTCTGCGTCGGTACCTGTAGAGGAGGTCGACTGCTATGAGGGCCGGGATGACACGTAGGTTCGGGTCCATGTCTGTCCGTCGCGTACAGGTGCTCCTTGTGCGCGTCGTCCTGATTTCCCGGCAGTTTTTGGCTGCCGGAAAATATTCTCCGTGCGGGATGACGTCGGTGCGAATCGTACTTCCTGGTTCATGGAACGCAGGCTGCATACGTCCCGACGTCACGTCGTCGCTTTTCCGGATGTCATTTGTATGTTTATTTTCCTCGGTTGGTGTTTTGTACGATTCGTACGGAAATAGTGTTTCCGTGCGAATCGTACTTGCATGTTTGTATAGTTTTACAACCGGGTACGAGTCGGACGGAGAAAAGCCTCCGTCCGACGGTTCGTACCCGGTTTTTCCAGGATCCTAATCGGCACCTAGATGTTTACCTGTTTCCAACCAAAATATATCACTTAACCTCTTCAGCGCTGCGCGGATTCCCGCGCGGTGCTGAAAGTTCTGAGCGCGGGCGGGGCCATGACGGAACGGTTCCGTCATAAGCACAGCCCAACCGACGTGCATGACGGAACCGTTCCGTCATCGGCGTCGAAGAGGTTAATAAAAATAATAAGGCAACTCAATGTTATTTTAA
This sequence comes from Triturus cristatus, assembly GCF_964204655.1. Classification (NCBI taxonomy): domain Eukaryota; kingdom Metazoa; phylum Chordata; class Amphibia; order Caudata; family Salamandridae; genus Triturus; species Triturus cristatus. The sequence continues at coordinate 856,536,202 of NC_140588.1, read as the reverse complement.
GGGAGAGGTATGCCTCACTGTAGAGCAAAACAAATTTAGGCGCTATTCACTACCAGCACATGTCCAACTTTTTAATTACAATGCACCCTGCTTTTTAGGTGACCTACGGCCTATCTTAGGGTGACATATATGTAATAAAAGGGGAGTTTAATGCTTGTGAAGGATGTTCTGTTGCTTAGTCAAATTTAAAACTGCATTCAGTCTGCAAAGGCAGGCCTGGGACATGTTTTAAGGGGCGACTTAAGTGGGTGGCATAATAAGTGCTGCAGTAGCATTTAATTTACAGGCCCTGGGTAAATAGTATACCACTTAACTAGTAATTTATAAGTGTTTAGAGTTGGATTACTGGTTGATGGGGTTGAAACACTACTCAAGCAACAACCACAATTTCTGCTAGAGTGAAGTCACAATCAAACCCAAAATTAACCTGTGCTTGTACTTCTGGTAGCTTGACACAGGCAGTCAGACATAAATTGGAGGAAATGTGTAAAGTATTTATGCAGCATTTCAACAGTAATAAAGAGAAAACACAATACAAGAAAAATTCCACACCAATTTAGGAATACAGAGTCAAATGTAATACATTATTTGACAGCAAACTGACAAAAATCCAACCAGTGGAAGTGTAGATATGCAATTTTAAAGATTTAAGTGAAAATAGTGCCAAGAAGACAAAGCACCAACTGCAGTTATCTGGTCTCACCGGACTGGGACAAAGTCACAAGGGCAGGCCGACCACAATAAAGCACAGGCCATATACAGGGACCAAGCTAGGCCAGCTGAATAAAAGTATCTTAAATCCTGTTTTACCGTGTCGAGGATGCTATGCATGGTGTCGGTTCCAAGAAGCTGGAGGATGTGATGAAGAGTCTGGCATCATCATTGAAGATGCTGCCGATGAGGGTCTTGCGATGCAAAGTTGTGCACCGAAGATGTGCCGCGCACTGGCAGTTCAGGAGAGACTGCAACCTGCAATGCGCGGTTCACCCTTGGGGGATAGGTCACGATATGGCAATTCCAATGTGGCTCTGAGGAGATGCGTCTTGCTGCATCAGTTCTGCTTCACAGAACCAGAGATTGACCGGCAGAGCAACTTCAGGCCCACTTCCAAAGGTGCAGGACTAGGGTGGAACAACTTGCAGATACGATGGCAGACAGAGTCCAAGTGCTGGGTTCAAGGCGGTTGGAGCCTTTTCTGTCTCATTTGATCAGGAGGCCATCCAACACACCCTTGGAGATACTGTGGGAGTCCTAGGTACAAGATGCAGGTCCATTCCTTACACTCAGATGGCAAGGCAGCAGAGTAGCAGTCCTTCTTCCACAGTTGCACAGTAGTCCTTCTGAGTCTTCCAAAAGGTCCAGTTGTGTATTAAATCGTTGGGAGTGAGGGTCCAATATTAATACCTAGGTAGTAGGTAACAGGAGAAGGTCCTGGATGTGTCCACCCCCAGAGATGGTTGGAATTTACTGACACTTTGCCCTAGCTCCTGTTAGTCTAGGGTCTCAATAGACTAGTGGTAAAGCCTTTGTGAGTGTACTCAGGCAGAGCCTTTGTGATGTGCAAGTGTGGTAGGTGACATCTCCTGCTCCTCTACAATTCCGAGATGGCTGATCTTGCCAACACCTACTCTCCTTTATCTCACTGTCTGAGAGAAATAGCAATGTGTATGCTAAGATTCACTGTGTAAAAAGGATAATGATTATACTTAATACATTTTAAGTATAACGTTTCTTCACTAAAGTACATGTTTGTGACGAGATAATGGACCAGAGGGACATATGATAGGCCCGCCACCTACAGGAAACAAGAGTGTTATGTGACCGTTATGGCTGGAGGGACGTTTTTTGGGACTGCTGATTAAAGGAGCCTTTGAAAAAGAAGGGCCTTTTAGGAATTCCAATTTGCCAGAAACTGGAAGCAGTTGGCAAACTTGTTACAGTTTGAGCCACCAAAACAATGTTTACGCATAAGTTCTTTGAAGCAGACACTGCACTTGGCTTTGATATATTGGGCTATTAAGATATGCCACAATTGATCTTCCTTTTCAGGAAATATATATTGGCTCTAAAGATTTTATTTCTGAAACCCGACTAGTGTTGCCCAGTATTAACCGAATGCAATCTGTATGTTATCTGCTGCCCGCGTGAGGCTAATTGACAAAGCAAGAAAAAGGTACAATGGACAGATGTGTGTTTTATGTCATTTCCAACCAAGCACATGAATGTGTGCTAGACTGGTGCCTTTTATTTTTCAATTATACTGGTGATCTGATTATTTCTGGGAAAATATGTTTTATGTAATTTAGTGTAAGTTCATATTGAATGAAGACATACAACATTGTAATTTATTTTTCATATCAATGGCTGATGATGGTCACAAGCATTTTGTTTAAAAATATATTAATATAAAAGTACTTATGGGTGACTTTTTTGCTGATCAGTGTTTTTAGAGTTCCAATATATCATACCTGTTTTGTGTATATGTTTAGAGAACTGGACCGTTGATGTATGCAAGAATAAAACACTGTCTTAATGTGAACTGGAAATAGGATCTCACAGGGCCATGACAAAGTCACGTACAATCAAAAACTGGTTGTTGTGAGGAATCGCTAAGTCACCCTTGGCAGCCTGGCAGAAGCGGCAAGGTATTTTTGCAGAGAAGGTGCATACACTTATGTAAAACACAAGTCAACACAAAAATGCAGCTAAAAATAAAATAAAGAATTTTAAAGACCCAAATGCAGTCAGTTATTTAAAAAAGGATAAGGTAATCAAAACAAAGGTTTTCCCATAGCAAAATATTACACAATGAAAGTTCAAATTTAAAAATGCTCAAAGTCCCTTCCATATCCTCTACTGAAATATAGAAACATCTGTGACTGTCCCACAAGTAAAGACAAGTGGGAAGTACATACTGGTTGGCCATGCTGAAAGTTTTTACTTTTAGATTAAAAAATGTCACTGGAGCTTATGAATCTTCAGAGAACCCTTGGAGCTGTAACTCAGAACAGCATCACAAAATTGGAATTGCTGTTGGAGTGGTTGTGCAGAATCTTTGAAATTACTGCTGGCAAGCATAGAGAAAAAATACAACTGTTGCAACATTTTTTGACATATGCAAAATGTTTAAATATTGTGTGATTTTTTTTATAGATAATTAGTATTTTTAAGGATGCATATAGTTGTACCCGATGACCTACTAACGTTGCCCTTTGAGCAAGTTACCTAGGTCAAACAGAAGTGTAAAGTAATGCTATGAGAAGTGATGCAACATTTCCTTGTAATACACTATTATTTTTAAAATGGGGAGACTTTGGTGTTCTACAACTTGCTCCTGCTCACTTCCACCTCTCAATCAGCGTCTTGCTGCAATGCCATCTCTCCCCTTATTTCTCACCAGGTGAATGAGGCCAATGTATTAGCATTGTGCAACATTGTTAGAAAATGTGTATTGTGAGTGAAGCTTGTATTGTGTTCTGAAGGTATAATTTTCAAGCGTACTGCCGAAAGTGATCGGGTAGAAGAATTAATTATATTAGCCATTGTTTAAGAAATGTTTAAAATGTAGGTTGCAGAAGTACAGTTGCTGATGGAACAGATGGAAACGTTCTCTTACCTTACGAAGTGGGTGCTAAAGATTTAGAAAATTACGTTGATGTTTCTTATTTGGCAATGCAACACTAACCATGATCATACCATGATAAATTTAAAGAATCTATTAATAGCTTGTGTGATTTGTCTATAACTATATCAACTATTTTTGTTGCAGGTGACTTGCCATTCTCCTCTTTTGTTCCTAGACTTGCTAATGAGATGCTGTCAGTACTCTTTATGAGTTTCACACTTAGAATTTTTGTTTAGAATTTGCCAACCTAGGGATTATTAAGATTATGAAATTCCAATATCTGTAACTTCTATATTGTGCCTTTATGGCAGTTCATCCATTTATCTCGGTGCTACATTTTTAATTTCTGCATAATAAATTCATTGTTTCCTTATTTTTGATCTAGAACTCAATCCTTTATGCTTCTAATATTTTATTTTGTTTAACTATGCTAAATTGTGTTTTTTCGATGAGGAGCGTTGTCTCTAACCACTAGATCAACTGGAGAAACTGGAGCCAAAGTATTTAGGGTTTCAGGTGATTTGGGGGTTTGGCTCTGATGCTACAATAAAATTTGCAATGTGCAGTTCAAAATTGTCTAAGCCATAACTTTTTCAGAAAGCATGTTCTTGTAGAAATCTCGAAGGGCAAACAATCCTTCTTTCAAAAGGAATGGTCGTTCGAACGTCTACCTTCGATTTCAAGATATTGGAGATTTGAGTTACACATGAAAATGTGTAGATTGAATTTGTTTTTGAGGAGTTGTCTCCTACAGGAAAAAGCCTCCTCTGAATCTTTAGCCACCTGCAGCCACAGGGGTGAGGTTCTAAAGGGGAAGTACGAGTTGAATTATAACCTTGATTTGTAATTTTTCATTTGGCAATCTTCTAGCCAGGTTGCAGTCCATTTCATGCCCGTTGGCACTCTCCAACCATTGGAGGGAAGCTCCAACACGGTAAGGCAAGCTTCAAGGGCAAACAGTTTTTTACTATGCCCAGATTTGACACTAGCATCCTGGCTCCTAAGATTAATACAATAATTCACATTTCATGCAGAAATAGTGCATAGGGATCTTCAAGATATTGCACTATCCACCTTAAAATCAACAAGCTGTGTGTCTTAGCCAGAAGCTCAGGCCCATAACTCAGGAGAGACCATTGGCGTATGGCACAGTCCTCTCCAGTGGGCTTTGATGCCTTAGCATCCTACTCTTACTGACAGAATATTCTAACATGGTTGTGTGCACCACTCATGCTGTCTGATAAACTCACGTGCCCCTAAAAAGTAACAAGGAAGAAGTTCTGGTTATGTCAGCAATATACACACATCATTTACTGTAGTGCTATGTAAGGTTATTCATAAGGTAGAAAGAATGTGTATCTTGTTTAAAATAGAACTTGAGAGAAGTAAAGAGTGGGCCTGAGAGTGCCAATAGAAAGTGTGTCAGTCAATGCGTTTGATTGAAGTTTGAGCTGAATCAATAGAACCACGCACAATAATAATTTATGATGGATAACATTTCAAGAACATTCTTATACATTTCAAATTAAAGGAACACTATTTAGAGACATTAAAAATGAGTTATAACTAAAATCCTAATAATCACCATATCTCTACAGAGCAGTAGTTCTAGCTGCCAAAATGGTGCTCCAGACTTATCCAAGTGTATTTATTTTGTAAATTTATCAAGCAAACTTCTTACAACAACAAAATGCAGCAGGACAGCTGCTTAAAGTTGGAAAGAAGCTCAATATACCCAAAATAGGTCAGAAATGTTTACACTTTGCCGATAATGTTTGCTTCAAAAGTCATGCAATGTCGAACGTTTTGTCAAGAATTCCTGTCATGCGAGGGGAGGAAAACGGTAACCAGCGAAAACGGACTACATCTCCCAGGATGCTTAGCGGTTGAGAGGTTATGTAAACAGGAGAGCTGTTACATAACTCAAGGAAAACACGCCCTTATGTAAACAGGAGAGCTGTTACATAACTCAAGGAAAACACGCCCTTATGTAAACAGGAGAGCTGTTACATAACTCAAGGAAAACACGCCCTATAAAGGGAGGAACCGGGAGGTACAACGCTGTCGGATATTGTGTTTACACCGACGTACCTGCTTAGTGAAGAGCAGTGTTCCGGAGTGGTGCTCCAGTAAGGCAAGAACGGAGGTAGGTCGAGTCGTTACTCCCTGGGCCGTGTCTTGCCCCATCGTCACCTGTGAAGGACCCGGAAGCTCTACCGGTCAACCATTGAGCTTCGCTTTTTGACTCGGCTGAGTCAAAGCGCAGTGGCGCTTTTGCTGGTTGGAGTCGTAACTCCCAGCCCGACCAGAGATACAGGGACTGCCAGCTGTAACGCACACCAGGAGGTGTTTGCCGCGTTACAGACTCGGAAGTCCACAGGATCGATCGAGCGGCTGCTCTCGGTTCAGTCTTCTTTGCTTGTGATTGGGGTATCGGTGACGCATCACCAGGAGGTGACTCCGCGTCCCGGTGCAGTCTGAGGAAGAGGTTGAGCGGCTGCTCCCTTCAGGTAGAGACCCCGGCTGGGTGTTTCCCTGACTCCTCGATTCTCCCCAACACTCTTCATGCCCCTCACAGCCTACCGATTGGCATTGTCGGCCATTTCATTTCTGCCCTCTGTTGGCATACGCCGGGATCGGCGTATATGCAGAGGACGGTTAGGACCATCCGTGCTGTGGGCTGGTAACGTACTTAGCCTGGAGGATTCCAGTGACTATAACCTTTGTTTATTCCTTGTATTATTTTTGCCTTCATTAAATAACTAAACCTTCACAAGTGGTTGCGTTCTCATTATCGTGTCTGTTAAACGATCCTGAGACGTTCAGGGCGTTACACGTTTTCAGAGTTTTCCAACTTTGTTGAACATTGGGAGCTGGAGAATTTTCCCAGGACAAATATAGTTGCTAGAGAAAAGTTTCACAAACACTGTTTTGTGAGAGAAGTGCCCCACTCACTAGGCCATTTAGAACAGTATGTGTTAAAACAGGTGGAAAGGGCATTTCAGAGTATTAAGTATTTGCACCCTAGAAGTAATTTCTATGTTATACATGGCTGTAATAGAGAGCCATTAGCATGAAAGACTGGATCCTAAATCAACAATTTTACAGCTATAATGCAGCAGCAATGAACATCAGAACTGGTTACCACTTTTACTTCACTATAAAGAAACTCCAGGCTGCTCTGCCTGGGGTCTCTGGAAGTCTGTCAGAGTAGTGCTGAAAAGCAGGGAGTCCAGCTTCTGCAGGAGAGGGAAAGGTAGGCACAGATAGTAGTGGAAGTGGGTGGCAAAAATCCATGTACTTGTTTATTTTTAATTTGGAACATGGAGGACAGGCCATGCTATGTACAACTCCCCATTACTCGTTTGCCCCAGCTTAGCAGTAGAAAATTGGTGTCTGGTGATTTTGTTGGGCCATGCATGACATAAATCTTTAGATGGGTAAAAAGTCAATTCCAGAGTTAATGTACACCTAAGGTTTAAATGACATCATAGACAACTCAAACTTTGCTCTAGTAGTCTATTTTATGTCACCCAGTAACCCTTGGTGAAAAACAACCCCATAATTCACTGTTACCCACTCAATCAGAGTGGGTTTCTTCTCATGGCAGAGCTTCATTACTTCCTGACTGCCTGCCATACTCTCAGAGGCCTTCCTTCATTATTGCATCTGGTTTCAGAGTGGTAACATGTAGCAAACTACATCCTAGTGGGGGGGGGGGGGGCTCTTGGGAGCTTGCTCCCGCCCCTCCCTTGCCAGTTTGAGCGGTCCCCTAGCAGGGAGACCATAAAGGAGCTAAAATGATAAAACCCGACCCCTTTCTTTGACACCTCCCAGTAGGCAAACGGAATGCATTGCAAGAGAACTTTCCACATCTCCCATGTGCTCTACTAGGTCCATGATCACACCTTTAAGGGTCTTGTTGACTCTTTCAACAAACCCATTGGCCTGAGGGTGAGGAGAACTGTAATTCACACAGTACTCATCCCACGCAAATATGAAGTTTGTGCCCCTGTCAGGCTCCTTCTTTCAGGCAACCCACCCGGATAAATATCCCTATCAAGGCACTAGCCACTGCAGATGGAATAACAGCCCTCAGAGATAGGCTTCTGGGTATTCAATGGCATTGTGCACCAAGACTAGGATAAACTGGTTGCTTAAGACATTCTTGTGGTTCACAGACACAACAGCGCTGCTGCCCACCCTTTCAGAAGGGGTGCCAACAACAGATAAGGGAACCAGGGAAGTCTTGGACTCCCACCCTGCCTTCCCATTGCCCTGGAAGGTGAGACAAGTGAAGTGACCTGGTTCCATGAGTTGAGATGACACAGCAGACGTAGCCAAGATATGTCTTTATGATATTTATTAAGTTATCAAGATCCATAGAACAGCCCCACCAGGAGCAGCCTGCTAGCTGCTCAGCCCATCTTCCCAACTGTCTCACACCACACCAGCACCCAAGCATTCCAGTCAAGTCAACATTCCACACGGAACTCTCACAGTGGCTGAGCAGCTAATTACAAGATAAAGGGGAACAGTAATAACATTAGATGAAGATACTACAATATCTTCCTTCTTTACAATGAAAATAAAACAAACAATACTAAAAATTCAAAACAACTATACACAAAATGTAGACAAGAAATAAATAGTCTAAATCCCAAGGGTCAGATGAATAAACCATACCACGAGAGGGAACCAGACTATAAAACAGAAAAAGAAGGATGAAAAGATAAAAACAAACTATCACCAACCTCCTCTTTTAATACAACACAAGAAAAACGTTTAACTCACTAACATAAAATGAGAAAACACCACATGAGGTACATGTGAAACCAAACACAGAGAATCACAGTAGAAAAGGACTACAGATACTCTACACATTGATGATTCATACAGGGAGAACCACCCCCAGAACAAACACACTATGGGTGGACATCACCCATTTACATACTCCAAACTATAGCAAACTATCTGTAGACTGCACCAGTGTAGATATTCCTATGTCAGAAACACAAGCCAGACAACATGCAAAATGGGAGACAAACCCATAATACAGACTGTAAATGGGACTGGAACCCATTACAAATTACATAGGTGGGACTAACACCCCCTATACACCGAGTAGATGGGACTAACACCCATTACCCTAAATGCTGGTGATACCAACACCTGAAAACTGAGTAAATGGGACTCAAACTCATCACAAAACGTATGTGTGATTGACACCCCCTAAAAACTGGGTAATAAAACTGACACCCATTCCTGGTAACATAGGTGGAACTCTCACCCCCATAAACTGTGTAAATGGGAAAACTCCCCAAAACCCCAAACAGCGAGAGGGTTAACTCAAAAATGTAGAGACCAATAACGTGGATATGGGGCTGACACCCATACCACACTTGACAAGGGAATAACACTTAATCAAAGACACTAACGTGAAAAAGAGATATGGGACTAAGACCCACTCCCATCCCTTAAGCAGGGAAACCATATCTGCAACAACACAACATTTAAGTCGTTAAAAATACACAACACTTGTTTTTTTTAAAAGAACAACCACACACTGAAATATGTTCTGTACGTATAACATTTCCAAAAATAATGTCACTTGTGTGCCTGTCACCGCGATGATGAAAAACAGGCGTAGGCAGCAGAAGAAGTACTTTGCAGTAATTTACTTGACAGTTTTAACTCACCACATGACTCCCTGTGTTCATGCCCAACCAACTCAAAACACATTAAATATGAAGAAACCTGAAAGTCTACTCCGCTACAGATGACGGTTGGGCTCAGGACGATCCTCACATTTCGACTCTGGTACTGGTTTCAAAAGCTTTATTTATCGCAAACAACGTGGTTGGCAAAGCAGACTTGAACCAGCAATAGATTTGTGTATGCATTCGTAAGACATTCCTAAGATGGCGGCACGCTGTCACGCTGGTGCTGGATGGCTCATGGTGTATGTGTGCGCCTCACGATGCATGACAAAGAGACTCCTTCGTGAAACCGGAATGGCAGGCACAGAGGCACGTCACAGACGAACATAGTCAGATGTGCAAGAGGTAAGAGCGCGCACAGGCAGAGACACGCACCTCATTTTTAAAACCAAGCATGGCGGTTGAACTGCCCATAGTCAAAAGGCCTTCCCAGTGCAAATTAAATAAAATGTAACACCTTCCACCACAACGCTGCTAGTGACACGGCTCCGGGAACTCCTCCCACGTGTAGCTCCACTTGACTTAGAAACAGGAGACACTGCAGTAATCCACAACAGGCCACCAGTTGGTGGAAACATGCAAGCGGGTTTACACTCCACTTCTCCAACGCTGCTCGAGTCACAAACCACGGGGACAACTCACGCTTGTAGCTCCACTTGGCACGGACACAAGTGCTCTGACAGAGACACAGGGGCCTCAAGTTCCCAACTGCAATGCACGGAAACAGCGCAGAGGACAGAGTTAACACATACTGCGGGAGGCATGACGCACATTGTGACAGTGAATCATCTGGATGTCCCAAATAAAAGCTGCGACAGACCGGTAGTTGATCAAATGAAGGACAGCTTGAATCACCACAGCCCAATTGTTAAAACCTCCAAAAGCTGACTCAGAGCATGGCAAACACAAACGACTGTTTCTGTGTGTGTAGGAACATCTGCTCAATCGTAGGCAGAAAACAGGCACACACCAGTAAAGAACTTGCGAGTCACACACTGCGCAGCATCCAAGAAATAAGCGGTGACATACTTTACATGTAAACGTATTCCTTGCCATTGTGTCTTCATGAGATGGAGTACAACATGCTTGTTTGGCGCAGCATGACACGAAACAAATGTCCTTAGGTAGGGACCGTCCAACCTGATGGACACTGGTGTTGTAGACACAAAGATGAAAACAAAACACGCCTGGACTGGGGCTGTCTGGTGTATCTGACACTGGTGGGGCTGTAGGGCGTTATACTCCAGTTTCTCTTGTTTGGTTCAGTTTCTCTTGTTTCTTCATGCTCCAAATAATTTTTCTCAAGTAAGTCTTTGTCCCTTTCATTCCACACTTAATCATTTGTCTCTTATGTACCACTTCCTCCAGGAAATGTACTAGCGCAGACTCTTTGGTCAATTGAGAACCATCCTTTGTTCCAATTACTTTCTTTGCTTTGAGTTTCTGTTGTGTACTTCCAAAAAGAAAACATCCAAGGCTTGTCATCTTTGAGCTTCCTTGAGGTACCTTGTAAAAAGTGGATAAGTCTCCAAATCGTCGCCAAATGAAGTGACCTGGTTCCATGAGTTGAGATGACACAGCAGACGTAGCCAAGATATGTCTTTATGATATTTATTAAGTTATCAAGATCCATAGAACAGCCCCACCAGGAGCAGCCTGCTAGCTGCTCAGCCCATCTTCCCAACTGTCTCACACCACACCAGCACCCAAGCATTCCAGTCAAGTCAACATTCCACACGGAACTCTCACACTGGCTGAGCAGCTAATTACAAGATAAAGGGGCACAGTAATAACATTAGATGAAGATACTACAACAAGACTGGAAGAATGAATCCAAGACTGGCTTCATCTTGGAGCAATGGTGATACATTAGTAATAGAAGTGGGTGACAAGCTTGTCAAAGGTCTTGTCCTTCCCCAGATTTCCTGCCAGGGGTATGTCATGAGACAGACCCAAAAGGAGGGCTCTGTAGCTACCAGGCACAACAACCTTAGGCTCACTACATAGTAGATCATTCTCTAAAGTGATTGGTGATCTCCAGATGTGTCACCAGCTGCCTGGGCCTCAGCTTGTCCCCTCAAGCACGCTAGAGCTGGGAAGTCTTTCTGAACTCTACAGGCCTACTCCCTGGTGGGCCCACCTTCAAATTGCCACCCAGGCAGCTCAGGCCTGGTATACCAGGGCTGTAATATCCTGTCCTTTAGGTTCAGCCATTGCCCCCAAACTCATCCTCCTGGACCATAGGAGTTTCAGATCCTGATTTCCCATGCCCCTTTCCTTTCCTCTTTGCAGCAGCTGCCTGGAACATTTTCAATGCTCCAGGTTTCCTTGACTACCCTCTCAGGCTGACATGGACCTTGTGATCAGGCACACCCACTCTGGCAATCCCAACTTCTCTAGGAGGGACCTTCCTTCAAAAGAGTGGGCTCCAGATCATTCTCTAGCAGAAAATCTATAGGCATGGCAGGACTCAGAGCTACTTTTTGAGAAATGGCTACACCTACTTAAAGAGAACCAGAGCCACTGGTTAGTGACACTGACGGTTGTTGGCTTCCACAATGTGCTGGAATGTACTAGGGATAACCTTCTCTGGGAATACCAGATGACACCTTATAGCAGCCATAAGTTCTCCTGTATCCCTCAGAGCCTTCACTCTCTACACATTGATGGCAACCCACTGCCTATTCTTGGAAGCATTAGCAGGCATGTGGAAAACATATTTTTGTCACCCAGGGACACTATGTTAACCTCTGTTCTACCCCTCTTACTAACTGGTGCAATCTCCTCCGCCAAGGGCTACTCTAGTCAACCCTTGCATTTGCCCATTAGTGAAGGCTGTGCCCTATTTGGATACTTGACATACCCCTTTAGTTGCCCACCCCTATAACACTCATAGCACTTGGGAAAAAATTCCCTTTCTTCTTATCAATAAACAAATTTGTTTTCTGGTCAGATTGGGGCTAGGTATTCATCCCCTGTGAACTATTCAGGGGCCTTTGGAGAATTCCTTACTTCCATTTCTGTCTCCCTCCTTTTTCTCCAGAGATGTCTTCTTGGACACTCTGATACTGGACCAGAGGTACTTATACTTTGCAAGCTCCTTGTGGATAGATAGTTCGCTGTCAATCATGTGTTGGTACAACTCTGTAAAGCAAGCACTGAGAATCCGCTATCTCAAAATCTGGGCAGACAGCCCATTGATGCTACTTACTTTATTGTCCCTTAGATAACTACTCAGGGGCATATTTATCAGCCCCTTTATGTCTCTCTTGCACCATGCAATGTGTTGCAAGAGCGACGCAAATGAAAAAATGAGATTTATGAAGCCACACAAGGCCACCTTGCGTGACCCTGTATGTCTTCATAATTCATGAGTAATGTAACACAGCGCAAATTACTATGGTGCATTACCCTGCATAGGGGAGGCATTTCCATGGGTGTTGCCTGGGTGTTCCCATACAACATCCATGGATTTTGATGTGTACCCAGATATACAAGTACAGGTAAACCTGGGAATGCAACGCCAAAAGATGATGGACAGAATGCTGAACATTGTCACACATTCACCCCTAGTCACAGATCTGGGTTGAATCCATTGTTCATTTTACTCACCATGCCATCCCACTTTGGACCCAGCCATATGAAAATCAGTCTTGACACTGTTCCCTATGGGAACAGTCCAGCCCGATATTCCAAGCCAGGTCCTCAATGGACCGTAAAGCAAACATCTTTGGACCGGTTTCAGGTTATCACCCCTCATCAGCTGAGGCAGCTTGAATCCAGTGGAAAAGCAAGCACAGGACCAACATCTGGGCGTATCCTTCCCGCTCAGAGCGACATGTAGCAATACAAAAAGATGATGAAAGACATGCTGAAAATTGTCAAACATTCAACCCCAGTCACAGACCTGGGATCAAATCCATCTTTTCTTTTGCTAACCATGCCACCCCAGTTTGGACCCGGCCATATTCAAATCGGTCTGAACACTGCTCCCCATGAGCACAGTCCAGCCAAAACTGCCAGGTCAGGTACTCCCTGGACCAGAAAACAAGCATACTATACTCCTATATATAATCAAGTGAAGTTTGTACAGTGTTAGAAATGGGAGTCTCTAGTTGGCAATGGTTTGCACCTAAGTCCAAGTCGGGCTCCTTTTTCCTAGTTAGGTAAGGGGGATGCACTTCTAAAATAACACCTGCTCACCCCCTTGGTAGCTTGGCACAAGCAGACAGGCTTATCTCAGAGGCAGTATGTAAAGCATCGGTGCACACATACAGTAATACAGTGAAAAAACTACAAATGGACACCACACCAGTTTAGAAATATATGTATCTTTATCTAAACAAACAAGACCAAAACAACTAAAATCCTCAATACAGTAATCAAAATATGACTTTTAAAAGGTAGAAACAGTTCTGTTAATAGAAAATGGTGGATGCCACTCTTTCAACAAAAGGTACCTTTGATGTATTAAAGACACAAGCAAAAAGGGTCACAGGGAAGGTGATGCATTGGTTCATTACACACTGCGAAGGTGATGCATCGGTTCCTTGCTCCGCGGAAGGTGATGCATTGGTTCCTTACTGCTGCGCAGGGGAGGTGATGCGTCGGTTCCTTACCAGAGAGGAGGTGATGCATCGGTTTCTTACTGCATGGGGAGGTGATGTCTTGGTTTCTTACTGCGTCCCCAAACGGTGCGACAGACATGGCACCTCGATGCGATTCTTGACGATCCAGGATGATATGATGTGTATAGATCCGGGATACGCTGCGACGATTCCAGCCGCGTCCCTTCAATGTGTAGGTTCTTACACAGCAGGATCTGCGTCAGAGTCGGTGCGGTGATCTCGGACGTCAGAGATCAGTGCACAGGACTCATCGCATTGCAGACACTTCAGCTGTAGGCAGGCGCTGCGTTAATTCTTTTCCGATGCGTCGGAAATTCATCTTGTGCTGCTGCAATGCGTCGGAACCAGACGATGCGTCGATTTTCACATTTCTTTCGTTTTTTGCAGTTCCCAGCCCCAGAAACAACCCCAGAGGCCCAGAACACTAGCAGGCACCTCTTGGCAGGTCAGTAATCCGAGCAAAGGAGTTCAGGGGGGACTAGGGGTGAAGTATTGTTGTTCCTCCAACTTCAGAACAGGAGGCAAGCTCTACTTCGAGCCCTTGGGGATCTTCCTCAAGCAGGGGACACAGCATACAGAAAAGTCCTTGTCCTTTCCTTGGCAGAAACAGCCACTGCAGGCCAACCCCAGACAGCACACAGCAAAGGGGCGGTACTTCTCCTGAGTTTCTCCAGCTCTTCTCCTTGGCAAAGGTTCCTCTGGAATCCCAGCATTAATCTAAAAGTCTGTGGTCTGGGCCCCACTTTTTAGAGTTCCAAATCCTTTGTTCTCTTGAGATAGAGAGTGTCTTTGCCTTGCCAGAACCAGTTCTATCCTCTCTGGTGCAGCTTCCTGGCAGGAGGTGGAGACAGCATTGTCTAAGGCAGACCAGGCCCACTCAGGTGTGAAAGAAATCTCCTCCCCTACTCTGAATGCAACCCAGGTCTATTCGGCAAAGCCCTACTCACCCTGGAAAGGTAGGCACACCTCACCCCCAACCAAGTGGCTGTCTGAACAGAATTTGCATCACCAGCCTCTGTCACTCCACAGCCAGACAGTCAATACACAAAGCTAGCTGAGGTACACTGGATGGACGCAAGAAAAGACAGACTTTCTAAAAGGGATATTTTCAAACCCAGAATGTAAAAATCATCCTTACTAAAAGATGCATCTTTAGATTCTGAGTTCAGGCATAATATACTCCATTTTATT